>NC_090374.1:87822532-89037327 GCF_036365525.1 Heterodontus francisci
TGTATCACTACCTATATTCACATACATACATTTTGAACAAAGAGGTTTAGGATTTTAACAGACTGCACTCAAGGTGTCCAATCACTGGAGAGCTGCAATCAATAAAGCAAATATGATGCTTAATTATATAGCCAAAACAGCGGTAGAATAGAAGTTGGGAGAAGTTGTGCTTGAACTGCATTATGCCCTGGTCAGACTACATTTTGAATACTGTCTGTTCTGGTAACTGAGGCACCGAAAACCTTTGAGCCTTGGAGGTAAAGAGCCGCAAGACTGATTCCTATTATTGGTAGACCCACTTGTGTGGAAAGCTGGAGCAACTTTGTCTTTCCAACCTTCGAAGTAGACGACTGAACACTGATGCTATACAGGCTAATAAACCAATATAGAAAAGTTAAATCCAGAAGTACTACTTCAGATTAACCAGTGACTAGGCCAAGGGGGTAGAAGTTTAATCTAGCAATAGGCAGATTTAGGATTAATGTTGGAAATGGACCTTCAGCTAGGTCATGGAGACAAAGACCCAATAAATATTTAAACAGCTCGATGAGTTACTGATGGTTCATTCTGGATGGATTGAATAGCTTTCCTCATCCTTCATCTCTCTTGTGAAAATTGGCAAAGACCTTAAGACAGGTTAACTATTTGCCCTTTGACCAGGGATGGTAGAGAGAACATGAACAGTTGAGGGATGGAAGGAAGAATGGTTTATTATAGCAGCTTAATAAGTGCACATGCCTATTTAATCTATTAAATGTAACATGATTTGCACTCAATTGCATCCTTCCTTCTCTTCAGAAATGTATACTAAAGTGTTGTTTGTATAATGAATCAGGTATGTGTTTTTTGTCTGAAGGTTCCATTAACAAAAAGAAATCCAAAAAGAAAGGGTTGAAGTATGATACAATGAAACTACCTCCTATTACTACATTTGCTTCAGGTAAAGGTACTTCTACATAAATTGTTTTTTTTTTCATTTGAGATGTGTCACTGGCATGTCTCAGGTCAATGGTACCCCCCTAGGATGTTGATGGTGTGGGATTCAGCGATGGTAATGCTGTTGAACATCAAGGGGAGATAGTCCGATTCTCTCTTGTTGGAGATGGTCATTGCCTGGCACTTGTGTGGTGCGATTGTCTTTGCCACTTTTCAGCCAAAGCCTGAGTGTTGTCCAGGTCTTGCTGCATGCAGGTATAGGGACATAGGAGCAGGAGTAGGCCATTCTGCCCATCGAGTCTGTTCCACCATTCAGTTAGATCATGGCTGATCATCTACCTCAACGCCACTTTCCCGTGCTATTCCCATATCCTTTGATGTCATTAGCACCCAGATATCCATCGATTTCTGTCTTGAACATGCTCAGTGATTGAGCTTCCAAAGCCCTCTGGGGTAGAGAATTCCAAAGATTCACCACCCTCTGTGTGAAGAAATTCCTCCTCATCTCAGTCTTAAATGGCCTATACCTTATTCTGAGACTATGCCCCTTGGTTCTGGACTCACCAACCAGGGGAAACATCCTATCTACATCCACCCTGTCACACCCTGTAAGAATTTTGTAAGTTTCAATGAGATCACCTCTCATTCTTCGAAACTCTAGAGAATACAGGCCCAGTTTCCTCAGTCTCTCATCGTAAGACAATCCCACCATCTCGGGGATTAGTCTGGTGAACTGTCGTTGCACTTCCATGGACTGCTTAGGTATCTGAGGAGTCGCGAATGGTACTGAACACTGTGCAATCATCAGTAAACATTCCGGCCACTGACCTTATGATGGAGGGAAGGTCATTGAAGCAGCTGAAGATGGTTGGGCCTAGGACATTACTCTGAGGAGCTCCTTCACCAATGTCTTGGGACTGAAATGATTGTCTTCCAACAACCACAACCATTCTTCCTTTGTGCTAGTTGTGACTCCAACCAATAGAGAGTTTTCCCCCTGATCCCATTGACTTCAATTTTGCTCTGGCTCCTTGATGCCATACTCCATCAAATGCTGCCTTGATGCCAAGGGCAGTCATTCTGACCTCACCTCTGGAATTCAGATCTGTTATCCATGTTTGAACCAAGGCTGTAATGAGATCAGGAGCCGAGTGCCCCGGCAGAACCCAAACTGAGCGTTGGTGAGCAGGGTATTGCCGAGTAAGTGCTGCTTGATTGCACTGTCAATTACATCTTCCATCACTTTGCTAATGACTGAGAGTAGACTGATGGGATGTTAATTGGCTGGATTGGATTTGTTCTGCTTTTTGTGGTCAGGACATAATGGGCAATTTTCCACATTGTTGGGCACATGCCAGTGTTGTAGCTGTACTGGAACAGTTTGGCTAGGAGCATGACTAGTTCTGAAGCACAAGTCTTCAGTACTACAGCCAGAATGTTGACAGGGCCCATAGCCTTAGCTGTATCTAGTGCCTTCAGTCTTGATATCCCATGGAGTGAATTGAATTGGCTGAAGACTGGCATGTGTGATGCTGGGGATCTCAGGAGGAGGCCAAGATGGATCATCCATTCGGCACTTCTGGCTGAAGATGGTTGCAAATACTTCAGCCTTGTCTTTTGCACTGATGTGCTGGGCTCCTCCATCATTGAGGATGGGGATATTTGTGGAGCCACCTCCTCCAGTTAGTTATTTAATTGTCCACCATCATTCACGACTGGATATAGCAGGACTGCAGAGCTTTGCTCTGATCCAGTGGTTGTGGATCTGTCGATTGCATGCTGCTGTTTAGCATGCAAGTAGCCCTGTGTTGTGGCTTCACTGGGTTGGCATCTTATTTTTAGGTATGCTTGGTGCTGCTCCTGGCATGCTCTCCTGTACTCCTCATTGAACCAGGGTTGCTCCCTGGCTTGATGATAATGGTAGAGTGAGGGAAATACTGGGCCATGAGTTCACAGATTGTGGTTGCATACAATGCTACTGCTGCTGCTTCTGCTTCTGATAGCCCACAGCACCTCGTGGATGCTCAGGTTTGAACTGCTAGATCTGTTCTGAACATATCACAATTCGCATGGTGGTTGTGCCACATGACACAATAGAGATATCCTCAGTGTGAAGATGGGACTTCGATTCCACAAGGACTGCATGGTGGTTACTCCTATCAATGCAGTTATGGACAGATGCATCTGTGACAGGTAGATTGATGAGGGCGAAATCCATAGTTAAGATTTAAGAAACATAACTATAACATTCCACATTCATTTTTTTTTTTAAGTTGAGGACATACATGGTAATCATAACTACTTAATTATAACTGTCTGTAAACTAAAATAATCTTGGAATGTCCAATAAGATTCTGTGTGTTTAAATGCTATATGCTCCAACATGAAGGCCATTCAGCCCATTCACAAATGTCCTTTAGGGAAGGAAATGTGACATCCTTACCCAGTCTGGCCTGCCTGTGACTCCAGGCCCACAGCAATGTGGTTGACTCTTGACTGCCCTCTGAAATTGCCCAGCAAGCCACCCAGTTGTATCAAACCATTACAGAAAGTCGAAAAGTAATAAAATTGGACAGACCACCCAGCATCGACCTAGGAACTGGAAATGACAAAGGCAGACCCTGCACAGTCGACTCTGCTAAGTCCTCCTCACTAGCATCTGGGGACTTGTGCCAAATTGAGACAGCTGTCCCACAGACCAGTCAAGCAACAGTCATATAAAAGCAAAATACTGCGGATGCTGGAAATCTGAAATAAAAACAAGAAATGCTGGAACCACTCAGCAGGTCTGGCAGCATCTGTGGAAAGAGAAGCAGAGTTAACGTTTCAGGTCAGTGACCCTTCTTCGGAACGGACAAATATTAAAAAATGTCACAGCAAGTGAGGTGGGGGTGGGGCAAGAGATAACCAAGGAGAAGGTGCAGATTGGACAAGGTCACATAGCTGACCAAAAGGTCATGGAGCAAAGGCAAACAATATGTTAATGGTGTGTTGAAAGACGAAGCATTAGTACAGAATAGGTGTTAACGGACTGAATATTGCAAGTGCAAACATGAAAAGAAACAGTGGGTAAGCAAACTGAACAAACTAAGATGAAATGAAATAAATGCAAAAAGAGGGTTGTACGAAATGTAAAAAAGAAAAAAAAAAGAAAAAACAACTAAAAACGAAAGTAAAATGGGGGGCTGTCATGCTCTGAAATTATTGAACTCAGTATTCAGTCCGGCAGGCTGTATTGTGCCTAATCGGTAGATGAGATGCTGTTCCTCGAGCTTGCGTTGATATTCACTGGAACACTGCAGCAATCCCAGGACAGAGATGTGAGCATGAGAGCAGGGGGGAGTGTTGAAATGGCAAGCAACCGGAAGCTCAGGGTCCTGCTTGCGGACCGAGCGGAGGTGTTCCGCAAAATGGTCACCCAGTCTGTGCTTGGTCTCCCCAATGTCAAGGAGACCACATTGTGAGCAGCGAATACAGTACACTACATTGAAAGAAGTACAAGTAAATCGTTGCTTCACCTGAAAGGAGTGTTTGGGGCCTGGGATAGTGAGGAGAGAGGAGGTAAATGGGCAGGTATTACACCTCCTGCGATTTCAGGGGAAGGTGCCATGGGATGGGGACGAGGTGGTGGGGGTAATAGAGGAGTGGACCAGGGTGTTGCAGAGGGAACAATCCCTTCGGAATGCTGACGGGGGAAGGGAGGGGAATATGCCTTTGGTAGTGGCATCACGCTGGAGGTGGCGGAAATGGCGGAGGATGATCCTTTGGATATGGAGGCTGATGGGGTGGAAAGTGAGGACAAGGGGAACCCTGTCACGGTTCTGGGAGAGAGGGGAAGGGTTGAGGGCAGAGGTACGGGAAATGGGCCGGACACGGTTGAGGGCCCTGTCAACAACAGTGGGGGGGAATCCTCGGTTGAGGAAAAAGGAGGTCATACCAGAAGCACCGTCATGGAAGGTAGCATCATCAGACAAGCAACAGTCATACTTACCGAATGTTCCTTAAATCTTAACTATGGATTTCAATTCTAAATTATATCAATGTGTTTCTGGCTAAGAACGTTTCTGATGCTGCTGATGAGTTTGCCTTTGGAATTGTTATCATAGAGACAGCACGTCAGAGTTATTGGGATGGAATTGTTGCCTGCCATCCTGGGTATCTAATCAGTACAACATGGAACTACCAGAAAACCTCAATGGGAGCACACAAACTTGAACCGGAGAGATTTCTTAAAGATCGTACCCTGGATGTATATGCCATGGTATGTACATTTACACTGTTTGCTCCAAACAATTTTCCAGCTTATAAGGTGTTTCTTTGTGTATTTCCGTCTGTCAGTGCTGGAAGATAGGTAAAATTTACTGAATAGAAAGGGCTGAAAAGGGGAAAGAGCGGAGGATGGGGACTAATTGGACAGCTATTTTAAAGAGTCGGCATATGGATGATGGGCCGAATGGCTGTATGATTAGCGTTATGATTAGAACTTAAAGTTTCTGTACCTCAATTAGCATTTTGGGAAGCCTTATTGCTGGTGTCTTTGTGCATGCAAAAATCAAGATCCATATTCCTATTCCGACTAAGTATCTGCATCTAAAATGTTACTTGAAGTGTTGGCACATCTACCATATATTTCTAGCATTGCCTATTTTTAGTTCAGATTTACAGTATTTTTAATCCATTTATTAATATTGTAATTCAGCTTTATAAAAAAATTGAAAATGCTAATGGTTTGAATGTTTTCATGACTGCAAAATATGTATTTTTAAAATGTATGAGTTTTAAATGTCAAGTGGCAGCCCTGGCTCAGGTATCATTCTCACCTGCTGACTCAAAAGTTGTAGGTTGAAGCCACGCTTCAGAGCTTGAGCACATAATCTCAGCTGACGTTTCAGTGCAGTGCTGAGGGATTGCTGCACTGTCAGAAATGTCTTTGGAGCAAAATGTTAAATCGAAGTGCCATATGGCCATTCAGGTGGATGCAGAAGATTCTATGGCACTATTTGAAGAGCTGGCCAACATTTATCCCTCAGCAACATCACTAAAATATTTCAATTAATAATTTTTCTTGTTGATTTTTGTGGGTCCTGGTGTTGGGAGATTGCATGTTGTATCTCCCTATATTACTCCGACTATGCTTCAAAAGACTTCGTCTCTGATACGCTTTGGCCTTTTCTGAGGCCATGGAAGGTGCTATATAAATCAAAGCTCTTACTCCTTTGCTCCTCTTAATATAAAATCTGCAAATTGGTTTATTTATGGATTTAAAATCACATAATATGAAGTAAATATTAATTTGGCACTAACAGGAATGTATTTGCAAGATTCCTTTAGATATTGATAATGAATAGTTCATCAGCATATGTAAATATAATCTGACAATTCTATTTCTCTTGTGTACAATAAATACTATGTAAATTAGGTGTACAGTACCCACTCTGCAAAAGTGCTCTGTGCAAATTAAATTTTATAAATAACTCTGCACCTAATCTAGCAGAAATGTAGAAGCATCACTAAAATTGAAAACTTTTTACTATTTTACAGTTTAACATAGGCACATTCAACCCGTTTCATCGTGAGGCGATGGGCACTCCGCCCCCCCAGCCTTCCGTCGCTATTTTATGGCTCCCCCACCTACCATCCTGTCTCCTGGGGGCCCATAAAATTCAGTGCGGAACTTAACACAGAGAAGTGTGAGGTGATACATTTTGACAGAAGGTATAGGAAGAGGCAGTAGAGACTTAATAGCACAATTCTAAAGGGTGTGCAGGAACAGGGAGACTTGGGGGTTCGTGTGAATAGATCTTTGAAGGTGGCAGGATATATTGAGAGAGTAGTTAGCAAAGCATATGGGATCTTGGGCTTCGTAAATAGAGGTACTAAGTACAAAAGCAGGGAAGTTATGCTGGACATTTATAATTTTCACAGTGGCGCAGTGGTTAGCACCGCAGCCTCACAGCTCCAGCGACCCGGGTTCAATTCTGGGTATTGCCTGTGTGGAGTTTGCAAGTTCTCCCTGTGTCTGCGTGGGTTTCCTCCGGGTGCTCCGGTTTCCTCCCACATGCCAAAGACTTGCTAGTTGATAGGTTAATTGGCCATTATAAATTGCCCCTAGTATAGGTAGGTGGTAGGGAAATATAGGGACAGGTGGGGATGTGGTAGGAATATGGAATTAGTGTAGGATTAGTATAAATGGGTGGTTGATGGTCGGCACAGACTCGGTGGGCCGAAGGGCCTGTTTCAGTCCTGTATCTCTAAACTAAACTAAACATATCTTGTACACCTCTAGCAAATCACCCCTCAATCTCCATTGCTCTAAGGAGAACAACCCCAGCTTCTCCAACCTAACATTGTAGCTAAAATCCCTAATCGTGGAACCATTTTGGTAAATTTCCTCTGCACCCTTTCAAGGACCCTCACATCCTTACTAAAGTGTGGTGACCAGAACTGGATGCAATACTCCAGTTCTAGCCTAACCATAGCGTTCTACAGGTTCAGCAGAGCTTTCCTGTACTCAATACCTCTATTTATGGAGTCCAGGATCCAATAGGCTTTGCGAACTACTCTCTAAATATGTCTTGCTACCTTCAAAGATGCAGATACATGAACCCCCAGGTCTCTGTCCGTGCACCCTCTTTAGAACCATTCCATTAAGTTTATATTGCCTGTCCCTATCCCTTCTGACAAAATGCATCACTTCACACTTTTCTTCATTAAATTCCATCTGCCTCATGTCTCCCCATTCTGCTATCCTATCTATGTCTTGTTGCAGTCGATTTGAATCGTCCTCACTTTCCCACACCTCCCGCTTTGGTATCATCTAATTTTGACATTTTACTCTGCATATATGTATCAAAAAAGCAATAGTCCTAGCACTGACCCTTGTGGAACACCACTGTCTACCATCCGCCAGTCTGGAAAACAACCATTTGCCCTGACTATAATAAAAGCAAAATACTGCAGATGCTGGAAATCTGAAACACAGGCAATAAATGCTGGTCTGGCAGCATCTGTGGAGAGAGAAGCAGAGTTAATGTTTCAGGTCAGTGACCCTTCATCAGACTGGCAGATATTAGAAATGTAAAAGGTTTTAAGCAAGTAAAGAGGGGGTGGGGCAAGAGATAACAAAAGAGGTGTTCATAGGATGAGGTCACAGAGAATAACTGAACAGAAGGTCATGGAGCAAAGGCAAGCGGTATGTTAATGGTGTGCTGAAAGACAAAGCATTAATACAGCGAGGGTGTCAATGGACTGAAAACTGAGCAGCCTGGCCCCAAGCGCAAACATGAAAAAAAGTGGGAAGGCACTAAACGAGCTAAAATAAAATAAACACATAAAAAAGAAAAAATAACCAGCTGAGTATTTCCAGCATTTCTTGTTTGTGTTTCAGATTTCCAGCATCTGCAGTATTTTGCTTTTATTTTAGTGTTTAATTAACTGCCACTTCTCTTCCAGGAATGCCTCCTTTTTCCTCAACTGAGGATTCCGCCCCACTGTGGTTGACAGGGCCCTTAACCGTGTCTGGACCATTTCCTGCACCTCTACCCTTAACCCTTCCCCTCCCTCCCAGAACCGCGACAGAGGAACCCCTTGTCCTCACTTTCCACCCCACCAGCCTCCATATCCAAAGGATCATTCTCCGCCAGCTCCAGCGTGATGGCACTACCAAACGCATCTTCCCCTCCCTTCCCCTGTCAGCATTCCGAAGGGATCGTTCCCTCCGCGACACCCTGGTCCACTCCTCCATTACTCCCACCACCTCGTCCCCTTCCCACGGCACCTTCCCCTGCAATCGCAGGAGGTGTATTACCTGCCCATTTACCTCCTCTATCCTCATTATCCAGGGCCCCAAACACTCCTTTCAGGTGAAGCAGCGAATTACTTGTACTTCTTTCAGTTTAGTATACACTATTCGCTGCTCACAATGTGGTCTCCTCTTCATTGGGGAGACCAAGTGCAGACTGGGTAACAACTTTGCGGAACACCTCCACTCAGTCTGAAAGCATGACCTCGAGCTTCCGGTTGCTTGCCATTTCAACGCTCCCCACCCTACTCTCATGCTCACATCTCTGTCCTGGGGTTGCTGCAGTGTTCCAGTGAACATCAACGCAAGCTCGAGGAACAGCACCTCATTTACCGATTAGGCACGCTACAGCCTGCCGGGTTGAACTTTGAGTTCAATAATTTCAGAACATGACGGGGCCTTTCCCCACCCCCCCCCCACCCCCCCCCACCCCCACTTTTATTAATTTAAAAAAAAAAATTATGTGTTTATTTTATTTTGCTTAGTTTGTTTCTACTGTGCCTACCCACTGTTTTATTTCATGTTTGTACTTGGGGCCAGGCTGCTCAGTTTTCAGTCCATTAACACCCTCTCTGTACTAATGCTTTGTCTATCAGCCCACCATTAACATACCGTTTGCCTTTGCTCCATTACCTTCTGGTCAGTTATTCTCTGTGACCTTGCCCTGTCAACATCTCTTTTGTTAACTCTTGCCCCACCCCCGCTTTACTTGCTTAAAACCTTCTGCATTTCTAATATCTGCCAGTTTTGATGAAGGGTCTCTGTCCTGAAACGTTAACTCTGCTTCTCTCTCCACAGATGCTGTCAGACCTGCTGAGTATTTCCAGTATTTCTTGTTTGTGTGTTATTTACCATGACTCACTGTTTTCTGTCATTAAGTCAATTTTTTATCCACTGACCCTTCTGTTCAATGACCCTCAATTTTGTTAACCAGCCTATTAAGTGGTACTTTGTCAAACTCTTTCATAAATTCCATACAGACAACATCTACCGCCTTCCCTTCAACCTTCTTTGTTACTTCATCAAAAAATTTGATTAATCAAGCACGATAGGCCTTTTACAAATCTGTGCTGGCTCTCCTTAATTAACTCAAACTTCTCCAAGTGCTTGTTGATTTTTTTTTCCTGATTTATTGTGTCGAGAACCTTTGATAAACTGACATTCCTGTAGCTACTAGGACTGTCCTTACACCCTTTCTTGAATAAAGGTGTCACATTTGTCACTCTCCAATCCTGTGACACCTCCCCTGTATCTAGGGAAGATTGACAGATTAGGGCAAGCTCTTCCGCTATCTTCATTCCCACTTTCTTTAGGATTGTGGGATGCAAGCCATCCGGACTAGCCGACTTATCCACTCTAAGCACAGCCAGCCTTTCAAGTATACCCTGCCTGACAGTTTTCATCTATTATCTCTATCATTTCCGCTTCTACTGGTATTTCATCAGAATCTTCCTTCGTAAACCCCAACACGAAGTACTCATTAAGTATTCTAGCCCTGTACAGCGCCTCTAAGTATATATCACCTCCTTTGTCCCTAATAGGCCCCACCCTGGCTCTTAGTACCCACTTACTATTTACATGCTGGTAGAAGATTTTTGAGTTCCCTTTTGTTAACTACTATATTCTCTTCCATATTCTCTCTTTGCCAGTCTTATTTTTCTCTTCACTTCCCCTCACAACTTATTGTATTTGGCTGGTTCTTGTTTGAAGTATTCACTGATTATGCATCAAATGCCCTCTTTTCATCATATTCTTGATCTTCCTCGTCATCCAGATAGCCCTGGCTTTGGTTCCCCTATCTTCTGCCCTTGTTGGAATGTACCTAGCTTGTACCTGAAATATCTCCTTAAAGATCAACCATTGTTCAGTTTTTCCTGTCAGTCTTTGGTGCCATTTTACCCTTGATTCCTTCTCATCCCATTGATGTTAGCCCTCTTCTAATTTAGAAGTTCATCTTTAGATTGTTCCTTACTGTTCTCCATTACTAATGTTACGGTCAAATGAGAAGGGGTCGAAGGGCTTCCCTCTTTTCCCTCTTCCTGTTTGACCACAAAAGGTTTAATTCTTTCTTAAAGTTGATGTACTGGCCAATTCAGTAGGTGTTTGGATTGGTTCTTGTTATGATCATAGCAAGTAAGTGATTAGACGCATTTTCTTTAGTTTATCAAAGAAAGAGGTTAACTTTATTGTATGAAACTGAACGAATGAACTATGTTCCAACTTTCACTTGTTCACGCACACACTTGAGGTTTACACGAACTGAAATGGGTTACTCGATTAGCTTCTAGCTGAATTCTGTGGTTCTGAAGCTTTTAGTTTGAAGAGATAAATGACTAGTTCAATGGGTCTCTTGAAGACGGCAGTGCGAATGATTTCCTCCAACGAGGTTTCTGATTGTAGCCGGAGTATGCAAAGATGCTCGGTCAATAGACAGGATTTGAAGCTTTCAAGCTGGAAAGAGAGAGAGACCCCTCCACTTGGGTCTGCACTGTCAGAGTCCAGAAGCTTCTCCTCTCTCTGCTGCAGAAAGACACGAGCTTAAAACCACAGATGGGAAGGGGCCTGTCACATAATAGTCACTCAGCAATTCAAACATAGCAGTTAGCAGCATTTCTTTTCTTGCTAAAAAGAACAGGTAAACTTCCTGGGTCTTGGTTCTTGCTGGGGAATGAGTAGATATGAGTAAGAAGAATCGGTACATGGGATTGTGATATAGCTATTACGGAAACGTGGTTGAGGGATGGGCAGGACTGACAGCTCAATGTTCCAGGGTACCGATCCTTCCGGCGTGACAGAGGTGGAGGTAAGAGAGGAGGGGGAGTTGCACTATTGATTAGGGAAGACATCACGGCAGTACTTAGAGAGGATATCCCGGGGGGAATGTCCAGCGAGGCCATATGGGTAGAACTTAGAAATAAGAAAGGGGTGATCACTTTGATGGGATTGTTCCCTGAAAGTGGCAACACAGGTAGACAGGGTGGTGAAGAAGGCGTATGGCATGCTTGCCTTCATCGGCCGAGGCATTGAGTACAAGAGTTGGGACGTCATGTTGCAGTTGTACATAACGTTGGTTAGGCCGCATTTGGAGTACTGTGTGCAGTTCTGGTCGCCGCACTACAGGAAAGATGTGATTAAGCTAGAGAGGGTGCAGAAAAGATTCACAAGGATGTTGCCTGGTTTGGAGGGCTTGAGTTATAAAGAGAGATTGGACAGGCTGGGTCTGTTTTCCCTGGAGCGAAGGAGGCTGAGAGGGGTCATGATAGAGGTATATAAAATTATGAGAGGCATAGATAGGGTAGATAGCCAGAGTCTGTTTCCCATGGTTAGGGGTGACTAAAACTAGAGGGCATAGATTTAAGGTGAGAGGAAGGAGGTTTAAAGGGAATCAAAGGTGTACATTTTTCACACAAGGAATAGTGGGTATCTGGAATGAGCTGCCTGAGGAGGTGGTGAAGGCAGGAGCAGTAGCAACATTTAAGAGGCATCTGGACAGGTGCTTGAATGAGCAAGGCATAGAGGGATATGGAATTAATGCAGGCAGGTGGGATTAGTATAGATCGGCATTATGGTCGGCATGGACGCGGTGGGCCGAAGGGCCTGTTTCTATGCTGTACGACTCTATGACTCTATATTTCATCTCCCTCCTCACAAGCCTTGCAATGTAGGATACAGTGTTGCAAATTCAGTGGAAATCCTAAACTGCCAGCAAAATCATTTTTTTTTAATCTGTTCTTTTCAAAATTTCTTCAAAAAATATAAATCTAGGTCTCCAGTCAATGGATTAAAGAAAATTGTCATTCAACAAAACGCCTCCCCACATTACGACATGAAATGTGACAGGAACATTTCATTGAGGTCACAAATTAAAAAGAAACTGTGCACATACAATTATCAGTCTCGCTGTTACATCCATACTCTGGTTTATTTTTTTTTAACCTGGGATTGGGCACGAGCACAACTGGAGAGCTCCAACTGCTCTGACTGGGCTCAATCAGCTTATCCTCCAGCATATTCTGAATTTCCTCACGTATTTCTACCATACCTTCCATTTCCAGTTTCTGTAGATCAGTGAACTCAACCCTGGATTCAAAGTTATTCATAACTTTGTGAAGATCATCCAGTGTTTTTTGTATATGTTTTTTCTGTTTGCTCCACCAGGCCAGTAGCTTGCTTTGCAGATCACTTTGCAAACCAATTGTCACCTAGTAAAATGGTGACTTCATTTGTGTGGATTAGTTGACCTGGCATAAATGCAAGTGGGCTAAATGGCTTCATAAGATACTTTGTCAGGTAAAGTTTTAAGCCTGCCTTGAAGTGTTTCATGGTCATCTTGAATTTTAACCCACTGCTGGATTTTTTTTCCTTGCAGCTTCAGACTACCTATCAATTTTGTCCTGCATCTCTTCCTCTTGTTCCAGCTCATCCAGCCTGGCCCACAATTCCTCCTCAGTTAGGTTACTTGATTTGCAGTCACCACACTCCAGATCTGCCACAAAAAACCTTTTTGGGCTTGGGGCTTTCCTTTGGCTTATGAGCTTTTTTCGTGTCTTCCTTCAGAATTTAAATCTTTAATTTCTAGGTGTTCAGTTTGAATTTCCTCCTGAACCTGGGTCAGTTTTCTGGGGTCTGGGGTGTCAATTATATAATTCACCTTGCTAATTCTGTTTGTTAACTCTGCACGGACCGCTGAACTGGGCTTTCAGTGGTTCTCCCTGTATTCGTAATAGCACAGCACATGGTCTCTGGACTGAAATGTTCTGGCCTCGGTATGTTTATCCGCCTGCCTTTTCATCGTTGTCTGGGAAGTTTTTAGGTTTTCCTGAGCCACTGCTCTCGTGAGCTGTTCTCAGAAAATGGGGATGTAGTCTAACAGGGAAGATTTGTCCCTGTGTCCCAAAAACCTCTCCTTGATTAGTTTTAGAGCACCTCTCACCTCGTTTCCATAATCTAATTCAAAGGGACTAAAGTGAGTGGACTCATTAGCTTTCCTAATTACTTGCTGTACCTACCTGCTAACCTTTTACGATTCATGCACTAGGACACCCAGATCCCTCTGTCTCTCAGAGCACTGCAATCTCTCTCTATTTAGATCATATGCTGCTTTTTTATTCTTGCTGCCAAGATGGACAATTTCACATTTTCCCACATTATACTCCATTTGCCAGATCTTTGCCCACTCACTTAACCTATCTATATCCCTTTTTAGCCTCCTTATGTCCTCTTCACAACTTACTTGCCTACCTATCTTTGTGTCATCAGCAAATTTGGGAACCATACCTTCGGTCCCTTCATCCAAGTCATTTATATAAATTGTAAAGTTGAGGCCCCAGCACTGATCCCTGTAGCACACCACTCGTTACATCTTGCCAACTAGAAAATGACCTATTTATGCCTACTCTCTGTTTCCTGTTAGCTAGCCAATCTTCTATCCATACCAAAATGTTACCCGACACCATGAGCTTTTATTTTCCGCAATAACCTTTGATGTGGCACCTTATCAAATGCCTTCTGGAAATTCAAGTACAGTACATCCACAGGTTCCCCTTTATCACAGCACGTTACTTCAAAGAACTCCAATAAATTGGTTAAACATGATTTCCCTCTCACAAAACCATGTTGACTCAGCCTGATTACCTTGAATTTTTCTAAGTGCCCTGCTATAACGTCTTTAATAATAGCTTCTAACATTTTCCCTGTGACAGATGTTAAGCTAACTGGCCTCTAGTTTGCTGCTTTCTGTCTCCCTCCCTTTTTGAATAAAGGAGCTACATTGGCTATTTTCCAATCTAATGGAACCTTCCCAGAATCTAGGGAATTTTGGAAAATCAAAACCAACGCATCAACTATCTCTCTAGCTGCTACTTTTAAGACCCAAGGGTCCATCAGGATCTGGGGACTTGTCAGCCCACAGCTCCAACAATTTGCTCAGTACCACTTCCCTGGTGATTGTAATTTTCTTGAGTTCCTCCCTCCCTTCCATTTCCTGATTTGCAGCTATTTCTGGGATGTTACTTATATCCTTTCTGGTGAAGACCGATGCAAGATACCTGTTCAATTCATCTGCCATCTCCTTATTTTCCATTATTAATCCTTCAGACTCACTTTCTATAGGACCAATGCTCACTTTGTTAACCTTTCTTTTTAAAATATCTACAGGAGCTCTTACTATCTATCTTTATACTTCTCGCCAGCTTTCTCTCGTACTCTAATTTTTTCCTTCTTATTAATCTTTTAGTTGTTTGCTGCTTTTTATATTCTGTCCAATCTTCTGACCTGCCGCCCATCTTTGCGCAATTATATGCTTTTTCTTTAAGTTTGATACTATCTTTAACTTTTTTAGTTAACCACGGATGGTGGAATTTTTCTTTCTCGTTGGAATGTATCTATTCAGTGTATTCTGAAATATCCCCTTAGATTTCTGGCACTGCCTCTCTATTGACCTATCCCTTAACCTATTTTGCCAGTTCACTTTAGTGAGCTCTGCTTTCATGTCCTCATAGTTGCCCTTATTTAAGTTTAAAATACTAATCGTAGACCCACTCTTCTCTCCCTCAAACTGAATGTAAAATTCAATCATATTATGATCACTGCTGCCTAGGGGTGCCTTCACTATGAGGTCATTAATTACTCCTATCTTGTTGCACAATACCAGGTATAGTACAGCCTGCTCTATGGTTAGCTCCAGAACATGCAGTTCTAAGAAACTCTCCCGAAAACATTCTATGAATTCCTCATCTCGATTACCGTTGCTCATCTGATTTTTCCAATCTGTGCCATCCTGCAGCCATGTCTCTGCAAAAGCTATCAGAGCGTACCTATTTATTTCTATTTGTGCTATCAGTTCCTTTGTTTTGTTTTGTTTCAAATGCTATGTGCATTCAGATACAGAGCCTTTAGTTTTGTCCCTTTATTGTTTTTGTAACCTCTAGCCTTGTCTGCTGATTTACTCTTAGATTTGTACTCACTGTCCCGTCCTGTCGCGGTCAGTTTATCTTTTCCCATATTAATACCGTCCTCACTTGCCTTGTCTCTACTCTTTGATTTAGCACATCTTCCTAAATCCCATTCCTTTCTCCCAGTCATAGGGGTACATAGCAGTATGCCCTGATCATTGTTTTTAGGGTCTGGTGGTACCGCTCCAAAGCCCCTTGTTACTGTGGCTGGTAGGCTGAGGACTGTAGCTTGGGTTATGCCCAGATTACCCATGACCTTTTGAAAAATACTGGACTTAAAATTTGCGCTCTGATCCGACTGAATCTTAGCAGGCAACCCATATTGACGAAGAATTGGGTTAGCCCCTCCACCACTAACTTGGCAGAGATAGTTCTTAGAGGAAGAGTTTCTGGAAATTGAGTAGCCACATCCATAATGGTGAGATGATACAGGTAGCCCCCTTTTGTTTTTGGCAGGAGCCCCACACAATCTTCTAGCACTCTGCTGAATGGATTCCCAAAAGCAGGTATGGGAATTAGCGGTGCAAGTTTTATTGCAGGTTGAGGCTTCCCCACAACCTGGCACATGTAGAACTTCACTACATCCTTGTGGAGTTGTGGCTAATGGAAATGCTGTCTTATGCAGGCTTGGATTTTTCTGATACCGACGTGCAGCCATAGGAATCTTGTGGGCTATTCTCAATATTTCCCTATGTACCTCGGCGGCACCACTACCTGGTGAACCACTGTCCACTCTTCATCTGCAGCTCTGTGAGGAGGTCTCCATTTCCTCATCATTCTTTAAATAGAAGCACTCTGGAACTCCATCTGCTTCAGTTCGGGCTATCTGTGCTAACTTTTTTAACACTGGGTCGGCTTGCTGAGCCGCAACCAAGGAATAACAGGTTAACCCATTCTTTGGGTTCTCTAACGTTCCAAAGAAAGTTTCAGATAACCAGACAGTTGGGTCATTTGTCTGCACTGCCAGTTCACCCTCTTCTGACGGAGCTTGTTTGGCCATGGACCTGGTCACCACACAGTCAGGAAAAATGCCAGGGACGTTCTCCTGTAACTGCTCTGTCTCTCTGACCTCTTTTGGTCTGTCTAAAACCACTCGGGAAGTTACCACCTTCGCCCTCGGCAGATCATTACTCAGGAGCAGGTCAACCCCGTCCGCAGGTAAACTAGAGACAATCCCCAGTTACTGGCCCTGAAACAAGGTTGCACTCCAGGTGCATCCGGTATAAAAGTATGGACATACAGTTTCCCCCGATACCATTTACGAGCACTCTAGCATTCACTGCACTCTCTGGGGGAAAGGTCATGTCTTTTCCCAGCGGAAGGAATTGGGTGTTCCCTGTATGCCCAAGTATGAAGTCGTCTCACTCGAGGAGTATAGGGTCACATTTCCTCTGGACCCAAAATCCTGGTAACTCTCGGAGATTTTACATTCTCCCACAGTCACAGTGGTATATTCACTAGGTCTTGCTGCCACAGTTAAAGCCAGAGCCTGGTCTGCTGTGCTGTACATCAGAGCCCCTTTTCCTGCACTAGTCTGGTGTACCCTGACTAAACTTATGGGTTTTCCCAATAACTTCCAGCAGTCAGCTTGAAGGTGACTTGCCTTGTTACAGTGGAAACATACAGGCTTCTGGGCATCACTTCTGTTCTCAGCACCTTCCTTTTTGGCCTGAGAAGGGCCCCTCTATGTTCCAGCTCTCCGTTGCCCATGGCTGTTCATGCTCCTATCGCCCTCCCACCTTCTATCCTTTTCAACTTTTTGGAGGTGACTAGGAAAGGGTTTCTCTTGGGGAATGGGCTTGTGGACAAACGTATAATCATTTGCCAGAATTGCTGCCTGCTTGGCTCGTGGAACCTTTTATTCCTCTACGTGGGTTATTACGGAAAGGGGAGGCGAGTTTTTGAGCTCCCCGAGAAGGATCACCTTTCTGAGGTTTTCATAGATGCATTCTATCTTAATGCCTGTATCCACTGGTCAAAAGCGAGCTGTTTAACTCTTTCAAACTCGAGGTAGGTTTGTTCAGCTACTTTCGTAGGGTTCAGAATTTTTGGTGATATGCCTCCAGCACTACCTCATATGCACCTAGGATAGCATTTTTAGTGATCTCATAGTCTGATGAACTCTCATCAGGCAACAGTGAATAACCCTCATGGGCTTTTCCTGTTAGCTTGTTTTGCAATAATCGTGTCCAGTTCTCTGCTGGCCACTTCAGCTGTTTTATAAGCTTTTCAAAAGAGACGTAAAATGCTTCCACATCCCCTTCATTGAACTTTGGTAACAACTGGGAGAACTTTAAGAGCTCAGCACTCGGTCCTGAGTGAGGGGTGACTCTCTCGCTAGTGGTGCCTTCACTGGTTGCATTGGGTCTTCCCCTAGTTAGTTCGAGCCACCTTAACTCCCTTTCTTTTTCCCTTTCCTGATATACTCTCTCCTTTCTCCTTCTGGAATTATAATTCCTCTGTTCTAGCTGTATCTTAGCTAATGTTACTGTCTGTTTCAGATTTTGTGCCCGTCTCCAATTCTTCAATGTCAATTTTAAAATAGTTGGCCACAAGTTTTAGGATTTCGGGTTTCCTAGCTTTTGGACGGATAGTAATCTATAACTGCCCAGCTACATTCCTCAACTGTTCAACAGATAGGGCTTGTAACTTAGCCCAAGTTATTTCACACTTTTCTAGGATGATACTGGCCTCAAATGTGGCCATTTCAGTACTCTATAGCACTGAAAACCACAAGAAAACCTGTATTGAATTTTTAAAATTATTGCTCGGGATCAGTTTGGTTTCCTAGTTCCAATTTCCCATTTGTCATTGGGAATGATCCCAGATGTGAGCCCCCAAATTTCTGTTACGGTCACATAAGGAGGGATCGAAGGGCTTCCCTCTTTTCCCCCTCCTTGTTTGACCACAACAGGTTTAATTCTTCATTAAGTGGATGTACTGGCCAATTCAGTAGGTGTTTAGTTCTTGCTATGATTATAACCAGAACCAATTGGACGTGTTTGCTTAGGTTTATCAAAGAAAGAGGTTAACTTTATTGTACCTAAACCAAAGTAATGAAAATAATAAACTATGTACCAACTTTCACTCGGGCACACACTGTAGAGGTTTACACACACACAAATAGGTTAGAGTGGGAAAGGGTAGATTGGTTGAGTTGGAGTCCGTGTGGTTTGGTTATTTGTCTAGCTTCTAGCTGAATTCGGTGGTCCTGAGGCTTTTAGTTTGAAGAGGTAGATGACTGGTTCGGTGGGGCTCTTGGAGACAGTGATGCAGAGGATTTCCTCCAACTGGGTTTCTGATTGAAGCCGGAGTATGCAAAGATGGTCAGTCAACAGGCAGGATTTGAAGTTTTCAAACTGGAATGGAGAGAGGGAGAGAGACCCCCACTTAGGTCTGTACGTGTCAGAGTCTAGAAGCTTCTGCCCGGTCTGCTGCAGAAGGACACAAGCTTAAAACCACAGATGGGTAGGGATTTGTCACATGACAGTCACTCAGTGATTCAAACATAGCAGTTAGCAGTATTTCTCTTGCTAGAAAGAACAGGTAGTTTCCTTAAACTTCCTTGGTCGTCTTGTTTGGGAATGAGCAGACGTTTTGTCTCCCTCCTCACAAGCCTTGCAATGTACGATACAGTGTTGCAAATTAGGTGGCCATCCTTAGCTGCCAGCAAAGTCATTTTTTTCTTAATCTGTTCTTTTTAAAATTTCTTCAAAAAAATATATAAATTCAGATCTCCAGTCAGTGGATTAAAGAAAATGATCACTCAACAAAGCAGATAATCTTAACCATCTGATATGATGATCAGTTACCCAAGTTCTCCCCCCACAGACACTTGGCCCACCTCGTTCCCCAGCACCAGATCCAGCGATGGCTCCTTTCTGGTTGGACCGAGAGCATAATGGTTAAGGAATTTCTTCGGTACGCATTTCAGAAATTCCTCCCTCTCCTTACCCTTTACTGTAAAATTATCCCAATCAATGTTTATTTGGGTAATTAAAGTTCCCCAATAGCTCCACTCTATAGTTCTTGCACATCTCTGATTTCCCTGCACATTTGCTCCTCTCTCTCTATTTTGAGGCCTATGGAATACCCTCAGTAGTGTGATGATCCCCTTTTTGCTTCTTAACTCTAAATGAATGGATTCTGTTCTTACCCCCGCAAGGACATTCTTTCTTTCCATTACTACAATATCTTCCCTAATCAGTACTGCCACCTTAGCTGGGCTAAGAAATCACTTGGTGAGACTATGGCCAGATACGAATCATTAACCTACTTTATTTCACAGCATGTAAACTTTGAGTAACAGTTGTAATCAGATTCACTTACCTCAATCAGTGCAACTTGTCTTCATGTCATAATGCAAAATAACGAACATGATCTGCTTCTGTAGATTAATGGGAATCCTGCTTTCAAACCATTCTTGCCTGAAAGGAGCTAAGAACAGCAGCATTGAAAGAAAGAAACAATGAAGGAAAAGAATGGGGGTAGAGTTGTAAAAACAAATTAATTTAACAATGCACAAGAAAGATCAAATGTATAAATAATTAAATTGAAAGAAAAGTAAGGGTTTAAAACAACAAAGCATAAATCAAAGTTAAGTGCTTCCATGTTATGTGCCTGACCTTCATATTTAGAAAGGTAACGATGAAAGTCTTTATATCCGGTGTTAATTTCCAAGATGCTTCTTTGCTTATGCAATCTATTTTTCTGTTGAGTTGATGCATTTAAAAATTATCAAACACTTCATGGAAGAATTTTGTTGCATTCTTAGGCTGTGGATATAACAGCTTGTGGAAATTTTGCTGTTGTTGGCCTTTCTTCAGGCCATGTGGACATATATAACCTGCAATCGGGCATCCACAGAGGGCAGTATGGTAAAGAAAAGAGTAAGTACAAGGTCAAGGTAATGTTTGGAATCACTTGCCTGCTTTAATAGCAGACAATTGTACGCAGAGCAATAAAATATAGAAATTGAGGAGGAGGATTATCATGCTAAGTGTTGCACAAAACACCTTATTTTTAAATAGTGTTGTCAGATCACTAGTTGTGGCCTGCTAACTGATGTGACAGCATAATGCAAAATATTAGCCAGCAACTAATAATTTTTGACACAAAAACTGTTCAAAGAATTGAATCATAAAGAAGACTTCTTCTAGAAAGCACTACCCATATTAAAAGGCTTATTTTCTGTATGTAGTTATATCTTTGTAATCTATTTGTGATTATAGCATAATTTTAAAAATGAAGAAGTATACAGTTTTAATTGTGTGTAGTCAGAGTATGATTTTATAATTCTCAGTTGTAAGATTTGTTGACGGACTGGAAACCTGAGTTTTTTTTTTAGTAAATAAAAATTGAACTAAACAATGGTCTCCCTTCCGTGACAGATTTAAAGGCCACTGTTTCCTTGTGAAGCATACAACACATTAGTTTTACTTAGAGGAGGACAGTTTCTCCCCCCCGCATCCCCCCCCCCCCCACCCCCCCGAGTTTTTGCCCTCCTTTCCTGAAGGTTCTGATCCTTCTCCGGTTCCACAGGTGATGGCAATCCTCCTGTATCTTGCCCAAGTCGTAATTTGGTTGAGCTTAAATGAAATGGGTCAACAGGCAGTTTGACTACAGAGGACAACTCAGTAAATCATGATTCTGTTCTTGCCCATTCTTTTTCCTAAGCGATTGGTGACTAATAGAGAACAAGAAGAAAATTTGAAGCCTGTCTTAGCACCCCAATTGCTACCTTATCAGCTTAACACAGACTTGGAAGCAAACCTGGGGCCATTGGTTTGTACAACACATTTGCATGTTCACCATTGTGTAGCTACTGTGGGGTATGTGGGGGTGCCCTTCCTGCCCTCCCTGGAGCAGAAGTGTCGAGTGTCTGATCTTTACAGCATTGCTTAGACCTTTAAGTTCCTGTGTGGAGAATGAGATTTAGGACCGAATTCTTTGAATTACTTGTCTGATGTAGTTACTAAACATGTTTTTTTGGAATTTATTTAGGTGTGTGTCCAATTCATCAATGGCATATTAGTTGTTTTGCATAAATTAATTATAACTGTCCTTCGCACTCAGTTGCAGAGTGCTGTGGTATGTACTGCAGAACTGAACACTTCAATTTGAACTTTTATTTTGATGTCAGTTGTACTTTCATTTCTTTTTAAATATTTACTTCCAAAAGCCAAGTATTTTTGACAGAAATCAAATCTGGGTTTCACACATGAGCATTCTCACTTGGGCACCATCAGTGCTCATAGAACTAAACTCCAACAAACAGCACTGGCAAAAGTTGCGATTTGAAACCATTGAAAAGAAATCATTGTAATTTGGTTCTAAATGCTGGAGTTTGGGAGAAAAAAAATGGCAAGATGATGGGAGGTTAGGTAATTGGTTAGTTATGGACAATAGTACATCGTTGGCAATTGGAATTTACTTTCTGTTTCTGTCCTTCAACCTGAATATTGATCATCTAAGCTTGCAGTTATGGCCTTTACTAAGGGCTTTATAAGTAGGTGAAAGTTTACAGACGATCAGGGGCAATCCTGTCTAGTTTCTTGATGGAGGGTATAGAAGGTTGAGTTGAGTCATTGGTCTCTACCAAGTGAGATAGGCGTTTTCACGCCAGGATTGAAAGCATATCAAAGGCTGTTCTCTCAGGCTTGGGGAGTAGGGAATCCTATTCTATTGGTTGAGTGTCTTCTCTGCATCCAGGAAGAGAATAACTCTCCTAAATCCTCTGATCACCACTAACTGAATCCTCTGCACCTATTATGCTGCCTATTTTAGAGTTCTCTGCAAATTTAACAAGTTGCAATTGGTTTCTATATCTAGATCATTAATGTAGATAAGGAAAACAGGGACCTAAGTGCTAATATCCCTTATGGTACTCCACTCAGTCTGGTGCTGTATTTTTATCATTACTGTGTTTTCTTTTTTTTAAATGAAATGTTAAGTGTAAAAGAGGTTAATTAGACAGCATGACATACTAGAATTGTACCAATAATGAAAGCAAATTTATAATTTTTAGTAAAGTATACATTTTATAAAATAACATACTGGGCAATAGATTCAAAGCTGTTTTCGAGCTTCAGGCTCAATTGACTTAATAGGCCACATTCTTGGATGTTATTATCTGAAATCATTAAAATTTTCTCCCAAGTTTTTTTTTTCTATCTTCCTCTTATGGAAGTTGTAGTATAGTTCCATGAGCACTGATGTTGCTATTGCCCAAGTGAACCTTTTTCATATGTGAACCTAGATTGGTGGAATATTTGAATTTTAACATCATGATAAAGCCTGATTTTGCTCCTACCCACCTATATTCATATTCATATGCATTCAATTTCCAGCAGGGGTTTACTGGATAGAGATCAAAAGCACAAGTCCTGGTTACTTTTTTCCTCCTCCCTTATCTCCTCTACTGTAAAAGACCAGCACATTGCAAACAAGTGAAACTAAGGATCCTGTTGATGTGCGTGCCTTAACACAGCACCACATGGAGTATTCATTTATTGAGCCATTGAGAGCGTCCTAGGTGAAATTAAACTTGTATTTATCTTGCACCTTATTGAAATGTCTGAAACTGCTTCAGTTAATTACTTGAAGTGCAGTGGCTTGTTACATTGACAAACACAGTAATTATTTTGTGCCCACCTCCTCCTCCTCCCAACCTGCCAAATTATGTGATGACAAATGTGTTTCTGGTGGTGTTGGCTGAGGGAGGAACTTTGGGCAGAATATTCCGAAAAATAGATCAGGCTAACGAGGCCTGGTTTAACTGCTTATCTGAAGGACGGTGCATCCAGTAATGTAGCAGTCCCTTATACTGCACTGGGCGTTAACTTATGACTTGCTGGATTTGGGCAGGGGAATTGTTTCAACTTAAATAACTAAATGCATGGTACTATAGTTCTGGTCAGTATTCTAATTACAATTATCCACTTAATTTCCTAAGCTCATGAAGGCCAGATCCGAGGGGTTGCTGTTGATGGACTGAATCAGCTCACAATTACTGCTGGTGGGGATAAAATGATCAAGTTTTGGAAGTTTAAATCAAAGGAGTTGGTTTATACGATGACACTAGATGCAGCACCAGCTAGCATTTTGCTGCATAGAGACAGGTGGGAAATGTGTCCTTTTCAATCGGTGAAGTCTTCTGTTTTTAAAAGGAAGTTTTGCATTCCTGAGGCTTGGAATGTTTTTTCTACATCACCTTGTCATCCCCGTCCAATGCTTTTATGAGCAGAAATGACATGAAATGAATAGTCATATTTAGCTCCGACTTCAGTGGTTTGTAATTGTTAACATAAGATCATGCTATGAAAGTGAAGGATAACATTTTTTTTTTACTTCTGTTGGGCATTACTGATCCTATACTTGTTTATTAAGTGTGTATCTATTATTCAAATCGAAATTATGAAATTCACACATCACGCATAGTTGCTATTCCTGCATTGTAGAACAACCATTTGGCCTGGAAATTCCTGGGTCCCCAAAGCATGGCATAAAAGATGCCAACAGACCAGCGTACATGTGGAGGATCTGCGTGGCCTCTCCCAAGATGTAGGATAGTAAGGAGTCAACATCTGAGGGGTTTGAACTCATTACAGAGCAGCTTATTACAGAGCAGCAGAAAGTGCCAGTGGCAGGCACACCTGCAAACGTTCCCCCACTTCATGAGGCGATCCTGGGAATTTAGTCGACTCAGTTTGGAGGTATTGAATGAAGGACTGCAGGTTTTAGGGTGTTTTCTGTAGCGATCAATATCAACTGGATTGCAAAGTATACGGGAAGCATCTCAAAAGGCTAATGGTTAGTCGGTTGATTGGGATTTAAGGATCTTTCTGTTCTGAGGTTGGTTCTCTCACTGATCGCTGGTAGCCAGAATCCTGTTCTCAGCCTCAGTGGCGAAGCTGGTGTGCATGTCTCAGATGTACCTCACAGTATCTTGTACATTCCAAAGGCTTGTTCAGTCTTTGCCCCTCATCTTTGCACGTGTTTCATTGCAGCACTGGTGCCCTTACAAAAATGCTTCATGAGCCAGGGAATAGTGGGTATCCCTTGACAATCATCCTACCCCTTACTGCTCCTGTTGAAATAAAGCTGGACTAAGTACAAAAGCATCATGGCATATCCCCAGAATGTTGTGAATTCTTGTGCAAAATGCTGCCTGTTGGCACAACTTACTTCAATATTTAGAGAATGGAAGCCTTATTGTCATGTAAATATGGAGAGCATTGGTGACTTTCCTTATTGTGAAGTGCACAGCAAAAGACCCTGGTAGGTTTCTAGAATGAACTTGTGGTGTTGAAGTTGAGTGCTGTGGTCATTTTGCATTACAGTCAGAGCTGTGCATGCTTTGGACCTTGATTACAGATCTGGCTGCTGCAATGAGCAGAGTTCCTCCAAAGTTTCATGATCAAACAGCAGCCTGCTTAGATAAAGCTCCTTCGAAAGGTTTTGGAAAACCCTGTTGAGGTCTGTTCATCTTGCTGGAAAGGTAGTGCTGAGATAGCCTGGCTTTCCTTGTGCATCTGATTGATCTGGCTTCTCTTATCAGCCTGGTTATTTTTTCCTCTATGTGCGTGTGTAAAGCTGAGAAGCCCGTTGTACAGCCCTTAAATACTAGCTCAGCAATTCTCTTGAAATTCAATGTTTTTGAAAAGTAATGCTGTATATGGGGAAGGGATTCCTGAGTATAACTGATTTTGTTTTCCCCAGAAAAACCAAAATCAGTCCCAGGCTACAGCCAAAAATCTAGAAGCAATCTTAGTTTAACAGAATTCGGGACAGAAGATGTCATCCCATCCTAACTCCAAGCATCTGTATGTGGCTTCTATTGGGAGAGTGGTCCCAATAGAAATTTTTCTCACAAAAGCTCCACTGCTGACTTACGGACTCCTCCAACCCAGGAATGTGAGGGCCACAAAGTGGAACACGAATGTAGGTGTGGATATAAGTATGGCACTGTGACTTGTGCTGCTTGCAACAGTTTTTGTCCGCAATGGGTGGAAACTTACTAAAATTTCAGATTTTTTTTTTCTTCATTCGTGGGATGAGGGTGTTGCTGGCTCGGCAAACATTTATTGCCCATCCCTAATTGCCCTTGAGAAGGTGGTGGTGAGCTGCCTTCTCGAATCACTGCAGTCCATGTGAGGTAGGTACACCCACAGTGCTGTTAGGAAGGGAGTTCCAGGATTTTGACCCAGTGACAGTGAAGGAACAGCGATATCGTTCCAAGTCAGGATGGTGTGTGACTTGGAGGGGAACCTGCTGGTGGTGGTGGTCCCATGCATTTGCTGCCCTTATCCTTCTAGTTGGTAGAGGTCACAAGTTTAGAAGATACTGTCTAAGGAGCCTTGGTGCGTTGCTGCAGTGCATCTTGTAGATGGTACACACTGCTGCCACTGTGCATCGGTGGTGAAGGGAATGAATGTTTCTACATGGGGTGCCAATCAAGCGGGCTGCTTTGTCCTGGATGATGGTGTGCTTCTTGACTGTTGTTGGAGCTGCACGCATCCAGGCAAGTGGAGAGTAGTCCATCACTCTCCTGACTTCTGCCTTTTCGATGGTGGACAGGGCCTGGGGAGTCAGGTGGTGAGTTACTTGCTGCAGGATTTCTAGCCTCTGACCTACTGTTGTAGCCATGGTATTTATATGCATACTCCAGTTCAGTTTCTGGTCAGTGGTAACCCTAGGATGTCGATAGTGGGGGATTCAGCGATCGTAATGCTGCTGAATGTCGAGAGGAGATGGCTAGATTCTCTCTTGTTGGAGATGGTCATTGCCTGGCACTTGTGTGGCATGAATGTTACTTGCCACTTATCAGCCCAAGCCTGAATATTGTCAGGTCTTGCTGCATTTCTACAGAGACTGCTTCAGTATTTGAGGCGTCACGAATGGTGCTGAATGAAGATTGTGCAACATCAGCGAACATCCCCTCTTCTGACCTTTTGATTGAAGGTAGGTCGTTGATCAAGCAGCTGAAGATGGTTGGGCCTAGGACACTACAGTGGTTAGCACCGCAGCCTCACAGTTCCAGCGACCCGGGTTCAATTCTGGGTACTGCCTGTGTGGAGTTTGCAAGTTCTCCCTGTGTCTGCGTGGGTTTCCTCCGGGTGCTCCGGTTTCCTCCCACATGCCAAAGACTTGCAGGTTGATAGGTAAATTGGCCATTATAAATTGCCCTTAGTATAGGTAGGTGGTAGGGAAGTATAGGGACAGGTGGGGATGTGGTAGGAATATGGAATTAGTATAGGATTAGTATAAATGGGTGGTTGATGGTTGGCACAGACAAGGTGGGCCGAAGGGCCTGTTTCAGTGCTGTATCTCTAAACTAAACTAAACTATAAACTACCCTGAGGAGCTCCTGCCGTGATGTCCTGGAGCTCAGATGATTGACCTCTAATAACCACAACCATCTTCCTTTGCACTAGGTATGACTCCAACCAGCGGAACATTTTCCCCGATTCCCATTGACTTCAGTTTTGCTAGGGCTCCTTGATGCCATACTCGGTCAAATGCCGCCTTGATGTCACAGGCAGTTACTCTCACCTCACCTCTTGAGTTTAGCTCTTTTGTCCATGTTTTAACCAAGGCTGTAATGAGGTCAGGAGCTGAGTGGCCCTGGTGGAACCTAAACTGATTGTCACTGAGCAGGTTATTGCTAAGCAAGTGCAACTTGATCGTACTGTCCATGACATCTTTCATCACTTTACTGATGATTGAGAGTAATCTGATGGGGCGGTAATTGGCTGGGTTGGACCTGTCCTACTTCTTGTGTACAGGACATACCTGGGCAATTTTCCACATTGCTGGGTAGATGCCAGTGTTGTAGCTGTACTGGAACAGCTTGGCTAGGGGTGCGGTATGTTCTGGAGCACAGGTCTTCAGTACTATTGCTGGAATATTGTCAGGGCCCATAGGCTTTGCAGTATCCAGTGCCTTCAGTCCTTTCTTTATCACTTGGAGTGAATTGAATTGGCTGAAGTATGGCATCTGTGATGCTGGGGACTTTAGGAGGAGGCTGAGATGGATAATCAACTCGGCACTTCAGGCTGAAGATTGTTGCAAATGCTTCAGCTTTATCTTTCGCACTGATGTGCTGGGCTCCCCCATCATTGAGAATGGGAATATTTGTGGAGCCACCTCCTCCAGTTCGTTCTTTAATTGTCCACCATCATTCATGGCTGAATATGGCAGGACTGCAGAGCTTAGATTTGATCTGTTGGTTATGGGATCGCCTAGCTCTGCCTATCGCATGCTGCTTACACAGTTTGACATGCAAGTAGTCCTGTGTTGTAGCTTCACCAGGTTGACACCTCATTTTGAGGTATGCCTGGTGCTGCTCAAGGCATGCTCTCTTGCAGGCTTCATTGACCCAGGGTTAATCTCCTGGCTTGATGGTAACGGTAGAGTGAGGAATATGTCCAGGCCGTGAGGTTGCAGATTGTGGTTGAATACAATTCTGCTGCTGCAACACGACGGAGGGTATTCTCAATGTGAAAGCAGGACTTCGTCTTCACAAGGACTGTGTGGTGGTCACTCCTACCAATACTGTCATGGGCAGATGTATCTGTGGCAGGCAGATTGGTGTGGACGAGATCAAGTAAGTTTTTTCCTTCTTGTTGATTCCCTCACCACCTGCCGCAGACCCAGTCTAGCAGCCACGTCCTTTAGGGCTTGGTCAGTAGTGGTGCTACTGAGCTACTCTTGGTGATGGACATTGCAGTACCCCACCCAGAGGACATTCTGCGCCCTTGCCACCCTCAGTGCTTCCTCCAAGTGGTGATCAACATGGAGGAGTACTGATTCGTCAGCTGAGGGAGGGTGGTAAGTGGTAATCAGCAGGAGGTTTCCTTGCCCATGTTTGACCTAATGCCATGAGACGGAGTCGATGTTGAGGGCTCCCAGGGTAACTTCCTCCTGGCTGTATACCACTGTGCTGCCACCTCTGCTGGATCTGTCTTGCCGGTGGGACATTGTCTGTAAGATGTGATTCTGCGAGTATAACTATGTCAGGCTGTTGCTTGACTAGGCTGTGGTACAGCTCTCCCAAGTTTGGTACAAGCCCCCAGATGTCAGTAAGGAGGACTTTGCAGGGTTGACAGGGCCGGGTTTGCTGTTGTCGTTTCCGTTGCCTAGGTTGATGCCCGGTGGTCCGTCCGGTTTCATTCTGTTTTCTTGACTTCGTAGTGGTTAGATACAACTGGGTGGCTTGCTAGGCCATTTCAGAGGACATTTAAAAGTCAACCACATTGCTGTGGGACTGAAGTCACATATAGGCCTACGTCAGCACCTGGCTTGCCAGGACTAATTTGTGCATGCTCTAAATCGTCATTGCGTGCTGGAACGAGGACGCTCACTCCCTGCCACCTTCCCTCAGCCACGCTTTCCCGCCCTCGCCACTTTCCGCCCTCCTCCCCCCGCCCCCCCCCCCCCCCCCCCCCCGGCCGCTTGCTGCAGTCCTCGCTGCTTCCCCCCCTCAGCCACTTGGATCCGCTGTCACCACCGATGGCTACCCGCCGCGCCACCCGAAGAAGCGGCAGAGGGCAAGGAACGAGCGGCTGAGGGGTGATGGGGCAACACGCAAGCCAATGGCCAAGAGGAGGGAAGTGGTGAGGCCTGGAGCAAGCGGCCGTTGGGGGAGATGGGGGGTTGAAAAATGGGGGAGTGAGCGGCCGAGGTGGGGAAGCGGCGAGGGAAGGAGCTATGGGCTGAGGGAAGGCAGCAGCAAGACGGGGAGTGAGTGGCAGAGGCGGGAAAAGCGGCGAGCAGACGGGTGTGGGAGGGAGCGTCGTAGAGAAGCGCGATGGGTTCTATCTGAATTATAGCCCAGAATCCATTTGTATTTGTGCAAGAGAATGAGCCACATGAATCTGTTTCCACAGCCAATATGTTAGAATAATCATCATACAAAGAGCAAATTGAAAGATGCCTTACATTGAGATTATTTGGTTCTGTACTAGCACAGGTAATGTTGGGATGGAGGCGGTGATCGCAGTCACTATGGGGATTTGGGTTTAAGGCTGCGTTTGCTTTTTGTGACAAATTGAGCACTGCCATCTTTATTACTGGTAGCGACCTGAGGTGTTGCAGACAGTGACATTTCAGTGGATGAGGCTGCATTTGTGCACCTGCCAGTACTGTGCCACCTAGTGGTTGTGTTGTCAACAAACACAGCCTTCTTTTTCCCTCACCCTTCAGCTCGGGGCTGCGATAAAAAACCTGCACTGCAAATTGCTGGTGGGAAATCTGATATTGGTGTGGCGAGTTCATTGGGGTAGCAAGGACCTTTGGTGATTCACGGGACCAACAGTCTGTCTCCTTAACAAACGAGATTTAAGGATACAGAAAATAAAACAAGGATGCGAAGAAGGAAATAGGGTGAATTAGAATCAAATTAGATGTAGAAAGAGAAATCAAGTAAAGAAAAGAAAGATTGAATGTAAGAGAGGAAAAAGACAAAGGAAAAATTAGGAAAAATAACAAATGTAGACTAAAGGCTTGCTACCCGACCCGAACCTGACTGGACCCGACGACGTTTCGGGTTGGGTTGGGCCCATCTTCCGGGTCTGCCTTTCGGGATCGCGTTGGGCCGAGTCCGGGTTGGGCTGGGGTCAGGTCGGGCTGGGCCGGACACGCACAGTAAGTGCTCTGCTGGTAAGTATTGAAATTTTAAAAACTTAACTGAGCGGGGAGTCCAGGACCAAAACTGAGTGAGCAAGTGATGTCACTATGACGTCATCACACATGCACCGCAGCTTCATGGAGCTTCCCAGTCGGAAGGTAAGTAAAGGTCGACTCGAGTCGGGCTCGGGGCAAAATCGGAGGGACTCGGGCCGGGTCGGGCTTGGGTTCTTTTTCCTGACCTGCGTAGGCCTTTAATGTAGACTTTAAAATATCTCTATAAGGAACAATTTACAACCAGCAGGTCCGAGACTCCACAATTTCAGTTCTCTTTTTGGGCTGGAGAGGTTGAGTGGCATTGCAGAAACCTAAATCTCATTTAATAAAATGGTCCTTACATCGTTCAGTAACAGTCCTAGATTTCTGCGGAGAATTTCATTTGTTCTAACTGCAAATGCACCAAATTCTTAAAACTCTTGGAGGTCGGCGGCGAGCTCCCATTTTCTTGAGGCTAATGGAGCAATCTATGGAAGTGTGATCTGATATTATTGATGCACAGAGATCAATGGGGTATCCAGGACAAATCCAGCAATTTGTGGGGATTTTCAACTGATGGTGTGTCTCTTCCTTGCCACAAATTTCTGGGTTATCCACACACTAATAACAGGGCGTGCATTAAACTTACCATTATTTTGCCAACAAATTTTGCGCCAATATCTCACTGAAAGAAAAGACCTCCAACTGAATGATTGGAGTATTGTACCTCAATCATTAATTTCACAGCTAAGAATAGCTATATGTCTTTTAGGCTGAAATTGCAAGTCAGGATCAATAATCAATTGACAAAATCAAAAGGCACAATTTAGAATTTATTTTCTTTATTTTGCCTTGATATAAAACAAAACTGTAGATTGAGCGACATAAACTGCCTCACATGCTCACATGACCGAACAAAAGCCATATATTATTTTTACTGTATTTCTTTTAAAGCACAGACTCTTCAGTGCTTTAGGATCAATTTGGAGTTGCAGAATCAGAGTTCTATATAATTACAGCATTTTGCTGTTGGGTGCACTGTTTGGTAATCTTGGATATCTATTAGTAGACAATTTACAAATATAATCTAGTGAGTAAAGCCATAATATCTGCAGTAGAGCCACTAGAGAAGGTCCAAATGTGCTTTGCATTCTACTTCTAGACTTCAGTACGGCACAAGATTTTGCTGTTTTCACAAATCACCCTTCAGAAATTAATGCATCTATATTCTTTTTACCAGTGGCATGTTGGCTGTTGCTGTGGATGATTTTAGGATAGCAGTCCTGGATAGTGAAACAAGAAAATGTGTAAGAAGATTCATTGGACATCAGAATCAAATAAATGATATGGTATGATATTTTGTTTCAGAAATGAAATGATTTTATCCTTGCTGTAGGAATATTTTCTAGCATTTTTGAGAGGGTCTTTTACATTTTGAAATATTGCAGTCTGGTTTAACCAGCAAATGCTATATTTGAATTTAACTGATGCAGTATGTCACTGGAGGGTGGGCATAATAATGACAATTATTTTACCAGTTATGCTTCACTTATGGACAAATGCTGTTGCAGCTTACCAGAGAAGGAGCTGGTGCTTTGTATTTTATATTCTACAAAATCCATGTATAGTCTAAATGCACACTTATGTTTTACTCTTTCAGGATTGCTTTAGTATTTCAGTAGCAAGATTTAATAACTAAGGTGGAACTGACATTCATCCAATACTGTGATTTTTACTTCTAAAAAAAAAATCCTAAATCGAAGGTAATAATTAAAATTAATGGATAATACTTTGAAGCATTAATAAGCAGTTCTATGGAATAGTGGGTTGCAGGTTTAATGCCCCATTTTGCGAAGTACATAGTCTCAATAATTGCCTATAGGGACATGATAGAGTGACAGTGTTTCCCCACAGAAAGGGAGAGGTTGCCCTGGACCATTCTTGTGGACTTCCGTGCAGTAGGTCGGGGTGGGGGGAGAAGAAAATAGTCTCAGAAAAAAGCTTACTTTAGAATTAAAAACATTTAAATGTCTGGACTAGCTTACTGACATTGGGGTCTGTTTCTACTGCCTTCATGGTAATGGCCTGAAAACAGAGTCTTACTGCCCTGTTAACAACAGTGATGCACCCAGCTTCATTTTGAAAGAGGTCTACTGTTTGTGTTCAAAGCAGTGAACACCAGTTAATTAATAAAGATGTCTGTTTCCGTTACTGGGCTACTTTTAATATGGAAATCGTGGTTCAGTAACGTAATAGGCCCCAGATTGCTGTTTAAGGTTGTAACTCTTCCAGGTTTGATGAAATCAAAGAGGCACACCAAAGATTAAACACTGAATTGTTCTTGTGCAGGGGTGCACAAATAACTGACGCTGCTGCCACACCAGGACTCCCACCCTCCCCAATTGTGACTTCATCGCCGCATAAAATCGCAGGGGGCTTTAAAGTGCAGGAATGAACAGCTGACCAGCATACTAGTGGTAATCTCACTGAACTAGTAATCAGAGGCCCAGGCTAATGCCCTGAAGACATGGGTTCAAATCCCATCACGGCAGCTGGTGAAATTTAAATTCAATTAATTAATAAAATTCTGGAAGTGAAAGCTAGTCTCAGTAATGGTGCCATGAAACTATAATCGATTGTCATAAAAACCCATCTGGTTCACTATGTCCTTTAGGGAAGGAAATCTGCTGTCCTGAGCTGGTCTGGCCTACATGTGACTCCAGACCCACTGAAGTGTGGTTGACTCTTTATTGCCTTTTGAAATGGTCTGGCAAGCCACTCAGTTGTCAAGGGCAGTTAAGGATGGGCAATAAATGCTGGCCTTGCCAGTGATGCCCACATCCCATGAAAGAATAGACGAAAAGACACTGTGCCATTTGGTCACCCAAAAGTCAAAACCAACCCCATTTGGAATTAACACAGCCAAAGCAGTAGTGCAACACATCTTAATTGTAGCAATATTTACAAATGGTGAATTAAACTTCCTCCGAGAAATATAATTGAGTCCCTTTACACCTCACCAGCATCCACATTCAAAGTATCATTTTCTGCAACCTTCAGTGCGATGCCACCATCAAATGCATCGCCCCCTCCTCTCCCCATTCAGCATCCCAAGGGCATCACTCCCCCCGTGACACACTGGTCCACTCTTCAAACACCTTCCCATGCAAGCACAGGAGATGCAATGCCTACTCTTTCATCTCCTCCCTTTTCCACCATCCAGCCCACGCAATACTCCTTCCAGGTGAAGCATCGATTTACTTGTTCCAACTTGGTATACTGTATTCACCGCTCATGATGTGGTCTCCTTTACACTGGGGGAGAAATCGTAGATTGGGAGATCACTTTGATAAATGTCTTCATTCAGTCTGCAAGTATGATCCTGAGCTTCCAGTTGTTTGCCACTTTACTTTTCCATCATATTTCTACTCTGTCCTCTGCCACCTGCACCGTTCCAATGAAGTCCAATGCAAATTTGAGCAGAACCTCATCTTTCTGTTCGGCATTTTATCGCCTTCCGGACTTAACATTGAGTTGAACAGCTTTACATCTTGTCTACAGCCATGGCAGTGGTGGTTAGGTGCTGGAAAGAAGAATGGCTGCACCAGAAGGAGGTATGGGTTTGTTCTCAGGGTGGAGATTCTCTGTCAATACACAGTTGGAAGGATAGTCTGCACCCCTGGGGTCTAGCTACCTTTCTCTGCCACATTGCTGGACCATAGAAGCTTTCTGTTCTTTGGAAGATTGTTTTATGCCTAGCTTCCCTTCTGCTGTTCTGTTGTAACCATTTACTCCTCTGGACCCACCTCTTGTTTCTTTACTTGTCCCATTACCACCCCTTTTGCCTTGCACCATTATCCCTTTTGTCATTTAATCTCTCTTGCTTTCCACCTAATCACAGGCTTTCTCTTTTGTTCTTTCCTTTCTCCCTGCCCTCTCTTTCCTGGCTCTGAACCTTGCTTAAAATTGTTAAATCTCTAACTTTTTTCAGTTCTAATGAAAGGTCATCAGCCTAAAACATTAACTCTCTCACGCTCACTCACTCACTCTCTCTGTCTCTCTCTCTCTCTCCACAGATGCTGCCTAACCTAAGTGTTCTCCAGCATTTTTTTTATTTCACAGGTTGTAGCTGTATTTAAAATTAATAAAGGTTCTTTAAAGAAGTTGGACTAAAGACAATACAACACCAACTCTTGAATAAAACTATATCCTAGTACCATGACCTGTAAGTTTTTTCCAATTTTCTTTTTGAAGACCTTTACTCCAGATGGTCGTTGGTTAATTTCTGCTTCAATGGACTGTACCATTAGGACTTGGGATCTCCCGTCAGGGTGGTAAGTTGAAATAAATATTAATAATATTGGAAGAAAGTTCTGTAACTACTTCATGCTGTTGTACTGAAAACTTTTAATCGGAACATAATGCTTTGCACTGCTTAGTTATTTTAGTGAGCTAGCAGATCTTCCATGGCGATATTTGCAGGTGAGGCCTTGAAATAAAGAATTTAATGGTAAAGTAGGCATTAAAAGACAAAAGACAATTTATTGGTTAAATTTAATCATTTTATTGTGAAATGCATAAATGTTTAAAACCTAATATTTGGATATCAAAGTTCAATTACTGAGGAAAAATAGCAGATTTTTAAAAAAGAATTTTGAGTCATTTGAACAATTCATCAACTAACCATGATTTGCAGCTATTTACATTGTGCATTCCTATTATAAATACTTACGTTGGTAGTTTGTGTTAAATATTGACCACATATTGTGGCAACAGAAGGTGCAGTTTGTGGTCAGTCTGTGTGTGCATGTACAGGATTTATTTTAATATATAGTTACTTGCTGTAACACTTTGTCAACGTTGATCAAAATTTACAACCAAAATTACCTATGTAAGCTTTTAAAACAGGTAAACCCTTCCTAACTTTATAGACAATTATAATGGGGAGAAATATGTATACACATCAACATTTTGTAATCCAAAAACCATGTGTAAACAGGCACTAAATTTTTTTAAATGAACAAAGGAGTTCTATTGTGTTTTGATTGTTGGATAATGTAAGCATTTTACTTACTGAGAGACAGATGGTGAAATTTAGTGACTGATGTTGGTGACATACGCTTCCAGGGACCAAGCCCCTGTGAAAGCTAAACTCCATTTCGCTAACTCACTATTGTGAAATACCAGATATCTGTCTCCAACTGATAGTATTTTGTTTCTCGTCCTGTTCTGTATTTTCAGCTTAACTAGTAAAGGATACTGCAGTATTGTCTACGTATCAGATGTTAATTTCTTGATGAGACGGAGCTTTCTATGGCAAGGCAACGCCATTCAGTTCAGTTCCTTCAAAAACTTTGGGCTTCAGGCACTGATACCACACCTGGCTTTATATATGTGTTGAACCTTATGGTACTTTGTTTAGCCCCAAATTGAGTTAAAACCCCAGAGCGGATTCATTGAAAAGATATTCTGCAGTCTCACGATCATTAAAACTACCGTCTCCACCTTCCTGAGCTCAAGATTCACTCTTACCTGGCTATCAGTCTACATAAATCCCAGATAATGCAGAAATCTGCTGCTTATGTCTGGCCCAAAACTAAGTTGCTACCTCTGTCCTTACTGGCCATTATTGACTCCCCAAAACGCCAATTCATCTACTCTGTTGGACTCCTAACTTTCAAATCTCAGCATTATGTTGCTACACCTCACCTCTGTAAACCTGTACTCCACTGGCATTCAACTACTGCTATCTTCCATCTCCACTATTGGTAGAACTTTTAGTGTATGTGCCCATGCTCCACAGAATTCTCTTTCCCCACCTCACCACATCTCTAAACATCTTCAAAAACCTCCTCAAAAGCTGTGTATTCGATAGTGCTTCAATAACCTTTCTCAAATCCTCTTTTGTATCCTCTAAATTTTCTGCAAAGCATAATACATAGGAACCAGACTAGGCCTTTTTGTGGAAGAGAGTTCCAAACTGCTACCATCCTTCATATGTAAAAGTGTTTCACTCCTGAACATTGTGGCCCTAATTTTTACACCATGTCTCTTAGTCCTAGACTCCCTGACCAGCTAGTGATGGTTCCCAATTCAGAGAACTTTGGTAGATTATAGATAGGGCATCTGCAATATTCTCATCTACTTCCTTCTAAACCCTGGGATGGGAACCATCTGGTCCTCAAGATTTGTCACTCTTTAGTGCCATTATTTTCTTCATTGCTGTTATTTTGCTTGGCCTGCCCCTGATTCAGCATTAATTTCCTTGGGATGTCTGACATGTTGACCTATTCCTCTTTTGTAAATATGGGAACAAAGTAATTTATTTAGCATGTCTGCCGTTTCCTTATTTTCATTGACAGTATTGCCATTATCAGTCTTGAAGGGATCCACATTGCTCTTGACCAGCCACTTTTTCCTAATTGTAAAAACATTTGTGTATTGGTTTTGATATCCCTTGCAAGTTTCTTTTCAAACTTTTTGTAGCTCTTACTTATCTGTTTTGTCTCCCTTTGCTGTTCTTTGTATCTTTCCCATTCACCAGGATCTGTGCTATTTCTTGCATTTTTGTATGCTTTTTCTTTTAGTTTTGTGTTGTTTGTTACCTCTTTAGTTGTCCATGGCTATTTTTTTTGGCAAGTAGAGGCCTTGCCCGTTAGGGGTATCAAATTAAAAATAAGTTTTTTTTGAACACCTCCCACTGATCATCTATCATTTTGCCCATTAACTGACTTCCCCAGTTTACTGAGGACAGTCTCTGTCTCATCCCATTGAAGTTAGCCTTACCTAAATCTAGAATCTTATTAGCTGTTTTATGTTTCTCCCTTTTTAAACACTACATTGAACTCGATCATATAGAAAGACTTGCGTTTATATAGCGCCTTTCATGACCAACGGACATCTCAAACCACTTTGCAATCACCTCCTGACTCCCCACTTTTGAAGTGCAGTTACTGTTGTAATGTAGGAAATACAGCAGCTAACTTGCACACAGCAAGCTCCCCAAAACAGCAATGTGATAATGACCAGATAATCTGTTTCTGTGATGTTTATTGAGGGATGAGTATTGACCAGACAATCACTCCCCTGCTCTTCTTTGAAATAGTGCCATGGGATCTTTTGCGTCCACCTAAGAGGGCAGACGGAGCCTAGGTTTAACGTCTCATCTGAAAGACGGCATCTCCACCAGTGCAGCACTCACGCAGTACTGTGATGCAATGTCAGCATTGATTTTTGTGTTCAAGTCCTGGAGTGGGACTTGAACCTGGAACCTGCTAACTCAGAGGCAAGAGTTCTACCAACTGAGCCACAGCTTATGATAAATGTTCACACACCATTTGCCTGTTTAATAAATCTGGCTCATTACTCATTTCTAAAATCTAATATGACATGCCCCTTTGTTAGTTCTAGGACATATTGCTGCAGACGGCTATTCCAGACACATTTAAGAAATTCGCTACTTTTCTGATGTGCTAGTCTGTTTGTCCTAATCTTTATGAAAGCCATTATCCCCCAATAAAACCACTCTGCTTTTGCTACATGCTTGTCTAATCTCAGATTTATGAATCTACCACGGGGCCTATACATTACAGTCTTAAATCCTTTTCTGTTTCTTTAGTCTACCCATAAAGTCTCCACTGCCTGCTTATCTCTTGTTGTATCCTCTCTTACCATTTAAGTATTTTTATCCTAGATCATTAAGGCTGCTCCTGCCCTCTACAATTTTCCTTATCTTTCCTGTAGACATTATCACCTGGTATATTTAGTTCCCAATCCTGACCATCTTGCAGCCATGTCTCAGTATGGTTACTATGTCATACTCTTCAAGTTGAATTGCACTTGTAATTCATTCAGTTTATTCCTTATCCTCTATCAACATCCTAGTGGCTACCATTGACCAGAAACTGAACTGGAGTAGCCATATAAATACCGTGGCGATAAGAGCAGGTCAGAGGCTAGGAATCCTGCGGCGACTAACTCACCTCCTGACTCCCCAAAGCCTGTCCACCATCTGCAAGGCACAAGTCAGGAGTGTTATGGAATACTCTCCACTTGCCTGGATGGGTGCAGCTCCAACAACACTCAAGAAGCTCGACGTCATCCAGGACAAAGCAGCCCGCTTGATTGGCACCCCATCCACAAACATTCACTCCCTCCACCACAGACGCACAGTGGCAGCAGTGTGTACCATCTACAAGATGCATTACAGCAACATGCCAAGGCTCCTTAGACAGCACCTTCCAAACCTGCGACCTTTACCACCTCGAAGGACAAGAGCAGCAGATGCATGGGAACATCACCACCTGCAAGTTCCCATCCAAGTCACACACCATCCTGACTTGGAACTATATCGCCGTTCCTTCACTGTCGCTGGGTCAAAATCCTGGAACTCCCTTCCTAACAGCACTGTGGGTGTACCTACCTCACATGGACTGCAGCGGTTCAAGAAGGCAGCTCACCACCACCACCTTAAGGGCAATTAGGGATGGGCAATAAATGCTGGCATAGCCAGTGACGCCCACATCCCATGAATGAATTAAAAAAAATACATTTGACCCAAATATCTCGGGACACCTCAGTGGAAGGAGCTGTAAATTTTTAGAATTAAATGATGTTTTCAACATTTGCATTTGAAATCCTGCTTTATTTTCACAATTTTTCTCTCTCTCCCCACAGCCTAATAGACTGCTTTTTGCTTGATTCGGCAGCTGTCAGTATCACCATGTCCCCCACTGGAGACTTTCTGGCTTCTGCTCATGTAGATGACTTGGGAATTTACCTTTGGTATGTGCAATTTTTACAGAACCAAATTATTGTATTAATCATTTAATATGTTTCTTCAAATCAATTTTCAGACGGGAAAGTGAAAGTTTTCACATTTTTTCCAGTGTTTATTGACTATATTTTAGTTAATCATTTGTTCAAAGGTTACATGAGGAAGTATTAGTATTTTGAATGTTGTTGAGCACTTTCTGTATTCAGTGATCCAGTTAGCTTCTTGCATTGTGCCATTGTACAAAGGTATCAGTAGGTGTAATTATCAGTGCAATTACTGCTGCCCTTGTACTCCAAGATCACAGCAAATGCAATAATGTTATCAACTCTTACAAGAGATATCAGAAACCAAATTAATTGTACAAAATATAGACTTTACAATTCCAACATGCATTTCTATAGTAAAATGACTCAACGTGCTTACTAGGGGAATTTTTAAAAAAAATTGACACAGAGCCACAGGCGATATTAGGATAGGTGACCAAAAGCTTGGTGAAAGGGGTAGATTTTAAGGAGAAGGGAAAGGTAGAGATGTGGAGAAGTTCAGGGAAGGAGTTTCAGAGCATTGAACCTAGGCACTTAAAGGCTGTCAGTAGTGGAGAGATTAAAATTGGGGATGCGCTGATGGCCAGGATCTTGGGGCTTGAGGAGGATACAGAGAGAGGGAGGGGTAAGGCCATAGAGACATTTGAAAACAAATAAGGAGGAGAATTTTAAAATAGAGACATTGCCGGACCAGGCATCAATGTAGGTCAGTGGGTACTGGCATGATGGCTGAATGGCACTAGGTGTGAGTTAGAATACAGGCAGCAGCATTTTGGATGAGATCAAGTTGATGGAGGGTGAAAGATGGGAGGCCAGCAGGAGAGGGTTGGGATAGTCAAGTCTAGAGGAAACAAAGGCACGAATGAGGGTTTCAGCAGCAGATGAGCAGTCAGAGGGAGAGTATTCTGATGTTAGGAAGGTGCAAGTAAGCAGTCTTCGTGATTGAGTGAATGTGTGGTTAGAAGCTCATCTTGGGATCATATGTGACCCCAAGACTGTCTAGTTCAGCCTCCTCTTGTCTGCAGCCTTTGACACAGTTGACCACATCATCCTTCTCCAACGTAGCTGGGTGGGGCTGCACACAACTGGTTCCATTCTCATCTATTCAGCCATAGGCAAAGAATTACCTGCAATGGCTTCTCTTCTGGCTCCATTAGCTCTGGAGTGCTCCAGGATGTACCCTTGGCCCCACCCCCATTTCTCATATACATGTTGCCCCTCGGCGACATCATCCGAAAACATAGTAGCTTCCACATATATGCCAACAACACCCATCTCTACCTTGTCACCTCTCTCCACCCCTCCATGGTCTCCACTGTCCACCATTTGCTCCAACTGAATTTTGGGAAGACTGAAGCCATTGTCTTTAGTCCCTGCCACAAACTCCGTTCCCTAGCAATCAACTCCCATCTGTCTATCTGGCAACTGTCTTGAGGAGAAGGACAAGGAGGGATTGTTTAGCTTTAGTACAGTCACGTAATGTGATTTGTGACTTTGAGGCCTAACCAGTGATTTATAAAAGCTTACATAACTTCCTTGCTTTTGTGCTCTGTGCCTCTATTTTTAAAGCCAAAGATCATGTATGTTTTTAACAGCCATCTCAAATTGTCTTGCCACCATCAAAGATTTGTGTATGTGAACCCTGAGAGGTCCCTGTTGCTTTAAAATTGTACAATTTAATTTATATTGGGGGTGGAAGGTTATCGGGGGTAGGTGGAAATGTGGAGTAATCAGTTCAGCCATGAAATTATTGATTGGTGGAGCAGGCTCGAAGGGCCGAGTGGCCTACTCATGCTCTTAAATTCGTGTGTTCGTATGCCTCTCCTAATTTTTCCTTCCAAAATGCATCACTTCACATTTCTCTGCATTAAATTTCATCTGTCATGTGTCTGCCCATTTCACAAGTCCATGTCCTCCTGAAGTCTGCTACTATCCCCCTCAGAGTATATTACATTTCCAAGCTTTGTGCCATCGGCAAGATTTGAAAATATGCTTGTGTTTCTTAAATGTTGTGCATAGTTTAGTAAAGTTCCATTCATGTCCATGCATAGCAGAAGGTTATGGGTTCAAGTCTCACTTACATTCTTGAATTGGCGGCCACGTTTGGCTACAAATCAACAGTGTCTATGCTTCAAAAACAATTCATTGGTAGTGGAGCACTTTGAAACGACCTGAGGATATGAAATGTGCTACATAAATGAAGGTTGTTTTATTGTAGAATAGGGATGTCCAACCTTTTCGCATGGGGGCCACATTACAATTTTAGTTCCACATGGGGGGCTGATGAGACAATTTTGGAAAGATAAAGAAAAATTGATGTTACTATTAATCAAAACAACAACAAAAGTGCATTTTTGTGAAGAAGCTTTAAACGAGAAGACTAATTTATTGACTTACTTTCTGGACACTGTGTTGGACAGTGATTTAGTGAGATACCTCATATTTTGTTGCACAAGAAGTCAATGGTTGCCTCTACTGTTGTAGTGATGCGGAGTATTCTGGATAGATGTCTCTCTCTTTGCCCCCCGCTCTCTCTTTGTCCCCCGCTCTCGCCTGCCTTCGCTCTGTTTCACCTCTTTCTCTGCTCCCCTCTCACAATTGCAGAGAGTGGGAGCACTCAGCAGTTGGCTGATCTGTTTTTTTAAATCTCAAATTTAAATCTTAAATCGCAGCTGATAGAAATAAAAGCAAAATACTGCAGATGCTGGAAATTTGAAAGAAAAACTGGAAATGCTGGAAATACTCAGCAGGTCTGGCAGCATCTGTGGAAAGAGAAGCAGAGTTAATGTTTCAGGTCAGTGACCCTTCAGAACTGACAAATATTGGAAATATAAAAGATTTTAAGCAAGTAAAGTGGGGGGTGGAGCAAGAGATAACAAAAGAGAAGGTGTTGATAGGAGAAGGTCACAAAGAATACCTTCTGGTCAGTTATTCTCTGTGACTTTGTCCTATCAACACCTCTTTTGTTATGTCTTGCTCCAACCACCCCCCCACCCCCCCGCTTTACTTGCTTAAAATCTTTTACATTTCTAATATTTGTCAGTTCTGAAGAAGGGTCACTGACCTGAAACGTTAACTCTGCTTCTCTCTCCACAGATGCTGCCAGACCTGCTGAGTATTTCCAGCATTTCCAGTTTTTATTATCGCAGCTGACAGATGCCGACATCGGGGACAGCAGTTTCTGAACTTCGGAGTTTCAGTGTTTTCCGGTGGGCTTTTAAAAAATCCCATATCTGTCCGAAGTTTACAAACTGCTGTTCCCGATGTCAGTATCTGTCAGCTGTGAAACTCCATTGAATTTTCTTTAAAACGCCTGTCTGCAAGAAGAAGGCAAAGGGAAATTTCTCCTCTCCGGTTACGGACCCCTGATGAGGAACGGCCTTGGGTATGGTTTGCACCCACAGGCCAGATTCTGGCCTACGGGGCCATATGTTCGACCCTGTTATAGAGGCATAACTGCACATAACCATGTGGGTAGACACTGTAAGGGTCAGACATCAATGTGTTGTCAAGGAATTTGATTTTAGAAAATGTATGTTTCCTTTCAAAAAAATAAAGTGGGGTGACCATGAAATGCATGCCAACAGCAATGTTAATTTGGATGAGCAGCAAATCATAGGTCCTTTTCTCCCTTTGTTTGTTTAGGTCCAACAAGACGCTGTATGATATTATTTCCCTTCGACCGCTTCCTGCTGATTATCAACCTCCTTTTGTAATGCTTCCTGGAATGTGCCAACAAGGTTTCTGCATTTAAATTTTACTTTTCCAGGTTGCTTAATATTGTGTACATGATTCTATGCAAATGATTAAAACCACATATATAAATAAAATTGGTTATTTTGCTTTCTTGGGTTCTGTTTAAAAACCTGTAATGCATGTGCAGGTTTAATTACAATTACACTTTTTTATTACCTAAATGCTTCCTGTTAAGTTTATTACAACTTGTTGCCATTTGTTTTTCTTTATTTTAAAAAGCCAGTTTAATTTTTTTTAATGTGGAAACCATTTGTTTTAGAGCTGGAGACTTCAGATAATGAAGAGGAAGTAGAAGACCAAATGATAGAATATGATTCATCTGAACAGCTCGGAGAGCAGTTGGTGACTCTCTCTTTGCTTCCAGAATCACGCTGGAAAAATCTCCTCAACCTCGATGTTATCAAGGTAACAAATACTTTGCATTTTAAATTTTAGTTTAAATTTTCTTGAATGAGTATTTTTATGCTGTTGTTTATAGTGGTACATGAGGATATCGCATGCTTTTTTAAAAAAAAAGGTCAAAATGGTTGTCATTACTCTGCTTTCTGTGCACATATATTGCTTTGTTTACATATTTTACTGATGGTTTACAATATCTAGTATTGTTCACTCATGGTTTAAATGTTGGAAATTGCTTACTACCTAAATTTCAGTTAAATGTTTATTTTTGAATGTTTATTTAGTAACTTTATCAGAAGCCATATGTTCATTATCCGTAAGTTATTTGAGAACTCTGGATAATTTTAATTGGTTTAAATGTTAAATCAAACTAATGATGCCATCATGTATTTTATTAAAACTTCTCTTCGTCATTTTAAAATCAGGCTTTATACAGTGGGGGTGGCGCAGTGGTTAGCACCGCAGCCTCACCGCTCCAGTGACCCGGGTTCGGTTCTGGGTACTGCCTGTGCAGAGTTTGCAAGTTCTCCCTGTGACTGCGTGGGTTTCCTCCGGGTGCTCCGGTTTCCTCCCATATGCCAAAGACTTGCGGGTTGATAGGTAAATTGGCCATTGTAAAAAAAAAAAAATTGCCCCTAGTGTAGGTAGGTGGTAGGAGAATTGAGGGAAGGTGGGGATGTGAGAAGGAAAATGGGATTAATGTAGGATTAGTATAAATGGGTGGTTGATGGTCGGCGCGGACCCGTTGGGCCGAAGAGCCTGTTTCGGTGCTGTATCTCTCTATGACTCTATCTCTTGTGTTCCGATCATCAATCTGTTTTGTTTGGCTGATCTACAGAAAAGAAATCAACCAAAGGAACCACCTAAAGTGCCCAGATCTGTTCCCTTCTTCATTCCAACTGTTCCTGGCCTAGTCCCTCACTTTGCTGCTGTAGAACAACAGACTGCTGCAGACCAGGTAGGAGGGAAACCAGTAATATATGATTTATGCCTATGGCGATACTAACATTGTTCAAGCCAGGCCATAAGCTTGTGTTTGAGCCTTTTGCAAGCTTTTGACATTTAAGCTGTTTTGTTTATTTGTTTTCTTGGTTTGAAATGTTACAGGTCTGGAAGAGATGTCAGAAGTAAAATTAAGTGACACTTAAAATCTGTTGCTTAAAATATGCAGCCAGTTAGATCCATCTTAATTCCATCATATCAAAAGGAAAACTAGATATTTTCCTTAAGTTGCATCAAAATTGTAGTTTATTTGAATTGATAACAATATAGTCATGGACTGTATCTGATGCAGTATGATGGAGGATTGTTAAGAATTAATGTAATCTAGATGAAATTCTCTACATCGATTCAGAAACTAATAAGCATCAAGACCATTGTAACATGTTTCACAACAGGAGGTATGTGTTATAAATCTTGTTTCCAAGACTTTAAACAAAATTCAGGATATTTTCTACATTTGAATTCATTTCTGTAGTATTGTAAAATATAGATGTACTGTGCAAAGGAAGTTCTGAAATCAGAGTAAAAGATGCTGAAATCTTATTTAATTCTAAATCTTTTTTTCCTATTCTCAGTCCAAAGTAGTAAATCTGGGCATATTGGCACAAAAAACAGAATTGTACATGCAGCTGGAGGATGCTCTGAACACCAACAATTGTAAGTAACTTGCGCACAACTTTTTCTTCAATTGAGTGTGCTTAATATCCCTTTTATTGATAGAAATATTGCCAATATTCTGCACTTCTAGCATTGGCCTATGCCATGTAAAAATAGTAAGAGTGGTCCTCAAGGAGATCAAATCAACATGAAACATTTAACTTCTTAGGAGTGCCATCTTATTTTTTCCAATGTTGTCGAGCATATGTAGCAATCTTAGCAAAGAGGCAGAAATCTCATGTCTTTAACAAGTTATTCAGTTCTGTTGCCTTGGTTCTCTGTATATGATGTTGTGACTATGTAAATGATCTATTTCCTTACTTCTGCCTGCTTTATCCATGAAAAAACTGTTGGAAGTGTTACAACCGAGGCTGGAGGAGTGCACTATCTTTCTCTAGTCCCACTTCTCCATGGGTCACAACATATTTTTAAATGTTTTACCGAGTTACTGATACGGCCAATTATATACTTTTATCTATTTTAGTTTCAGAATAAAATCCACCAACCAGGTTTTTTAATAAACAACAAAATTTTTAATTTATTATAAAACAAGACTTATCCAGTAAAGATGCAAAACATTAACACACAGATTCAAATATGAAAGTTAGTAGATATTTCCTTCTAGATACCCAACACACACATGCACACGCACATAGATACACACCCCGATTAGATTTTTTTTAAAAATTCTCTGCAGAGGTCTTTTACCAAAAAAAAAACAACAAAGAATACTTTGGCCAAATACTTGTTAATTCTTGAAGAAAAAGGATAAGATAGTGTCCCAAATGGCATACAGTCTGGCGTCCGAGTACACGTAGACGGGTCACTGCGATCTTTTCTGCAACAGTTCTTTTCGGGCAGTGTCGAAAATTAACCAGGCAGGTTTTCCAGGAGCTTCTCAGGAGAAATGTGGCATCAGGGGTTTTAGCTCTCACACTGGATTTTTCAGGGTCTCTTGGAGAAGTGGAGGAAAGATGAGCTGGGTGTTTCTTTCAGCAGGCTACAAACCCAGCTGACTCAAAACAGTATGCAAAAATGAAACCCACTCTTGAGCACCATAAATCTTGACATGTAGCTTCTCTTGTAAACAATTCCCATAGTCGGGAAGCCCCTGTTGTTTACTTTACTGAAGACGTGAAATCCAGTAAATGTTGTTGTTAAACAGAAAACTCAAGACCTAAAGTCTTTCCGTTGATCTTTAAAAAAAAAACATATCCATGCATCTCTTCAATTCGAAAACACGAGTCCTCAAAAAATATTAAATTTCATAACAGAAGGGACATGTGGATTGTGCAAGAATCCATTTTCCACAACTTTCCTTTTCTGTCTGGAAAATGTTCCTTGTTTTTGCTCATCTATTACAAATGACCTGACTACGATTGTATTCTTGTGATATAGGGGTTCATATGGCTTTTATAGTGTGACTGGTTTGTTAAGAGCGCAACCCTGAACTACTATATAGATAATGTAGATAAAAATGAAGATGCAGCGCATATTCTTCAGAGAGTATATAGAATGAGGAGTAAAGTGTAGCTTGATTGCTTCTGGATAAATCATGTGCTTAGCATACATATGAAAATGATGTGGTAAATAAGTGGGCTGGTCATGTAGTCCCACATTCCATCAAACCCCAGCATCGGCACCATTGCATCAGTTTGTTTCCCATCAGCTGTTTGTTGCTGCTCATGTTTCTTGCTATGAATTGCATTTCTCCACAAGAATAGGTTCAATGATAGTCATTGCAGTTTCACACTTTGGAAATGGTTTCTGTTTTTTTACAGTAGGATTTTTTTTATCGTGTTATCCTGAGAATAGGTTACTGGCATTGGTTGATGAACCTCTAAAACAAATATGTTTGTTAGGATGCAAACAAATCAGGGACAATAAAATCAATGCTGGTAACTTGTTTAAAGGTTCAGCTGCAAGCAGTGTTCTTTCCTGGGTTCTAGGTAAGAATTGTCAGCCAGACAGCCACATAGAGATGTGAAAAGGAACAGTAGCAGAATGGTAATGTTATTGGACTAGTGATCCAGAGGCCCTCACTAATGTTATGGGGACCGAATTCAAATTGCACCACAGCAGCTTGGGGAATTTAAGTTCAATTAAATAATAAATCCGGAATAAAAAAACTTGTCTCCGTATTGATGATCATGAAACTACTGGATTGTCATAAAACTCCATCTGGCTCACTGATGTCCTTCAGGGAACAAAATCTGCAGTCCTTACCTAGTCTGGCCTACACATGACACCAGATCCACAGCCACTCAGTTGTATCAAAACCATTACAGAAAAGTTGAATAAGAATAAAACCGGATGGACCATCTGGCATCGTCCTAGGCAGGCTAAGCATTGCATGTGCTCTTCTATTTCTCCATTCTGTAACATTTCAGGACTTGCACAATTGGACTAGTTCATATTTCCCTAGCTAAAGGCTCTTTTCTCCTGATGTTGGACCTTGCGCAACCCAAATTTCTAACAGTCCCAGCCTTTCTACAGGTTAGATTAACCATGCATAAGAGTGGGTTATTCTGTTAATCTATCTGGACTTTTCTTGTCTTGTTCCCCAGTTTTCTAGGAAACCTGTGTGTCTGCATGAATGGTGGTTATCATTTTCAGGATAAATATACAAAGTAATGCAAGCTTTAGATCATATGGCAACACCAGTGACCAATTCCTTGTTCCCTAGACAGCAATAGAGGGAGCAAATAAATCAGGCAGTAGCAAATGACTATTTCTAAAGAGCTAAATCACATTGAAATTTTATGCTACGTACAAAGTGTCTGTTCACCTTTGTTGTCATAGAATATTCCCCTTGGCATTGATACATGCAAAACATTGTTTGCATTTATAATAACCTAAATGCAGTATATGGCAGACTTTAAATGCTTTTCAAAGTGAAGTAGTCCTATGACAATTGCCGATGCTCACATTAATTACAAACTTGGTTGAAGATGAAATCCAGGCTGTTACACTACAACAGGAAGCAACCTAGCAATAAGATCCATGGTTTTTGTTGTATTATTCCAGAGAATCGCATGGCTGCGTTTAGCTTTCCTGCCGTGCAAGAATTGGCATTTTTGTGGAACAGGTGGAGAAGCTGTCATAATCTTTTAAGAAAAGTCAGACTGATATGCATGCAATGATGGATGGCTATGAAAAACAATCTTTCAAGAGCTTCTGTCACTTTGTTGAGCCAAAGCCTAGTCTTTTTGAATAATTTGAGTATAAGGTTAATACTTGGATTGTGCACCTCAGTCTCACTTAACAACTAAGTGGATTTCCAGAGCAACTAATTGAATACGCCTGCCAAATAGGAATGTCACTGAACATTTCTTGGATTAAATTTCAAGGGGCAAAGTAACCATAACAAGGTATTTTCCTTCTGATTTCTTCCAGACCCCAAGATTTCAGGTTACAGACTTTCCATTTCTATTTGTCCCTGAAAAATGTATTTATCAAACTGTAGCAAGTAACAGGTAATTAATGTGGGAACTGGAACAAATCAAAAAATTAATTCATAGAAGTAGCAAGCTAACCTGAATACTGCATTTGTCTTGATGCCCCGTGTGCAACACCATGGGAGGTAAACTAGTATAGTTATACATTTAGTAGATACAAATTGAAGCTGTTGTACACATTCCTGTTCTTTAAAAAGTTAAAGGTTTTTGGAAGGCATACTCCCAAGGACCAGAGTTGTTTCAGGTAAGCAACAATTATGGGTCATGATGTTAAGGGGCATGAGATCAGTGTTTTAAGTATAAGGCTAGCCAGAAAAAACACAGAAGGAGCAGGTAGCCTAAGACAAGTGATAAGGCAGGCAGCTACTACACCACCAAGGAAAACAAATAGAACTTGTGGGAGACTGATAAACTGTAGCCGGCTTGGGCAGTCTCTATTTAAGAAAAAAAGATGCAGGAAGTAAATGAAATTTAGTTAAGATTAAATTGAATTGAGCGGCTGCATCACAGCAGCACCACCTGTGGCCAGGGAAAGGGCAGTTATAGTGTGATAAATGTTGACTTGTTTTTTCAATTGTAAAATGTTGAATGTTCCAGAGGGTTTTTTCCATGATAAGTGTTGACATGAGAGAGTGACAAAATCATGACTGCAGAAAATGAGGTTTGTGATCAGAAAGTGTGCGTCATACACAAAACTTTTAATCTACATAGCTGCAGTAGCACAGTGGTTATATTACTAGACAGCTGGCTCAGTCACACATAATCCCAGCTTGGATGTTCCTTTATCATTGCTGTCAAAATCTAGGAACCCACTATGTAATAGCATTGTGGGAGTACATTCACCACACTTAATGCAATAGTTGAAGAAGGCAAGTTGCTGCCTTTTGAAGAGCAACCAAGGATGGGAGATAAATGTTGGCCATGCCAGCGACATCCAGGTCCCAAGAATGAATCTTTTAAACGTTAATACAACTTGACCTTTTTTCAGGATACTGTGTTAAAATATTCATATATTTTTCCTCTCTCTGGGGAAGATCTGCTAGTTTTATTAAAATTCTAGTTCATAAATTATAGTCATAACAGCCGGGAAGGAGGCCATTCGGCCCATCGAATACATGCCAGCTCTCAATAGAGCAATCCACTTAATCCCAATTCCCTGTTCTATCCCTGTAGCCCTGCAAGTTTATTTCCCTCAAGTGTCCATTTAATTTCCTTTTGAAATTATTGATTGTCTCCGCTTGCACCACCCTCGTAGGCAGCGACATCCAGGTCATTATTTACTCGCTGTGTAAAAAAAAAAAAGTTGTTCTTCCCATCCTTCTGTATCTCTTGCTCATAACAAAGAACAAAGAAAATTACAGCACAGGAACAGGCCCTTCGGCCCTCCAAGCCTACGCCGATCCAGATCCTCTATCTAAACCTGTCGCCTATCTATAACCTTAAATCTGTGTCCCCTAGACCTTGTACCATCAGCTAATGGGAATAGCTTTTCTTTGTTTATTTTATCTAAACTTGTCAAAATCTTGTACACTTCCATCAAATCTCCCCTCAAATGAAAATAGCAAGTGCTGGAAATACTCAGCAGGTCTGACAGCATCTGTGGAGAGAGAAACAGAGTTAGCGTTTCAGGTCTGTGACCTTTCATCAAAACTAGCAAAGGTTAGAAATATAATAGGCTTTTAGCAACTGAAAAGGGGGATGGTGGAAGAAGAACAAAAGGAAAGGACAAATGGCAGGTTATGATCAATATATTACCAGTGTCTGTCCTGTAATTGTGGTGGACATATACTTCAAGATGCTTAAGAGCTAGTAATAAGCCCAGAGTTTCTTTTTCCACTGTTGAATATCTCTTTTGGTGTCGATTTAGCTTTTTGGAAAAGTATCCCACTGGGCTTTCTATGCCCGATTCATTGTCTTGTAACAGGACTGCACTGACCCCCAGGTCACGAGCATCAATTGCTACCTTGAAGGGCTTAGTGAAATTTGGGGCAGCCAACACTGGTTCATTGATCCAAATAGTTTTCAGCTTTTCAAAAGATGCTTGGCACTCACCTGATCACACTACCTTGGCTTTTTTTTTTATAGCAAATCAATCAGTAGAGCAGCTATAGTAATACAATTTGGCACAAACTTGCGGTAGAAACCACACATCCCCAAAACCCTCTTGATTTCTTGCTTCGCCTCGGGCAGGGAAGTCCATCAATGCTTGTCCTTGCCCTACTATATGCCCAAGGTAGGTTATTCTCACTTTTGCACATTCACTTTTGGCACGGTTTATCACCAAATCAGCCAACTAAGTTTGTAAATGGATCTTCTAGTTGCTCCAAGTGTCACTGTATACCAGCACATCAAGATAAACCACAGAGTTAGGAACACTGGCTGCCATTTGGTTCATTAGTCTCTGAAAAGTGGCTGGGGTACTTTTTAGCCCAAATGGCATCTGGAAAAGACCGTCAGGTGTGACAAAGGCGGATATTTATTTAGCTCGGTGTGTTAAAGGGACCTGCCAGTATCTCTTTAACAAATCTATTTTGATAAGAAATGTGGCACTGCCAACTCTGTCAATACAGTCTTCCAAGCGAGGAATGGGGTAGGAGTCACAAGAACAGAAGAAATGGGAGTAGGAATAGACCTGTCTGCCTTTGTTACTGCATTAACCTTTCTGTAGTCTATGCAGAATCTGTCAGGTTTAGGCACTAACATGACTGGGGAATTCCAGCTCCTTTGACTGGGTTCAGTTAGTGGTTTTCCAACATGTATTAGATTTCTGCTTTTACTTGGGCCTGTTTCTCTGGACTTAAGCGATAAGGATGCTGTTTTGTAGGAAATGATTCCCTGACATCCACATCATGTGTGGCTGAGGTTGTACATCCTGGCTTGCCCCTACAGACTCCTTTTTAAATGCTTTGAGTAGCCTTGTTCAGTCTTCTCGTTCTGCATCTATATATGAAAGCATAGTGACTAATCTCCCTAACAATTCCGTATTGGTTAACCAGATAGTAGGAGATTCAGTTTGAGAATTGGCTAGGCTTCCTTCTGCCTCATCCTCACTATCCCTTTCATCCTTCACTGTCCCTACTACCTGACATACCTGTGCTTGCTTATCCTCCTCCCGGTGATGATATTGTTTCAATATATTGATATGACACAGCCAATTTCTTTTTCCAGCAATCTGGGGTGTCAATCAAATAATTTACTTTACCAGTTCTTTTGACCACTTTATATGGACCACTGAACCATGCTTTCAGCAGTTCACCCTGTAAAGGCAATAATACTGACACTTCATCCCCTGGTTGAAATGTTTGATTCTTGGCATGCTTGTCTGCCCATTTACGGTTGTTTGGGAAGCTTTAAGGTGTTCCTGAGCCACTTTGCAGGCTCTCGTGAGCCGCTCCCGGAACACGGATACATAATCTAACACGGAAGATTCGTCCCACTGTTCTTAAAAACCTTTCTTTGATTAGTTTTAGAGGACCTCTTAGCTCATATCCATAAACTGATTCAAAAGGACTAAAACTGTTAGACTCATTAGGTGACTCTTTAGTGGCAAACAAAAGAAATTCCAACCCTTTGCCCCAATCATGGGGATAGTCTTTACATTATGCCCTGATCATCGTTTTGAGGGTCTGATGGTACCGTTCTAAAGCCCCTTGTGTCTGTGGGTGGTAGGCAGATGACTTTAACTGTGTTTTACTCAGATTACGCATAACTTCCTGAAAAGTATTTGACACAACATTGGAGCCTTGATCCGACTGAATCTCAATCGGTAATCCATATCTAGTGAAGAACTGGGTTAATTTCTCTACCATTACCTTAGCAGAAATTGTTCTCGAGGGAATGGCCTCTGGGAACCGAGTAGCCATGTCCACAATAGTGAGTATGTCCCGTTTTTGTTTTTGGTAAAGGTCTCACACAGTCTACCAGCACCCTACGAAATGGTTCCCCAAAAACTGGTGTGGGAATTAGAGGTGCCAGTTTGATGGCAGGTTGCGGTTTTCCCACAATCTGGCACGTATGGCACGTTTTACAAAATGCAGCATGTCCTTGGAAAGTCCTGGCCAGTAAAAATGGCGACTTATCCGTGATTGGGTCTTCTGGATCCCCACATGTCCCGCCGTTGGAATTTCATGGGCTATCGTTAATATTTTCCGGCAATACTTGGGCGGTACCGCTATCTGGTGAACTACCATCCATTCTTCATCCGCAGGTCTGTGAGGAGGTCTCCACTTTCTCATCAGAATCCCACTTTTAATATAGTAGCCTTCCGGAACTGCTTTTGCTTCAGCTTCAGTTAGAGCCTGTTGTGCCACTTTACTTAACTCTGGATCGGCTTGCTGAGCCTTGATCAGAGAAGACTTATTGAACATTTCCTTTGGATTATCCAAATTCCCAAAGAAAGTTTGATATTCAGATATCTGTCTGTGGTGCCAATTTGATTTCCGACAATGGAACTTGTTTAGCCAGTGCTCAGGTTACTGTACATGAAGGAAAAATTCCTGGAACCTTTTCCTGCAACAGCTCTGTCTCTTTGACTTCACTTGGTCTTTCTGTAACTACTGCTGAAGCTACTACCTTCGCTGCAGCCAAATCATTCCCCAGGAGGTGGTCAACTCGGTCTATAGGCAAACTATGCACAACTCCCACAGTTACTGTTCCAGACATTAGGTCACACTCCAGGTGCATCCAATACAAATCTATATACTCCCTGCCAATACCATTCACTAAAACCTTGGCATTTCCCCAGCAAAAGAGTTTGGGTGGCTCCTCTATCCCTAAGTATAACTATATGTTTACCTGCCTCACTTGAGGGATAAGGAGTTACTTTTCCTTTTGACAAGAGTTCCCTCTAACTCTTCGGTATCTTGTTCACATCCCCCACGCTCTCAGCGGTTTTTAGTACTTGGCCTTGCAGCTGCAGTCAGCGCTACAGCCTGTTCTATCATACTCCCAGTCAGGGCCCCTTTGTCTGCATCGGCCTTGTGTAGCCCAATAAGTCCCATGGGTTTACCCCACAACTTCCAGCATTCTGCACGAAGGTGTCCCACCTTGTGGCAATGGAAACAATTAGGTTTGCAGACCTCAATTCCACCCTTAGCATCTTACTTTCTGGCCTGAGGAGGAGATCCTGAGGTGTTCCCAGCTATCCCTTCTTGTCCCCAGTTACTTGCCTTCCTTTCACCTTCTATCCTTCTCGGGTCTGTGGGGTGACGAACAAAGGATTTGGGCTTCTAAACAAGCTTGTAATCATCAGCGATCTCAGCTGCCTGTCTGGCTGTTGAAACCTTCTCATTCTCTACATGGGTTTTCACTAATGGAGGGAGTGAATTTTTAAATTCTTCCAGGAAAATAATTTCCCTGAAGTTCTCATACATGGCCTCTACTTCTAGTGCCCATATCCAATGATTAAAATTAATTTGCTTTACCCTCTCGAATTCTATATAAGTCTGCCCAGGCTGTTTCCGGAGGTTCCGAAATTTCTGCCTATAAGCATCAAGGACCAACTCCTAAGCAGCGAGAATAGCCTGTTTTGCCATCTCATAATCTGCGGAAGCCTCCTCAGAAAGCATGGCATAAACTTCATGAGCTCTGCCCATCAACCTGCTTTGCATGAGCTTTCCTTTGGCCACTTCATCTTTCTGGCTGACTTTTTAAAGAAATTAAAAGTGCCTCTACGTCCCTTTCCTCAAACTTTGAGAGGGCTTGCACAAACTTTAACAGCTCTCCACTGGGTCCTGGGCTGGAGTCAGATCTTTCCTCACCAAAATTTTCCTTGGAGTCAAGGCCTTTTGTCTTGGCTCCAACTTTTTAAATTCAAATTCCCTTCCTTGTCTTTTTCTTTCTCTTTTTCCCTTTCTCTTTCCTACTGCTCTGCTTGCTCCCTTTGAAATCCTCTCCCTTTTGCCCTTTTCTCACCTCCTTCCTTTTTCCTTTCTTTTTCTCGCTCCCTTACTCTGTCCTGAAATTCTAGCTCTAACCTCTTCATGTCTAACTGAATCTGTGCCAGTGTTACCATGTCGTCTTTCGATTCTATTTGTCTCTCTGGCCACTAGTCCCTGAATTTCAGGTCTCATAGCTTTTGATTGAATATATACCTCCAAGTGCTCTGCCACACTTAACATCTAGGAACTATAATCTATTCCAAGCTGCTGCACAAACGCACTTGCTTCAAAAGTAGCCATTCTGGTAGTGTAAACTTTAATCTAATGCACAAGAAACCTGGTGTTTTCCTTTTCCCCTTTGCAATTATTATTACGAATAGTCATTTGGTAGTACAGAACATGAGTATTGCTGAAAATAGAGACATGTTGTTGAAGCTTTTCATCTTGCACTCATGAGGACAATGCGCAAGAATACCAATGTAAGGGAAAACAATGACTTTATACTGTACAAGAAGAGAGTGCTGATTGGTTGGCAAGTGAACTCTGATTGGTAGATGCATTGCCATGGAGAATGCACCAGTTTATGGTGACTGACCGTTAACTGCCAAGCTTTGTTTGAAATTTAAACCAGGCAGCTTGACTCTGTTTGTTTGGTCAAGGCATTGCCCTGAGGAATGAACCAGTGAATTGCTGTCACTTATTTTGTTTAGCTGGAACAGGCGCAATATTTGTACATGTTCTTTCTGTCTGCAAAGAACAGGACCCTATGTATTAATATATGTAGCTTCCAGTACGCGCAAATGTGTGCTACACTGCGAGCCCTACTGACTATCTTAAATTGGTTGCCAGCATAATTCTTAGCACACTGAGGATTATTTAGCAAATGTTGTCCAATCACCACAACCGTGTCCAACCCATTTCCCGCACTTCCACCCTCACCCCTTCCCCTCCCTCCCAGAACCGCAACAGGGTTCCCCTTGTCCTCACTTTCCACCCCACCAGCCTTCACATCCAAAGGATCAGCCTCCGCCATTTCTGCCAACTTCAGTGTGATGCCACCACCAATCTCTTCGTCCCCTCCCCTCCCCTGTCAGCAATCCGAAGGGAGTGTTCCCTCCACGACACCCTGGTCCACTCCTCCAACATCCCCAACACCTCGTCCCCTTACTATGGCACTTTCTCATGCAATCACAGGAGGTGTAATACCTGCTCTTTTACCACCCCTCTCCTCACCGTCTAAGGTCTCAAACACTCCTTCCAGGTGAAGCAGTCATTTACTGGTACTTACTTCAATTCTGTATTCACTGCTCACAATTCTAGGCGCCCCTCTACATTGGTGAGACCAAATGCAAATTGGATAGCGGCTTTGCGGGACACCTCCATTCAGTCTGCAAGCATAATCCTGAGCTTCCGGTTGCTTGCCATTTTAAGTCAGCACGCTACTCCCATGCCAACATTTCTGTCCTTGGCCTGTTGCAGTGTTCCAGTGAACCTTAACACAAGCTTGAGGAACAGCACCTCATTTGCCGATTAGGCACTCTACAGTCTTCTGGATTCAACATTGAGTTCAATGATTTCAGAGCATGATTTCCTTTTATTCTATTTTTTATTTTATTTTTTAACCATGGGCCTGTCTTTAAACTTGTTTTTTCAAGTTTTTGTTTTCGGACAGAGCTGCTTATTATTCTGTCATTAACACCCTCTGGGCGAATACTTTGTCTTTTCATACTACTATTGGTGCTCCCTTTGCCTTTGTTCTGTGACAGCTTTGTCATTCAATCTCTCCTGCCCTCTGCACTTTCACACACCTTCCTTTTGTGTTGAGGAACCGACTAGAGAACAGGCTATCTTAGATGTAGTATTATGTAATGAGAAAGGGCTAATTAATAATCTTGTTGTAAAAGCACCTTTAGGGATGAGTGACCATAATATGATAGAATTTTACATTATGTTTGAAAGTGAGGTAATTCAATCTGAAGCCAACGTGTTAAATTTGAACAAAGGAAGTTATGAAGGTGTGAGGGGTAAATTGGTTGAGGTGGATTGGGAAAATACATTAAAAGGTATGACATAGGCAATAGATAGTCTTTAAATAATTATTACATAGTTTACAGCAACTATACATTTCTTCAAGGCGCGAAAACCCAAAAGAAAAGGCAGTCAACTGTGGATAACAAAGGAAGTTAAGGATTGTATACGATTAAAGTCTTGCTTCAATTGTATAGAACCTTTTAGACTGAAGCTGGAGTACTGTGTGCAGTTTTGGTCCCCTTATCTTAGGAATGATATTATTGCCATAGAGGGGGTGCAACTAAGGCGGGACTGTCCTTTGAAGAGAGATTGGGGAAACTGGTCCTGTATTCTTTAGAGTTTCGAAGAATGAGAGGTGATCTCATTGAACCCTCCAAAATACTTAAAGGGATAGACAAGGTAGATGCAGGTAAGATATTTCCCCTGGGTGGGAAGTCCAGAACCAGGGGACACAATTTCAAAATAAGGGAGAAGCCACTTAGGACTGAGATGAGGAGAAATTTCTTTACTCAGAAGCTTTTTCCCAGGGTGGAAGAGTCAGTTACTAGGGGACATAGCTTTAAGGTGCGAGGGGCAAAGTTTAGAGGGGATGTGATAGGCAAGTTCTTTACACAGAGGGTGGTGAGTGCCTGGAACTTGTTGCCGGGGGAGGTGGTGGAAACAGGTACGATAGCGTCGTTTAAGAGGCATCTTGACAAATACATGAATAGGATGGGAATAACAAAGAACAGTACAGCACAGGAACAGGCCATTCGGCCCTCCAAGCCTGCGCCGATCTTGATGCCTGCCTAAACTAAAACCTTCTGCACTTCCGGGGACCGTATCCCTCTATTCCCATCCTCTTCATGTATTTGTCAAGATGCCTCTTAAACGTCTCTATGGTACCTGCTGCCACCACCTCCCCCAGCAGCAAGTTTCAGGCACTCACCACCCTCTGTGTAAAGAACTTGCCTCGCACATCCCCTCTAAACTTTGCCCTTCTCACCTTAAACCTATGTCCCTTAGTAACTGACTCTTCCACCCTGGTAAAAAGCTTCTGACTATCCACTCTGTCCATGCCGCTCATAACTTTGTAAACCTCTATCATGTCGCCCCTCCACCTCCGTCGTTCCAGTGAAAACAATCCGAGTTTATCCAACCTCTCCTCACAGCTAATGCTCTCCAGACCAGGCAACATCCTGGTAAACCTCTTCTGTACCCTCTCCAAAGCCTCCACGTCCTTCTGGTAGTGTGGCGACCAGAATTGCACGCAATATTCTAAGTGTGGCCTAACTAAAGTTCTGTACAGCTGCAGCATGACTTGCCAATTTTTATACTCTATGCCCCAACCAATGAAGGCAAGCATACCGTATGCCTTCTTGACTACCTTATCCACATGCGTTGCCCCTTTCAGTGACCTGTGGACCTGTACGCCCAGGTCTCTCTTCCTGTCAGTACTCCTAAGGGTTCTGCCATTTACTGTATACTTCCCACCTGCATTAGATCTTCCAAAATGCATGACCTCACATTTGTCCAGATTAAACTCCATCTGCCATTTCTCCGCCCAAGTCTCCAACCGATCTATATCCTGCTGTATCCTCTGACAATCCTCATCACTATCCGCAACTCCACCAACCTTTGTGTCGTCCGCAAACTTACTAATCAGACCAGCTACATTTTCCTCCAAATCATTTATATATACTACAAACAGCAAAGGTCCCAGCACTGATCCCTGCGGAACACCACTAGTCACAGCCCTCCATTCAGAAAAGCAACCTTCCACTGCTACCCTCTGTCTTCTATGACTGAGCCAGTTCTGTATCCATCTTGCCAGCTCACCTCTGATCCCATGTGACTTCACCTTTTGTACCAGTCTGCCATGAGGGACCTTGTCAAAGGCTTTACTGAAGTCCATATAGATAACATCCACTGCCCTTCCTTCATCAATCATCTTCGTCACTTCCTCAAAAAACTCAATCAAATTAATGAGACACGACCTCCCCTTCACAAAACCATGCTGCCTCTCACTAATAAGTTTGTTTGTTTCCAAATGGGAGTAAATCCTGTCCCGAAGAATCCTCTCTAATAATTTCCCTACCACTGACATAAGGCTCACCGGCCTATAATTTCCTGGATTATCCTTGCTACCCTTCTTAAACAAAGGAACAACATTGGCTATTCTCCAGTCCTCTGGGACCTCACCTGTAGCCAGTGAGGATGCAAAGATTTCTGTCAAGGCCCCAGCAATTTCTTACCTTTGCCTCCCTCAGTATTCTGGGGTAGATCCCATCAGGCCCTGGGGACTTATCTACCTTAATGCTTTACAAGACACCCAACATCACATCCTTTTGATAATGAGATGACTGAGACTATCTACACTCCCTTGATCATCCACCAAGTCCTTCTCTTTGGTGAATACTGATGCAAAGTACTCATTTAGTACCTCACCCATTTCCTCTGGCTCCACACATAGATTCCCTTCTCTGTCCTTGAGCGGGCCAACCCTTTCCCTAGTTACCCTCTTGCTCTTTATATATGTATAAAAAGCCTTGGGATTATCCTTAATCCTGTTTGCCAATGACTTTTCATGACCCCTTTTAGCCCTCCTGACTCCTTGCTTAAGTTCCTTTCTACTGTCTTTATATTCCTCAAGGGATTCGTCTGTTCCTCGCATTTTGGAAGATCCAATTCAAGAGTGAATTATACAGTAAATGGAAAAGTCCTGGGGAAAATTGATGTGCAGAGAGATTTGGGTGTTCAGGTCCATTGTTCCCTGAAGGTGGCAACGCAGGTCAATAGAGTGGTCCAGAAGGCATACGGCATGCTTTACTTCATCGGACGAGGTAGCGAGTACAAGGGTTGGCAGGTCATGTTACAGTTGTATAAGACTTTGGTTCGGCCACATTTGGAATACTGCGTGCAGTTCTGGTCGCCACATTACCAAAAGGATGTAGATGCTTTCGAGAGGGTGCAGAGGAGGTTCGCCAGGATGTTACCTGGTATGGAGGGCACTAGCTATGAAGAGAGGTTGAGCAGATTAGGATTATTTTCATTAGAAAGACGGAGGTTGAGGGGGGACCTGATTGAGGTGTACAAAATCATGAGAGGTATAGACAGGGTGGATAGCAAGAAGCTTTTTCCCAGAGTGGGGGATTCAATTACTAGGGGTCACGAGTTCAAAGTGGGAGGGGAAAAGTTTAGGGGGGATATGCGTGGAAAGTTCTTTACGCAGAGGGTGGTGGGTGCCTGGAACGCGTTGTCAGCGGAGGTGGTAGACGCGGGCACGATAGCGTCTTTTAAGATGTATCTAGACAGATACATGAATGGGCAGGAAGCAAAGAGATACAGACCCTTAGAAAATAGGCGACATGTTTAGATAGAGGATCTGGATCGGCGCAGGCTTGGAGGGCCGAAGGGCCTGTTCCTGTGCTGTAATTTTCTTTGTTCTTTGTTCTTTGTTCCAGCCCTTACGAATGCTTCCTTTTTCTTTTTGACTCTGCTCACAATATCCCGTGTTATCCAAGGTTCCCGAAACTTGCCAAACTTATCCTTCTTCCTCACAGGAACATGCTGGTCCTGGATTCTAATCAACTGACATTGAAAGACTCCCACATGCCAGATGTTGATTTACCCTCAAACAGCCGCCCCGAATCTAAATTCTTCAGTTCCTGCCTAATATTGTTATAAATAGACTTCCCCCAATTTAGCACCTTCACCCGAGGACTATGGTCACTGATCCCGAAATGCTCCCCTACTGAAACTTCGACCACCTGGCCGGGCTCATTCCCCAATACCAGGTCCAGTACGGCCCCATCCCTAGTTGGACTATCTACATATTGTTTCAAGAAGCCCTCCTGGATGCTCCTTACAAATTCTGCCCCATCTAAGCCCCTAGCACTAAGTGAGTCCCAGTCAATATAGGGAAAGTTAAAATCACCCACCACTACAACCCTGTTACCTTTACATCTTTCCAAATAGAGGGATATGGTCCCCAGAAGTGCAGAAGGTTTTAGTTTAGACAGGCATCAAGATTGGCGCAGGCTTGGCGGGCAAAATGGCCTGTTCCTGTGCTGTACTGTTCTTTGTTCTTTGTTGTGAATCTTTGGAATTCTCTAACCCAGACCAAGTGATGTATCCACTCGAAGCATAGCTGCCTTTCCAGTACATTCTACCCATCAATTTTCACCCCATTCGCTACCTCTACTATCTCCACTTCCACTGATATTTTGTCAACATCCTCTTCCTTGGTAAACACTAATACAAAGAGCTTAAGTATTCTAATCTTGCTCTGTGCTTATAAGCATATATAGCCCTCTTTGTCTCTAATAGGCCCCACCCTGCCTCTTACTAACCTCTAATAATTTACATGCCGGTAGAAGATTTTTAGGTTTCCTTTTATGTTGACTGCCATTGTATTCTTGTTACGACCAGGTGAAAAAGAGGTCTAGGGTTCCCTTTCAGCCTTCACCTAGTCTTATTGTAACGGGGTTTAATTTTAAACGCACCGTGTTTTTAGCTCCCCCTTGGTGAATCCTTGTTCACTGCTTTCCAATTATAAGGCAAAGAAACCAGCACACACACACTGGTTTTCTTAAGTTTAAAGAAGAAAGATTGAAATTTAGTAAACTTGAATGTAAACTCTAATTCGGTTGACGCCTATGGATACACGATGTGCCCACACTAGCATGCATACGCAAAATACATATGCAAACAGAGACAGAAAATAGCAGAAATAAAGTGGAAATGTTTGAGGCAATATCTGAAGAGTGTTTGTTACGGGTTTTCAAGCTCACTGCAGAGTCCTTGATTGTCGGTAGATCTAGCTTTTCGTTGGGGCCCAGTATTCTTCTTAAACCTTGTTCGCAATAGGAGACGCTTCTCTCTTGGGGTTCGTGTGTCTTCAGTGGATTTTGTTCCGTAAGAAAGAGATGGGAGCAGGCAAAAGAGGCTATGGCGAGCCAGCCAGGAGAGATCTTTTCAATCCAGGAGCAAACCGCTTTCTGCAGATTCTCAATTCAAACTGTCCAATTCAGAAAAAAACCCAGACTGCCAAGCAGGTTAGTCATGTGACTAACTGGTTTGACCACGAATGTTTGTGGATTGTATTGGAGCAGAGGATAGCTCCTTTGTTCCAAAACACTGTCTGTTAATATGCAGAAATGTCTTTCCAGCCAGGGGCCTGGCAACCCCTTGTAACAGGCCTTCTCTTCTTCCCAGCAACAATTTGAAATTTAATGTCCATGTGGTGAAATTAATATGCCTCATTCTTGGCAGGTGGGGGCCTGCATGACAATTCTCATATTCTGTCTTTGCCAGTCTTATTTTCCTTTTCAATTTCCCCTCTTAACTTATATTTGGCCTGGTTCTCGCTTGAAGAATTCACCTGATATGCATCATACACCATCTTTTTTTTTCCCTATTCTCTGTCTCTCTCATCATCCAAGGATCCCTGCTTTGGGTCCCCTAATTTTTGGCCTTATTGAAATGTACCTACCCTGTACCTGAAACATCTCCTTAAAGATCACCCATTGTTCCATTATAGTTTTTCATCTGTTTTTCATTCTATTTTACCCTGGTTAGATCTCCCCCTCATTCCATTGAAGTTAGCCCTCTTCCAATTTAAAAGTTCTATTTTAGATTGTACCTTGCTCTTCTCCATTACTAACCTAATCCTTATGATACACTCAAATGTTCACCCACAGACACTTGGCCCACCTTATTCCCCAGCACCAGATCCATCAGTGCCTCCTTCCTATTTGGACTGTGAACATACTGGTCAAGCAGGTTCTCCTGAACACATTTCAGAAATTTATCCCCCTCCTTACGCTTTCCTCTCAAATTATCCCAATCAGTGTTTATTTGGAATATTAAAGTCCCCCAATATCACCATTCTATAGTTCTTGCACATTTCTGTGATTTCCCTGCAGATTTGCTCCTCCCTCTCTCTCTATTACAAAATAACAGCAGAGCTAAATAAGATGAATAGTCTCCTACATATGTATTTCTCATTATGTGTGATTCTCTTCATTTAGCTGATTCCACATAAGAAACATACAAAAATCGAGTTTCAGGTGATATTTTTGCAGCACAATCTGTGTGCTGGAATTCAAAAGTGACTGTGTATTTATCTTCATTTTTATGAATAATTGTAACCAAATGCATTTTCAAACTAAAGGTTTGAAAGGAAATTAGTAACTTTTTTTTGTTCCCTGCAGATGATCATGCAGTTAAACTTCTGAAAGAAATGGGACCATCGAATATTGACATTGAGCTGAGGGGCTTAGCCCCAGAAGGAGGTGGTTCTTTGGATGTGATGCAGAGCTTTCTGCAAATGATCAGCTACATGCTTGGTACCAAGCGTGATTTTGAGTTGGCTCAGGCCTACCTGGCATTGTACCTAAAGGTAATTAGAGTTTTCTGTTTGGAAGCAGAAAAAATCTTTTTCATCTTACATCTTCCACACACTAGGATTTCTTGGAAAGACATGCTGAAAATACACAATGAAAATTCATCATGATGTTCCAGCTTCTACTTTACATAAAACCCCAAGATCTGAGCCTGTTCGTTTTCCTCCAGGAAAAGTTCTTTGCTTCTCACATTGGGCCTCTTATTGCCAAAATATAGGATGAAAGTTTTTTTAAAGGAATGGGTTCAATTACACAGGCAATGTTTTGGTGTGTGTAGGATACATTTCATTTGATGAATGAAGATGACCCCTCTCAATAGGTAATCAAGTGTTCAAAGATTCTCCATTGTCATTTGTACATGTAAATATTTAAGTTTTTATCATTCATACTGTGGGGTATATAATGTAAGAGTTGGGTATCAATTTGAAGATATTTGGATAACATTAGAACTTAATGCAGTGGAAATTACTGTCACCCATGGGGTTGGCCAGACCATCAGACACAGGCAATTAGGTTTCTGATACATCACCTCTATACAACAATTATATTTTAATGAAAAAGCAATCGTGTTTTTAGAAAAGTTACTGAAACATTAAAAGTTAATCCATTAAACAGCTTTATTTTGTTTAATTTTAGCATTAAACATTTCTAAGTAATACTTTAAGACCATCCAGACATGAATATTTTCAAAAGAATCTTTTTGACTTGTCTGTGAGCCATTTTAGCCCCATTTGTGTGAGTGAAATGAAAGTTTCATAACTTTTAATGATATTTCACTTGCATCCTTCTCCATTGTAACTTCTTTCAGTGATTTAAGCATAGGAACCAGGCATTGCTTTCAAGCATGCACCTGTCCCATTCTTCTCTGATTCGCTGTACATTGGTTATCCACAAGGCATATTCCCAAACCATGAATTACTTTCAAAGTCTAAGGAATAATATGCTGATTAACAGCATCCTGGTGACTTCATGTGCCAATTCCATCAGTTTGTCTTCCAATCTCCACGGCCCTATCATCGACTTGGAATCTAGATCACTGAATGATCTGACGATCTCTTTACCTTGATCAAGTGCTTTATTCAGTGAATGCAGCAAGCTTTTCAGCATATACGGGAATACAGCCACGTGTACCCATCTTAGTAGTTACCACCAGCAAGAAACATCTGCAGGCACTGTAACACAGCTTGTGATACTTTTTTCCTGTTGGCTAGGGTTTTGAAGTTCTAATGACTGAGAAGATATTGATTGTAATGTTCCAGTATTTAAATATTTCTGTTGCAAGGCAGCAGCTAGAATTGCTAATGAGAATTTTGTATTGCATTCTAACTTTTTCTATCAAATTTCTACTTCAACCATAAAATTATTCAGTCATTCATTTGTGAAGTAGGTGAATAGAAACTTAATTGATCAAGTTTTTGAAACCGCTAGCATTCTTGTGTTTTCCACTGACAAAAGGTGTTTTCATGAGATGTATCTCCTGCTGCCTTGATCTCCTTCCTGCTCAATTACTCTTGACCTTTATACTCGACTTAGTTATAAATGGCTCGCCATCCTTTCCCCCCCCTTTTTTTAAATTGCCATCCTCTGCAGCTGCTGCCCCTTCTCTAACCTCCCATTCTTCTCTGAGATCTTTGAATGTGCCTTTCAGCTTTATACCAATCTATCCAGAAATTGTGTTCTAATTTGTTTTACCTTGCTAAGCACCAAGACCACCTTGGCCAAAGTCGCATACCTGTGTGACTGACCAAGGTGCATTTTTCGTATTGACCTCTCCATTGTATTCAATATGCATGACCAAACCATAGTCCAACACCTCATCCAGTTTCATGGAACTGCTCTCAAATGGTTACACGCCTAACACTTGAAAAGCAGCCTGTGCATCTGCAGCAAAAGCTTTTCTTCCTGTTGTCATACCATCACCTTTGCAGTTTCCAACGATTTGACCTTGATTTTCTTCTCCTATTTATCTGCATGCTGACACACCCGATACATCATAGAATGGGATTTGTTTCCATGCGTATGCTGTTGACACCCAGCTCCACTTTTCTGCCAGTCCCCACCTCTGTTTTGAGGGGCTTACTGTTTGACAATATTCAATTCTAAATACTGCTTCCTAACCTGACCCCTCGGTATCTCTCTTCCCTTCTCATGTATCCATCTTGCCTCCACTTCCATCTGTATCCATCCCTGGCAGAAACACTTTTCCGAACCCCCTGCCCACCCCAAGTCACTTACAATAGCACTTTCAAGCTCCCAACTGTCTGGCCTTTGGCCCTCCATTTGCCATAATACTTCAACTAAAGATCTGTTTGATCACACCTTCACCTTTTACCTGTGTCAAACTCTTACTCTCTTTCACCCTGTTTGGAGCCCCTAACATGGCCTGCATCTGTACTCCCAAAATCTGAGGGATGCAGACCTGAACATACATGGTTTAGTAATTCAACGCCAAATCTGGCTGGACGATCAGACCATGCTGTACTTTTCCAAAATTGCTCACTCCTCCAGGATCATCCTGGAATGCATAACTCCATCTTATTTTCTTCACTACCAACAGTCAACATAAACCTCTAACCCCTGTCCCCTCCATCCTCACCTCCAGTAAGTGCGAGAGCTCATGGACTACTTTGCCAATAAGATTGAGATCATTATTTTCTCTCCTCCCTTGCCCACCAAGCCAAGTTTCCTCTGAACCCACCTCTTTTTAGTTTCTCTGCATTCTCCCCATGTACCCTCTCTGACCTCATTTTGTCCATGGGACCCACCACCTATTCTCTCGACCCCATTCCCTCCTAAATTGTTGACAATCCAACTTCCTTCCCTGCGCCAGTTGATATTTTAATGATTCTCTCTCCTCAGGTATCATGCCATCACCCCTTCTTCAAACCCCCTCGCCTCTCATCCCTCTGTCTTTGTAAATCACCACCCCAGTACAAGTATCCTTTTCTCTCTCAAGATCTTAGCAGGTTGCTTCCCAAATCCGTCTCTTTTTTTGCTGTAACTTCATGTTTGAATCTCTCCAATCAGGTTTCTGTCCCTGCCTCTGCACTGAAATAGCCTTAATAAAATTCAAAAATGGCAATGTAACTGTGACCATAGTGCACTATTCCTCCTTCCCCTTCTTGACCTGTGTGCAGCCTTTAACAATGCTAACCCTATCATCTTCTAAACCCTCCTTCAATGTCCGGACTGCAGATGCTGGAAATGTGAAATAAAAACTCAAAATGCTGGAAATACTCAGCTGGTCAGGCAGCATCCGTGGAGAGAGAAACGGAGTTAATGTTTCAGGCACATGACCTTTCATCACATTCAGATCCTTGATCAGTATGTTCTCAGCCCAACTAGAAATGAGGTATTGCTGGATCTGGTGCTGGGAAATGAGGTGGGCCAAGTGGACCAAGTGTCTGTGGGAGAACAGTTGGGTAAGAGTGATCATTGGATGATATGGTATAGACTAATAATGCAGGACTTCAAAATGGCTTCTGATCTCATCTCATTTTGATAAAATGGGGGGCTTTCACACTATTGTAGTGACTGTAGCTGGAAACTGAGCATCTGCTAATTCCTTTGTTTTAGCTCACTTTGTGGCTAGCTCACATCCATGTGTGATGAGCTGTTTAATTTCAATACAGACAGGATAATGAGTTTCAGTTTTAGCAGACGTGGATGTGTATTTCAGTGCAGGAGGAGATATGTGTCATGTGACTTTGTCCTCTCTTGTTGAAGGCAAGTGTACCAATCATAAATTCTTTTTTTATACATAACTCTTTGGTTTATTTTTGTATTTCCATCGCCCTTCCTGTGAACGCGAATCAGTACAAAGTGCCCCAGCACAGTCAACGATTTCTGATTTTTACATCTTTCAATTCTGGTAACATCCTTCTACAAACTCTTATGACCAGGTGAAAAAGGGGTCTAGGGTTCCCTTACCGCCTTCAGCTGGTCTTACCAGAACAGGGTTTTATTTTAAAACAGTGTTTTTAGCTCCCCCTTAGTGAATCCTTGTTCACTAACTTCCAATTATAAGGCAAAGAAACTAGCCAAACAGGTTTTCTTAGGTTTAAAGAAAAAAGGTTGAACTTTATTAAACTTAAACTCTAATTCAGTTGACGCCTACGGATATGCAACTCGCCCACGCTAGCACGCATTCCCGATTCACACGTGCAGATAGAGACAGAAAAGAGCAGAAGAGATAAAGTGGAAAAAGTTTGAGGCAATATCTGAAGATGGTTTTGGTTACTGTTCTTCGAGCTCGCTGTAAAGTCCTTGATTGTGGGTAGATCTTGGGCCCAGTATTCTTCTTACACTTGTTCACTGTAGGAGACCTTTCCCTCTAGGGGTTCATGTGTCTTCAGTGGATTTGGAATTCCATGAGAAAGAGATGGGAGCAGACAGACAGGAGAGGTCTTCTTCAGTCCAGGAGCATACTGCAGTCTCTCAGTTCAAACTGTTTGTACAATTCAGAAAAACAGCTGGTCAAGTAGGCTAGTCACATGACCAGCTGGCCTGACCACGTCTGTTTGTGGATTCGGCCATCCCAGCAGTCATCCTGAAATTTGACCTCCCTCACCTTCAATGTCTGGTGCTCAAAGTCCATTGTGGGGTAAATTGGATAAGGGAAGTAACCCCTTTGTCTTCACAAGCACTGTCTGTTAATATGCAAATGTATTTCCAGCCAAGGGCCTGGTGATTTTTTAAAACAAGTCCTTTCTTCACTTCAACAGTTTTCAAATCAATGTTCATATGACAACATTAATATGCCTCGTTCTTGGCAGGTGGGAGTTTGCATGACACCTCCACACGCAGCGGAATGAAAAGCGCATTTCATTAAAAGGGTCGACAGAAAATATGATGCAGAAAAAAAAATGCATTTCTGTCATTCATTCCCATTCTGTCATTCATAAATCCTAAAACTTGTTACAGCCTGTCTTTTCTTAGTGGCAGTGCTGCTTTAATTGCCCCTTTTTTGGCAACCCAACAAACATGTTGTTTGGGGATGTTTTTCTTCAGTTTGCCCATTTCCATAGCTGCCTAGGGTCTTTGAGATGGTTAGGTTTCATTAGCCCTAAGTTGAAATTTTTTTTTCAGGGGAGTCAGTAGTGGGCAGGTCTATCCTGAACTCTCCTTCAGTGCTTTGCTGAGTCATGCAAAGGCTTTTGACTTCAGGGGATGCGTGGTTCTCTAGTGTCTGCAATTACGTAGGAAGATGTGGGGTCTTTTCATATACCGGCATGTACAGCCACTGTAGTCTCGTGGGCTCTTAATATTTCTCTCTGGTACCTCTGCGGCACCACTAACTGGTGAACTACTGTCCACTCCTTGCTCTCAGGTCTGTGAGGAGAACTGCATTTCCTCATCAGTACCTCATTTTTTAAATAGCAATCAGGGACTCCCTCTGCTTCACTTTCAGACTGGGCAGCCTGTGCTAACTCAATACCGGGTCGCTGAGCTAGGTGTTATGACCCAGTGAGAAAGGTGTCTAGGGGTCCCTCTCAGCCTTCAACTGGTCTTACCGTAACAGGGTTTAATTTTAAACACACTGTTTTTTTAGCTCCCTGTTGGTGAATCCTTGTTCAGTGCTTTCCAATTATAAGGCAAAGAAACCAGCACAAACAGGTTTTCTTAGGTTTAAAGAAGAAAAGTTGAAATTTATTAAACTTAAACTCTAATTCGGTTAACAGCTACGGATACACAATGCGGCCAGCCAGCACGCATATGCGATACACACATGCATATAGAGTCAGACAAGAGAAGAAAAATAAAGTGGAAAAGTTTGAGGCAATGTCTGAAGAGTTGTTGTTACGGTTCTTCGAGCTCACGGTAGAGTCCTTGATTGTAGGTAGATCTTGCTTTTCGTTGGGGCCCAGTATTCTTAAACCTTGTTCGCTGTAAGAGACCTTTCTCTCTCGGGGTTCATGTATTTTCAGTGGATTGAGAGGCTTGTGAGAAAGACAGATGGGAGCAGACAGGAGAGAGATCTTCTCAGTCCAGGTGTATACTGCAGTCTCTCAGTTCAAACTGTTTGTACAATTCAGAAAACCCAGGTTGCCAAGCAGACTAGTTACGTGACCAGCTGGTCTGACCATGTCTGTTTGTGGATTCGGCCATCGCAGCAGTCATCCTGAAATTTGAGCTCTCTCACCTTCATTGTCTGGTGTTCAAAGTCCATTGTGCGTTAAATTGGATAAGGGAAGTAGCCCCTTTGTCTCCACAAGCAGTGTCTGTTAATATGCAAATGTCTTTCCAGCCAAGGGCCTGGTGATTTTTTTAAAAACAAGTCCTTTCTTTACTTCAGCAACAATTTTCAAATCAATGTTCATATGACAAAATTAATATGGGGGGGGTGGGGGGTGGGGGGCGGGTGTCTGCATGACAATACTTTCTGCACTTTCTTCTGTGCTTTAATAGCCTTTTACTCATACGGAGACCAGAACTATGCACAGTAATCCAAGTGTGGTCTAACCAAGATTCCATATAAATTTAATATTAACTCCTTAATTTTGTATTCTGTTCCTCTCAATGAATCACACTCTGTATGGTCTTATGAACTTATGCAGTTATTTCTAACAATTTATGTAGCTATATACCCTGATTTCTTATCTTCCATGGAATAAATGGTCTCATTCCTCCTACCAGTATGAACCACCTCACATTTTGCTGCATTGAATTTCATTTGCTATTTATTTACTCCCCTTGCAAACCTTTTTTTCTTCCTGCATTTTGGTTTTGTCATGCACATCTTTAGCTACACCTCCTAATTTGATATAATCAAATTTTGACACCTTACCTCCAATTTCTGAGTCCAGATCATTTATGTATATGGTGAAGAATAATCTCAGCACATATCCCTGTGGGCTACCATTTTCCATTTTCTGCCAGTCCAAGAAGCTTCCCTTGTCACTTGCTGAGGCTGAACAAATCTGTGCAAAACCTGTTGGTTAGGATAAGAAAAGACTGGTCACCATTGTATAAAGGTACCCATAAGATCAGATTCCACTATATTTTGTTAATTTTTGCCAGAAGATCTTTGGTAACCAAGGCATTAAAGTGGCACTTGTGTTCCCTGACCAAGGAGGATGATGTACAATATTTTGTAGTTGTACACAGAGCCCATGTGAGATTCCAAAATATTGAGATCTTAATATCACATTTGAGGGCTAATTTTTTTTGACTCGGCAGGGAGCTTTGCCCACCCAAATACATCGACAAATCATGTGCAGCATATGTCTGAATTTCTGAGATGTGCATCTGACGCACAAAAGCTCTGAGAGCAGAAGGTCAGAAAAAGATCCCAATGAACCCTTGCGAGACAGCTGAAGTCATTGATATGTCAACAACCACATGCCCCAGCCTAGAAAACCAGCACAACTGATCAACATTTTCAAGAAAACTGACACCATCGCCCAATACAAAAAGCTTGCAATATAGCCCTTATGACCATGACCACTGGATTACATTGAATTATTAAATTCTTCTATGAAATTATTAAATCTGGGATATTAGATCAGTGTTGTGGACTTCATTCTGCAATTTTTGGTGAAAACCAAATTCTAGTGGTCTTGTTGCTAAAAATACAATGAGACACAAGTTGATTAACATACTACCACTTATATTGCATAAAAGTGCAATGGCAGGGTTAGAAATTGATGAATGTGAAATTTCCAGAGATCTAAAGGCCCACTTTCCTTACACCCAAGGAAATGTTTATTTTTGACAGTACATTTGGAAGGCTTTTGTCATGACCTTTGAAAGCAAATATACCATGGTTTCCAAATATTTTAAATAAGAATTATTACAAGTGACTTGAGTCTTATACCAGTAGGAGATGATTTGTATGTCTGAAGAATCCTAGAGAACTATAGCAGTATTCAAGTTACTGTCTGTAGAATAACATTTGCAATATTTGAATATATGGGCCAAGATTAGCTCTCAGCATAATTCATAACTTCCCCATTAGAAGAATTAATGTGCTCTGTTATTTAAAAAGTTAATCGATCCTTTGAGTTCATAAAAATGTGGAAAAGTTTGGTTAAGTTGATAGCACTCACATGAGTTAGAAAATGTGGGTTCAAACCCCACTACAGATATATCACATTATCTAGGCTGTTAGTTTAGTGCAGTACTCAGGACATCCCAAAATACTTTTGAAGTGTAGTCATTGTTATAATGTAGGGAAATAATGTAATAAATATTGGGAACATAGGAACAGGAGTTTAGCCCGTTGAGCCAGCCCTGCCATTCATTGAGATGGTTGCAGATCTGTGACCTAACTCTCTCTACTACCTTTGTCCCATATCCCTTAATACCTTTGGTTAACAAAAATCTATCAATCTCAGATTTAAAATTTAGAATTGACCAACATTTGTGGAGGAGATTTCTAAACTTCTATCACCTGCTGTGTGTAGAAGTATTTCCTTACTTCACTCCTGAGAGGCCTGGCTATAACTTTTAAGCTATGCCCAGACTCCCTAACCAGTGGCAATAGTTTGTCTCTATCAACCCTATTGGTTCCCCTTAATATCTTGAAAATTTTGATCAAATCACCCCTTAACCTTCTAAATTCCAGGGAATACAACCCTAGTTTGTGTAATTTCTCCTCGTAATTTAGACCTTGGAGTTCAGGTATCAGTCTGGTAAACCTAAACTGCTCTCCCTCCAAGGCCAGTATTCCTGCAGGTGTTGTCTAACTAGGGCTTCGTATAGCTGTAGCATAACTTCCTTGTATTTTAGTCCTCCAGATATAAAAGCCAGCATTGCATTAGACTATTTGATTATTTTCTGTACCTGTCCATAACATTTTAACGATCTATGAATATGGAACTCCAAGTCAGTTTGGACCTCCACTGTTTCTAGCTTTTCACCATTTAGAAAGTACACAGATCTGTCCCTTTTTAGGTCCAAAGTGGATGACCTCACACTTGCCTATACTGAAATTAATTTGCCTTAGTTTTGCCCCTTCATTTAATCTATTAATATCTTTGTAATTTTATGCTTCCACCTACACTGCTTACAATGCTGTCTATCTTTGTATCTTTGGAAAACTTTGACATGTGGCTCTCTATTCTATTGTCTAAGTTATTAAGAAATATGGTGAATAGTTGAGGCCCCAACAAAGATCCCTGTGGGACACCACTAGTCAGAACCTGCCCATTATCCCTACTCTGTCTCCTGCAGGGAAGTGTGAAGTTATTAACTTTGGTCGCAAGAACAGAAAAGCAGAATATTTTTTAATAGGTGTGAAACTTGTAAGTGTTGCTCTTCAAAGGGACTGGGGTGGGCTCATACAAGGAACGGAAGAAGTTGGCTTGCAAGTACAGAAAGCAATTAGGAAGGCAAATGGCATGTTGGCCTTGATTGCAAGGGGATTGGAGTACAGGAATAAAGAAGTCTTGTTACAATTGTATAGGGTTTTGGTGAGACTGCATCTGGAATACACTGTGCAGTTTTGGTCTCCACATTTAAGAAAGGATATACTTGCATTGGAGGCAATATAGCGAAGGTTCATTAAATTGGTCCCTGGGATGAGGGGGGTTGTCCTATGATGAAAGGCTGAGTAAATTGGGCCTATATTCTCTGGAGTTTAGAAGAATGAGAGGCGATCTAATTGAGACATATAAGATTCTGAAGGGGCTGGATAGGGCGGACGCTGAGAGATTGTTTCCGCTGGTCAGGGAATCTAAAACACGGGGGCACAATCTCGGGAAGGGCCCGATCATTTAGGACTGTGATGAGGAGAAATTACTTCACTCAAAGAGTTGTGAATCTTTGGAATTCTCTACCCCAGAGTGTTGTGGATGCTCCATCGTCGAATACCCTTGAGGCTGGATTGACAGATTTTTGATCTCTCAGGGAATTGGCGAGCAGGCGGGAAAATGGAGTTGAATGCTAAGATCAGCCACGATCGTATTGAATGGCGAAGCAAGCTGGACAGACCATATGGTCTACTTCTGCTCCTAGTTCTTGTGGCACTCAGTCAATTTCGTAACCGGGTCAATAATTTGCCTTCAATTCCATGAGCTTCTCTTTAGCTAACAGTCTTTATGCCGGACATATTTATATGAACTTCTAGAAAACATTTAATAAACATCAGTAGCATACCCCTGTCCACTACTTTAGTCACCTTTTCAAAAAAATTTAATCAGGTTTGTCAGGGATAACCTGCCATTTGCGAGTCCATGCTGACTGTCTCTGATCAGAAAGATTTCAAGGTGTTCAGTCATCCTATCCTTAATTATAGAATCTGCTAATTTCCTGACAACAGATGTTAGGCTAACTAGTCTATAATTCCCTGGTTGCCCGAGCTCATCTTTCTTAAATGGCAGAGTGACGTGAAATTATCCAAGCTGAACGAACAGTCCTGAATCGAGAACTTTGGAAGATTAGAGCTAGGATGTCTGATGGAAACCAACTCATCCCATTATTTTAATAAAATAAGTGGCAATGTTGGTGTTTTTACAAAGGAATCAAATTTAGGACCTTTTTGGGGTGGCTATCTCATTAGAGTATGAGAGAAAGCTAGCTAGAAATATAAAGACAGTAAGAGTTTCTGTGGATATTTTAAAAAGTTAAAGTGAGCGTTGGTCCTATAGAAAGTGAGTCTGGGGAATTAATAATGGATAATAAGGAGATGATAGATGAATTGAACAGATATTTTGCATCGGTCTTCACTATTGAGGGATCAAGTAACATCCCAGTATTAGCTGTAAGTCAGGAAATGAAAGGGAGGGAGGAACTCAAGAAAATGACAATCACCAGGGAAGTGGAACTGAACAAATTGTTGGAGCTGCAGGCTGACAAGTCCCCGGGTCCTGATTACTTCATCCTAGGGTGTTAAAAGAAGTGGCTAGTGAGATAGTTGATGCGTTAGTTTTAATTTTCCAAAATTCCCTAGATTCAAGGAAGGTTCCGTTAGATTGGAAAATAGTGAATGTAACTCCTTTATTCAAAAAGGGAGGGAGACAGAAAGCAGGAAACTACAGGCCAGTTAGCTTAACATCTGTCTTAGGGAAAATGTTAGAAGCTATTATTAAAGATGTTATAGCAGGGCATTTAGAAAAATTCAAGGTAATCAGGCAGGGTCAACATGGTTTTGTGAAAGGGAAATCGTGTTTAACCAATTTATTGGAGTTCTTTCAGGGAGTTTCATGTGCTGTGGATGAAGGGGAATCGGTGGATGTATTGTACTTAGATTTCCAGAAGGCATTTGATAAGGTGACACATCAAACATTATTGCAGGAAATAAAAGCTTATGGTGTAGGGAATAACATATTGGCATGGATAGAAGATTGGCTAGCTAACAGGAAACAGAGAGTAGGCATAAATGGGTCATTTTCTGGTTGGCAAGATGTAGTGAGTGGTGTGCCACGGGGATCTATGCTGGGGCCTCAACTTTTTAAAATTTATATAAATGACTTAGATGAAGGGACCGAAGGTGTAGTTGCTAAATTTGCTGATGACACATAGATAGGTAGGAAAGTAACTTGTGAAGAGGACATAAGGGGGCTACAAAGGGATATAGATAGATTAAGTGAGTGGGCAAAGATCTGGCTAATGGAGTATAATGTGGGAAAGTGAAATTGTCCACTTTGGCAGGAAGAATAAAATGAAGCATATTATCTAAATGGTCTGAAATGCAGAGGGATCTGGGTATCTTAGTGCATGAATTGCAAAATGTTAGTATGCAGGTAAAGCAAATAATTAGGAAAGCTAATAGAATGCTACCGTTTATCGCAAGAGGAATTGAATACAAAAGTAGGGAAGTTATGCTTCGACTATACAAGGCATTGGTGAGACCACATCTGGAGTACTGTGAACAGTACTGGTCTCATTTAAGGAAGGATGTAAATGCGTTGGAGGCAGTACAGAGAAGATTTACTAGACTAATACCTGGAATGGGTGGCCTGTCTTACGAGGAAATATTGGACAGGCTTGGCTTGTTTCTGCTGGAATTTAGAAGAGTAAGAGGCGACTTGATTGAAATAGACAAAATCCTGAGGGGTCTTGACAGGGTGGATGTGGAAAGGATGTTTCCCCTTGTGGGAGAATCTAGAACTAGGGGTCACTGTTTAAAAATAAGGGGTCGCCCATTTAAGACAGAGATGAGAATTTCTTTCTCTGAGGGTCGTGAGTCTTTGGAATTCTGTTTCTCAAAAGGCAGTGGAAGCAGAATCTTTGAATATTTTTAAGGATGAGGTAGATACATTCTTGATAAGCAAGGGGGTGGAAGGTTATCGGGGGTAGGTGGAAATGTGGAGTAATCGGTTCAGCCATGAACCTATGAATGACGGAGCAGGCTCGAAGGGCCGAGTGGCCTACTCCTGCTCCTAATTCGTATGTTCGTAGACTTGCCTGGTTCCTGTCTATATTACAGCAGTCTTTTTGATTGTTTCTTAGTTACAGTGGTATTTCGCTATAAAGTTGATGCTCCATTGTTATGTTATAGCTACTTACTGTCTTAATAATTATGTGTTTACTGAATAAAAATACAGTCCATTCTTAATTGTCATTCCTCTAAATTTAAACAATAAGTACTTAGGTGCTTATAAGTATCATTCAGTGTGCTGGGTCAAAAAGTCTGTCCTGTTTTACAAATCTGTTAACATGCTCTCTTTTCTCCTCTGCCACCCTCCCCACCCCACCTCCACCTGCCACAGCTCCATCTCAAGATTATTGCTGCTGAGCCAGTGCTACTAGAAGAAATGTCTAAAGTCTCAGTGTTGCTGGAAGAAACATGGACGCATATGCAAGCACTGTTCAACCAGAGCATGTGCCTGTTGGGATACATGAAAAGTGCTCTATTGTAGGCTGAAACCTAGTACTGTTCAGTGATTCAGTGCACATTCTAAATAGACTGACTAAATTTACCCACGCAAGTCATTGTGCAGCTTTTTATTAACCTTGCATTATAGACTGAGTTTGCATTGTCATGGATGGAAATTGCATTTTTAGAGTTATTTCCTATATTTTCAAGATTTTGTTTTTTGTTGAGCTTAATTTCTTAAAAGGTATGTCTTACTGATGGCGAATTTGGTTGCACATAAAGGAGAAAATGGCTCAAACTCATCAACGTGTATTTTTGTGACCATGTTCTATTTTATTCACTGGCTCTCATTTGTCCTTGTTTACATTACTGTGTAAATAGAAATGGTTATATTTTGCAATTATAGCAGCTGTATGATATTTTGTAGCTCATTGTAAAAGACCTGAAGTCTTTGAATGAAAAAGAATTAGAATCAAATTATTTTATCTCCTCACACCATTTTTCTTTGTATCTGTTTGCATCCTTTATATGGATGTAACATTAAACTTGGTCGTGTTTGTCATTTGTGTACATTACATCTGCTTAGCTGTAATCAGGATTTTTTTTTTACTCAATACTTTAAGATGTTAATTTGAAAAGAACCATACTAATAAAACATTGATTCAAGATAAAAAGGGGAAGTGTTTCAGATAAATTGGTAAGAGTTTGCAAACCATGGGAAACTTTCAAGCAGAAGGTCGTTAGGGTATAAACTAGATATATTCCTACAAGTAAAGGGAATGTAGCAAATGCTGGAGTTCCTTGGAGAGTACAGGATTTAAAATGAGCAAATGAAGAGGCATGTGAGAAACCTAATACAAAATAAAATTGAGTATCAAAAATATGAACTTCGGGGTCAGTGGTTGCAAGTGGATACATTGCAATGGGTTGCCTCCAAACAATTTTTAGGCCAGTCTCCATAAGAAATAAACTAATTTTAGTCTAGTCTTTTGTTTCCAAATTTTAATATTAAAAAAATTTAGACAAAACTTTTGAATTTGTTTTTTATAATTTCGTTATCCTTTCAGGACTTTTTCATCCTCTTTTTAAGTGATGTTGGTTGAAGACTAAATTTTGGTCAGCACACCCAGAAAATTGCCTTGCTCTTCAAAATAGTGCCATGAGTTATTTTGTGTCCACTATAGCCAAGATAAAAGCATAAATAATCAAAATGTCTTTCCCCTCTGAAACTCAACTGCATAAGAGCTAGCTATCTTTAGCATGTATATAATCTGAATCTTTATAGATGTAGGAAAAGAATAGTTATCATTATGATATTTATCAAAAAGAATTCTGTGGCAATGTGATACATCAATTAGTATTTCAAATAAATGCCCCAATTCCCCCACACTAATTCCGGGTGGGCATGACGTAGGGTAAATTCACTAATCTCATTCTCTCAGTGGAAAGCTATGCTCAAAGGGAGCAAGGTTCAGAGAATTGTCACTACAGTGCTATAGTTCTGTTGCTGCAGTGCATCTTGTAGATGGTACATGCTGCTGCCACTGTGTGCCAGTAGTGGAAGGAATGAATGTTTAAGGTGATGGGTGGGTGCCAATCAAGTGGGCTTCTTTGTCTTAGATTGTGTCGAGCTTCTTGAGTGTTCAGGCAAGTGGAGAGTGTTCCATCACACTCCTGACCTGTGCCTTTTTAGATGGTGGATAGGTTTTGGGAAGTCAGGAGGTGAGTTACTTGCTGCAGAATTCCCAGCCTCTGACCCTTGTAGCCACTGTATTTATATAGAGTCAGAGTTATACAGCACAGAAACAGGCCCTTCGGTCTATCATGTCTGTGTCGGCCATCAAGCACTTAACTATTCTAATCCCATTTTCCAGCACTTAGCCCGTAGCCTTGTATGCTATGGTGTTTCAAGTGCTCATCTAAATACTTCTTAAATGTTGTGAGGGTTCCTGCCTCTACCACCCCTTCAGGCAGTGTATTCCAGATTCCAACCACCCTCTGGGTGAAAATCTTTTTCCTCAAATCCCCTCTAAACCTCCTGCCCCTTATCTTAAATCTGTGTCCCCTGGTTATTGGCCCCTCTGCTAAGGGAAAAAGTCTCTTCCTATCTAACCTATCAATGCCCCTCATAATTTTGTATACCTCAATCATGTCCCCCCTCATCCTTCTCTGTTCTAAGGAAAACAACCCTAGCCTTTTCAGTCTCTCTTCATAGCTGAAATGCTCCAGCCTAGGCAACATCCTGGTGAATCTCCTTTACACCCTCTCCAGTGCAATCAAATCCTATAGTGTGGTGACCAGAACTGTACACAGTATTTACAACTATCATTTTATACAGCTCATCATAACCTCCCTGCTCTTATATTCTATGCCTCAGCTAATAAAGGCAAGTATCCCATATGCCTTCCTAACCACCTTATCTATGGACAAGTACACCAAGGTCCCTCTGACCTTCTGTACTTCCTAGGGTCCTACCATCCATTGCATATTGCCTTGCCTTGTTAGTCCTCCCAAAATGCATTACCTCACACTTCTCAGGATTAAATTATATTTGCCACAGCTCCGCCCATCTTACCAGCCCATCCATATCGTCCTGTAATCTAAGGCTTTCCTCCTCACTATTTATGACACCACCAATTTTCATGTCATGTGAACTTACTGATGATAGCTCCTGTATTCATGTCTAAATCATTAATGCCCGCTACAAACAGCAAGGGTCCCAGCACCGATCCCTGTGGTACACCACTCGTCACAGGCTTCCAATCGCAAAAACAACCCTTGACCATTACCCTCTGCCTCCTGCCACTAAGCCAATTTTGGATCCAATTTGCCAAATTGCCCTGGATCCCATGGGCTCTTACCTTCTTAACCAATCTTCCATGCAGGACCTTATCAAAAGCCTTACTGAACATAGAACATAGAACATAGAACATACAGCACAGAACAGGCCCTTCGGCCCACAATGTTGTGCCGATCCTTTGTCCTCTGTCAAGGACAATTTAATCTATACCCCATCATTCTCCTTTATCCATATACCTATCCAAAAGCCTTTTGAAAGTCCCTAAAGTTTCTGACTCAACAACTTCCCCGGGCAAGGCATTCCATGCCTCGACCACTCTCTGGGTAAAGAACCTTCCCCTGACATCCCCCTTATATCTCCCACCCTTCACCTTAAATTTATGACCCCTTGTAACGCTTTGCTCCACCCGGGGAAAAAGTTTCTGACTGTCTACCCTATCTATTCCCCTGATCATCTTATAAACCTCTATCATGTCACCCCTCATCCTTCTCCGTTCTAATGAGAAGAGGCCTAGAATGTTCAGCCTTTCCTCGTAAGACTTATTCTCCATTCCAGGCAACATCCTGGTAAATCTCCTCTGCACCCTCTCCAAGGCTTCCACATCCTTCCTAAAATGAGGCGACCAGAACTGCACACAGTACTCCAAATGAGGCCTTACCAAGGTCCTGTACAGCTGCATCATCACCTCACGGCTCTTAAATTCAATCCCTCTGCTAATGAACGCTAACACCCCATATGCCTTCTTCACAGCCCTATCCACTTGAGTTGCAACTTTCAATGATCTATGCACATAGACCCCAAGGTCTCTCTGCTCCTCCACATGCCCAAGAACCCTACCGTTAACCCAGTATTTTGCATTCATGTTTGTCCTTCCAAAATGGACGACCTCACACTTTTCAGGGTTAAACTCCATCTGCCACTTTTCAGCCCAGCACTGCAACCTATCCAAGTCCCTTTGCAGACGACAATAGCCCTCCTCGGTATCCACAACTCCACCAACCTTTGTATCATCTGCAAATTTACTGACCCACCCTTCGACTTCCTCATCCAAGTCGTTAATAAAAATCACAAACAGGAGAGGACCCAGAACTGATCCCTGCGGCACGCCACTGGTAACTGGGCTCCAGGCTGAGTATTTACCATCTAAGACCACTCTCTGCCTTCTATCAGTTAGCCAATTCTTAATCCAACTGGCCACATTCCCCACTATCCCATGCCTCCTGACTTTCTCCATAAGTCTACCATGGGGGACCTTATCAAATGCCTTACTAAAATCCATGTACACCACATCCACTGGTTTACCCTCATCCACTTGCTTGGTCACCTGCTCAAAGAATTCAATCAGGCTTGTGAGGCAAGACCTACCCCTCACAAAACCGTGCTGACTGTCCCGAATCAAGCAGTGTCTTTCCAGATGCTCAGAAATCCTATCCCTCAGCACCTTTTCCATCAACTTGCCTACCACCGAAGTAAGACTAACTGGCCTGTAATTCCCAGGGTTGTTCCTATTCCCTTTCTTGAACAGGGGCACAACATTTGCCACCCTCCAATCACCTGGTACCACCCCCGTCAGCAGAGAAGATGAAAAGATCATTGCCAGCGGCTCTGCAATTTCATCCCTTGCTTCCCATAACATCCTTGGATATACCCCGTCAGGCCCGGGAGACTTGTCTATCTTCAAGTTATTCAAAAACCCCAACACATCTTCCCTCCTAACGAGCACTTCCTCGAGCTTACCAGTCTGCTTCCCACCGTCCTCTTCAGTAATACACCCCTTCTCATTCGTAAATACCGAAGAGAAGTACTCATTCAAAACCTCACTTATCTCTTCCGGCTCAACACACAGTCTCCCGCTATTGTCCTTGACCGGACCTATGGTCCCCCTAGTCATCCTCATATTTCTGACATACGCGTAAAAGGCCTTGGGGTTTTCTTTTATCCTACCCGCCAAGCATTTTTCATGCCCTCTCTTAGCTCTCCTAATCCCTTTCTTCAGATCCTTCCTGGCCATCTTGTATCCCTCCAGAGCTATGCCTGTGCCCTTTTTCCTCAACCTTATATACGCATCCTTCTTCTTCCTAACAAGACTCTCAACCTCTCTTGTCAACCACGGTTCCCTCACATGACCATCCCTTCCCTGTCTGACAGGGACATGCTTATCAATGGCCCCTACTATCTGCTCCTTGAAAAAGTTCCACATTTCGACCGTGCCCTTCCCTGCCAGCATATGCTCCCAACTTATGCTCCTCAGTTCCTGCCTGACAGCATCATATCTACCCTTCCCCCAATTGTAAACCTTGCCCTGTTGCACATACCTATCCCTCTCCATTACCACAGTGAATGCTACAGAATTGTGATCACTATCTCCAAAGTGCTCGCCCACCAACAGCTCTATCACTTGCCCTGGTTCATTACCTAGTACCAAATCCAATATTGCCTCCCCTCTGGTCGGGCAGTCTACATACTGAGTCAGAAAAGCTTCCTGGACATACTGCACAAACACTACCCCATCCAAACTATTCGATCTAAAGAGTTGCCAATCAATATTTGGGAAGTTGAAATCCCCCATAATTACTACCCTGTGACTTCTGCTCCTTTCCAAAATCTGTTTCCCAATCTGCTCTTCCACCTCCCTGCTGCTATTGGGGGGCCTATAGAAAACTCCCATCAAGGTGACTGCTCCTTTCCTGTTCCTGACCTCAACCCACAGTGCCTCAGTCGGCAGATCCTCCTCGAAAATTCTTTCAGCAGTTGTTACACTATTTCTAACTAACAATGCCACCCCCCCACCTCTTTTACCACCATTCCTAATCTTATGAAAACATCTATAACCAGGTACCTCCAAAAACCATTCCTCCCCCTCACCTATCCACGTTTCAGTGATGGCCACAACATCGTAGTCCCAAGTGCCCATCCACGCCTTCAATTCACTCACCTTATTCCTGATGCTTCTTGCGTTGAAGTATACGCAGTTTAACCCTTCTCCGTGCCCATCTGTCCTCTGTGACAGTGCTACCTTCCCCAATACCTCACTACACTCTTTGTCTTTCTGAGTGGACCCACTGGTCCCTGGATTACAAGTCCGGTTCCCATCCCCCTCCCAAACTAGTTTAAACCCTCCCGAACAGTACTAGCAAACCTCCCTCCCAGGATATTGGTGCCCCTCTGGTTCAGATGCAGCCCGTCCTGTTTGAACAGGTCCCATCTTCCCCAGAATGCAGTCCAATTATCCAAGAACTGGAAGCCCTCCCTCCTACACCATTCCTGCAGCCACGTGTTCAGCTGTGCTCTCTCCCTATTCCTAGCCTCACTATCACGTGGCGCCGGCAACAAACCAGAGATAACAACTCTGTCCGTCCGAGCTTTCAGCTTCCAGCCTAACTCCCTAAACTCACTTCTAACATCTGTGCCACCCTTCCTTCCTACGTCGTTGGTGCCAATGTGCACGTAAGTCCATGTAAACTACATCAACTGCTTTGTGGAACAGTGGCGCAGTGGTTAGCACCGCAGCCTCACAGCTCCAGCAACCCGGGTTCAATTCTGGGTACTGCCTGTGTGGAGTTTGCAAGTTCCCCCTGTGTCTGCATGGGTTTTCTCCGGGTGCTCCGGTTTCCTCCCACAAGCCAAAAGACTTGCAGGTTGGTAGGTAAATTGGCCATTATAAATTGCCCCTAGTATAGGTAGGTGGTAGGGAAATATAGAGACAGGTGGGGATGTGGTAGGAATATGGGATTAGTGTAGGATTAGTATATATGGGTGGTTGATGGTCGGCACAGACTCGGTGGGCCGAAGGGCCTGTTTCAGTGATGTATCTCTAAACTAAACTAACCCTCATCAACACATCTAGTCACCTCCTCGAAAAATTCAATCAAGTTAGTTAGACACGATCTCCCCCTGACAAAGCCATGCTGACTATCCCTGATAATTCACTGCCTCTCCAAGTGGAGATTAATCCTGTCCCTCAGAATTTTTTCCAATATTTTCCCAACCACTGATGTTAGACTTACTGGCCTGTAATTACTTGGTTTATCCCTACTACCCTTCTTGAATAATGGTACCACATTCGCTGTCCTCCAGTTCTCTGGCACCTCTCCTGTGGGCAGACCCCCTGCAATCTCCTCTCTTGCCTCACATAACCGCCTGGGTTACATCTCATCTGGGCCTGGGGATTTATCCACTTTTAAGCCCACTAAAACCGTTAATACCCCCTCCCTTTCAATGCTAATTTGTTCAAGTATATCACAATCCCCCTCCCTGATCTCTACACCTACATAGTCCTGCTCCACAGTGAACACAGATGAAAAGTAATCTTTTATAACCTCACCTACATCCTCTGGCTCCACACACAGGTTGCCACTTTGGTCCCTAATGGGTCCTACTCTTCCCTTGATTATCCTCTTGCCCTTAATATACTTACAAAACACCCTGGGATTTTCCTTTATTTTGCCTGCCAGTGTTTTCTCATGCCCCTTCTTCGCCCTCCTAATTACTTTTTTAAGTACCCCCCTATACTTTCTATACTCTACGACCTCCGCTGTTTTCAGCCTTCTGAATCTGCCATAGGCCTCCTTTTTTTTCCTTATCCAATCCTCTATATCTCTTGACATCCAGTGTTCCCTGGACTTGTTGGTCCTACCCTTCACCTTGACGGGAACATGTTGGCCCTGAACTCTCTCTATTTCCTTTTTGAATGACTTCCCCTGGTCTGATGTAGACTTTCCTACATGTAGCTGCTCCAAGGCCACCTTGGCCAGATCCTGTTTTATCATTTTGAAATCGGCCTTCCCCCAGTTCAATACCTTTATTTCCAGTCCACCTTTGCCCTTTTCCGTAACTACCTTAAATCTTTCAGAGTTATGGTCACTATGCCAGAAATGCTCACCCACTGACACTGCTACCACTTGTCCAGCTTCATTCCCTAAGATTACGTCCAATACCGCCCCTTCTCTTGTAGGACTTTCTATGTGCTGGCTCAAAAAGCTCTCCTGGATACTTTTTAAAATTCTACCCCCTTGAAGCCTTTTGCATTAAGACTATCCCAGTTAATATTGGGGAAGTTGAAATCCCCTATTATTATTACCCTATTATTTTTACACCTCTGAGATCTGCCTACATATCTACTCCTCTATCTCTCCCTGACTGTTTGGAGACCTGTAGTACACTCCCAATCAAGTGATTGCACCCTTTTTGTTTTAAAGTTCTCCCCATATGGCCTCATTTGAGGAACCTTCTAAGATATCATCCCTCCTTACTGCAGTAATTGACTCGCTGATCAATAGTGCAATGCCACCTCCTCTTTTACACCTCCCACTCACCACCCCCCCCCCCCCCCCCCCCCCTCACCATCACGCCTGAAGATTCTATACCCTGGAATATTGAGCTACCAGTTCTGCCCTTCCCTCAACCATGTCTCTGTGACAGCAAAAATATCATATTCCCTGTGTTAATCAATGCCCTCAATTCATCTGCCTTACTTGTAAGACGCCTTGTGTTAAAATAGATGCAATCTAGCCTTGCATTTTTCACTTGTGCCTTAACAGGTCTATATTTGCTCTGTCTTCCAGACTGACTTAGTTTCTCTTCTATATTTGGCTGTGCATCACCCCCTACTGTACCTCCACTCTGTATCCCATCCCCCTGCCAAATTAGTTTAACCCCCCCACCCCCGCAACAGCACTAGCAAACCTCCCTGCAAGGATGTTGGTCCTGTTCCAGTTCAGGTGCAACCTATCCGACTTGTACAGGTCCCACCTTGGCAGAAACAGACCCAGTGATCCAGGAAACTAAAGCCCTCCCTCCTGCACCATCTCTTGAGCCACGCATTCATCTGCCCTATCCTCCTATTCCTATATTCACTAGCATGTGGCACCAGGAGTAATCCAGAGATTACAACTTCTGAGTTTCTGCTTTTTTATCTGCTATCTAGCTCCCTAAACTATTGTTGCAGGACCTCATCCCTCTTTCTACCTATGTCATTGGTACCAATGTGAATCACGATCTCTGACTGTTCACCCTCCCCCTTCAGAATGTCCTGTTCTTCAATATAATAAAAGCAGAATACTGCAGATGCTGCAAATCTGAAATAAAAACAAATGCTGGAAATACTCAGCAGGTCAGGCAGCATCTGTAGAGAGAGAAGCAGAGTTAATGTTTCAGGCCAGTGACCCTTCATCAGAACTGGTAAAGATTAGAAATGTAATAGGTCTTAAGCTTCTCCTGTGCCTCTATAGCTTTTTAAAATATATAATATGGAGACCAGCACTGCTCAAAGTACTCCAAGTGTGGTTGAACAGAGGTTTAACACAACTCAGCTTTTCAGTTCGATTCCTCTAGAAATGCACCCCAACGCTTTGCAATTTTACTGCCTTTTTCCATTGCGAGCAATGCTTTTGCCGGAGTAGAGCTACTCTACAGGATGAGCAGGAAACTATTTAACCTCCATTGTCTCCAGTCCAGAACCAATATCACCCCAACCTCTATCACTGAGCTGCAGTATGCTGACGACGCTTGCATATGCGAACACTCAGCGGCTGACCTTCAAACCCTTGTTGCATTCACGGAGGCATATGAAAGAATGGGTCTTATGCTAAACATCCGGAAGACAAAGGTCCTCTACCAGCCTGCTCCCGCAGCATAACGCTGCCACCCGACTATCGAGATCCACGTCGAACCACTGGACAATGTGGATCACTTCTCATACCTTGGAAGCCTCCTCTCAGCAAGGGCAGACATCGATGATGAAACTCAACATCGCCTCCAGTGTGCCAGCACAGCTTTTGGTCGAATGAGGAAAAGAGTGTTTGATGACAAAGACCTCAAATCTAGTACCAAGCTCATGGTCTACAGGGCCACAGTCTTACCTGCCCTGTATGCATGGACACTGTACAGCAGACATCTCAAAGCCCTGGAGGGATAATACCATCTCCTCCGCAAGATCCTGCAAATTCAGTGGCAGGACTGGGGCTCCAATATCAGTGTCCTCTCTCAGGCCAACACCCCCAGTATCGAGACACTGGTCATGGCTAGTCAGTTACACTGGGCGGGCCACATTGTCCACCTGCCTGATACAAGACTCCCAAAACAAGCTTTCTACTTTGAACTCTGTCAGGGTAAGAGGTTGCCAGGAGGGAAGAGGAAATGCTACAAGGATGCCCTGAAAGCCTTCCTGAAAAGATGTGACATCTCCACTGATTTATGGGAATCTCTTGCCCCCAACTGCCCAAAATGGAGAAGAAGCATCTGCAAAGGTGCCAGCCAGTTCGAACAAAGTCGACATGCCCAGACAGCGACCAAGCGGAAGAAGCGTTCAGAAATTCAAGCATTCCATCCACTTGCCTCATCAACACCACCTGCCCCACCTGTGGCAGAGTGTGCTGATCTAGAATTGGACTGTTCAGTCACCTAAGGATGCATAACCCTGGAGTGGAAGAAAGTCATCCTCATTCCTGATGGACTGCCTAAGAAGAAGAAGCTTTTGTCTGATCACATATGCAAGACTATATGGAAAAATGTTCTTAAATGGAACCTAGTGCACAAAAGATAGAAAATAGATCCTGCAGTGTGAGTGGTCATATTTTATTACTCTATTTGTCTGGATTTTAACAAGCCATCTAAAGATTTGTTTCTTAACAGAACAACAACTGTACATTCCCATCTTTCCAACAGAAAGGTTGCTAGTTATCTATATGGTATTACTATGTACATTGTCATGGAGCCTGCAGGGCCTGTGGGGGAGTGTGTGTGAGCTGTTGGCTGAACAATTAAATTGTCGAATGTTCTTTTAGGTGCATTGACCCTGGTCGCAAAGCTTGCTTTTTTTTTAGACAGATTGTGAGGAACTGGGACAGACTCTTCTCACAGAAACTGAAACTAAAACCTCAGGTTTCTGGGGAAACTGAAACTGGTTGGAACTAAATTTAAAAAGACATAGAGTCATTGGGGCTCAGATGGCAGGAGGGTGCTGTGCAGGCAAGTTGAAATAGCTGAAGGATGGATCCAGGAGCTGTGTCTTACTTAAAGTGACTTATTTTTACGAGACCCAGCTATACAGGGCACAGGGTTGTCACGAAAGGGCCCGGATAAAGGTAGTACTGGTGGATCCATGCCATCAAGCCTGTCGTGAGCAGAGCTAAGAAAGTTCTGGAGATGTGTGCTGTTTCGGGTGAAGACCGTAATCATGGAGTTCGGGATTGAAGGAGAACTGCTGTCAGATGAGAATTGGTGGCTACATCTTGGAAGAAAGGAGCTGGAGATCTACCTGATGAAATTCAGAGCTTTCAAGAACTTTGTGTCATATATACTGAGTTGACAGCCCAGGAAATCTGTGAGATCTGTCTTTGTTGTATCCAATAGTTACTGTGTAATTTGTAATATATATTGACTGTGATTTGTCTGTTAATTCATGTTTATGTTGATTTTGGTTTGATGGTTAAAAGTTATAAAAGTGAAATTTTGTCCCTTTGGTTTTTCAATTTGGGGTCATTAGGTAAATTCGGTTCTTTTGGTTTGTTAATCTCCAAGGGGATCATAAAATTGGGGGCTCATCCAGTATAGATCTAAATTAGCCTGTGAAAAAGATTCACTGGAATTTTCCAGAGTTTAAACAAACCAAGATTTCACATTTACTTTGGCTGTATTCAATGGGAAATCAAAAGTTGATGCTCAGGCCTTTGTGGAGAAAGAGGATTTATCTCTTAGCACCTTGGAACAGTTGACAAAAAATAATTTGAAGGCTATAGCAGGGAACATAGGGGGTCAGCTTAAAATCAGGGGCTAGGAAGGCAGAGGTCATTGAAGAATTAGCTCATAACTTGAAGATTGAGAAAGTAAAGGATGTTTCTGTTAAATGTGAAAACTTGAATTTGAATTAGAAAGAGAAATGAAAAAAACTTGAATTTGAAAGAGAAAGAGCAAGGCAGAAATTAGAATTGGAACGGAAAAAGCTCGGTGTCTGTGAACGTGCAGTGAAAGATGATGATGCCCCAGAGCAAACTCCATGTAGTTTTGATTTGGCAAAGAATATTTACTTGGTACCTAAATTTAGTGAGGAGGGAGTAGAAATGTACTTTGTGTCATTTTAGAAAATTGCCACAAATCTGAATTGGCCTAAATCATCTTAGACAATGCTCCAACAGCGTGATTTCATAGCGAAAGCTTTGGAAGTGTACTCATCTCTTTCAGAAGAGCACTGATGGGACTATGACAAAGTAAAGACTGCTGTTCTCAATGCCTATGAGTTGATAACAGAGGCCTATAGACAGAAATTTAAAAAGGAAATGGGGCCAGACATATGTGGAATTTGCTAGAGTGAAGAAAATGGTGTTTGATAGGTGGTATAGATTGATGAAGGTTGCACAAGACTTTGAGAGCCTTAAGGAAGTGATTCTGATGGAAGAATTCAAAAATAGTATCCCTTCAGGAATAAGCTCCCACCTGGAAGAACATAAAGCTCCTTAAATAAAGGAAGCTGCAGTCATGGCAAATGATTATGAATTGGTTCACAAGAACAGTTGTCACAGGCCCCAATTTGGAAACTATCAGAGAATTTGGAGAGATAGGAAGTTTGATAATGAGAAGAAACTGATTCATTGAGAAAGATGGCAAAGGTAAAGACACAGATACTCCTCAGTTCAGTAAGAGGACAAATTTGGTTTGAGGGGACTCACATGCTGTATTTGTCATAAGAAAGGACATGTGAAGGCTGTGTTGGAAGTGGAAAAACAAGCCGGTTGCATTTGTACAGTCAAATGGTGTCTCCCCCACATTCCCCACCACCACCCCCAGCGCCCCCCTGGGAGATACTCTCCTAGCGGGTAATGTTCATGACAAGCAGGTAGTTTCTCCCCCATTCATTGATGGAGAATCAGGTTACAGAAAGCTATGGATGTTTTCTGTATGAGGATGAAGTATCCCCACGTTTGGTGAGGCAGGCAAGACAATTGTATCCTTAGAGATACATGGGCGACACAATCACTGATGTTTACTGATGACATGAATTTCCCTCCTGGTAGTTTGCTGAATGCGAAAGTGTTAATTCAGGATATTGATAGAATTTTTTAAATCGATTCCCTCATCTAGGATTGATTTAAAATGTGACTTAGTCACTGGTCTTGTTACTGTCAGTGTGGTTCCTAGTTTGCCTGTTGTTACAATCAGGTGAGGAAGGCTAGAAGCGCTCCCCTCTTGTCCCTCTCCTTGCTTGACCACAACAGGGTTTATATCTTTTTCTTTAAAGTAGGTATGCTTGCCGATTTAGTGAGTGTTTAATTATTTATATGCTACAATCATAAAAAGAACCAATCGGACAGGTTTTCTTGAGTTTAGCAAAGAAAGAGGTTAGCTTTATTGTACTTGGAACTGATCTAAGTAAAATAATATACTCTCCAACTTTCTCACACACAAACACACACACACACCCTCGAGGTTTACACACACAAATAGGTAACAGAGTGGGGAAGGATAGCTTGGTCAGATTAGAGACTGGAGCAATAAAAATGGTTATACAGTCTGTGGATGTTGGTGACTCAGCTGGCTTTCAGCTGAATTTGGTGGTCTTGTGACTTCTGGCTTGCAGATGTGGACAGCAGATTCGGTGATTCTCCTGGAAACAGTAATGCGGATGATTTTCTTCATAGGGTCTCTGTCTGCAGCAGTGATAGGCTGCCGGTGCTTACGGCCAACAGGCAGGGTTTGAAACTCACAAGGTGGACTGGAGAGAGAGAGAGACCCCACTTGGGCCTTCTCTGATCAGTGTCCAGTTGCTTGTCTGGTCACCAGAGAGAAAAAAGAACAACTTAAACGTACAGATGATGGACCTGTCACATGACTGTCACCCATTGTGCATTCTCTCTTGCAACTTAATCAGCCCATGTCTAGGAATTCCCTTTTCTCAACCATTGTTCAAGTATTAGATTTGAATGGTCCGTCTCCATCACTTTAATGTCCCAAGTGATTGCCTTAATGTTCTGTTAATGGGGACAGACTAGGAAATTCCCTCAAAATTCTCAGGTCATTGTTCTTGCTGGGGACTGAGCAGACACTCGTCTCCACCTTGATGCATTGGAATGTAGGGTATAGTGATGCAAATTGCGGTGGCCATCTTAGCTACTAGCTGCCACCTTTTTTCTGTTCATTTTTTCCTTTTTTAAAATTTAATTCAGGTTTACAGCCAGTAGATTAAAAAATCATCATTTGGCATAGCATGCTTTCGTGACACTATTGATGGTATGGAATTTTTGTTAGGAAATGACTTGGCTGGGGATAAGGTATTGGTGTCTCCAGTGGTTTTGAGGAAGCCAGCTCAGGCTGCAGAAACTGAGGTTTTGCAGGAAGAATTTCTTGGACTGTTCCCCAATTGTGTTGTGACTAGGTCCCAGGCTCATGGGGTTAAAGAAGATGAGACAGATTCAGCTGTTGTGGAGGACAATTAGGATACTTGATTGGCTGAAACCTTTTTCAAGGATTTGGATGGGATGTTGGAGTTAAAGGCTCTAAGGCTAACAATGGGAAATTATTTAGCAGATCTTCCTTGGTTCAGGCACAACAGGGTGACCCTGATTTGAGGAACCAGTCTGAGACAGTGTGTTCTGAGGCAGACGCTGAAAAGGTCTTGAGTGCTTTTGTCAAAAATGACACTTTGGTGAAGAAGTGGAGGGCTCTAAAGAGGCCTTCTGATGAGGATCGGGCTATTGTCCATCCAATTGTTGTTCCTCCTTTCTACCACAGTGAAATTTTGAGAACTGGCCATGAGATTCCAGTTGCAGGACATTTGGGTATTTGGAAGACTTATGCTAGGGTAATGGTGCATTTGTACTGGCCAAAGCTGCATAAGAATGTGGTTGACTTTAGTAAGACGTCACACATGTCAGATGGTTGGGAAGTCACAGCCTTCAAATAAGCCAGCCCTATTATAAACAAAACCTGCATTTGATGAACCATTTAGCAGAGTCATTGTGGATTGTGTTGGACCCTTGCATAAGACTAAGTCAGGTAATAGGTATCTCCTGACCATCATAGATTTCCAGAGGCAGTACCCTTGAAGAAGATCACAGCAAAAGTTGTGATTGAGGAGTTGGTCCAGTTTTTCAATATGTAGGAGTTGCCAAAAGAAATTCAGTCTCAAAAAGCATCAAATTTCATGTCCGGTGTATTTCAGGAGGTCATGTGTAATTTAGGAATGAAGCAGCTCAAGTCATCTGCTTATCACCCACAGTCCCAAGATGCTTTGGAGAGGTATCACCAAACCCTAGAGAGTATGATTAGGGCCTATTATAGGGATATAAATCTTGTTATTCATGACAAGGGACACGCCAGTTGAGTCTACTGGTTTCAGTCCCTTTAAATTGGTCTATTGACATGAGGTTAAGGGCCCGCTTAAACTCATTAAGGAGAGATTTTTGGCACAGGATGAGGAAACTACTCTCTTAGATTATATTTCAAAGTTAAGGCTCTCAAAAGCTTGTGCGGTGGCCAGAGAACATCTCAAGGCTTCTCAGCAGGTGCTGAAAGTACAAGCAGATAGAACAGTGTTAACCGTGGAGTGGAGTCAACTCCCCCTTGTCCACAGCTACAGTCACTGGCTTAGTACAAAGAGGGGGAACTCAGTCCTTTCTTTAACTATCAATTTACTTTATTCACGTTGTTGTACCATGTAAGAATAAGGCTTATACACTTAGTTAGACAAAAACATACAACTCCCCTGAGTTATACAGTTAATAACAAAACTAGCTAGAATTCATAAGCACACCCACTAGGTTCCTCTGACCTTTCCCTGTCCTAGTCACAGAATACAAAGGATATTACCCGAAAAAGGGAGAGTTAACGCTGGCCAGGCGTTCCGTTCTCTCTCTCTTCTACGTCGTCGCCACGTCGCTCACGCAAGGTCTTCCGCTTCCACGATGGTTGATCTCTGGAGTTTTCGCTGGCTCTATGCCCAAAAAGCTCTATTCTTATCCTGTTGCTTATCTCTGCAAATCTGAGCTGTATCTTTCCGGTTGGCTTAAGCTTGATCACCTCGTTCACAGCTTCTCTTAATTGGCCCAGGCCCAAAGACCCCGGTATCACACCGTGTCCAATTAAGGCCCTTTTCCTGTGTCCTGTTCTTTGTCTTGTCCCATAACGTAATTAGTTCAAACTGGTTTTTACCAGCACAGGCCAGTGTCCGAGCTCCAGGTTACTACAGGTCAAACAATTCCAGCAGTTTGTAACTGATACTGTGTTTCTTGCAGCCCCTGGCCAACATCTCCCCCCTCATGATCCCAAGATACTTATCTTTGGATCATCAAGTTTCCCTGCTCTGTGAACCATTCCTGAGAACGTCATTGTCCCCCAATGAGTGTGCAATACTGTTACATATAAAAAGATATGTTATAAAACTTAGTATATACAGTTTTTTTTTCAGTTTTTGTTTATATTGATAACCGTTCCTTCTGTTTCATTATAGTCCCATCATCCAATGTTCGCAAAAGTTCATTTTTCCACCTTCTAAGCTGATATACATTGAATACAACAATTATTAGCGCACATAGAATCACTATGACACTAGTAATATGTGATACAATTCTGACTCATGGATGTATTTGAACATTAGATCCCCAATTCCAAAACTTATTCCAAAACCCTGGGTCACGCAACAGTTCATTTGCCTTGTCAGCATGAGTTCTAATTGTTTTAGCGTGTTTATTCCATTGATGAATTATCTCTTTTGCCTCTTCTGCAATTTGTGCCCAATCCGCTGTCAGGTGTGGGATGGGTGGTAATTCAGTGGCAATATATTCCCGTACCTCATGATCTGTATCAGTACGCTGGACTGCAAGATTTTCCTTTATCACTATCCTCTTTATTGGCTTAGGCAGTACTTGTCCACCAACAACCAAATCCGAGGTTACATTGTGAATGGCTACATTGTGTCCCTCCAGTATACCCAATGTTTTTCCCGCGCACGCCAACCCATCTACTCCCGCATAATACAAATTTAAATCTTCTTGCTGTCCTTTGTTGGTTCGAACTATCTTGATCTGCCGAGCAAAGTTGTTTCTAGCTACGGGATAATCTTCCCACGTCGCCATTGCTTCCGGCGCATTCGTTCGTCGTGATAGCTCCAATGCGGATTCACCCATAGTCCCAAATATGGTCAATCCAATTGCAATGCAATGTATCACCCTCCTCATTGTGGGCTGGACCTGTAATATACAAGTGTAATTTCTGCTCTTATTTACAGTTTCTTTCTTATCCTATTTTAAGACCAGTCTCTCCATACACTGAGCCAGACTGTCTATATCTTGTTCCCAATTTGTTACTGATTCTAACCGTCCATTTCTCCTAGCCCACTTACTTTCCCTGTTGGTGAGCTGCCACGTAATTTGCTTCCCTCACTGTTTCTACTAACTGTTGTACCCATTTTTCTGATATAATACTGTCCACCTCAGGTTCGGACAAATCCAAACCTACCAACCCCTCCATTCCTCTCATGTCCCTTCCTGTCATGAGTTTATAGGGAGTATAACCTGTTGATGAAGCTACGGTATTCCTGATTACCATCAACACATAGGGAAAAACAACCTGCCGGGTCGCCTTATGCTGCTGTACCATTTTAGCTATCATGTTTTTCAATGTCCGATTCATCCTTTCCACAATTCCACTAGACTATGGTCTATAGGGTATGTGGAATTTCTGTTTAACTCCAAAGAGGGTCATTACATTTTGCATTACTTGGGCTGTAAAATGCGTTCCCTGATCTGATTCTATGCTTCGGGGTAAACCCCATCGAGTGAATACCCTTTCTAACAGAATTTTCGCGGTGATTTTGGCTGTATTTGTTCTGGTTGGGAAAACTTCCACCCATTTGGTAAACGTATCTACTATTACTAGAATGTATTTAAACCCTCCTGGAGTGGGGGGGTAAGAGTCCTACATAATCTATCTGTAAATTAGTTCAAGGCCCTTCTACTGGTCAAGTATGTCGGAGGGCCCCTTTCTTGACATTCCTATCGGGGTTGTGTTGTGCACAGATCAAACAATTCTTGACGTAGTGTTCTTCGTCACCTTTCATTCCAGGCCACCAGCACACCTCCTTTATCCTTTCCAGTGTACTCTCTGTCCCTTTATGTCCCCATAAGTCATGGTACCCAGTGGACTATTTGGTTTCGTCCCACCTCTGGCACTACAAATTTTCCTTCACATAACACTACTCCGTCCTGAATATTTATCCCCTTGTACTCTTTGTATGTATCTGACTCTACTCCTTCTATCAGTTTTCTCAATTCTCCATCTTTCTTCTGCTCCTCTATCAAATCCATTACCTTAACCTGTTTTCCTTTCTGTTCCCCAATGTCCTCAATTGGTGGCTGCCATTCCTGCCCACTAACAGCACCTTGTTTGGCTAGCTCATCTGATTTCCTGTTCCCTTCCGGAGTAAGTTTTGAATGAGCTTTTACCTTCGTGATCCCATATCCTTTCCCCTGTGCTCCTTCAAAGATGTATCTTAATAATGGGGCCGATGGAAGGGGCTTCCCATCCGCTGAGACAAAACCTCTCGCCTCCCATAAGGGCAAATGCTCCATGAGGCTATTGCAGACATACATGCTATCTGAATATATAACCGATCCAGGCAGGAAGTATTCTGGATGGCCAACCACATATGCGACGGCTGCTAATTCTGCCGCCTGTGCGCTCATGGTTTTCGGCAATTTTAAGGCTGCGCTAAACTTTTCCTGACCGTGTTCGTCTTCTACATATATCCCGCACCCAGTCCTCCTCTCGCCATCCTGAACTGATGAGGAACCATCCACAAAAATTTTTAAGTGGGGTTCTTCTTGTTCCTTTGCACCTTTACTTTCTGTCCCCATTGCTTTCTCCAATCCACTCCTACCCCCTCCTTTTTGTTTTGATAAAAATGGTCCCTTGGGATCATTTGCTATCATGACTTGACACTCATGTTTCTCTCCTTGATACACTAGGTTGTCTGCCAACATAGTGGTAGTTTTTACTCCTTTCACGCTTATGTTTCTTCCCTGCAACAACAGTGTCCACCTAGCAATTCGGTTCTGACTTACTGACCCATCTTTGATCCTACCGTCTAATAGTAACTGTACGGGGGTATGTTCTGTCAGTATTGTAAGTGGATTCAGTCCCACTATGTAAGTAAAATACTGTACTGCCCAAAAAACTGCTAACAAATGTTTCTCGCACGTCGTATACCCCTGCTCTACCGGTGAAAGCGTACGCGAGGCATACGCTACTGGTCTCAATTTCCCGTGTGTCTCCTGTAACAGAACTGCCGAGAGGGTGGTGTCTGTTGTAGCTACTTCCAATGAAAATGACTCAGTTGGATTTGGGGTTTTCAGAGCAGGCGCAGCAGCTAGTGCCTGCTTTAAATCTGAAATGGCGTGTGTTCAGTTTTCCACTCCCAGGCCACATTCTTTTTCAATAGTTCCGTTAATGGGGCCGCTTTTGTAGCGAATCCATCAATGTGGTCCCTGCAATATCCCACCAAACCCAGGAAAGATCTCAACCCTTTTACATCACTTGGGACAGGGAGTCTGCCAACTGCTACTACCCTTCGTTGGTCAATTTCTCTCTTTCCCGGTGTCAAGATCATTCCCAAGTAAGTAACCTTCTGTTTCGTAACCTGCGCTTTTTTAGGGTTTACTTTTAGTCCCAATTCATGTAACAATTGTAGTAATTCACTTAGTAACTGATAATGTTCCTGTTCCGTTTCAGTTTGTAGCAGTAAATCGTCCACATACTGCACCAGACATTCAGGCTTTGAGAACCTTTTTAACCCTTCCCTTAAACGTTGATGAAATATAGACGGGGAATTATGAAATCCCTGTGGCAGGGCGGTCCATGTATATTGTTGTCCTTGAAAAGTAAACGCAAATTTATATTGGCATTCCTTCTCCAGTGGAATAGACCAAAAACCGTTACTTATATCTAAAACAGTGAACCACTGTGCATCCTCATTTTGTTTAACTACCGTCTCTGGGCTAGTTGCTACAGTAGGGGCCGTTAACAGGGTTACCTTATTTAATTCTCGATAGTCTATCGTTAGTTGCCAGCTACCGTCCGGTTTCCTCACCGGCCAAATAGGTGAGTTGTTAGTGGAGGCTACCGGTCTTAATATCCCTTGTAGCAACAAACTCTGTATCACCTTTCCCACATCCTCTTCTGCCTGTTTCGGAAAACCATACTGCTTCTGTGGTTTGGGGTCTGGGCCCTGTATACACACACTCCCGGTCATTTTCCCACAATCATGTTTATGTCGAGCAAATACTACTGAATTCCGTGTGATAATTTGTTGTACTTCACTATCGCTACTCATTTCTTCTGGTCTTGTCCACAGTTCCCCGAACGTACATATCTTATCCTGGTATTCCCCCACCGGGACGGATGTGTGATCTATACTACCCCTGCCCAAGGGCATTTGCCACATCGCGCAATTAACAGGAGCAAAACAGAGTCCCGCTTTAGACATGTAATCACACCCTAATATATGTTCTTGTTCTCTGGTTAACTCAATGAGAACCACTGAGTGCTCTATTGCTACGTCCCCCACACTGACTTCCAATGGTACGCTCACATATCCCACTTGTGAATGTCCTGTAAATCCACGTAAAACAAGTTTGCTTTGAATTTTCCAATCTACTTTGCTAACATTGGTGGTGTTTACGGTGGTTCGGGATCCTCCAGTGTCCCAAAGGAACGTAACAGGGCGGCCTCCAACCCTACCATTCACCAGAGGTCTCCCTGTGTTATCCCACCGCGTGTCACACACCCATAACGGAGAGGCCTGCAATCGTCATTGTAGTTCAGGGTACAACCCCGAAGACGGTGCTATCTCTAGTATATCACATTCAGCATTTGACCTATTCGGTCCTTCCACGGGTAGGCTCTGGGGTTTGGAGATTCCATTTGTTTCGTAATCTTATCTTCGTAGCTACAAATTAACCCCTAAGTTCCTGTTCTCTCTGTACTTTGCCAATTCGGTTCAGCTCGAGTCTCCCGCTGATTCAACGGAGAGATCTATCCTCGAGCCCACCCAGGGACGCCAATTATGTTAACCGTGGAGCGGAGTCAACTCTCCCTTGTCCACAGCTACAGTCACTGGCTTAGTACAAAGAGGGGGAACTCAGTCCTTTCTTTAACTATCAATTTACTTTATTCACGTTATTGTACCATGTAAGAATAAGGCTTATACACTTAGTTAGACAAAAACATACAACTCCCCTGAGTTATACAGTTAATAACAAAACTAGCTAGAATTCATAAGCATACCAACTAGGTTCCTCTGACCTTTCCCTGTCCTAGTCACAGAATACAAAGGATATTACCCAAAAAAGGGAGAGTTAACGCTGGCCAGGCATTCTCTCTCTCTCTCTCTCTCTCTCTCTCTCTCTCTTCTACGTCGTCGCCGCGTCGCTCACGCAGGGTCTTCCGCTTCCACGATGGTTGATCTCCGGAGTTTTCGCTGGTTCTATGCCCAAAAAGCTCTATTCTTATCCTGTTGCTTATCTCTGCAAATCTGAGCTGTGTCTTTCTGGTTGGCTTAAGCTTGATCACCTTGTTCACAGCTTCTCTTAATTGGCCCAGGCCCAATGACCCCGGTATCACACCGTGTCCAAATAAGGCCCTTTTCCTGTGTCCTGTTCTTTGTCTTGTCCCATAAAGTAATTAGTTCAAACTGGTTTTTACCAGCACAGGCCAGTGTCCGAGCTCCAGGTTACTACAGGTCAAACAATTCCAGCAGTTTGTAACTGATACTGTGTTTCTTGCAGCCCCTGGCCAACAACAGCAAAGTTTTCAACCCAGGGAAAAGGTGCTAATCTTATTGCCTTTGCCTGGCAAAGTATTGAATGCTAGGTTTGGTGGACCCTACTAAACCAAAAGGAAACTCAGTGATGTGAACTATGTGGTTCGTACCCCAGAAAGATGAAAGAGTCAAAGTTTGTGTCCTGTGAATATGCTGAAGAGGTGCTATGACCGTGAGCATAGTTAGGCAGTAGATGTAGCAAAGGTGGTAGAAAATGTAAATGGTGCTACTGATGCATGTGATGAACCAGATGGAGCCTGAGACTAAGAGTTCTCAGATTGAGCCTCCTGTGGTGAAGCTGATGAATGCGGATTTTGGAGGATCTGGATGAGGGACTACATCAGGGTAGTTCACGGGGGGCGGGGGGGGGGGGGGGTCCACATTACAATTTTTGTCTTACAAAGGGGGCTAGTGAAACAATTTCAGAAAGATAAAGGCATTAAAAATTTATCTAACTTTTAATCAAAGCAACAATAATGGTGCATTTTTGTGAAGCTTTAAATTAGAAGATTAATTTATTGACTTACTTTCTCTTCACTATGTTGGACACTGATTTAGTGAGATACTGGGCATTTGTTTACTTGCAGCAGCAGTCAGTGTTTGCCCGCAAACTTACTGTAGCGATGCGGAGTATTCCAGATAGATGTCCATCTGTCAGGAGTGATCTTGATCACTCTCCCTCGCTCTCTCCTTATGTCCCTCCTCTCTGTGTTGTTCCCCTCTCTCTGTCCCCTGTTTTTCTCTCTGCTCCCTCTCCCTCTCTGTTTCCCCTCTCTCCCTCTGCCCCTCCTCTTTTCCCCTCTTTCTCTCTCTGTTCCCCCTGCCTGCTCTCTTTGCCCCTCTCTTTCTGCCCCTCTCTCTCTGCTTCCCTCTCTCTCTGCTCCCCCCGCCTTCCTCTCTCTCTCTCTTGCTGTTTCCCCCTCTCTCTCTCTCTGTCTCCCCCCTCTCTCTGTTCCCCCCTCTCTAGCAGGTCACAACATATATTTAAATTTTCCCATTTACCGAAACTGTCAATCAGATAGTCTATTTTTATCCCAGAATAAAGCACACCAACCAGGTTTCTTTAATAAACAACAAAATTATCCATTTATTATATCCGAAGTCTTAACCAATAATAAATACATGTGAATTGAAATATTAAAGCCCCTTATTTTATCTTAGTACTCACACACACACTCACATACACAACCATTATTAGACTAGCTCTTTTTTTAATAAATCTGGAAATTAAAAAAAGCTAGTCCAATGATGGCCATGAAACCATTGTCAATTGTTGTACAAACACATCTGGTTCACTAATGTCCTTTAGAGAAGGAAATCTGCTGTCCTTACCTGATCTGGCCTACATGTGACTCCAGACCCACAGCAATGTGGTTGACTCTTACATGCCCTCTGAAATGGCCTAGCAAGCCACTCAGTTGTATCTAACCGCTACAAAGTCAATAGCACTGTGGGTGTACCTACCCCACATGGACTGCAGCGGTTCAAGAAGGCAGCTCCCCACCACCTTCTCAAGGGCAATTAGGGATGGGCAATAAATGCTGGCCTGGCCAGCGACGCCCACATCCCATGAATGAATAAAAAAAAAGATTTTTGTTCACAGCTGTTACAAAGAAATAGACGGAATAAAAAAAGAACACGTAGGCTTAAAAGAGGGTATGGAAGGAAGTCCTTTGTTTTGGCGAGGTGTCTCAAAGGCCAATAGGTGGCTGCCACTAGGAATCTTCCTAAAACAGTACTTTCCAGGTGATGTTGATGACAGTCTATGTAAGCTTTCAAAGATATTAAGCACGGAAAACTTCATATAGGTCTTACATCAGGTGTGCAGCAACAAAGGTTTCAATTCTCACACATTCGATGCAAAGTTCCTTCAAAGATGCAAGGTTTTCTGCAAAGATGCGGGATTTCTTCAAATACAGGAGGCAACACTACAACTTGATACAGGATTTGCTTTTCAAGAGAAAGATGGGCTGGATCTTCTGTTCTCCTGGTAAGTCAATAGTCAAACTCCAACTCTCTGTTTTTTAGCCAAACCAACTGGCTTTTTTTTAACAGTTCAAAATGAAAGAAAAACATTTCCAGAGGCAAGTCCGATGGTACCATAAATCCTGACACGTCAACAAGCAAATAGCTCTTAAGGTCAAAACACAACCACCTGCTTTGTTCATTTGAAAGCATGTACCTGCCAGTAAAAACATGTTTACTGGTCAACCTTCTGTTGACCTTCCTTTTAAGAAAACACCCAAAGTTTAGCTTCTTCAAGATTCCAGCAACCATGAAATCCTTTTTAGTTTTTAAAGTATGAATTCTCAAGTTTTAAACAAGAAATGGAAACCCACATAACACAACACAGATTTATACTGATGATTTTCCATGCAGCAAGCTCTTGTTCTCAACTGGGCTGTCAAGGAAGGCATTGACCAAGGACTAAACTCTTCCCGACATGGTGAAAAATCAGAAGGTAAGTCATCCAGCTTTCACATTGCCTTTAATAGTTCCATGCAGGGTGGCATGGGCTTATAAATATACCTGTCTTCTCACTGCTGAATAATGGGAAGCTGATAAAAAGAGGTGATAAATAACTAAATACAATAGATATAGTAATGACAAACCTGCACTATTTCATCATTTAAAAATCTTTTTGTGCTACATTAGTCGGGGGTCATGGCAGCGAGCCTGTAAAATTCTTCCGGGAGAGGCCCGCATCGACCCCCAACGTTGAGAAGGCCCCGCCATATATTACTGGCGGCGGCGGGACCTTGGTGCGGCCCCCCTGCCACTCAGCGGTGGCACCCCAATTACCATATGTAAACCACTACTTACCTCTCCTGATTATGCATTCCGCCACCTCTCAATCCACACTTCCGCATTTTATGTTGAATGGGCGGCAGTCACGTGCCGTCCCATTCACGAACATAAAAGCCGACGGGACATCAGAAGCAGGAGTACTCGACAATGAAGGTAAGTCCAGATATACAGGGGTCTGAACTCTGCATAATTGAAGGGAGGAGTGGGGATGGGATTACAGGTGTCTCAGCTCTGCACTCTGAAAGGGAGGAGGGAAGGGTATTAGGATTACTGGAGGGAGAGCTCTACAGGCATGAAGGGAGGTACTGTGCACTCACCCTCTGTAAACAGTGTGTGCTCTGCGTATGTGAAAGAGCAATGGCGCTCTAGTCACCCTGTGTGTGGGGAGGGTGCCAGAAAGGGTAGGAGCGTTAAGGTAATATGGATGATGGGGGCAATCGATGCAGCTGGTAGGATCTTTATATGGTCATGCTGTGCCACTCTGAGTGTGAGCCAAGATGGGCAATGCCATGCCACATGACATAGTTGATCCATGAAAGCACCTGTTGTACCCGTCAACACCAATCCCTGCCGTTAAGAACCATCGAATAAAAGAAGGACACAAGTTTATTTATCACATGGAAGTGGGTCTGGCTCATCTTAGATTGTGTGATCCACTTCTCCTGAGGATCCATATGTGCCAGAGGCAAAATCGACAGGCAGGTGCGGTCCACGTAGAGGCGCCCGGTTGTGAGCAGCAGCCCCCAAGGGGAGCTCGCCATTACAGATTGCCGCGCATCTACAGGCCCATATGAAATGCCATCAGATGTCAGACCACCAGTGTCAGAGGCGCCTGCGCATGTAGAGAGGGTGGTGACACATCTCTATGCCCTGCTCAACTATGACCTGCAGCCCATGGGCTTCGGTGAACATCCTATGCCTGCGGTCCTCATAGTGGCACAGGCTCTTGAACTTGACGCCTATGCAGCTTTTCAGGGGCCCACCAGAGACCTTTGTGGCACAGCCAGCAGTGTACCGCTGCAGCAGGGAGGTCACCGATGCCCTGCATCAGAGGGCAAGTTAGTATGTCCGCTTCAGGACGGACCCTCACAGCCAGGCCCTGAGGGCCATCAGTTTCGGCACCATTGCCGGATAACCAAAGGTTTTAGGGTTCATAGACAGCACCTATGTGACCATCAGACCTCCCCCCAGGCTACCACCTGCAGACGTTACCATTACCTCTCAATCTAGGTGCAGCTGATATGTGATCACTGGAGATGCTTCATGCAAATCTGTGCCTGCTTCTCAGGCAGCTGCCATGACACCTGGCTCCTGCACCAGTCCCAGCTGCCACTGCTGTTTATTGAACTGGCTCAGATGGAGGGGTGGCTTCTTGGAGACAAGGGCTATCCCTTGCAGGCATGGCTCCTGACACCAGTGAGAGACCCCACCACTGCTGCAGAGGAGAGATACAACGCCAGCCACTGAGCTATAAGAGCCACCACTGAGCAGGTGATTGGCATGCTGAAAATGCACTTCCAATGCCTGGATAGATAGGGTGATGCCCTGTACTATGGGCCGAAAAGGCCAGCTCCTTTCTTTGCTGCTCGCTGTACTCTGCACAACTACGCAACCAATAGGGGGCAGGCCTGGCATGATGAGGAGAGACGTCAATAGGATTCCTCCTCGGACTATGAGGACACTGAGGACCTACAACAGGAATGCCGCATGGGAGGGCAGATGGCACCCACCCTCTGAATGCAGGGCTAGCAGTGAGCAAGGGATGTACAGCTGTGGCTTATCAAAGGTTTTCTTCTCCATAGGAACCGACATGAGCTCTGCAAGCCACATATCACCCTCGCTCACCTGCTGTGCACCAGTCCACATCTGCAGCATCCCTGTGTAAACTATTAGAGGCAGCAGCTGACTGAGCCAATGTCCATGTCATTGCATCCATGAAGACGCTCATGAGTAATGGTGGCATGGCAATGATGTTATTGCATATGTTGGCTTTCCTGAAGGGTCAACAGTACAAAGGAATGTGACATTGGCGCTACATGCTGGCACACATTATTCACATAGAGAAAAGGACACACATGTTGAAGAACATTTAGTGAAAGACATATTTACATTGCTGTGACACCCGTTCATTCCCATTTGTGTCAGTGTGTTCTCTTTAAACACTCTTGAGTGCCCCTTCTCAGTGCAACCTCTGCGCTAGCAGCCTGACTGGAGGAAGGCTGCTGATCTACCCCGACTTAAATCCACTTACCCCTTTTCCTCTCTATCCATCTCTTTGTGTGTGTGTCTATGTGCATATGCAAATGAATGAGTGAGTGGATGTGGTTGCGCTAATTTCGGGATAAGGCGTATTGATCAATAAATAATTGATTTTGTTTTAAACCTACAAGAAAACCTGTTGCTGTCTGTTTATTTGACAAATAAAAACACAAAGGGGTTAAACCCTAAAAACAAAACACACTCCCTGCATTCAAGTGGGAGTTGAACAGTGGGAACCACCCGAATTCCTCACCATGTGGCCGTGACAACAGTGATTTCATCTGCTTCCCTATCTCAGGCTGAACCAGACTGTTTACAACCTCAGCATCCTACTTGACCCTAAGTCAAGCTGCTATCTCTGTAATAACGCCTGTCTGCACCAGTACCTCACTTCATCTGCTGTTGAAACCCAAATCCATGCTTTTATCTCCAGACTTGACTGTCTTCTACCATCCATAAATTTGATCTCATCCAAAACTTGTATCCAAACTCACACCAAGTCAGATCCACCCATCATCACTTTGCACGCTGACCTACGTTGACTGATGGCTCACCAATGCCTCAAATTTAAATTCTCATCCTTGTGTTAAAATCCTTCCATGACCTTGCCCCCTCCCTTTCTCTGTAACCTCCTCCAGCCCTACAACCCACCAAGATCTCTGCATTTCTACAGCTCTGGCCTCTGATGCATCCCTGACTTCCTTCACTGGCAGATTTGATTCAGTTGTCTAGGCCCTAAGCTCTGTAATTGTATCCCTAAACCTTTTTTTTATTTGTTCATGGGATGTGGGCGTTGCTGTCTGGGCCAGCATTTATTGCCCATCCCTAATTGCCCTTGAGAAGGTGGTGGTGAGCTGCCTTCTTGAACCACTGCAGTCCTTGGTGTGTAGGTACAACCACAGTGCTGTTAGGGATTTCAAGGATTTTGCCCCAGCGACTGTGAAGGAATGGCTATATAGTTCCAAGTCAGGATGGTGTGTGGCTAGGAGGGGAACCTGCAGGGGGTGGTGTTCCCATGCATCTGCCCTTGCCTCTAGGTGGCAGAGGTCGTGGGTTTGGAAGGTGCTGTCAAAGGAGCCTTGGTGAGTTGCTGCAGTGCATCTTGTAGAAGATACACACTGTTGTCACTGTGCATTGGTGGTGAAGGGAGTAAATGTTGAAGGTTGTGGATGGGGTGCCAAACAAGCGGGCTGCTTTATCCTGGATGGTGTTGAGCTTCTTGAGTGTTGTTGGAGCTGCATCCATCCAGACAAATGGAGAGTATTCCATCACACTCCTGACTTGTGCCTTGTAGATGGTAGACAGGCATTGGGGAGTCAGGAGGTGAGTTACTTGCTGCAGAATTCCCAGCCTCTGACCTGCTCTTGTAGCCACAGTGTTTATGTGGCTGGTCCAGTTCAGATTCTGGTCAATGGTGACCTCCCAGGATGTTGATTGTGGGGGATTCAGTGATGGCAATGCCATTGAACATCAAGGGGAGATGGCTAGATTCTCTCTTGTTGGAGATGGTCATTGCCTGGCACTTGTGTGGCCCGAATGTTAATTGCCACTTATTACCCCATGCCTAGATTTTGTTCAGGTCTTGCTGCATCTGGAGACGGGCTGCTTCGTTATCTGAGGAATCATGAATGGTGCTGAACATGGTGCAATCATCAGCAAACATCGCCACTTCTGACCTTATGATGGAGGGAAGATCATTGATGAAGCAGCTGGAGATGGTTGGACCTCGGACATTAACCCGAGGAACTCCTGGAGTGATGTTCTGGAGCTGAGATGATTGCCCTCCAACAATGCCAACCACCTTCCTTTGTGTTAGGTATGACTCCAACCGGCAGAGAGTTTTCCCCTTGATTCCCATTGACTCCTGTTTTGCTAGGGTTCCTTGATGCCATACTCGGTCAAATGCTGCCTTGTTGTCAAGGGCAGTCACTCTCATCTCACCTCTGGAGTTCAGCTCTTTGTCCATGTTTGGACAAAGGCTCAGTGAGCTCAATGAGCTCAGGAGCTGAGTGGCCCTGGCGGAACCCGAACTGAAGGTCCCTGAGCAGGTTATTGCTGAGCAGGCGCCGCTTGATAGCACTGTCGACAACCCCTTCCATCACTTTGCTGATGAGTGAGAGTAGACTGCATCTCTGTCCTCTTTTAAAATGTTCCTTAAAACCTACATTTTTGAAAAAGCATTTTGACGAAACTTTTGGTCACCTGTCTATTGTCTCCTTTGGCTTGTGCCAAGTTTTTCGTAGGATTGTACCCTTATGAAGTGCCTTGGAACATTTTGCTATGTTAGTATAAATGCAAGTAGTTGTTAGTTATGTACGCATATGTGATATGTATTTGAAATGTTTATCCTTTTATGGCAAGCAGATTCAAATTGGACTCTTTAATCTGGTATTTTGCTAACAGTGATGAAGGAGTTCAGTCACTTGGATAGGCTAGTGAGGTTGGATTGTTTTCTTTCGAGCGGAGAAGGTTAAGGGAAAATTTAATAGAAGTGATCAAAATTAAGAGGATTTTTCAAGGAGTAGATAGGGACAAACTGTTCTCATGGGCAGCAGGGTCTGTAACCAAAGGACATAGGTTTAAGATCTGGGGGTATATGTGCACAAATCATTGAAAGTGGTAGGAAGGTTGAGAAAGTGGTTAATAAGGCATATGGGATCCTAGGATTTATTAGTAGGGGCATAGAGTGCAAAGGCAAGGAGGTTATGGTGAACCTTTATAAAATATTGCTTCAGCCTCAACAAACTTGAATATGAACATGTTCTTAATGCTGTTGGATAACTCTCTAAGGTGACATCTATTCCTCCTCAATGTTGCTCCATTCAGGGTGGTACCTTGTATGACCATGGCTCATAAGAACATAAGAAATAGGGGCAGGAGTAGGCCATTCAGCCCTTCGAGCCCGCTCTACCATTCAATGGGATCATTACTGATCTTCTACTTCAACTCCAATTCTGGGCACCACACTTCAGGAAAGATGTGAAGGGATTGGAGAGAGTGCAGAAAAGATTTACAAGAATAGCTCCAGGGATGAGGGATTTCAGTTATGAGGATAGATTGGAGAAGCTGAAGTTGTTCTCCTGAGAGAAGATAAAGTTGAAAGGAGATTTGATAGAGGCATTCAAAATCATGAGGGGTCTGGTCAGAGCAGAAAGGGAGAAACTGTTTAAATTGGCAGAAAGGTCAAGAACCAGAGGACACTGATTTAAACTTGAATGTGAACATGTTCTTGATGCTGTTGGATAACTCAGTTGGCATCTATTCCTCCTCATTGTCGCTCCATTCAGGGTGGTACCTTGTATGACCGTAGCTCATAAGAACCTAAGAAATAGGAGCAGGAGTAGGCCATTCAGCCCTTTGAGCCCACTCTGCCATTCAATGAGATCATGACTGATATATTTCAAATCCATTTTCGTGCACTATCCCCATAACCCTTTATGTAGTTAATATGTAGAAATCTACCGATCTCAGTCTTGAACATACTTAATGACTGAGCCTCCATAGCCCTCTGGGACAGAGGATTCTGAGTGAAGAAATTCATCCTCAACTCAGTCCTATAGGGCCTGCCCCTTATTCTGAGCTTCTTACAAATCTTTGACACTTCTACAGGGAACCATGTCTTCTCTTGCGGATGGATCACTTCTGACCTACATGCAGAGGAGGTAACTCCGCGTCTGCATGTTTGTCCTGTGTGATTTTCATTCTCTCGTCTTACCAGTAATTTATCTTGGACTAATGATGATCTGTTCAGATGATGACTTAGAAGAGTTGTCCTGACTTGCCTTCCAAACATGATCTCTGTGGAGATGGTAATCCGATATCTAGTCGTGTTGCTGGTAGGTGCAACATTGCTATTTGAATGTCTTGATTGCTCTCCTTACATTTCAAGATTCGTGACTTTACCATCTGCACCATCCTTTCTGCTAGTGCATTTGACCTTGGATAGTGTGGAGATGACATAACATGATTTACAGCCCACTGTGCGTACATGTCTTGGAATGGTTTACCGATGTACTGTGGACCGTTATCCGACAACATCTCCTCCAAGAAACCAAAAAGACTGAAAATTGCACTTATTGGGCTGGATTTTATGTGGCCGCCACCGACTGCTGCAGCGACCATAAACGATGGTGGCCCGTACGCGCGGCTTTCACTCTGCAGATCTTAAACGCGGCAGCTCATTAACATGCTTGGGGAGGACCGTGCCCATGATGACGTGGAGGGGGTGGGCGAGCCGTCCGGCGCCACTGTGCAGATGCCGGTGCCATTTTTAAAGGGCTTAGAGCCCTAAATGACAGTTTGAAATCTTAAAGGCAAATTGCATTTAAAAGTGAAACAAATCATTAAATAAATCTTTCCATCCCCCCCAATAGCCTTACATTTAATTCCTTGCCCACTCGCCACCCAAAATACTTAGCTTAAGTGACCTTCTCTGCTCAAAGTTCATAAACTCTAACCCTCAACCCCTTCCCACCATCCCCCAACCAAACCAGAGTTTGACCCCGCTCCCCCATTGAGAAAATTACCTCCTCCCCCCTCCCCACAGGTGTCGTGCCTCATTTCCCTGGACGGGGATTCGAAGGCATGGCAGTGCTGGTCGTCGGGATGAAGATTCCGGAGGCTCATCAGGAGGCGACGGGAACTTAATTAATGCAGGTAAGTTAATTTATTTTAATATTTAAATTTAGGTCCCGCCTCCAAGGGGCAAGGGGGATGCCACGAGGCCTCACCACCACCGACAAGATCGGGACAGGCCCTGCCGGCGTCAAGATCTGGGGCAGGCCTCATCCGGGGCAATCCTCATGCCCCCTACCCTGCCCGCCACAGATCACGACATCAAAGCCCCTGTAAAATCCAGCCCATTGTGTTTGCTACCGACGCACTTGATGTATCTATCCCTCAGTTGGTGAATGATAGGAAATTTGGAGAAGTAGATGGTAATAAGTAAGAACTCATCACCTCTGACAGTAAATAAGTCAGTAGTTATTCTTGACCATTGTTATGAAAGTGATTCTGCTTTTGTTAAAAATAATTTTTTGAAGGAATTTATAGTTAAACTGAATAAATGCTGGATCAGCTTTTTTAATCAAGAGGACACTGAGGGAGCTGGATTGGCAACAATGTTATTGGTTGTCATATGACTGAAGTTAGAGATAGAACAGAAACCCTGGTGAAAGGGACAGAGAAGTGACAAGCACTCCCTTGATTGGACAAGCCCAGTAGCAGCAGAGCGCAATTGGGATGGACAAAAAAAACCTCAAGCCTTTTAGTTGTGGGTCGGTCAGTGTGTGTTTTACCTTCTGGAGTGAGATAAAGTCAAGTCTGCTGCTGAAGCGTCAAGGCAGGACAGAAGACCACAACTCAGTTCGCTTTCCAGAAACTCACAACGAAAGACCCTGAGAAGTCCACTGTGTCAATTCATCTTGTTTCCTATATTTGAAGTAAGCCTGCTAAAAGTAATCCTCAATGTCGCCTAAAAAGAACTGTTCTAAATATCCTAGTAACCTGCCTACATGTACTCAGAAGTTAGACTGTATGCCAGTTTTGCAAAACACATCTCATCTGCTGTTTTCTTCAAAAACGAGCAAGTAATCAACCCAAGTGCTTTTTGTCTGTAACAGAGCTCTGATCCAAAAATCACTTTTTTTTTTGGTTAACCGGTATACATATATGTGTATGTGTCCGTGAGTGAGAGATGCCAAGGTAAAAAAAGAGACTTTAAAATTTAATGCTAGGTCTTTAAAAATTTTAATCTGTGTGTTTATGTTTTAACTTGTTCTATAATAAACTCTTAATTTTGTTGTTCAGTAAAGGAACCTGGTTAGTGTGCTCGATTCTGGAAAAAAAAATTCAGTATATGATTGTATCGGAGTGGGAAAATTTAAAAATATGTTGTGACCTGTGGAGAAGTGGGACTGGAATAAACAGTGCACTCCTCCCACTCAGCTCCTGACATGCATCACACATCTTCACTGCTCGTTCTATGTTGTTATTGATCCCTGGCCAATAAACTGTCTCACGCGCATGTCATCTTGATCTTTCAATGCCCATGTGACCTTGATGGAATTGGGTAAGGATATCTTAACAAAGTGCTTTCGGTATCAATACTTGTCTGCCCTTGAAAATGACTCCACTCGATATCCCTAATTTGTCACGATATGGGCAAAAGATTCTGAGGTCTGTGGGAATCTCTTGCATTGTATCTGACCATCCAATGATGATGAGCTGCCATAATGCCCTGAGGACAGGAACTTTGGAAGTCTCTCTCTGGAGCGCCTCGCGTTTGTTCTGTCCAAATCGCATTAGGTCAATGTTGTACACATCTTCTAGTTTCAGATCTACTTCGTCCAGTTGGCCATCCAATGGTATATCTTCTGTCTTCTTGGGGTAGGGAAGCCTGCTCAAGGTGTAAGATGTAACCATGAGATTTTCAGATTTCTACCGGATCTTGCAATCGTATCCCTGTACTTTGATTAGTAATCTTTGGAGTTGAGATGGCAAGCTGGTGAGTGGCTTTTGTCAAATCATTTCGAGCAGCTTTTGATCAGTTTCGACAACAAAGTGTTTGCCAAATAGGTACATATGGAATCTGGTGATACCGAACACCAGTGCCGATGTTTCTTGTTCTAGGTTTGAATAGTTTGCCTCAGGGGGTGACAAACTTTTAGAACAGAACGCAATTGGTCTACCTTCCTGTAACAGATGCTCCAAGACCCTTTTGTGAAGCATCTACTTTGAGTGTAGTTACTTTCCTTGGATTGAAGCATTGTAAGCATGCTTCGGTAGAAAGTGACTGTTTTAATGAACCAAACGTTGGCTGATGATCTTCATGCCACAAGAATGGCGTATCTTTCTTGAGAAGTTCACACAGTGGTGATACTTTCTCAAAGAAATTCAAGATAAATGGTGCTAAGATGTTAAACAGGCCCAATCACCTCTGTAAATCTTCATTATCTTGAGGAGTAGGCATTGATAGTACATCCTCAACTTTACAGGGATCTGGTCACATTCCAATGTCAGAATAGATTTAAATCAAAGAAATTAATATGGCTCACATTGATAGCACATTTTTTTTTACTATTAAACATGAGATCGGCTCATCTAGCCATCTCCAATAGAATAAGAAGATTCTTGTCATGCTTTTCCTTGATACTTCCCATGACCGCCATGTCAGCTGCAATGCAAACACAGCCAGAAACACATTCAGTAATGCATGTTGTTGAACAGGTCTTGACTCACTAACAGACCGAAAGGTAACTGTAGAAAGCAATACCTCCCAAATGATGTTCTGAATGCTGTGAATCATGGGAAAGGTGGACTGACCAACATTGATGCTTTGCATCCAACTTTGAGAAGAACTTGGCTCTCGCAAACCTTGGGTTGAACTCCTCTAGAGTAGGCATCTTGTGAGCAGACCTTTTAAGTGCTCGATTTAATCTTCTGGGATCCAGCCATACCCTAATGGTACCATTTTCCTGAATTACAGTGGTTATAGAGCTACACCAATCTGTGTTTTGCTGAACATGGCAAATAATCCCTAGTCATTCCATCGTGTCAAGCTCAGCACTGCACTTCCATGGTGGATCTATGGAGGGAACTGCGTTGTCTTTCTGGTGAAGAACAGTGTCTCCTATAAAACTGCCCATGGTGTCAAATCTATCCAAGTATTTCTGTTGCAGATCTTGAATAGACTCAATCGGGTCACAATTGCCTTAATTATCTAGCATTGGTGCTTTGCTGATCTCATGAATCGTCAAGATCTGGAGTTCATGGCATGGTGGCAGTGCTGCTACCACTGGACCATTGGAGTGAACAAAATAGAAGACTTGTGGTGACCATGCAAAACTTCCATATCGGCACTTCAACGCCAATGCTCCCATGAGCAGAGTGATGAACCGTTATATACAGTGAGTCTAGCTCTTGTTGTCTGTAACACAGACTCGCACTTCACTAGGTAAATGGCATTGAGTATCCGCAGCGGTAAAATATTAGCACTTTTCCCAGTACCTAGCTTCAGTCGTAACTTGTTCTTGCCACTTTTGTTAGGACATATAATTTCAACTGCGGTGAAAGCTTCCAGTTGAGTGATTGCATCCATATGCTGTGTGACTGTCACTGTACGGAAAGCTCGTCCACTTTCTCGCTTGAGTTTGCCTGTTTCAGTGCTTTCTTTGCTCTCCAGGTCTCTGACTACCTCATGGATGTGCCTGTGCTTGAAATGGTACCTGGTGAACTCTTCTTTATTCTTGGCACCAGGGGGCATCTGTTTTTTGTTGAGCTGTCTTCTGTCTGCTCTTAGCTGCTAGATTTTCCACACGGTTTCGCCCAGTGTCCCTTTAGACCACATGCCTTGCAGGTATCTCTAAGTACAGGACAGTTGCGTGGCTGATCCATGAGACCACCGTTGCTGCAAGCCTTGCCCTGTCGAGGTGCCTTGACTACCTAACGTATGGTTATTGCCGCTCCAAGCATTTGTATATATTGCCTCCTGGCAGCTATGGCTTCGTATTTTCTGCCAGCTTTAAGGAGACTATTGATGTCGTATCCTTTTTTCTTATCAAGTAGATCTTTTTGGAATGCCTCTATTGGCAATTACCAGCTCCTTTATTCTCTCGGAGAGTTCTGCGTCTGAGAAATCACAATTTTTGCCTTTGGAACATTGGAACATAGGAGCAGGCATAGGCCATTCAGCCCATTGAGCCTGCTCTGCCATTCAATCATGGCTGATCTTCCACTTCAATGGCTTTTTCCCCACACTTTGTCTCGACATCTACTGATGAACTGGTCAATAGCTTCTTTGGGCTATTGTCTATAGGCCATCAGTTCGAGTCGATGGATTCTGAAGTTGACCTTGACTCTTAAGTGATCTTCCAGCATTGTCCAGAGTTTGGATGGGTCTTTCTGGTCTGCTTCTGATGGTCCAGAAATGTTGATGTGATGGAAACCTTCATTGCCAATCGCTATCTATTTTTATTGCTTCCTTGTCAGGTTCTGCAACTGCAAAGTCTAAAAAGCATTACTGCATGCGCTGTTGAAATAGTTGAATTCATAAAGGATGTGTGGAACCTTCCGATACATAGCTGGATGTTTCATTGCCCTGGCATCTGTTATGTCTTCTGGTTCCCAGACGTTAGAAATAATCACAATTTATACTTGGAAAGGCTGGACTCTTTGTTTATTCATGCGGCCAGCATGCTGCCTGGTGTAGGACTGCTTGAGACTAGTTTCCTGTTACATGTCACATGACCCTCCAGTGCAGCCATGAATGTGGCCCCACTGGAACACTTACACATAACAATTAGTTCCAGCACTTTACATATAGTATAACAATATATAACATCCCTCTTTCTTTAAAACATAATGCCTCTATATCAATATAACAGTCCCAGTCGTTAATCTTCTAAAAGTTATCAACAGACTTTTGAAAATAATCTGAACCCCTTTTTAGAGTCTTTTATAACGTGTATTCTTTTCTAAAAATATTATTCACGGTATTGTTTGGGTGGTAAGATGTTCGCCTCCATCTTGTAGATTTGACATTCATCGCTCTCAATGGTAAGTTGGCAAGCTGTACAGGAAATGCTGTGTCACTTGCTGGTGACGTTGTTAATGTTGTATTGCTGGATAGTGATATTTCTAGTGTTGTTGATGGTCTTTTCTGTTTTTCCAGCTCAGCTGTAGGTCGAATATGGACTCTGTTCTTTCTTATTTGGTTACTGGTTTCGATCTCAATGATATATGACCTTGGGGTCTCAGCTTCACCAACAACTTATGCTTGGCTCCAGGTTTTCATAATTGGATCCTGTACATTTACAGTTTGTCTTTTCAACAGCTCAGGTAAGGATTTAGCATGCTTGAAGTGTTTAACCTATACCTGTCCTTCAGTGAGTTGTTGTCTCACTTCCTCCTGGTCACTTGAAGGATGTATATTTTCTTCCATTCAACAGCTCTACCAGTGATTTCATGTCAGCCTTGAGAGGTGTGGATCAGAGTGACAATAAGGCCAGGATTGGGTCTTCCTTTGTCTCTTGGCATTTCACAAGGGTTCTTTTGACCATCTGGACGTGCCTTTCTATAAACCCGTGTCCCCGTGGGTAGTGTGGTGATGAGATGATGGTGTTGAACCCGTACTTCTGGGTGTGAATTGGGTGCCATTGTCACATATTAACTTTTCAGGAATCCCTTGCTCAGCGAACAGAACTCATATTGCTGAGATGTTTGTTGTCACTCTCAAGTCTTTCACCTTCCAGATAAAAGGGAACTTTGAGTAGTACTCTGCAACTATGATTTACCATTATTGATTCTGTGTGAATAAATCGGCTCCTAAAGTATGCCATGGTCTGGGTGGTACTTCAGTAGCTATCATCTCTTTTTGCTGTGTGTTTCTGTACTTCTGGCATACGTTACATGTAGACACCATATTTTTAATATCTTTGTATGTGCCTATCCAGCTAATCTGGCTTGGAGCTTACACTTCTCCATTCCCATGTGGCCTTCATATATTTTTTGGAGAATTTCTTCCTGCATTGTTTTGGGTATGATTATTCTGGATCCGGCTAGCAGAACACCATCTTCTAATGAGATGTCACCTCTGATAGACCAGTACTGCTGTATTGCTGGCTGTGTGTGCTGTATCCTATCATGCCATCCCTGGATCACTTGCTGAGATAGCATCTGTAACTACTCATCTTTGCTGTTCCCATCTCTAATTTGACTAAGCTTTGGTAGGGTTACATTCACTAGGTGATGAATCTTTATACCTAGATCTTCTATCATGTGTTTCTCCTGTGGTGACACCCGCGATAGCGTACCTACCAGCACCATTTCTCAACCTGGCTTGTATTTCAGAGTGAAATCGTAACTTTGAGCTTCAAGAGTAACCTCTGAAATCTTGCTGGTGCTTTATATGGATTTTTCTTGTAGATCTGCTCCAGTGGACGATGATCACTCTCCACTATGAACTTTCATAGAAATATGTGTGGAACTTCTCACATTCAAATACGACTACCAAAAGCTCTCTTTCTATATTGGCATATCTTGTCCTAGTTGATGTTAGAGCTTTGGATGCAAATGCTATTGGCTTTCCCTCTTGTACCAGGGCTGCTCCCAGTCCTTTTGTGGAAGTATCTACTTGCAGTGACAGGTTTCTTTCTGCTGTAGGATGACAGACTTGTCTCCTTGCATACTACCTTGATGAGTTTGTTGAAATTCCTGGCGTGTGACTTCTTTCATCAGCTCCCGCAGGTTTGCTATGTGTTCCGACAAGTGCGGGATGAAGGAGCTCATATATTGGATCAAGTCAGGAAACTTCTCAACTCTCCCTTATCTCTTGGGGCTTCCGTCCGAGAGATGGCTGAGATTCTTTCAGGACTCGGCTTGACTGTGTCAGGTGTGTACAGCATCCCAAAGAACTGTTACTTTCACAATGCATTTGCCTGCGTTTAGCTTAATCCCAGTTTTCCTGGTTCTCTCCATTGCTTCATGTAGATGGTTGTCATGATCTTTTCCATCTACCCAATATATCTGGATATCATCTGCTCTGCTGACTGCTCCTTTGCATCCCCTGTACATCTCGTCTACTTTCTGTTGAATTTTGTTGGTCTCACTTTGAATTTGTACCGTCCAAAGGGTGTGTTGAACATTGTCAACAATGAAGATTCTGCATTGAGCTTCACATTCCAGTAGCCATTTCTGGCATCAAGCTTGTTGAAAACTTTTGCCCCTGCCAGTGCTGGTGTGATTTCTTCCAGTGTGGGAATAGGGTAGTGATCCCTCTTTATTGCTTGGTTAAGATCTTTGGGATCTAGACAAATTCTTAGCTATCCGTTTGGCTTTGCTCTCACCACGATAGAATTTACCCAATCTGTAGGCTCTGTGACTCTGGCGATCCCCTTTTCTTCCATTTCTTGGAGCTCTCTTTCAAGCTTTCCTTTTAGTTCTATTGGTAGTTTACGTGGGGGATGAATCACTGGTTTCATCACTGGGTCAATAGTGATGTGATACACAAAATCTTCAAAGCATCCAACCGTCTTATCAGAACACTCTGGGTACATTTGTACCAGATCTTCTTTGCTTCTAATCGGAGGGCACTTTTCAATGGGTGCACTGTCTTTAACCCTCAGTGTCACCTCCTTTACCTCATGGTTTACGGAGATCATCTGCAGCTCTTTGCAACTGCTCAACCCCAGAAGAGCAGGACCATCTGTTTCTGTGACGAACATACAGCTAACATCTTTATCTCTGTGTGTCCCTCTGATTTGGGTTGTTCCTCGCTATCGAATCTCAGTTCCCCCGCCCGTATGCTGTTAGCAAGACGTTATTCGGTTTCAAAGTAATTTTCCTTGGATAACCATTTTCCTCCAAATTTTCAGGAAAGTTCTTCTGGTATAGTCTGAGTGGGATGATGTTACTCTGTGCTCCAGTATTAATCTTCACCTTCAGATTTATTGTTGTGGGCTTATTTCTCACCCTATTCCTGATCTGAATGGTCGTGTGAATTTCACTTCTCTGGGAATTGTCACATCCAGATATTTCAAGCAATTCTAAGGTTCCTGTGTTTATCATGTTCTCAAACCCATCATCATCTTCCAGGGTATGGATGTTTTGGTTTCTTTCCCTACTCATTCGCCCTGTTACTCTGGCTCCGGTGACTTGTCTACGCCCCTCTTGCCTTGTTCTGCACATCTTTTCCCAGTGATTGGTCTTTCTGCAAGATTAATCAATATGCAGGACATTTCCTTCTGTCTGTCAATTCATGTGATCGTCCACATCTCCTGCATGTCTTCCTCTCTGTTTGGTGTACTTTCTTTCATTGTTGTTTCACTACATCAACCCTACTTCCTTTCTCTTGGCTTAACTGAAGGCTAGCTGTTTGGGTAGTGAGTGTCTTCATCTGTCTGCCCGTAGCTTCATGTGCTCTGTCAGTGTCTACAGCTTGCGATATTATGAGCTTGTCCTTTCCAATTGGAGCTTTCTGTACTTCAGGATGTTGAGAACCCCAAATGAGCTGATCTATCAGTCTTTCATCTATCTCCTTAAATTTACATTTTCTGGCTGCATTTTTCAATCTTGTTACAAAATTTCAATAGGCTCACCTAGTTCCTGTCTGAGGCTTTGAAATTCATATCACGTGTGATGATTTGATTTTAGCTGGGGATGGGTGCTAAATCTTACAAAAATGTTGTCTGGGTTTCTGCTGTCCTCATCACGTAGGTCCCAGCTGTTAAATAAATTTAATCCTTTATCTCCTGCCCACAGAAGGATATAGCTAACCTTCTTCTCTTCACTAGTGCCTTTTAGGAAACTGATGTATGTCAATCTGTACTTTTGTTTAAACTTCTCAAATGCCTCTACGACATCATCAGTTTCCCAATTCATTATGGGCTGTAGCTGTGCATTCATTCCTGTCCGGGCTGACATTTAATTTTTTGTTTTCACACGAGTCACTCAGTTTTTCCTTCTCTCTCTCTGGCACCAATTTGGGTCAATTTTTCCCAATCTAATTCTTTTAAAATGTTCTAGGTTTACTCACAGACACTCACTGCCACCATATTACGTCTTCTGGTTCCCAGATGTTGGTAATAATCACACTTTATACTTGGAAAGGCTGGAGTCTTTATTTATTCATGCAGCCAGCATGCTGCCTGGTGTAGGACTGCTTGAGACTGGTTTCCAGTTACATGGCACATGACTGTCCGGGTGCAGCCATGAATGTGGCTCCACTGGAACACTTACACATAACAATTGGTTCCTAGCACTTTACATAGAGTATAACAATATATAACAGCGTCAAAAGCTCTTGCTTCACAGGAATTCTTTTTGCCAGGGCTTTCCCCTTCAACTACTTTTCCTTTAATGATTTTTCTTCGAGGATAAACAATGCAGGTCTACTGCCCCAGCAGCAGGGAACCTCTGCCACACCTCAGCTCTGAGGCTGCAGTGGGGGCTTCCAGCTGCTGCGAGAGTCTCCACCCACAGAGCTCTTTTTGGCAAGAAAATTCATGACGCTTAATGGCGACTTAATGACAGTCTTGTGGGCCCAATTCAGATCGACATTTTTTTTTGCTCCGCCAGAACTCTGCCTTTCTGGTCGACTATTGTTCTGATAAAATTCCCCTTTCGATTACTCCCTCTTGAAGTACCGATTCTCAAGGGTGATTTTCGAATCTGGTCCTAAATCTTGCTGCTGCTTCTAGCTGTTTTCCATTGTTGTCCCAGGCTTTTATGGCTTCTCGTTATCCTTGATGTTGTGCTTGTGATCACTGTCACTATGTCAAATACCGCTAACACATTGTGCACAACTGCATTGCTGTCACTATATTGTGTTATTAGTTCTTAATGCAAATGTACTAAACACTAAATTTAAGTCTTCAAAGAAGGAATTTTCCTCCACACAAGATCAGATGGCAGGTTGTTCAACCTTGCCCATCTTAGAGCGAAGACCAAAGTACGGAAAGTCCTCAACAGGGAACTCCTCTTTGCTGATGATGCTCCATTAACATCCCACATGGAAGTGTGTCTGCAGAGACTCATCGACAGGATTGCAGCTGCCTGCAATAAATTTAGCCTAACCATCAGCCTCAAGAAAATGAACATCATGGGACAGGATGTTAGAAATGCTCCATCCATCAATATTGGCGACCACGCTCTGGAAGTGGTTCAAGAGTTCACCTACCTAGGCTCAACTATCACCAGTAACCTGTCTCTCGATGCAGAAATCAACAAGCGCATGGGAAAGGCGTCTACTGCTATGTCCAGACTGGCCAAGAGGGTGTGGGAAAATGGCGCACTGACACGGAACACAAAAGTCTGAGTGTTTCAGGCCTGTGTCCTCAGTACCTTGCTCTACCGCAGCGAGGCCTGGACAACGTATATCAGCCAAGAGCGACGTCTCAACGCATTCCATCTTCGCTGTCTCCGGAGAATTCTTGGCATCAGGTGGCAGGACCGTATCTCCAACGCAAAAGTCCTCAAGGCAGCCAACATCCCCAGCATATATGCTCTATTGAGCCAGCGGTGTATGAGATGGCTTGGCCATGTGAGCCCAATGGAAGTTGACAGGATCCCCAAGGACGCATTGTATAGCGAGCTTGTCACTGGTATCAGAGCCACCGACCGTCCATGTCTCCGCTTTAAAGACGTCTGCAGACGCGACATGAAGTCCTGCGACATTGACCACAAGTCGTGGGAGTCAGTTGCCAGCGATTACCAGAGCTGACAGACAGCTATCAAGGCGGGGCTAAAGAGAGGCGAGGGGAAGAGTCTCAGCAGTCGGCAGGAAAAGAGACAGAGGTGTGAGAGAGCCAACTGTGTAACAGCCCTGACAACCAATTTTATCTGCAGCGCCTGTGGAAGTGTCTGTCACTCTAGAATTGGCCTTATAGCCACTCCAGGCGCTGCTCCGCAAACCACTGACCACCTCTAGGCACTTACCCATTGTCTCTCAAGACAAGGAGGCCAAAGAGAAGAGAGAACTAAACACTATGACAATGATTGGTCAACTAAACAAAGGATTCTTTATTGAAGAATAACAGGATTTTAGGAGAGTTCTTCAATACATCTGCTACCCACTCCAACACTGCTTCAACTACACAATAACTTGTATCACTTCCTGTGATGAGCTTTTACTAAACTATTTACATATTCAGTAGCATGTTAATCAGTACTAAAGCAATTAAAATTAACAAAATAAATCGCAAAAACTTTCAAAAGGGAGGTGGATAATTACCTGAAGAGAAAAAATTTGCAGGGCTGCAGGGGAGTGGGACAAGCTGAGTAGCTCTTACGGAAAGCCGACACGTGCATGACGGGCCGAATGGCCTCCTTATGTCATGTAACCATTCTATACTTCTATTCTAACATTGCTCTGCTGCACCGAGATTGCAACCAAAATCTCTCTCGCTTCCTGCTCCGAACCACTGTTCGGTTTTCATGCCGAGTACCTGCACTACTAACTGTTGTCTTACAAAATAGTTATCCCATTGAAAGATAAGGCAGTACTTATATAAACTGTGTGCAGTTGCATTTAACAGGATAAATAGCCAATAAAGCAACAATTCAGTTCGTAAAACGAAGCCTCCTTTAGAAACAACGAATTTGAACCGGGTACGTATTGATCCTGCACCAGTTGGGGGATTCTCCTTGCACCGGCTCTTCCTGCCCGGCACCAGTCGAGTGGCAGCGAACATTCGCGGTCAGTTCAAGTCGACCGTTACTCGCACGTGCACGGGAACGTCCGTCGACGACATTGCCGCTTGATACGGCCCTGCCCCATTTCATATTATAAAAAATACCCTGCTCCGTCCGTGCAACCGACTCACTCGTGCGAGGGTCAAGCCATTTAATCATGTACCTCACCAAACTGTTGAAGGAAATGCAGCAGTGAAAGCTCTGGCTGACTGAAGTTCTGCAGTAGGCACGGTACAATTTGACAGCTGCGCGTTTTTTCTCTGTATTACGGTACGGCGGTTCGTAGAGTGATTGGCGTCCGTGTGCTAAGTAACCAAGTGAGTTCGCACACGCTTATAGCTCCAGTCCCAACAAGTTTGTGCATCTTTTCTTATCGCTTTTTATTTTGTTGAGCTTGCGTTACTTTTTAATCAAAGGAACTTCAGGAACAGAAAAAGAACTGCACATTGCCATCCACTCTCCGCTGTCTATTGATATTATTGTTAAATTAAGGAATAGAGGTTTCTGCCGATCATTGACGCGGGAGTGAGTGACTTGGGCATCGTGTTGACAGCTTTTCGGCTTCACTGGTGAGTAAGGCAGTCCCTTAACGGCCGACAGCCAGGATGCTGAAAGTTGCCAGATCGGCATCGGATTGTGATTACTGGATCGACGGTTCCAACAAAGAGGCCGCCCTAGAAGATTACTATGAGATCGAATCGGAACTGGGACGGTACGTCTGCAGCAAATTCCACTTTCTATCAGCACATGTCAATCTTATCAATTGCTCAAAGCAATACTTGCAATTCCTGGGTGTTTGCAGGACTGCTACACGACAACGTTAGCAGTGCTGGAAAAATGTCAACCTTCTGCTCTTTTATTTCAACCTCCGACTAAAATTCCAATGAAAAACCCAAACGATACTAACAGTGAGAAATACTGGCATTAGTTTATCTTTTTAGCAGATAGTTTCTATATCTTCAGTTTTGAAAGGCAAAACGAATAGTTGAGAGTTAGACTGAAGTGTTACAGATTAATATTTAAAGAATGGTTTTGACATGAAGATGTGATCTTGTTTGCCAACGGAGCACTCGAGACCTCGACGGTCAACAGAACTGAATTGTTACTGTATTGGCTATTTGCCATCTTAAATCCACTATCGGAGTGGCGTCCAATCCATGTATAAATATTGCAATACTTCTCAATGGGATAACGGTTTTGTAAGACGTCAGTTAGTAGTGTAAATTCCCGAATTTTTTCAAAAAAGCGAACAGCGTTTTGCAGCAAGAAGCGAGGGAGGTTTCAGCATAATGCCGTGAAAACCACAAGGATTTCTTCGTTGTTCTCTTGTTGCAATAACATTGTTTTTCTATTTAAAACTTTAATATTCTTAAGAATCAAGCTTGAACCAAAAAAGTTTCAAATCAGGATAGTGGTTTCATAAAATAAGATTAATTTCTCTTTTTAAAAAATGCTAGTCGTTATCTATTGCAGGACATCATTGTTGGTGCATTTATTTAGATGGCGATCAATGGGACTAATGGCAGTTAGCTGTTTTTGGTCTGATCGGTTCTTGATTTAATCCCTTATTCTGATAGTTTGAAATCAGGATGCTTAGACACCCATAGAACATATAATTGAGTTTGTGTCCTTAGATCACTGTCACTCATATTCCCTGCCAAGAGTAAGATGATTGTTGTTAGCTTTCAGCCAGGTACCTGATCCTTGCAAAAGCTGTGAATTTAGTGTGCTTGGGTTCAGGGAAAATGACTGCCATTGGAGAAGTCTCCAGCTGAAGGAAAATCCACGGGAAATAAATTTGGAGATAAAAAATAAAGTACAAAAACCCCAAAATAATGTTCAATGAGTTGAGCAAATAACACATGTGGTAGTATTATAATCCTGTTCCAGCCAGCACTGACATTGGTTAATTTATTCCTGAAATGCAATCCTGGTTTCTACGACATATGTAGAAATTAGAGTCTATAAAATTCTCGGTATTGCAATAGAATTGTGTGACATTCAAGGGCAAAAGTTTAGTTCAGGCGTCCTCTGACATCACTTGCTGTAGGTTGTTGCACATTGTCAATTAGCAGGAAACAGTAAAAATGTGTATTTACGTGCAAGTCCTAGTCAGCCAGTCACATTCAAGGGTTTTGTCTGAAAGTGTAAAAATACATCTCATTAACTCTGAAGAGCTTTATATTCCAGCTTGACACTATAACCACAGTGCCGACGCCAACTACTACCCACACACACATTCTTTTTGTAATTACTGCAAGACTACTGTTACACAGTATCCATTTTGAGCTGGTTTTTAAATGTTAAATCATATGTAAAGTAGATGCAGGCAGCACAATATCAGTAGAAAAATCCTTAATTTATGCTCTGCCATATGATTAAATTCAGTTAGTAAACTTTTTTAATAACTGTTAAGGCAGGTTTTTAAGCTCCAAAAGTAATTTTCATTAAAATATATGAATGTCACATTTCTATAACTCATTCATAAAATGCAGTTTAAATATTAACCCTTAAACTGCTGGGATCAGTACCTGATTTTGCTACAACTGCATTACACTATCCTTTTCATTGTTTCTTCAGATTAATCTCCACATCCCATTTTTTTTTTTAGCAAGGTTGTTATATGGCTATATAGGGTGTCCATGTCCACAGTTGGGAACGTTTCTTGAAAGAAGCTTGAGTTGGCAACAGAGATATAACAATATAGCAGTAATACTCTGACCACACTCCCTTCTAATGTGGTTGCTGCTGGGAGTCAGCGAATTTACCCCTCTGTGTTATCTTTTCTATCTGGGATGGATTTATTTATAATGACACATGTGGAACAAAACTTCACACACTCTTCCAATCCATCAGTCATCTCACTCATCAGTTAATTTAGAAATATATTTTTATCTAGCACTTTATTCTAGCTTACCCTTCTTCAGACACAAACATCTAGTCTCATCCTCACAGCCCTTATTACCTCTACCACCTGATTTCCATTCTCAATTTCTACAATGGTGAGCAGAACCAGGAACCATCAAGGTAAAACCAGGCCTCTTTGTTAGCTGAAAAGCTCCTTGGGAATTGTTTTGTCAGTCAGTACAAAAATATTTTATTGAAGCTGGACTAAATTGCAATCAAATATAAAATAATAAATAGATGACAGAAATTCTTGCCAGTGAAAGAGAAAAGCTCACAGAAAGAGGCTAAGGTAGCTGAAACATGATATCTCATCAATTGGGCAAGTGATTTGTCCACAGTGCCACATTACATGACAAATACTGCAATTATCATCCTACTGTGCAAGGTTCTCTACTCATTTTAATTTTAAGCAGTAGCATGCTTTTAAGTGCTAGTGTTCTGCCTCTCTTAACCCATCTAAAGTGGTAGGAAATTTCCAGTTGGTTACTAAAACAGCTATTGCGCAGTCTGCCTGTGCTCTATTTCACTTATCGGTGCTTTAATTCAAACTCTTAACACTGTTACGACCAATACATTAGGAGTGTACTGTCTTTTTCTAGTTCCACTTCTCCACAGGTCACAATATATATTTAAATGTTTACCCAGTTACTGATACAGTCAATCATACGCTCTATTCTGTATCCCAGAATTAAATTCACCAATCAGGTTTCTTTAACAAACAACAAAATTATCAGTTTATTATAAAACAAGACTTATCCAGTAAAGAAGCAAAGCATTAATACACAGATGGAAATATGAAGGTTCCCTTTTTAAATACCCAGCACACATACACTCACACACACACACTGGTTAAAGAAAAAAAAAATTCTCTGCAGAGGTCTTTTTATAAAAAAAAGACAAAGAATACTTTGGCCAAATACTTGTTAATTCTTGAAGAAAAAGGATGAGATATGTTGTGTCCCAAAAAATGGGTCACAACATATCTGTTGTGTCTGGCGTCCGAGTACATGTAGATGGATCACTTGGATCTTTTCTGGAGCAGTTCTTTTCAGACGGCATCAAGAATTGATCTGGCAGGCTTTCCAGGAGCTTCTCAGGAGAAATGCGGCATCAGGGGTTTTAGCTCTCACACACTGGATTCACGGGTTTTTTTTCAAACAGGTAGAGAAAGAGGAGCAGGCTGTTTCTTTCTACAAATTCAATTGCTTTCAAAACAGTCCACACCCCAATTGAACAAAAACAATATCCCAAAAGTGAAACCTCCTGACCACCATAAATCTTGACGTCACTTCTCTGTAAACATCTCCACCAAGTCACCAATGTTTCTGTTGTTCATTGAGTTTAAGGCATGTGATATTCAGTAAAGGTTTGTTTTCAAACAAGACCTCCCAGTGACCCTTGTAAAAATAAACACATCTATGGAATCCTTTCAGTTTTCCAAATGAACCAAAATGTCCATAATTCTAAAATACGAGTTCTCAAAAAAAAATGTAAGGAAATGGAAGCACTTTCATAACACTGAGGGTGGGTTGAGCTCCTGCAACTGTGCAAGTAGCTGCTACAATTGAGTGCACTTTTGGGAGGATGATGGCATAGCGGTAATGTCACTGGGCTAGTAATCCAGATGCCTAGACTAATGCCCTGGTAACAGGGGTTCAAATCCCATCACAACAGCTGGTGGAATTTAAATTCAATTAATTAATAAATTCAATTGATTAATTGAAAACCAAATCATGAATTGAAAGCTGGTTTATCATCAATTGTCGTAAAAACCCATCTGGTTCATTAATACCCTTTAGGGAAGGAAATCTGGCCGACATGTGGCTCCAGACCCACAGCAATGTAGTTGACTCTTAACTGACCTCTTAAATGGCCAAGCAAGCCACTCAGTTCAAGGGAACTTAGGGATGGGCAACAAATGCAAAAATGTTTAGTGCCAACATGGCTATTATTTGGAAGTATTTTGCTAGATGAATTCCCTCTAACCCAAATCTATACACTGCCTAGTTTGATGCAGTCAGTATATGAGAAGATTTGTCCTTAATAATGTCTGTCAGGGAACTGACCTATTCAAGAACTTTCAAAAATAGTTGTCCTGGCACAAAAGTGATAGCATTTTACATTTGCACTGAGCAGAAAAAAAGACTGATAGAAATGTAACTCCCAGTTTTAACTGAGAGTGGGAATCAGGTGGCATCAAACCCTCCTGACATTGGCAGCATTAGGTCTTGGTCATTTTAACTCCCAGGCCTTATCTGCATGCCGTTGATCGGCTGATTGGACAAAATGGGCAGAGTATTAGCTGGTTGATGGGTGGCTGTGGAATTTCAGGGGACAGGAGATTGCCAGCTGGCATCAAAGCAATGGTTGCTGGCAACAAGGTAAATTGTGAGGAGGGGGTTTGAGGAGGGTCTCACAGGAAGGATGTGGGGAAACCTGTGGTAGGGGAGGCACACATTCCTTGTGGGGTCAGGAGGAGAACATCTACGCTGCTGGCCCCACAAGGAAATTTAAAAAACATTTTTTTAAACAATGCCTGTTTGACCTCTTCACCTGACAGGAAAGCAACACAGCTTACCTGCTCAGGCCATAGTCAATATTGCCGTCTGGGCCTTATGATACCATCGCACCCTGATCTGCGTTTTTATAAAAGGACTTCACTGGCTTCAGATGGGCATCCTTGCCACTTGCTCAGAAGATCAGGCTCGTTTGAAGAGGGGATTAGTATTGAACATAAGTGGATGATTTCAATTACCAATCTGTCCAGTTTTGCGAGCTGGGTAGGATTAAAATCTTCCCTATGGTGTAGGGCATTTCTGTGTAAGTTCATTTTTGAAAAATATGAATGATAGCAATAAAGGGAGTCACCTCTCATTTAAACAGAGGCAACTTTAAGTGAGTGAAGTTTTAAAAATAGACAGCAATCTATATATGTGTTGACAGTTACTTCTCATTAATCAATAGTAGATTATGAATTGATAAATTTGCAATGAGTATGTCATAGTGATTCTTTAGTCCTGATATCATTACATAGTATTACATAATAGTTATAGTACGGAAACAGGCCATTTGGCCCAGCAGGTCCGTGTCACAAGATCACCCTCCCACCCTTCTTCAGCTGAGTGTAGTATATTTGGATTTACAAAAGGCATTTGATAAGGTGCCACATAAAAGCTTATTACACAAGATGAGGGCTCATGGAGTTGGGAGTGACATATTTGCATGGATAGAGGATTGGTTAAAGGACAGAAAGCAGATAATTGGGATAAATGGGGCATTTTCAAATTGGCAGGCTGTAACTGCAAGGGTCAGTGCTGGGGCCTCAACTGTTTACAATCTATGTTAATGACTTAGGTGAAGGGACTGAGAGTAATGTATTCAAGTTTATTGACAAAACAAAGCGAGGTTGGACAGTAAATTGTGAGGAGAGCACAAAGAGGCTGCGAAGGGATATAGACAGGTTAAGTGAGTGGGCAATAAGGTGGCAGATGGATAATGTGGGGAAATATGAAGTTATTCACTTTGGCCAGAGATTTGGATGGCCTTGTACTGAAAGCACAGAAAGTTATCATGCAGGTGCAGCAATTAGCAAGGCAAATGGTATGTTGGCCTTTATTGTGAGGGGATTGGAGTACAAGAGTAAGGAAGTCTTGCTACAGTTGTACAGGGCTTTGGTGAGACCACAGCTGGAGTACTGTTTTGATCTCCATACTTAAGGAAGAATATACTTGTCTTAGAGGGGGGTGCAACGAAGGTTTATTAGTTTGATTCCTGGGATGAGATGGTTGTCCTATGAGGAGAGATTGAGTAGAATGGGCCTATACTCTCTGGAGTTTAGAAGAATGAGAGGTGATCTGATTGAAACAAAAAAGATTCTGAGAGGGCTTGACGGGTAAGATGCTAAGAGGCTCTGGCTGGAGCATCTGGAACTCGGGGTCATAGTCTCAGAATAAGGAGTTGATCATTTCAGTCTGAGATAAGAGCAATTTCTTCCCTCATAGTGTTGTAAATTTTTGGATTTCTCTACCCCAGATGACTTTGGATTTTAAATTAACAATTGATATAGTATCAATTGCCATTTGAGGAGGAGAGTTACAAACTTCTACCATCCTTTGTAGAAGTATTTCACTCCTGAAAGGTTTCTGTCTAATTTTTAGACTATGCCTCCTAAATTTGAGACTTCCCAACTAGTAGAAATAGTTTCTCTCAATCTACACTATCTGTTCTCCTTAATATCTTGAAAATTTCAATCAAATCACCTCTTAATCCTCTAAATTTCAGGGTATATAACCCTAGTTTGTGTAATCTCTCCTCATAATTTAACTGTTCAAGCTCAGGTATCATTCTGGTAAACATACCACTTTCAATATCCTTCCTAAGTTATGGTGCCCAGAACTGCTCACAGCACTCCAGGTGTGATCCAACCAGGTTTTGTATAGCTGAAGCATGACTTTTAACCCCTTGAATTTGAGTCCTCTCGACATAAAAGCTAGAATTCCATCAACTATTTGATTATTTTCTGTACCTGTTCATGACATTTAAATGATATGTACCTGGAACCCTAAGTCTCTTTGGACCTCTGCTCTTTGTATCTCTTGGCCATTTAGGAAATACCTTGCTCTATCATAGAGTCATTTATGACACAGAAGGAGGCCATTTGGCCCATCAAGTCCATGCCGGCTTGCCATGGAGATATTCAGTCAGTCCCACTCCCTAGCTCGATCCCCGTAGTCCTGCAAGTCCTTTTATAAGACCATATTAGATGACCTCACATTTGCCTACATTGAAATCCATTTGCCACTGTTTTGTTGATTCACTTAATTTATCAATATCTTTTTCTAATTTTATGCTTCCATCTACACTGCTAACAGTGCTGCTTATCTTTGTCCAATCGGCAAATCTGGATATGTGGCTTTCTATTGCATCATCTAAGTCATAACTAAATACGGTGAATATTTGAGGCCCCAACACAGATTCATGCAGGAATTTGATTGAATTTTTTGAGGAGGTGACTAGGTGTATAGATGAGGGTAAAGCAGTTGATGTAGTCTACTTGGACTTCAGTAAGGCTTTTGATAAGGTCCCGCATGGGAGATTGGTCCAGAAAAAAGCCCATGGGATCCAGGGCAATTTGGGCAAATTGGATCCAAAATTAGCTTAGTGGCAGGAGGCAGAGGGTGACGTTCGAGGGTTGCTTTTGTGATTGGAAGCCTATGTCAAGTGATGTACCACAGGGATCAGTGCTGGGACCCTTGCTGTTTGTAGTGTACATTAATGATTTAGATGTGAATATAGAAGGTATGATCAGTAAGTTCACAGATGACATGAAAATTGGTAGTGTCGTAAATAGTGAGGAGGAAAGCCTTAGATTACAGGACGATATAGATGGGCTGGTAAGACGGGCAGAGCAGTGGCAAATGGAATTTAATCCTGAGAAGTGTGAGGTGATTCATTTTGGGAAGACTAACAAGGCAAGGGAATATACAATGGATGGTAGGACCCTAGGAAGTACAGAGGGACCTTGGTGTACTTGTCCATAGATCACTGAAGGCAGCAGCACAGGTAGAGAATGTGGTTAGGAAGGCATAAGGGATACTTGCCTTTATTAGCTGAGGCATAGAATATAAGAGCCGGGAGGTTATGATGGAGCTATATAAAACGCTAGTTAGGCCACAGCTGGAGTACTGTGTACAGTTCTGGTCACCACACTATAGGAAGGATGTAATTGCACTGGAGAGGGTGTAAAGGAGATTCACCAGGATGTTGCCTGGGCTGGAGCATTTCAGCTCTGAAGAGAGACTGGATAGGCTAGGGTTGTTTTCCTTAGAGCAGAGAAGGCTGAGGGGGGACCTGATTGAGGTATACAAAATTATGAGGGGCATAGATAGGGTAAATAGGAAGAAACTTTTTCTCTTATCAGAGGTGTCAATAACCAGGGGGCATAAATTTAAGGTAAGGGGCAGGAGGTTTAGAGTGGATTTGAGGAAATATATTTTCACCCAGAGGGTGGTTGGAATCTGGAACACACTACCTGAAGGGGTTGTAGAGGCAGGAACTCTCACAACATTTAAGAAGTATTTAGTTAAGCACTTGAGACAGCATAGCATACAAGGCTACGGGCCAAGTGCTGGAAAATGGGATTAGAATAGATAGGTGCTTGATGGCCGGCACGGACACGATGGGCCAAAGGGCCTGTTTCTGTGCTGTATAACTCTATGACACCAGTAGTCACATCCTGCCAGTTAGAGTACCTGCCCATTATCTTTACTCTGTCTCCTGCAGCTGAGCCAATTTCCTAATTAGGTCAATAATTTGCCTTCAATTCCATGAGTTTCAACTTTAGCTAACATTCTGTCATGAGGGACTTTATCAAATGCCTTCTAGAAGATCTGATTCCCATGGAGAACAACCACCAAAAAGAACTGAATTTATAGAATGTCCTGAATAATAAAAAAAACAAATGGACAATGTTTCACTTTTCTAGCTTTTACTTTAACAATCAAACCAAAATCAACACAAATTAAGCATGAATTAACAGACAAATCAGAGTCATTACAAATTACACATTAACTATCAGATACAACAAAGATAGATGTCACGGATTTACCGGGCAGTCCACTCAGCATGTATGGCATCAATTACAGCCACAAAGTTCTTCAAAGCTCTGAATTTAGTCAGGTAGCTCTCCAGCGCCTTTGTTCCAAGTTGCAGCCACCGATTCTCATCCGACAGCAGTTCCCCTTCAACATGAACTGCACGAGCACAGTCTTCACCAAAGTGGTGCAATTCTCTAAAACCCCCTCAGCTCTGCCCTTGATGGCGGGGATTGCCCAGTATTCCTTTAACCAAGCCCTTCAGTGAGAACTCTGTGCACTATATGATCAGATCTGGTTAATCAGTCACCTTAAGAACAGAAACAGCTCCTAGATCCAGCCTTTACTTTCTACAGCCTGATGCCACTTTATCCTTGCATGATCTGAGCTTGGATATGTCTGTCTTTTTTTAATCTGATTCCAATCAGTTTCTGTTTCCCCAGAATTCTGAAGTTTTAGTTTCCCATTCAGTTAGATCTGTCTCAAAAAACAAGCTTTGCAACAAGGGTCAGTGCAGCTAACAGAAAATTCGACAAGTCATCTGTTCCAACAGCAGCTCGCACACGCTCCCCCACTGATCCCATAAACCACGGATTCCATCACACTTCTCCCCCTTGGGAAAATGCAAGCTTTACTGTGGTAAAGTTTTCTTTGCAACAGTTTAGAAATACAGCAAGTTCGTAACATCATGAATGTTTTAACCAATAGCTTATTACATACTGTACAGGTAATAGTTTCATATTTCACAATTATGCATATAGTATTTACAAAATCATAAGGGCTTAACTAATAAGAAAACAGAGTAAATGTGACAATTAGGATTAACAGAATTCAAGCATCATAAAATGATCCTAACTTCATTCTCTCTTCCACACCTTCTTTAAACTCTGAACAGAGCATCAGCAATTACATTGTTTTTCCCTGCAACATGCACAATTTTTAGTCTAAAGGGCTGTAACATCAAACTCCAACAACCTGGTGTTCTTTGTTCTGAACTTTTCTAGAAACGCAAGTGGGTTGTAGTCTGTTTCAACTAGTACTTCCCTCTGACTATTGGTTGCATATATCTCAAACTGTTGAAGGGCCAATATAAGAATTAAAGTCTCTTTCTTGATTGTCGAGTACTTTGATGCTTATTAAGCTTCCTAGAGAAGTAGCCAACGGGCTGTTCCATACCAGCATCATCATCTTGGAGCAGCACCACTGCTATCACTATGTCACTGGTGTCGATAGCCACCTTGAATGGCTTACTAAAATTTGGGACTGCAAGAACTGGCTCCTTTATCAAAATGGCCTTTAAATTCTCAAATGCCATATTGCACGTCTCTGACCATTTGAACTTCAGATTTTTCTTTAACATGTGACTACTGTGCTGAAATTAGGGGCAAATTTCCTGTAGAACCCACATGTACCCAGAAATAGTAACACTTCTTTCTTTGTCTTGGGTACAGGAAAGTATTTTTGCCTGAACCTTGACCTCTTGTGGTAACACTTACCCATGGCCCATGATATTTCTTTTTATGCGTTCATGGGATGTGGGCATCAGTGGCAGGCCAGCATTTGTTGCCCATCTCGAATTGTTGTTGAACTGAGTGGCTTGCTAGGCCATTTCAGAGAGTAGTTAAGAGTCAGCCACATTGGTGTGGGTCTGGAGTCACATGTAGGCTAGACCAGGTAAAGACAGCAGATTTCCTTCCCCAAACGACTTTAGTGAACCAGATGGGTTTTTATGACAATGATAGTTTCACATCACCATTAATGATACTAGTTTTCAATTCCAGATTTTTTAAAATTCATTAATTGGATTTTAATTCCACCAGCTGCCATGGTGAGATTTTAACTCATGTCCCCAGGTCATTAACCTGGGCCTCTGGATCACTATTTCCATGATATTACCACTATGCTACCATCATCAAGCTACCTTGCCCTTGACAAACCTGCCCTTTGCCAGGTTTATGACAAGATGAGCTTTAGCCAGCCTGTCAAATAGAGCTCTCAATGTCTGACATGATCACTCTTAAGTGTCGCTGTATACCAAAAGGTCATCGATGTACACAACACAATTACTCAACCCGGCAATCACTTGATTGGTTAATCTTTGAAATGTGGCTGGTGCATTTTTTATATCTTTACATGACTTTACATTGGAACAGAGCATCTGGTGTCACAAAAGCAGAAATTTCTTTGGCTTGATCAGGGAACGGGGCTTGCCCATATTCCTCAAGCAAATCAATCTTGCTAACAAAGGCTGAGTTCCCTACCCTATCAATACAATCCTCAAGCCTTGGGATCGGATAGGAGTCTGTCTTAGTTACTGCATTAACCTTTTGGTAATCAGTACAGAATCTTTGAGAACCGTCTGGTTTGGTACCAGAATGACAGGAGAACTCCAACTACTTTGACTGGTTTCAATTATACCTTTATTTAACATGTATTGAACAACCTCTCTGACTTTGGTCAAGTTGCTGGGATTGAGTCTGCAGGGATTTTGATCAATTGGCTTAGCTTCCCCTACATTAATCTCATGAACAGCCAGAGAAGTACAAACTGGCTTATCTGTGCATACAGGCTTATATTCCCTCGGTAGTTCAGCTATGTCATTCCTCTGTTACTCTGGTAGATGGTGTAGCACCTCATCCAGATCCTGCAAAACCTTTGCGTTTGCCAGCTTCACCTCAGGAGGCTTAATCTGAGAACTCTCAGTCTCAGAGACATCATCTGCTTCATCACATGCACGCATAGCACTATCTACATGCCTGTGTGGAGTTTGCAAGTTCTCCCTGTGTCTGCGTGGGTTTCCTCCAGGTGCTCCGGTTTCCTCCCACATGCCAAAGACTTGCAGGTTGATAGGTTAATTGGCCATTATAAATTGCCCCTAGTATAGGTAGGTGGTAGGGAAATATAGGGATAGGTGGGGATGTGGTAGGAATATAGAATTAGTGTAGGATTAGTATAAATGGGTGGTTGATGGTCGGCACAGACTCGGTGGGCCGAAGGGCCTGTTTCAGTGCTGTATCTCTAAACTAAACTAAACTATTCTCTACCACCTGTGCTACACAAAGAACAAGAACAAAGAACAGTACAGCACAGGAACAGGCCATTCGGCCCTCCAAGCCTGTGCTGATCTTGATGCATGTCTAAACTAAAACCTTCTGCACTTCCAGGCACCGTATCCCTCTATTCTCATCCTATTCATGTATTTGTCAAAATGCCTCTTAAACATTGCTATCGTACCTGCTTCCACCACCTCCCTCGGCAGCAAGTTCCAGGCACTCACCACCCTCTTTGTAAAGAACTTGCCTCGCACATCCCCTCTAAATTTTGCCCCTCTCACCTTAAACCTATGTACTCTAGTAACTGACTCTTCCAACCTGGGAAAAAACTTCTGACTATCCACTCTGTCCATGCCACTCATAACTTTGTAAACCTCTATCATGTCGCCCCTCCACCTCCTCGTTCCGGTGAAAACAATCCGAGTTTATCCAACCTCTCCTCATAGCTAATGCCCTCCAGACCAGGCAACATCCTGGTAAACCTCTTCTGTACCCTCTCCAAAGCCTCCACGTCCTTCTGGTAGTGTGGCGACCAGAATTGCACGCAGTATTCTAAGTGTGGCCTAACTACGGTTCGGTACACCTGCAGCATGAATTGCCAATTTTTATACTCTATGCTCCGACCGATGAAGACACCTACTGGCTAACTATGCTCACGGTCATTGTACCTCTTCAGCATATTTGCATGCCAAACTTTGTGACTCTTTCATCTTTCTGGGGTACTAACCACATAGTTCACATCACTGAGTTTCCTTTTGATACAGTTGGGTCCACTGTATGATTTGCCAGGCAAAGGCAACAAGACTAGCATCTTATCCCTGTGTTGAAAACTGTGTGCCTTAGCTGTTCTATCTATTTGTGCTTTCATTACCTGCTGAGAAGCCTCGAGATGTTCTCAGGCCACCGCACAAGCTTTTGAGAGCCTTAACTTTGACACATAACCTCGGAGGATAGTTTCCTCCTCCTGTGCCAAAAATCTCTCAATGAGTTTAAGGGGGCCCCTAACCTCATGCTAATAGACCAATTCGAAGGGACTGAAACGAGTAGACTCGATTGGCGTGTCCCTTGTCGTGAATAATAAGAATGGTGTCCCTTTATCCCAATCCTGGGGTACTCAAGACATTAGGCCCTAATCATACTCTTTAGGGTTTGGTGATACCTCTGTAAAGCACCTTGGGATTGCGGGTGATAAGCAGACAACTTGAGTTGCTTCACTCCTAAATTACTCATGAGCTCCTGAACTACACCGGAAATTTGATGCTTGGTGAGACTGAATTTCTTTTGGCAACCTGTACCTAGTGAAAAACTGGACCAACTCCTCAATCACAACTTTTGCTGTGATCTTCTTCAAGGGTACTGCCTCTGGAAATTGAGTGGACAAATCCATGATGGTCAGGAGAAAACTATGACCTGAGTTAGTCTTATGCAAGGGTCCAACACAATCCACAAGGACTCTGCTAAATGGTTCATCAAATGCAGGTTTTGTTTATAATGAGGCTGGCTTAATTGAAGGCTGTGGCTTCCCAACCATCTGACATATGTGACATGTCTTACAAAAGTCAACTACATTCTTATGCATCTTTAGCCAGTAAAAAAAGCGACATTACCCTAGCCTGACTCTTCCAAATACCCAAATGACCTGTGACTGGAATTTCATGGACAGTTCTCAAAATTTCACTGTGGTAGCAAGGAGGAACAACAATTTGATGGACTACAGCCCAGTCCTCATCAGCAGGCCTCTGGGGAGGTCTCCACTTCCTCGTCAAAATGCCATTCTTGACAGAAAAGCAGTCAGGGACCTTTTCAACCTCTGCCTCAGAACGTGCTGTCTGAGACAAGCTCCTCAAATCAGAGTCTGCCTTTTGTGCCTCATTCAAGGATGATCTGCTAAACAATTTCCCATTGTTAGCCTTAGAGCCTTTAACACCCACGTCCCAATCCAAATCCTTGAAAAAGATTTGAGTCAGCCAAAGATCTGAATTGTCCTCCAAAACAACTGAATCCGTCTCACCTTGTTTAACCTTATGAGCCTGGGATCTAGTTCCAGCACAATCGGGGAATATTCCGTGAAATTCTTCCTACAAAACCTCAGTTTTTGCAGCCTGAACTAGCTTCACCAAAATCACTGGAGACACCAATACCATGGGCTGAATTTTACAGACCCCCTGATGTGGGGGGTTGTGGCAGGGCAGAAAATGTCTCTGGGAGAGACCCGCCATGGACCTCGATGCCGGGAAGCCCGGCCCCATATTGCTGCCGGCAGCAAGGCCTCATGGCGGCCCCCTGCCGTTCGGCGACGAGAGCCCAATTTCAATATGGAAATTAATGTAAATATCTGAATTAATGACTGTCGCGCTGCTGCTGTCCGTCCCGGAGTGATATTGGTGCCGATGGCCGGCACTCCCGCATCTGAGGGGGAACGCTGGTGGGGAGCAGATAAGTTTTCCAGTGCAGGAAGTGGGGGAGTGGGGTCAGACTCATCTGATTGGTGTATGGGATGTTGGGAAAGGTTACATTGCACAGTTTATGAACTTTGGAGGGGGGGGGAAGGCCAGGTGGGCAGGGGAAGTGTTTTGTGGGGGAAGGGCAAGTAATGCATTGCATAGTTATTAGGAGGGGTGGGAGAGGGGCAAATTAGATGTATTTAAAATTTTTTGCAACCTCTTTAAATATTTAAATTAAATAGTACGGCTCGAAGCCTGTGCAAAGGCTGCTAACATCATTGCCAGGGACGGACAGCCCGCCTACTCCATGCCATCGGGGTGGGCGGTCCACCCCGGCCATTTAAATGAGCTGCCACACTGAATAACCATGGCGGCTGCACGACGTGCGGTCCACATGGGCGGAGTCGCCATTATTACGGCAGCATAGATTTCAGCCCCTTATTCCCAGCCAATTCATTTCCTTGCAAAAAATCCAAACCTTCAATAGGCAAACTAGGAATGACACCATTGGTAACAGGACCAGTGACTAAGTCACATTTTAAATCAACCCTATATAAGGGAATCGGTAAATAATTTCCAGCAATACCCTGAAGTAACACCTTCGCATTCAGTGAACTACCGGGGAGGAGGAGGAATTCATATCACCTGCCGCCCCTGTATCTCTAAGGATAACAATTGAGTTGTCTGCCCTACCAGACAAATGTGGGGACAATTCACCCTCAACAGAAAACTCTCGCAGTGAATGGGGGAGAAATGATCTGCTTGTTGTGAACGTTACCCGCTTGGATAGTATTTCCTGGGGAGACACCATTTGACTGTAGAAATGTGACGGCTTGTTTTTCCACTTCTAAAACTAAGCCTTCACATGTCCGTTTTTATGACAAAAATAGCATGTCGGTTCCCTCGAACCAGACGTCCTCTGAACTTCCTCTTTTATTAACCTGAGGAGTGTCTGTGTCTTTAGATTTGCCATCATTCTCAATAGAACCAGATTTCTTATCATTATCAAACTTCCTATTGCTCCAGTTTCTCTGAAAGTTTCCAAATTGGGGCCTGTGACTACTGTTCTTGTGAATCATAATCATTTGCCACGACTGCGGCTTCTTTTATTTTACGAATTTTATGTTCTTCCAGGTGGGACCTTACTCTTGAAGGGACACTATTTTTGAATTTTTCCATCTGAATCACTTCCCTAAGACTCTCAAAGTCTTGTGCCACCTTCATTGATCTATACCACCTATCAAACATCATTGCCTTCTTTCCAGCAAATTCCACATATGTCTGGTCCTGTTTACTTTTTAAATTTCTGAATTTCTGCTTGTAGCCCTCTGGTACCAACTCATAGGCACTGGGAACAGCAGTCTTTGCTTTGTCATAATCCCATAAGTGCTCTTCTGAAAGAGATGAGTACACTGCCAAAGTTTTCCCTATGAAAACACTCTGTAGGAGGATTGTCTAAGATGAATTAGGCCAATTTAAATTCGTGGAAATTTTCTCAAATGACAGAGTACATTTCTACTCCCTCCTTACTAAATTTAGGTACCAAATGAATATTTCTTTGCCAAATCAAAACTATGAAGAGTTTGCTCTGGATCATCTTAAAAAAACAAAGAAGCTTTGAAACCAGAGTCAGTGCACTTAACAGAACATTTGGCAAGCCATTTGTTTAGACAACAGCTCGCAACACGCTCCCCAACTGGTCCCACAAACTGCAGATTCCATCACAGCATAGACATTCCACTGTCCACTACCTAAGTCACGTCTTCAAAAAATTTAATCGCATTCGTTAGGCATGACCTATCCTTTACAAATTCATGCTGGCTCTCTGATCAGCGGAAAAATTTCAAGGTGTTCAATCGCTCTATCCTTAATTATATACTCTAGTAATTTCCCGACAATAGATATTAGGCTAACTGGCCTATAATTTCCAGGTTTTCCTCTTTCGCCTTTCTTAAATAGCAGAGTGATGTGCAGAATATTCCAATCTAAAGGAACGGTTCGTAAATCGAGAGAACTTTGCAAGATTATAGTTAGGACAATCAGGTGGATGGCAACCATCTGGTCCTTGGTACTTGCCACTCTTCAGTGCCATTATTTTCTTAATTACTGTTACTTTGCTTATGTTAATTTAGGTGAGTCCCTGGGCTGAATTATATGGAGCCAGCTGGGGCCCTGACGTCAGGCCGAAAAGTCGAGCAGAACCCTGCCTCAGCCCTTTGGAGACCCCCAGCTCAATTTAACGGTGCTTGGCCAATTAACTGCCTGGCGCCATGCTCCCCGTCCCTTTAAGGATGGGGCACCCGCCTCCAAGAGCTGCTGGCCCTCGATGCGGGCCAATCAGATGGCTGGAAGCTCAGTAGTCTAAGCAGCATCACCAGGAGTGGTGGCCACTGCTGATACTATAGGAGACCCGGGAGCAGGCCCATTACTGGAGCCCTGGACTCCAAGTAAGTGTGTCAGAGTCACTGGGGCCAGTCTGGTAGGCCCCAGTGACGGTGGGTGGGAGGCTGGTTGGTGAGGGCAGATGGGCTTTCTTCGAGGAGGGGCGGCCTTTGCTGCTGGGGCCCCTCTGTGGGCCACAGATTGCCCATGGAGGAGACCCCTCCCCAAGCCCATAGGGAGGCCGTCTTGTTTTACTGGGTGACGTCCCCACATGACGGAGGACCCCTGCCACTGGTGTAATACTAGCGGTTTAGGGATGAGGCCCTTAAGTGGCTAATAATTGGCCACTCGGGCCATCTTTGGCCTTTCCCGCCCCTGACTTAATTGCAGGATGACAGGAAGACGACGGGCACTCCACCCACCCCCTTGCCCCCCGCCTTCCGTTGCTATTTTATGGGTCCCCTGCCTCCCATCCCACCTCTTAGGGGCCCATGGAATTCAGCCCCATATCCCTGATTCAATAGTAGTTTCCTTGGGATTTCCAGAATGTTGACCTTTTCCTCTACTGTAAATACTGGTACAACGTAATAATTCAACATGTCCCCCATTTCTTTATTTTCATTAACAATATTACTGTTTCAGTTTTCAAGGGCCCACATTGTTCCTGACCACCCTCTTTTTTTCTAATGTAATTGTAAATTTTTTTTGTTGATTAGAGAATCATAGTTTACGGCACAGAAAGAGACCACTTGGCCCATCATGTCTGTGCCAGCCGAAAAACGATCCATTCTAATCCCACTTTCCAGCATTTGGTGCGTAGCCTTGCAGATTATGGCACTTGAGGTGCATGTCCAAACTTCTTTTAAATGAGTTGAGGGTGTCTGCCTCAACTACCTTTTCAGGCAGTGAGTTCCAGATCCCCCCCACCCTCTGGATGAAAAAACTTTTCCTCATCTCCCCTCTAAACATTCGACCAGTCACTTTAAATCTATGCCCCCTAGTTACTGACCTCTCTGCTACGGTAAATAGGCCCTTCACCTCCACTCTATCCAGGCCCCTCAAAATTTTGTACATTTCAATCAGATCTCCCCTCAGCCTTCTCTGTTTCAAGGAGAACAACTCCAGCCTATCCAATCTTTCCTCATAGCTGCATTTTTCCAGTCCTGGCAACATCCTCGTAAGTCTCCTCTGAACCTTCTCTAGTGTAATTACATCCTTTCTGTAATGAGGTGACCAGAACTACACACAGTACTCAAGTTGTGGCCCAACCAATGAGTTATACAGTTCCAGCATAACCTCTCTGTGATTTGATACTCCTTGCAAGTTTCTTTTCATACTCCCTTTTTGCAACTTATACTGTCTGGTTTTGTCACCCTTTGCTGTCCTTTGTATCTTTTCCATTCACCAGGATCTGTGCTATTTTTTGCATTTTTGTATACTTTTTCTTTTAGTTTTATGTTGTCTCATATCTCTTTAGTCATTCATGGCCTTTCTTGGCAAGTAGAGTCTTAGGGCTATAAACTGGTTGTGTACCACATTAAATTCTTTTTTGAACACCTTCCACTGATCTGTCATTTTACTCATTAACAGACTTGTCCAGTTTACTGTGGACAGTCTCTGGCTGGGATCTTTCAGCCCCTTTGAGGATGGAGTTGGAGGCGAGAAGGCTGACAGAATGGCCTGGGAAGGTGTTGGGTAGTGTGCCCAATGCCATGCCATTTTGTCAGCAGCAGGAAAGGTGGCAGACAGCCCTCCTGCCCAGAGCCTAACTGCGCCACTTATTGCCTCTGCTGGCATTTTACCCAAGCTGTCTCCCAGCAGGCTGTGGGGGGTGGGGGTGGGGGGGGGGGGGGGGCGGGTGTGGGGTAGGGGGGATGGGGGGTGTGGGGTGAGGGGGTGCAGGGTGGATGTGGGGTGTGGGTGTGGGGGGATGTGGGGTGGGGGGGGGGTGGGGTGTGGTGTGGGGGCGTGTGTGGGGTGTTGGTGCGGGGGTAGTGGCGTCTTTTTGGACATTCTTAGACCCACGAAGGGGGCTCCCTGCTGCAACGACGGCCCCCACGGCATCGACGTCGCCTGCCCTCAGCCCCCCACCCACCCACCCCCAACCTTGCCGGGGCCTGCCTGACTGAATTGAAGTGATTTCATCCTTAATCGCTAAGGATACTTTTCCTCTCTACCATTTTCCCTATCTTCCCTGTTCACCTTATAACCTAATATATTTAGTGCTGATCGTTTTGCAGCTATGGCTGGAATTTTACGGCCCTCCAGAGGAGAGGCTGATGGTGGTGGGGGTCTGGCGTAAAATTGAACGGGGGGTATCATTTCTGATGCCTTCCCGCCCCTGCTGCAACTTTACGAGGGGCGGTGGCAGCGAGAAACAGTCCACCCGCCCTAGGCCAATCCAGGCCCTTAAGTGGCCAATTAACTGCCCTCCTTCCACCGCTGCTGGTACTTTACCAGCAGCAGGTGGGCAGCTCAGGCCCCCAGAATGCTGCCAGGTTAAACCTGGCGACCTCCTTGCGAGCTGAGGGGGGGCCCTCCTGATCGGGCACCCTGTGCCCCATGAAGGGATGTGCCTGAAGCCCCAACTGCCCCCACTGAAAAAAAGACCCCCCTCCAACTGACCCCCCCCCCCCCGCCTCACCGGAACCCAGCCAATTGTCCCCGGTGAGGCCTCAAAAACCTACCTGTCTTCTGGGACCATCGTCCCTGTTGCTGCTGTGGCTGGGTTGCAGTCCCAGCAGTGGTCACCGCTCCCCATGGCGCTGCTGGAACTGACAGCTGCTGCCGCACTGATTAGCTGCCAGCTCCATTAGGCGGCACCTCCTGTCTCAGAGAGGTGTAAGTCCCGCCCAAGGCCAATTAAGGGCCTATGGAGCATAAAAGCCTCACGTTGCTCCCCAGGCCCAGTAGAGGCAGGCTAGCCCCTGACCTTTAGGCCAATGGGTGAGGCCTCCTGCCCAATGTAAAGCTCTGACCTATGGCTCAGTAATGGCTACCATGTCAGACACTCCAAATTGAATTTGCGCCTGCAATTCATTCAGTTTGTTCCACATATTCCATGCATTTGTGTAAAGAATGCTAATTTGGTCCACACATTTAATCTGTCCTTCAGCTCTAAAGTTCTACTCACATGTCTCTTATTTCTCTCTCCTGGTTTAATTACTTTCCATCTCTCACTTCTTGTGTCCTGGATAACCATATGTGCAGGAAGTATTCTCAATTGCAGCAGCTTGAGCTCTGGATTTTGGAACTTGAGCAGCAGCTGGCGTCACTGTGGAGCATCCGTGAGGTTGAGAGCTTCGAGGATAGCACATTTGTAGATGTGGTCACCCCGCAGCTTAAGAGTATGCAGGGATAGAGAGGGAATCGTTGACCACCAGACAGTCAAGAAGAAACAAGCAGGTAGTGCAGGTTACACTTGAGTGTGTCTCACTCTCCAACCAGTAATTGGTTCTGAGTACTGAGGAAAATGGTGGTTCTTCTGGGGAGTACAGCCAAGGCCATGGCACCATGGCTGGCTCAGTTGCACGAAGGGGGCTGGCACAAAGAATACTGGAAGACCAATAGTGATAGCAGATTCAATAGTCAGGGGAACAGACAGGCATTTCTGTGGCCACAGATGTGAATCCAGGATGGTGTGTTGCCTCCCTGCTGCCAAGGTCAAGGATGTCACTGAATGGCTGCAGAGCATCCTGAGTGCGGAGAGTGAACAGCCAGCAGTCGTGGTCCACATTGGTACCAATGACATAGGTAGGAAGAGGGATGTGGTCCTGCAGAAAGAGTTTAGTGAACTCGGTAAGAAGTTAGCAAGCAGAACCCCAAAAGTAGTAATCTCTGGATTACTTCCAGTACCATGCAGAAGTGAGTTTAGAAATAGGATAGTGCAGATGAATGCATGGCTGGAAAGATGGTGCAGGAGGGAGGGCTTTAGAATCCTGGGACACTTGGACCAATTCTGGAGAAGGTGGGACCTGTACAGTCTGGATGGGTTGCACCAGGTCAGACATGGGACAAATTTCCTTGTGGGGTGATTTGCTCGTGCTATTGGGAGGGTTTAAACTAATTTGGCAGGGGTGTGGGAACCAGGAGGAAATATTGGACTGAATACCAAGATGCACAGTATACTGAAGAGATAGATAGCACTAGAGTAGGCGCAGATTGACATGTGGAAATATGATGTTGTGGCTATAACAGAGACCTGGCTCAAAGAAGGGCAGGACTGGGTGTTAAATATTCCTGGATACAAGGTGTTCAGGAAAGATGGAAAAGGAAGAAAAGGGGGAGGATTAGCGGTATTGATTAAGGAGAGCATTACAGTGCTGGAGAGAGAGGATATCCCTGAGGGATCAAGGACGGAATCTATTTGGCTAGAGCTAAGGAAGAAAAAAGATGCAATTACATTGTTCGGTGTAGTCTATAGAATCACAGAGTTGTTACAGCGCAGAAGGAGGCCATTTGACGCATCGTGTCTGCACTGGCTCTCTGAAAGAGCAATTCCCTCAGTCCTATTCCCCTGCCTTATCCTCATAACCCTGCACATTCTTCCTTTTCATATAACTGTCTAATTCCCTTTTGAATGCTTCAATTGAACCTGCCTCCACCACTTTCACAGGCAGCGCATTCCAGACTTTAACCACTCCCTGCGTGAAAAGGTTTTTCCTCATGTCACTTTTGCTTCTCTTACCAAATACTTTAAATCTGTGCCCTCTTGTTCTCGATCCTTTCACGAGTGGGAACAGTTTCTCTCTATCTACTCTGTCCAGATCCCTCATGATTTTGAATACCTCTATCAAATCACCTCTCAGCCTTCTCTTCTCCAAGGAAAACAGTCCTAACTTCTCCATTCTATCTTCATAACTGAAGTTCCTCATCCTTGGAGCCATTCTCATGAAATCTTCTGTACCCTCTCCAATGCCCTCACATCTTTCCTCAAGTGTGGTGCCCAGAATTGGACCCAATATTGCAGCGGAGGCAGAACTAGTGTCTTATCCAAGTTCAACATAACTTCCTTACCCTTGTACTCTGTGCCTCTATTAATAAAGCCCAGGATACTGTATGCTTTATTACCTGCTCTCTCAACCTGTCCTGCCACCTTTAATGGCTTATGCACATATACACCGAGGTGCCTGTGTTCCTCCCTTTAGAATTGTGTCCTTCATTCTGTATGTTCTTCCTACCAAAATGAATCACTTCACATTTCTCTGCATTGAATGACATCTGCCACCTGTCTGCCCATTCCACCAACTTGTCAATGTCCTTTTGAGGTTCTACACTATGCTCCTCACAGTTCACAATACTTCCAAGTTTTGTATCATCTGCAGACTTTGAAATTGTGCCCTGTACTCCAAGGTCTAGGTCATTAATGTATATCAGGAAGGGCAAGAGTCACAACACTGATCCCTGGGGAACTCCACTTCAACCTTCCTCCAGCCCCAAAAAGCATCCATTAACCACTACTCTTTTTGTTTTCTGTCACTCAGTCAATTTCGTATCCATGTTGCACTCACCCCTTTTATTCCATGAGCTACAAGTTTGCTCACAAGTCAGTTGTGTGGCACTGTATCAAATGCGTTTTGAAAGTCCATATACACCACATCAACCGCATTGCCCTCATCAACCCTCTCTGTTACCTCCTCAAACATCTCCAGCAAGATGGTTAAACATGATTTTCCCATAAGAAATCCATGCTGGCTTTCCTTAATTAACTTGTATTTGTCCATGTGTCTATTGATTTTGTCCCGAATTATTTTTTCTGAAAGTTTTCCCACCACCGAAGTTAAACTGATTGGCCTGTAGTTGCTGGGCTTATCTTTACCCTTTTTTGAACAAGGGTGTAATGTTTGCAATTCTCCAGTCCTCTGGCACCACCCTTGTGTCTAAGGAAGACTGAAGAAATTATGGCCAGTGCTTTTGTGATTTCCACCCTCACTTCCCTCCATATCCTTGGATGCATCTGATTTAATCCTTCCTCTTTATCAATTTTAAACCCCTCTAGTGTCTGACTTACCTCCTCTTTCAACATTGCCTGGGTTGCATCTTCTTCCTTGGTAAAGACAGATGTAAAGTATTCACCTAATACCTCAGCTATGCCCTCTGCCTCCATACGTAAATCCCCTTTCCGGTCTCTAATCGGCCCCACTGCCCCTTTTACCATCCTTTTACTATTTATATGCCTATAGAAAACTTTGGGATTTTCTTTAATGCTAGCTGCCAGTCTCTTCACATTCTCTCTTTTTGCTTCTCTCATTTCCTTTTTCACTTCCCCTCTGGACCTTCTTTATTCAGCCTGGTTCTCAATAGTATTTTCTACCTGGCATTTGTTATAAGCACACTTTTTTTTTTAAACTTAATCTCTACCTCTTTTGATATCCAGGGAGCTCTGGATTTGTTTGCTCTTTTCCCCTTTGAAGGAACATACCTTGACTGTGCCCGAACTATCTCCTCTTTGAAGGTAGCCCATTGTTCATCTACCGGTTTTCCTGCCAGCTTTTGATTCCAATTTATTCGCCCCAACTCCATTCTTACCCCATTGAAGTTGGCCTTCTCCCAGTTAATTGTTCTTACTCTTTGTCTTTTTCCATAGTCAGCCTAAACCTTATGATACAATAATCACTGTCCTCCAAATGCTGTCCTTCTGATACTTGATCCACTTGGCCCACCTCATTCCCAAGAACCAGGTCTAGCAGTGCCTCCTTTCTTGTTGGACCAGCAACATACTGTTGTAGAAATTTTTCCTGAACGCACTCTAGGAACTCTTGCCCTTCACTGTCCTTTACACTACTATTATCCCAGTCTATGTTTGGATAATTAAAGTCCACCATTAAAACTACCATATAATTTTTGCGCCTCTCTGTAATTTCCTTGCAAATTTGATCCTCCACATCCTTCCCACTAGCTGGTGGCCTATAGACAAGACCGAGCAATGTAACTGCACCCTTTTTGTGCCTTAGCTCTAGCCAAATTGATTCTGTCCTCGCCCCCTCTGGGACATCCTTTTTCTCCAGCACTGCAATGCTCTCCTTAATCAATACCATCACCTCTCCCCCTTTTTTCCCTTTCCTTTCTTTCCTGAACACCTTGTATCCAGGAATATTTAACACCCAGTCCTGCCCTTCTTTGAGCCAGGTTTCTGTTATAGCCACATCATATTTCCACATGGCAAACTGCACCTGTACCTCACCGGTCTTATTAAACACAATCCATGCATTCACATGCATGCACATTAACCCTGATTCAGATTTTATTACTTTCTCCCTTACTCTGACCCCACCTAATAACTTACTATTCCCTACTCTCATGCCATCTATCTCCCCCAGTATTCTGTGCACCTTGGTATTCCTCCCTAATACTTGCTCCTGGTTCCCACATCCCTGACTAGTTACCAGTTTTGCTTCCAACCAATCTGAGCTCCCTCTCAGGCCACTAACACGTGGAAAGGATGAAGAGGAAGATATTTGCAAGGAAATTACAGAGCGATGCAAGAATTATAGAATAGTTATAAAGGGGGACTTTAATTATCCGAATATAGACTGGGATAGTAGTATTGTAAAGGGCAGAGAGGGGCAAGAGTTCCTAGAGTGTGTTCATGAAAATTTTCTACAGCAGTATGTTTCTAGTCCAATGAGAGGGGAGGCATTGCTGGACCTGGTTCTTGAGAATGAGGAGGGCCAAGTGGATCAAGTGTCAGTAGGAAAACATTTAGAGAATAGTGATCATTACATCATAAGGTTAGGTTGGTTATGGAAAAGGACAAAGAACAATCTAGAATAAGAATAATTAACTGAGGGAAAGCCAACTTCAATGGGATAAGAATGGATCTAGACTGAATAAATTGGAATCAAAAGTTGGAAGAAAAAGTAGTAACTGAACAATAGGCTTCAAAGAAGAGATAGTTTGGGCACAGTCAAGGTATATTCCCTTGAAGGGGAAAGGTAGGACAAATAAATCCAGAGCTCCCTGGTTGCCAAAAGAGATGGAGATGAAGATGAAGAAGAAAAAGTGTGCTTATGACAGATGTCAGGTAGATAATACAGTGGAGAACCAGGCTGAATATATAAGGTTCAGAGGGGAATTGAAAAGACAATTAAGAGAAGCAAAGAGAGAGTTTGAAAAGAGACTGGCAGCTGACAAGGCATATAAATAGTAAAAGGGTGGTAAAAGCTAGAGTAGGGCCGATTCGAGACCAAAAGGGGTATTTACACATAGAGGTAGGGGTAACAGCTGAGGTATTAAATGAATACTTTGCCTCTGTCTTTACCAAGGAAGAAGATGCTACCCAGGCCACAGTGAAAGAGAAGGTAATTAATACACTAGAAGGATTTAAAATTCATAAATAGGAGGTATTAGATAGGCTGTCTAAGCACCAGGTCTGGATGAGATACATCCAAGGATACAGAGGGAAGTGAGAGTGGAAATTACAGAGGCACTGCCCATAATTTTCCAGTCTTGCTTAGGCACAGGGTGGTGCCAGAGGACTGGAGAATTGCAAGTGTTACACCCTTGTTCAAAAAAGGATGTAAGGAGAAGCCCAGCAACGACAGGCCAGTCAGTTTAACTTCGGTGGTGGGGAAACTTCCAGAAAAAATAATTCGGGACCAAATTAATAGCCACATGGACAAATGGGGATTAATTAAGTAAAGTCAGCATGGATTTCTTATGGGAAATTCTTTAACTAACTTGCTGGAGTTTTTTTGAGGAGGTAACAGAGAGGGTTGATGAGAGCAATGCTTTTGATGTGGTGCACATGGACTTCCAAAAGGCATTTGAGATAGTGCCGCACAATTGACTTGTGAGCAAAATTATAGCTTGTGGAATAAAAGGGACAGTAGCAACATGGATACGAAATTGGCTGAGTGACAGGAAACAAAGAGTAGTGGTTAATGGATGTTCTTCAGGCTGGAGGAAGGTTTGTAGTGCAGTTCCCCAGGGATCAGTGTTGGGACCCTTGCCCTTCCTGATATATATTAATGACCTAGACCTTGGTATATAGGGTACAATTGCAAAATTTGCAGATGATCTGAAACTTGGATCAATTGTGAACTGTGAGGAGGATAATGTAGAACTTCAAAAGGATGAAGACAAATTGGGCAGACAAGTGGCAGATGAAGTTCAATGCAGAGAAATGTGAAGTGATTCATTTTGGTGGGAAGAACATGGACAGACAATATAACATAAAGGGTACAACTCTAAAGGGGGTGCAAAAGCAGAGGGATTTGGAGGTATATGTACATAAGTCATTGAAGGAGGAAGGACTGGTTGAGAGAGCAGTTAATAAAGCATACAGATCCGAGGCTTTATTAATAGGGACATAGAATACAAGAGCAAGGAGGTTATCTTAAACTTGTATAAGACACTAGTTCGGCCTCAGCTGGAGTAATACGTCCAGTCCTGGGCGCTGCACTTGAGGAAAGACATGAGGGCATTGGAGACAGTGAAGAGCCGATTCACAAGAATGGTTAGAATGGTTCCAGGGATGAGGAACTGCAGGTTTGAAGACAGATTGGTGACTGTTTTTCATGGAGAAGAGAAGGCTGAGAGGAAGTTTGGTAGCAGTATTCAAGATCATGAGGGGTCTGGTCAGAGTGGATAGGGAAAAACTGTTCCCCCTCGTGAAAGGATCAAGAATGAGAGGGCACAGAATTAAAGTGATTGGCAAAAGAATCAAAAGTGACATGAGGAAATCTTCACACAAGGAGTGAACAAAGAACAGTACAGCACAGGAACAGGCCATTCGGCCCTCCAAGCCTGCGCCAATCATGATGCCTGTCTAAACTAAAACCTTCTACACTTACGGGGTCCGTATCCCTCTATTCCCATCCTATTCATGTATTTGTCAAGATGCCTCTTAAACCTCGCTATCGTACCTGCTTCCACCACCTCCCCAGGCAGCAAGTTCCAGGCACTCACCACCCTCTGTGTAAAGAACTTGCCTCGCACATCCCCTCTAAACTTTGCCCCTCGCACCTTCAACCTATGTCCCCTAGTAACTGACTCTTCCACCCTAGGAAAAAGCTTCTGACTATCCACTCTGTCCATGCCACTCATAACTTTGTAAACCTCTATCATGTTGACCCTCCACCTCCGTCGTTCCAGTGAAAACAATCCGAGTTTACCCAACCTCTCCTCATAGCTAATACTCTCCAGATCAGGCAACATCCTGGTAAACCTCTTCTGTACCCTCTCCAAAGCCTCCACATCCTTCTGGTAGTGTGGCGACCAGGATTGTACACAATATTCCAAGTGTGGCCGAACTAAGGTTCTGTACAGCTGCAGCATGACTTGCCAATTTTTATACTCTATGCCCCAACCGATGAAGGCAAGCATGCCGTATGCCTTCTTGACTACCTTATCCAGATGCGTTGCCACTTTGTGACCTGTGGACCTGTACGCCCAGATCTCTCTGCCTGTCAATACTCCTAAGGGTTCTGCCATTTACTGTATACTTCCCACCTGTATTAGTCCTTCCAAAATGCATTACCTCACATTTGTCCGGATTAAACTCCATCTGCCATTTCTCTGCCCAAGTCTCCAACTGATCTATATCCTCCTGTATCCTCTGACAATCCTCATCACCATCCGCAACTCCACCAACCTTTGTGTCATCCGCAAACTTACTAATCAGACCAGCTACATTTTCCTCCAAATCATTTATATATACTACAAACAGCAAAGGTCCCAGCACTGATCCCTGCGGACCACCACTAGTCACATCCCTCCATTCAGAAAAGCACCCTTCCACTGCTACCCTCTGTCTTCTATGACCGAGCCAGTTCTGTATCCATTCTTGCCAGCTCACCTCTGATCCCGTGACTTCACCTTTTGTACCAGTCTGCCATGAGGGATCTTGTCAAAGGCTTTACTGAAATCCATGTAGACAACATCCACTGCCCTTCCTTCATCAATCATCTTTGTCACTTCCTCAAAAGACTCGATCAAGATAGTGAGACACGACCTCCCCTTCACAAAACCATGCTGTCTCTTGCTAATCAGTCCATTTGTTTCCAAATGGGAGTAAATCCTGTCCCGAAGAATCCTCTCCAATAATTTCCCTACCACTGACATAAGGCTCACTGGCCTGTAATTTCCTGGATTATCCTTGCTACCCTTCTTAAACAAAGGAACAGCATTGGCTATTCTCCAGTCCTCTGGGACCTCACCTGTAGCCAATGAGGATACAAAGATTTCTGTCAAGGCCCCAGCAATTTCCTCCCATGCCTCCCTCACTATTCTGGGGTAGATCCCATCAGGCCCTGGGGACTTATCTAACTTCATGCTTTGCAAGACGCCCAACACCTCCTTTTTGATATCGACATGACCCAGACTATCCACACTCCCTTCCCTAGACTCATCATCCACCAAGTCCTTCTCTTTGGTGAATACTGATGCAAAGTACTCATTTAGTACCTCGCCCATTTCCTGTAGCTCCATGCATAGATTCCCTCCTCTGTCCTTGAGTGGGCCAACCCTTTCTCTGGCTACCCTCTTGCTCTTTATATACGTATAAAAAGCCTTGGGATTCTCCTTAATCCTGTTTGCCAATGACTTTTCATGACCTCTTTTAGTCCTCCTGACTCCTTGCTTAAGTTCCTTCCTACTTTCTTTATATTCCTCAAGGGCTTCGTCTGTTCCCAGCCTTCTAACCCGTACGAATGCTTCCTTTTTCTTTTTGACTATGCTCACAATATCCCTCGTTATCCAAGGTTCCCGAAACTTGCCAAACTTATCCTTCATCCTCACAGGAACATGCCGGTCCTGGATTCTAATCAACTGACGTTTGAAATACTCCCACATGTCAGATGTTGATTTACCCTCAAACAGCCGCCCCCAATCTAAATTCTTCAGTTCCTGCCTAATATTGTTATAATTAGCCTTCCCCCAATTTAGCACCTTCACCTGAGGACTACTCTTATCCTTATCCACAAGTACCTTAAAACATATGGAATTATGGTCACTGTTCCCGAAATGCTCCCCTACTGAGACTTCGACCACTTGGCCGGGCTCATTCCCCAATACCAGGTCCAGTACGGCCCCTTCCTAGTTGGACTATCTACATATTGTTTCAAGAAGCCCTCCTGGATGCTCCTTACAAATTCTGCCCCATCCAAGCCCCTAGCACTAAGTGAGTCCCAGTCAATATAGGGGAAGTTAAAGTCACTTTAGGATTAGGTTAGGATCTGGAATGCACTGCTTGAGAGTGTGGTGGAGGCAGGTTCAATCAAGGCATTTAGAAGGGAATTAGACTGTTATCTGAAAAGAAAGAATGTGCAGGGTTATGGGAGAAGGCGGGGAATGGCATTAGGGGAATTGCTCATATGGAGAGCTGGTGCAGACACGATGGGCCAAATGGCCATCTTCTGCACTGTAACAATTCTGTGATTCTGTTTTCTCTTGACCTGTAATGTGCAAAGCAAAATTTCTGACTATTACTATGCTCTCTGCCCTGTCGTTTGTTTTTGAACTATTATTAATACTTTTTCCACCCTTCCTCCCATTTATTAGTTTACAGTGCTTGTGACCACCCTATTTACTCTTTCCGCTAGGAACCCAATCCCAGAGTCAGGTGGTGGCTATCCTAGTGGTAGTACTGGTGCCAGTGTCCCATAAAATGGAACCTCTCTTTCCACACCACTCCTTCAGCCACTTGTTTCCCTCTCAAACCTGCTTGTCCCAATGCCAGTTTGCCCATGGTTTAGGTAATAATCCAGAGATTATATCCCTTGAGATTCTGTTCTTTAATCTAACTCCTAGTTGCTGGTAGACTCCAAACAGGACCTCTTGCCTATTCTTCCCTAAGTTGTTGGACCCATTGGGACCAAAAAGGAGACCTGTGCAAGGACACAGAGAGCATGGCTGAAGTACTAAATGAGTATTTTGCATCTGTCTTTACCAAGAAAGAAAAGGCTGCCAAAATTATAATGAAAGAGGAGGTGGTTGATATGCCAGATGGGCTAAAAATGCTAAAGAGGAGGTACTTAAAGTTGATAAGTCACCACTAATGGATGGGATGCATCCAAGGATGCTGAGGGAAATAAAGGTGGAAATTGAAGAGGTACTGGCCATAATTTTTCAATCCCCCTTAGATATGGGGGTGATGCCAGAGGACTGGAGAATTGAAACTGTTACACCCACGTTGAAAAAGGGTGTAAGAGTAAACACAGCAACTACAGGCCAGTCAGTTTAACATCAGTGGTGGGAAAGCTGCTAGAAATGATAATCTGCGACAAAATTAACAGTCACTTGGACAAGTGTGGATTAATTAAGGAACTCAGTACTGATTTGTTAAAGGCAAATCATGTTTAACTAACTTGATTGAGATTTTTGATAAGGTAACAGAGAGGGTTGATGTGGGTAATGTGGTTAATGTGATGTATATGGACTTCCAAAAGGTGTTTGATAAAGTGCCACAGAATAGGCTTGCCAGCAAAGTTAAAGCTAATACGAAGGTGGCTGAGTGATGGGAGGATGTTCCCCAGGGTTCGGTACTAGGACCACTACTTTTCTTGATATATATTAATGACTTAGATTTGGGTGTACAGGACACAATTTCAAAATTTGAAGATGACATAAAACTTGGAAGTATTGTGAACTGTGAGGAGGATAGTGATAAACTTCAAGAGGACATAGGCTGGTGGAATAGGCAACTTGTGGCAGGTGCAGTTTAACGCATATGTGCACAAATCGTTGAAGGTGGCAGGGCAGGTTGAGACAGTGGTTAATAAGGCATACAGGATCCTGGGCTTTATAAATAGAAGCATAGAGTACAAAAGCAAGGAAGTTATGATGAATGTTTATAAAACACTGGTGCAGCCTCAACTGGAATATTGTGTCCAGTTCTGTGCACCACAATTTAGGAAGGATGTGAAGGCTTTAGAGAGAATGCTAAAAGGTTAATGAGACTGGTTCCAGGGATGAGGGACTTCAGTTATGTGGATAGATTGGAGAAGCTGGGTTGTTCTCCCTAGAGAAGACAAGGTTGAGAGGAGATTTGATAGAGGTGTTAAAAAATCATGAGGGGGTCTAGACAGAGCAAATAGAAAGAAACTGTTCCCATTGGCGGAAGGGTTGAGAACCAGAGGACACAGATTTAAAGTGAATGGCAAAAGAACCAAAGGCGACCAGACGAAAAACTTTTTTATGCAGCGAGCAGTTAGGATCTGGAATGCACTGCATGAAAGGGTGGTGGAGGCAGATTAAATCGTGGCTTTAAAAAGGGAATTGGATAAGCACCTGAAGGGAAAAAAATTGCAGGGCTGCAGGGAAAGGGCCAGGGAGTGAGACTAGCTAAATTGGTCTTGCAGAGAGCTGGCATGGACCCGATGGGACAAATGACCTCCTTCGGTGCTATAACCATTCTATGATTTTATGATTCATTCTATTCCGTGATTCCTACATGGACCACAATGATTGGATCCTCCGCTTCCCTCTTCAATATCCTTTCAAGCTGGTTTAAGATGGCCCTCACCCTGGCACCAGATAGGCAACAGACCATGTGGGACTCTCAATCCTGCTTCCAAAAAATGCTCTCTGTCCCCCTATTTCTTAAAACCTCTAGAACTACCACATTACAGTTTGTGAGCAGCTTGGGAAATCCCTACTTTGGATTTTCTTGCTAGGAGCTAAGTACCATGACTGACTGATTGTAAATTAGAGTTTTTAGTACTTGTGATATGATATTGCTAGAAGTGAACTATATTTTTAACTTTACTCATGATATGCCCTGGTTGGAAGCGGCTGACATGCTGGGCATCTGTGGCCTGGGCCTTCATTTATCATATGTTTTATTGGCATCAAATGTTTAAAAGGGACCAAATGGTCAAAAGATAAACTTCAACAGAAATTCAAGCAGGTTGTGAAAACAGACAGCCTGTGTGTGTGAGACCCAAAAGATAACACCTTGGTAGAATTCCAGAGACCCAGAGAATGGGTCAGAGAAAACAATGGTGCCTTGAATCCCAGAGAAGATAGCTGGGTACAAGGCCACCATGTTGTGCTTGCTTAAGTCAGGCATTGGCATTGAAATGTTTACGAACTGACAAGAGTCCAAGGGTGCAGATGAAGCCAAGGGATCATGAGACTCTGACATGACTTGGGCAGGCAAATAGACAATGACACCTTTTGCACTTGGACAGCTCAAATATAGCAAGGCAATGATCGGGTTAAATTGGTCTCCATAGGTTTTGCTGTGTAGAAAGAGTATAAGAAGGGATGCCCTGAGCACTTAAGGTATAGAAGTATTTGGCCAGGGGTTTGGGACTACCCTGCAGATGACCCTTGAGGAAGATTGGGCTGGCGGAGGGACCACACGTATCACATTGACTGATGATGATGCCTGGGGTACGGCCACTGCAGGTAGTCAAGCGGAGTTTGTGCTTCCACCCTCGGCGTGACGGGAATGCTATTGAGCTTTGATACTACTGCACAGACATTAGCATGTGTCAAGTCTTGCTTATACAGAGCAAAATATAACCACTGTCACCAATACAGGTATCACTTTGAGTCATTTTGGAATTGGCGAGTAAAAGGGTTAATTGCCTCTGACACCCTAATTCTAACAGCGTCCCCCTCCTTTTTCTCTCCCTTTGGACAGTTTCCTGCTCCAAGGTGCCATGGTCTGCATTCTCTCAGTTCTTCTGACTGTCTTTATTTTATCCTCACAGGCCACAAGTACAGTGTACCTTTTTCATAAGATCTTTTTCTGCAGATCTTTGTTTCTTACCTCATCTGGGTCCCGCTTACCCTGCATATTATTGGTCACACCAACCCCGTTCTGAATCTGCACTTCTTTACAAGGTGTGACTGAAGTCTGTAGCCAACTGTCCAGATACTGCTCCCCCTTCCTTATGTGTCAGTGTGAATGACCCTGAGATGGAGAGAATCGAGACAGAGACATCTACTGCAGATGTGTTTGCTTGAAGCAGTCTTACTGTCCACTAACTCCCACATACTGCAGACCAGACACTGCCATATCTTTGTCTAGATTATTTCTACTTTTTAGTTTGTCGTAAGTTTTAAAAAATCTTTTTCTGCCCTAACTTGCACTAAGCAGTAAAACACAGGATAAAAATTTTAAATACTTACTGCCTTTAGCTTGCATGAACCAATACAAGTATTGGAGGCAAAAAACAGCACCTCCTTCCTCCTCTGCACCAAACTCCCACTCTCACCAAATTCCCAACTCTTATACTCTCTTTACTCCTTTCGTGTTGCACTCCTTTTATCACCACTCTGTGCATCATTGGATACGGTTTACTTTTATAAATCTTTCTGAGGCACAACCAAGTTACAAGTGCTCACACAGCTTCTTGCTCACAGTAATTAGCGTCCATTCAGGCAATCATATACAGCTGATTGACAGTTAACCACCATTGACAGGTATTTCTGTTTACTAGCTTGCAGTTTCTTTTACAGTTTTTAAAGTTCTAAGTTAGATTCAAAATGTTAAACTGAATTTAAGTTTGAGATATACTCACCAATATTTGCCAGAGAATTCCCACGTCCACCTCATTTCCAACCTTTATGCTGTCTTCATGCTGCAATCCTTTTGCGATTACTCTGTGTGACCACTCTAGCTTTCCCTAAAATGCTACTATGCCAGTCACCTCAACTATTCCTTGTGATAGCTCCACAATCTAACCACTCTCTGGGTAAAGATGTTTCTCCTGAACTCCCTATTGGGTTTATTATTGACTATCTTCTGTTTACGGCCCATGGTTCTGGGCTCATGGAGAACACCAGCTGCGATGCCCATGAACAGTCAAAAAAGTAATTCCACAGTAAAAGTTCTAAAAAACCTATTTAAATAGTTTGAAGGTTTTAATTTCACTTAACAGACAGATAATGGTTATAGATTGCTTGAGAATTATTCTTGTGACTGTTACCTGAATTCCTCAGTGGTTTTGCTTCCTTTTAATTACTCCCACATATTTATTATTCCCTGTGAAAGAAAACAACTTTAAACTTACAGAACCTTGTGGGTAGTGTGCAAAATCCTTGTGCATACAGCCCACTGAGGGGTAATATTTTCTCTGTATGATTTGTGTAGTGAAGTCATAAATTTATGAAGAGCATATTTACAATTTTACTGAATAGTAGAGGAGGCTACACTTTTAAAGGGGATTCATGCCTTAATTTGGAGTTGGAGATAGATTTACGACTACTACTAAATGAAACAAAACTAAATTAAACAAAAATATGAGGTAAGTGTGGCTGTGCATTCCTGCTTACCTGGAGTTTCCCTTTTTTTCCGGTATATTTGATGGTGCTGGAGAAATATCTTAAGTTAGAAATTAAACCTGCTGTCCCTCCAAGGCTGCAGGATCTTTGATGGGGCCGTCAGCTTCAGAAACCCCACCCAGTTCCGAAGAAGGGTCACTGACCCGAAACGTTAACTCTGCTTCTCTTTCCACAGATGCTGCCAGATCTGCTGAGTATTTCCAGCATTTCTTGTTTTTATTTCAGAAACCCACCCGTTGTCTTTAATTGAACTTCAAACATGGAGGCAGCCAATTAGCAGGTCGCCTTCCATCAGATGGCTCTGGTGGGCGCACTGCCAACAAGTTGCAGCATCATGACCCAAAAAGGTCCCAACCCGCAATTATTTTGAAAGGCCATAAGATCCTGTCCAGAGTGTCAGTAACTGTGTCCTCATTCAGCTCCCCGAGCAAATGTTAGCAGTAGAAAAATCTGCAGATTACACAGTCCTTTCATGGTTGGGTACCAGACTTGAACAAAAGGGTGAAGGGAGGCATTGCAAACATTTTTAACTATATACATGATCATGCATGCCAATTCTCAGGAATTCATTGCGAGAGACGCAGTTTCTTAGTCAAATTCAGCCTTGTTGGCAATCTCATGAAAGGACTGTGAAATCTTCGGACATTTCTACTGCTATCATTTGCTCGGGGAGTTGGATGAGGACCCAGTTGCTGATACTCTGGACAGGATCTTATGGCCTTTCAAAATAATTGTGGGTTGGGACCATTTTGGGTCAAGTCGCTACAACTTGCTGGCAGTGCGCCCACCGGAGCGATCTGATGGAAGGCGACCTCCTAATTGACTGCCTCCATATTTGCAGTCCAGTTAAAGACAACGGGTGGGTTTCTGAGGCTGAAGGCTTCATCAAAGATCCTGCAGCCTTGGAAGGACAGCAGCCCCACCAGCAGAGGAGGGCGCTGCAGGATGGGGACAGCAAGGGCCTCTTGAGGCCCCCTCTGAAGAGGTTTGTGCTTTTTCAAAATAAACTGTGGCCAGAGCTGTCAGGCATCCCCTGTGGAGAGAAAACTCTACCACACGATGGGTGCCACCTGCCGGGCTTTGTTCTCAGCAGGGGAAGATCTCAGTAGCAACTCCAATCTGTCTACAAGAAAGGGTGTAAGGACAGTCCAAGCAACTACAGGCCAGTTGGTTTAACATCAGTGGTGGGTAATGTTTTACAAGCAATAATCAGGGGAAAAATCAACAAGCACTTGGAGGCCGTTCCAGACCCCTTCCCACCCCAGCTGCAGTTTTATGCGGGGCGGCGATGCCGGGAAATGGCCCACCCGCCCCAAGCCAATCAAGGCCCTTAAGTGGCCACCTTAACTGGCACTTAAGGGCCTCCTCCCGCTGCAGCAGGTATTTTGCCCTTGGCAGCCGGACAGCAAAAACCTCAAGAACCCTGCTTGGCAAAACCAGGCGGCCTTCATGCGGGCTGGCAGGGGTCCTCCTGTTCGGGCACCCTATGGCCCACGGAGGGCCGCCCCTGAAACCCCAACTGCCCTCAAAGCACAACCTTCCCCCCGCCCCCCTAACCGACCCCCCTTGACTCGCCGGGGCCCGGAGAGGCCCTAAAAACTTACCTGTCTTCCGGAGCCGTTCTTCACCTTGCTCGTGACGGCTGGGTGTAGTCCCAGCAGTGGCTACTGCTCCCGGTGGCGCTGGTTGGACTAAGAGCTGCCGGCCCGCTGATTGGCCGGCAGCTCCATTAGGCAGGACTTCCTGCCTCAAGGAGGTGGAAGTCTCACCCAAGACCAATTAAGGGCCCAGGGAGTGAAAAATCCCGGCCTGGCGTCCCAGTCCCAATGAAAAATTCCAGCCCATATATCTTTCCATGAATGTCATCACTCTCTAAAAGGAGGCTGCCATGCACTCACGTGCTAGAGAAATGGCACCACTCATGGCATGGATGGATTTAGAACATGGCTACCCAACCCGAACCTGATGGGACCCGACGACATGTGTCGGTTTCGGGTCGGGTCACTCTTCCAGATCCGGCATTCGGCTTGGGTCAGGTCGGGCTGGGTCGGACACACTCTATCGCTACCTCCGCTATGTGGCTCCAATCTTAGTGTACTTTTAAACAACCTTTCAGGTCCAGTTGCTGTTTTTGTTGCTTATCTGCACAAGCTTAAAAAGTGAAAAACGGAAGCTGGGTTAACTGAACATTCCGGTGGTCGGGTTGGGTGTAGGAAAAAAAATGAAATGGCTCTGGTCAGATGTGGTTCTGTCAGGCTCGGGCTGGGTTTCATTTGCAGACCCGAGACGGCCTTTAGATGGATTCCTCCATAGTTTGCACATGGGACTGTGCTGCCTCTGGAAACCGACAGATGTTAACACATTTCCTGCTGCTGCTTTGCTGATGACACTTGAGGCTCGCCATCTGCATGAAGTTGAGCATCACTGGGCCTCTTCTCACTCCTCCGAGCGGAAGTGGCCACAGCTATCACTGCCTCCGTTACCTCCTCCTATGCATCTGTGCAGTGCTCACCAGATTGTGCCACCCGTTCTATACGTGCAACAAAGCTCACCGATGTGAGTGTATCTATGCTGGTTGAGGGTGCACTGGAATGAAGTGACGCAGTGTCTTGAAATGGCAGTGCATCCTCTGAGCTTTCCAGTATAGCAGGAGCCCTCGTCACTTCCTCATCTGCTGCTGTACCTGCTGGAGAGACCTGGGCCTGAATTTTACACCCTACCCAGGAGCGGGCTGGAAGGTGGGGGATGTAAAATCGAGTAGGGGTGGGTGGTCCTGTTGCCTACACGCCTCCGCTGCTATTTTACCAGCGGCGGGGGAGGTGGCAAACGGCCCACCCGCCCGCGCCTGTCCAATTCAGGCCCTTAAGTTGCCAATTAATTGCAACTTAAGGGTCTTCTCCTGCTGCTGCTGGTGTATTACCAGCGGCAGATGGGCACTTCGGCACCTGAGGAGGCCACCCAGTAATACCCATGGTGGACCCCCCTCCCCCGATCAGTACGGGCCGCTCCCCCTAAAACAATTACCCCTCGCCCTACATTCCGACCCACACCTCCCTCGCTGGGGTGTAGCCGATTGTCCCTGGCGAGGCCTGACTCCACCAACCTTTTTCTGGGCCTCCTCCATTGTTGCTGGACTAGTCTAAGTGCACTCTCAGAAGTGTCTCCTGGTGACGCTGCTGGGACTGAGGAGCTGCTGGCCCTCTGATCGTCCAGCAGCTCTTGGAGGCAGGACTTCCTGCCTCAGAGGGGCGTAAGTCCCGACCAAGGCCAGTTAAGGGCCTGGGCCATGCAAAATTGCTGTGTGGCTTCCAGGCCCGGCGGAGGCTGGCTCTCCCCTAAATGTTTTGCTAGTGGGCGGGACCACTGCCACAAGGTAAAATTTCGGCTATGATTTAAGTGAAACAGCTTCTCCTTTTAGCAATCTCTGGTGCCTCCCCTTGATCAGGAGCTTTCAGTGGCATTAAAGGCCCATACAGGTGCCAGAGCTCATATATGAGCTACGGAATGATGAACACAGCCATTGCTCACTCTCCACTGCTTCCACACCTGCCACACCCTCAGCAACAGGCTGCCCTGCTGTGACCCATTCGATGTCCATGGTCTCCACCTCCCATGCATTGATGCTCTCCGACATTATGTGCATGCTCCTCCTGCAAGCATAGACATACGCATTGTCACTCCTGTCTCATGGTCGATATGTGCTGGTCACTCTGAGGCACTGTAAATGTGCAGCACTGTGCTGCTGGGATGGCATGGTGATATGGCCATTTAGCCATCTAAATGCAGCATTCACCGATCACTGACCATTGGGTTCAAGGGAAAATAACTGGGCGCCTCAGTGTGGGCTTTAGTGCGTGATATTGCCCCTTGCATATGTGTACCACCTGGCCTCACATTTCATGGTGCCTTTTAATTCATGCTGGGCTTCCAGTTTGCAATTCTAAAAGCCACTCATGTTTCCAGACTGCATATCTCTTTCCTCAACTTTTTGGTCAATGGTAAAACTCTATTCTTGCTTCATAGCTAAGTATTGCTAATATTATGATCAATTGTGCTAACAGCATTTAATAATAGGCAAACTGTTGACGATATTTTTATCTACATGTTCACAATAATGCAAAATCTTGAAAACACCCAACTCCGGAGGAGTGGAGACAGAATTCCTGCGAAACTATTTAATCTGTTCTTCCATTCCTCCGTTTAGTCAGCGCATTGGTGTTGCTCTATATCACTGCTTCTTTCACTCTAGCATCAACTTAGTAGTGGTGCAATACTGCCATTAGATTTATTTATTCATTTATGAACTGGGTTGTTTTTCCACTTTCAGCTAATTACCATGTATTGACAAACACTGGGAGGCCTTAAAGACCTGTATCAGTTTAAATACCAGGGGGTTGTAATTGGCCTTGGGTGGAAGCACAAAACTGATGGTACCAAGTCAGAAGCCCCTTTACACCCTACCCATTATCTTTTCCATTGACTTTATTTATTTATTTTTATTATTTAGGGATACAGCACTGAAACAGGCCCTTCGGCCCACTGAGTCTGTGCCGACCATCAACCACCCATTTATACTAATCCTACATTAATCCCATATTCCTACCACATCCCCACAATTCTCCTACCACCTGCCTATACTAGGGGCAATTTATAATGGCCAATTTACCTATCAACCTGCAAGTCTTTGGCTGTGGGAGGAAACCAGAGCACCCGGCGAAAACCCACGCGGTCACAGGGAGAACTTGCAAACTCCGTACAGGCAGTACCCCAGAATTGAACCCGGGTCACTGGAGCTGTGAGGCTACGGTGCTAACCACTGCACCACTGTGCCGCCTATTTTCTTCATTGCTACATTATACCCAATGGAATCCCTGGAAAATCACAGAGTCTGGTACCAATGCTGTGAATGACTCCTGCTTATTTGCATCACACTTAAATGCCTGCTTTATGTGGAAGCTTCCAGTGTCCTACTTTTCTGCTACAGGAAATACATATCATGCATAATTAAGTAGGGAGGACCTAGTGTTGTAAGTCTCCGCTGCTTTGTTCTCTCTTTACAACAGCAACAACTTGATTTATATAGCTTCATAGAAAGGTAATCAGACAAAAATTAGCACTGAGCTTAAGAGGAGTGACTAAACAGGTAAATTTTAAGAAGGGCCTTAAAGGTCAGAAAAAGGTGGAGAGGTTTATGCAGGGAATTCCAGAGCTAGGGTAATGGGAGTAGCGGGTATGTTGGATGTCAGATTTGGAGATGCATGGAGTTCTCAGAGGGTAGTAGAGCTGGAAGAGGTTACAGAGACAGGAAGGGGTGAAGCCATAAAGGAATTTAGACATGAAGATGATAATTTTAAATTGCTGTCATTGGGGGAACTAGGCACTGATGTAGGTCAGTAAAGACAGAAGTGATAGGTGAATGGGACCTGAAACAGGTTTTGGGTGAGCCCAGGTTTACAGAGGGGGAAGGATGGGAGGCTGGCGAGGAGGGTCTTGCAATAATCAAGCCAGGAGGTGACAAAAGCATAGAGGAGGGTTTCAGAAGCAGACGGACAGATACAAGCAATGGTATAGAGGTTGAAATGTGTAGTCTTTCCACTGGAGAAGATATGGGGCAGGAAGCTCACTGTTGTGGCAAATAGAATGCTGAAGTTGCAAGCAGTCTGGTTCAGCCTGAGACATTGGCTGGGGAGGGGATGGACTCGTTTGCAAGGAAACGTGTTCGTGGGGGTAGGGGATGAGGAGGTGCAGACACTGGCTTTGGCTTTCCAATGCTTAACTGGAGGAAATTGCGGTTCATCCAAAACTGCTTGTTAATCACATAGGCTGACAATATAGAAGCAGTGGAAGAGTAGGAACATTAGGCTTTTGTGTGAGGCATTTCTTATTAGCATTCATGTACTTATAGCAATTGTTTTAATTTATATAAAATGTTCTCTTGTGTTATCTGTTATATCTAATTTAACCCAACATCATTCGTGACTATGTTTATCTTAATATTATTGTTGATATAAACATTTCAAATGAAATGTTGCTCAAAACATATTAAATTGCTATCTTACTTAAAACAATTCTGTTAAAAAATGGCATTAGTTCCCAATGGAAACAACAAGCTTTTACAGTGGTAAACAGTAAGCAAGTAAAATTTATGGCCTATTGCTGATAGTTGGATCATTAATATACTTGCATGTTAAGTTATAAATTAACAGGATTCTATTGAAATCTATTGGTTGATCTTATACAACAGACACAGTAAAATGTTTCTGCCATGAAATGCCTGTCAACATCAGTTCACCTGGGTAACAGTGTAATTAATTTTGCTTTCAATTGAAAACTGCGGTCAAACCTCAAAGGAGGAAGTCATTAACGGGCATCATAAATGGGGCAACATTGTAACATTTCCTGTTTCAGCTCTGTCATTTTGCACAGTACTTTTGCAGAGTTATTTAGTTTGGAAACAATGCCGTTCATTGGTTAGGATCAACTGTCCAAAAACTAAAAACGTTAAAATCCAGAAAGCAAAAGATTAAGGATGTTGAATATGTTTGTTTTCAATTAGATTTGTATTTGTTACTTTTTAAAAACTATTTAGAGAAGAAAAACTGCATATAATGTTGCTAATGCCATTAACCTACTCTGGAAAAATATTTCTAGATACACATCACAATGTTGACAAACCAATTTGATTGCAATAATCGAGCCTGGAGGTGACAAAAGCGTAGATGAGGGTTTCAGAAGCAGTTGGGCAGATATGAGCGATGGTATGGAGGTTGAAATGTGTAGTCTTTTTAATGGAGAAGATATGGGGCAAGAAGCTCACTGCTTGATTATTGCGACTTGATTGAAACATAGATTCTGAGGGGTCTTGACAGGGTGGATGTGGAAAGGATGTTTCCTCTTGTGGGAGAATCTAGAACGAGGAGTCACTGTTTAAAAATAAGGGGTTGCCCATTTAAGACAGAGATGAGGAGAAATGTTTTCTTTCAGAGGGTCGTGAGTCTTTGGAACTCTTTTCCTCAAAAGGCAGTGGAAGCAGAGTCTTTGAATATTTTTAAGGCAGAGTTAAATAGATTCTTAGCAAGGGGGTGAAAGGTTATTGGGGGTAGGTGGGAACATGGAGTCGAGGTTACAATAAGATCAGCCATGATCTTGTTGAATGGCGGAGCAGGCTCGAGGGGCAAAGTGGCCTGCCTATTCCTGCTCCTAATTTGTATGTTCATATGTATGTAACTGAATCTTTCTGGGATTAGTTGGAAATTCAACAAGGTCCTTTTTAAAATATTGCTTTCCACATGTATGGTCAGGTACAATATTATTGGAAAAACTACACTTGAAAGACTGCTTTTTTAAATTATTCATGGGATGTGGGCGTTGCTGGCAAGGCCAGCATTTATTTCCCATCCCTAATTACCCTTGAGAAGGTGGTGGTGAGCTGCTACCAAAATATTGCTTAGAATTGTTCTGGATTTTCGAAGCGCCACAGTCTCACAGTCTTCTGTAGTCTTATTGCTGATTGCTGGGGATGTTCCTCCATATAAAATTGGTTTTCACTTCAATTCAGGGAGTTCATTTGCAGTGATAAATTGCTGCAGAATGGCTTCATTTTTCACAAATTAAAGCCTTGCAACCAGAATATTTTGAAATATGTGTACACTCAATGGTTAAGACAGGACACGAAGAAAGTAAATGCTGCTTATGGCAATCAACCACTTCAGTTCCAACTTGCTATTTTAAAGTAATTCTTCATTTTGTAGAAAGAAAGTGGATGGTTAATTGATTATTTAATATATACTAGTTCTCCTGAGGTGATGCATAGGGGGAATCATGACCAAATGCAATATTCTAATCAAACAGGGTTAGTTGGTGGAGGACTTGGATAGGAGAAAGAGAAGGGAGAGATACCAATGGGCATAATAGGCACTGTAGGTAAATGGTGATTTTATGTGCATTTTGAATTGGAATGTTGCAACCAACTCAGCAATTGAGAAACCTAGAGAAGGGCTAGCCTCTATTAATTCATGCTGTAGTAAGCATTGTGTCCTCTTCTGAGAGACATAGAGCAAATTTAATTTAGGAACATAATAACCTTTCAGCCATTCAATTAGATCATGGCTGATTTATTCCTCAGCTCAATTTACCCATCTTGGTTTCCTATCCCTTTGCTAGTATGAGTATTAAAGGATATGGAAACACGGCTGCCAAATTGAATTAAGATAAAGGTCAGCCGTGGTTTAATTGAATGGAACAATGATCCTCTTTCTGGGATTCATGAACAGCAAGTGGGAAGCTGAGTTGTGCCCCTAGTAGCTCAGGTGCCTACCTGGAATATGCTGATGAGGAGACTTCCCCCTGATTCGGATCCCATAAACTATGGCTAGTTCAGTATCGTAGGTGACTGGCAGGCACGCCCCAGCACTTTCGCTGTGATGAATTCCTCATGTGCTTTGAAAGTCCAGATATCCCCACTGGTTAAAGGCCGGCTACCCGCCCCGAACCTGACGGGACGACATGTGTTGGGTTTGGCTCGGGTCAGGTTGCACTTCCGGGTCTGGCATTTGGGCTCGTGTCAGCTTGGGCCGGGTCGGACACACTCTATCACCACCTCCGGTAAGTGGCTCCAATGTTAATATACCTTTTGGACTTGAAAGATGGTTTTGTTACAGTTATCTTAAGCTAGTGCAGATAGATTTAAGGTAAGGGACAGGAGGTTTAGAGGGGATTTGAGGAAAAGTTTTTTCACCCAGAGGGTGGTTGGAATCTGGAACACACTGCCTGAAGGGGTGGTAGAGGCAGGAACCCTCACAACATTTAAGAAGTATTTAGATGAGCACTTGAAATAACATAGCATACAAGGCCACGGGCCAAGTGCTGGAAAATGGGATTAGAATAGATAGGTGCTTGATGGTCGGCATGGACACAATGAGCCGAAGGGCCTGTTTCTGTGCTGTAGAACTCTATGACTCTATGATTCTATGAAAGTGAGGTGGAGAGGTGTTAGGAGGAAATTCCAGATCTTAAGGCCTGGATTACGGAATTAGGGAGGGGCGACGCAATGAAGGGTTTTAAAAACAAGGATGAGAAATTTAAAATTAAGCCATTGCTTGACTTAGAGCCACTATAGGTCAGCGAGCACGGGGGTGATAGGTGAATGGGACTTGCTGTGAGGTAGGGCATGGGCAGGAGAGTTTTGGATGACCTCACGTTTATGGAGGGTAGAATGTGGGAAACCAGCCAGGAGTGTGTTGGAATTGTCAAGTCTAGAGGTAATAAAGTCATGAATGGTAAATATTAAAAGGGTAATAGAGGAGTGGTGGGGCCAAGTAGGGACCAAAAAGGAGACCTACACATGGAGGCAGAGGGCCTGGCTGACATACTAAGTGAGTAATATGCATCTGTTTCTACCAAGGAAGGGAATGCTGCCAAAGAGTGAAAGAGGAGGTCGCTGAGATACTAGATGGCCTATAAATTGATAAAGAGGAGGTATTAGAAAGGCTGGCTGTACTTAATGTCAATAAGTCACCAGTACCAGATGGGATGTATCTGAGGACGCTGAGGGAAGTAAGAGGGTGGGAATCCTATACAGGGCTGGTTCCAGAGGACTGGAGAATTGCAAATGTTAAACCTTGTTCAAAAAAGGGTGTAAGGATAAACCCAGCAACTGTAGGCCAGTCAGTTTCATCTCTGTGGTGGGAAAGTTTTTAGAAATGATAAATTGGGAAAACATTAACAGTCACTTGGACAAGTGTGGATTAATTAAGGAAAATCAGTGCTGATTTGTTAAAGTCAAATCGCATTTAATTAACTTGCTTGAGTTTTACATGAAGTAACAGAGAGGCTTGATGAGGGTAATGTGTTTGATGTGGTGTACATGGACTTCTAAAAAGCATTTTATAAAGTACCACATAATAGGCTTATCAGCAAAGTTAAAGCCCATGGCAGTGTTGTGGGAAATTTAACTGACCACTCTCGAGTCCGTGGGACAAAGCAAAGACCTTTATTCGAGCATATGCAAGGGAGAAGCTCCTGGTATCCCAAGGAACCTCTCAGCGATACGGAGTTTGCAGCAGGTATTTATAGTTCTTAAGTTCCAGTTTTACCATACAATTCTGTGATAGCCATCAATCATTAATTGTTTTAGTCCATTACATACATCATGTGGTTAGTAACCTGATCAATGAACAATACAGGCCTAGTATAAAGTATACAGTATCGTGGGCTTTATTAATAGAGGCATAGAGTACAACAGCAAGGAAGTTATGTTGAACTTGTATAAGACAATAGTTCTGCCTCAGCTGAAGTATTGCGTCCAGTTCTGGGCGCCGCATTTTAGGAATGTCATTGGAGAGAGTACAGAAAAGATTCACGAGAATGGTTCCAGGGATTAGGAATTTCACTTATGACGATTGATTGGAGAAGTTAGGGCTGTTTTCCTTGGAGAAGAGCAGGCTGAGAGGTGATTTGCTAGAGTTATTCAAGATCATGAGGGGTCTGAACAGAGTAGATAGAGAGAAACTGTTCCCACTCGTGCAAGGATTGTGAACGAGAGGGCACAGATTTAAAGTATTTGGTAAGAGAAGCAAAAGTGACATGAGGAAAATTATTTTCACGCAGCGAGTCGTTAAGGTCTTTAATGTGCTGCCTGAGAAAGTGATGGAGACATTTTTAATTGAAATATTCAAAAGGGAATTAGTTATATGAAGAGGAAGAATGTGCAGGGTTACGGGAAGAAAGCAGGGGAATGGAACTGAGGTAATTGCTCTTTCAGAGAACCAGTGTGGACACGATGGGCTGAATGGCCTCCTTCTGCACTGTAACAATTCTGTCTTTCTGTGAGATGTTTCCTACTATCCCAATCTCCGGCCTTGAGTCTGTTAGTTCCTTGATAACTTAATTGCCTGTTTGGCCTTCACTTCCCCTTATTTCCCTCCACAGAATAACATGTTTACTCAGACTGTTATGGCTATTATTATCACTGCTGCTGAGTTTGCAGTCCCAGGGCTGACATTGGTCAAGTATCCCATCATGCCTATCTTCACTACAGTGCTTATTTTAAGATTAGTTGTTTGGTAGTACAGAACTTGAGGACTGCTGAAAACAGAGACATTTTGGCGAAGCTTTTTGTCTTGCATTCATCAGGACAATTCGTAAGAATACCAATGTAAGTGAAAGCAACAAAGCTATACTGTATGAGAGAGAGAGTGCTGATTGATTGGCAAGTGGACTTTGATTGATAGAGGCATTGTCATTGAGAACGCAACAGTTTATGGTGACTAACAGTTAACTGCCAAGCTTGTTTGAAATTTCAACCAGGCTGCTTGACTCTGGTTAAGAATTGCCCTGAGGAATGAACCAGCGAATGACTGTCACTTATTTTGTTTAGCTGAAACAGATGCAATGTGTGTACATGCTCTTTCTGTCTGCAAACAACAGGGCCTCTGTATTAAAATATATGTAGCTTCCAGTACACGCAAATGCGCCATTTTGCAAGCCTGACTGACAATCTTTAATTGGTTGTCAGTGTAATTCTTAGCACACTGAGGCTTATTTAGCAAATGTTGTCCGATCGCGGAATCAGATCTAATGTTGGACACTGTGTTTTGAGTTTTGCAAGCACAGGCTGGTTGGGTATGGTCTGTACCTTGCCCGTTGCGAATAGCGGAAGGGACATGTTGTTTGAATACAGTCCACCAGTCTTTGGAACGTACGGTCTATATACCTAGCATCGCACTGGAATTGAAATTCATATACCACATTATTCATTTGTGTGAGAGGCAGAATGTCTTTGTGGCTTGACGGTAGCATCCTGTTAGTGGCGAACACCACATGTGTTGCTACCATAGTAGCAGCGTGAAACAGCTAGCTTCACCTGTTGCTCAAATTTTTGGAATACATTATCCTTCTAGGGTAATCTGAGGTAGATTGGGCACTTTGTAGGGCTGGAAATTACGGCCTTGGGCCCGTTTATAAATTTGTGCGATATACAGCGAGAAATGATTTGATCAGGGCCATTGTCACGCAGGATGCCTTTGATGCGCCCTATTTCAGCATCAAGTTTGCAGGGTGAGCAAATGGCTCGGGTCCTATTGGTTGCCGATAAGGCCAATATTATCGTGCGTGGAACTGTAAGAATTCCAACGCATGTATTGACCGGTGATGGTAGGCTTGTAGTAGACCGTGGTAGAGAATTCCCTGTGGCACACCGCTCGTTACATCTTGCCCACCAGAAAATGACCCATTTATGCCTACTCTCTGTTTCCTGTTAGCTATCCAATCTTCTTTCCATGCCAATGTATTACCCCCTACACCATGAGCTTTTATTTTCCACAATAACCTTTGATGTGGCATCTTATCAAATGCCTTCTGGAAATCTAAGTACAATACATCCACCGGTTCCCCTTTATCCACAGCACATGCTACTTCTTCTAAGAACGCCAATAAATTGGTTAGACATGATTTCCCTTTCAAAAAACTATGTTGACTCTGCCTGATTACCTTGAATTTTTTTAAGTGCCCTGCTATAATGTCTTTAATAATAGCTTCTAACATTTTTCCTGTTGTGGGACAACTCAATCACCACACGAGGTGACTCAGGTACAGATTTCGATCGTTTATTCAAGCTTACGTAGGGAGAGACCACCTCGGGCAGTCCGAGGTAGTACTCTGATTTTACACTCAAAGATACAAACTTATATACTGTTCTTGTCACGCAATATGATCAAACAATGGATGATTTATCATGCACTGTTATGAATACACAGTTCTAGTCTTATCAATGCTCACAACAGATGTCTCCAGCCTTGGTCCTGTATCTCTTTGTTTCACATTAGTCAAACATTCCACAGTTTGCTGATTATGCAGCCTGGGCCCATTCGTCTTCAACATTCAGTCCCTAACCATGCCCCTTGCCCTAGTAGCTTGTTTGCCTTTTTCTCATCCTGACTTAACTATATTCTGCTGAGCTGCCTTTCTAATTCACATTTTATTTCTTCTTAACCCCTTCATTCCTATGACATATTAAGCTAACTGGCCTGCAGTTTCCTACTTTCTGTCTCCCTCTCTTTTTGAATAAAGGAGTTACGTTCATTATTTTCCAATCTAATGGAACCTTCCCCAAATCTAGGGAATTTTGGAAAATTAAAACAAGTGCATCAACTATCTCACTAGCCACTTATTTTAAGACAGTAGGATTAAATCCATCAGGACCCTTACAGCCTTACTAAAATGTGGTGACCAGAAATGGACACAATACTTGAGGTGTGGCCTAAATTAACTAAGAATAGAGATCAACTAATAATATTCGAAATGTTGTTTGGCTAGGGCGTGGTAAAGCATGGACAGAAATTCTGTAAATTTGTATTCTGTTATTCAGGCTGTACTTCCTTTTATTAGACTGTTAATTGCTTTGCTACATTGTTTGAATATTGGATTTAATATTACTTCCAAGTCTGTTTCTAGGTTTCTCTGTGATAATTTTATACTGTTTATTACTGCACATTTATCAGTGTTAAAATGGATTTGCCACCTATCTGCCCAATTGGCTAATCAGTCTAAATCTTTTGATCTCTCCCTTGATTTCTATAGAAAACTGCTTTGGTTTGTATTTAATACAATATATAATTTCACAATTGCCTATTCTAAACAGTAGCAAAATTAATTAATGCAAAACCTGCTACCAAGGCTATTTGGCTTGCATCTGCCATCTGATGGTATGAGTCTATGCAAGCATTATTTGTTGGCCTTCATTAAACAGCTTGGGTACAAAACCTATGGAACCACTAACTGCCAAGGTATAAAGATATATTCCCCATTACTTCACCCAAAAGTACAGTGAGAGATCATATGTATACCTTGAAACCAGATTGAAGGTAATAAATTAAGAGGGAGGGTAGATTTTCAAATTAGCATGTGCAGCGTAGAGTTTCGTCTGATGGAAGTATTATCACGGATTGAGGTGTGGATGTCAGCACCTAACACAATTTCCAGCCCATTAAAATAAAATTTTGCAGGCCACACTGATCTCTGCACCTGAATTCCTGTTATACGTATATTTATATTGCACAAAACTCAAGCAGGAGCACTAATTCATAAAATCTGTTCCATTTTTGTACTTAATTTTTTCCTATTTAAGGGACAGATATTTCTGAAATTGAGTTGGCAGAATTGGGTGTCACAGAGAGTTAAACATTTGTCCTTTACCTCTGGGACGTGGGTTTAAATCCAATCCAGACTAATGTGGTAAAGATCTCCTCTGGTTGCTGGTTGTAAGGGTCTTGTGTGTGATGAGATTGAGCAGTCGTGATCCAGTCTCACTCAGAGTCTGGTGTGGGAGATAGAAAAAAATGGTATACTGGCACAGTAGGGTTTGATGGGACGAAAGTCTCTTTTCTCTGTAGACTGTAACATCCTGTGTGAAATTATGTGGGCCAAGATGTTAACTGTTGCTTGGCTAGAGCAATATCAGGATCTTTTGGTATATCATTGTCTTGTTCATTAGGAATTGCACTTATGTTGCCATTCCAGGATGAAGCTTGATGCTTTGAGGAGAAACAATAATCCCAACTCGGATTACTGCTGTCTTGGCATTTCTTCGCAGACGAAGATTTTGGGAAGGTTGTAGTCATTGGTTGCAGGCTTGCTGGTGGCTAGTCAGGCTTATTCATGACCAGCATATTCTCCCACAGTGGGTGCAAATGAAGGTGTAGTCGATGCTGGGGGCAATTGAATCTCTCCTTCTTTCCTCTTTCATGCTGGTTCTTCGCTCAGTCTCAAAGGAGTCTGTAGCCTTCCTGATGTAGCATCTGCAGGCATCACGATCTATAGCCTGCGCTTCCCACTGGCGATGGTCAACGTGTGGGTTGTGTGGAAGGAGGTTGCCCAGATCTGTCACAGCTGGCCGCAAGTGAAGAAAGAAAGAACATACATTTATATAGGGCCTTTCACATCCTCAGAATCTCAAAGTGCTTTGAGATCAAAGAATTACTTCTGAAGTGTACTTACTGTTTTTTGGTGGAATGGAATCCAATTTGGACACAGCATGATGACACGAGCAGCAACTTGGTGGTTTTGGTTGAGGAATAAGTGTTGCCCAGGACACTGGTAGAACTCATAGCTTTACTCCAAGTGATGTCATGGGATCTTTTACCTGAGCAGGCAGAGGGAGCCACAGTTTAATGTTTGTTTGAAAGATGGCACCTCCAAGGCAAAGCAGTTCTTTACTTAAATTTGGAGTGGGGCTTGAACCTGTGATCATCTGATCTGGAGACAAGAGTGCTATCAAGGAAGTTTGCTGGTATTAGGAGGAAGACAAAGTTAAGTGTTTGTTTCACAAGAACACAAGAAATAGGAGCAGAAGTAGACCATATGGCCCATCGAGCCTGCTCGGCCATTCAGTACAATCATGGCTGATCTTGGGCTTCAATTCCACTTTCCTGCCCACTCCCCATATCCTTTGATTCCCTGTGAGACCAAATATCTATCTATCCCAGTCTTAAATGCATTCAATGATGGAGCATCCACAACCCTCTGGGGTAGAGAATTCCACAGATTCATAACCCTTTGAGTGTAGTAACTTCTCCTCATCCCAGTCCTGAATGATTGGCGCCTTATCCTGAGACTCAGTCCCCACGTTCTAGATTCCCCGACCAGTGCAAACAATCTCTCAGCTTCTACCCTGTCAAGCCCTTTCAGAATCTTGTATGTCTCAATTAGATCGCCTCTCATTCTTCTAAACTCCAGAGAATATAGGCCCAATTTATTCAGCCTCCCATCATGGGACAACCCCCTCATCCCAGGGACCAATTTTTGCTGCACCGCCTCCAGTGCACTGTTGAACTTTATCTTGGCCTTGCCAAGCATGGCAAAATGTAACTTAAGAACTACAATACTCTTCGGGGAGTATCATTGCCTTTTCGCACACAGTCTTTTATTGTGCCAAATCCTGCTGGTACACTTTTCTTAACATGTTTAGATGGTAGCCAAGGAACGGCGACCGACTTGAGGTACTTCTCTGTCAGGAGATTCTCAGTAGGGTTAGCAGCCATGGTTGCAGAGGTTAGTTCTCATTTTGTGAGAACTAATTCATGAGAACTAATTTCTCACTCTTTCTTCAAAAATTAGGGATGCTGTCATATAATGCAGAAATGTGGCCGCATGCATAATGATGTTTTTAGGGTCAGATCCTATCTGAACATTAATGGGCGCTAATTCTTTCTGTTCATATTGGCTTTGGGGTTGTTCGAAAAAACTATCTACAAGACCATACACTTTAAGGAGCTCTGTCACATCTTTGGATTGTGTCAACATATGAGAGAAAAGTAATGACTCATTTAAATTGAAGCTGCCACCTATTTAAGTGATATTTTTACTATATTAAAAAATCATAAAAAAAAACCTAAATTATGCTTCCTAGGCTTTCGTCATTTAATATTTTAAATGTTACATTTGACAACTAATGAATCAGAGAATGGTTACAGCACAGAAAGAGGCCATTTGGCCTGTCCTGTCCGTGCCGGCTCTCTGCAAATGCAGCTCAGCTAGTCCAACTCCCTGCTCTTTCCCTGTAGCCCTGCAGATCTTTACTCTTCAGGTGCTCACCCAAATCCCTTTTGAAATCCAAGATTGAATCTGCCTCCACCACACTCTCAGGCAGTGAATTCCAGTTCCTAGCCATTCGCTGCGTGAAAAGTTATCCCTCATGGCGGCATTGCTTCTTTTGCCAATCACCTTAAATTGGTGTATTCTGGTTCTCAATCCTTTCACCAATGAGAACTGTCCAGACTCCTCATAATTTTGAACATCTATATCAAATCTCCTTTCAACCTTCTCCAAGGAGAACAGTCCCAGCTTCTCCAATTTATCTCCAACTGAAGTCCCTCAACCCTGGAACAATTGTCATAAATATTTTCTGAACCCTCTCTAAAGCCTTCACATCCTTCCTAAATTGCAGTGCCCAGAATTGGGCACAATACTCCTGCGCAGCCAAGTCTAGGTCATTAATATAGATCAAGAAAAGCAGTGGTCCTAGAACCGATTCCGGGGAACCTCACTGTATATCTTTCTCCAGCCTCAAGAACAGCCTTTCACTACTATTGTGTTTCCTATCACTCAAGAAACTTCCTATCCATGTTGTCACTGTCCTTTTTATTCCACGGGCTTCAACTTTGCTGGCAAGCCTATCATGTTGCTTGCCGCAGATGCATCTGTTAATGACAGTATTGGTAGGAGTGACCACCGCACGGTCCTTGTGGAGCCGAAGTCCTGCTTTCACATTGAGGATACCGTCCATCGTGTTGTGTGGCACTACCACTGTGCTAAATGGGATAGATTTTGAACAGATCTAGCAATGCAAAACTGAGCGTCCATGAGGTGCTCTGGGCCATCAGCAGCAGCAGAATTGTACTCGACCACAATCTGTAACCTCATGGCCCGGCATATTCCCCGCTCATCAAGCCAGGAGACCAACCCTGGTTCAATGAAGAGTGCAGGAGGGCATCCCAGGAGCAGCACCAGGTGTACCTCAAAATGAGATGTCAACCTGGTGAAGCTACAACACAGGTCTACTTGCGTGCCAAACTGTGTAAGCAGCATGCAATAGACAAGAGCTATGCGATCCCATAAGCAACGGAACAGATCTAAGCTCTGCAGTCCTGCCACATCCAGCTGTGAACGGTGGTGGACAATTAAACAACTAACTGGAGGAGGTGGCTCTACGAATATCCCCATCCTCAATGATGGGGGAGCCCAGCACATCAGTTTGAAAGATAAGACTAAAGCATTTGCAACAATCTTCAGCCAGAAGTGCCAAGTTGATGATCCAGCTCGGCCTCTTCCTGAAGTCCCCAGCATCGCAGATGCCAGACTTCAGCCAATTCGATTCACTCCCCGTGATATCAAGAAACGACTGAAGGCACTGGATACTGCAAAGGCTTTGGGCCCTGACAATATTCTGGCAATAGTACTGAAGACTTGTGCTCCAGAACTTGCTGTGCCCCTAGCCAAGCTGTTCCAGTACAGCTACAACACTGGCATCTTCCTAGCAATGTGGAAAATTGCCCAGGTATGTCCTGTACTCAAAAAGCAGGACAAGTTCAACCCAGCCAATTACCACCCCATCAGTCTACTCTCAATCATCAGTAAAGTGATGGAAGGTGTCATCAACAGTGCTATCAACAGTTGCTTAGCAATAACCTGCTCAGTGACGCTCACTTTGGGTTCTCCCAGGGCCACTGGGCTCCTGACCTCATTACAGTCTTGGTTCAAACATGGACAAAAGAGCTGAACTCAAGAGGTGAGGTGAGAGTGACTGCCCTTGACATCAAGGCAGCATTTGACCAAGTATGGCATCAAGGAGCCCTAGCAAAACTGAAGTCAATGGGAATTGGGGAAGACTCTCCGCTGGTTGGAGTCATACCTCGCACAAAGGAAGATGGTTGTGGTGGTTGGAGGTCAATCATCTGAGCTCCAGGACATCACTGCAGGAGTTCCTCAGGGTAGTGTCCTAGGCCCAACCATCTTCAGCTGCTTCATCAATGACCTTACTTCAATCATAAGGTCAGAAGTGGGGATGTTTGCTGATGATTGCACAATGTTCAGCACCATTCACGACTCCTCAGATAGTGAAGTAGTCCGTGTAGAAATGCAACGAGACCTGGATAATATCCAGACTTGGGCTGATAAGTGGCAAGTAACATTCCCGCCACACAAGTGTCAGGCAATGACCATCTCCAACAAGGGATAATCTAACCATCTCCCCATGACATTTGATGGCATTACAATGACTGCATCCCCCATTATCAACATCCTAGGGGTTACCATTGACCAGAAACTGAACTGGAGTAGCCAAATAAATACCGTGGCTACAAGAGCAGATCAGAGGCTAGGAATCCTACGGCGAGTAACTCACCTCCTGACTCCCCAAAGCCTGTCCACCATCTACAAGGCACAAGTCAGGAGTGTGATGGAATACTCTCCACTTGCCTGGATGGGTGCAGCTCCCATAACACTCAAGAAGCTAGACACCATCCAGGACAAAGCAGCCTGCTTGATTGGCACCCCATCCACAAACACTCAGTCCCTCCACCACCGACGCACAATGGCAGCAATATGTACCATCTACAAGATGCATTGCAGCAATGCTTCAAGGCTCCTTAGACAGCACCTTCCAAACCCGTGACCTCTACCAACTAGACGGACAAGAGCAGCAAATGCATGGGAACACCACCACCTGCAAGTTCCCCTCCAAGTCACACATCATCCTGACTTGGAACGATATCGCTGTTCCTTCACTGTCATTGGGTCAAAATCCAGAAACTCCCTTCCTAACAGCACTGTGGGTGTACCTACCTCACATGGACTGCAGTGGTTCAAGAAGGCAGCTCACCACCACCTTCTCAAGGGCAATTAGGGATGGGCAATAAATGCTGGCCTAGCCAGCGACGCCCACATCCCATGAATGAATTAAAAAAAACTGGCACTTCAGCAAATGCCTTTTGGAAGTCCACATCAACCACATTACCCTCATCAATTTTGTCTGTAACCTCATCAAAAAACTAAATTTTTATTATTTTATTTAGTGAATGCAAATCCCTGAAGCCAAGCGATATCCTTCTTATTTTCTGAGTTTGTGATTAGTCCGCCACTTAATCTGTAGAGGAGACACTCCTCGGTAATGTGCAGCATCGTTTGTGTCTCTCCACACATGTATAAGGGGTTTGAACTGGGGCCCTGGCTTGGCCTGAACCTGTTTCGCAAGGACCATTCTCACCATGGTAGTTCAAAGCCTGCTTTTTGACAGAGGGGGTTTGTCACAAGGAACTTGTTAGTGATTTCCTGTATTTTCCATTCCTTGATCCAAAGGATATCTGCTGGCAGATCTTACTCAGGAAGTTGCTCCATATGGGCCGTCGAGATGGAAGGCGGGCAATAGGTGGATTAAACATGTCATGATGGAATGGTAAGTGAGGTGCAGCATGGATGGTTTCAACCAGCTTGTGGATTTTCATCAGTTGGCAGATGTGTGGGGGAGTGATGTTTGCGAGGACAGGAAGCCAGGGGAGGGGTGTTGACTGGAGGGTTCCAGTTATGTTGTGCACTGTTGCATTAAATAGAGTGTCAATAAGATGTGTATCTGATGAGCTATGTCAAACAGGTGCACAATACTCTGCTGCCGAGTATGATAGGGCAGTGCCCCACGTAGATCCAGCAAGTTTGGTTAAGAAGTTGTTTCTGGTTTTGAACTTTGTTGCTGTTTTCTTCAGATGCTCCCAGAAAGACGAAGTTCTGTCCCGAGTCACTCCCAAGTATGTTGGGTTGCGATCCTGTTTTAGTCTCTGACCATCCATGTAGATACATAATTCTTTTTTGGCACTGGTACTGTGGAGGTGGAATACACTGGCTATGGTTTTAGAGGGATTCAGTTTGAGACGCCATGAGCTGTAGTAGTCTGTCAACTTTGTAACTTCTTTGTTAAGGATCTGGTCGAGGGTACAGAAGGATAGTCATGGAGTTATAGAGTTATACAGCACAAAAACAGGCCCTTCGGCCCATCGTGTCTGTGCCAGCCATCAAGCATCTAACTATTCTAATCCCATTTTCCAGCACTTGACCCGTAGCCTTGTATGCTGTGGGTTTCAAGTGCTCATCTGAATACTTCTTAAATGTTGTGAGGGTTCCTGCCTCTACCAGGATGGAGCTTGGGTGGCACAACAGATGTCATCAGCATAGATGAACTTTCGAGACTTGGTTGTTGGCAGGTCATTTGTACATATGTTGAACAGCAGCGTTGGGGTTAGCATTGTGCCCTGTGGTAGTCCGTTGGCTGGTCTTCTCCATACACTTCTCCCTCCTCCAATGTAGATTCTAAATCGTCTGTTGCGAAGGAGTATTTCAAGAACTGTCCTGACCCAGGTTGGAAACACTCTGGACAGCTTTAGGAGCAGGCCAGTGTGCCACACTGTATCATAGGCAGCTGTGAGGTCCAGTCAATGCCTGTCTTCAGGTTCTTTTGGAAGCATTTTCAATGTAGGTGGTGAGTGCCAGAACTTGATCACATGTGCTGCGCCCCTTACAGAAACTAGCTTGGTTGACATTAAGGATGCTCTCTATTTCTGGAGATATGTGTTGCAACATAAGATGCTCAAAGATCTTAAAGCACACAGAAAGTATTAAAATCAGTCGATAGCTAGCCACCAGCGTGAGGTCCTTTCCAGGTTTTGGAATGGCAATGATTTTTGCCGTTTGCCACAACTTCGGGAGTGAATTTGAGCTGATGATTCTTGTGTATAACTGAGTCAGCCAGGTACGAGCATGGGTTCTAAGTTGTTTCAAGAATTCTGGTGCAATGTTGTCATATCCTGCTGCTTTGCCACAATTCAGGCCCTTTAATGCTTTCTCCAGTTCTACGATCTTGAAGGGATGAGGACTGCCATGTTCTGCATGTTGCTGGGGTTTTTTCAGTTCATTTCAGATGGTGCGTTTTGTTTTCTTTTCCAACGATGTCCTTGCTACATGGAGCAGATGACCAGCAACTTGATTCGGGGTGACTGGGTGATTTAGTACAGGTGATTTTTGGGCTGCTCCAAGGCGGCATATCAGGCTCCAGCACTTTGACTGGAATGAGTGAAATTGAGCCGTGCTGTTGTTTCCTCCCATCAGGCTCCAGCACTTTGATTGGAATGAGTGAAATTGAGCCGTGCTGTCATTTCCTCCCATCTGGCATGGCATGCAGCATTGAGAGACTCGATGAGGTGGTCTGCTATATCAGGGTCATCAGATGATTCATATTCCTTTAGGAGTGTTGCGCTCTCCGTATCAAAGCATGGGACGTAGATGGGCCGGTATAGCCACAAGGGATGGCTATATAAGCAGCTGTATGAATGGCACAAAAGTGCTTATATAATTCTTCCACAGGTGTATTATAGATAGGTATAGTTACAATGATGTGGCCCAAGATCTCGCTGTATTTTCGCCAATCTGCTTGACGGAAGGTCCATTGCATCGTCCTTGCACTGTTGGTGACTAGAAGGCAAAGGTCAATATAAATGAGCGACGGCCTGTGTTGACTTTGTGGGAAGTCATCCAGGTCTAGACACTGTGCTGGTTGAGGGTGACCATCAAGGGAACTGACCCAGCACAGGTCGGGTGAGTTTTTTAAAAATTCTTTCATGGGATGTGGGCATCACTGACAATGCCAGCATTTGTTGCCCATCCCTAATTGCCCTTGATAACTGAGTGGCATGCTAGGCCATTTCAGAGGGTATTTAAGAATCAGCCACATTGCTGTGAGTCTGGAGTCACGTGTAGGCCAGACCAGGTAAGGACAGCAGATTTCCTTCTCGAAAGGATATTAGTGAACCAGATGGATTTTTATGATAATCGACAATGTTTACATGGTCACCATTACTAACACTAGCTTTCTAGTTCAAGATTTGTTAATTGAATTTAAATTCCAGCATCTGCCATGGTAGGATTTGAACCCGTGTCCCTAGATAATTAGCCTAGACCTCTGGATTGCTAGTCCAGTGACAATACCACTATGCTGACCCCATCTTGCTGAATGGAACATTCCCCATTGCTTGGGGTCGTGTATCAAGGTGAGGCTATTTTTGGAGACCCACCCGAGGAGCTCTTCACCATCTCTGTCTGGTACTGAGCAACCCCAGTCAGTACTGTGGCTTTTGAAGTCTCCCATGTAGGTGGCTGGATGGGGCAGTATTGGCAGAACTTTCTGTTCCCAGCCGGCACTTGGAGACTTGTACATGTTTGCAATATGGAAACTGCTGACCTGAATTGTGTCATAGAACATGTTTGATGACAGTGTGGCTGCATCGGCAATGTCGGATTGGATATAGGTGGCACGGCCGTGTTTAGCATGAGGGGAGTAGCACAGTAGGTCAACGCTTTTGATGTAATAGTGATCTGTTTCTTCAATTTCATTGTGGGTCTCTTGTAGGCAAATGATGTCGATGGAGTGTTGGGTGGCAAAACATCAAATGAGGTTTCGCTTGGCGGCCGATAGGCCCTCAACATTAAGTTGTAAGATTCGGAGAGCATGCCCTATTGCCATAAAGCTAGAGGGTTGCTCAATGTTGAGACTGGTGGTTCTGGGGTGACTGGGATTCTGCAAGGGAGCTCTTTTGGAGTCCTTTAATTTTCTCTTGGAATTCAGTCTGCTGGTAGGATCAATGGCTTCCCTAGGGCACCTGGGTACTTATGGGGGGCGCGGCATGAACACTGATCCATTGTTCCCCGAAAATATCAAGCAAGTTAGTCAAACATGATTTGCCTACAACAAATCCATGCTGGCTTTCCTTAATTAATCCACGCTTGTCCAAGTGATGGTTAATTTTGTCCTGGATTATCATCTCCAAAAGCTTTCCCACCACCAAGGTTAAACTGACTGGCCTGTAGTTGCTGGGTTTATCCTTTCACCCTTTTTTGAATAAGGGTGTAACATTTTCATTTCTGTAGACCTGCGGCATCACCCCAGTATGTAAGGAAGATTGGGAGTTTATGGCCAGTGCCTCCGCAATTTCCACCCTTACTTCCCTCAGCATCCTTGGATGCATGTCATCTGGTCCTGGTGACTTATAAACTTTAATTGCGGCCAGCCTTTCTAATACCTCCTCTTTATCAATTTTTTGCCCATCCTGTATCTCACCTTCCTTTTCTTTCACTACGATTTTGGCAGCATTTTCTTCTTTGGTAAAAATAGATGCAAAGTACTAATTTACTACCTCAGCCCTCTGCCTCCATATGTAGATCCCCTTTTTGGTCCCTAATTGACACCACCCCTCCTCTTAACAAACTTTTACTGTTTAGTATTTATATGCCTTCCGAAGACTTTTGGATTCTTTTTATGTCAGCACCAGTCTCTTCTCATACTTTCTCTTTTGCCTCTTTTGTTTCCTTTGTGACTTTGAATTTTCTATATACAGCCTGGATCTCAATTGAAGTATCTACCTGACATATGTCATTCACACCCTTTTTCTGATTCATCTCCCTCTCTATCTCTTTCGTCATCCAGTGAGCTCTGGCTTTGGTTGCCTTACCTTTCCCCCTCGGGGAATATACCACAATGGTATCTGAAGCATCTCCTCTCTAAAGGCAGCTCATTGTTCCGTTACAGTTTTGCCTGCCAATTGTAGATTCCAATTTACAAGGGAAAGATCTGCTCTCATCCCATTGAAATTGACCCTTCTCTAATTAAGTATTTTTACTCTAGATTGCGCCTTGTCCTTTTACATAGCTAGCCTGAACCTTATGATACTATGATCAGTGTTCCCTAAATGTTCCTGTATGGACAGTTGATCCACTTGACCCACCTCATTCCCCAGAATCAGATTCAGCAGTGCCTTCTTCCTCATTCTACTGGAAACATTCTTTCTTTCTTTCTTTTGGGCCTCCTTATCTCGAGAGACAATGGATACGCGCCTGGAGGTGGTCAGTGGTTTGTGAAGCAGCGCCTGGAGTGGCTATAAAGGCCAATTCTGGAGTGACAGGCTCTTCCACAGGTGCTGCAGAGAAATTTGTTTGTCGGGGCTGTTGCACAGTTGGCTCTCCCCTTGCGCCTCTGTCTTTTTTCCTGCCAACTACTAAGTCTCTTCGATTCGCCACAATTTAGCCCTGTCTTTATGGCAGCCCGCCAGCTCTGGCGAATGCTGGCAACTGACTCCCACGACTTGTGATCAATGTCACACGATTTCATGTCGCGTTTGCAGACGTCTTTATAGCGGAGACATGGACGGCCGGTGGGTCTGATACCAGTGGCGAGCTCGCTGTACAATGTGTCTTTGGGGATCCTGCCATCTTCCATGCGGCTCACATGGCCAAGCCATCTCAAGCGCCGCTGACTCAGTAGTGTGTATAAGCTGGGGGTGTTGGCCGCTTCAAGGACTTCTGTGTTGGAGATATAGTCCTGCCACCTGACGCCAAGTATTCTCCGAAGGCAGCAAAGATGGAATGAATTGAGACGTCGCTCTTGGCTGGCATACGTTGTCCAGGCCTCGCTGCCGTAGAGCAAGGTACTGAGGACACAGGCCTGATACACTCGGACTTTTGTGTTCCGTGTCAGTGCGCCATTTTCCCACACTCTCTTGGCCAGTCTGGACATAGCAGTGGAAGCCTTACCCATGCGCTTGTTGATTTCTGCATCTAGAGACAGGTTACTGGTGATAGTTGAGCCTAGGTAGGTGAACTCTTGAACCACTTCCAGAGCGTGGTCGCCAATATTGATGGATGGAGCATTTCTGACGTCCTGCCCCATGATGTTCGTTTTCTTGAGGCTGATGGTTAGGCCAAATTCATTGCAGGCAGACGCAAACCTGTCGATGAGACTCTGCAGGCACTCTTCAGTGTGAGATGTTAAAGCAGCATCGTCAGCAAAGAGGAGTTCTCTGATGAGGACTTTCTGTACTTTGGACTTCGCTCTTAGACGGGCAAGGTTGAACAACCTGCCCCCTGATCTTGTGTGGAGGAAAATTCCTTCTTCAGAGGATTTGAACGCATGTGAAAGCAGCAGGGAGAAGAAAATCCCAAAAAGTGTGGGTGCGAGAACACAGCCCTGTTTCACACCACTCAGGATAGGAAAGGGCTCTGATGAGGAGCCACCATGTTGAATTGTGCCTTTCATATTGTCATGGAATGAGGTGATGATACTTAGTAGCTTTGGTGGACATCCGATCTTTTCTAGTAGTCTGAAGAGACCACGTCTGCTGACGAGGTCAAAGGCTTTGGTGAGATCAATGAAAGCAATGTAGAGGGGCATCTGTTGTTCACGGCATTTCTCCTGTATCTGACGAAGGGAGAACAGCATGTCAATGGTCGATCTCTCTGCACGAAAGCCACACTGTGCCTCAGGGTAGACGCGCTCGGCCAGCTTCTGGAGCCTGTTCAGAGCGACTCGAGCAAAGACTTTCCCCACTATGCTGAGCAGGGAGATTCCACGGTAGTTGTTGCAGTCACCGCGGTCACCTTTGTTTTTATAGAGGGTGATGATATTGGCATCGCGCATGTCCTGGGGTACTGCTCCCTCGTCCCAGCACAGGCATAGCAGTTCATGTAGTGCTGAGAGTATAGCAGGCTTGGCACTCTTGATTATTTCAGGGGTAATGCTGTCCTTCCCAGGGGCTTTTCCGCTGGCTAGAGAATCAATGGCATCACTGAGTTCCGATTTGGTTGGCTGTATGTCCAGCTCATCCATGACTGGTAGAGGCTGGGCTGCATTGAGGGCAGTCTCAGTGACAGCATTCTCCCTGGAGTACAGTTCTAGGTAGTGCTCAACCCAGCGGTCCATCTGTTTGCGTTGGTCAGTGATTATGTCCCCCGATTTAGATTTGAGGGGGGCGATCTTCTTGATGGTTGGCCCAAGAGCTCTCTTCATGCCATCATACATTCCTCTGATGTTTCCGGTGTCTGAGGCCAGCTGAATATGACTGCATAGGTGTTGCCAGTAGTCGTTTGCGCAACGCCTAGCTGTTCTTTGTGCAGTACTTCTGGCTGCTTTAAGTGCTGCGGATGTTAAATCGCTGGGGGCTTTCTTGTAGTTCAACAGTGCAATGCGCTTAGCGGCTATGACAGGTTCCAGCTCTTCATTATGAGATTGAAACCAGTCTGCATTTCTCTTCGCACTTTTGCCGTAGGTGGTCAAAGCTGACTCATAGATGGCGTCTCTGATGTGGGCCCACTTGGTCTCAGCATCCCCTGTGGGAGTGTTTTGAAGGGCTGTTACAAGTGAATTTAGAAATTTTTGTAACAGCTGTGGGTGAGAAATTCTGCTCGTGTTGATGCGCGGGTGGCCCTTCTGCTTGGAATGATGCAACTTCTTTGGTCTGAGTCTAACCTTGCTGCACACCAAGGAGTGGTCGGTGTCGCAGTCCGCACTGTGGAAGCTGCGTGTGATTTGAACACTGTTTAAGGCGGCTCGCCTTGTGACAATGAGGTCTAGCTGGTGCCAACGACGTGATCTTGGGTGCCTCCATGAAACCTGGTGACAGGGGGCACCTTGGGTTTCCTGATACACCGCACCAAACAACATGAAAAAAGGAAAGAAGGTACCAGCCCTTCGCTTTGCAAGCTGGAACGTCAGAACTATGTGTCCTGGCCTGTCGGAAGACCTTACACAAATCAACGATTCTCGGAAGACCGCCATCATTAACAACGAGCTCAGTAGATTCAATGTGGACATTGCAGCACTTCAGGAGACTCGCCTCCCTGCGAGTGGCTCTCTAGCAGAGCAAGACTACACCTTCTTCTGGCAGGGCAGGGATCCTGACGAACCAAGACAGCATGGAGTGGGCTTCGCCATCAGAAACTCCTTGCTCAGCATGATAGAGCCTCCCTCAAATGGCTCGGAACGCATACTGTCCATCCGACTGCTCACCACCTCTGGTCCAGTACACCTACTCAGCATCTATGCTCCAACACTCTGCTCCCCACCTGAAGCTAAAGACCAGTTCTATGAACAACTCCAGAACATCATTAGCAGCATCCCCAACACCGAACACCTATTCCTGCTGGGGGACTTTAATGCCAGGGTTGGGGCCGACCATGACTCATGGCCCTCCTGCCTTGGGCGCTATGGCGTTGGAAGGATGAATGAGAACGGGCAGAGACTGCTTGAGTTGTGTACCTATCATAACCTCTGCATCACCAACTCGTTCTTTCACACTGGAAACATAGTGATCAAGAAAATTCTCCATAATACACTTCAGAAACTCTTATCCCTCTCTGCCCTTTATATTATTACTATTCCAGTCTATATTAGGATAATTAAAGTCCCCCATTAAAACTACCCTACAGTTTTTGCACCTCTCTGTAATTTCCTTGCAAATTGTTTCTCCTGTATCTTTCCCACTAGTTGGTGACCTAGAAAATACACCCAGTAATGTAATGATAGGTCTCTTGTTTCTTAGCTCTAACCAAATAGATTCTGACTTTGACTCCTCCAGGACATCTCTCTTTCCAGCACTATAATATTCTCCTTATTCATTAATGCCACCCCTCCTCCTTTCTTTCATAGTCGTTTATGGCACAGAAGGAGGCCATTCAGCCCGTCAAGTTCCTTCCCTATCTTTCTGAACACCTTTTATCCAGGAATATTTAGTACTCAGCCCCGTTCTTTTTTGAGCCAGTTCTTTGCTATCACCATGACAGCATATTCCCATGTGGCTATCTGTACCTGTAGCTCACCAACCTTATTTATCACGCTTCGTGCTTTTACGTACATGTACTGTAAACCCAATTTAGACCTTATTGTATTCCCTCTTAGTCTGACCCCACCTAATAGCTTACAATTTTTTACTGTAGTGCTATTTGTCTCTCTCAATCCTTTATATACCTTGTTTCTCCTTTCTAATGCTGCATCCTGGTTCCCATCCTTCTGCCATGTTAGTTTAAGCCCTCCCCAACAGGACTAGCAAACCGCCCCGCAAGGACAGTTGCTCCATTGAGGTGCAAACCATCTGTCCTGAGGTTTCACCTTCCCCAGAACTGGTCCCAATGTCTCAGCAATCTAAAGCCCTTCGTCCTGCACAATTCTCTAGCTACACATTCAAGTGTTCTATCCTTTGATTCCTATTTTCTAGTGTGCGGCACCTGTAGTAATCCAGAGATTACTATCTTTTGAGGTCCTGCTTGTAGTCTCCTTCCTAGCTTCCTAAAATCTGTCTGCAGTCCCTTATCTGTCTTTCCACCTATGTCATTGGTATCGATATGGATCACCCCCTCTGGTTGTTCACTCCCCACTCTGAGTGTTCAGAGTGGCATCCTTGACTCTGGCACCATGGAGCCAATCCTGGACCACCATCCCAGAATCACACCTGCAGCCGCAGAAATGCCTATCTGTTCCTATCACTATAGAATTTGCCTGTCATTTCCTCCTGCCCTCCTCTATAGCTGAGCCAACTGTTGTGCCATGCACTTGGCTCTGACTGCACTCCCCAGCAAAATCCAAGGCAATTTGGCAAATTGGATCCAAAATTGGCTTAGTGGCAGGAAGCAGAGGGTAATGGTCGAGGGTTGTTTTTGCGAATGGAAGCCTGTGACCAGTGGTGTACCGCAGGGATCGGTGTCAGGACCCTTGCTGTTTGTAGTGTACATTAATGATTTAGATCTGAATATAGGAGGTATAATCAGTAAGTTCGCAGATGACACGTAAATTGGTGGTGTTGTAAATAGTGAGGAGGAAATCCTTAGATTACAGGACGATATTTATTTATTTATTTAGAGATACAGCACTGAAACAGGCCCTTCGGCCCACCGAGTCTGTGCCGACCAACAACCACCCATTTATACTAACCCTACAGTAATCCCATATTCCCTATCACCTCCCTACACTGGGGGCAATTTACAATGGCCAATTTACCTATCACCTGCAAGTCTTTTGGATGTGGGAGGAAACCGGAGCACCCGGCGAAAACCCACGCAGACACAGGGAGAACTTGCAAACTCCGCACAGGCAGTACCCAGAATCGAACCCGGGTCCCTGGAGCTGTGAGGCTGCGGTGCTAACCACTGCGCCACTGTGCCGCCCATATAGATGGGCTGTTAAGACGGGCAGAGCAGTGGCAAATGGACTTTAATCCTGAGAAGTGTGAGGTGAAGCATTTTGGGAGGACTAACAAGGCAAGGGAATATACAATGGGTGGTAGGACCCTAGGAAGTACAGAGGGTCAGAGGGACCTTGGTGTACTTGTCCTTAGATCACTGAAGGCAGCAGCACAGGTAGATAAGGTGGTTAGGAAAGCATATGGGATACTTGCCTTTATTAGCCAAGGCATAGAATATAAGAGCAGGGAGGTTATGATGGAGCTGTATAAAACACTAGTTAGACCACAGCTGGAGTACTGTGTACAGTTCTGGGCACCACACTATAGGAAGGATGTGATTGCACTGGAGAGGGTGCGGAGGAGATTCACCAGGATGTTGCCTGGGCTGGAGTATTTCAGCTATGAAGAGAGACTGAAAAGGCTGGGGTTGTTTTCCTTAGAGCAGAGAAGGCTGAGGGGAGATATGATTGAGGTATACAAAATTATGAGGGGCATTGATAGATTTGATAGAAAGAAACTTTTTTCCTTAGTGGAGGGGTCAATAACCAGGGGGCGTAGATTTAAGGTAAGGTGCAGGAGGTTTAGAGTGGATTTGAGGAAAACTTTTTCACCCAGAGGGTGGTTGGAATCTGGAAAGCACTGCCTGAAGAGGTTGTGGAGGCAGGAACCCTCTCAACATTTAAGAAGTATTTAGATGAGCACTTGAAACACCATAGCATACAAGGCTACAGGCCAAGTGCTGGAAAATGGGATTAGAATAGTTAGGTGCTTGATGGCCAGCATAGACACTATGCTGTATAACTCTATGACTTTATCCTCACCAGCATTCAGAACTGAATACTGGTTGGAGAACAAGGTGCATTCAGGGTACTCCTACACTATCTGTCTGGCCCTCCTTGACTGTCTGGTGGTCACCCATTCCCTCTCTGCCTCCACAACCTTAAGCTGTGGGGGGACCACCTCTAGAAAGGTGTTATTCACGCATCTCTCAGCTGACTGCAGTGACTTCAGCTGCCAGTCAAGCTCTGAAACCCGGAGCTCGAGCTGCTGCAGCTGGTGACGCTTCTCCTATGTGTTTGTCTAGGGCACCGAGAAGTATCCTGGAGTTCCCACATGGAACAGGATACGCATTCCATGGGACTGAGATGACCTGCCATACCTCCACTTAAACTATTAATTAAATTAAGCAAAATAAACTTAACACTTAAATAAACACTCACCAATCAGCTCCTTCCCTTGTGTTGACATCACTTTATTTTATAGGGAGGTTAACTTAAATGTTTCACTGAACTCTTATCTATAAACCTTAGATATATCTCAAAATTAGGAACCCTTTAATATTATTATCCCTCTTTATTTAATTTTAACCTTATCTCCCTGGATCTGATTAATTAATTTAGCACTGATCGGACAGCCATAAAGGTGGGGCTAAAGTGTGGCGAGTCGAAGAGACTTAGCAGTTGGCAGGAAAAAAGACAGAGGCGCAAGGGAAGAGCCAACTGTGTAACAGCCCCGACAATCAAATTTTTCTGCAGCACCTGTGGAAGAGCCTGTCACTCTAGAATTGGCTTTTATAGCCACTCCAGGCGCTGCTCCACACACCACTGACCACCTCCAGGCGCTTACCCATTGTCTCTCGAGATAAGGAGGCCAAAGAGAGATTGTATATTGGATAATTTATCACATAATTACAATGTATAGAATATGATAACTGACTGTTTATATATTTTATCAAATTGGTTTACTTTGTTGTTGTACTAATGATTGATCTAGCTTATTATATATATTGATTTGATTAAATTATATTAAATATTTACTCGTTGACTTACCGTCCACATGACTCCTGTGCTGTGACATCATTTTGCGATTTTCTTTTTTTCTTCTTCTGTTTGTTTCACCAACTCACAGTCAGAGTGGCTGTTTCTGACCACTGTACTCATGGGCCTCGCTCCTTATATCATTCTGCCTGGCTCTTTCTGTGAGAATAGTAATTTTAACTTTGGGTGCAAGTGGTAAACTGACAGTAGCGCATCGACTGCCTGTTGACTTCAGTGGAAACAAATATCGACTATGGCCATCATATTAGTAAAGGCAGAAAAAGAGACGTCCAAGACCCATGCCTGTAACAGGCATTAATCCCTTTGCATATGCAAATAGAGGGAGTCCAACTCCCACTGAGGCTCCCTTTGTAAAATTAGACTACCTAAACGCGGCAGCCCAAAATTGAAATCCTCTTTGCCAGTGAGCTGCCTGGTTATGCCTGGCAGGTGTCTGCAGCATGCTGGCCTTATGTAAACGAGACCCAAGGACCAATATGGTAAGCCTTATGCTTTCTTGTTCGGGTACAGGGTTTGGTTCCTGGGGCCTACTTTGACTTTTTTTTTACAGTAGAGGAGGAGGGCTTACAGAAATTGGATAGGATAACGATAGATAAGAGGTCTGGTTAGTGGTGCTCAAAGTGGAAAGGTTACCTGGTCCAGATGGGTTGTATCCTAGGTTGTTGATGGAAGGATGGAAATAGCAGGTTTTGGCCACAATTTTTCAGTTCTCCTTGGAAATGGGAGTGGTGCCAGAGGACTGGAGTGTTGCAAGTCTTACACCCTGGTTCAAAAAAGGGGACTGAGATAAACCTGATAACTGCCAGCCTAAAGCCTTTTTGCTGGCTGTCTCAGCCCCCGTCTACCCAATTGCTCCCGTGAGATAAAATTAGGGCTTTAAGAGGCTGTTATTGCTCTCTGGCATAATTAAAGTCATGTTGGTGCAGGCAGTGCTCATGAAGCAGCACACTGACGGCTCTGAAATTTTCATGCAGGCTTATTTGGATAATTAGGCTTAGTGGTTAATGTAGTTTTGCATTTGTGTGAGGAGAAATCTCAATGGAGTAATAAAAATTTCTGGCCAGCAGATGCAAATTAAAGGTATGTTCATATTTAAAAGTAAGTGCCTTCGTCTGGGGGCAATTATTTATCTCAGCCCTTGTCAAACTTCAAAATCAATTCCAAATATTTGTCAGATTTAGTTAAGGTTAAGGGAGAGGGATGAATGCCAGACATAAAGACCATCAAAAGAAATTTCATGTAGAGGTGTAGAACAGATTCTGTGAACAAGTGACGGTCTGGCACATACCTGGCTTCCTGTTTAGGCAATGGCTAACATTTTTCTGTGAGGAGGATTACCACACTCTTTCTTAGAGGACACCAGACACCATTCCTGGTAGCAGGTAGTAACCAGACTCAACAATGTTGGTGCTACCTGTGGAACCTGGCAACAGATGAAGACAGCACTCTTAAAGGAACCTGACCAGGATCAGTACCATGTCTCCCATGGTTGGCTCTAAGACTGCTTCCTACAAAGTGTTGCCTCTTTGCATGTACTGCACACCAATGTCAACCTCACACAACCTTACAGCTCATTCTTTCCATTTCATGCTGTCAGACTTCAGGAGCACATGTTAAAAATTACAATTTAGAATTATAATCTTTTTTATTCGTTCATAGGATATGGGCATTTATTGACCATCCCTAATTGCCCCAAGAAGGCACTGATCCATCTTCTTGAACCACTGCAGTCTGTATGTTGAACGTACTTCCACAGTGCTCTTAGATAGAGTGTCCCAGGGTTTTGACCCAGCGACAATGAAGGAATGGCAGTATATCTCCAGTCAGGGTGATGTGCTGCTTGGAGTGGATCTTGGAGATGATGGTGCTCCAATGCACCTGCTGCCCTTGTTCTGCTAGGTGGTAGAGGTTGCACATTTGGAGAGCGTTGTTGAAGGACCCTTGAAGAGTTGCTGCAGTGCATATTTTAGATGGCACACATTGCAGCTATAGTGCGTCGAAGATGGAGGGAGTGAATCTTTTAAGGTGGTCAGTGGGGTGCCAACCAAGTGGGCTTCTTTGGCCTGGATGGTGTTGGGTCGCTTGAGTGTTATTAGACTTGTACTTGTCCAGACAAGTAGAGAGAATTCAATTACACTCCTGACTTGTGCCTTGTAGATGGTGGAAAGGCTTTGTGGAGTTAAGAGGTGAAGTTAATTGCTGCTGAATACCCAGCTTCTGACCTGTTTTTGTAGCCACTATATTTATATGGCTGGCTCATCTAAGTTTCTGGTCAGTGGTGACCCTGGAGATATTGATGGTGGGGGTTCGAGGATGGTAATGCCATTGATTATCAAGGTGAGGTGGTTAGACTTTTGCTTGTTGGAGATGGTCATTACCTGGCAATTGTGGAGCACAAGTGTTACTTGCCACTTATCAGCCCAAGCCCAAATCTTGTCCAGGTCTTGCTACATCTAGGGATGGATCGCTTCATTATCTGAGGAGCTGCGAATGGAGCTCAACACTGTGCAATCATTAGCAAACATTACCACGTCTGACCTTATGATGCAGGGAAGGTCATTGATGAAGCAGCTGAAGACAGTGGCCTGAGGAACTCCTGCAGTTCTGTCCCAGGGCAGAAATGACTGGCCTCTGACAACCACAACAATCTTCTTTTGTGCTGGGTATGATACCAGCCAGTGGAGAGTTTTCTTGATTCCTATTGACTTCAGTTTTACTAGGGCTTCTTGACGCCACACTCGGTCAAATGCTGCCTTGATGTCAAGGGCAGTCACTCTCTCACCTGTCCTCTGGAATTCAATTCTTTTGTTCATGTTTGGACCAAGGCTGTAAAAAGGTCTGGAGCAGTGTGGGCCTGGCGGAACCCAAATTGAGCATCGGTGAGCAGGTTTTTGGTGGGTAAGTACTGCTTGATAACACTGTTGACGATACCTTCCGTCACTTTACTGATGATTGAGAGTAGATTGATGGTGCGGTGGTTGGCTGGATTGGTTTTGTCCTGTTTTTCGTGGATACAGACCGTGCCTGAGCAATTTTCCACTTTGTTGGGCAGATGCTAGTTTTGTAGCTGTACTGGAATGACTTGGCTAGAGGTGTGGCTATTTCTGGACCACACGTCTTCAGTAGTCGGAACCCACAGCCTTTGCTGTATCTGTTGTGCTCAGCCTTTTTTTTTTGATGTCATGTGGAATGAATCAAATTGGATGAAGACTGGCTTCAGTGATAGTGGAGACCATCACTTGGCAGTCACTTGGCATTTCTGGCTGACGATGGCTGCAAACACCTAAGCTTTGTCTTTTGCACTGACATGCTGGGCTGCGCCATCATTGAGAATGAGGATGCTCACGGAGTCTCCTTCCATTATTTGTTTAATTGTCCACCAACATTCTCGGCTGGATGTGGCAGGGCTGCAGATCTTTGATCTGGTCCATTGTGTGATCGCTTTGCGCTGTCTTTAAAATGCTGCTTCTGGTGTTTAGCATGCATATAGTCTTGTGCTGCAGCTTCACCAGGTTGGCATCTCATTTTGAGGTAAGCGTGGTGCTGTTCCTGGCATGCCCTCCTCTGGTCCTTATTGAACCAGGGTTGGTGCCCTGTTCATAAAAGCAAAAATGCTGGAAGTACTCAACAGGTCAGGCAGCACCTATGGAGAAAGAAGCAGAGTTAATGTTTCGGATCGATGACCTCTCACCAGTAATGGGGAAAGTTAGAAATGTACCACTGTGCTCTTTCAACCTTTCAAGACCGCTTTTCTGCTGGGACAACTGATGCAACATTAAGGGTTAAATACTAACCTAGAGAATGGCCTTGCTCGTCATGTCTCCTGCAATGTACCCAGAGAAGTCTGGCAGGATCCATGAACTAGTCTGCCTCAGTAATGGTGGGTCTGTGTAGGCAGTAGGTTCTTACTTGGATTCAACTAAATCAATTTGGGCATCTGTAAGGTATATTAGATAATAGTATCGAAAAGGCAAACTAAATAGCAGAAGTTCAACAAAGAGTTACAGGTTTGAAGTAATGAAAGGTCAATTTAGAACTGATATCAGTTTTTCTTCACACATACAGTGATGAGCACATGGAACAGACTCTCAGACAGATAGTTGAGGCAAGATGCTGGAAGCCTTTAAGAGTCAATTGTATGATGGAATGGAGGGATATCGAGAGGTCCTTTGGGGTGGATGAATAAACGGACAATGACAATCATCCTCATCTGTAAGCAGCTTGTGAACCCATTGGAAATCCTTCTGGCCCTCCAACTCATAGAGGACGAGGGAATTCCAAAGACTGTTCCATCTTACCAGAGGATATTGTTAAGTACCTGTGTTAGACAGTAAAAGGGGGGAAAGGAAAAATAAAATAGTAGCTGAAATTGAAATGGAGCAAATATCTACACTCTAAAATGCAACTAAAAAACTAAAATGAGTCAGAGGGGAGGACAGCTTCTTAGAGGTGCAGAGCCTTTGCACCTGCTGAGAGGTGCTGCACATCTTTTTGTTTTGCATATTGATCTTGCGTAACTTGGCATGAACCATTTGAATTTGCAGGGTAGGAATGCTTTGCCTTAATTAACTAAATATCTGAAGATTAATGAGACTTGAGCCATAGAGCAGTATGCAACTCCTGCACCCCTGTGCTGTTGGTTTAGGAAACATTGGGAAGACCATTGTTAATGCATCTCGTTGCCCCTCAATTTCTGCCCTCTTTATAGATCCCATCTCTAGCCAGTAGATGGCTCTATTCAACTTTTATACATATTACAATCACTTTGTTGCATGAATTAAAGGCCTGCTACCTGACCCGAACCTGATGGGACCCAACGACATGTGTCGGGGTTGGGTCGGGTCGGATCGCACTTCCGGGTCCGGCATTCGGGCTCGGGTCGGGCCAGATCGGACACGCTGTATCACAGATAAGTGGCTGCACTGTTAATTTAATTTTTGGACTAGAAAGGTGGTTTTGTTACAGTTATTTTAAGCTTGTGCAGATCAGCAACAAAGTGAAAAACGGAAGGTAAGTTAACTGATGGTCGGGTTGGGCACGGGAAAAAAATGGAAGGACTTGAGCTGAGTCGGGCTCGAGTTGGATGTGGTTCTATTGGGCTCAGTCGGGTTTTTCTTTGCAGACCCGAGTAGGTCTTTAGCATGACTTATTTGTTGAGATTGTCTAGCTATTTAGAGCTTAGATTATAAATTGGTGGTGGCCTTGACAGAAGTAGGTCATTAAATTAATATTAATGAATGACACAAGTATTTTCAAAAGAACCGTTTTTGAGTTGAGGTCTGGAATTAAATAATCAAAATTTCAGTGCTTTTAATTATCCTTTAAATGTAAGCCATAGAAAAGATAATTAGGAATCCCAGCTATGTAAGGTTTTATATTGTATCTGAATGTACAAGTGTCATCTGTTACATGTAGCCATTCACAATTTTAAAAATTGCATGTAACCAAAATTGTTCATATAAAGAAGAATAGTCATGTAGACTTATATAGAAATTAAAATTCAAAAGCAGACCATTTGGCTCAACCAGTCCTTATTGGTATTTATTCTCTACACGAGCAGCAGTCCTAATTCCATGTGCCTGCCTGTTTCCATATTCCTTTCCTTCAATCAGCTATCTACCTGTTCTTAAATATTGACATGGTCTTTGCTTCAATCATTAACTCTGGTCATGCATTTCACAGTCCCACAGCACTCCGTGTAAAAGGATTTTCCCTGATCCCTAAATCTTTTACATTTAAATGTAAATCTGAGTTCTTTTTGCCTTCAGTCTGGTTCAGTAAATATACTGAGTCGGATGTGTAGGTAAAATCAATTACTTTATTAGCCGGCTGACTTACTCTAATACAACGACACTGACTCCACCCCGGAGTCTGTCGGATCCACCAGAGTAAGTGAAGTTTGTGATACAGATACTACTGTTTATACATTAAGATTCATGCTACACCTCCTTGTTTAACCAATCAGTGCGGTACAATTCGACTTCACCCACGTGGTGACATGCAGTACATCTGTTGCTGAGGTTAACAATACACTCCATTCTCAATACATACTTGTTACCAACATAATATTGTTTTGCACCAGCAAGATAAAAGGAAGCGGACAAGCAAGCTAATTAGCAAGAGCATAGGAATCATCAATAAACACTCTGGTCTCACTCCTTACATTGATCATGAGTTCTGTCTCTACCTTCTGACAAGTAATTGCGGCGCATCCTGCTATCTCTATTAGGTGTACATTCCTGAGTGTTTCGTGCAGTCTGCAGCTACAAGTAGTGGCAGCTCACGAAGATAAGAGGGGCCTAGCACTCCTTATCACTCACACAGGGATGGACATCATTTGATTCACAGGAGTCCATTTGTTCCAAACCACAGGGAGTCACACAATCAGGCCATAAAGAACAGATGTCTTTGCAATTACCGGTGTCGGCTAATCTTCACAATCTCACACTCTCAGCTTTTACTTTTAACTATCTCATTGTGGTTTCTGCCACTTAAAATCAAAGCTCAGCAAAGCTACTATTCCTAACTTGGCTATATTTCCCATTAAGCATAGTGCCATGCCTTTCTGCTCACTTCCACATAATCATAACTATGTCATATTTAGACCCCTCAATCACAGAAAACAGTCTTTTTTGTTTATTCTGTCCCTTCCGTTCATGTTTTCAAAAGCCTCTATCAAATCATTCTTTAGTGTCCTCTGTTCTAATGGAAATAGTCCCAGTTTTTCAAGTAATTCTTCATATTTTTATTTCCTGAAACTAGACAGCTTCCTTGTGAATTTGTGCTGTGCCCTGCATATTAACTCAAAATATTTCCTATAGTGCGGAGGCCAAAATTGCTCACAGTGCTCTATCTGTGATTTTATTAAAATTTATGTAGATTCAATTACAATTTGACTTATATATTTTATCACTGTTGCATTGAAACTTATGTTGCTTTAGCTTTTTTATGGTCTTTTCCACTTGTGGTGTTGCTTTTATCGTCATGTGAACCTGTACTTCCAAATCCCTCTGCTGTTCATATCCCCGAGCTTCCCTGCATTCATAGTCTAATTATCAGTTTTTTATGTACCGTCTCACATTTACTGATATTGAATTCCATCTACTACTTTTTAGCCCATATCAATATTTCCTTGCAGTTTCATTTGGTTGCCATTACAGTACTGTGTTAACTACAATGTACAGGCTAACAAAATAAGAGGTTACTGCATGAAAGAAAAATTATGATGAATTTAATAAATGATGTAAAAGTTTTCCCCATCTTAATTACAGCACATTGGTGTTACACTACTGTACATAGAACAAATGAGGGAGTCGCATTTTGTTCAAGATGTAGTGTAAAAAGGTTTGTTTGCGGATTTAATTATACTCTTCATTCAAAGACACAGTTTCAAACTTTTGGTTTGGCGCGATAGACAATATTAAGTCTTATACTGTATTCCAAGTATGATAAATGCATTTAGGAGATAATATCAAGATGGTGTAATTTATACTATTCCAAAGGCTGGTAAGATAGTGGTAATAATTCAGCCTCCCTCTGTACATCGGCATCCATCCTTTCCACATTGCATCATAGATATTAGCCAGTATATTTAGAAAATGATTGATAGTTGTGTAGATTCTTGTAAGTAGATCTCATACCCTCTAAATTTGACAAGCAGCCATATGCTTTTTCACATGGATGATTAGCATTGCAAAAGCAGCAGAAGGTCATTTAATAGTGCAATTAATCACAAGAGCATTGGTCGTGGTCCATAGTGGTACCAAAGACATTGGTAGAAAGAGGGATGAGGTGCTGCAGGCAGATTATAATGAGCTATGAAGGAGACTAGCAAGCAGGACCTCAAAGGTAGTAGTTCAGATAACTCCCGGTGCCATGCGCTAGTAGGTATAGAAATAGGATAGAACAGATGAATGTGTAGCTGGAGAGATGGTGCAGGAGGGAGGGCTATAGATTCTCGGGACATTGTGATAGGTTCCAGGGGAGGTGGGACCAGTACAGGCTGTATCTCAACAGGGCCAGGACCAATGTCCTTGTGGGGCATTTTGCTCAAGCTGTTGGGGAGAGCTTAAACTAAATTGGCAGGAGGATGGCGACCAGGTTGATTCATTGAATATGTTCAAAGCTGAGCTAGACGGATTTTTGATTGACAAGGGAGTCAAGGGTTATGGGGGACAGGCAGGAAAGTAGAGTTAAGACCACAATCAGATCAGCCATAATCTTATTGAATGGCGGTGCAGGCTCGAGGGGCCGAATGGCCTACTCCTGCTCCTATTTCTTATGTTCTTATGTAGCTTGTACAATTAGAGAGAAAAAACAAGGTGCATGAAGGAGTGGGAGAGACAGGTAGCACTGGCATAAGAAGATAGTAAGCTATTAGGTGGGTCAGACTAAGGGGAATGCAGTAAGTTCTAAATTAGGTTTACAGTGCATGTATGTGAATGCACGGAGTGTGGTGAATAAGGCTGGTGAGCTACAGGTGCATATAGACACGGGGGGACTATGATGTTGCGATGATAATAGAGACCTGGCTTAAAAAAAGGCAGAACTGAGTACTGGATATTCCTGGTGTTCAGGAAAGAAAGAAAGCATGAAGGTTGGCAATATTGATTAAGGAGAATATTACAGTACTGGAGAGAGAGGATGTCCTAGAAGGGTCAAGGACAAGATCTATTTGATTGGAGCTAAGAAACAATAGAGCTACCATTACACTACTGGGTGTATTCTATAGGCCACCAGCTAGTACGCAAGATATAGAGCAGGGTTGTCCAACATATAGCCCGTGGGCAAGAATCCGCCCCCCAAATGTTTCCATCCGGCCTGTGGATGTATTTCAGAGATGAGAAATTTTCTGTTGTCGTCTTCTTGCGGACTGCTTTTTGAAAAAATCACACTGTAAGTTTCACAGCTGACAGGTGCTGACATCGGGAACAGCGATTTCCCAACTTCGGACAGATTCGGCGTTATCCGGCAGGTTCCGACACCGGAAAACCCCGAATCTGTCCAAAGTTGGGAAACCGCTGTTCCCGCTCCAAGCACCTGTCAGCTGTGAAACTGACAGTGTGATGTTTTAAAAACTGACCAACCACAAAGCTGCTGTGTGGAGCGCTCCAGCTCCCTGCAGCTGTCAGAGACAGTGAGAGAGAGAGAGGTGGGGGGTGGGGAAGAGAAACGGAGAGGGGAGAGATAGGATGGGGGGAAGGCAGGCGGAGGGGGCAGAGAGACGGGTGGGGAGAAAGATAGACAGAGGGGCAGAGAGAGAGAGAGACGGAGGGGCAGAGAGAGGGGGAGAACAGAGAGATAGGGAGAGAGGGGGGAGAATAGAGAGAAGGGGACAGAGAGAGAGGACGATACACGGGGGGGGGGGGGGGGGAGGGATCAAAACAGAGAGGGGGGGAACACAGGGAGAGACTGACAGAGAGAGCGGGAGAGGGAGTGATCATGATCACTCCTGACAGAGGGACATCTATCCGGAATACTCTGCATCGCTACAAGTGTGCGGGCAAACATTGACATTACAAGTGTGCAAGCAAAAAAATGCCGCATATCTCACTAAATCAGTGTCCAACATAGTGATAAGAAAGCAAGTCAAGAAATTAATCTTCTCATTTAAAGCTTCTTCACAAAAATGCACATTTGTTGTTTTGATTAATAGGAAGATACATTTTTAACGCCTTTATCTTTCTGAAATTATCTCACCGGCTCCCCATGTAAAACAAAGGTTGTAATGTGTCCCCCCATTCGAAAAGGTTGGACAATCCTGAAGTAGAAGAACAAAACTGCAAGGAAATTATAGAGAGGTGCAAAATCTTTGCAGTAGTTATAATGGGGGACTTTAATTATCCTAATCTAGACTGGAATAGTAATAGTGTAAAGGGTAGAGGGGGAAAAGTTTTTGATGTGTGTTCTGGAGAATTTTGTTGAGCACAATGTTTCTAGCCCAACCAAGAACAAGGCATTGCTATATCTGGTTTTGGGGAATGAGGTGGGTCAAGTAGATCAAGTGTCAGGAGGGGACATTGATCATAGTACCATAAAGTTTAGGTTCGCTGTGGAAAAGGATAAGGAGCAATGTAGAGTAAAAGTAATTTTTGTTTTATTCATTGATGGGATGTGGGTGTCACTGGCTAGGCCAGCATTTAAAACCCATCCGTAATTGCCCTCGAGAAGGTGGTGGTGAGCTGCCTTCTTAAACTGCTGCAGTCCATGTGAGGTAGGTAGACCCCACAGTGCTGTTAGGAATTTCCAGAATTTTGACCCAGCGATAATGGGAACGGCGATATAGTTCCAAGTCAGGATGGTGCGTGACTTGGAGGGGAACTTGCAGGTGGTGGTGTTCCCATACATTTGCTTCTAGTTGGTAGAGGTCACGGGTTTGGAAGGTGCTGTCTAAGGAGCCTTGGTGCGTTGCTGCAGTGCATCTTGTAGATGGTACACACAGCTGCCACTGCGCGTCGGTGATGGAGCGAGTGAATGTTGTGGATGGGGTGCCAATCATGCGGGCTGCTTTGTCCTGGATGATGTCGAGCTTCTTGAGTGTTGTTGGAGCTGCACCCATCCAGGCAAGTGGAGAGTATTCCATCACACTCCTGACTTGTGCCTTGTAGATGGTGGACAGGCTTTGGTGAGTCAGGAGATGAGTTCGGATTCCTAGCCTCTGACCTGCTCTTGTAGCTCTGGTATTTATACGGCTACTGCAGTTCAGTTTCTGGTCAATGGTAGCCCCTAGGATGTTGATAGTGGGGGATTCAGCGATGGTAATGCCATTGAATGTCAAGGGGAGATGATAAGATTCTCTCTTGTTGGAAATGGTCATTGCCTGGCACTTGTGTGGCGCGAATGTTACTTGCCACTTATCAGCCCAAGCCTGGATATTGTCCAGGTTTTGCTACATTTCTACACGGACTGCTTCAGTATCTGAGGTGTCGTGAATGGTGCAGAACATCAGCAACATTGCCCACTTCTGACCATATGATTGAAGGAAGGTCATTGATGAAGCAGCTGAAGATGGTTGGGCCCAGGACACTACCCTTAGGAACTCCTGCAGTGATGTCCTGGAACTCGGATGATTGACCTCCAACAACCACAACTGTCTTCCTTTGCATTAGGCATGACTCCAACTAGCAGAGAGTTTTCCCCCGATTCCCATTGACTCCAGTTTTGCTAGGGCTCCTTGATGACATATTCAGTCAAATGCTGCCTTGACATCAAGGGCAGTCACTCTCACCTCACCTCTTTACTTCAGCTCTTTTGTCCATGTTTGAACCAAGGCTGTAATGAGGTCAGGAGCTAAGTGGCCCTGGCAGAACCCAAACTGAGCATCACTGAGCAGGTTATTTCTAAGCAAGTGCTGCATGATGGCACTGTTGATGACACCTTCCATCACTTTAGTGATGATTGAGAGTAGACTGATGGGGCGGTAATTGGCCAGGTTGGACTTGTCCTGCTTTTTGTGTACAGGACATACCTGGGCAATTTTCCGCATTGCCGGGTAGATGCCAGTGTTGTAGCTGTACTGGAATAGTTTGGCTAGGGGCGCGGCAAGTTCTGGTGCACAGGTCTTCAGTACTATTGCCAGAATATTGTCAGGGCCCATAGCCTTTGCATTATCCAGTGCCTTCAGTCGTTTCTTGATATCACATGGAGTGAATCGAATTGACCGAAGCCTGGCATCTGTGATGCTGGGGACTTCAGGAGGAGGCCAAGATGGATCATCAACTCAGCACTTCTGGCTGAAGATTGTTGCAAATGCTTCAGCCTTATCTTTTGCACTGATGTGCCGGGCTCCCCCATCATTGAGGATGGGGATATTTGTGGAGCCACCTACTCCAGTTCGTTGTTTAATTGTCCACCACCATTCACGACTGGATGTGGTAGGACGTAGATCTGAGTCGTTGGTTATGGGATCGCTTAGCTCTGTCTATTGCATGCTGCTTACACAGTTTGGCATGCAAGTAGTCCCCTGTTGTAGATTCACCAGGCTGCCACCTCATTTTGAGGTATGCCTGGTGCTGCTCCTGGCATGTCCTCCTGCACTCTTTATTGAACCAGGCTTGGTCTCTTGGCTTGATGGTAATGGTAGAATGGGGAATATGCCGGGCCATGAGGTTATAGATTGTGGTTGAGTACAATTCTGCTGCTGCTGATGGCCCACAGCGCCTCATGGGTGCCCAGGTTTGCATTGTTAGATCTGTTCGAAATCTATCCCATTTAGAACGGTGATAGTGCCACACAACATGATGGATGGTATCCTGAATGTGAAGGCGGATCTTCGGCTCCACAAGGACTGTGCGGTGGTCACTCCTACCAATACTGTCATTAACAGATGCATCTGCGGCAGGCAGATTGGTGAGGTCGAGGTCAAGTATGTTTTTCCCTCTTGTTGGTTCCCTCACTACCTGCCGCATACCCAGTCTAGGAGCTATGTCCTTTAGGAGTCGGCCAGCTCGGTCAGTAGTGGTGCTACCGAGCCACTCTTGGTGATGGACATTGCAGTCCCCCACCCAGAGTACATTCTGCACCCTTGTCACTTTCAGTGCTTCCTCCAAGTGGTGTTCAACATGGAGGAGTACTGACTCATCAGCTGAGGGAGCGCGGTAGGTGGTAATCAGCAGGAGGTTTCCTTGCCCATGTTTGACCTGATGCCATGAGATCTCATGGGGTCTGGAGTCGATGTTGAGGACTCCCAGGGTAACTCCCTCCCGACTGTATACCACTGTGCCGCCACCTCTGTTGGGTCTGTCCTGCCAGTGGGACAGGACATACCCGGGGATTGTCTGTCAGGTATGACTCCTTGAGTATGACTATGTCAGGCTGTTGCTTGACTAGTCTGTGGGACAGCTCTCCCCACTTTGGCACAAGCCCCCAGATGTTAGTAAGGAGGACTTTGCAGGGTCGACAGGGTTGGGTTTGCCGTTGTCATTTCCGGTGCCTAGGTCGATGCTGGTTGGTCTGTCTGGGTTCATTCCTTTTTATTGACTTCGTAGCGGTTAGATACAACTGAGTGGCTTGCTAGGCTATTTCAGAGGGCATGTAAGAGTCAACCACATTGCTGTGGGTCTGGAGTCACGTGTAGGTCAGACCAGGTAAGAACAGCAGATTTCCTTCCCTAAAGGGCATTAGTGAACCAGTTGGGTTTTTACAACAATCGACAATGGTTTCATGGCCATCATTGGACTAGCTTTTTAATTCCAGATTTACTAATTGAATTCAAATTCCACCTTCTGTTGTGGTGGGATTCGAACCCTCTCCCCAGAGGAATATCCTGGGTCTTTGGGTTACTAGTCCAGTGACAATACCACTACGCCACCGCTTCCCTTAATTGAGGGGGGGGGGGGGGGTGCAATTTCATTGGGGAGAGAACAGATCTTTCCCTTGTAAAATGGAATTAAAGATTAGTGGGCAAAATTTTAATGAAACAATGGGCTGCCTTTAAAGAGGAGTTGCTTCGGGTACAGTCAAGGTATATTCCCACAAGGGGAAACGTTAGTATAAACAAATCCAGAGTTCCCTGGATGTCAAAAGAGATAGAGAGTAAGATGAATCATCAAAATAGTGTTTATGACAGATTTCGGGTTGATAAACCAGGCTGAATATAGAAAGTTCAGAGGGGAAGTAAAAAAAGTAATAAGAGAAACAAAGTATGAGACGAGACTGGCAGCCAACATAAAAGGGAATCCAAAAGTCTTCTATAGGTATGTGTATATATATATAATATATATAAAGGGTAATAAAAGGAGTGGGGCTGATTAGGGACCAGAAAGGGGATTTATGCATGGAGGTTGAAGTACTAAAGGAGTGCTTTCCATCTGTCTTTACCAAGGAAGACGATGCAGCTGATGTCATAGTGGAAGAGGAGGTCGTTCAGATACTAGATGAACTAAAAATTGATAAAAAGGGGGTATTAGAAAGGTTGGTTTTGCTGAAAGTTGATAAGTCACCAGGACTGGATGAGATACCCGAGGATACTGAGGGATGTAAGGGTGGAGATTGCTGAGGCAAAGGCCATAATCTTCCAATCCTGTTCAGATACAGGGATGGTTCTAGAGAATGGGACATTACGGCCTAAATATTCATCTCATTTTTTGGGTGCTAACTGGACTACTAAGGCGCAAAATTCAGTTGTGTAGCGCCGTTAGGAGGCCTACAGGAGGTTTCCAAGTGCGCGTAGCGTCAGTGGCCGATTCCTGCGCGGCCCATGTACTGTTAATGATTAGGAATGGTGCACACAGGTGCGTCCCCTGTGTGTAACCAAAGACCTTGAATGGATGTCACCATGTCATCAGTGACCTGAACGGGCTGATGCAATGCCAGAATACCAAATTTAGCCAACGCATGTGCAAGCAGCATTTTTAAAAATCTCTCCTGAAACAACAAGCGTTATGAAGTAAGTTGGGCCCTGTTTTGGAACTATTTAAAAAAACACTCAATAAGTTGCAGCTTAGGTGCTTTTGACTTACTTTTGTTCACACAAAGTTTGTGGAAGCACTGCGGTGATTTGGACAAGTTGAGTGAGTGGGCAAATGCATGGCAGATGCAGTAAACGTGGATAAATGTGAGGTTATCCACTTTGGTAGCAAAAACAGGAAGGCAGATTATTATCTGAATGACTATGAACTGAGAGAGGGGAAGATGCAACGAGACCTGGGTGTTCTCATATACAAGTCGCTGAAGCTAAGCATGCAGGTGCAGCAGGCACTAAAAATGGCAAATGGTATGTTGGCCTTCATAGCGAGAGGATTCGAGTACAGGAGCAGGGATGTCTTGCTGCAATTATACAGGGCCTTGGTGAGGCCACACCTGGAATATTGTGAGCTGTTTTGGTCTCCTTATCTGAGGAAGGATGTTCTTGCTATAGAGGGAGTGCAGCGAAGGTTTACCAGACTGATTCCTGGGATGGCAGGACTGACGTATGAGGAGAGATTGAGTCGGTTATATTCGCTGGAGTTCAGAAGAGTGAGGAGGGATCTCATAGAAACCTATAAAATTCTAATAGGACTTGACAGGTTAGATGCAGGAAGGATGTTGCCGATGGTGGGGGAGTCCAGAACCGGGGGTCATTGTCTAAGGATATGGGGTAAACCTTTCAGGACTGAGATGAGGAGAAATTACTTCACCCAGAGATTGGTGAGCCTGTGGAATTTGCTACCGCAAAAAGCAGTTGAGGCCAAAACATTGTATATTTTCAAGAAGGAGTTAGATACAGCTCTTGGGGTGAAAGGGATCAAAGGATATGGGGCGAAAGCAGGAACAGGTTACTCAGTTGAATGATCAGCCATGATCATAATGAATGGCGGAGCAGGCTCGACGGACCGAATTGCCTACTCCTGCTCCTATTTTCTATGTTTCTATGTAAGTTGCTAATGAAGTTTGAAGGTTGTTGCTGATCACAGGAAGGGAGGAAAGACCAGTGCCTTGCATAGGTATGGGGAAAGTTGTTGCAGTAACAAGATGGAGAGGAGGAGGCAAAGAGGAGAAGCTCTGCAAGGATGGAGGCTCTGCATAGAAGGTCCTACCTACAAAGGGTCACTCCTACTTAACCATGAACTAGGAGCAGTGCCTGAAGAAGCTACGATTCATAAAGCAAGTAGTTGTGTCATCACCTTCACAACAATCTGGAGCCTCAAATTAGGGCGAGGCCCTCTCGGTGGCTGTAAAGGTCACTATCACCCTTACAGTCAATGCTACTGGATCCTTCCAAGCAGGAGCAGGCAACGTCAGCAACATATCTCAGTTCCCCATGCATAGAACCATCAGGGAAGTCACAGAGGCACTTTATGCGAGGAGAGGGGACTTCATCCACTTCTCCCTGACGAAGAAACATTAGGATTTAATGACAAGTAGATTTGCGGCCTTCCTGATGGTGCAGGGTGCCATTAGCTGCACACATGTGGCTCTGCAGGCCCCCCCACGTCGATGGGGAGAGATACCACAACCGTAAGGGCTACCACTCTCTGAACATGCAATTGGTATGTAGCCATACCAAAAAGTTCATCTCAGTGAATGCCCGCTATCCTGCCAGTATCCACATTGCATTTATCCTGAGCCATTCTGCAATACTGACCGTCCTCAGGCTTCCAAGACAAAATGTAGGCTGGCTGCTCGGCGACAAGGGCCCTTCCACATGTAGCTCTTGACTCCCTTCCACCATCCCACTTTGTGGGATCAGTGGGCCTTCAGTGAAAGTCATGGAGCCACCCACAACATATGGAGCGAGCCCATCAGTCTCCTAAAGCAAAGGTTTTGCTGCTTAGATTGCTCGGAGGTGGGATCTCTGCAGTAAATGCTCGAAAGGGTGTCCATGTTTGTGGTGGTGTGCTGCGTCCACTATAACCTTGCAATTTTGTGGGCCCAGCCGCTGCTCCCTGGGATCCGGAGGGCACCTCAGGAAGAGGAGGGGGCAGGGAGAAGACCCCATCCCTATTTGCAACTGGACAGAGCGAGAATGACTGCATTGGGAGGCTTTAATTCAGTTAAAAGGAACTTCACTATTCCAAGGTGGACCCACCATTCCCCAAAAGTACATCTGTATCAGACTCCCTATCACAAAGACGCCTTGGCCAACATCATTCAGGAAAGGCCAACAGCAAATACCTTCACACAATAACTTTATCCAGCAATGCATCAATAATACAAAAAATCCCCCAGAACGAATCATCCTTGTGTATCCCCCTGGTGCCTGCCTTGTGGGTGCTCTCACCTGGCCTGGTGCTCCAGAGTTGCCCACCACTTCTAGGTTGGAAAGGATGGGCTCCTAACGCTGCGTGATTCCCTGTGCCATGTCGGAGCCGGACTCCTGCATGCTCCTAACCAGTGACAGAAGGCTATCTGGCAGGCCTGCAAATGCACCAAGCAGCTCCGTATGCATTGTCATCAGCATTTTCCTGTAGCCTGACCCAACAAGGTCCTCATCTGTGTCCCCTGCAGCAGAGCTCATCTGCGACCCGGCCCTCCGGGGAGTTCGCACATGATCTGATCTGTCCCCCTGGCCTGGTTGCAGCCCACTTGAGCCTGGTGACTCACCATGTGCTGATCCCAACTCTACATTCCCCTCAAATGTTAGTGCAGTGCTAGTATCTGAGCTGGTGGCTGTAAACGTAAGGCCAAGTGTCAGTCTGCTCTTCATTCTCATGATCTTGCTCTTCCTCTTCCTCATGGCTCTTTGAGGCTGCCCAGCCTTCACCTCCTGACTATCTGAAAGCTCAAAAGCGTAAGGGGAGGGTGGGGTTGAGGGAAGCGGGCTGGGGAGGAAAGCAGCAGTTAGATGGTCACTCCATATGCAGTTTCCATTTCATGGCACCTTTCAGAGTGAGGAGTGAATGGAGAAGATGTATAAGACAGTAACTTAACATAATCCTCAGTGGCCTCGGCAGCACTGGGTGCCACTGGTTCTGTTGTACTGTTCCAAATGATTCGTTGTACTGTCTCCTTGAGGGCACTGAGGGGATGCAGGCGTGCTGGTCCTTTGCTGGTTACTAACTTTCCTGCTTATTGTGGTCCACCTTCGCCTTCAAGAGAGAGGGCAGAATCATAGAAAGTTTATGGCACAGAAAGAGGCCATTTGGCCCATTGTGTTGGCCGATTTAAAAAAAAAAGGAGCCACCCAGCCTAATCCCACTTTCCAGCATTTGATCTGTATCCCTGCACTTCAGGTGCACAGCCAGGCACCTTTTAAATGAGTTGAGGGTTTCTGCCTCTACTACCCTTTCAGACAGTGAGTTCCAGACCCCCACCACCCTCTGGGTGAAAAATGTTTCCTCATCTCCCCTCTGATCCTTCTACCAGTCACTTTAAATCTATGCCGCCTAGTCACTGACCTGTCTGCTAAGGTAAAGAGGCCCTTCCCATCCACTCTATTCAGGCCCCTCACAGTTTTGTACCCCTCAATCAAATCTTCCCTCAGCTTCCTCTGTTCCATGGAGAACAACCCCAGCATATCTAATCTTTCCTATAGCTGCAACTTCCAGTCCTGGCAACGTCCTCGTAAATCTCCTCTGTACCTTCTCTAGTGCAATTACATCCTTTCTGTAATGAGGTGACCAAAACTGCACACAGTATTCGAGTTGTGGCCTAACTAATGTTTTATATAGTTCCAGCATAACCTTTCCACTCTTATATTCTATACCTCGGCTTATGGAGAAAAGGATTCCATATCCGTCATAACCACCTTATTGACCTGTCCTGCTACCTTCAGGGATCTGTGGACATACACTCCAATGCCCCTTACTTCCTCTCCCCCTCACAGTATCCTCCACTGTGTCTGTGTGCTTGGGTGATGTGCCTGCTGTAGCTTAATAGTTGTAGGCTTGTGGAGGTGTGTAGAGGTGTGTGGCTGGCAAGATTGGAAGGTGTGTGAGTAGGATGTAGTATATGAAGTTAGGGATGAGTCCTAAGTGTCAGGGTGAGGGATGGGCATGTGGTGCATTGAGCTGAGTGAGAGGTTGCGTGGTGTGGAAGTGTGAGATATGATGGACAGTGCTACAAAGAGTGGTACAACACAGGAGCTGCTTGGGTCCACACTACAATAATGGAAATGAGGTGTGTTTTTCACTTTTGTCTTCTTAAATGCTGTGGAACTGCACTGTAGTACCTTTGCTAAAAGCAGCTAATGCTATAGGGATGCATTATAGGTTATCTTAGCAGGTTATAATTGTTTCTATCTCCTGGATGTTCTAAGGTTATAACTCTTGGTAATAGAGACAAAATCCAAGAAGTGTATGATAATTACAGTTTTGTATTAATTTACTTAAAATGATGAAAGTGCAGCTGCATTTGCAGCATAAGTATCCTTGCTAAAGGGAAACAGATCACAAATAAACACAGAAGGAACAATATGAGATATGTGGAAAATTCTGTTAGGACCAGGGAACTGGGCAGTATTGTGGCAAATACAATTCAAGATAGATAACTGTCAACTAATACATTTTGGGGAAAGGTACAAAGAATAGAAATGTATCCCAAAATAGCCTTAAAAGAGTAGAGATACAAAGAGATCTAGAAGCATAGATACTCCAGATTTTTGCAAGCAGGATTTTGAGTGTTATGAGTCCATAACCAACATCCAGAAGTTTTACCTAAAGCAAATAGGATGCTAGGATGTATTTACAGAGCAATTCGCTATAAAACAAATACACAATTTTGTCCTTGTATAAGAGCTTGGTTAATCCTCAGTTGGAATACTGTGTTCTGTTTTGGTCTCTTCAGATGATGGGTGGATTTGAGGCTTTGGAAATGGTGCAGAGGAGAGCCACAATATTGATTCCTAGTGTGAAGCATCTTATTTACCCAGATGGGCACCAAACGCTGAGTCCCTACATTTTAAAGAAGCATAGACTTAGGGGTGCTTTGATCAGGGTTTATAAGATGGTGATGGGACTAGATTGTTTTTGTGCATCTTGTTTATTAGGGAGGGCCGGGGGTCACTCTTACAAGTTATGTAAGATCTGACAAGTTTAAAGATTATGAGGGTTTTCTTCTCCTGGGGAATATGGCTGTAGTAAAAAAAAAAGAAACTGAAGAAAGTGGAGTTGAGTCCACAAATAGATCAGCCATGATCTTATAGAATGGTGGAGCAGTCTTGAGGGGCTGAATAGCCCACTCCCACTCCTGCTCCTGCTCCTAGTTTGTATGTTCGTATGTATTTCTGCTGCAGAACTAGCCATGCACCGAGCCAAGCTGTTCCAGTACAACTACAACACTGGCATCTACCCGACAATGTGATAAATGGCCCAGGTATGTTCTGGCCACAAAACGCAGGACAAATCCAATACAGCCAATTAACTGTCCCCTCAGTCTATTCTCAATCACCAGTAAGGTGTTGACAGTGCAATCAAGCAGCACTTACTCAGCAATAACCTGCTCACCGATGCTCAGTTTGGGTTCTGCCAGGGCCACTTGGCACCAGACCTCATTACAGCAGCCTTGGTTTCAGCCTGGAGAAAACAGCTGAATGTCAAAGATGAGGCAAGAGTGACTGCTCTTCACGTCAAGGCAGCATTTGACCGAGTATGGCATCAAGGAGCCCTAGCAAAATTGAAGTCAGTGGGAATCGGGGAAACTCTCAACTGGTTGGCGTCATACCTAACACAAAGAAAGATGGTTGTGGTTGTTGGAGGTCAGTCATCTCAGCTCCAGGACATTGCTGCAGGAGTTCCTCAGGGTAGTGTCTTTAGCGTCTTTAGCTGCATAATCAATGGCCTTCTCTCCACCAGAAGGTCAGAAGTAGGTATGTTCGCTGATGATTGTGTAATGTTCAGCACCATTCGCGACTCCTCAGATACTGAAGCAGTCTATGCCCACATGCAGCAGACCTGGACAACATCCAGGCTTGGGCTATAAGTGGCAAGTAACATTCATGCCACAGAAGTACCAGGCAATGACTGTATCTCCTTGACATTCAGTGGCATTACCATCGCTGAATTCCCCCACCATTAACATCCTGGGGGTTACAATTGACCAGAAACTGAACTTGACCAGCCATATAAATACTTTTGGCAACAAGAGCAGGTGAGAGACAGGGAATTCTGTGGCGAGTAACTCACCTCATAACTCCCCAAAGCCTGTCCACCATCTACAAGGCACAGATCAGGAGTGTGATAGAATACCTCCCACCTGCCTGGATAGGTGCAGCTGCAACAAGGCCCAAGAAGCTCGATACCATCAAGGACAAAGAAGCCTGCTTGATCGGCACCCCATCAACCACTTTAAACATTCACTCCCTCCGCCACCGGTGCGCAGTGGCAGCAGTGTGTACCATCTACAAGGTGCACTGCAACACTCGCCAATGCTCCTTCGACAGCACCTTCCAAACCCGCAACTTCTACCACCTAGGAGAACAAAGGCAGCAGACTCATAGGAACACCTCCATCTGTAAGATCCCCGCCATGTCACAGACTATCCTCACTTGGAACTATTTCGCCATTCCTTCACTGTTGCTGGGTCAAAATCCTGGACCTCCCTCCCTAACAGCACTTTGGGTGTACCTACGACAGTAGCAGTTCAAGAAGGCGTTTCACCACCACCTTCTCAATGGAAATTAGGGACGGGCAATAAATGCTCTAATTTCAGGATTACGTCCCATCTTGATTCACCCATCCAAGGTCAGATTTTCAAAGCCCATTGGAAGCAGAAGTAGGTGCGCGCACAATTTGAAGGTTGTGTTCTCTGAGGTCGGCACCATGTCCCTCTATCTCTGAAACGCAAAGCTGTTTTTAAAGGGATGCCGGGAGGGAGGGAACGGCAACCCCGCACGCTTCCAATTAATCGCCTATTGAGCTCTTTGTGGAGGCCAATTAAGACTTGCTTTTCTCACTGGTGAGTGGTAGGAATCTGGAGAAGGACATGAGCCCGCTGGGATCACTTGGGCATCTGGGGTTGGCAGGGGAAGGCCTGGTGAATGCACAAAGTCCAACTGAGGGAGTTCAAATGGGGACAGGCTACTCTGACATTGGACAGAGCAGGCAGGATAAGCTTCAGCAGATGCAACCTTTTGGACAGCAGGAGGCCAAATGAGCACAGCGGGGAGCTGCAAGGGGACAAAGACACTGCCCAAGACATCGGGTCTACCGTCCAAGGGTCAGCTACCTGTAAATGACAGAGCGTCAGTGCTGTAGGAGGCTGCGCCTATCCAGACAGGTGGCCTCTGATCTTTGTGCTCTGATCCACAATGACTGGAGGCCTCACGGCCCCTTAGCAGTCTCTTAATTGCATCTATCAAGGTGTCCATCGCCCTGAATTTCTATGCAACTGGATCGTTCCAGGGATCAGCTGGTTACCTAGGTGGCATCCCACAGTCGGCAGCTCATGATGCCATCAGGCAGGTCACGGACACCATATTCAGGAGGGCAGGTGACCACATCCATTTTGACACAGATGAGCCTGCGCAGGCGGAGAGAGCATTGGGTTTCGCCTCTATCACTGGATTCCCCCAGGAGCAGGGCATCATCAGTTGTGTCATGTGGCCATAAAGGCACCCAGTGAGATCCATCAACAGGAAGGGGTTCCACTCCCTCAGCGTCCAACTGGTCTGTGACCACAACAAAAGCTTCTTCCATGTGTGCGCTCACTTTCCTGGCAACTGCCATGACACCTTCATCTTCTGTTGGTCCAGGCTGCCTCAGATCTTCACTCCATCCTCCAAAGTGCATGTATGGATCCAAGGGAACAAGGGAAACCCCTGACCCCTCTACAGGAGCCCCAGACAATACAACCAATGCCACCTGCTCAGCAGGCCAAACATTGAGCAGGCCATCAGGTTTCTGAAGATGCGATTCCGGTGCCTGGACCGGTTTGGTAGCAACCTCCCATACTCTCCTGCAAGGTCATTGTGGTGGTTTGCTGCACTTTCCATTACATGGCCTTTCAGAGAGGTGTGGACGTTGAGGACAGTGAGGCCCTGGAAGGAGACAGCTTATCGGGGAGGAGCAGGAGATAAGAGAGGGTGGAGCATGGGAGGAAAAAAGTGGGAACATGTTTTAACAGAGGGAAAAAATGTACAAGGGACAATATAATATGTACACTCAAACAGTAAAGTTTAAAAGCAACTTTGAATAACTGGCTGGTGCAATGTGTTAGCTACCTGTCCTTTCATCTCTGCCATATGGGTTTGAATACAGCCCAGATCATTGGGATAAAAATTTTCCTTCATTGCTGGTTGGAATCCTATGTGAAGAAAGTTCGGGCAATCTGAAGCCAAATCCAGGGCATGCACCCATGCAACAGAATTGCCTTAATTTTGCACTACATGGGCAGTTTCACTCAAAGCCACAAGGATGGATGGTATGAGAAGTGGAAAAGCCACATTGAAGAATTAGGGATACTGTTCTGAGAGTAAAAGAACAAATTTGAATTTATATAGCTCCTCAGGGTGTCCCAGAGCATCTTACAGCCAGTGGAGTACTTTTGAAATGTATTCACTGTTATAACAGTGGCCTATAAAGGGTGGCACAGTGGCGCAGTGGTTAGCACTGCAGCCTCACAACTCCAGCGACCCGGGTTCAGTTCTGGGTACTGTCTGTGCAGAGATTGCAAGTTCTCCCGGTGACCGTGTGAGTTTCTGCTGGATGCTCCAGTTTCCTCCCACAGCCAAAGACCTGCAGGTTGATAGGTAAATTGGCCATTGTAAATTACACCCTAGTGTAAGTAGGTGGTTGGAGAATTGAGGGAAGGTGGGGATGTGGTAGATAATATGGGATTAATGTAGGATTAGTATAAATGGGTGGTTGATGGTTGGCACAGACTAGGTGGGCCGAAGGGCCTGTTTCAGTGCTGTATCTCTCTATGACTCTATAAATAGAGCTGGGACTAATTACATGGCAGTCAATTTGCACACAGCAAGGTCCTATTAACAATCCTGTCAGACCAACTAAATAATCTGCTTATAAAAACAAAAAATGCTGGAACTACTCAGCAGGTCTGAAAGGTCACTGACCTGAAATGTTAACTCTGCTTCTCTCTCCACAGATGTTGCCAGACCTGCTGACTATTTCCAGCATTTTTTGTTTTTATTTCAGATTTCCAGCATCTACAGTATTTTGCTTTTATTATATTATTATAAATAATCTTCTTGTCATGTTTATTGAGGGATAAATGCTGGCCAGATACTGAGAAAACCCGTACCCGCTGCTCCCTGCCTCCGCTCTACTATACCCTCCACAAGTTGCTGTTCATATAGTGCCATGGGACCTTTTACGTCCACCTGAGAGGGCAGGCCTTCGTTTAACGTCTCATCAGAAAGATGACACCTCTAAAGTACAGTATTCCTTCAGGTACTGCGTTGAATTATCAGCCTAGTTTTTTGTGCTGAATTCCCTGGAGTGAGGTGTGATCCCACAACTTGGCAACTCAAAGGCAAGAGAGCCAAGATTGAGACCTGAAGGTAGTGTTAATGCACATTGTTGGGGCACAGTAAAGGACATTTTATTCTGAATCTGACTTTGGGGTGCTTGATGCTGACCCAGAATGTGAAAAGTAGAAAAATGCTACACTTACATCCCTTACCTTTAGCAGAAGAATTCATAAAATAAGCACTGTATTTATTATCAAAAAAATCCCTGAATCAGTAAGGTATCTTCCAGAGGAACTAAGATGTAACGAGATTATGATTCTATGGGAGAGTGGGACTAGCTAAATTGCTCTTGGAGAGAGCTGGCACAGGCTCGACTGGCCAAATGGCCTCCTTCTGTGCTGTGACCATTCTATGTATCTATGTTTCTATCATTCTGGTGAGCCTGCACTTCATCCCGTCCAAGGCCAACATAACGTTCCTGAGGTGTGGTCCCTAAAACTGAAGACTGACCAAGGCTCTCAATACAGCTGATGCATAATTTCATACCATTTGTAATCCAGCTACCTTGAGATAAAGGCCAAAATTTCATTAGTGTTTTTGATTGCTTTTCATCCTTGTCTGCTAGCTTTAAATGATTTATATTTGGACTCCCAAATCTATTTGTTCCTCTACAGTTCCGATTCTCTCACCAGTTAGGAAATAACACAGATTTTTCTTTCCTGGGTCCAAAGTCAATGATCTCACTTTGTTTTGCCCACTCACTTTATCTATTTCCCATTGAAACTTCCTACTGCGATCTGCACTACTAACTGTCCCTCCGAATTTAGTGTCATCTGCAAACTCGGATATACAATTCTATATTCCTCCATCCAAGTCATGAATAAATAATGAAAAGTTGAGGCGGCAGAACAGATCCCTGGGGAACACTACTTGTCATATCCTGCCAATCTGAGCGTATTTCTCACTCTGTCTCCCAACTTCCAACCACTTTTTTTAACCACACCAAAAGGCTACCTCTAATTCTTTGCACTCTAATTTTTCCTAATACACTACAAAAAGTTCTCCATTGATTGTAAAATGCTTTGGGACATCCAGAGGTCATACAAGAATTAAAAGTGCAAATCCTTACCTTTTCCTTACTGGCAAACACCAATTTCGCTTCTATATTTTTTTTAAAAAGCCCTTCATAGATATATCTTTTTAGTTAACCAAATATGGCTTCACTACACCACCATTTTTGTGCTCTTGCTGAAGAAAGCAGACCCAAAACGTTCCCTTCAAAAAATCATTGTAGAATTAGACAGTAATGTGGAAGAGCTAATAATATAGTTGAATATTATAGTAACATATGTATTTAAATGTGAATAATAACACTTTGTTATGTATAATCAGTATAAAATATAATGATGACTATTTTCTGTTTTTAGTGGTGCTACTTCAGTGGTATATCAATGCAGACAGAAGGGAACTGAGAAGCCTTTTGCTGTGAAAGTGCTGAAGAAAACTGTGAGTCTTTACTGTGTATAGGCAAGAAATGCCATTATATCTTGGGTTAATACAGCAGAAGGTTTTATTTGCAGGAAGCATTGAGACAGGTATAAAATAAAACAGGAAAAAGCAAGACCAGGAAAGGAAATGTCCATCGTTGGAATTCTTTTCAGTTGTGAACTGTATTAATCTATGGTATTTAATTCAGCTTAAAATGCCAGATTGCTTTGTTTAAATTACAAATCCATGCATGCATTTCCTGATATTGTAACTACATATACCGATTTCTGTTTAAAGCGGCATCTCCCTTAACTGCTGTATTAAAAGCGAATCCCCAGGTGGATAATAGAAATTGATGATTAATTGAGAGTTCCACTGAATTCAACTTTGATAAAGTGGTACAAAAATAAATTCTACAATCTAACAGTTCTATTTGTCTACATGAATTATAGCTTTTGAATTATGACATACAGTTACTATTCTTTTGTGCTTGTACCTCAAGTTTGGGAAATTACTCTCTGAAAGCATTAGAAATGGATATATCAAGACTGATTTTCCTTCTTCCCCTTGGCCTGGTCATATGAAGCATATGTTGAGGTGGGTGGGCATAACATTTGAGATCTACTTCTGGGTACTCCTTGTTTGAGTTCCCTCAGCAAGGCGCTGCTAAGTTGCTTCTGCTTATTTGTATGGAATTAGAATGCTTGTACCCGACAATGTTCAAGGACTTGAGAGAGGAAAGGAAGGTTGGAGATGACATGGTAGTTTGCCAGGACAGAAGGATCAAGGTAGAGAAGATGTTTCCATTTGTGGAGGAGACAAAAACTAGGGTCCATAAATCTAAGTTAATCACTAATAAATCCAATAAGGAATTCAGGAGAAATCTCTTTACCTAGAGAGAGGTAAAAATGTGCATCTTGATACCATGAAGAGTAGTTTAGGCGAATAGCATCAATGCATTTAAGGGGAAGCTGGATAAACACAGAGGGAGAAAGGAATAGAAGGATATGTTGATAGGTTGAGAGGAGTCTCTTATGGAGCATAAATACCACCATGGACAGTTGGGCTGAATGGCCTGTTTCTGTTCTGTACATTCTATGTAAATTAATGAAACAACGACCTACACTTCACAAATCTGCATTGACTCTCTTTGATCATCTCATACTTCCTAAGTGTTCAATCATTCTGTCTCTGATGATAGATTCCAGTAATTTCCCCACAACTGCTATTAAACTGATAGATCTTAAATGATGGAATGACATTTGCAATCCAAAGGCTTATTTCCTGAATCTTGAAGACAACTTTATAAAATTAAGATTATTGCTCTTGCAATTTCTTCCACTTATTTACTTTATTATTATGGGGTAGAAACCATCATGTCCGAGAGATTTGTCTATCTTGTGTCCCATTATATTCATCCATTTTTTACCTATATTAAATCCACTAACTTACTTTTTGGTTCTCTTACACCATTGGTATTTTGTCCACTCCCTGACACAAAAGGGCTGGATTTTATTTCAGCGATGGGGGCCCTGGGGATGGGCTGGAAGGCGGTGGGGGGGAAACACCTCGGCCCTTTATCACCATCCTGGCTGAATTAATTGAACTGCCCGCCGTTGGGGATGCTGTCTCCTTTAAGGGACAAGATCCCATGCCCAAGAGCTGCTGGCCAATCAGAGGGTTGGCAGCTCAACAGTCCCAGCAGCGCCACCAGGAGCAGGGGCCACTGCAGGTACTGTAGGCAGCCTGCAGCAGCGAAGATGGAAGAGGCCCTGGGAGCAAGGTAAGTGGGGTCGGGGTCACCGGGGCCAATGAGGCAGGCCCTGGAAAGGGGGTGGGGAGTGGATGGTGAGGGTGGGAGAGGTCTTGCCACAGGGGCAGCTATCACTGCTGGGGTGGGGGGGGGGTCCTCCATGGGCTCTGGATTTCCCCTAAAGAAGGGACCCTCCTCCCCCCCCCACCCGCCCCGAGCCCACTGGGAGGCCACCAGGTCTCAGCTGATGGTGTTTCCATGCGGCTGTGGGCCCCTTTTGGCATTGGCTAAATGCCAACAGAGGCAGCTACTTAAATTGCTTAATTGGCCTCTCAGCAGACTTGCCGTCCAATACGGTGCCTGCTGCAGACAAATGGCATGCCTAAACCACCTCATGCCATTTTGTCTGCCTCCTGCCTTGCCTCACAGCCCATCTTCGAGGGGCTGATAAAATCCAGCCCAAAGTACTGACATAGCAAATATGCCATTTCCCTATTATTAGCGCCGTACCAAATTCATTGCCATGAAAAATGTGTCATGGACCGTGAAATCTCAGGTCCTCCGTGAAATCTCGGATTCTCCATGAAATTGACCATTTTGCGAACTCAGCACATTTTGCTGATTGACACAAGGCTCAACTCTCTGGTGGATGAGGGAGGGCTTCCATTGCAGTTTTGAGAGATGCAGTCTCAAGTATCAACAGACAAGTGAGAATGCCAGAAAGATGCAAATCAAAAACTGCTGCAGCCATTACTGCAGCACGTTGAGTGAAAGAATTTGGAAGCCAAATTCTACATGCTGATGGCATGTTTTGTACAAGCTACAATGTTTGATTGGATCACACACGGCAGCAACGGTTCAGTGCCACTCAGAGTCCGAAAGCCATCGCTGCAGAAAGAGAGCATCTGACACCATACTGCTGGAAAACGGTCACGCAAAAAAAAAGCAACTATTTAATATCATTTTAAGGAGTCAACAGAGAACTCAAAATCATCAGTTGGTTGCAATGGAACTTATGGATGCTTTTGCAAGCGCTAACCTACCATTGGAAAAACCTGATCACCCAAAGCTGTGGGTATTCATTTAACATAATGTGCAAAATGGTGGTTGCTTGCTAAGTGCAAATAACTACGACAGGACTACCTTCGAAAGGTTTTTGCTACATATTGTGAGGACAATTCCAACAAACTCTGTGGACCCAGAGAGAGCTGTGTCTAAACACAGCACAGAGACAGGGAATGAAGAGACAGTGGTAGGTTGCTCCAGGCTCAAATTCAGCCACTGACTTCAGTGAGTACAGAATGTGATCTGTTTATTGTCAGCTTTTTACAATAGTTTTTGAGTATACAGTAAGTGCCATTTGAAATCAGAAACATCCTTTGTCTTTTTTTGTTTTAAAAAGATCCTTTTCATGGTTTGTTGCAACACCATAAAATTTACGATTCAAATATGTGAAATTGTGAAATTCACGATTCTTAAAATGCTGTGACCATGAAATTTGTAAAATTTGACAGTGAATTTGGTAGGGCTGTACTTATTATCTACTATAGACTCGCAAGCATCTGTCTTTAGTGGCCCACATCTTTCTCTTGATATATTTAGAAACATTTTTGCTGTTAGCGTTGATATCTCTTGCACTTTGTTCATATTTTCTTTTTGCATTGTTACTATTAGAATTAGAACATTACAGCGCAGTACAGGCCCTTCGGCCCTCGATGTTGCGCCGACCTGTGAAACCATCTGACCTACACTATTCCATTTTCATCCATATGTCTATCCAATGACCACTTAAATGCCCTTAAAGTTGGCGAGTCTACTACTGTTGCAGGCAGGGCGTTCCACGCCCCTACTACTCTCTGCGTAAAGAAACTACCTCTGACATCTGTCCTATATCTTTCACCCCTCAACTTAAAGCTATGTCCCCTCGTGTTTGCCATCATCCGAGGAAAAAGACTCTCACTATCCACCCTATCTAACCCTCTGATTATCTTGTATGTCTCTATTAAGTCACCTCTCCTCCTCCTTCTCTCTAACGAAAACAACCCCAAGTCCCTCAGCCTTTCCTCGTAAGACCTTCCCTCCATACCAGGCAACATCCTAGTAAATCTCCTCTGCACCCTTTCCAAAGCTTCCACATCCTTCCTATAATGCGGTGACCAGAACTGCACGCAATACTCAAGGTGCGGCCTCACCAGAGTTTTGTACAGCTGCATCATGACCTCGTGGCTCCGAAACTCGATCCCCCTACTAATAAAAGCTAACACACCATATGCCTTCTTAACAGCCCTATTAACCTGGGTAGCAACTTTCAGGGATTTATGTACCTGCTCATCTACACTACCAAGAATCTTTCCATTAGCCCAGTACTCTGCATTGCTGTTACTCCTTCCAAAGTGAATCACCTCACACTTCTCCGCATTAAACTCCATTTGCCATCTCTCAGCCCAGCTCTGCAGCCTGTCTATGTCCCTCTGTACCCTACAACACCCTTCGACACTATCCACAACTCCACCGACCTTCGTGTCATCCGCAAATTTACTAACCCACCCTTCTACACCCTCATCCAGGTCATTTATAAAAATGACAAACAGCAGTGGCCCCAAAACAGAACCTTGCGGTACACCACTAGTAACTAAACTCCAGGATGAATATTTGCCATCAACCACCACCCTCTGTCTTCTTTCAGCTAGCCAATTTCTGATCCAAAGCTCTAAATCACCTTCAACCCCATACTTCCGTATTTTCTGCAATAGCCTACCGTGGGGAACCTTATCAAACGCCTTACTGAAATCCATATACACCACATCCACGGCTTTACCCTCATCCACCTGTTTGGTCACCTTCTCGAAAAACTCAATAAGGTTTGTGAGGCACGACCTACCTTTCACAAAACCGTGCTGACTATCGCAAATGAACTTATTCTTTTCAAGATGATTATAAATCCTATCTCTTATAACCTTTTCCAACATTTTACCCACAACCGAAGTAAGGCTCACATGTCTATAATTACCAGGGCTGTCTCTACTCCCCTTCTTGAACAAGGGGACAACATTTGCTATCCTCCAGTCTTCCGGCACTACTCCTGTCGACAATGACGACATAAAGATCAACAACAACGGCTCTGCAATCTCCTCCCTGGCTTCCCAGAGAATCCTAGGATAAATCCCATCTGGCCCAGGGGACTTATCTATTTTCACTCTTTCCAAAATTGCTAACACCTCCTCCTTGTGAATCTCAATCCCATCTAGCCTAGTAGGCTGTATCTCAGTAATCTCCTCGACAACATTTTCTTTCTCTACTGTAAATACTGACGAAAAATATTCATTTAACGCTTCCCCTATCTCCTCTGATTCCGCACACAACTTCCCACTACTATCCTTGATTGGCCCTGTTCTAACTCTTATCATTCTTTTATTCCTGATATACTTATAGAAAGCCTTAGGGTTTTCTTTGATCCTATCCGCCAATGACTTCTCGTGTCCTCTCCTTGCTCTTCTTAGCCCTCCCTTTAGATCCTTCCTGGCTAGCTTGTAACTCTCAAGCGCCCTAACTGAGCCTTCACATCTCATCCTAACATAAGCCGCCCTCTTCCTCTTGACAAGCGCTTCAACTTCTTGAGTAAACCACGGCTCCCTCGCTCGACAACTTCCTCCCTGCCTGACAGGTACATACTTATCAAGGACACGCATTAGCTGCTCCTTTAATAAGCTCCACATTTCGTTTGTGCCCATCCCCTGCAGTTTCCTTCCCCATCCTACACATCCTAAATCTTGCCTAATCGCGTCATAATTTCCTTTCCCCCAGCTATAATTCTTGCCCTGCGGTATATACCTGTCCCTGCCCATCGCTAAGGTAAACCTAACCGAATTGTGATCACTATCGCCAAAGTGCTCACCTCCATCTAAATCGAACACCTGGCCGGGTTCATTACCCAGTACCAAATCCAATGTGGCATCGCCCCTGGTTGGCCTGTCCACATACTGTGTCAGAAAACCCTCCTGCACACACTGGACAAAAACCGACCCATCTAAAGTACTCGAACTATAGTATTTCCAGTCAATATTTGGAAAGTTAAAGTCCCCCATAACCACTACCCTGTTACTCTCGCTCCTGTCGAGAATCATCTTCGCTATCCTTTCCTCTACATCTCTGGAACTATTTGGAGGTCTATAGAAAACTCCCAACAGGGTGACCTCTCCTCTCCTGTTTCTAACCTTGGCCCATACTACCTCAGTAGACGAGTCCTCAAACGTCCTTTCTGCCGCTGTAATACTTTCCTTGATTAACAATGCCACACCCCCCCCCCTCTTTTACCCTCTTCTCTGTTCTTACTGAAACATCTAAATCCCGGAACCTGCAACATCCATTCCTGCCCCTGCTCTACCCATGTCTCTGAAATGGCCACAACATCAGGATCCCAGGTACCAACCCATGCTGCAAGCTCACCCACCTTATTCCGGATGCTCCTGGCGTTGAAGTAGACACACTTTAAACCAAGTTCTTGCTTGCCAGTGCCCTCTTGCGTCCCTGTAACCTTATCCCCTACCTCACTACTCTCAACAGCCTGTACACTGGAACTACAATTTAGGTTCCCATTCCCCTGCTGATTTAGTTTAAACCCCCCCGAAGAGCACTAACAAATCTCCCCCCCAGGATATTGGTACCCCTCTGGTTCAGGTGAAGACCATCCTGTTTGTAGAGGTCCCACCTACCCCAGAAAGAGCCCCAATTATCCAGGAAACCAAATTCTTTACATTCCTTTGTTTCTTTTTGTCGCTGACCCAGTCCGCTGTATTTCCACTTTCTCTTGCATTTGTCGTAAGCCTTTCCTTTTAACTTGATACAGTCTGTTACCTCATTTGTTGACCATGATGCTTAACTATGCAAGTGGAGCCTTTGTCGTTTAGGGGTGCGTACTCGTCTTTTTTTGTACCAAATACTTTGAATACTTCACACTGTTTGTAGGTCAGTTCATTTCTCATCCCTTCAACGTTTTCCTTTCTTTAATTTAAAATCTTAGTTTGAAACTCTCTTCTGGCTCTCAAATATAATATCAAATTCAATCATTTTATCATCACTATTTTCAGGATGTTACCTTACTATCAGATTGTTAATTAATTTTATAAAGTATAGATATGGAGGTTTATAATATTTATAATTAAGCTTTTGTTTTAATCCATATTTTTCTTCTCATACACAATTTTATAATTATTACTTATTTCCTGTCAAAAGCATCATGTAAGAAATTATGAAATGTATTCATTTTATATCCCTTGATTGTGTGACTACATCCTTTTGGTAGTTATATACAATCAGCTAATATAAAATGATATCTGTAGTAGATACTGTAGTCATTGAGAGCACGCTAGGGGCCTCTATCTTCCTTGCTAAAGCTGATTAAGTCCAGTGTTGGATTGTTATATCACTCCCACACTCCCATTTACCTAAAAGTACTACTTTTTCTTGTTAAAAGAACATTTGCGAGAGATAGTATGAATTGAATTAAATTTAAAACGGTGTATTAATCTGAGATATTATGAGAGAAGGTGAATAATTTTTATGTCCGTTATGCCTTGTGATGCTTTTTTTGTGTCAGGTGTACATTAACAATGGGTTCCAGGGAGGATGCAGAAAGCTTCTATTTGAAATGCCCATATGATATTATGACCATTATGCTAGTACCATGTCAAATGGTAATTCTGTAAGGGGCATCCTATGTAATTACAGAGCACTAAAGGATTAGTTACAGGAGAAAGTTCTTTCAAAGGACACATTAAAGCATTGACTTACGTTTATGTAGTATCCTTAATGTCCCACCTTAGGACATAATAAGGACATTTCTGCACTATTTTTCTTATTTTGTTTTTCTGCCACTTAGGTTTTCATAGGTCTGTGGTAATTGCTTTGCAGCTTTGTTCCCCCTACAGTTTCCCCTAGATAGTCTTGCCACCAATATGTTTCTCATTGAGAAACCAGAACATGTGGCCATTTAGGAGGAGGAAGAGAAAAAGTAGTGGTAGGCACCAAGCTGCATCAGCGATGTTTGGTGCCCATCCTACAGAACCTTTTCATTATTTGTTTTTGGGATGTGGGCAAAGCTGGCAAAGCAATTTTTCTTACCCAAGAGTCAACCCATATTGTGGGAACCTGAGTCACATGTAGGCCAAGCCAGGCAGGGGTGGCAGCTTTCCTTAATATAAACAGATAATGCTGGAAATATTCAGCAGGTCAGGTAGCATCTGTGAAGGAAGAAAAAAGAGTTAATGGGCTAAATTTTTACTTACTTGACCTGCCACGTTTCAGGTCTGTGACCCTTCATCAGAATCAGGTTCCCTTCGTTAAAGGACATTGGTGAGTCAGTTGGGTTTGTACAAACATACTTTCATGGTTGTTCTATTTATTTTTTTTATTTTTTTATTTATTTTTATTTTATTTAGAGATACAGCACTGAAACAGGCCCTTCGGCCCACCGAGTCTGCGCCGACCATCAACCACCCATTTATACTAATCCTACACTAATTCCATATTCCTACCACATCCCCACCTGTCCCTCTATTTCTCTACCACCTACCTATACTGGGAGCAATTTATAATGGCCAATTTACCTATCAACCTGCAAGTCTTTGGCATGTGGGAGGAAACCAGAGCACCCGGAGGAAACCCACGCAGACACAGGGAGAACTTGCAAACTCCACACAGGCAGTCCCCAGAATTGAACCCGGGTCGCTGGAGCTGTGAGGCTGCGGTGCTAACCACTGCGCCACTGTGCCGCCCATTATCTACCTTAATGCTTTGCAAGACACCCATCACCTCCTCCTTTTTGATAACAACATGACCCAGACTATCTACACTCCCTTCCCTAGACTTATCATCCACCAAGTCCTTCTCTTTGGTGAATACTGATGCAAAGTACTCATTTAGTACCTCGCCCATTTCTCTTGCTCCACACATAGATTCCCTCCTCTGTCCTTGAGTGGGCCAACCCTTTTCCTGGCTACCCTCTTGCTCTTTATATACGTATAAAAAACCTTGGGATTCTCCTTAATCCTTTTTGCCAATGACTTTTCATGACTCCTTTTAACCCTCCTGACCCCTTGCTTAAGTTCCTTCCTACTTTCTTTATATTCCTCAAGGGATTTATCTGTTCCCAGCCTTCCAGCCCTTACGAATGCTTCCTATTTCTTTTTGACTAGGCTCAGAATATCCCTCGTTATCCAAGGTTCCCGAAACTTGCCAACTTATCCTTCTTCCTGACAGGAACATGCCGGTCCTGGATTCTAATCAACTAACGTTTGAAAGACCTTTACATGCCAGATGTTGATTTACCCTCAAACAGCTGCCCCCAATCTAAATTCTGCAGTTCCTGCCTAATATTGTTATAATTAGCCTTCCCCCAATTTAGTACTTTCACTCGAGGACTACTCTTATCCAGTATAAAGGAAAGTTGATAAATGCTTTCGACACACTTGTGCATAAATTCATTGTTACAGTGTTAATAAGAAGCTGAATCCCAAATAGGTTTACAGTCTTCATCTGTCTTATCAGGAATATTTAAAGCTAGAAATGCTAAGAAGGGTGCAAAAGAGGGAACCCTCCTTTCGCCTGTATTATTAGCATCACTATAGATTCTCTGTTGTGCACCTTGGTGAAGGATGGCTCGGGTTTTTTGAGTAAACCAATTGGAACTGAAGGATAAGCTTACTGCCCTTACTTTTGCTGGTGATTTTTGCTCTCATGTGTGATTCACATTTAGGAATGGCCCACAATTTGAGAATATGGCAATCCTTTAGCAATAACTCAACATCAAGAAGACTGCAGCATTTCATTTAATACAAGATTTTTCTGTCTAACTCCAAGGAGTAGATACAGGGAATCAAAGGGGCATAATAAAATTAGCGTTAGGCCATTTAGGAGAAAAATCAGAAAGCAATTTTTCACATAAAGGGTCGTAGAGATCTGGAATTCTCTCCCCCAAAAGGCTGTGAATGGTAGGACAATTGAAGCTTTCAAGACTAAGATGGATAGATCTTTGTTAGGCAAGGGTATGAAGGGATATGGAACAAAAGTGGGTAAATGGATTTGAGGTGCAGATCAACCATGCTCTAATTGAATGGTGTAGCAGTTTGAGGAAGTGAGTGGCTTATGTTATGAAAACCCACATGCCAAATGGAAAGTATTAATTTACCAATTGGAACTTTGCCTGAGACCTTTGCTGGAAATTCTCACAAATAACTTCTTTTAAAATGAGTAATCTGGCAGTCAAGATGGCCTCAAAAATATGCTTTCGAAACACCAAAGGATTAGGCGGGAGACAACATGACTGATTCAACTCAGCCAGAACAATGAGGTGCTCTCTGATTAAGTTACCTAAAATGGCTTTGTCAACGCTGTCATCAAGAGCCATCGACACCCATTGACTTTGAAAGAGCCAACCCCTTCCAAGTGTGACTGAACAACTTAAAGTGTGGAGCCTTGAATCTCAAAGAATTTTCCAGAAGGGCCTCACTAACCCAACAAAGAGGTTTGGAAATGCCATGTGACTGCTGTGCAGATTTTGGAGAGGCTAAGCTTTGTCAGTCAGAAAGCAGACAGTAACTGGACGCCATCAAGGGAACAACTTTCTCTCTCTCTCTCCCTCTCTCCAGTAAACATCCAGAGAAGCCTTGGCTGAAACAGCTAAAGTCTCAAACCTACAGGCTAGCACAGCCAGCAACTAGGAGATAAGGATCAAACCCCCTCTTCTGCCTTCCGGAGACTGAGAAGCAAACTTACAACCGTGCACGTGACCCAGTGAGGACTTCAGGACTACAATTTGAACTAAGGACTCTGGGACTGAGATTCAGTATTTAAATTCCATTTATTTCAGACTCTACAACAACTATCCAACTTTGCTTTCCCTCTGTAATCTATTTGTGTGTATCTGTGGTTCTTGTGTGAATATGGGCAAGGATTGGAACTGAGAATAAAATTTTATTTTAATTGATTGGAAAACCTGTCACTTTAAACATAAAAATGAAACAGAAAGGCCTGGAAGCCCTTTAAAAATGGCATCAGCACCTGCGTAGTGGCACCGGATGCCGTTTCCGGGGACGGAGCGCCCGCCCCCCATACATCTTTGGGTGCGGGCAGTCCGCCCCTTCCATGTTAATGAGCTGCTGCGTGAAATATTGCAGCGGCTCCACAATACACATCTCACACCTTTTGAAACTCGTCGCCGAGAGAACTGCCGCGACCTATAAAAATTCAGTCCACAGTTTCGTATTTTTTTTACATGCATAAATAGATGGTAAACAAGAGAAGACTAGAGGGGAAACAGAGACAAAGGGCTGGATTTTACAGTCCCCCTGATGTTGGGATTCATGGCGGGGGGTGTGCCAGAAAATGCCTCTGGCAGAGGCCCACCATGGGCCTCGACACTGGGAAGGCCCAGCCTGATATTGCCGGCAGCGGCGAGGCCTCGTGGCGGTCCCCCTGCCGCTCGCGACGGGACCAAAATCTGCATGTGTAAAACAATGCAAATAAATGCAGTAATCGCTTACCCGCTCCCGCCGTCCGTCCCGCTGTGATATTGGTGCCGGTGGCTGGCACTCCCATGCCTTTGGATCTCCGTCCAGAGAGCCGATGCGGGACACTGGTGGGGAGGGGGGAGCAGGTAAGTATTTCAGTGTGGAAACCGGGTTGGGGGGGGTGGTGGTGGTGGAGAGCGGGATCAAACTAATCAGATTGGTGTCGGGGATGGTGGGAAGGGGTGAAGTTAAAAGTTTATGAACTTTTGTTGGAGGGATGGCCCGATACACAAGGTAAATATTTTAGTGGGGGGAGAGGGCAAGGAATGAATTGTATGGTGATTAGGGTGGGGTAGGAGAGGGGCTAGAAACATTTATTTAATTTTCTTAAATAAATTTTAAATGACTCTCTCTCTTTAAATATTTAAACTAAATGGAAGGGCTCAAAGCCCTTTAAAAATGGCATTGGCACCTGAGGCCATTGCCAGGGATGGGCCTCCCGCCCCCTCCACATCATTGTGGGGGGCGGGAGGATGCGGTTCACCCTGGCCATTTAAATGAGCCGCTCAATATCGCAGTGACTCCGTGACGTGCAGTCTGCATGAGCAGACTGCCATTTTTGAAGCTCGCCAGCGGCAAGCTTGTAAAATCCAGCCCATAGTGAATATTCCCAATATAATTCGTCCAGCTAACCTCAGCAGAAAAGTTAGAAAATGCAAACTTTGTTTTAAAAAAAGTGACGCACACCCAAGCTATGGGATCAACAAATAACATTTTCAGAAATAAAGCGAAGTAATTCCTTGACATAGTAGGCAGCATCCTATTATTGGAAGGTGAAGCAGAACTATTCTCCAGGGGCAATGCAATGCTTTGGCTATCAGGATTTTATAATATTTTTTCCTGGCATATATAACAGATACTGACAACCAGGCAGAGTCAGCACTTTGGCTCGGTGTAATGTTGTCGCAAAGATATTCATAGAATCATACATCACAGAAGGAGGCCAATTGGCCCATTGTACCAGTGTGGCTCTTTGAAAGAGCTATCCAATTAGTCCCACTGCCCTGCTCTTTTCTTACAGCCCTAATTTTTTTTTCCTTTTCAAGTATAAATCCAGAATGGTTAGAGCCAAAGCAGCGATGAGCTTTAGTATATCCACTGGGGAGACTGATATTTTGTTAATCATATCTCATAATTATGCTGTCAGAAAAAATGCTCTAAGTTCATTCCATTTTTCTGCATGCCTGCACTTAAGGAGACGTAGCCAAGAGCAGGTGTCCAAGAATTTTGAGGCACTGTCTGGGCTAACAAAATTTAAACATTTTATTTAATTTATACTGTAGTAAAATTTGTTTATATTTGCCATTGTTTCACAGATAGATAAAAAAATAGTTCGAACTGAAGTAGGAGTTCTACTTCGACTCTCCCACCCCAATATTGTAAGTATGAATTACTATGTTCATCACAATATCTAACTTGTCCATTTACTAATATATTATCCAGGACGAAAACCCTAGTAATTTTTCCCCTTTTTGTGTCAGGAACCTAATGATTTAAAACTTGCAGATATAATATGATATATTTTGAAATGTTTTATATCAATTTTGATTGCTCACAATTGGATAGAAGCACAAATATATTTAGCTATTTTTGTGTCCTTTATGATACAATTGCATATTAACATTAGCATATGGATGCCACGACAGCATTTCAAGTAGGTAACCAGGAGAAGGACAGTTTTCGACTTTATGGTATGTTTCAAACTACTGCTGAATGTTTTCTACTTTTTCTTTTTAAGCAGGCATAAATTTTGTCAGATCTTTGCTCTTCTCTGAAAATGTTGATACACTATGAATTTCAGGTGGTTCGTTGCTAGAACCATAGAAGTGTTACGGCACAAAAGGAGGCCATTCAGCCCAAGGTATCTGCGCTGGCTGAAAAAACTAGCTGCTCAATTTAGTACCAACTTCCGGCACCTGGTCCGTAGCCTTGCAGGTTACAGCACTTCAGGTGCATGTCCAGGTACCTTTTAAATGTTTAGGGTTTCTGCCTCCACCATCGATCCGGGCAGTGAATTCCAGACACCCATCACCCTCTGGGTGAAAAGGTTTTTCCTCATGTCCCCTCTAATCCTTCTACCAATCACCTTAAATCTGTGCCCCCTGGTAATTGACCTCTCCACTAGGGGAAACAGGTCTACAGGCCCCTCATAATTTTGTGCACCTCAATTAAGTCACCCCTCAGCTTCCTCTGTTCTAAGGAAAACAACCCTAGCCTACCCATTCTTTCTTCACAGCTGCAATTTTCAAGCCCTGGCAACATTCTTGTAAATCTCCTCTGTACTCTCTCTAGAGCAATTATGTCCTTCCTGTAATGTGGTGACCAGATCTGTGCACAATACTCCAGCTGTGACCTAACCAGCATTTTATACTGATCCAGCATTACATTCCTGCTTTTGTATTCTATACCTCGGCTGATAAAGGAAAGCATTCCATATGCCTTCTTCACCACTCTATCTACCTGTCCTGCCACCTTCAGGGACCTGTGGACATGCACTCCAAGGTCTCTAACTACTTCTATCCTTCTCAATATCCTCCCATTTATTGTGTATTCCCTTGCTTTGTTTGCCCTCCCCAAATGCATTACCTCACACTCGTCTGGACTGAATTCCATTTGCCACTTTTCCTCCCACTCAACCAAAGCATTGATCTCATTCTGGAGTCTACAGCTATCCTCTTCACCATCAACTACACAGCCAATTTTTGTGTCATCAGCAAATTTCCCAATCATGCCCCCACATTTAGTCCAAATCATTAATATATACCACAAACAGCAAGAGACCCAACACTGAAACCTGTGGAATGCCACTGGAAACCACTTTCCATTGGCAAAAATATCTGTCAACCACTACCCTTTGTTTCTTGTCACTGAACAAATTTTGGATCCAACTTGCCACATTCCCCTGTATCCCATGGGCTTTTATTGTTCTGACCAGTCTGCCATGTAGGACCTTGTCACATGCCTTACTAAAATCCATGTAGACCATATCCACTGCACTATCTCATCAATCCTCCTTGTTACTTCCTCAAAAATTCAATCAAGTTAGTAAGACACGACCTTCCCTTAATAAATCCATGCTGACTATCCCTGATTAATCCATGCCTTTCTAAGTGGCAGTTTATCCTATCTCTAATAATTTACCCACCACTGAGGTCAGACTGACCAGCCTATAATTATTTGGCCTATCCCTTACACCCTTTTTAAACAATGGTACAACGTTCACAGACCTCCAATCCTCTGGTACTTCGCCTGTATCTAGTGAGGATTTGAAGATGATCCTCAGAGCATCTGCTATTTCCTCCCTGGCTTCCTTTAACAACCTGGGATACAATCCATCTGGCCCTGGCAATTTATCCACTTTCAAGGATGTCAGACCCTCTAATACTTCCTCTCTCATTATGTTTATCGTATTGAATATTTCACAATCCTCCTCTTTTACTACAATCTCTGCATCATCCCTCTCCTTTGTGAAGGCAGAGACAAAAATCTCATTAAGAACCCTGCCCACATCTTCTGCATCCACACATAAGTTCCCTTGTACATGTCTGATAGGCCCTATCCTTTCCTTAGTTACCCTCTTGCTCTTAATATACTGATAAAACATCTTTGGGTTTTCCTTGATTTTACCTGCTCATAAATTTTCATGTCCTCTCTTGGCTTTTCTAATTTCCTTTTTTACTTCACCCCTGCACTTTCTACACTCGTCTAGGCTTTCTAAAGTATTAAATTTTTTTGTGACCGTCATAAGCATTCTTTCTCTGCTGTATCTTACCCTGTATGCCTCTAGGTAACCAGGGGGCTCTAGATTGGGCCATACCACCCTTTATCTTTGTGGGGACACGTCTACACTGTGCCTCCAGAATCTCGCTTTTGAATGCCTCCCACTGGTTTGCCACTGATTTTCCTTCAAGTAGCTGTATCCAATCCACTTTCACCAGATCACCTCTCAGCTTCGTAAAATTTGCCTTCCCCCAATTTAGAACTTTTACTCCTGTTTTATCTTTGTCCTTTTCCATGATTATGCTAAAACTAACTGTATTGTGGTCACTACCTCCAAAATGGTCACCCACTGCTACTTCATCCGCTTGCCAAGCTTCATTTCTTAAGACTAAATCTAGAATTATACCCCCTCTCGTTGGGCTTGTTGCATTCTGGCTAAAAAGGTTCTCTTGAATGCAGTTCAAGAATTTTGTGCCCTTCACACTGTTTGTATCCCAAACTATCCCCAACTATTATTGCCATATAGTTTTTGCACTCAGAACTTTGCCTACATATTTGTTCTTCTATCTCCCTCTTACTATTAGGGGGTACACTGTTAGTAGTGTGGCTGCCCCTTTTTTACTTCTGAGCTCAACCCATATGGCCTCATTTGATGATTCATTTAGCATATCATCCCTCCTCACAGTTGTTATTGATTCCTTAACCAATAATGCTACACCCCTCCTTTTTTATCCCCCTCTCTATCCCACCTGAAAACTGTATATCCAGAGTTGTTGAGCTGCCATTTTTGCCCCTCTTTAAGCCAAGTTTCCGTTATAGCAGTGATATCGTGTTGCCGTGTGTCTATCTGTGTCCTCAGCTCATTGGCTTCATTTGCTATACTCCTTGCATTTAAATAAATACCTTTTAACACTGCCAAATTCCTATGCTGCACCCTTTTTAACCTTTGCTTCTTCTGTCTTTCAGAGTCACTCGCTAATTTTCTGCCTCCCATTCCCTGCCCAGAATTTGTCCTATCTGAAATTGCCCTCAGCTTCCCATTCCCATGCCATACTACTTTAAACCATCCCCAACAGCACTTGCAAACCTTCCTGCAAGGATCACTACCAAGGGAGAACACGTTTGTACCCAAAAGGTTGCAATAATGGCTCCTGTATCTGCACAAAAATATCACATTGGGCTGTATAGTTCTTAAAACTATATTTTCTAATCCCGTCGCAACTTAAAATTTGGAAACAGAATAGACGTGTTCTGCTTTTCAAGGCCCAATTTTACCTCAAAGCACGAGTGTTGCTTTTCGGGGCCGAGGCTGCTATCAACCCATCCGCCCCCTTGCAGTGTGACACTCGGGAGATTTTAGCTTCTGGACCTCGTTCAAATGATATAGCTGAAACTCTTGCCTGAACCCAGCGGAATGATCAGCTGGAGACCACTGCTGGGTTTCAACGGGGCAGTCCTGGTTCGAAGGCAAGTGGTAAGGGGTGCGTCCAAAAGTACATAGGAACATACGAATTAGGAGTGGGTGTAAGCCATTCAGCCCCTTGAGCCTGCTCCGCCATTCAGCAAGATAATGGCTGATCTGATTGTAACCTCAACTCCACATTTCCACCTACCCCCGATACCCTTTTACCCCCTTGCTTATCAAGAATCTATCTATCTCTGCCTTAAAAATATTCGAAGACTCTGCTTCCACCGCCTTTTGAGGAAGAGAGTTCAAAAGACTCACGATCGTCTGAGAGAAAATATTTCTAATAATCTCTGTCTTAAATGGGCAACCCCTTATTTTTAAACAGTGATTTCTCGTTTTAGATTCTCCCACAAGTGGAAGCATCCTTTCCACATCCACCCTGTCAAGACTTCTCAGAATCTTATATGTTTCAATCAAGTAGCCTATTACTTTTCTAAACTCCAGCAGATACAAGCTTAGCCTGTCCAACCGTTCCTCATAAAACTACCTTCCCTTTCCAGGTATTAGTCTAGTAAACCTTCTCTGAACTGTTTCCAACGCTTTATATCCTTCTTTAAATAAGGAGACCAATGCTGTACACAGTACGCCAGATGTGGTCTCATCAAAGCCCTGTATAACTGAAGCATAACCTCCCTACTTTTGTATTCTGTTCCCCTTGCAATAAACAATGTCATTCAATTAGCTTTCCTAATTACTTGTGGTACCTGCAATTCATGCACAAGGACACCCAGGTCCCTCTGAATCTCAGAGCTCTGCAGTCTCTCACCATTTAGATATTATGCTTTTTTATTCTTGCTGCCAAAGTGGACAATTTCACATTTTCCCACATTATACTCCATTTGCCAGATCTTTGCCCACTCACTTAAGCTATCTAAACCCCTTTGTCACCTCCTTATGTCCTCTTCACAAATTACTTTCCTACCTATCTTTGTGTCATCAGCAAATTTAGCAACCATACCTTCGGTCCCTTCATACAAGTCATTTATATAAATTGTAAAAAGTTGAGGCCCCAGCACTGAACCCTGTAGCACACTACCCATTACATCTTGCCAATGAGAAAATGCCCATTTATGCCTACTCTCTGTTTCCAGTTAGCTAGCCAATCTTCCATCATGCCAATATGTTACCCCCACACCATGAGCTTTTATTTTTCGCAATAACCTTTGATGTGGCATCTTATCTAGTCCCTTCTGGAAATCTAAGTACAGTACATTCACCAGTTCCCCATTATCCACAGCACATGTTACTTCTTCAAAGAACTTCAATAAATTGCTTAAACATGATTTCCCTTTCACAAACCCATGTTGATCTGCCTGATTACCTTGAACTTTTCTAAGTGCTCTGCTATAATGCCTTTAATAATATCTTCTAACATTTTCCCGATGACAGATGTTAAGCTAACTGGCCTGTAGTTTCCTGCTTTCTGTCTCCTTCCCTTTTTGAATAAAGGAGTCACATTGGCTATTTTCCAATCTAATGGAACCTTCCCAGAATCTAGGGAGTTTTGGAAAATTAAAACCAACTATCTCACTCACCACTTCTTTTAGGACTCTAGGATGAAGTACATCAGGACCTGGGGCTTGTCAGCCCGCAGCTGCAACAATTTGTTCAGTACCACTTCCCTGGTGATTGTAATTTTCTTGAGTTCCTCCCTCCCTTCCATTTCCTGATTTACAGCCATTTCTAGTATGTTACTTATATCCTCTTGGGTGAGGACCGATGCAAAATACCTGTTTAATTCATCCCTCTCTTTTGTGCTGATACCACTCTGGTAACTCTTTTTAAAATATCTATAGAAACTCTGACTATCTGTTTTTATATTTTTAGACAGCTTTCCCTTGTACTCTATTATTTCCTCCTTATTAATCTTTTAGTTGTTCTTTGCTGCTTTTCATATTCTGTCCAATCTTCTGATCTGCCACTCATCTTTCACAATTATATGCTTTTTCTTTAAGTTTGATACTATCTTTAACTTTTTTAGTTAACCACGGATGGTGGGTGCTTCCCTTGGAACTTTTCTTTCTCGTTGAAATGTATCTATTCTGTGTATTCTGAAATATCCCCTTAAGTGTCTGCCACTGCATTTCTATTGGGCTATCCTGTAACCTACTTTGCCAGTTCACTTTAGTGAGCTCTGCTTTCATGCCCTCATAATTGCCCTTATTTAAGATTAAAATACTAGTCTTAGACCCACTCTTCTCAAACTGAATGTCAAATTCAATCATGTTATGATCGCTGCTGTCTAGGGGCGCCTTCACTATGAGGTCATTACTTATCTCATTGCAAATACCATGTTTTGTTATAGCCTGCTCTCTGGTTGGCTCCAGAACGTGCTGTTCTAAGAAACTATCCCGAAAACATTCTATGAACTCATCTAGGCTACCTTTGCCCATCTGATTTTTCCAGTCTGTATGTAGATTAAAATCCCCCATGATTATCGCCATACCTTTCTGACAAGCACCCATTATTTCTTCCTTTATACCCCGTTGTTACGACCAGGTGAGAAAGGTGTCTTGGGGTCTTTTACTGTCGTCACCTGGTCTTATTATAACATGGTTTAATTTTTAAACACACTGTGTTTTGAGCTCCCCCGTTGGTGAATCCTTGTTCACCACTTTCCAATTATAAGGCAAAGAAATGAGCACACCGGGTTTTCTTAGGTTTAAAGAAGAAAGGTGAAATGTATTAAACCCTAAACTCTCATACGGTTAACGCCTACGGATATACGATGCTCCCATGCTAGCATGCGCACGCGATACACACACATGCAAATAGAGACAGAAAAGAGAAGAAAAATAAAATGGAGAGGTTTGAGGCAATATCAGAAGAGTTTCTTGTTTACTGTGTTTCGAGCTCAGTGTAGTCCTTTTGTAAGTAGTCATGCTTTTTGTTGGGGCCCAGGATTCTTCTTAAACCTTGCTCACTCTAGAAGACCTTTCTCTCTTGGGGTTCATGTGTGATCAATGGTTTCTGGTGAGAGCGAGATGAGATCAGATAGGAGAGAGGTCTTCTCAGTCCAGGAGTAAAGTGCTTTCTGCCTTTAAATTCCCTGTTGGAAGTTCAAGTACAAAAAACTCCCAACAGTCAGCCAGTCACGTGACCAAACTGGTCCGACCACATCTGTTTGTGTTTTCGACCATTTTAGCAGTTAACCTGGAATACTAGCCTTTCCACCTTTTAATGTCTGATAATCAAGAGTCCATTGTGTATTAAATTGGAGCAGGGAATAGCTCCTTTGTCCTCTGAAGGACTGTCTGTTGATATGCTAATGTCTGTCTCCGGTCAAAATCTCCAATTGTATTTTGAAAGCAAGTTCTTTCTTCACCAGCAACTATTTAAAATCAATGTTCATGTGGCGAAATTAATTTTCCTCATTCTTGACAGGTGGGGGGCTTGCCTGATACCCATCCTACCATGTGGTTACTGTTAGGAGGCCTGTACATCACTCCTGCAAGTGACTTCTTGCCTGTATCATTTCTCATCTGTACCCAAACCACTTCTACATCATGGTTTCCTGAATTTAGGTCATCCCTCTCTATTGTGCTAATACCATCATTAATTAACAGAGCCACCCCTCCACCTTTCCCTAGCTTCCTATCCTTCCTAAATGTCATGTGCCCTTCAATATTCAGGTTCCAATCTATGTCATCCTGCAGCCATGTCACTGTAATGGCTATCAGATCATACTTATTTATTTCTATTTGCGTTGAGTTCATCTGTTTTGTTTCGAATGCTACGTGCATTTAGATACAGAGCCTTTAGTTTTGTCCTTTTTATTATTTTTGTAACCTCTAGCTTTGTCTGCTGATATACTCTTCGATTTTTACTCACTGTCCTCTTGCCTTGTCTCTACTCTTTGATTTACCACACCTTCCTAAATTTGATCCCTTGCCCCCACTGTAAGTTTTAAACCCTCTGTACTTTCCTAGTTATGCGGCTCACTAGAATACTGGTCCCAGCACAGTTCAGGTGTAGACTGTCCCAACAGTACAGCCCCCACTTTCCCCAGTACTGGTGTCAGTCCCCCACGAACCAGAACCTACTTCTACCACACCAGTCTTTGAGCCATGCACTTAAACCAGTTTAAGCTAATTACCTAATTAACTAGCTACAGCTACTCTGAGAAAGCTTGTATACCCCTGTTTATAACTGTAAGAAACTTGTCTCTTAAACAGTAACTTTAGTTAATTGCAAAATGTAAACAAACCAAAAACTAGACTTTAGAGATTAACCCTTAAAATCTCCTCACTTACCAAACTCCCTTCTTCACACTCTGTGACCTCCAGCAGCACTCAGTGCAGACCCCAGCAGCACTCAGTGGTCATGCAGGAGGGGATGGAAGCACAAGGCAGTGGAGGCCCAAGGATTCCTTGTGGGGCTGGGAGGAACATATCTACTCTCCTGCCACACAAAAGACCTTTAAAAATTATGCATTTCAATTTACATAGGCTTTTTCTGACCATGTTCCTGCTTTCTGTCAGCTTTTATTGGTGGCTCTGGCATTGCCAGAATACTGTTGTGATTAGAAGTTAAAATCACGTCAGAGCCAAAATGATGTAATTTGAATCCAACATTTTAATATTAATGAGGCTCCTATTTGTCTGTGATGGGTGACCTAGATGCTGCCAAAAGCCCAGCAATGATGGGAGCTGGGAATGTGTTGCGAACCGGAAGCATTGGGCCAGGATTTTGACTGCCTGACTTTTTCCTGCCAGGCAGAGTTAAAATGAGACTTTTAATAACTTAAGTTTTACCATGATGCTGATATTTATTGGAAATTAATTTTGACTATTACATTGATCACAATCATCTGAGGTATAAATTTATTTCTTTTGATAATACCAACAATTCTCCTTTTAATTTATGTATTATCCATTTGGAAGGGCAGGCAAACCTGTTCTCAATTCACTGCCTTTATGATTTTGAAAGAAGCCACTTTGATGTATGAGAGAGTGAACAAGTGACTTTCCCACCCATTTGCTGCATCTATGTGAAGGATCTGAACTCTGCTTATCATATTCCATTAGTAACAACCAGAAAGCAGAGGATTTCAAGCACAAACCCAAGCCTTACCATGACCTGGCATTAAATGCATAACACCATAATCCATTGTATTTTGGTTCCATTCTGATAATAACTGAGAATGATAAATACCAAGCCAGTTATCAGTTTAATTCATATTTTTGGGATGTTTATTAATAAAGGTTTAGAAAAATCCTAATTAATAATGGTGGCTTTTCATATGTAATTTTCTTAACAAATAATTTCTTTTACAGATTAGACTGAAAGAGATCTTTGAGACTCTATCAGAGATTAACTTGGTTCTGGAACTGGTCACAGGAGGAGAGCTATTTGACAGGTGTCTGATTTATTGATCTTGGAGCTAGATTGATAAGGAAATAAAAAGCTGCAGTACCAGACTCAAGCAGCTTTTAACTGTCAGGAATTTACATACTTTTCACAAAGTCGGTTTACTTTGTAAATATCATTTTATAAGTTTGCAGTTTTGTGTGTGTCTGTGTGAGTATATATACATGTGTTGAGTCTGCATAAAAATCTGCGCAGTGATTACAGTGAGTCAGAGGGTGTGCTGTTCTTCATGAATAGAAGTATTAGCAATAAATGGCAATGGAAAATGTGTTACAGGAAGTTAGTATGGCACTTACAAAAAATGTATGTGGTACAGAAAACTTTTAGTATATTCTAGTTGGTATCCAGTGGAAGTCAAGATCACGCATCTTATTCAAGTGAAAAGAGCAAGAGGCTGTGGGATATTTAAACCAGGCCATCCAAGTCATAGAGATATAATTGAGGTCCCGTTTTAAAGTCACTCATTCTGTCCTAAGTTATGTACTTTTCTATTATAAATTCCTATGTCCACATATATAATGAAACATCTTGTGTAAGTAGTTACAATGTAATTATATCCTCAGGCTATTGGTGGTACTTCAGCATTTCCACTGGGAGGATTGAAGTACAGCAGGAAATATTACAAAGGAAAGTTTCCATCATAGATTTGAACAGAGGAAATTTTCATAGAAAAAGTTGACAGGAAGTGCATAAGGGGATGGAAATTGGTTGAGCCTGTTTTCCGAGCATAAAATGGAGGAAAAATAACACATTTCACAGGCCTATGTCCTGCGCCTCAGATGTGTCTGATGTCACATTGGCATTGAGTAATACTCGGAAGGCAGCCTTAAACAGGCATTAGGACCCTTGCATATACTGATGAGGGGCCTATGAAGGTAAGGATTCCTGAGAAAAATTAGTTAGTGCTGAGCAGAGTAGATGCTGGGCCTGCATCGCTCCAGGTTCTTGAAGGATTGCTGTGGCCTAACAAATGGCTGACACCAAAAAAATTTTTTTTTACTCCCAGGCTCCACAGAACTCCTGGGGGCTACTGCCTGCCTTTGATCAGTCCCAACCTCTCCCAACCGCTCTTTCCAGGTCTTATCTTTAGGTCCACTACTGGCAAAGCAAGCGGCCCACATTCAATTCACAGTCTTCCTCCCTCTTAAACCCTAACCCCTCTCTGACACCAGACTTCCTCTCTCCCTCTTTAATGCATCTAGAGAATTGAGTAAATGGCACCTGCTCAAACTGCACTACAAATTCAGCAGACAGAGCCACAGCTCTGGACAACAATAACAATTCCAGGCTTTTGGGTGAGACTTAGTGCTTTTAGTTAGAACAAAGTCATTAAAAGATACAAAAAAAAAACCTCAATGGATAAATATAATGGTGTTATTGTGAAGTATGTAGACAACACTATCAACAACAATGACTTGGATTTATTTAGCACCTTTAATGTAATAAAAAGAGTCCCAAGGTACTTCTCAGGAGCTTCTGTAGAGCAAAATGTGACACCAAGCTACGTAAGGCAATATTAGGGCAGATGGCCAAAAATTTGGTCAAAGAGGTAGGGTTTAAGGAGCGTCTTAAAGGACGAAAGAGAGTTAGACAGGTGGAAAGATTTAGTGGGAGAATTCCAGAAATTGGGGCCTAGACTGCTGAAGGCATGACCACCAGTTGTGGAGTGGTTAAGATTAAGGATGCTGAAGAGGCCAGAACTACATGAGCAAAGATATCTTGGAGGGTTGTGGGGCTGGAGGAGATTTCAGAGATAGGGAGGGGTGAGACCACAGAGGGATTTGAAAACAGCGATGAATGCGACCTGAGAAAGGCTCAGTGAGATGAAGCCTGATACTAATTGTTAAACTGCTTTATTTCAGTGTGAAAATACAGAGTAATTGTCAAAGCAAATTCCACTGAGTTAACTCCCCCTATTCTGCTTGAAAAATGGGGGAAAAAATAAACAGCGTGTCCTATCCTCTTCATGGCCTGAATTACTTGTTTTTACATGGCCTTTCTTTCCTGAAAACTTATAACTCTCTGGCCTGTTATGTTCTCTTGATCGTTTCTTTGGGAACACCAGTGTGGCATCAGCTGTCTGTTTCTCTACACCCCTCACTCACTCTAACCTACCTCCATCTGGGCTTGCAGCACTCTGTTCTGTCAGGTCCAAACCTAACTTTGTCATTAAAGCTGCTGACAAAGACGGTGTTGTTGTTATTTGGCGTACAAACCTCTCTAGCAGAGGCTGAATGGCAACTGCCCGACACCTTCTCCTACCATGATCCCATCACTGAACCTCAAGCCTTCATTTCCTAGACTATCACTGGCTTCACCTCCTCTGAAGATCTTCCCTCTGTGGCCTCCAACTTCATAGTCTCCCAGTACAACACAACCTGCTTTTACTACCTTCCCATGGTCCACAAACAGGATTGCCTTGGCAAACCAATCATTTAGCCTGTTTTTGCCCCATGGACCTTTTTTCTGCCTATATTTTCTGCCCTTGTCCAGTCTCTTCCAATTGCCTCTGCGATTTTAACTTCCCAGTTTCCTGACCTTAATTCCTCACTTTTCACCATGCATGTCCAGTCCCTTTACACCTCCATCCCCACCCAGGATGGCTTGTGGGCCGTACGCTTCTTCCTTGAATGGAGGCCCTATTCACCACTGTTTGGTTTAATTTGTTCTTGCATTGAACAAATTCTCCTTTGATTCCATTCTCTTCCTCAAAATAAAAGGTATGGCTATGGGAACCCACTAGGATCCTAGATGTGCCTGGCTTTTCATGGGATATGTGGAACATTCCTTGGTTCAGTCCTACTCTAGTCCCCTCCCTCACCTCATTTTCCAACATATTGATGACTGTCTCGGTGACACTTCTTACTCTCACACCAATCTGGAAAATTCCATCCACGTTGCTTCCAATTTTGGCTCCTCCCTTGTCTTCCCATGGTCCACATCTGATTCTTTTACCTTCCCTTCCCTGACTTAGCCTATCCCCAGAAATGGGGATAGATATCAACTTGTATTTACTATCCAATATCTGCTCCCACAGCTACCTTGATTATACCCTCCCACCCTGCTTCCTGTAAGGATTCTGTTCCATTCTCCCAGTTCCTGCATTTCTATCGCATCTGCTCTGACGATGCCACCTTCCAGTGCTTTTGATATGTCTTTCTTTTTCATCAACCAAGGATTCCTGTCCACAGTGGTTGACAGGGCTGTGACCATGTCCATCACATTTCTTGCAGCTTCCCTCACCTCCTCCCTTCCCTCCCAGAACCTCAATAGGGTTTCCTTTGTCCTCACCTTTCCACCCCACCAACTTCCATATTCAACAGATCATCCTCTGCAATTTCCGCCCCTCTAGTGCAATGCCACCACCAAGTATATCCTCCCCTCCCTACTCTTTCCAGTATTCTAAGGGGACCGTTCCCTCTGTGATACCCGGTCCACTCTTATAACTCCCACTCTCCTCCCCATGGCACCTTCCCGTTCATCGCAGCAGTTGCAACATAGGCCCTTTCACTTACACCCTTCTCATCATTCAGGGCTCCAAACATTGCTTCTAGGTGAAGTAGCGATTTGCTTGTACTTCTTTCTATTTTGTATACTGTATTAATTGATCATCATGCGGTCTCCTCTGCATTGTGGAGACCAAATGTAGGTTGGGTAATTGCTTTACTGAACACCTCCATTCAGTCCGCCGTCATGGCCCTGAGCTTCCGGTCGATGCTATTTTAATTTTTCGTCCCAGTCCCATCCTGACCTCTCTGTCCTCATCTGCCAATATTGTTCCAATAAAGCTCAACATAATCTCGAGGAACAGCAGCTTATATTTCGATTAGGCACTTTATAACCTTCCAGACTCAACATTTGATTTCAGTAACTTCAGATCACAACCACTGCACTCATTTGTTCCGACAGCAGATGTCGGTAACGATTCTGCTGTTGCCATTTACAGCTGTTCTAGATCCATCTTAGTTTATTTCATTGTCCCATTAGCACAACCTTTTTCTTTGTACCATCATACCTTTGTCATTTAATCAATCTTACCTGCTTACTGATGCCAGGGCCACTCGGCTCTTGACCTCATTACAGCTGTGGTCCAAACATGGACAAAAGAGCTGAACTCCGGAGGTGAGGTGAGAATGACTGCCCTTGACATCAAGACAGTATGGTATGGCATCAAGGAGCACAGCACAACTGGAGCCAATGGGAATCGAGGAAAACTCTCCACTGGTTGGAATCATACCTAGCACAAAGGAAGACGATTGCAGTTGTTAGAGGTTAATCAGTTAAGTCCCAGGACATCACTACAGGAGTTCCTCAGGTCCAACCATCTTCAGCTTCTTCATCAGTGACCTTCCCTCATAAGGTCAGAAGTGGGGATGTTCACTGATGTTTGCACAATGTTCAGCACCATTCGCGACTTCTCAGTTACTGAATGTGGGGACAGAATAATATGGAGACATTTAAGGTGAAATAATTAATCAATCATGTACTACTAACAAACTAACCTCGAGCTGCAGAGACAGCTTATCAGAATTGACTTCATAGTTTCAGGGCTGCGCAGACAGCTTATCAGTAGAAATAGACTAACAAGCAAAAACAGGACAGCTGAAAGCTGTTTAATAGTAGCCCATTGTATCGCAATCAGCCTAACGGTCCAAGGAGATAGGGGGGATGAGAAACTGCTAGAGGGGAAAGTGACAAGGCAGTACCCCAATCAGGCCATGACACCAAGAAACTGCAGAGTTTGTAAACCAATTGGGAACATAAAGGGGGTGTCACTGATTTGTATGAAGAAATATAAGAAAGGCTTGATTTCCCTGCTCAGGCAGGAGAGGTGTAGGTGGAAAGTGGAGGTAGAGGTGTGTGTATGCTCGCTTTGCTGATGATGTAACCATTTCGTACTGCAATAAAGTTTCTTAAAGCTACAGTCGGACTTCGTCTCACTTTGTGTAACTAATGGGATCCAACAACTTGGCGTAGTCGACAGGATCTCTGGAGGATAAAGAATGAAGCCACAGACATCGGACCTATTGGCGCCCCCAGAAGTAAGGACTCTTCTTTATGTTAAAAGTCCTTGGTCGTTGTCTAAATTTCGGTTCCCTGCCACGTGATCCTGAACTTGGCGGTATTTGATGGAAATACCCTTTCTTGTGCGGCTCGAGACCCCCTTTATAGACGTCTAACTTGGCGGTATTTGATGAAATACCGACTTGGCGAAAAGCCTGACAGCTCGAGACCTACTTCCCTACCTGAATGGATAAAATGACAGACGAAGGCAACCGACAGTTACCAACTACCGTCAAAGGTGGGCGGGCCCCACCTGACGTTCCCGAAGATGAAATACTTCGGCAGTTGAAAGAATATGTAGAGCAACAGTTTAATCTGGCTAAAGTGTACACCAAAATTGGGCAAATATATGGCACCTCCACGGAACAGTAGTCCTTGGAAGATATAAAGAGAGTCTGGGGAAAAACAACCCGTTTAAAGGATAAAGAATGGACCCAATGGTCCCTAGCCGTAATGGGCCAGATTCGGCAGCGCAATGAGATTATGCGACAAGCCCAATGTGATCGCGACCTAACGAGTGCAAAGGATCAATTGAAGGCGGTCTGCGAACAACTGAAAATTGAAAAGCTAGAGGCTGAAAATCAATCTGAAAAGGAAAGGCCAGAGATTGAAATTAAAGAGCTTAAAAAACAACTACAAGACCAGCAGACGACCCAACCGAAGGAACCGGGACAGCTCTGCGAACCCCGCCGACCACCTCCAACTAACTTGTATCCGAGTTTGAAGTCGTTACAAACGGAACAACGAAAGATGCAACTGCGTGAAGCAGGTCCAGCTGAGTCTTCCGGTGAAGAAAGTGACAATGATGATGGGTTACCGTTTCCGCGACTAGCTCCCCTTAAACAGAAACGCGTTAAGGTCAAGACGGAAAAGAAGACGGTGGACGGTAACGAGGTCACCACGGCCGAGCACAACACGTACTGGACACATAAGATCATAAGAACTAGGAGCCATCCGGCCTCTCGAGCCTGCTCTGCCATTCAATAAGATCATGGCTGATCTTTTCGTGGACTTACCCGCGCTCCCACCATATCCCTTAATTCCTTTATTGTTCAAAAAGATATCTACCTTAGCTTTAAAGACGTTTACTGAAAAAGCGTCAACTACTTCACTGGGCAAGGAATTCCATAGATTAACAACCCTCTGGGTGAAGAAGTTCCTTCTTAATTCAGTCCTAAATCTGCTCCCTCTAATCTTGAGGCTATGCCGTCTTGTCCTAGCTTCACCTGCCAGTGGAAACATCCTCTCTACTTGTATCTTATCTATTCCCTTCATGATTTTATATGTTTCTGTAAGATCCCCCCTCATTCTTCTGAACTCCAATGAATATAATCCCAATCTACTCAGTCTCTCCTCATAAGTCAACCCCATCAACTCCGGAATCATCCTAGTGAACCTCCTCTGCACCCTCCCCAGTGCCAGTATATCCTTTCTCAAGTAAGGAGACCAAAACTGCACACAGTACTCCAGGTGCGGCCTCACCAGTACCTTATACAGCTGCAACATAACCTCTCTGCTTTTAAACTCAATCCCTTTAGCAATGAAGGACAAAATTCAATTTGCCTTCCTAATTACTTGCTGTACCTGCAGACCAACCTTCTGCGATTCATGCACAAGGACACCCAGGTCCCTCTGCATAGCAGCATGCTGCAACTTTTTACCATTCAAGTAATAATCCTTTTTCCTGTTACTCCTACCAAAATGAATGACTTCACATTTATTAACATTGTATTCCATCTGCCAGACCTTTGCCCACTCACTCAATGTATCTATGTTCCTCTGCAAAGTTTCACAGTCATCTGCACACTTTGCTCTGCCACTCATCCTAGTGTCATCTGCAAACTTTGACACCCTACACGTGGTCCCCAACTCCAAATCATCTATATAAATTGTAAATAATTGCGGTCCCAACACCGATCCCTGAGGCACACCACTAGTGACTGATTGCCAACCAGAATAGCACTCATTTATCCCCACTCTCTGCTTCCTGTTAGTCAACCAATCCTCTATCCATGCTAATACTTTACCCCTGACGCCATGCATCCTTATCTTATGCAGCAGCCTCTTGTGCGGCACCTTGTCGAAGGCCTTTTGGAAATCTAGGTACACCACATCCACTGGGTCCCCATTGTCCACCTTGCTCGTAATGTCATCATAGAATTCCAAAAGATTTGTCAAGCATGACCTGCCCTTCATGAACCCATGCTGCGTCTGCCCAATGGGACAATTTCTATCGAGATGCCCTGCTATTTCTTCCTTGATAATAGACTCAAGCATCTTCCCCACTACAGAGGTTAAGCTAATCGGTCTATAATTCCCCATCTTTTGTCTACCTGCCTTTTTGAACAGTGGCGTCACATCTGCTGTTTTCCAATCAACTGGGACTACCCCAGAGTCCAGTGAATTTTGGAAAATTACCGTCAGTGCACCTGCTATTTCTCCCGCCATCTCTTTTAGTACCCTGGGATGCATTCCATCAGGGCCAGGAGACTTATCAATCCTTAGCTCCATTAGCTTTCCCAACACTACCTCTTCCGTAATAATGATTGTTCCCAGGTCCTCACCTACGTTCGTCTCTTTGTCAATTACTGGAATGTTATTAATGTCCTCCACATGTCCTGGCTTCCCCTGAGAAAATCGACAAGTGGTCCACAAGATTGCCCGACCCGAAGAAAGGGGTTCTGAAAACGTGGGAGCAGCTGGAACGATTGAAGGGAATTTACGATCTCCATCCATGGGACGGGGTACAGATTCTGACCATAATGGTGCCCGGGCGAGCGAGCCGAAAGCTAAGGAGAGAGGTCCAAATTGCTTTGGGTAAAGATGGCCAGCTACTAGATGCCGGATGGACTGCGATTAACAAGTGGTTGCGAGAGTTTTGTCCTGCAAAAACGGACTGGGGCAAAGTTGCAGCCTGTCAGCAGAAGAACTCTGAGGAAGTGCGGGAGTACGAAGAGAGGTTTAGGTCCACCTGGGTGGAATACTCAGGGATAGTAGACCCTACTCCAGAGGAGCTGGACGACACCAGTTTTGGACCCTTAAAAAACGCTTTTGTTGATGGACTAAAGCCAGAACTGTCTAAAATACTGAAGGCCACCCTACCGGATTGGAACGCAGTCAGAGTGAAATACTCAGAGTTAATTGACAGATGCGCTCAGCTGGACAGGGATATGGGAGTCAAGCTTTGAGCCGTGCAGACGGATCCAGTACCGAAAGAGCCTGACAAAGAGCAAGTTAGGCGACCCGGCACCTGTTACTACTGCGGGAAGAAAGGCCATTGGGCTAAGGCGTGTAGAGCGAGAGGACGAGGCAGAGGATGCCAAGGACGCAACCCGGCACCCAAACCAGCTCCCTCCCCTGATGCCAACGACCTCTTTGAGAAGTTCAAACGGTTGACGCCCCAGCAACAGAAGGAGATGTCCTCCTTAATAGATGCGACAAAAAACTAGAGGAGCCCTCCCTCGCCCTTTCGGTGCCTCTCCTAGCGCTAGTAGAAAATAGAAAAGATGGATTGTATGTAATTGCAAGGGTGGGCGACCAAGACATTGACTTCTTATTGGATACCGGAGTCGAATTAACGTGTCTACCTCAACAATACGGAAACTCCCTACCGATGGACAGTAAGACTAAAAGAGCTTATGCAGCGGGGGGCCATGGGTTGGTAATTAAGAGGACCCAGCCAGTACGCATTGGTCTTGGTCCGAATGAATTGATAACAAGCCCTTCTCGGTATGGACGTTCTCACACAGCTGAACTCCTCGTTGCATTTCGAAGGCGGCCAGGTAACTTGGTCTATCAGAAGTTTGAAGAAAGAGCAGCTGAGGGAGCACCCAATATGGGCCCAGGATAAGAACGATTGTGGGCTACTTCAGATGGAACCGGCAACGTTTACGGGATCTGCTCCGCCCTGTAATAAGCAATACCCCATCAGTCAAACATTTGTAGGAATCCTACCCGTAATTAGACAGCTAGAGGAGTGAGGTGTGCTGGTTAAAACACACAGTACCTCAAACAGCCCTGTGTGGCCAGTAAGGAAGCCAAACGGGACCTGGCGGCTTACTGTCGACTATAGAGAGGCTAACCAGTGTATTCATCAAAAGGCCCCTCTGGTAGCTGACCCCTCTACGGTATTTAATGCCCTGAAGCCGGAACACGAATGATTCTCTGTTATCGATATGGCCAACGGATTCTGGTCGGTGCCACTGGCACCCGAAGTCCAACCAATTCGCCTTTACTGTATAACAACAACAGTACACCTGGACTCGCCTGCCGCAGGGTTTCCACAACAGCCCTACGGTATTTCATATGGCCCTACAAAACCATTTGAGGGAGTTACCTTCAATGTACTCCACGGTCATCCAGTACGTGGACGACATCCTGTTAGCCTCTGAGACAGAAGAACAGCACGAACAAGATCTGCGTACTCTGCTGGACCACCTTAATCAGAGAGGACATAAGGCCAGTATCGACAAAGCACAGATAGCAGAAGGAGAGGTCGTGTACCTGGGACAAAAGATTTCGAAAGGGAAAAGAGAACTCACCCAGGACAGGACCGACGCCATTCGAGCTGCCAAATTGCCCACCACTATCCAGGAGCTTAGGTCCTTTTTGGGTTTGTGTAACTTCAACAGAAACTGGATTGACTCCTACACACAGCTGGCTCAACCATTAACTGATCTCTTGAAGGGAAAGCGGGCCTGAGTCCACGAAAAGATCAGCCATGATCTTATTGAATGGCGGAGCAGGCTCGAGGGGCCGGATGGCCTACTCCTGCTCCTGGTTCTTATGATCTTATGATCTAACCAAAGAACAACAAGAAGCTTTCGAAAACTTAAAGAGGGCTTTGTGCTCAGCACCAGCCCTGGCAATCCCCAACAACGGGAAACCGTTTACCCTGTTTGTACACGAAAAAGAGGGATATATGACTGCCATACTGACACAGGAGCACGGGGACAAACAGAGACCTATTGGATACTATTCGAAAAGACTGGACACTGTTGCCCTAGGATGGGGCAGTTGTTTAAGAGCTATGGAAGCTACATGCGAAGCAGTAATGGCTACTGCAGGTCTGGTGTTAGATCAAAAGTTAACCGTTGAGTGTCCGCACACAGTCCACACATTGCTATCTATGAACAGAGTATCCCAAGTGACAGCAGCCAGATGGACCTGATGGACAACGGTCCTAGAGGCTCCCAATCACCACATCGTCCGGGCCAGTCCGGTAAATCTGGCGACTATGCTCCCATGGCCTGAAGAGATGAAGGAAGAAGAGCATGATTGCGTGGAGATTATGGAAGAAACAGAGGAGGTAACCCTAGCGGTAGAGGAAGCATTGCTCAACCCAGATTTAATCCTATTCACAGACGGATCATCCTTTGTTGACAACAGTACACGGAAAGCAGGATGGGCAGTTACAACCTTTACATGAAGTTGTGGAAGCGGGATGCCTGCCTTCAGGGGCATTGGCCCAACAAGCCGAACTGCAAGCCCTGTCGGAAGCATGTCGAATAGCAGAGGGGAAGACAGCTAATATTTACACAGACTCACGGTATGCTTTTGGAGTCACTCACGACGTTGGTCAGCTGTGGCGCAAAAGAGGATTTCTCACTGCTGCTGGTACACCTATTTGAATGGGAAAGAGGTCCGAGACTTACTGGAGGCAATGCAATTGCCACAAAAGGTATCCATATTGAAATGTAAAGCCCATACAAAAGACAACACCATAGAGGCAAAGGGGACTGCCCTTGCCGACAAGGCAGCCAAGGTAGCCGCCTTGCAAGGTGATCCCCGGACGCACGGACGCAACTATGTAAACTGAATGCGTCCCATCTGACACAAGACCTACAAGTGATGCAGAGTGAATGTTCCAAGGAGGAAAAATGGACCTGGATAGAAGCAGGGATGAAGATATGTGTTGACGGCATCTGGAGACAAAGGGACACCGAGAAACCTGTCGCATCACAGGTATCGGCAGCTTGGGGTGACCCACCAGAAGGAGGGCACGACATCATCCCGGGAGTCTGGGTCTATGTGAAGAAAATACACAAAGAACCTTTGGGCGCCAAGTGGGATGGACCTTTCCAAGTGCTACTGACCACCCAGTCAGCAGTTAAAGTCGAAGGAAAGAAAGCGTTGATACACGCCTCTCACGTAAAACGAGCAACCCGTGATTGAATGCCGAATTATTAATTGCTGATATGTTTAGAATTTGTATTATCTTCTTTGCATGTATTTTAAGTAGTTGCTCACTTTTGACTTATAATTCTGTATTTGACGTTTTTGCTTATTAAGTGTTGTTGTAAACAAGTAACTGAAGCCCCTGCAAAACTTATGCCTTTACAGCGCTCCCGCAGGCCCCTTCTGTGGCACAAGCAGGCAACGTATTGAGTGTGACCCTTCCGGGTGTTGAAGGCTGTTTCTAGACAAGTAGAGACCATTAAAGGCACCTAGGTGGGATCAAGGGAATGATTCTTAAAAGTGTTTGAAGAATCAAAGGGGGGACTGTGGGGACAGAATAATATGGGGACATTTAAGGTGAAATAATTAATCAATCATGTACTACTAACAAACTAACCTCGGAGCTGCAGAGACAGCTTATCAGAATTGACTTCATAGTTTCAGGGCTGCACAGACAGCTTATCAGTAGAAGTAGACTAACGAGCAAAAACTAACAGGACAGCTGCAAGCTGTTTAATAGTAGCCCATTGTATCGCAATCAGCCTAACGGTCCAAGGGGATAGGAGGATGAGAAACTGCTAGAGGGGAATGTGACAAGGCAGTACCCCAATCAGGCCATGACACCAAGAAACTGCAGAGTTTGTAAACCAATTGGGAACATAAAGGGGGTGTCACTGATTTGTATGAAGCACTATAAGAAAGGCTTGATTTCCCTGCTCAGGCAGGAGAGGTGTAGGTGGAAAGTGGAGGTAGAGGTAGAGGTAGAGGTATGTGTATGTGTATGTGTATGTGTATGTGTATGCTCGCTTTGCTGATGATGTAACCATTTCGTACTGCAATAAAGTTTCTTAAAACTACAGTCGGACTTCGTCTTACTTTGTGGAACTAATGGGATCCAACACTGAAGCAGCCCATGTCCATATGCAGCAAGAATTGGACAATATCCAGGCTTGGGCTAATAAGTGGCGAGTAACATTCGCGCCACACAAGTGCCAGGCCAGACAATGACCATCTGAAACAAGAGAGAATCTAACCATGTCCCTCCCCTTGACATTCAATGGCATTACCATCGCTGAATCCCCCACTATCAACATCCTGGGGTTCACCATTGACCAGAAACTGAACTGGAGTAGCCGCATAAATGCTGTGGCTACAAGAGCAGGTCAGAGGCTGAGAATTCTGTGGCAAGTAGTTCACCTCCTGTCTCCCCAGTGCCTGTCCACCATCTACAAGGCACAAGTCAGGAGTGTAATGGAATACTGTCCACTTGCCTGGATGGGTGCAGCTCCAGCAACACACAAGAAGCTCAACACCACCCAGGACAAAGCAGCCCGCTTGATTGGCACCCCATCCACCGCCTTCAACGTTCACGCTCTCCACCACAGATGCACAGTTGCAGCAGTGTGTACCATCTACAAGATGCACAGCAGCAACTCACCAAGGCTCCTTCAACAGCACCTTCCAAACCCGTGACCTGTACCAACTAGAAGAGCAAGGGCAGCAGATGCATGGGACCACCACTACCTGCAAGTTTACCTCCAAGCCACACATCATCCTGACTTGGAACTATATCGCCGTTCCTTCACTGTCGCTGGGTCAAAATCCTGGAACTCCCTTCCTCATAGCACTGTTGGTGTCCCTACACCCCAAGGACTGCAGCAGTTCAAGAAGACAGCTCACCAACACCATCTCAAGGGCAATTAGAGATGGGCAACAAATGCTGGCCTAGCCAGCGATGTCCTCATCGCCCAAACAAATAAAAAAAACCTTCCACTAATCACAGAACTTCCCTTTTGTACTTTCCTCCTTTCCTCTTCCCACCCTTTCACTGCAACTGTAATTACATTAAAAACTACGAAATCACCAACTTCTTCCAGTTCTGACAAAAAGCCATTTACCTACTGTTCTCAAGGGTGTACAGGGACAAAGGGACTTGGGGTTTCATGTGCATAGATCTTTAAAGGTGACAGGACATATTGAGAGAGTAGTTAGAAAAGCATATGTGATCTTGGGCTTCATAAATAGAGCTATTGAGTAAAAAAGCAGGGAGATAATGCTGAACCTTTATAAAGCTCTGGTTCGGATAGAGTATTGGGTCCAGTTCTGGTCATCACACTTTAGGAAGGATGTGAGGGTCCTTGAGAAGGTGCAGCGGAGATTCACCGGAGTGGTTACAGGGATGGAGGATTTCATCTACAAGGTTAGGTTGGAGAAGCTGGGGCTGTTCTCCTTGGAGTGAAGCACATACGAATATTCGAATTAGGAGCAGGAGTAGGCCATTTGGCCTGTCAAGCCTGCTCCACCATTTGATAAGATCATGGTTGACCTGATTGTGGCCTCAACTCTACTTTCCTGTTTGCCTCTATACCCTTTGATTCCCTTGTCAATCAAGAACATGTCTAGCTCAGCCTTAAAAATATTCAATGGCCCTGCGCCCACTGCTCTCTGGGGAAGAGAATTCCACAGGCTAATGACCCTTTGAGAGGAAAAAAATTCTCCTCATCTCTCTTAAATAGGAAACCCTTTATTTTTAAACTCTGTCCCCTTGTTCTAGTCTCTCTCATAAGGGGAAACATCCTCTCAGCATCCACACTGTCAAGTCCCCTCAGGATCTTATATGTTTCAATAAGATCACCTCTCATTCTCCTAAACTCCAATGGATACAGGCCCAACCTGTCCAACCTTTCTGTACAAAACTGTACACAGTGCTACAGAAGTGGTCACACCAATGCCTTGTACAACTGTAGCAAAATGTTTTTACTTTTATATTCCATTCCCCTTGCAATAAGCAACAACATTCCATTTGCAATCCAAATCACTTGCTTTACCTGTATACTCCTTCTTTGGCCTCCTTGTCTCGAGAGACAATGGGTAAGTGCCTGGAGGTGGTCAGTGGTTTGTGAAGCAGCACCTGGCGTGGCGATAAAGTGCAATTCTAGAGTGACAGACTCTTCCACAGGCGCTGGAGATAAAATTGGTTGCCAGGGCTGTTACACAGTTGGCTCTCGCCTTGCACTTCTGTCTTTTTTCCTGCCAACTGCTAAGTCTGCTAAACTCAACAGGACTATGGGATTACAGCTGGCAAATGGGACTGATTAGATTGCTCGACAGAGAGCTGGCATGGACTTCATTTTTTTATTTTTTTTTATTCATTCATGGGATGTGGGCGTCGCTGGCCAGGCCAGCATTTATTGCCCATCACTAATTGCCCTTGAGAAGGTGGTGGTGAGCTGCTTTCTTGAACCGCTGCAGTCCATGTGGGGTAGGTACACCCACAGTGCTGTTAGGAAGGGAGTTCCAGGATTTTGGCCCAGCAACAGTGAAGGAACGGCAATATAGTTCCAAGTCAGGATGGTGTGTGACTTGGAGGGGAACTTGAAGGTGGTGGTGTTCCCATGCATTTGCTGCCATTGTCCTTCTCGTTGGTCGAGGTTGCGGGTTTGGAAGGTGCTGTATAAGGAGCCTTGGTGCACTGCTGCAGTGCATCTTGTAGATGGTACACACTGCTGCCACTGTGCGTCGATGGTGGAGGGAGTGAATGTTTGTAGATGGGGTGCCAATCAAGCAGGCTGCTTTGTCCTGGATGGTGTCGAGCTTCTTGAGTGTTGTTGGAGCTGCACCCATCCAGGCAAGTGGAGAGTATTCCATCACACTTCTGACTTATGCCTTGTAGATGGTGGACAGGCTTTGGGGAGTCAGGAGGTGAGTTACTCGCCGCAGGATTCCTAGCCTCTGACCTGCTTTTGTAGCCATGGTATTTATATGGCTACTCCAGTTCAGTTTCTGGTCAATGGTAATCCCTAGGATGTTGATAATGGGGGATTCAGTGATTGTAATGCCATTGAATGCCATGGGGAGATGGTTAGATTATCTCTTGTTGGAGATGGTCATTGCCTGGCACTTGAGTGGCACGAATGTTACTTGCCACTTATCAGCCCAAGCCTGGATATTGTCCCAATCTTGCTGCATTTCTAGACAGACTGCTTCAGTATCTGAGGAGTGACGAATGGTGGTGAACATTGTGCAATCATCAGCGAACATCCCCACTTCTGACCTTATGATTGAAGGAAAGTCATTGATGAAGCAGCTGAAGATGGTTGGGCCTAGGTCACTACCCTGACAGACTCCTGCAGTGATCTCCTGGAGCTCAGATGATTGACCTCCAACAACCACAACCATCTTCCTTTGCGCTAGGTATGACTCCAGCTAGCAAAGGGTTTTCCCCCTGATTCCCATTGACCTCAGTTTTGCGAGGGCTCCTTGATGCCATACTGAGTCAAATGCTGCCATGATGTCAAGAGCAGTCACTCTCACCTCACCTCTTGAGTTCAGCTCTTTTGTCCATGTTTGAACCAAGGCTGTAATGCGGTCAGGAGCTAAGTGACCCTCTCGGAACCCAAAGTGAGCGTCACTGAGCAGCTTGTTGCTGAGCAAGTGCCGCTGATGGCACTGTTGATGACACCTTCCATCACTTTGGTGATGATTGAGAGTAGACTGATGGGGCGGTAATTGGCCGGGTTGGACCTGTCCTTTTTTGTGTACAGGACATACCTGGGCAATTTTCCACATTGCTGCATCAAGCTGTGTGTAGACCTTCAGTACGCAACTTCCAAGTGTCACTACGTGCTGAGGTTCTATATGTCCCCGGTGTTGCGAAGAATGGGCCAGGTCACATTGCCGCGGAATGCTCCATCCAGTTGGACTGTGCCGTACCACCTATCCTTCGTGGAACAGTTTCTGTGGAAAAACACCTTTGACCACCAATCAAAGAACAAAGAACAAACAAAGAACAGTACAGCACAGGAACAGGCCATTCGGCCCTCCAAGCCTGCGCCGATCTTGATGCCTGCCGAAACTAACACCTTCTGCACTTCCGGGACCCATATCCCTCTATTCCCTTCCTATTCATATATTTGTCAAGATGTCTCTTAAACGTCGCTATCGTATCTGCTTCCACCACCTCCCCTGGCAGCAAGTTCCAGGCACTCACCACCCTCAGTGTAAAAAACTTGCCTCGCACATCCCCTCTAAACTTTGCCCCTCGCACCTTAAACCTATGTCCCCTAGTAACTGACTCTTCCACCCTGGGAAAAAGCTTCTGACTATCCACTCTGTCCATGCCGCTCATAACTTTGTAAACCTCTTATCATGTCGCCCATCCACCTCCGTCGTTCCAGTGAAAACAATCCGAGTTTTTCCAACCTCTCCTCATAGCTAATGCCCTCCAGACCAGGCAACATCCTGGTAAACCTCCTCTGTACCCTCTCCAAAGCCTCCATGTCCTTCTGGTAGTGTGGCGACCAGAATTGCACGCAATATTCAAAATGTGGCCTAACTAAGGTTCTGTACAGCTGCAACATGACTTGCCAATTTATATACTCTGTGCCCCGACCGATGAAGGCAAGCATGCCGTATGCCTTCTTGGCTACCTTATCCACCTGCGTTGCCACTTTCAGTGACCTGTGGACCTGTACGCCCAGATCTCTCTGCCTGTCAATACTCCTAAGGGTTCTGCCATTTACTGTATACCTCCCACCTGCATTAGACCTTCCAAAATGCATTACCTCACATTTGTCCGGATTAAACTCCATCTGCCATTTCTCCACCCAAGTCTCCAACCGATCTATATCCTGCTGTATCCTTTGAAAATCCTCATCATTATCCGCAACTCCACCAACCTTTGTGTCGTCCGCAAACTTACTAATCAGACCAGCTACATTTTCCTCCAAATCATTTATATATACTACAAAGAGCAAAGGTCCCAGCACTGATTCCTGCGGAACACCACTAGTCACATCCCTCCATTCAGAAAAACACCCATCCACTGTTACCCTCTGTCTTCTGTGACAGAGCCAGTTCTGTATCCATCTTGCCAGCTCACCTCTGATCCCGTGTGACTTCACCTTTTGCACCAGTCTGCCATGCGGGACCTTGTCCAAGGCTTTACTAAAGTCCATATAGACAACATCCACCGCCCTTCCCTCATCAATCATCTTCGTCACTTCCTCAAAAAACTCAATCAAATTAGTAAGACACGACCTCCCCTTCACAAAACCATGCTGTCTCTCGCTAATAAGTTTGTTTGTTTCCAAATGGGAGTAAATCCTGTCCCGAAGAATCCTCTCTAATAGTTTCCCTACCACTGACGTAAGGCTCACCGGCCTATAATTTCCTGGATTATCCTTACCACCCTTCTTAAACAAAGGAACAACACTGGCTATTCTCCAGTCCTCTGGGACCTCACCTGTAGCCAATGAGGATGCAAAGATTTCTGTCAAGGCCCCAGCAATTTCTTCCCTTGCCTCCCTCAGTATTCTAGGGTAGATCCCATCAGGCCCTGGGGACTTATCTACCTTAATGCTTTGCAAGACACCCAACACCTCCTCCTTTTAGATAATGAGATGACTGAGACTATCTGCACTCCCTTCCCTCGGCTCATCATCCACCAAGTGCTTCTCCTTGGTGAATACTGATGCAAAGTACTCATTTAGCACCTCGCCCATTTCCTCTGGCTCCATGCATAGATTCCCATCTCTGTCCTTGAGTGGGCCAACCTTTTCCCTGGTTACCCTCTTGCTCTTTATATATGTATAAAAAGCCTTGGGATTTTCCTTAATCCTGTTTGCCAATGATTTTTCATGATCCCTTTTAGCCCTCCTAACTCCTTGCTTAAGTTCCTTCCTACTGTCTTTATATTCCTCAAGTGCTTCATCTGTTCCTAGCCTTCGAGCCCTTACAAATGCTTCCTTTTCCTTTTTGACTAGGCTCACAATATCCCGTGTTATCCAAGCTTCCCGAAACTTGCCAAACTGGTCTTCCTTCCTCACAGGAACATGCTGGTCCTGGATTCTAATCAGCTGACGTTTGAAAGACGTGTCAGATGTTCATTTACCCTCAAACAGCCGCCCCCAATCTAAATTCTTCAGTTCCTGCCTAATATTGTTATAATTAGCCTTCCCCCAATTTAGCACCTTCACCCGAGGACTACTCTTATCCTTATCCACAAGTACCTTAAAACTTATGGTATTATGGTCACTGCTCCGGAAATGCTCCCCCACTGAAACTTCGACCACCTGGCTGGGCTCATTCCCCAATACCAGGTCCAGAATGGCCCCATCCCTAGTTGGACTATCTACATACTGTTTCAAGAAACCCTCCTGGATGCTCCTCACAAATTCTGCCCCATCCAAGCCCCTAGCACTAAGTGAGTCCCAGTCAATATTGGGGAAGTTAAAATCACCCACCACTACAACCCTGTTACCTTTACATCTTTCCAAAATCTGTCTACATAGCTGCTCCTCTACCTCCCGCTGGCTGTTGGGAGGCCTGTAGTAAACCCCCAACATCGTGACTGCACCCTTCCTATTCCGGAGCTCCACCCATATTGCCTTGCTGCATGACCTCTCTGAGGTGTCCGTCTGCAGTACAGCTGTGATATTCTCCTTAACCAGTAATGCAACTCCCCCACCCCTTTTACATCCCCCTCTATCCCGCCTGAAGCTTCTAAATCCTGGAACATTTAGCTGCCAATCCTGTCCTTCCCTCAACCAAGTCTCTGTAATAGCAACAACATCATAGTTCCAAGTACTAATCCAAGCTCTAAGTTCATCTGCCTTACCTGTTATACTTCTCGCATTGAAACAAATGCACTTCAGACCACCAGTCCCGCTGTGCTCCGCAACATCTCCCTGTCTGCTCTTCCTCTTAGTCCTACTGGCCTTATTTACTTTGTCCTCCTCATTTACTTCACTAGCTGTCCTACTGCTCTGGTTCCCACCCCCCGGCCACACTAGTTTAAACCCTCCCGAGTGACGCTAGCAAACATTACAGCCAGGATATTAGTGCCCTTCCAGTTTAGATGCAACCTGTCCTTCTTGTACAGGTCCCATCTGTCCCTGAAGAGAGCCCAATGGTCCAGATATCTGAAACCCTCCCTTCTACACCAGCTGCTCAGCCACGTGTTTAGCTGCACTATCTTCCTATTTCTAGCCTCACTGGCACGTGGCACAGGGAGTAATCCAGAGATTACAACCCTCGAGGCCCTGTTTTTTAACTTACTACCTAACTCCCTCAACTCCCCCTGCAGGACCTCATCACTCTTCCTGCCTATGTCATTGGTACCGATGTGTACCACGACCTGTGGCTCACCCTCCCACTTCAGAATGCCCTCTGTCCGTTCAGAGACATCCTTGACCCTGGCACCAGGGAGGCAACATACCTTCCTGGAGTCTCTTTCAAGTCCACAGAAGCGCCTATCTGTGCCCTTGACTTTCGAGTCCCCTATAACTATTGCTCTTCTGCGCTTTGTCCCTCCCTGCTGAACAACAGTGCCAGCCGTGGTGCCACTGCTCTGGCTGCTGCTGTTTTCCCCTGATAGGCCATCCCCCCCAACAGTATCCAAAACGGTATACTTGTTAGAGAGGGGGATAGCCACAGGGGATTCCTGCACTGACTGCCTGCCCCTTCTAGCGGCCACCCATCTATCTGTCTGCACCTTGGGTGTAACCACTTCTCTAAAACTCCTGTCTATGACGCTTTCCGCCACCTGCATGCTCCTAAGTGCATCCAGTTGCCGCTCCAACCGATCCATGCGGTCTGTGAGGAGCTGCAACTGGGTGCACTTCCTGCAGATGTAGTCGCCTGAAACGCTGGAAGCGTCACGGACTTCCCATCTCACAGGTGAAGCACTTCACCCCTCTAACTGACATTTCTATCACTAATTAGTTAATTGATATAAAATAAATAAATACTTATTAAATCCTTACTAAATTATGATACACTTCACTATGTGGTCCCTAGTGCTAGATTTCTACAATAAATATTAAATGCTAACTAAATACAGCAATCTTCTCCCTCTGGTTTAGTTACTCTACTTATTAATTAGTTAATTAGTGTTTTAATCAATTTTTTATCAGTTTTATTTTCAAATTCGGTACAGATCCCCTACCAGCCAATCCGGTCACAGCTTTCCTGTGATGTCACTTTTTCAGTTTTTTTTCCACCCGAGGTAACTTACTCTGTAAACTCACCACTCTGGAACTCCGCCTTCCGAGAATCCCCGAGGTAAGTTTTTTATACCTACCGGTCTGGAACTCCGCCCTCCGAGTCTGCTCCGAGAATCCCCGAGGTAAGTTTTTTATACTTCTCGCTCTGGAACTCCGCCCTCCGAGTCTGCCTCCACCCTCCGAGTCCGAATCCATCAGGCAGTGGTCTGCACGGAATGTCCTCAAGGCCCTACGGGAAAAGGAAATGGTGGATTCTGTCGCCAAAGTCATTTGGCGGAATGCCTCATCACCAGAACTTTAAAACAAGCACCAAGATATAGCTTGGCTGGTGGTGAGAAGAGTCCTCCCCGTCAGATCCTTCCTGCACGCCCGAAGTCTCACCCCCTCCACACAATGCCCTCAAGGTGGCTGTGGTGGGGAAGAGATGGTTGCCCACCTCCTTCTGGAATGTGTCTTTGCAAAGCAGGTGTGGAAAGAGATGCAGTGGTTTTTGTCGAGGTTCATCCCAAGCAGCTCTGCAACACGAGTCTGTGCTGTACGGGCTATTCCCAGGGACGCACACTGAGATAAACATCAACTGCTGCTGGAGGACAATCAATTCGGTGAAAGACGCCCTTTGGTCTGCCCGAAACTTGCTGATTTTCCATCGCAAAGAGTTGGCCACGACTGAATGTTGCAGACTGGCACATTCCAAGGTCCAGGACGACGTGCTGAGGGACGCACTAAAGCTTGGGGCAGCTGCAGAAAAGGCTCAATGGGGAAAGACCACTGTCCCCCCCACCGAGCTGAACTGAGGGGCTGGATCCATGGGAAACCCCTCGAACTGTATCTGGAAAATTTTCGTGTGCTGTAAAATGTATATGGCATGAAAAATGAAATGGAAGGGCTGTGAGGCAGCTCACTCCTGCATTGAAGGAAATTGACCTCCTTTGCACTGTTTGTATTTTTTGACTTGGTGCTGTTTGGAACTGTTTGGTAATGTATTTTTTTATGAATAAAGTATATTTTGGGGAAAAAATATTTCCACATTGCCGGGTAGATGCCAGTGTTGTAGCTGTATTGGAAAAGCTTGGCTAGGGGCGCGGCCAGTTCTGGAGCACAGGTCTTCAGTACTATTGCCAGAATATTGTCAGGGCCCCATAGCCTTTGCAGTATCCAGTGCCTTCAGTCGTTTCTCGATAATCACGTGGAGTGAATCGAATTGGCTGAAGTCTGGCATCTGTGATGCTGGGGACCTTAGGAGGAGGCCAAGATGGATCATCAACTCGGCACCTCTGGCTGAAGATCGTTGCAAATACCTTAGCCTTATCTTTTGCACTGATGTGCTGGGCTCCCTCATCATTGAGGATGGGGATATTTGTGGAGCCACCTCCTCCAGTTAGTTGTTTAGTTGTCCACCACTATTCACGACTGGATGTGGCAGGACTGCAGAGCTTAGATCTGATCTGTTGGTTATGGGATCGCTTAGCTCTGTCTATCGCTTGCTGCTTACGCAATGTGGCACACAGATAGTCCTGTGTTGTAACTTCACCAGGTTGACACCTCATTTTGAGGTATGCCTGGTGCTGCTCCTGGCATGCTCTCCTGCACTCTTCATTGAACGAGGGTTGGTCTCCTGGCTTGATGGTAATGGTCGAGAGGGGGATATGCCAGGCCATGAGGTTACAGATTGTGGTTGCGTACAGTTCTGCTGCTGCTGATGGCCCACAGCACCTGATGGATGCCCAGTTTTTCATTGCTAGATCTGTTCGAAATCTATCCCATTTAGCACGGTGGTAGTGCCACGCAACACAAAGGAGGGTATCTTCAATGTGAAGGCAGGACTTTGTCTTCACAAGGACTGTGCGGTGGGCACTCCTATCAATACTATCATGGACAGGTGCATCTGTGGCAGGCAGATTGGTGAGGACGAGGTCAAGTATGTTTTCTCCTCTTGTTGGTTCCCTCACCACCTGCCGCAGACCCAGCCTAGCAGATATGTCCTTTAGGACTCGGCCAGCTCCGTCAGTAGTGGTGCTACCGAGCCACTCTTGGTGATGGACATTGAGGTCCCCCACTTAGAGTACATTCTGTGCCCTTGCCACCCTCAGTGCTTCCTCCAAGTGCTGTTCAACATGGAGGAATACTGACTCATCAGCTGAGGGAGGGCGATAGGTGGTAATCAGCAGGAGGTTTCCTTGTCTATGTTTGACCTGATGCCATGAGACTTCATGGGGTCCAGAGTTGATGTTGAGGACTCCCAGGGCAACTCTGTCCCTACTGTATACCACTGTGCCGCCACCTCTGCTGGGTCTGTCCTGACAGTGGGACAGGACATATCCGGGGATGGTGATGGCAGTGTCTGGGACATTGTCAGGTGTGATTCCGTGAGTATGACTATGTCAGGCTGTTGCTTGACTAGTCTGTGGGACATCTCTCCTAACTTTGGCACAAGCCCCCAGATGTTAGTAAGGAGGACTTTGAGGGTCGACAGGGCTGGGTTTGCCGTTGTCGTTTCCGGTGCCTAGGTCGATGCTGGGCGGTCCGTCTGGTTTCATTCCTTTTTATTGACTTCGTAGCAGTTAGGTACAACTCACTGTCTTGCTCGGTAATTTCAGAGGGCATGTAAGAGTCAACCACATTGCTGTGGGTCTGGAGTCACATGTAGACCAGACTAGGTAAGAACAGGAGATTTCCTTCTCTAAAGGACATTAATTAGTGAACCAGATTGGTTTTTACAACAATCGACAATGGTTTCATGGCCATCATTAGACTAGCTTTTTAATTCCAGATTTATTAATTGAATTCAAATTCCACCTTCTGCTGTGGTGAGATTTGAACCCATGTCCCCAGAGAAATACCCTGGGTCTCTGGGTTACTAGTCCAGTGACAATACCACTACGCAGTGCCTCCCTTGGGCTGAATGCTTCCTTCTGTGGTCTTATGACTTATGAAATTATGAAATATTGGCCTGAACTTTAACTTTCAGACCCACTCGCAATAGGGGAGGCTAGCAGTGCATAGGAAACCCAAACGTTTCAGAATCGCATTTATCAGTGACTTTTTAACCCAGATGCTGCATTTACAGCTGTCTTCCAGGTTTCCTCGCCAGTTAGAGCAAGCGGGTGCGATGACAACCTGCATCAGTCTCTTTCAGCTCCACTATTTATAGAGATCCTGCAAGGGTCAGCATTGAAGCATTGTAGATCTGTTTTGAAAGACCTAGAACCTGCACAGATGGAGGCTGTACATGACAAGGCAGCACCATGCTTCTCCGATCCATCTCTGGTGATGCTTCTGTGGGCTATAAGAGCCTGAAGTGAGATTCTGTTCCCCTTGGACAGGAGAAAGAAGGAAGCCTCCGAAAAAAAGCAGGTGTGGCTAGAAGTGACAGAGAGGTCAGCAGCAGGCATGTGGTGCCTTGCTCCTAGATACAGTGACCCAAGAGGTTCAGTGACCTGATCAGGCTATGAAAAGTGAGAGGCATGGCACATTCAAGTACAAATCCCATCACCACTCGGCTCCAGACCTCATTACAGCCTTGATCCAAAAATAGACAAAAGAGCTGTACATGAATTCCATAGGTGAGGTGAAAGTGACTGCCCTTGACATAAAGGCAGCATTTGACTCAGTGTGGCATCAAGGAGCCTCACAAAATTGAAGCCAATGGGAAACGGAGGACAACAGTTGGATTCATACTCAGCACAAAGAAAGATGGTTGTGGTTATAAAAACAAGAAATGCTGGAACCACTCAGCAGGTCTGGCAGCATCTGTGAAAAGAGAAGCAGAGTTAACGTTTCGGATCACTGACCCTTCTTCGGTTGTGGTTGTTGGGGGCCAATCTTCTCAGCCCAAGGACATTACTGCATGAGTTCCTCAGGATAGTGTCCTAGGCCCAACCATCTTCAGCTGCTTCATCAATGACCTTACCTCCATCATAAGCTCAGAAGTGGGGATGGTCGTTGATGATTGCACAGTGTTCAGTGCCAATTGCTACGCCTCAGATACCGAAGCAATCTGTGCCTATGTGCAACAAGACCTGGGCAACATTCAAGCTTGGGCTGATAAGTAGCAAGTAACATTCATGCCACACAAGTGCCAGGCAATGACCATCTTCAACAACAGAGAATCTAACCATCTCCCCTTGACATGCAACAGCATTACCATCACTGAATCCCCCACTATCAACATCCTGGGGGGTTACCAATGACCATAAGCTTAACTAGACCAGCCACATAAATACTGTGGCTACAAGAGTAAGTCAGAGGCTGACTCCCCAAAGCCTGTCCACCATCTGCAAGGTGCAAGTCAGGAGTGTGATTGAATACTCTTTACTTGCCGAGATGAGTGCAGCTCCAAAAACACTCAAGTAGCTCAACACCATTCAGGTCAAAGCAGCAAACTTGATCAGCACCTCATCCACCACCTTAAACATTTACTCATTCACCACTGGCACACACTGACAGCAGTGTGTACTATATATAAGATGCACTACAGCAACTCATCAGGCCTCCTTTGATATTACCTTACAAACCCACGACCTCTACCAGCTGGAAGGGCAAGGGTAGCAGGCGCATGGGAACACCATCACCTACAACTTCCCTTCCAAGTCACACACCACCTGACATGGAACTATATCGCCGTTCCTTCACTGTCACTGGGTCATAAACCTGGAACTCCCTCCCTAGCAGCACTGTGTGTGTACCTACACTACATGGAGTGCAGTGGTTCAAGAAGGCAGATCACCATCACCTTCTCAAGGGCAACTAGGAATGGGCAATAAATGCTGGTCTTGCCAGCAACACACACATCCCATAAAAGAATTTAAAAAATGTCTTCCCCAGCCTTCTCCTGCACACCACTCCTTAAATCAACACACCTTGAAAGTGCACCTACCCTTCTCTATCGAGGCGCCTCCTCACATCCCCATCTGACTAACCACCACTAGTACACATCTTATTTTATTGTCACACTCAGCCCTTACAGTGTCCTTCCATCCTCTCAAAACAGCTCACACTTATAGGCCTATTCTTCCTCTGCTTGCAGAAGAGAGCACAGAACTCCAGAGATACACAGAGAACTGGAGGTGGCCCACCAGTCATCTCCATTCTGACAGGTACTGGAGGAGGAGACGCTGGAGATAAATGATATCTCAGCACGCCTGGCCATTGGAGATGGAGAGATGGGGGTTTCCCAGCTACCCGATTACAGAATTAAATATAATACAGCCACATAGCATACAACAGTGGCGCAGTGGTTAGCACCGCAGCCTCACAGCTCCGGTGACCTGGGTCGATTCTGGGTACTGTCTGTGCGGAGTTTGCAAGTTCTCCCTGTGACCGCATGGGTTTTCGCCGGGTGCTCCGGTTTCCTCCCACAGCCAAAGCCTTGCAGGTTGATAGGTAAATTGGCCATTATAAATTGCCCGTATAGGTAGGTGGGAGGGGAATTGCGGGGATGTGGTAGGAATGTAGGATTAGTATAAATGGGTGGATGGTCGGCACAGACTTGGTGGGCCGAAGGGCCTGTTTCAGTGCTGTATCTCGAAATAAATAAATATTAACTTGATGTCAACAGCCACTGAAACCTGATGATCTGCACAATGGTGACGTAGAACCCGCTCACCTTATCAGTTATAATTCACATCTTTGATCTTCCATAGGTCCTACAAGCATCCGTCAGGAGGTGGTACCGGAGGAGGATAAAGACTCCTCAAAGGAGCTCACTCAGTGAGGGTCCACTGCCACAGGTCACATTCACACCCTGCACCAGCTCAGAAATGCACATCTCGGTGGGGCTGCCAAGACAGATAGTTGGGTTGTCACATGGTGAAGCACATATCACGAGAGCAAGAACAGGTGTCAGAGATAGGTACAGCAGTGGAGAGTTCCTATTGGACGGTACAGGACCCTCCAAGCTCTGCTCAGCTGGACACAGATGCTGAGCCTCGGGGGCGTTTGATGAAGAGGACTGTTCTGGAGCTGCAGCAGAAAATGTGGAGGGTTATGCCAGCCTTTCCAGAGGCACTGTGCACGACTGGAGAGAGCTTGGAGTAGTGTGTTTCTGGTATGAATGCCATGATGTCTCAAGTCTTCGCGCTAATGTTCATGCCTATGGAAAGAGTGTCCACCTGCATGGCGCATTAAATGCGGCAGGCAACCAATTGCATGTTGGCCCTCACCAATGGCCTGCACATTCAGACTGCCACCTTAAGCTAGATGGCAGAAAACCTTGCCTTGACTGTTCAGCCCCTCAGTGAAGTGTAGCAAAGTGCTCTCCAGCTCTCGGTTGGCAGGGAACTGTGGGTGGCCCATGTGAGGGAAGGTGGAAAAAGGGCACATGGAAGTGGGGACTCTGTTCAATGCACTTCAAATTCGGACCTCTTATGATCCCACCCAGGATGTCCCAGTGGCTGAGTCTGCCCCTGCACAAGTGCAGGCGGGGCAGTCTTTGATGGAGCCCTCACAGGCTCCAAAATCCAGAGGACATCGGTCAAGCATATCTGAGCAGGGATATGAGGAGCCTGCCTCCAGCTCTGCAGAATCCACAGGGGTTGCACCATGTAGGAGAGGAAGATAAAGGATTTTTAGTTGCACAAGGGTATTTACTTGGGTGTTTAACACAGTATTACATTGTTACATTTCTATTTAATGTTTATGAACCATAAATTTTGGTCTGGATTTTATTCTGGCAACGGGGCTTCGAGCTGCAGGCCAGAAGGCAGGGGGCGAACCCACCTCGGCCCTGCAGTACCAACGACGTTGGAGACCCCAGGACAGGTAAGTGGGATCGGGAGCGCTGAGGCCAGTCAGGCAGGCCCTGGTGACAGGGACGGGTCAGAGGGTGTGGGGTTTGGTTAGCGAGCGGTTTGGGGGGGTGGGGGGGAGATAGAAGATATCTAGGCAGCTTTCACGGAGAGAAGCAACTTGCACAAGAAACATGGTTTTCATATAACCAAATGGGGCTTTAAATTGTTAGGAAATAATTAATCAGATTCTTCCCTGCTCTCAGCCTTCTCCGTAGCATGGGAGCAGCTTACGCAGCTATACCATGGACCTCTGATGAGGAACAAGGAGCAGCCACACCAGCAGCAGTAGCAGGAGCCACACCAACACCAGGAGCAGCAACAGCAGCCTCCCCTTCTCTGCAGCCACGTGACATTCCACAAGACGGCACAGTGGCGCAGTGGTTAGCACCGCAGCCTCACAGCTCCAGAGACCCGGGTTCAATTCCGGGTACTGCCTGTGTGGAGTTTGCAAGTTCTCCCTGTGTCTGCGTGGGTTTTCTCCGGGTGCTCCGGTTTCCTCCCACAAGCCAAAAGACTTGCAGGTTGATAGGTAAATTGGCCATTATAAATTGTCACTAGTATAGGTAGGTGGTAGGGAAATATAGGGACAGGTGGGGATGTTTGGTAGGAATATGGGATTAGTGTAGGATTAGTATAAATGGGTGGTTGATGTTCGGCACAGACTCGGTGGGCCGAAGGGCCTGTTTCAGTGCTGTATCTCTAATCTAATCTAATCTAAAACAGAGGGGATGGACACAGAGCTCCAGCTTGAAAGAGGCGATAACCCCAGCACAGGGTATACAGACAGAGAATCAGCTTCCTCGACATGATGGAGAAATAGTGCCTCAGGAAGCTCAGGCTTTCATGGCAGGTCATTGCTGACATCTGCAGCCACCTGGAACAAGACCTCCTTCCAAGATGGCCAGGTGAACATGCATTGCCAGTGGCCATCAAGGTCGCCAGAGCCCTGAATTTCTTCGCCTCCATCTCCTTCCACGGATCTGCTGATTACATCTGCAGGATTTCACAATCATCTGCTCAGAAGTCTATCTCCCGGATGAATGATGCCATGTTTGTCAAGGCTGCCACTTATGTCCACTTTGACACTAATGGAGCCAGTCAGACATAGAAGGTTCTCTCTGGACTAATGCCTTGTCTTTCACCAGAAACATTAGCACTCCCTTTGCCTTTGCCCCATGATATCTTTGTCATTTAATCTCTCCTGCCCTCAGCCCTATCACACACCTTCCCTTTTGCTCCCTTCACTTGTTTAAAACCGATTACATTTCTAACCGTTGCCAGTTCTGATGAAAGTTCACAGACCTAAAATGTTAACTGTGCTTCTCTGTGCACAGATTCTGCCAGACCTGCTGTGTATTTTCAGCACTTTCTGTTTTTTTATTACAGAGGGTTCTTGCATTTGCTGCAGTGGCTGGTTTCCCACAGGTACAAGGAGTCATTGACTGTAGACATGTGGCAATCAAGGTGCTCTCAGATAGAACCATAGAAAAATTAAGGCACAGAAGGAGGCCATTCAGCCCATCGTATCTGCGCCAGCTGAAAAAACTAGCCGCCCAATCTAATCCCACCTTCCAGCATCTGGTCCGTAGTCTTGCAGGTTACAGCACTTCAGGTGCAGGTCCAGGTACCTTGTAAATGAGTTGAGGATTTCTGCTTCCACCACCGATCTGGGCAGTGAATTCCAGACACCCACCACCCTCTGGGTGAAAAGGTTTTTCCTTGTGTCCCCTCTAATCCTTCTACCAATCACCTTAAATCTGTGCCCCCTGGTAACTGACCTCTCCACTAGGGGAAACTGATCCTTCCTGTCCACTCTATCTAGGCCCATCATAATTTTAGTACACTTCAAGTAAGTCACTCCTCAGCTTCCTCTGTTCTAATACAGAGGAGGGAAAACAACCCTAGCCGATCCAATCTTTCCTCACAGCTGCAACTTTCAAGCCTGGAAATTGAGGGAGTGGAATCCTTTCCAATGTTCAGCTCATATGTGACCACCAGAAGGTTATCATGCAACTCTGTGCAAGATAACCTGGAAGCTGTCATGATTTTTTCATTCTGCAACAGTCAGATCTCCCACAGGTGTTTGCACCTACAAAGAATGAGCATGTGGCCCCTTGGAGACAAGAGCTACCCTCTGAGAACCTGGCTCATGACACCTGTGAGGAACCCTACTACAAATGCAGAGGGAACGTACAACAAGAGCCATATAACCACAAGAGTGATCATTAAGCCAGCTGTTGGATTACTAAAGATGCAATTCAGGTGCCTAGACAGATCTAGACAGAATGCAGCAGCAAGGGTGTCGAGAATGTTAGTCGTCTGCTGTGCCTTGCACAACATGGTGTTAGAGAGGAACTGCTGGAGGAGGAAGGTGCGAACCACTTGGCATCCTCTGATGACAAAGAGGAGGAGGAACCTGCTATGGCCGGTGTCCCTGCAGCAACTCACCTGGCTGCCAAAGAAACCCGTGACGGACTAATACAGGCAAGCTCAGATAAAGTGAGTTCTTGAATCTATATGGCACTGCAATGCTAAACCCTGTGCCCCCCACCCCCCCCCCCCCATTTCACCACCACAACACAATTCATTTTCACAAATTCTCATAAATCCTTCCACCACATTCAGACCCTTTGAATGTTCTCCAGTCTAGTCACACCATTCTCCTGAAGGCTCATGTCCATTTGGAATTTAAAATGCAACAATGGAAATGTCAGGACAATGGAGAGTTCAGATAATGTTCATGATTCATTTACATTTTATTTTCGTTCCTGGGATGTGGCTGTCTCTGGCTAGGCCAGCATTTATTGCCCCTCCCTAATTGCCCTTGAGAAAGTCGTGGTGAGCTGCCTTCTTGAACTGCTGCAGTCCATGTGGGGTAGGTATACCCACAGTGCTGTTAGGAAAGGAGTTCCAGGATTTTGGCCCAGTGACAGTGATGGAATGGCGATATAGTTCCAAGTCAGGATGTTGTGTGGCTTGGAGGAGAGCTTGTAGGTGGTGGTGTTCCCATACATCTGCTGCCCTTGTCTTTCTACATTCCACATACATAACGACATTGACATTGTTATAAAAACCCAAGTGAATCTCCTTGTGTAACCATAAAATCTTCCTCTTCCACTTTCTATTATTCCTAAGTGGTCCTACCTGTGTGGCTTCAAAATAGCTAGAGGCAGGCTACTCATTCCCCTCCTCTGACAGCTGAAATACCCGTGGCAGATGTCCTCTGGGTTTTGGAGCCTGTGAGAGCCTCGCCAAAGGCTACCCCAGCTGCACCTGTGCAGGGCCAGACTCGTCATCAGGGCATGAAACAGAATGTGGGGCTCTGTACAGGGTGGTGGGAGTGGGCCAAGGAATGAGAAGTGGAAATGCCTTGAGAAAAGTCCCAACTTCCATGTCCGTTTTCTCCATCTTCCCTCTCATGGCCCATCTGCAATTTCCTGCTAGCTAAGAGCTGGAGAGCACTTTAGTAAGGCTTGAATGGCCAAGCTGAGACTTTCCTCCATGCTATATAAAGTGGCAGACTGAGTGTGCAGGCTATTGTCAGAGCAAGCATGCACTTGGTTGCCTGCTGCATCAGATTCTCCATGCAGGTGATCACTCTTGCCAAAGAGGTGGACATCAGCACAAATGCTTGAGACATCATGGCACTCATGGTAGAGACAGACTGCTCCAATTTCTCTCCAAGGATGCACATTGCCTCTGGAAGTGCTGACAGAACCACACACATCCCATTGCTGCTTCATAAGTGCCTTTCTCATGGATGGCCCCCGAGGTTTAGGTTGGAGAGCCCTGCACCCTCCGCTGGAGACTCTCCACTGCTGTCACTACCTCCAGCTCCTGCTCACATGTGATGTGCGTCTAACTATGTGATAATCTACCTATCTCAATTGTAATCCCCACTGAGCTGTGTGTTTCTGCACTGGTGGAGCGTGCTGCTCGCCCAGAGTGCACACCCTCCTCAGCCTCTTTTATTTTTATTCTTTCATGGGATGTGGGCATCGCTGGCAAGGCCAGCATTTTTTGCCCATCCCTAAGTGCCCTTGACAACTGAATGGCTTGCTGGGCCATTTCAGAGGGGCCAGTTAAAAGTTACCACATTGCTGTGGCTCTGGAGTCACATGTCCAGCAGATTTCCTTCCCAAAAGGACATTAGTCAACCAGGTGTTTTTTTTTTATAGTTTCATGGCACCATTACTGAGACTAGCTCTCAATTCCAGACTTTTTAGATTAGTTAATTGAATTTAAATTCCAATACCTGCCATGGTCGGATTTGAACCCATATCCCAGGGCATTAGCCTGGGCCTCCTGAGCAGTGACATCACCACTACACCATCGTCTCTTGCTACAATTCTTACCTCACCCTTGAAACACCTGTGGGAGATGAAAGACATGAATTAGAACTGAAGTGGAAAAGGCTCAAAGTGCAGATCATGACATTTCAGTTAGTGGTGACATCAAGTCAACATGAGTGACTGTTATGTGCCTAGTGGCAATTTGATATCTAGTTCGGCACCAAGTTTATGGGAGACCCCCATCTCTCCATCACCAATGCCCATTGACTGTGCCACCCTGCCAATATCCAACATCTGCCCCTCCTCAGCGGTCTTGGTGGCTATAACTGCAAGGTACCCTGGGTTCTCCCTGGTGTTGTGCACTCTCTTCTGCAATGAGAGAAAGCAGTAAGTTATGAGAAGTGAGAAGTAGATAGGATGGGGATGACAACAGTTGTTGAGGGTAACTGTGAGGGATGGGTGCGAGATGACATTAAGGTGAGGGTGAGTGTCAGTGCTGGGTGGCCAGATTGGGATATGAGGAGGTGCCTCGGGAAAGGAATGAATGGAGCTGCACTGTGTGTTCACCACAATAAGTTGTAAAATGCATAGTATTATAACAGCAGGAGCATTATACCATGGAACACACAATGTATTATTGAATAACTGCGTGGGATTTGCATTATTCAAAATAGGCTTAAAGGAACTGCATTGAGAAGAAACTATCTGTTGCTATTGTGGAACCCTATTTAATTTAACTTTACCTTTAGTATCTAAAGTGTTCAGTTGAATATGCTCTAGTTCATGCTTGAGATAAATAATTAGCTAATTGCTGTAGTGAGCATAGTTTGCTTTTAGATAAGCATCTGCTTATAAATTCCCAGCACATCCTGGTAGGAATTAAAGGTTAATCGTTGTTAGTAAACGAAGTGAAGATTGTTCGTATGTGATTTGTTGCTGTTTTACGCATACAATATTTGAGCCAGACAGATGCAGATGTTTTAAATGTGATGGACACACTAAATGCAAGACTTTATATATCATAAACTTGTTAGCAAAATTAAAGCCCATGGGATTAAAGGGACTATGTGCATATGAAATTGGTCAAGGGCCAGAAAACAGAATAGCGGTGAGCGGTTGTTTTTCAGACTGAAGGGAAGTATCGAGCAGTGTTCTCCAGGGTCAGTATTAGTATCATTGCATTTTTTAATGTACAATAATGACCTGGACTTAGGTATACCTGGGCATAATTTCAAAGTTTGCAGATAACACAAACCTCAGAAATGCAGTAAGCAATGAGGAGCATCGACTTCCGGAGGACAAATGGCGAATGATATTTAATGCAGAGAAGTATGAAGTGATACATTTTGGTAGGAAAAATGAGGAGAGGCAATATAAATGAAATTATACAATTTTAAAGGGGGTACAGGAGCAGAGAGACCTAAGGGTGTATGTACACAAAACTTTGAAGGTGGCAAGACAAGTTAAGAAGACTGAAAATAAATTTGCGTTCCATGGTTTCATTAATAGAGGCATAGCGTATAAAAGGTTATGTTAAACTTCTATGAATTACTGGTTAAGGTGGAGTATTGTCTTCAGTTCTGGACATCACACTTTAGGGGAGATGTCAAGGTCTTAGAGAGGGTTGTTAGGACCAGGTGAGGAAGGGGTCTCAGGCTCCCCTTTCGCCCCTCTCTGGTTTGAACACAACAGGGTTTATCCTTTCAACACAGTAATTTAACTTACCACCTCAGTGAGCACTTGTTCCTGTTCCTCTAATATAATTGCAAATGAACCAATCAGACAGGTTTTAGCTAAGAAAGATGTAAGTGTATTATCCTTAAGACTCAAAACTGGTTAAAATTACTAAAGTATGCCAGGCATCCATGCCCACATTCACAAAAGAGCCACACACACAAATAGATTACAAAGGAAAAAACAGAGTTGAGAGGATAAAGTCCGTAATAAATGGAATTTAAATACTGAAGTTTAGTCCCAGAGTCCTTGGTTGAAGTTGTAGTTCTGAAATCCTCGCTGGGCCACACACGGTTCGGGCTTGCTTCTCATGTTCCTGAAGGCAGAAGAGGGGCTTTATTCGTATCCCCTTAGTTGTCGGCTGTAGGTTTGCAGCTGAGGCTTCTCTGGATCTTTGCTGGAGAGAGAGAGAGAGATGCTTTCTTGCTGGGTCTCAGTTACAGTCTCCTTCTGACGCACAATACACAAACTTCCAGAGTTACACAAGCAGTCATGGGAATATACAATGGGTGATAGGATCCTAGGAAGTACAGAGGGTCAAAGGGAGCTTGGTGTACTTGTCCATAGATCACTGAAGGCATCAGCACAGGTAGATAAGATGGTTAGGAAGACATATGGGATGCTTGCCTTTATTATTCGAGGCATAGAATATAAGAGCAGGGAGGTTATGATGGAGCTGTATAAAATGCTAGTTAAGCCACAGCTGGAGTACTATCTACAGTTCTGGTTGCTGCACAAAGGAAGGATGTGATTGCACTGGAGAGGGTGCAGAAGAGATTCACCAGGGTGTTGCCTGGGCTGGAGCATTTCAGCTATGAAGAGAGACTGGATAGGCTCGGGTTGTTTTCCTTAGAGCAGAGAAGGCTGAGGGGAGACCTGATAGAGGTATACAAAATTATGAGGGGCATAGATAGGAAGAAACTTTTTCTCTTAGCGGAGGTGTCAATAACCAGGGGGCATAGATTTAAGGTAAGGGGCAGGAGGTTTAGAGGAGATTTGAGGAAAAACCTTTTCACCCAGAGGGTGTTTGGAATCTGGAACACACTGCCTGAAGGGGTGGTAGAGCAGGAACCCTCACAACATTAAAGAAGTATTTAGATGAGCACTTGAAATGCCATTGCATACAAGGCTATGGTCCAAGTGCTGGAAAATGGGATTAGAATAGATAGGTGCTTGATGGCTGGCACGGACACGATGGGCCAAAGGGCCTGTTTCTGTGCTGTATGTTTCTATGACCATATGAGAGGGAGTGCAACAAAGGTTCACCAAACTAATTCCTGGGATGGAGGGATTGTCCTATGAGGAAAGATTAAATAGACTGGGCCTTTATTCTCTGGAGTTTAGAAGAATGAGAGGTGATCTCATTCAAACATACAGAATTCTTACAGGGCTTGACAGGGTTGATGCAGGAAGGATATTTCCACTGGCTGGGGAGTCCAGAACCAGGGGACATAGTCTCAGAATAAGGGGCAGGCCATTTAGGACTGAGATGAGGAAGAATTTCTTCACTCAGAGGGTGGTGAATCTTTGGTACTGTCTGGCCCAGAGGGCTGTGGAGGCTCAGTCGTTGAGTATGTTCAGGACTGAGATCAATAGATTTCTCCATATTAAAAACATCAAGGGTTATGGGGATAGTGCAGGAAAATGGCATTGAAGTAGAAGATCTCTGCTCAGGCATTGAACGGTGTCATCACCCCCATGCCCCTGGCATTGAGGGGGCTGAAGAACAGGGGCAATACTGCCAATCACTATAAGGTGGACACCTGTCCAAAAGGAAGGCTACAGCTGGCAATAGGGGCATGACTGTCAGATTTTGGGCCTAGTGTCAATGAGGGGCAAGGCAGGGCAGAACCCCAAGCAGCAAGAGGGCATGGGAGAGGAAAGAGGTGCCAGAGGCTATATCTTTAAAACAGGATCTACCACTGAAGACGGAGTTACTGGAGATGACCAAGACCAGCTCCATAGGAGATTGTGACTCTCCAGGCAGATGGTCACATCTGTGACCTCATCGGCAAAGACCTTGCAGCACTGGTTGCCATTCCTTGCCAGTAGACATCATCGTTACTGTAGCCTTTAACTTTTTCCCTTCAGGCTCCGTCCAAGGATCAGCTGCGAACCTTAGTGGCATCATACAAATGGTAGCACACCACTACATCTCGCGGGTCACTGATGCCCTCTTTACCAGAGCTGGACAGTACATTCATTTCACGGCAGACGCGGCCTTGCAGGCACAGAGAGAAGTTGATTTTAGCACCATTGTTGGATTCCCCCAGATGCAGGACATCATCGATTGCACGCACGTGGCGATAAAGGCACCTAGTGACTGCCCAGTCAGATTCATCAACAGGAAGGGCTTCCACTCAATGTTCAGCTGGTCTGTGACCATAAGAGCTTCCTCCATGTATACGTTCACTTTTCTGGTAGCTGCTGTGACTCCTTCATCCTCCGCCAGTCCACGCTGCCTCAAATCTTCACTCCAACCCCCCAAAGTGCACGAATGAATCCTCAAGGACAAGGGATATCTCTTCAAGACATGGCTACTCACCCCTCTTATGGGAGCCCCAGATACAGGCGCAGATGTAATACAACAAAAGCCAACGGTTCACTAGGACCACCATTGAGCAGGGCATCGGGCTCCTGAAGATGCACTTCTGGTGCCTGGACCGGTCGAGTGGTGCCCTCCAGTACCCTCCGACAAGGGTCATTGTGATGGTCTGCTGCATTCTCCATAACATGGCCCTCCAGGGAGGTGTGGACCTTGAGGACGGTGAGACCCTGGAAGGACACAGCTCATTGAGGAAAGATCAGGAGCAGGAGGTGACAGAGGAGAGGCAGAGAGGGATGACGCTGAACAGAGAGGTGCCCCATCTGCACAAATAGGTGGTTGGGCTCATGAGGTTGCCATAAGTGTCTGGGATCTTCAAATCAAGGAATGTTTCAACTGAGCACCTCTGACCCAGGTTGAGGGGCATGGCATGGAAGGGCTCTGAGATATCTGCGCTAACGTATGCATGGAAGATGCAGCCTGGAAGTTCTGTTCACTTGCCAACAATGAAGGAAGCACATCTTCCCAGAGGCTTTACCAGCACTATGGAGGATCCCATTATATCTTTCATCACCTTATACCACTTTTCCTGTCATAGCAGGAATAAAAGCAGTCCCAGATCTGAGTCCACGAAAAGATCAGCCATGATCTTATTGAATGGCGGAGCAGGCTCGAGGGGCCGGACGGCCTACTCCTGCTCCTAGTTCTTATGTAAAGAGAGGAAAACAGTTGACAGAGATAGTAAGAAGATACCCCAGTGACCCACTTAGTGCACTGCGTGACGCAGTGGCCTCTGCGCTCGGCCAGTCCTAGGTGGTGCTCCCCTTGTGGCCTCATAGGAGGTGGAGGCAGCCTGCTCGCCCGTCTTGGCTTCCGACTGAGATGCATGGGGCAGTCATCCTCGTCGTGAAAGTGCCAATAAAGGCATCTCCAGATACCTCTGCCACTTGGTCCTACTGCACAGATGGTCCCTCACTCAGAGGGGCCAAAGACGCAGAATATGACGAAGGCGTCCTGTGATGGGGGGCACCCTCATCCTCCTCCATGCTTGGTGCTCCGAATGCCTGGCGGAGGACAGCAGCTGGGGCACAGGTGGAATCCCCTCCAGAAATTCCTGCACCACCAGCATCAATGACCTGTGTGCAGTTCCTGCATGCATTCCGAGTGAAGCCGCATATGGTTCTCCAAGAGGTTGGTCACTCTCTCAATGCAGGATCTCATGTGCTCATAGTCCTGAGCCATTGTGGCACACGAGCTGGATGAACTCCTCCATCCTCTGTTCAAGAACCCGCCTGCCTCAGGGAGCACATCTCCTGTTGTTGTTCAAGGTGGAGCCTCCTTTCCAGTAACTCCTGAGGCCCTTCACCCCGGTGCCCAGCTAAACAGGGCTGCGTCTGTTCTCCCTGCTCTGAGGGAAACTGATCACTGTTCTCTCTGCCTCTGGCACCTCCTCCTGCACGCTAATACTGTGATCATTACCCTGTGCCACTCCATCTACATGTGGGCGACGAATCACCGAGGTGAGAGTATCTGCACTGGTGGACGGTGCCCTGGTAAGGTGTAATGTTCCTGCTGCTGCTTCTTCATGCTGCTTTGGACTACTGAGGGAGATGGTGCCAAGGGTTGGACGTCTGCACCTGTGGGACACACAAGAATGAGAGCTAGTCTTGGAGAGTAGAAACTTCTGCAGTGCTGAGGCTACACAATGTTACTCAGTGCGTCACACGCTATTGGAATGCACTGTGCCCCTTTAATGACCACTTTGCCCTCTGTAATCATCAGGTCTACCAGGAGCTCCCGCTTTGTCAGGCCTAATTGCCTCCTCTTCCACTATCCTGGTTATCTCCATTGTTGTCTGCTCCACTGGGGTAATACGCTAGAAGAAAGGCACCCCTCCTCCCATCTGGACCCTCTCCCTCGCATTGTGCGCCCATTTCTCTGCAAGGACAAAAGAGAGCGAGATAAGGCACTGCCGTCCTCAGAATCCAGTGTGATCTGCCTCCATCCATTAGGAACTGCATGTCGCAGTGGTGGCAGGTCCTCAGCAGCTCTTTGGCTGTGAGCCATTTGAAGGATCAGTAAGTGCCCAGAGCGTACACCCCTCCCATGGTCAGGATCAGCATGTGCCCTGAGGCTCCTCAAGTGGTGTGTCTGCTGGAGGGTGCAAGCTCTGAGAGCTTTCTGGAATTTTGGGTATTGCACTCACCTTGCCACAACGTATGAGGTCGTTGAACCTTTTACAGCACTGGATCCAGGTACTTCTCACTTCTGCCGCTGATGGCAACAGCAGTCTGAGGCCAGGCCTCTTTAGTTTCAGTTGGTGTCCTCCACCTGCCGCCTTCCAGGAAGAGGACCTCCCTCCTCTCCCTCACAACCTCCAACATTAGATCAAGGTTGGCATCAACGAACCGAGTTGCAGTCCTGCCAGGCCTCCAGATCTCCTGACTCATCTCGCTTCCCTCTGGTGCTGTTGAAGACTGGCACAAACTGCAGATGTTTCCCTCAGGATAGCCAACGACTTCAGTGATAGTTGCCATGGGGTGTCTAAATCAGTGTCCCACTTCATCTGACCTGCCTCTGTTCCCGCTCCCACTGGCTCTAATTGGACAGGGAACTCGTCTCCATATCAATTAAGGGCTTACCCCGTGAATATTGTGACTTAAATCAGTTTCCCACCAGATACCGGTTCCTGATCCAAAATCAAACCTAGCTCCTGTTTCCCGTCTCCATAGCAAAAATTCAGCCCAATGGCTTTGGTTAGTTGGAGGAAATTTCTGCTCTTCCAGTACTGGATGTTGGACGAGCAGTATTACAAATCTGAGACTGGTGGAGGGGTTGAGAGATAATGTGGTGGGGTAGAGCTCTGTTTTATCAGTGTGCATATGGTATCTGACATTGTGTTTTCAGATAATATGACTGAGGGGCAGCAAGATGATAAATAGGATAGATCCTGGGGGACACCAGAGGTATTGATGTAGGTGAGAGAAGTCATTGCAGATGATTCTCTGGCTACGATTGGATAGATAAGTATGGAACTAGGCAAGGGCTGTCACACTTACCTAGGCGATAGGAAATATGTTGAAAGAGGATGATGTAGTTAACTGTGTCAAAGGCTGCAGATAGAATGCTAGAATCGATTATTAGAGAGATGATAACAGGGCACCTAGGAAAGCATAATATGATTAGGCAGAGTCAACACGGAATTATGAAAGGGAAATCATGTTTGACAAATCTGTTAGAATTTGTCAAGTTTGTAACAAGTAGAGTGGATAAAGGGGGAACCAGTGGATGTAGTGTATTTGGATTATCAAAAAACATTTGACAGCGTGGTGCAAAAGAGGTTATTACTCAAAATTAGGGCTCATAGGATTGGGGTAATATAATAACATGGCAACAGAGAGTAGGAATAAATGGGTCATTTTCGGGTTGGCAGGCTGTAACTAGTGGGGTACAGCATGGATCAGTGCAAGGGCCTCAGCTATTTACAATCTATATCAAAGATTTAGATGAGGAGATTGAACAAAATGGGGCGGCGCAGTGGCTAGCACCACAGCCTCACAGCTCCAGCGACCCGGGTTCAGTTCTGGGTACTGCCTGTGTGGAGTTTGCAAGTTCTCCCTGTGACCGCGTGTGTTTCCACCAGGTGCTCCGGTTTCCTCCCACAGCCAAAGACTTGCAGGTTGATAGGTAAATTGGCCATTGTAAATTGGTGATAGGAGAATTGTGGGGATGTGAGAGGGAACATGGGATAATGTAGGATTAGTATAAATGGGTGGTTGATGGTCGGCACAACTCGGTGGGTCGAAGGGCCTGTTTCGGTGCTGTATTTCTCTATGAATCTATGAAAATGACCTAGCTTTGCTGACAATACAAAATTAGGTTGGAAAGTAAGCTGCGAAGAGAACGCAAAGAAGCTGGAAAATGATTTAGACAGGTTAAGTGATTGGGCAAAATGTGGCAGCTAGAATATAATGAGAGGAAATGTGAAGTTACCCACTTTGGTTAACAAATAAGTAGAAAAAGCAGAATATTTTTGAAATGATGAGAGGCTGGGAGATGTTGATATTCCAAGGGACCTGGGTGTCCCTGTATATGAATCACAGAAAGTTAACTTGCAAATACAGCAAATGATTAGGAAAGCAAATAGAATGTTAGCCTTTATTACAAAAGGATTGAAGTATAAGAGTAAAGAAGTCTTACTGGAATTGTATAAAGCCTTGGGGGAGAACACACCTGCAATGCTTTGTACACTTTTTGTTTCTTACCTAATCACTTAACCTGTCTTAGAGGGAGTGGATCAAAGGTTCGCTGGACCTGGAATGAGAGAATTGTCCTATGCAGAAAGATTGAGCAGATGAGGCCTCTATTCCCCAGAGTTTAGAAGAATGAAAGGTGATCTTGAAACATAATAAATCCTAAGGGGCTTGACGGGGAGGATGTTTCCCCTGGGTGGGGAGTCTAAAATTAGGAGTCACAGTTTCAGAATAAGGGGTCAACCATTTAGGACTGAAATGAGGAGAAATTTCTTCTCTCAAAGGTGATGAACCTTTGGAATTCCCTACCCCACAGAGCTGGGATGCTCAGTCATTGAGTATGTTCAAGTCAGAGATAGATAAATCTTTGGATACGAAGGAAATCAAAGGATATGGGGATAGTGCAGAAAGTGTAGCTGATGTTGAAGATCAGCCATGATCTTGTTGAAAGGCAGAGCAGGCTCAAAGGACTGAATGGCTTACTCTTGCTTCTATTTCTTATGTTCTTATTTTCTTACTGGTCAAGAGGGTAAGGAGAAGAAGGATAGGTTAGCAGTCACAGTCTCATAGAATGGCACTTGTGACTTTGATTTGGGCCGTTTCAGTACTGTGGCAGGGGCAGAAACATGATTGGAGGACTTTGAAAAGAAAGGGAGGTCGGAGATAGGTGCAAGGTCAGAGGGGTTAAGGTACAGAGAAGATGTTTCTACATGTGAGACAAAAACTAGGGCCCATAAATATAAGATAATCATCAATGAATCCAATAAGAAATTCAGGACAAACTTCTTTACCCAGGGAGTGGTTAGAATGTAGAACTTACTTTCGTAAGGAGCGGTTGAAGAAAATAGCATAGATGCATTTTAAGGGAATCTAGATAAACATCAGGGAGAAAAGGATAGAAGCTAATGCTGATAGGGTTAGATGAAGGGAAGAAGCTATTGTGGGGCGTAAACACTGGCCTGGATCACTTGAGACTAATGGCCTATTTCTGCACTGTACATTCTATGTAATTCTAGGTATTAAAAATGTATTTGTGCAATACCTCAAAAGTGATATGTTACGAGAATATTGATGTGGTAATTTGACAATATAAATGGGCAATTTCATCAGAAACCTACTGTTTATATTACAGTAACAATGTGAGTAAATTCACAGGAATGCCTGCTCTATTAAAAGTTTATTAATTTTTCATGAATACAAATAGACTGACAAAAAAATTCACTACTTTGCCTTCAGTAACAAACTTTACTTTACTTTTTGTAGGATTGTTGAAAAGGGATATTACAGTGAAAAAGATGCTGCAGGTGCTGTCGAACAAATTCTGAAGGCAGTTGCAGTAAGTTTTATTACTGTCATTCACATTAATATTTGACCTTGGAGATCCTGATTTTTGATCTTTCAAAGTTTCAGACTGGAAATCTCAACTAAAAACACTTAAAACACTACCCTATGGTGAAATTATGTACAATTCAAAATACCCAGAAGTACATTTTCTTCTGTGCAATATTGGTAGTAGAAAGTTGTGTGGGTTTCTTTACATTTATACTCATGTTGCTTTTTACTACTACTAGAGAATAAAAGGAAGCATGCTCTTTAATATATGATATAAAAATTTGTTTCACTGTTCTAGTTTTCTACATTGACTATTTTTTACACATTTATGTAGTACATAGATAAGCAAAAGGGGATGCTCTACTTGTGATTGGTTAAAACCTGGTAGCAGTAGCCAGGTTCATGGCACCGTGGCTGGCTCTGCTGTTTAGAAGGGCGGGAAAAAGAGTGGAAGGGCTATAGTCATAGGGGATTCGATTGTAAGGGGAGTAGATAGGCGGTTCTGTGGTCGAAAACGAGACTGCCGAATGGTATGTTGCCTCCCAGGTGCACGGGTCAGGGATGTCTCAGATCGGCTGCAGAACATTCTGAAGGGGGAGGGTGAACAGCCAGTTGTCGTTGTGCACATAGGCACCAATGATATAGGTAAAAAACGGGATGAGGTCCTACAAGCAGAATTTAGGGAATTAGGAGCCAAGTTAAAAAGTAGGACCTCAGAGGTAGTAATCTCAGGATTGCTGCCAGTGCCACGTGCTAGTCAGAGTAGAAATGAAAGAATAGTCAGGATGAATGCGTGGCTTGAGAGATGGTGCAGGAGGGAGGGGTTCAGATTTTTGGGACATTGGGACCGGTTCTGGGGGAGGTGGGACTATTACAAATTGGACGGTCTACACCTGGGCCGGACTGGAACCAATGTCCTTGGGGGTGCTTTTGCTAACGCTGTTGGGGAGGGTTTAAACTAATGTGGCAGGGGGATGGGAACCAAATGAGGAGGTCAGTGGACAGTAAGGAGGTAGTAACTAAAGCCTGTAAGGAACTAGATAATGAAGTCAGCGTGACTAAGGGGAAGAGTAGGCAGGGAGCAGATGATGAACGCAAAGGGACTGGTGGTCTGAGGTGCATTTGTTTTAATGCAAGAAGTGTAGTAGGTAAGGCAGATGAACTTAGGGCTTGGATTAGTACCTGGGAGTATGATGTTTTTGCTATTACTGAGACTTGGTTGAGGGAAGGGCACGATTGGCAACTAAATATCCCAGGATATCGATGCTTCAGGCGGGATAGAGAGGGAGGTAAAAGTGGTGGAGAAGTTGCATTACTGGTCAAAGAGGAAATCACAGCTGTGCTGAAGGAGGGCACTATGGACGACTCGAGCAGTGAGGCAATATGGGCAGAACTCAGAAATAGGAAGGGTGCGGTAACAATGTTGGGGCTGTACTACAGGCCTCCCAACAGCGAGCGTGAGATAGAGGTACAAATATGTAAACAGATTATGGAAAGATGTAGGAGCAACAGGGTGGTGGTGATAGGAGATTTTAATTTTCCCAACATTGACTGGGATTCACTTAGTGTTAGAGATCTAGATGGAGCAGAATTTGTAAGGAGCATCCAGGAGGGTTTTCTAGAGCAGTATGTAAATAGTCCAACTCGGGAAGGGGCCATACTGGACCTGGTGTTGGGGAATGAGCCCGGCCAGGTGGTTGAAGTTTCAGTAGAGGACTACTTTGGGAATAGTGATCACAATTCCGTAAGTTTTAGAATACTCATGGACAAAGACGAGAGTGGTCCTAAAGGAAGAGTGCTAAATTGGGGGAAGGCCAACTATACCAAAATTCGGCAGGAGCTGGGGAATGTAGATTGGGAGCAGCTGTTTGAAGATAAATCCACATTTGTTATGTGGGAGGCTTTTAAAGAGAGGTTGATTAGCGTGCAGGAGAGACATGTTCCTGTGAAAATGAGGGATAGAAATGGCAAGATTAGGGAACCATGGATGGCAGGTGAAATTGTGAAACTAGCTAAGAGGAAAAAGGAAGCATACATAAGGTCCAGGCGGCTGAAGAAAGACGAAGCTTTGGAAGAATATCGGGAATGTAGGACCAATCTGAAACGAGGAATTAAGAGGGCTAAAAGGGGTCATGAAATATCTTTAGCAAACAGGGTTAAGGAAAATCCCAAAGCCTTTTATTCATATATAAGGAGCAAGAGGGTAACTAGAGAAAGGATTGGCCCACTCATGGACAAAGGAGGAAAATTATGCGTGGAGTCAGAGAAAATGGGTGAGATTCTAAACGAGTACTTTGCATCGGTATTCACTGAGGAGAGGGACATTACGGATGTTGAGGTTAGGGATAGATGTTTGATTACTCTAGGTCAAGTCGGCATAAGGAGGGAGAAAGTGTTGGGTATTCTAAAAGGCATTAAGGTGGACAAGTCCCCAGGTCCGGATGGGATCTATCCCAGGTTACTGAGGGAAGCGAGAGAGGAAATAGCTGGGGCCTTAACAGATATCTTTGCAGCATCCTTAAACACGGGTGAGGTCCCGGAGGACTGGAGAATTGCTAATGTTGTCCCCTTGTTTAAGAAGGGTATCAGGCATAATCCAGGTAATTATAGACCGGTGAGCCTGACGTCAGTGGTAGGGAAGCTGCTGGAGAAGATACTGAGGGATAGGATCTATTCCCATTTGGAAGAAAATGGGTTTATCAGTGATAGGCAACATGGTTTTGTGCAGGGAAGGTCATGTCTTACCAACTTAATAGAATTCTTTGAGGAAGTGACAAAGTTGATTGATGAGGGAAGGGCTGTAGATGTCATATACATGGACTTCAGTAAGGCGTTTGATAAGGTTCCCCATGGTAGGTTGATGGAGAAAATGAAGTCGCATGGGGTCCAGGGTGTACTAGCTAGATGGATAAAGAACTGGCTGGGCAACAGGAGACAGAGAGTAGCAGTGGAAGGGAGTTTCTCAAAATGGAGACGTGTGACCAGTGGTGTTCCACAGGGATCCGTGCTGGGACCACTGTTGTTTGTGATATACATAAATTATTTGGAGGAAAGTATAGGTGGTCTGATTAGCAAGTTTGCAGACGACACTAAGATTGGTGGAGTAGCAGATAGTGAAGGGGACTGTCAGAGAATACAGCAGAATATAGATAGATTGGAGAGTTGGGCAGAGAAATGGCAGATGGAGTTCAATCCAGGCAAATGCGAGGTGATGCATTTTGGAAGATCCAATTCAAGAGTGGACTATACAATAAATGGAAAAGTCCTGGGGAAAATTGATGTACAGAGAGATTTGGGTGCTCAGGTCCATTGTTCCCTGAAGGTGGCAATGCAGGTCAATAGAGTGGTCAAGAAGGCATACGGCATGCTTTCCTTCATCGGACGGGGTATTGAGTACAAGAGTTGGCAGGTCATGTTACAGTTGGTTCGGCCACATTTGGAATACTACGTGCAGTTCTGGTCGCCACATTACCAAAAGGATGTAGATGCTTTGGAGAGGATGCAGAGGAGGTTCACCAGGATGTTGCCTGGTATGGAGGGCGCTAGCTATGAAGAGAGGTTGAGTAGATTAGGATTATTTTCATTAGAAAGACGGAGGTTGAGGGGGGACCTGATTGAGGTGTACAAAATCATGAGAGGTATAGACAGAGTGGATAGCAAGAAGTTTTTCCCAGAGTGGGGGATTCAATTACTAGGGGTCACGAGTTCAAAGTGAGAGGGGAAAAGTTTAGGGGGGATATGCGTGGAAAGTTCTTTACGCAGAGGGTGGTGGGTGCCTGGAACGCGTTGCCAGCGGAGATGGTAGACGCGGGCACGATAGCGTCTTTTAAGATGTATCTAGACAGATACATGAATGGGCAGGAAGTAAAGAGATACAGACCCTTAGAAAATAGGCGACAGGTTTAGATAGAGGATCTGGATCGGCGCAGGCTTGGAGGGCCGAAGGGCCTGTTCCTGTGCTGTAATTTTCTTTGTTCTTTGTTCTTTAATACAACAAGGCCTGTTTTTTGTGTTAGACACCCTTTCTAATCCAAGTTAGCTATTGGGTTCTCTGCCTTTGTGATAAGTTGCAAACTACATTTTATTATTTGGTTATTTAAATATACATATACTTACATAGATTGCTACTAGCTATTCAAGCAGATTTTCAGTGGATTTAAAGTTGAAAGTTGTCAAATGTCTGCTAATAATTTCTAATTTAGTACATTTTGTATTTAGTTTATAAAATAATTTTAAGTTCAGTTGATTAATGGGATAAGCGTGTACAGAAAAAAGAGATTTAACAATCAGTTTGTGAATCTGTCACATTGTATTATAGCTTTGCTATGGAAGATTATAATCGAAACTGTGAGCACACATTGGGGGTGTAATTGGTCTTCAACAGCTGTGTAAAACAAGTGATTGTGAATCAGCAGCCTATTTTATACCATCAAAGACAAATTTCACCCCCACCATCCTTGCCTATCAAATGAACACGTGACTTTTTCCCATTAGAGAAAACAAGTATCAATAATATTTCATAACAGCAATATTGTACCTTGGTATACAATGATCAGGCAATTCTGTAGCATTGAATAGTATGATAAGGTATATTGTGCATTAGAAAATATTCTACTTTATTGCTTCACGTTTGTTTTAGCTCATGGGAATCAAAAACAGATACTGCTTTCATTAATGATATTTTTTATTTGTTCATGGAATGTGAGCAACGCTGGCAAGGTCAGCATTTATTGCCCATCCTTAATTGCCCTTGAGAAGGTGGTGATGAGCTGTCTTCTTGAACTGCTGCAGTCCATGTGGTGTCGGTACACACACAGTGCTTTTATGGAGGGAGTTCCAGGATTTTGAAACAGCAACATTAGAAGGGCAATATAGTTCCAAGTCAGGATGGTGTGTAACTTGGAGGGAAACTTGCAGGCAGTGGTGTTCCTATGCATCTACTTCCCTTGTTCATCTAGGAGGTCGAGGTCATGGATTTGGAATGTACTGTTGAAGGAGCCTTGATGAGTTGCTGCAGTGGATCTTGCAGATGGTACACACTGCTGCCACTGTGCGCGGGTGGTGGAGGGAGTGAATGTTGAAGGTGGTGGATGGGGTGACGATCATGCGGGCTGCTTTGACCTGGATGGTGTTGAGCCTCTTGAGTGTTTTTGGAGCTGCACTCATCCAGGCAAGTGGGCAGCATTCCATCATAATCCTGACTTGTGCCTTTTAGATGGTGGACAGGCATTGGGGAGTCAAGAGGTGAGTTACTTGCTGCAGAATTCCCAGCCTCTGACCTTCTCTTGTAGTCACAATATTTATATGGCTGACCCAGTTCAATTTCTGGTCAATGGTAACCCCAGGATGTTCATGGTGGGGGATTCAACGATGGTAATGCTGTGAAGGTCAAGGGAAGATGGTTAGATTCTCTCTTGTTGGAGATGATCATTTCCTAGCACTTGTGTGGCATGATTGTTACTGGTCACTTATCAGCCCAAGCCTGTATGTTGTGGACACAGACTGCTTCAGGATCTGAGAACATAGGAAATAGGATCAGAAGTAGTCTGTTTGGCCTTTCGAGTCTGCTCTGCCATTCAATAAGATTATTGCTGATCTGATCGTGGCCTCAACTCCACTTTCCTGCCTGCCCCTGCATAATCTTTAACTCCCTTGAAGATCATAAATCTGTCTAATTCAGGCTTGAATATATGCAATGACCCAGCCTCCACTGCTGCCTGGGGTAGAGAATTCCAAAGAAGCTATTATTAAAGATGTTATAGCAGGGAACTTTGAAAAATTCAAGATAATCAGGCACAGCCAACATGGTTTTGTGAAAGGGAAATCATGTTTAACCAATTTATTGGAGTCCTTTGAAGAAGTAACGTGCTGTAGATAAAGGGAAACCAGTGGATGTACTGTACTTAGATTTCCAGAAGGCATTTGATAAGGTGCCACATCAAAGGTTATTGCAGAAAATAAAAGTTCAGGGTGTAGGAGGTAACATACTGGCATGGATAGCAGATTGACTAGCTAACAGGAAACAGAGAGTAGGCATAAATAGGTCACTTTCTGTTTGGCAAGATATAACGAGTGGTGTGCCACAGGGATCTGTGCTGGGGCCTCAACCTTTTACAAATTATATAAATGACTTGGTCGAAGGTTCCAAATGTATGGTTGCTAAATTTGCCGATGTTATGAAGATAGGTAGGAAAGTAAGTTGTGAAGAGGACATAAGCAGGCTACAAAGGAATATAGATAGGTTAAGTGAGTGGGCATAGATCTGGCAAATGGAGTATAATGTGGGAAAATGTGAAGTTGTCCATTTTGGCAGGAAGAATAAAAATGAAGCATATTATCTAAATGGTGAGATTTTGCAGAGATTTGAGATGCAGAGGGATCTGGGTGTCCAAGTACATGAATCGCAAAAGGTTAGAATGCAGGTACAGCAAGTAATTAGGAAAGCTAATAGAATGTTATCGTTTATTGTGAGAGGAATAGAATACAAAAGTAGGGAGGTTATGCTTCAGTTATACAGTGCATTGGTGAGACCACATCTGGAGTGTTGGTCTCTTTATTTAAGGAAGGTTAGAGTTATATGTAAATGTGTTGGAAGCAGTTCAGAGAAGGTTTACTAGACAAATACTTGGAATGGGTGGGTTGTCTTATGAGGAATGGTTGGACAGGCTTGGCTTGTATCCGCTGGAGTTTAGAAGAGTAAAAGACAATTTGATTGAAACATATAAGATTCTGAGAGGTCTTGACAGGGCAGATGTGGAAAGGATATTTCCTCTTGTGGGAGAATCTAGAACTAGGGATCACTGTTTAAAAATAAGGGGTCACCCATTTTAAGACAGAGATGAGGAGAAATTTTTTCTCTCGGGGGTTGTGGGTCTTTGGAACGCTGTTCCTCAAAAGGCGGTAGAAGCAGAGTCTTTGAAAATTTTTAAGACAGAGGTAGATAGATTCTTGATAAGCAAGGGGGTGAAAGGTTATCGGGGTAGGTGGGAATGTGAAATTGAGGTTACAATCAGATCAGCCATGATCTTGTTGAATGGCGGAGCAGATTCAAGGGGCCAAGTGCTCCTAATTTGTATGTTCGTATGAAAAGATTAACGACCTTTGAGATAAGAAATTCCACCTCATTTCCGTCTTAAATGGGAGATCCCTAATTCTGAAAATGTGCCCCTAGTTCTAGATTCCCCCACAATGGGAAACATTCAGCATCTACCCTATCCGGTCCATCAGAATCTTATATGTTTCAATAAGATCATAAGGCCCCAACTTGCTCAACCTTTCCTCATAAGACAATCCCTTCATCCCAGGAATCAGCCTAGTGAACCTTCTCTGAACTGCCTCCAATGCAAGTATTTCCTTCCTTAAATAAGGAGACCAAACTGCATGCATTACTCTAGGTGTGGCCTCATCAATGCCCTGTATAGTTGTAGCAAGACATCCCTACTTTTATACTCTATCCTCCTTGCAATAAAGGCCAACATTCTATTTGCCTTCTTAATTACTTGCTGTACCTGCATGCTAACTTTTTTTGATTCATGAACGATGTTACAACCAAGGTGGGAAGGGGTGCACTGTCTTTTCTAGTTCCACTTCTGCACAAGTCACAACATATATTTAAATGTTTACCCTGTTACCGACACGGTCAATCATAGACTCTGCTCTTTATCCCAGAATAAAATATACCAACCAGGTTTCTTTAATAAACAACAAAATTATCAGTTTGTTAGAAAACAAGACATAACCAGTTATGAAGCAAAGCAATAACATACAGGTCGAAATATTAAAGTTCCCTTTTACCTTAGCCCCTCACACACAAACACATACCCAGTGGTTAACCAGAAAAAAAAGATTTTTTTTAGAGCGAGAAGAGAACACTTTGACCAAATACTTGCTGATTCTTGAAGAAAAAAAGAGAAGATATGGAAAGATATTAGTTATCCCTTTTTGGTTTGGCGTCCCAAATATGTGTAGAATGCTGTCACTGAGATCTTTCTCTGGAGTAATTCATTTGGGCGTCATCCAGCAGTTTTTTCCAGCGTCTCAGGAGAAATGTGGCAACAGGAGGTTCAAGCAGGCCTTTCAGGATGAATCCAGCATCAGTTTTTCTATTTCTTACACTCGCTTCGAAGAGCTTCTCAAAGAGATGGAAAAACTGGTGGGCTTTTCAAAGAGATGGAACAGGCTGAGCTGGGGTGACTGCTCTCCTGGCTGATTTTTAAAACACCCCCACACTTTCCAAAGCAAAACCAAAACTAATAGGCTGAATTTTATGAGCCCTTCAGCGCTGTGGATTGGGGCAGGGGTGGGGGGCCCGTAAAATACTTACGGGAACGGCCTGCCACAAGCCCCGACGCCAAGAAGACCCCACCGCATTTTACCGGAAGTGGCGAGGCTCAGTGCAGCCCCCCGCTGCTGCCAAGCAACAGGGCCTTCATTTAAATATTAACATTAATTAAGAAAAGATTCAAAGCAACTTAACTTGTCTCGGCGGCCGTCCCACACCGATTTTACGGTCGCCAGCCACAACTCGCGCGCCTTTGGAACTCCGCTCGAAGTTCCGAGGCGACACACCGACGGGGGAGGACTGAAATTATCAGGGTGGGGAGCGGGGAAAATCTTGATTGTTATTGATCATCCTACAGGACAGTAAAGAAAACATTGGGGAGGTTGGGAAAGGGCCTCCAGCTTTCGATTATTTTTTATTACAAATGTCAGAGTAATGTTGGTTTAAAAATTCAAATCTTTGCTAAGGGCAGAAGCCCTTTAAAATCGCCATTGCCGGTGACGGAGCGGCCACCCTTTCTATGTCATCGCGGGTGGCCGCTCTGCCCCCTTTCTTTAAATGATGCCGCACGCAAAATATCGTGGGGGCTCGGCGGAGGTGCTTCCGTTTTTGAAGGCTGCCAACTTCAAATCGCCCTGCTGCGATGTAGGCATCAACCAAATTAAACTTAAACTAATAAAATGCTGCTCAATATTTCAAGAGTCAAGCCTCCTGACCCCTATAATTATTGACCTGTCACTTCTCTGTAAATATCTCCCCCAAGCCAAAAGCCCCTGCTGAGTATTTATCTGAAGACTGGTGACTTCCAGTACATGTTGTTTGCAAACAAGCCCAAAAGACCTTATGATGACCTTTTTTTTTAATACAAACACGAAATCCAGTATCTATGGAATCCTTCTTTCAGATTTAAAACACAAGTCCTCAAAATTTAACAAAAAATGGAAGTACTTCTGTAACACCTCCACCCTTGGAGGAATGAAACACCATGTGTAAATGTATTTCATTACAAAGTGTGGGAAAAATAGAGGATGAAAAAATATTAAAGCAGATTAACACACTGATTCTCATTCACTCTTTACCTGTAGCTAATACAGTGCTGCTTTGTACCATCTTTGCACTCAGATAACTCAAAGCAAGTTAAATTCTGCATAAAGCATCTGCAATCACATTATTTTGCCCCACAATGTGGGTAAACTTGAAGTCATAAGGTTGCAATAGTAAACTCCATCGGAATAGTATGGCATTCTGGTTTTTGAATTTTTCCACAAAGGCTAGGGGGTTATAATCAGCATATACCCATGCCACTCTGTAGTCATGGCAGACATAGACCTCAAAATGCGTAAGAGCTAGTAATAAGCCTAGGGTTTCTTTTTCCACTGTTGAATATCTTTTTTGGTGTCAATTTAGCTTTTTGGAAAAGTAACTGTTACAACCATGGCTTACAAGGGAAATTAGAGATAGCATTAGATCCAAGGAGGAGGCATATAAATTTTGCCAGGAAAAACAACAGACCTGAGGATTGGGAGCAGTTTAGAATTCAGCAAAGGAGGACCAAGGGATTGATTAAGAAGGGGAAAATAGAGTACGAGAGCAAGCTTGCGGGGAACATAAAAACTGACTGTAAAAGTTTCTGTAGGTATGTGAAGAGAAAAAGATTGGTGAAGACAAATGTAGGTCCCTTACAGTCAGAAACTGGGGAATTTATTATGGGGAATAAAGAAATGGCTGACAACTAAATACATACTTTGGTTCTGTCTTCACAAAGGAGGACACAAATGTCATACCAGAAATGTTGGGGAACACAGGGCTTAGTGAGAGAGTGGAACTGAAAGAAATCAGTATTAGTAGAGAAATGGTGTTGGGGAAATTGATGGTATTGAAGGCCAATAAATCCCCAGGGCCTGATGGTATGCATCCCAGAGTACTTAAGGAAGTGGCCCTAGAAATAGTGAATGCATTGGTGGTCATCTTCCAAGATTCTATAGACTCTGGAACAGTTCCTACAGATTGGAGGGTAGCTAATGCAACCCCATTATTTAAAAAGGGAGGTAGAGAGAAAGCAGGGAATTATAGACCAGTCAGCTTGACGTCGGTAGTGGGGAAAATTCTAGAGTCCATTATCAAAGGTTTTATAGCAAAGCACTTAGAGAACAGTGGTAGAATTGGGCAGAGTCAGCATGGATTCACAAAAGGGAAATCATACTTGTCAAATCTACTAGAATTCTTCGAGGATGTAACTAGTAGAGTTGATGAGGAGAAGCCAGTGGATGTGGTTTATTTGGACTTTCAGAAGGCTTTCGACAAAGTCCCACATAAGAGATTGGCATTAAAGCGCATGGGATTGGGGTAGTGTATTGCGATGGATAGAAAATTGGTTGGCGGACAGGAAACAAAGAGTAGGGATAAATGGGTCTTTTTCCAAATGGCAGGCAGTGACTAGTGGGGTACCGCAGGGATCGGTGCTAGGACCCCAGCTATTCACAATGTACATTAATGATTTAGATGAGGGAACTAAATGTAATATCTCCAAATTTGCAGATGACACAAAACTGGGTGGAAGGGTGAGTTGTGAGGAGGATGCAGAGAGGCTTCAGGGTGATTTGGACAAGTTGAGTGAGTGGGCTAATGCATGGCAGATGCAGTATAATGTAGATAAATGTGAGGTTATCCACTTTGGTAGCAAAAACAGGAAGGCAGATTATTATCTGAACGGCTATAAACTGAGAGAGAGGAATGTGCAGCGAGACCTGAGTGTTCTCGTACACCAGTCGCTGAAGGTAAGTATGCAGGTGCAACAGGCGGTAAAAAAGGCAAATGGTATGTTGGCCTTCATAGCGAGAGGATTCGAATACAGGAGCATGAATGTCTTGCTGCAATTATACAGGGCCTTGGTGAATATTGTGTGCAGTTTTGTTTCCTGCTATAGAAGGAGTGAAGCAAAGGTTTACCAGACTAATTCCTGGGATGGTGGGACTGACCTATGAGGAGAGATTGAGTCGGTTAGGATTATATTCGCTGGAGTTCAGAAGAGTGAGGGGGGGGATCTCATAGAAACCTATAAAATTCTAACAGGACTTGACAGGGTAGATGCAGGAAGGATGTTCCCGATGGTGGGGGCATCCAGAACCAGGGGTCATAATCTAAGGATACGGGGTAAACCTTTCAGGACTGAGATGGGGAGAAATTTCTTCATCCAGAGAGTGGTGAGCCTGGAGAATTCGCTACCACAGTAAGCAATTGAGGCCAAAACATTGTGTGTTTTCAAGAAGGAGTTAGATATAGCTCTTGGGTCTCAAGGGATCAAAGGGTATGGGGCGAAAGCGGGAACAGGCTACTGAGTTTGATGATCAGCCATGATCATAATGAATGTCGGAGCAGGCTCAAAGGGCCGAATGGCCTACTCCTGCTCCTATTTTCTATGTTTTCTACGTTTTTCTATGACCCCGTGAGGAAGATGTCCTGGAGGCTCTCTTAGCCTTCACCTGGCCTTACCATAACAGGGTTTAATTTTAAACACACCATGTTTTTAGCTGCCCCTTGGTGAATCCTTGTTCACCGCTTTCCAATTATAAGACAAAGAAACCAGCACAACCAGATTTTCTTAGGTTTAAAGAAGAAAGATTCAACTTTACTTAACTTAAACTCTAATTCGGTTGACGCCTACGGATACACAACGCGCCCACGCTAGCATGCATACGGGATACACATGCAAATAGAGACTGAAAAGAACGGAAGAAAAATAAAGTGGAAATGTTTGATGCAATATCTGAAGAGTTTTTGTTACAGTTTTTCGAACTCACTGTGGAGTCCTTGATTGTAGGTAGATCTTGCTTTTCTTTGGGGCCCCATATTCTTCTTAAGCCTTGTTCGCTGTAGGAGACTTTTCTCTCTTGGGGTTCATGTGTCTTCAGTGGATTCAGAGGCTTGTGAGAAAAAGATGGGAGCAGACAGGAGAGATCTTCTCAGTCCAGGAGCGAACAGACACTCTGGGTTCAAACTGTTTCTACAGTTCAGACAAACCTAGGTTGCCAAGCAGGTTAGTCATGTGACTAACTGGTCTGACCACGTCTTGGATTGTATCACGTCAGCAGTCTCTGGAATGCTCCTTTGACACACAATACCTGGTGATCAAGGTCCATTGTGGGTTGAATGTGTCAGGGAATGGTCCTTCGTCCTTCCAATCACCATCTGTCAATATGCAAAAGTCTTTTCCAGCCAAGGCTGATCTGTTAAACAAGTTGCTACTTCACTCCAGTAGAAATTTAATATTAATGTTCAATGACAAAATTAATGTGCCTAATTCTTGGCAGGTGAGGGCCTAGCATGACACTTCCACACCTAGAGAAATGAAATGCGATTTGAGAAAAGCACATTTCATTAAAAGGATTGAGAGAAAATATAAGATACAGAAAAAAAGGCAATTTCTCTCATTTGTTCACAAATCCTAAAACTTATTACAATCGCCCCTTTTTTGGGATCCCAATAAACATGTTGTTCTTTTTTGGGGATGTTTCTCTTCCATTTGCCCATTTCCATGGCAGCCTAGGGTCTTTGTTCCTGCTCAGGTAATTTTTTTTTCAGGAGAGGCAGTAGTGGGTGGGTCTATCCCGAACTCTCTTTCAGTGCTTTGCTGAGTCATGCAAAGTCTTTTGACTTTGGGGAATAGGTGGTTCTCTTTGGTTCTGACTGTGCGGAAGGATGCTTTGCTAATCCCCCCTTTGTCCCAGAGGACACTCCTGCCTGCAGGTATTTGTGCAGACTCTACTGCACTCCCCTGTGGAACTTCGACTAGGTGAGACATCAGCCTCACGTTTTCTCTGCCCCCTAGAGGTCTTTCTTTGTCTCTGTAGTTTCCTGTAAATGCTGTTAGCTGCTCTGGTGGGGTACTTCCAGTGTCTGCATTTACGTAGGAGGATGTGGGATCTAACTTTTCACATTTTTCGGGTTTGGCTGACCGGACAGCAGGGGTTTTCATCCGGGATTCCTCCCGGACTTCCTTTAACCTGCTCTCTTGGTTACTTTTTCCCCTTCTCTTTCTAAACTTTTGCCAACCTTGTGCCTGCCTATCCCCTTTTGTTCTTGGTGGGCGTCCCTTACAGTTCACCAGCCCTTGGCTGGAGGGCCCTCCTAACACTGTAAAATCAATATTCATATGACAAAATTAATATGCTTCATTTTTGGCAGGTGGGATGGTGTGCATGACAGAGTGAATGTGTGTGTGTGAGGTTGCAATCATTTCGGGATTTGTTTAAAATTAGTTATTTTTTTCTATGAGAAAACCTGTCATTTATCTGTTTATTTGACCCTAAAGACCCTTAGGGACTAAAGCATCATTTTAACAAAACACGATTGTGGTCAGTTGGGAGGTGAACAGTGGGAGCCACCCACGCCCCTTACCGCCTGTCCGTAACAAGATTGTAACTTATACATGCATTCATTTATATATTATATATATATTATGGGCTGTACTTGTGGTGCCAGTAGCTGTGCACGTTCACGATGACAGGGCAGACCCTGCGACTTCCGGAGTGCACAGTGCACTAATCGGAAAGTTTGCGTTGGGCCAACTAACACTACTCGTGAGGCTTCACTACTTTAAATGGCAAGTATGGAACCAGCACATATTTGGACTCATTGCCCACTAATTCTGAATTAATTACACTTTAAAATTTTACATCTGTATTTCCAGGTGTAAGGAGCTTCCTCTTAATTCACGGATTGTTAATGAGTAATCCCATGCCTTTTTAAAAGATAAAATGGAGAAATCTTGTTATAAAGTCCAATCTGACTTTTTAGCATGATTTATCAGACTTTTTAAATATCACTTTTTAAAACTATTTATCTGATCAAAATTAATGTACTTTTAGAAAATATGTTTACATTTTTAATTTTGAAGAAAATGTTTACATTTTTAAGTTTTTTAAATGAATGTCTTCTATATGATTTTCCAATGCCTTTTTAATACAATTTTCCAATGTCTTTTTTGATTTTCTGTACCTTTTTAAATGTGATTCTTAATGTGTACTTCTTTCAATTTAGTATACTGTATTTGTTGCTCACAATGCAGTCTGTTCTACATTAGGGAGACCAAACACAGATTGGGTGACCACTTTGCAGAACATCTCCATTCAGTCTGCAAACGTGAACCTGAGTTTCCGCTCCCCTGTCATTTTAATTCTCCACCTTGCTCTCACGCGGACCTCTGTCCTCGGCCTCCTGCACTGTAACAAAGAAGGTCAACTTAAGCTTGAGGAACAGAATCTCGTCTTTCAATTCAGCACTTTCAGCCTTCCTGACTCAACGTTGAGTTCAACAATTTCAGACTGTAATTTCTGCCCCCATTTTGTTTTCTTTTCCTTTTGCAGGTTTCGGGTATACTCTTGTTTTTCTCTTGTTTTTGATTTTGGATGGCAGCTGTTCATCATTCTACCATTCACACCTTCTCTAAACACATCTTTTCTTTCTTTACTTGTCGTATTACCACTCCCTTTGGCCTTGCACCACCAACTCTTTTTTGTCATTTAATCTGTCCTGCCCTTCGCCCTATCCCAGACCTTCCCTTTTGCTCCTTTCCCACCCTCTCCCCTTTCACTTGCTTAAAACTTTCTAAATCTGTAAACTTTGTCAATTCTGATGAAAGGTCATCGACTTGAAATGCTAACTGTTTTTCTGTCCACAGATGCTGCCTGACCTGCTGAGTATTTCCAGTGTCTTCTGTTTTTAATCAGCTTTACGCTGGTCAACCATTAATTAATTTAGATTCACTTGTTACCAGCTGTACAACATGAGTGGGCGTGGTTTGTACAGCACTGTAAATTGAGTCACTTGTTAGGTTTATGATTACTTCAGAACAGAACTTAGAGAATTGAATCCCTCTTAGAAATAAATAATTTGTATTTATATAGCATTTTCTCATGTTCTCAGAATAACCCAAAGAATTTACATTACAGCCAATGGATTACTTTGAAATGTGGCCACTTATGTAGGCAAACATGGCATGCAGTTTGCACACAAACAGCAAATGAATGACTGACCAGATAATCTGTTTTTGGTGGTATTGGTTGAGGGAAGACTGTTAGTCAGGACATTGGGAGAACTCCCAGCTCTTTTTTTCAAATAATACAGCAACTCCTTGGCAACATAAATCAGATTTCTCAAAGGTAGAAATTGCTGCAGAGGAGGAGCTTCTGAACAAGTCGATTTCTGGTAAGATACAGCTAGCATGGGGAATATTCATTAAAGGAATGTTAGTTAAATATTAATAAAACCATGTTGGCAGCATTTGGCATGTTGGAAACAATTGTGTTTCAGAACCTCTGTCCTTCTTCCCTGGCATCAGAAAGTGTGAAACTGTGCTAGTGAAAGATTTATTTTTGTGCAAATTATTTTGGTTTTACTATTGCAAAACAGAATTTTGCCCAATCTTTTTCATCCCTGCAGTGTTAGCTGCAGTATTTACAATAGGGGATAACATAAAAGATGCTTATCAGAGTTTGGGACTTCCTACTTTTTTTTTGAAGTATTTTATTTCCTTCCCATTCTTAAGTTTTCTAATGTAACAAGCACTATGCTTCACAAAGAATGGGCAGGTGATCAACTAGCTCCCAAGTCTCTTGGTCGTGCTGCTCTGAAATGACCACTAGGAAAAGCAACAGAGTGGCTGGACTGTGTCTCGCTTCTTCTCTGAGAAATGTGTTTGACTACCACTTGGCACGTCTCTGTGGTAGCAAGGCTGAAATCAGAGGGCTGGATTTTACCAGCCCTATGGAGATGTGCTGGGAGGTGGGACGGCTGGTCAAATGGCGGCAGAAGGCGTCGGGAAGGGAGCCCGATATCTTCCTGCTGCCGTGGCATATTGCCAGCGGTGGGCACCTCAGCGGTGCAGCCGCTCATCCGGAGGCCAGTTGAGCCACTTAAGTACCCAATTAAGGGACAACTCCCATCCCCCACCAGCATTTTACTAGTATTGGGAAGGGCTGCTGTTGCGTAGAGAAACTGCCAGGTAAAACCTCATGGCCTCCCAGCGGGTTCTCAGGGTGGGGGGCCCTCCTTTATGGCCACTGCATGGTCCATGGTGGGGGTCCTCAATTCCTGCTCCCGCAGTCACAGTGCTGCCGCTTGAAGGTGACCACCTCCCACCCCCTGATCACCTGCCTGGCCTCGGCTCTTTAAAATAAAGTTACCTTGTCTTCGAGGGTGCCTCTCCATGGAGGTACCCTCTCCATCTTGCAGCCTTAGCAGTTACCACCTCTAATGGTGGCACCGCTGAGCTGCCAGCCATATGATTGGACGGCAGTCCCAGTGGCGGCATTTAATTGGCCCAGGGTGCCGCCGCCCGCAGGTGCGGTATCGTGTCCTGCTTTCAGTCCCGGTGGCGGGACTTCTTAGCTCCTGATAAGATTGAGAATGACAGCCCACCTCCCAGAGCTGTCAGCCCAATCAGAGCAGGCTGAATTTTCCAGGCCCTTTGGAAATGGGCTGAAAAGGGCAAGGGGGCAGAATATTGGGACAGAAGACGTCGGCACGGAAGCCTGACGTCTTCACGCCGCAACTGGATATTGCAAACAGCAGCCAGCATGGCGGGAAGACATCGTACCTGAATGCAGTGGGAAGGTAATTAAGCAAATTGACAGCAATTCTCCGGGGGGTTTTGGATTTTCCAAACGGTGCACAGGAACCACGGGTCTTCAGAGCAGCCATCATGAGAGCCAGGGTGGGTTGCCAGGGAGGGTGGAGCAGCACTGGTATTGACAATTGCAGCCGGCGAGGAGGTAAATGTGCGAGCACTGCAGGCACTTGCCACCGCGGTCCCATCTGGGCAGTCGGTGTATGGTTGGATAAGGGACCCTGGTAACTGAGAGAGGCCACCTGGCATGGGCTTCATTCACTCAGGCTATGGTACCTCTAGTGAGGTGCAGAGAGGAAGGGAGTTGCAGCCACAGGTAATGGGAGAGCAGCATTCTGAGGGCCACCAGGAGGGCCTGCCTCGGGGTAGGGATGCAAGAGAAGGGCGCAAAGGAGCAAGTCACTAGCCTCCTGTGTGCAGAAGAGAGTACCGTTCAGAAAGGGTGTACCGACAGAGGCTCAGCCACCTTCAAATTCTGAGCAGCAGTGTCGTCGAAGACGGTGCCTCTCCAGCAAGGCCATCACTGATCTATGTGCTGTGATGGAGGACAAGCTAAGACACATGAGAGGTGTTAGCCACCCTATGTCAGTGGCACTGAAGGCCACCATGGTGCTGAACTCCTCCGCCTCCAGATTTTTCTGAGGATCTACTGGAGATATGTGTGTGGGATCTCCCAGTCTGCGGCTCATCAATACATTAAGAAGGTGACCGATACCCTGTTCAAGGGGGCTAGCTAATGTGTGCATGTTCGCACTGATCTGGACAGTCAATTTGAGAGAGCCATTGGGTTCGGAGCCATCGCTTGATGCCCCCAGGTGCAGGGTATGATCAACTGCACATATGTGGCCATTAAGTCTCCCACAAACCAGCCAACGGCCTTCATCAACAGGAATGGATTCCATTCCATCAATGCCCAACCAACTGGTCTGTGACCACCTCAGAAGGAATCTTCAGGTGTATGCAGGATTCCCAGGAAGCAGCCACAATACATGCATGCTTTGGCAGCACTAGGTACCACAACTTTTCCGGCCTCCCGTGCAGCTTCAGGGATGAATGCTGGCTGACAAGAGCTACCCGCTGAAGACATGGCTACTTAAGTCTGTGAGGAACCCACACACGGATGCAGAGGAAAGGTACAACACATGCCATGGGTCAAACTCAGTGACCATCGAGTTGGCCATTGGGCTCCTGAAGATGCGATTCAGCAGCCTTGATCGATCAAGTGGAGTCCTTAACTATGCCTCAGCAGGGCTCTCCGTATTATCATGGTCTGCTGTGCTCTGCACAACCTGGCACTACAGAAGGGGGCAGACATTGGACATTGAGGATATTGTGGATCATGATGCCTCTTCCAACGATGAGGATGTGGAGGAAGCTGCTGAGTAGGCGATGCAAGATAAAGGACCATCAAGCAACATGGATAAAAGGGAACCTGTAGATGTGGTGTACTGGATTTCCAGACGGCATTTGACAAGGTGCCGCATCAAAGGTTACTAAACAAAACAAGAGCCCATGGTATAGGGGGTAACATATTAGCATGGATAGTAGATTGGTTAGCTAACTGGAAACAGAGACTAGGCATAAATGGGTCATTTTCAGGTTGGCAAGCTGTAACTAGTGGTGTGCCACAGGGATCAGTGCTGAGGCCTCAACTATATCAATGACTTGGATGAAGGAACAGAATGTAAGGTTGTTAAATTTGCTGATGACACAAAGATAGGTAGGATAGTAAGTTGTGAAGAGGACATAAGTGAAGAGTCTACAAAGGGATAGAGATAGGTTAAGTGAGTGGGCAAAGATTTGGCAGATGGAGTATAATGTGGGAAAGTGTGAACTTGTCCACATTGGCCAGAAAAATAGAAGAGCAACATATTATTTAAATGGAGAGCGATTGCAGAACTCTGAGATGCAGAGGGATCTGGGTGTCCTAAAATAAAAACAGAAAGTGCTGGAAATACTCAACAGCTCAGGCAGCATCTATGGAGAGAGAAGCAGAGCTGACATTTTAGGTCTGTGACCTTTCATCAGAACTGACAAAGGTTAGAAAAGAATTAGGTTTTAAACAAGTGAAGGGGCGGGGAATTGGTGGAGAAGGGAACAAAAGCAAAGGTGTGTGATAGGGCAGAGGGCAAGAGAGATTAAATAACAAAGCTGTCATGGGACAAAGACAAAGGGCATGTTAATGCTTGAGGTGAAAGACAAAGCATTTGTCCAGAGAGAGTGTTAATGGCAGAGTAATGAGCAACTCTGTCCACATGAAAAAACAAGCGCATGGTTAAAAAATAAAATAAAATAATAAAAAATAGAAAAATATAAAATAAAGAAAAATATAAAAAAAAAGGCCAGTCATGCTCTGAAATTGTTGAACTCATGGTTGAGTCCACAAAGCTGTTGAGTGCCTAATTGAAAGATCAGGTGCTACTCCTTGAGCTTGTGTTGATGATCACTGGAACACTGCAGCAGGCCAAGGACAGACATGTGGGCATGACAGCAGGGGGTGTGTTAAAATGGCAAGCAACCGGAAGCTTGGGGTCATGCTTTCGGACTGAGCGGAGACATTCCGCAAAGCCAATCTGTAATTGGTCTCCCCAGTGTAGAGGCAACCCCATTGTGAGCAGCAAATACAGTTTACTAAATTGAAGGAAGTACAAATAAATGGCTGCTTCACCTGGAAGGAGTGTTTGTGGCTTTGGATGGTGAGGAGGTAAAAGGGCAGGTAATACACATCCTCCGATTGCATGGGAAGGTGCCTTGAGAAGGGGACAAGGTGTCGGGAGTGATGGAGGAGTGGACCGGGGTGTCGCGGAGGGAATGATCTGTTCGGAATGCTGACAGGGGAGGGGAAGGGAAGATGTGTTTGATGATGGCATCACGTTGGAGGTGGCTGGTGGGTGTCCTGGTACACGAAACACAAAAAGTTTGTATGCAGGTACATGAAGCGATTAAGAAGGCAAATGCAATGCTGTCGTTTATTGCAAGGGAAATTTAAAAGTAGAAATGTTTTGCTACAGTTGTACAGGGAATTGGTGAGACCACATCTTACAGTATTGTGTATAGTTTTGGTCTCCTTACTTAAGTAAGGATATAATTGCACTGGAAGCATCTCAGAAAAGGTTCAGTCAACTGATTCCTGGGATGAGAGGGTTATCTTATGAGGAAAGATTGGACAGGTTGGGTCTGTATTCATTGGAGTTTAGAAGGATGAGAGGTGATCTTATTGAAGGGTGTATGTTGAAAGGATGTTTCCCCTTGTGGGAGAGTCTAAAACTAGGAGGCACAGTTTAAAAATAAGTGGTCTCCCATTTAAGACAGAGGTGAGGAGAATTTTTTTCTCTCAGAGGGTCATGAGTCTGTAGAACTCTTTTCCTCGGAAAGCGGTGGAGGCAGGGTCATTAAATGTTTTTTAAAGCAGAGGTAGACAGATTCTTGACAAACAAGGAGTCAAAGGGTATCGGGGGTAGGCAGGAAAGTGGAGTTGTGTCCACAAACAGATTAGCTTATAAAATGGCTCGAGGGGCCGAATAGCCTACTCCTTCTCCTAGTTCGTATGTTCGTATGACCTCAGGGACCACAGGCAAGGCGCAATAAGGTACACGCAAGGGAGGCTCAGGATGTGCTAATACGCAGATGTTTGATATGATCCTTACTACCTGTTAGATCCTTACCAATACTATCCTTTCTGCAGCCCTGCTGTCGTCTCCATCATTTGCATTTCCATCACCCTGGGCCCAGTTGCATATTGCCCAGCGGCGAGGGTAAAGCGCCTTCCATACGTGGCTTGGTCCTTCGCATCCAGCCCCTTGAGGGAGCCAGGATATACCAAAAGTCCCAGAGGCCTACAAAACATGGAAGGAGATATGCACCACTACATTAAACCTTTCTTAAATAGAACAAGAAACGCAAGGCTTCACACTTTAACACTCTCTTCTCCGTGAACCCCCAAGTGAATCTAAGTGCTCTTCTTAAATCTCTTACATGTGCTCCTATGTAGTGCTCCCTTGCACTATCAGCTGTGGTGGAGGCAAGCTGCTGTCCTTCCTGCTCCGAGGCTTGGGCTGACAATGGCGGTCATTCTCTGGCTGCCTGAGACCTGTAAGGCCCTGTGCTGCCCTGCCAATTCCAATGTCTCCTTCTCTGTGGGGATTAGGATGCCCAGGTATGGAACCCCTCCACCGGTCCTTGCCTGTTCCTTGGCGTAATGGGCTGTCTTCTCTGGCAAGCACTAAGATGAGCACTGTTAGTCGCCTCACGGAGACAAGTACACTGCCTATGCTGGTGGCAGCCGAGCTATCCGTGATTAGGACACACAAATGCCTCCTGTCTGTGGCCACTCTCGAGAGACCTTGCTGGGGTCAGCAAGCACAGACGGGCACCTCTCACTGACATGCAGCCATACGTCTGACAGGATATGCTGCTGCCTGACCCCATTGTCACTGACTGGGTTGTCACTCCCTCTTCACCAAACTCACCCTCTCTCATTGCCACATGCAAGCCCCAAAGGGAAAAGAGGTATGGGCTACTCACCTTGGCAGAACGAATAAGCTCATTAATGCACTTGCTGGACTGGAGCCAGGTTCTGGAGGGTGACCCATGGCTGCTGACCTCTGCAAACTCTGTCCAGGCTTGCTTGGTCAGTTGAGCCGGTCTCCTCTTCCCGTCGCTGGGCAGGCATCGCTAAACTGCGGGGCCACCCAAGTTCTTCCTTATGTCATTGTCTCTGCCGATTTACTTTCCTTCTGCAGATGTCCTAGCAGTCCCCATAATACTGAGTGCTGGCAGCCCTTTAAATATGGTGCTAGCAACTGCCGTGGCATGAGCTCATGCTGCCTCCACTGCCGCTCTGCCTGACTCGGCTGCCTCAGTGCTTGGCCTCATGCCTGCCAGCTCTTCGTTGGCCGACCACCAGAAAATTGCTTGCAGCTGGTCGATTCCTACCCAAGTGGTAGCGCTATTTCTGGTTCCAATGACAGGACCTGGGGCCTAGCCACAAAATTCAGCTCGGCAGCCTCGGCATCACAACCATTAGAAATGGTCACTGCAGAGGCTGCAAGATGAAGGAGAGGGCACGAGGTGGGAATATGAGTTGTGAAGAGGATGCAAAGAGGCTTCAGTGGGTCAGTGGGATTCAGACAGGTTAAGTGAGTGGGAAGAATATGGCAGATGGAATAGAATGTGGAAAAATGTGAAGCTATCCACTTTGGTAGTAAAAATAGAAATGCAGATTATTTCTTAAATGGTGAGAGATCGGGAAGGGTCCTGGGTGTCCTTGTTCAGAAGTCACTGAAAGCTAACGTGCAGGTGCAACAAGCAATTAGGAAGGCAAATGGTATGTTGGCCATTATTGCAAGAGGATTTGATGACAGGAGTAAAGAAGTATTGCTACTATTGTATAGAGCCTTGGTGAGATTGCACCTGGGGTATTATATACAGTTTTGGTCTCCTTACCTAAGGGAGGACATACTTGCCATAGACGGAGTGCAACGACGGTTCACCAGACTGATCCTTGGGATGGCGGGATTGTCCTATGAAGAGAGAGATTGAAGAGACTGGTCCTATATTCTCTAGAGTTTAGAAGAATGAGAGGTGATCTCATTGAAGCATACAAAATTCTTACTGGGCGCAACAGGGTTGATACAGGAAGGCTATTTCCCCTGGTTGGGGTGGTCGAGAACCAGGGGACAGTCTCAGAATTTAGGACTGAGATGAGGAGGAATTTCTTCACTCAGAGAGTGGTGAATCTTTGAAATTCTCTACCCCAGAGGGCTGTGGAGGCTCAGACACTGAGTATGTTCAAGTCAGATCAATAGATTTCTAAATATTAAAGATATCAAGGGATATGGGGATAGTGTGGGAAAATGGCATGAGGTAGAAAATCAGCCATGATCTTGTTGAATGGCGGAGCAGTCTCGAGGGGCTGAATGGCATACTCCTGCTCCGACTTCCAATGTTCCTATGTCCTTTCCAGGACCTCAAAAGTATCCTTACCTTCCTCAGTCTTTTTCTCCTAAAACCTTCAAATTTTTAAAACACAGATTTACTGTCACTTAATCAATACTTAATTAACTTTATTGATGTTGGAAAATTGTTTTGTCACAGGTCCAGGTTCTAATCCATCACAGACTAATGGGATGATAATCTCCTCTTTCTGCTGGCGATAAAGCCCTACGTTAACTGAGTTTGGCAGTTTTAATCTAGATCCTATTGCTCATAGGCCTATAAAACAAAACTGCTCCTGATTTGGCATTGTCAATGGTATTCAGACAGGCCTAAGAACGGTTGCTGTGAGAAATGGAAATAATGGTATACAGTCAGATGTTATTTTTGCGGAATGAAGCAAGTTGGTCTGCAGAGAAGAGGGACCTTTACTTTGCATCAGCTGCAGTACTTGATCCTGATACTGGGATCATGAAAGGAAAGTGTTCTATTTCCCAGTACTAACATTCTTCTGTGACCTGAGCACAGTTAAAAAGGATCACTTCTTCAATTAAAAACAAATGTTGGTGGCCTTCATTCCTGCGTGCTGGTCCATCACTTTGATTTCTCAGTAATAACAAAGAATTACTATTTAATATGAGTTCAGCAATGGCAGAAAATGGGAGTCTTTCAAACTTCAGCTGATTAGAATCCAGGTCCAGCTTGTTCCTGTGAGGAAGAAAGACAAGTTTGGCAAGTTTCGGGAAGCTTGGATAACACGGGATATTGTGAGCCTAGTCAAAAAGAAAAAGGAAGCATTTGTAAGGGCTGGAAGGCTAGGAACAGATGAAGCACTTGAGGAATATAAAGACAGTAGGAAGGAACTTAAGCAAGGAGTTAGGAGGGCTAAAAGGGGTCATGAAAAGTCATTGGCAAACAGGATTAAGGAAAATCCCAAGGCTTTTTATACATAAATAAAGAGCAAGAGGGTAACCAGGGAAAGGGTTAGCCCACTCAAGGACAGAGATGGGAATCTATGCATGGAGCCAGAGGAAATGGGCGAGGTGCTAAATGAGTACTTTGCATCAATATTCACCAAGGAGAAGGACTTGGTGGATGATGAGCCAAGGGAAGGGAGTGCAGATAGTCTCAGTCATCTCATTATCAAAAAGGAGGAGGTGTTGGGTGTCTTGCAAAGCATTAAGGTAGATAAGTCCCCAGGGCCTGATGGGATCTACCCGAGAATACTGAGGGAGGCAAGGGAAGAAATTGCTGGGGCCTTGACAGAAATGTTTGCATTCTCATTGGCTACAGGTGAGGTCCCAGAGGACTGGAGAATAGCCAAGGTTGTTCCTTTGTTTAAGAAGGGTGGCAAGGATAATCCAGGAAATTATAGGCCGGTGAGCCTTACGTCAGTGGTAGGGAAACTATTAGAGAGGATTCTTCTGGACAGGATTTACTCCCATTTGGAAACAAACGAACTTATTAGCGAGAGACAGCATGGTTTTGTGAAGGGGAGGTCGTGTCTTACTAATTTGATTGAGTTGTTTGAGAAAGTGACAAAGATGATTGATGAGGGAAGGGCGGTGGATGTTGTCTATATGGACTTTAGTAAAGCCTTGGACAAGGTCCCGCATGGCAGACTGGTGCAAAAGGTGAAGTCACACGGGATCAGAGGTGAGCTGGCAAGATGGATACAGAACTGTCACAGAAGACAGAGGGTAACAGTGGATGGGTGTTTTTCTGAATGGAGGGATGTGACTAGTGGTGTTCCGCAGGGATCAGTGCTGGGACCTTTGCTGTTTGTAGTATATATAAATGATGTGGAAGAAAATGTAGCTGGTCTGATTAGTAAGTTTGCGGACGACACAAAGGTTGGTGGAGTTGCGGATAATGATGAGGATTTTCAAAGGATACAGCAGGATATAGATCGGTTGGAGACTTGGGTGGAGAAATGGCAGATGGAGTTTAATCCGGACAAATGTGAGGTAATGCATTTTGGAAGGTCTATTGCAGGTGGGAGGTACACAGTAAATGGCAGAACCCTTAGGAGTATTGACAGGCAGAGAGATCTGGGCGTACAGGTCCACAGGTCACTGAAAGTGGCAACGCAGGTGGATAAGGTAGTCAAGAAGGCATTCGGCATTCATCGGTCAGGGCATAGAGTATAAAAATTGGCTAGTCATGTTGCAGCTGTACAGAACCTTAGTTAGGCCACACTTAGAATATTGTGTGCAATTCTGGTCGCCACACTACCAGAAGGACGTGGAGGCTTTGGAGAGGGTACAGAGGAGGTTTACCAGGATGTTGCCTGGTCTGGAGGGCATTAGCTATGAGGAGAGGTTGGAAAAACTCGGATTGTTTTCACTGGAACGATGGAGGTGGAGGGGCGACATGATAGAGGTTTACAAAGTTATGAGCGGCATGGACAGAGTGGATAGTCAGAAGCTTTTTCCCAGGGTGGAAGAGTCAGTTACTCGGGGACATAGGTTTAAGATGCGAGGGAAAAGTTTAGAGGAGATCTGCGAGGCAGGTTTTTTACACAGAGGGTGGTGAGTGCCTGGAACTTGCTGCTAAGGGAGGTGGTGGAAGCAGATACGATAGCGACGTTTAAGAGACATCTTGACAAATATATGAATAGGAAGGGAATAGAGGGATATGGGCCCCGGAAGTGCAGAAGCTGTTAGTTTCAGCAGGCATCAAGATGGGCGCAGGCTTGGAGGGCCGAATGGCCTGTTCCTGTGCTGTACTGTTCTTTGTTCTTTGAATCGGCAATGACTTAGTGAGTTCGTCAAGTGAGAACTATACAGTCTAAAAAGATTCCTGGTTAAAACCAGTATCTGTGTCAAGCCATTGATAGAGATGAGACAATGACCTTGATGTTAACTTGGAACTGTTTTGGGAGTGGTGAGGGTGAGTGCAATATTGCATGAAAACCTGGAGGTACCTTCAACTTATCAGTCACAGCATTTTAACACAACCAGCTCATTTTACTTCCAGGTTTGGCTACAATTTCACAGCAGTGGGTGTTAATGAGGACGCTCATGACACAATCTCAACTCTAGTATTTAAAGGGCCAATGCAAAGATGAAATTTGGAGAAGGTAGGAGTTTGAACAAAGGGAGATGTTTCATGATGGATTCAGGATGGTCAAGGGCTGTGCCTCGATATAGCGATGCATTGCTTGATGTACTACTGGGGTCAGTGAGGAGCCGGTGAGAGATTCTCTTCCCCAGCAATGGGAGGAAGAAACCTGTTGCTGCTACTGTCATGCAGGTCCCCACCTGCCAACATTGAGGCATATTAATTTTGTCATCTTTTGGGCCTCCTTATCTCGAGAGACAATGGATACGCGCCTGGAGGTGGTCAGTGGTTTGTGAAGTAGCGCCTGGAGTGGCTATAAAGGCCAATTCTAGAGTGACAGGCTCTTCCACAGGTGCTGCAGAGAAATTTGTTTGTCGGGGCTGTTGCACAGTTGGCTCTCCCCTTTCGCCTCTGTCTTTTTTCCTGCCAATTACTAAGTCTCTTCGACTCGCCACATTTTAGCCCTGTCATTATGGCTGCCCGCCAGCTCTGGCGAACACTGGCAACTGACTCCCACGACTTGTGATCAATGTCACAGGATTTCATGTCGCGTTTGCAGACGTCTTTAAAGCGGAGACGTGGACGGCCGGTGGGTCTGATACCAGTGGCGAGCTCGTTGTACAATGTGTCTTTGGGGATCCTGCCATCTTCCATGTGGCTGACATGGTCAAGCCATCTCAAGCGCCGCTGACTCAGTAGTGTGTATAAGCTGGGGATATTGGCTGCCTCGAGGACTTCTGTGTTGGAGATACGGTCCTGCCACCTGATGCCAAGTATTCTCCGGAGGCAGCGAAGATGGAATGAATTGAGACGTCGCTCTTGGCTGGCATACGTTGTCCAGGCCTCGCTGCCATAGAGCAAGGTACTGAGGACACAGGCCTGATACACTCGGACTTTAGTGTTCCGTGTCAGTGCGTCATTTTCCCACACTCTCTTGGCCAGTCTGGACATAGCAGCGGAAGCCTTACCCATGCGCTTGTTGATTTCTGCATCGAGAGACAGGTTACTGGTGATAGTTGAGCAAACAGTGTTCAAATCACACGCAGCTTCCACAGTGTGGACTGCGACACCGACCACTCCCTGGCGTGCAGCAAGGTTAGACTCAGACCAAAGAAGTTGCATTATTCCAAGCAGAAGGGCCACCCGCGCATCAACACGAGCAGAATTTCTCACCCACAGCTGTTACAAAAATTTCTAAATTCACTTGTAACAGCCCTTCAAAACACTCCCACAGGGGATGCTGAGACCAAGTGGGCCCACATCAGAGACGCCATCTATGAGTCAGCTTTGACCACCTACGGCAAAAGTGCGAAGAGAAATGCAGACTGGTTTCAATCTCATAATGCAGAGCTGGAACCTGTCATAGCCGCTAAGCGCATTGCACTGTTGAACTACAAGAAAGCCCCCAGCGATTTAACATACGCAGCACTTAAAGCAGCCAGAAGCACTGCACAAAGAACAGCCAGGCGCTGCGCAAACGACTACTGGCAACACCTATGCAGTAATATTCAGCTGGCCTCAGACACCGGAAACATCAGAGGAATGTATGATGGCATGAAGAGAGCTCTTGGGCCAACCATCAAGATGATCGCCCCCCTCAAATCTAAATCAGGGGACATAATCACTGACCAACACAAACAAATGGACCGCTGGGTTGAGCACTACCTAGAACTGTACTCCAGGGAGAATGTTGTCACTGAGACTGCCCTCAATGCAGCCCAGCCTCTACCAGTCATGGATGAGCTGGACATACAGCCAACCAAATCGGAACTCAGTGATGCCATTGATTCTCTAGCCAGTGGAAAAGCCCCTGGGAAGGACAGCATTACCCCTGAAATAATCAACAGTGCCAAGCCTGCTATACTCTCAGCACTACATGAACTGCTATGCCTGTGCTGGGACGAGGGAGCAGTACCTCAGGACATGCGCGATGCCAATATCATCACCCTCTATAAAAACAAAGGTGACCGCGGTGACTGCAACAACTACCGTGGAATCTCCCTGCTTAGCATAGTGGGGAAAGTCTTTGCTCGAGTCGCTCTAAACAGGCTCCAGAAGCTGGCCGAGCGCATCTACCCTGAGGCACAGTGTGGCTTTCGTGCAGAGAGATCGACCGTTGACATGCTGTTCTCCCTTCGTCAGATACAGGAAAAATGCCGTGAACAACAGATGCCCCTCTACGTTGCTTTCATTGATCTCACCAAAGCCTTTGACCTCGTCAGTAGACGTGGTCTCTTCAGACTACTAGAATAGATCGGATGTCCACCAAAGCTACTAAGTATCATCACCTCATTCCATGACAATATGAAAGGCACAATTCAACATGGTGGCTCCTCATCAGAGCCCTTTCCTATCCTGAGTGGCGTGAAACAGGGCTGTGTTCTCGCACCCACACTTTTTGGGATTTTCTTCTCCCTGCTGCTTTCACATGCGTTCAAGTCCTCTGAAGAAGGAATTTTCCTCCACACAAGATCAGGGGGCAGGTTGTTCAACCTTGCCCGTCTAAGAGCGAAGTCCAAAGTACGGAAAGTCCTCATCAGAGAACTCCTCTTTGCTGACGATGCTGCTTTAACATCTCACACTGAAGAGTGTCTGCAGAGTCTCATCGACAGGTTTGCGGCTGCCTGCAATGAATTTGAATTTTTCATTTGAACATTGATTTTAAACTTGCTGGGAAGAAGAGAAGGCCTGTTACAAGGGCTGCCAGACACTTAGCTGGAAAACATTTGCATACTAACGGACAGTGCTCATGGAGACAAATGACCATTCCCTGACACATTCAACCCCCAATGGATTTTGATCACCAGACATTGAAGGTGTAAGGACGAGCATTCCAGAGACTGCTAAGGTGATACAATCCACAAAAGCCAGGACTGGTTAAACCATCTAGTCACATGACTAACTGGCTGGTCCAGGGTTTTTTGAACTAGCCACAGAGTTTTTGAACTCAGAAAGGACTGTTTGCTCCTGGAGTGAGAAGACCTCTCCTTTACCCACAGACAAACAAGAGAAATTGGAAATGGGAAGCCAAATTGTTCCCAATCAAAAAGAGCAAGATTTCAATACAGGTTTCTTGTGGTTGTGTGTGATTGAATACTAACATGTCTGCAACTGAAACTAGTGGCTCCCCAAACCAGGGTGGATTAACTTGGGATAAGTTAAAAGCACTGTCTATGGAGGAGTCGAGGAAAGTGGCTGAGCAGTGTGGGATCACTATACGTGGCAAGGCTAGGAAGTCTGTACTCCTGAGGCTAGTGGCCAACCGTTTTTCCCTTGAATCTGAAGAAGCAGAAACAGAGTTAGAAATAGACTCTGACAGGGAATTGTTAGCAAAGATACAATTGGAACAGAGGAAACTTGAATTCGAGGAAAGGAGAGAGAGAAAAAAAGAGCCTTCCAGAAGGAACGTGAAGACAGAGAGAGGGAAGAGAGAGAGAGAGAGAGGGGGAAAGAACCTTCCAGAAAGAATGCGAAGAGAGACAGAGCTGAAGCGGTTTGAGTTAACCAGGGGGTGACAGAGTAACCCCAGCGAAAGCATGGCCAATATGAAGGAGCATAATTCAGGGATGGGTATAGAATTGTTAAAACTATCTCAACTAATTATAAATTTCAATGAGGAATATGTGGAAGTGTTTTTTGTGTCCTTTGAGAAACTGGCAAGGCAGCTAAAATGGCCAGCTGAGACCTGGCCTCTTTTATTACAAAGCAAGCTAACCGGAAAAGCCCACGATGTTTATTCCCTGTTGCCAGATGAGAGTTCATCAAATTATGAACTGACAAAAAATGCTAACCTTGGGGCATATGAATTAATACCTGAAGCCTATCGACAAAAGTTTAGAACCCTCAAGAAGCAAGCTAATCAAACTTATCTGGAGTTTGAAAGAAGTCAGCAGCTGGCTTTTGACCAGTGGATGAGAGCTCTTAAAGTGCAGCTCAGCTATGAGAATCTCAGAGAAGTAATTCTGTTGGAGGAATTTTTAAACTCTCTCCCACTCTCCATGAAGTCCCATATGGAAGAGCAGCAGGTCCAGAGAGCCTGGCAAGTAGCTGTTCTGGCTGATGGAGTTTGCTTTAATCTATAAGTCAGTTTCCCAGGGGAGAACCTTTCCTAGTTACCCCCACAAATCCGAAAAGGACAAAGTGTGGGAAGGTGATTGGAGCTCAAGCAGTCCTGGGAGGGAAAGAAAAGCAGGAGACACAGGGGGGGTCCTCCTCTAGCCAAAAAGGAAGGTGCTGTGAGCAGGAATGAGACCCGGAGACCTGTGTGCTTCCATTGTAAAAAGGTGGTCATCTAAAAACTGACAGCTGGAAACAAAGGGAAAACCTGTAGGATTAATCAGGGCACGCACGCTCAGTGAATAAGGGACCCTGATGCAAAGCACTGCAGGACAAGCTGTGGCTTTAACTGCAGTAAGAGTGAGACCCAGGAAGATTACTACTGCAAGTACAGGATGTTAATTGGATTCCTGAAGGTTATCAGGTTTTGTGTTTGAAGGAAAAGTAACTCCATACCCCTCGAATGGGGCAGACAAGCCCACAGTAATTCTCACGGACACAGGGGCCTGACCTTTCCCCCAGACAATGCAGTGAACACCAATATGGTGGTGAATGGTAGAATGGTATTGGAGGGCAGTGTATGCCTGTATCTGATGGGATCCAAAGGGATCTACCCCAGAATACTGAGGGAGGCAAGGGAAGAAATTGCTGGGGTCTTGACAGAAATCTTTGCATCCTCATTGGCTACAGGTGAGGTCCCAGAGGACTGGAGAATAGCCAATGTTGTTCCTTTGTTTAAGAAGGGTGGTAAGGATAATCCAGGAAATTATAGGCCAGTGAGCCTTACGTCAGTGGTAGGGAAACTATTAGAGAGGATTCTTCGGGACAGGATTTATTCCCATTTGGAAACAAACGAACTTATTAGCAAGAGACAGCATGGTTTTGTGAAGGGGAGGTCGTGTCTTACTAATTTGATTGAGTTTTTTGAGGAAGTGATAAAGATGATTGATGAGGGAAGGGCGGTGGATGTTGTCTATATGGACTTTAGTAAAGCCTTTGACAAGGTCCCGTATGGCAGACTAGTGCAAAAGGTGAAGTCACACGGGATCAGAGGTGAGCTGGCAAGATGGATACAGAACTGGCTCTGTCACAGAAGACAGAGGGTAACAGTGGATGGGTGTTTTTCGGAATGGAGGGATGTGACTAGTGGTGTTCCGCAGGGATCAGTGCTGGGACCTTTGCTGTTTGTAGTATATATAAATGATTTGGAAGAAAATGTAGCTGGTCTGATTAGTAAGTTTGCGGACGACACAAAGGTTGGTGGAGTTGCGGATAATGATGAGGATTGTCAGAGGATACAGCAGGATATAGATCGGTTGGAGACTTGGGCGGAGAAATGGCAGATGGAGTTTAATCCGGATAAATGTGAGGTAATGCATTTTGGAAGGTCTAATGCAGGTGGGAGGTATACAGTAAATGGCAGAACCCTTAGGAGTATTGACAGGCAGAGAGATCTGGGCGTACAGGTCCACAGGTCACTGAAAGTGGCAACGCATGTAGATAAGGTAGTCAAGAAGGCATACGGCATGCTTGCCTTCATCGGTCGGGGCATAGAGTATAAAAATTGTCAAGTCATGTTGCAGCTGTACAAAACCTTAGTTAGGCCACACTTAGAATATTGCGTGCAATTCTGGTCGCCACACTACCAGAAGGACGTGGAGGCTTTGGAGAGGGTACAGAGGAGGTTTACCAGGATGTTGCCTGGTCTGGAGGGCATTAGCTATGAGGAGAGGTTGGAAAAACTCGGATTGTTTTCACTGGAACGATGGAGGTGGAGGGGCGACATGATAGAGGTTTACAAAGTTATGAGCGGCATGGACAGAGTGGATAGTCAGAAGCTTTTTCCCAGGGTGGAAGAGTCAGTTACTAGGGGACATAGGTTTAAGGTGCGAGGGGCAAAGTATAGAGGGGATGTGCGAGGCAAGTTTTTTACACAGAGGGTGGTGAGTGCCTGGAACTTGCTGCCGGGGGAGGTGGTGGAAGCAGATACGATAGCGACGTTTAAGAGACATCTTGACAAATATATGAATAGGAAGGGAATAGAGGGATATGGGCCCCGGAAGTGCAGAATTTGTTAGTTTAGGCAGGCATCAAGATCGGTGCAGGCGTGGAGGGCCGAATGGCCTGTTCCTGTGCTGTACTGTTCTTTGTTCTTTGTTTGTACACCGGGTGCATATGGAGTGCGACCTAGTTTCAGGACCGGTGACCGTAGGGATTGTCCCAATTTTGCCTGTGGACGGGGTTGACCTGCTCCTTGGTAATGATCTGGTGGGGGGTGAAGGTGGTAGCCCCCCCCCCCCCAGTTGTTAAAGAAAGACCGCAGGAGGTCAGAGAGACGGCAGTGGCAGGAGACAGTCCCCTGCAGTTTCCCTGAATGTGTAATGAATCAGGCCATGGTCAACCAGCTCCCCCAGAGGAGACTGAATTGGCACTGCAGGCAGATGACCATGAGGGCTGCCTGTCTGAGACTTTCTTTGGAAAGTTAGAAGACCCAGGGAGAGAATTAAATAAATTTTGCCTAGCTGAGGCTCAGCAAGCCGACCCAGTGTTGCGAGAGTTAGCACACGCTGCCCAGTCTGAAAGTGAAGCAGAGGGAGTCCCTGATTGCTACTATTATAGAATGAGGTACTGATGAGGAAATAGAGTTCTCCTCACAGACCTGAGAGTACAGAGTTCACCAGTTAGTGATGCTGCAGAGGTACCGGAGAGAAATATTAAGAAAGGCCCACGAGACTACAGTGGCTGTACCTGCCGGTATACGAAAGACCAAAGCCTGCATAAGACAGCAGTTTGACTGGCCAAAACTCCACAAAGATGTGGTGGAGAACTGCAGGAGTTGCCACATGTGCCAGGTTGTGGAAACCCCAACCTACAGTGAAACCTGCAGCCCTAAGGGACTGGGTCCTCCTAAGTTCTGTATGGGTGTTAGGAGGACCCTCCAGCAGAGGGCTGGTGAACTGTAAGGGACCCTCGCCGAGAAGGAAAGGGGACAGGCAGGCACAAGGCTGGCAAAAGTTTAGAAAGGGAAGGGGAAAAAGCGACCAAGAGGGCAGGTTAGCAGAATTCTGGGAGGAATCCCGGATGAAAACCCCCACTGTTCGGTCAGCCAACCCTGAAAATTTGAAAAGTTAGACCCTACATTCTCCTATGTAAATACTGACACTGGAAGCACCCCACCAGAGTTGCTAACTGCATTTACAGGAACCTGCAGAGACAAGGTAAGTTGTCTAGGGTGCAGAGAAACCACGAGGGTGATATCTCACCTAATTGAAGTTCCACAGGGGAATGCAGTAGCGTCTGCACAAATACTGCAGCAGAAGTGTCCCAGAGGATAAAGGGGAGATTAGCAAAGAATCTTCCCCCACAGTCTGAAAAAAAAGAGAAATACACATCCCCTGAAGTCAAAAGCCTTTGCATGACTCGGCAAAGCAGTGAAAGAGAGTTCAGAACATACCTGCCGGCGACTGATTCTGCTGGAAAAAAAATTCCAACTCAGTGTTAATTAAAGCTAACCATCTCCAAAGACACCTTAGGCAGTCATGGAAATTGCCAAAGTGAAGTAAAAGTACCCCAAAGAACCAGATGTTTATTGGGATGCCAAAAAAGGGCAGTTTAAAGCAACACTGCTACCAAGAAAAGACTGGCTGTAATAAGTCTTAGGATTTATGAATGAATGTGAATGACTGAGAGAGAGAGACGGGTGCTTTTTCTTGTGTCTTATATTTTCTCTCTCGACCCTATTTAATGAAATGTGCTTTTCTCAAATCGAATTTCCTTCCGCTGGTTGTGGAGGTGTTATGCAGGCCCCCACCTGCCAAGAATGAGGCATATTAATTTTGTCATATGAACATTGATTTTAAACTTGCTGGGAAAAAGAGAAGGCCTGTTACAAGGGCTGCCAGACACTTAGCTGGAAAACATTTGCGTACTAACAGACCGTGCTTGTGGACTCAAAAGGACCATTCCCTGAAATATTCAACCCACAATGGATTTTGATCACCAGACATTGAAGGTGTAAGGACGAGCATTCCAGAGGTTGCTAAGGTGATACAATCCACAAAAGCCAGGACTGGTTAAACCAGCTGGTCACATGACTAACTGGCTTATCCAGGGATTTTTGAACTAACCACAGAGTTTTTGAACTCAGAAAAGACTGTTTGCTCCTGGAGTGAGAAGACCTCTCCTGTCTTCTTCCTTCTCTTTCTCACAAGCCTCTGAACCCACTGAGGACACATGAACCCCAAGAGAGAAAAGTCTCCTACATTGAACAAGGTTTAAGAAGAATACTGGGCCCCAACAAAAAGCAAGACCTACCTACAATCATGCTCATTTTACAGTGAGCTCGAAAAACAGTAACCAAAACCATCTTCAGATATTTCCTCAAACTTTTCCACTTTATGTCTTCTCTTTTCTGTCTCTATCTGCATGTGTGTGTCACATATGCATGCTAGCATGGGCCGTTGTGTATCCATAGGCGTTAACCGAATTAGAGTTTAAGTATAATAAAGTTCAACCTGTTTCCTTAAAACCTAATAAAACCTGTTTGGCTAGTTTCTTTGTCTTATAATTGGAAGTTGGTGAACAAGGATTTACTAAGGGGGAGCTAAAAAAAGTGTGTTTAAAATTAAACGCTGTTACGATAAGACCAGGTGAAGGCTGGGGAGGAACCTTAGACCCCTTTCTCACCTGGTTGTAACACTACAAAGAAGACATGGCTGAAGGTGGCCCAGAAGGTCAGCAGCAGGAGCATTTTGCCACAGCGCTGGATTCAGTGCGGGAAGTGCTTTGATGGTATAAACATGTCAGGAAAGATGAGCACAGTTGCACATTCATCTGAACCCAGCTGTACACATCACCCTACCTGCTCACTCTGCCTTGTCAAGCCGACTTCATCATGTCACTGCTCACACCACTTATCCATCCTTCCACTTCCTCACATTTCTATCCATATATCCATCACTACCACTCACCCTAATGTTATGCAGTTTCATGCCTCTCCCTGTTAGTCACCCTCTCCAAATGCACTGCATCAATTGGGTGAACACATGCCATTACAGTCACTCATAGGGCTGTTTTTTAGCCTGATGCAGGAGAAGAAAGCACAGAACATGGGGGAGAGGGAGAGAACTGGATATGGTCCTCCATTGATCTCACAGCTAAGAACTGCAGAGGAGGAAATGCTGAGGATCGGTGATGTTTCTGCATCCTTGGCTTGGGAGATGGGGACCTCCCAGCTACCTAGTGACACAATTAAATATCAGTGACCTACATGTCATACAGTAACCTGTTCATGTGAGCCACATGGAAGATGGCAGGATCCCCAAGGACACATTGTACAGCGAGCTCGTCACTGGTATCAAACCCACCGGCCATCCATGTCTCTGCTTTAAAGACGTCTGCAAACGTGACATGAAGTTCTGTGATATTGATCACAAGTCGTGGGAGTCAGTTGCCAGTGATCGCCAGAGCTGGCGGGCAGCCATAAAGGCGGGGCTAAAGTGTGGCGAGTCGAAGAGACTTAGCAGTTGGCAGGAAAAAAGTCAGAATCGCAAGGGGGGAGCCAACTGTGTAACAGCCCTGACAACCAACTTTATCTGCAGCACCTGTGGAAGAGTCTGTCACTCTAGAATTGGCCTTTATAGCCACTCCAGGCATTGCTTCACAAACCACTGACCACCTCCAGGCGCTTACCCATTGTTTCTCGAGAGAAGGAGGCCAAAGAGAGAGAGAGAGACATGTCATACAACACTCAGTCATGTTGACTTGATTTCAACAGCGACTGAAATACGATCATCTTCATAATGATAAGTTGCCGCATTCTTATCCAGCCTGAAATTAATTCACATCTTTTCTCTCTGTCAGAGCCTTCATGCATCTAGGTCCATGGACCTCACATGTGACAAATCCTCAAAGGAGCTCATTCGTCCTGGGGTATACCGTCACAGGTCTCAAGCATGCCATGCACCAGCTCAGATGCTCTCATTTCACCAGTTAGACAGATAGTTGAGTTTTTACCTGGTGACTCACATTTCACAAGTTAGCAAGACCAGATGTTGGTGACAGGGACGGCTGTAGAGAAGACTGTGTTAGATGGCGCAACCCTGTCCAAGCTCTGCTTAGCGATGACCTGCACCAAAGTGCTCTCCAGCATAGTGCGAGGAGTGAAGTGCGACTGGCCCATGAGAGAGATGATGGCAAAAGGGAACATGGTAGTGGGAGCTCCACTCAAGGTACTTCCACTTCCCACTGTTGCCACTCTTCAGTCAATATCTGACATGCTGCCTTGTGTTCCGATGACCTAGCCTGTCCCGATACAGATGTAGGTAGAGCAGTATTTTGGAGTCCTCATGGATTCCAATACTCAGAGATCATTGACCAAGAGCAGTCATTGCAGGGATCTGAGCAGCCTGCCTCTGCCACTGCTGAAGCCACAGGGGTTGCACCACGTAGGAAAAGAAAGAGTAAAGCTTTGCAGTTGCACAAGGGTCTGCACATGGGTGAATGAAAAAATTTTATGTTGTGATGTTCCTGTTCTTTAGTAGAAACACAGTGGAAAATTTCATTATTTTGCACCGGTTTCCTGTCTTGCCTGTTCTTGGTTGTTGCTTGGCAAGTCACCTTTTAACTTGCTTGGTGATGAATTGACCAATAGGAGATGTGCAAGAGCTGCCTGGTTGTTTGTAGGACTGCTTTGTGCCAGTGCCACTGGGGGAGGTAGGAAAGAGTGGCCATTGCATGTGCTTCTGGTACAGGTCCACTGTTGCAGCCTAAGTGAACCTTACATTAATAAGGGCATCATGGGGCAGCAATGTGAGCAGCTGGTGCTACATTGTCCTCATCACCATCCTCCTTTACGTTTCCTCCTCCTCCTCCTCCTCTGAATCGTCCGCAGGGGATCTGCACTTGAGCCTTGTTCCACCTGCAGGTTCAGACCTCGCTGATGCACAATGTTCTACAGAGAGCAGTGCACCACAACCATCCTGGACATCCTGGCCGGTGCAAACTGAAGGATGCCTCCAGCTCTGTCTAGGCACCTGAAGTGCATCTTGAGCATGCTGATGGCTTGTCCAATCACACAGCTGATGGTCATATGGCATGGACTGTAGCACTGTTTGGCTTCATTGGTCTGTTTTGTGATCGGTCACCAGCCAAGTTTGTAGTGGGTATACTTTGTCATCTAGCAGCTACCCCTTCAGTGTGCTTGCAGGTCCAAAGACATAAGGGAGCTTGAGTTGTTGAAAGACAAAAGGATCTTGGCAGCTTTCCAGGACACTTATGTACACAGTCATAGAGTAGAGCCGTAGAGTCACAATAGCACAGGAGGTGACCATTCGGCCCATCGAGTCCATGCCGGCTCTTTGTAGTGTAGTCTAATCAGTCCCATTCCCCAGCACTTGCATAAATATCTTGTTCTGGTTGCACATCAGCTGCACCTTGATGGAGTGGAAAAACTTGCGTCTGGTTGATCTGGGGGTGTCCGCATTGCCACGTGTGTATTCGATGATACCCTGCACCTGTTGGAAGCTCGCCAGAAATACAAACCCCAGCACCCGCTCATTCTGACTCGAGTCATTGTATGCAAAGCTCACATTAATGGCAACCCTCGGAATGGCTATTCTTCCCATGCCCCCACGCCACTGACACAAAGAAGTCCTAAAACAACCAACTACCTCTTGCACATTCACCCCCCCCCACCCCCCACCCAACATTGGTCCTCATCAATTCATGTCATGTCTTCTTCATCACTTTGACAGCCACTGGTAACACGTGGCCACCAGGTCCAGCAGGGAGCAGGTCTTTTTCTAGGAGGCTGCAAATATCTGCCGCCACCTAACATGACAATCTGAGCCTCCTGAAACACTGCTGTTCAGATATGTCAAGGAAAATCAGCATCCACCTGTGCACCCTATGTTGTGGGTAGTGCCTCTTGTGAGCTACATCTGTCTGCTGCTCTCATCTCTACTGTTTAGCAACAGGACTCTGACTGCAGGCTGTCATAGAACAGGGCAATTTCATTGGTGTTTAAATTAATTCTAATTAACTCTAGGGAGGTGGGCAACAGCAGCTTTGCAATGGCTTTCTTCCCCTTCACTGTTTCCCTTCTGCCAGCAATGGAACTGAAATCAGGATCAAAAAAATCCACAGCATTCTCAGGATCATGTATTTCAAAACCTTGCATATCTGCAATTTGTTAGTGGGCACTAAATTACAAAGAAAGCATTTCTGCTGCTTTTCAGGCAATAAAATCTAGATTTTTTTGTGACAACAATAATATAAAATAATATGGGGGGATTTTCTGCTGATTCATGTTTGTTGTTATATCAGGTGTTGGAATTTTTAACTTGCTTTAATCATTTAGCTATTTGTGACAATTTTTGGGACTTTCATCAGTCTCCCTCCTCCACAATTGCCCATCAGCATCTCTCTGTTGCATAAGATGACCAAAGTTAACTCTCGAGTTAACAGTTTTTTAGTGGCATTAAGGGTTGTTTTGCCCCTCTGTTATTTCTGTAGTAACTATTCCCACATGATTTTAGTTTATCTCTTTGCTGCCTCCTTGTACCTACGCCAGCATTCATGTAACATTCATTAAGTAAAGCAAACAAGCTTCAAAAACTATTGACGCTTCGATGACTACACTGGTGTAACAGATTATTTTTTTAATAGTCTGCTTCGGTTGCACATACTAATACCAATGAAATTCATATCTATAATGCACTATGTTTCTGGAGTTAAGGAGGGCAAAATTCCATTGCCTTTTCAAAGTTTGTCTACAGGGCCTCCTGGCCCTCAGTGGATAGATCACATCTCTCCTCCTCTTCACCTCCTTCACCAGGGCAACCATTGAGGCACCAGAGTATCCTGGAGCACATTACCTCTCCCGTTACACCATTATTCACTTTTCTTCCTGCTCCAAGTCTTCCACAAACCGTTCTAGCAGCTGCTCCAGCCAGAATGCACCTCCTTTTTAAGAGCTGCATACTTGCTTTAGGTAATACAGGTTAGTTTTAAGTGGTGCATTCCACTGCTAAGGAGTCAGCCACTCAACAGGGTGTCCCTGAAAACGGGCGTGAGGAATGCAATGTATAATTAACCCGCGCCCATTTCTTTCGATGCAGGCAGCACACAAACCTCATGCTGCCTGCTAATTTTCATGATTGCTTCATACAGCCAGCATTAAACACCCTGTTGAGTTTCACTGTTTGCCCTGGTTGAGGAGGTGGAGAGGAGGAGAGATGTGATCTATCCACAGGGGTTCAGGAGGCCCTCTAGACAAACTTTTGCCAAGGCAGTGGAACCAGATAGCCATGACATTCAATGCCAGGTGTCAAGCCCCAAGGAGCTGGATACAGTGGCACATACAGTTCAATGACCTCACACGAGTTGTCAAGATATCTTCAAATGCCACATCCACCAATGGCACCATTAGCCTCATACACTGCTCAATGCACCGCATCCCCATCACTCACCTATGAAAAATCTCTATCAGTCATGGCACATACCTACCATTCATAGCTTCACCTCACCCTCACACACTTAGCACTGTTGCAAGCCTCACACTCACATCTCACAGCTTTCACACACTGCCAGCTTTTCAACCATAATGAGGTGGATGTGGAAAGGATGTTTCCTCATGTGGGTGAGTCCAGAACTAGGGGGCACTATTTTAAAATTAGGGATCGTCCTTTTAGGACGATGGGGAGACATTTTTTCTCTCAGAGGGTTGTTCGACTTTGAAACTCTGTGCCTCAGAAGGTGGTAGAGGTGAGGTCATTGAATATTTTTAAGGCAGAGGTAGATAGATTCTTGTTAGGCAAGGGAGTCAAAGGTTATTGGGGTAGATGGGAGTGTGGAATTCAAAACACAAACAGGGCAGCACAGTGGCGCAGTGGTTAGCACCGCAGCCTCACAGCTCCAGCGACCCGGGTTCAATTCTGGGTACTGCCTGTGTGGAGTTTGCAAGTTCTCCCTGTGTCTGCGCGGGTTTCCTCCCACATGCCAAAGACTTGCTGGTTAATTGGCCATTATAAATTCCCCTAGTATAGGTAGGTGGTAGGGAAATATAGGGACAGGTGGGGATGTGGTAGGAATATGGAATTAGTGTAGGATTAGTATAAATGGGTGGTTGATGGTCGGCACAGACTCGGTGGGATGAAGGGCCTGTTTCAGTGCTGTATCTCTAAACTAAACTAAACTAGATCAGCCATGATCTTATTGAATGGCGGAGTAGGCTCGAGGGGCCGAATGGCCTACTTCTGCTCCTAATTCGTATGTTCGGATGTAATCACATCATTTTATTTGCTTTCTTTACAGTCTGCGAACACAGAATTGACAGTTTTAACAATCTATCCACCAAAATCTCCAGAGCTCTTTACTGCTTTGTTAACTCAAGCACACCGATAGTTAATATGTAATCCACATTCTGTCTTTTAGTACCTAATCACATGACTTTATACTAATTTGTGTTGAATTCCCTTTCTTCTCATTGATTGGCCTGTCTAGATCCATAGTATTCACCACCAGGACATCCTCCTCTTAAGTGACTTATAGATATTTTAATATTGTCATAGATTAAATGTTCTGCAGTAACATAAAGTTTAATATACAGAATTAAAACTTTTTACTGCCTCGGTGTCCTGAGCTCCATATATCATTTATTTATGTACAAGTATTGACAGAGGTAAATATATTATTCACACATGGTACTAGACAGAGAGAATTGTTATCATTACTCACTGACTACTGTAGGACAGAAAAGGTAGTGAGCCCCAGACATCCTCGTTGGAACAGCTGAGATGTACCTTCCACTCCAAGGTTCATTGTCCATAGATTTACTAAGTTAATCTGCTTGTGTCATTTTTGTCGAGGAAAACCAAACCATAGCTGCCTGTAACCCTTTCAATTATATTAGCATAGCAAATAAATTTCACCTTCTTTAAAAAGAGCAGTGACAGTGACTGATATCCTTCCCAGATTAAGTTGTCCACGGATTGAGTTAGAAATCCCATTTTTGTTTATTATTTCTTTTCACTTGAACCTTATTGTGACAATGTATTAATGCTTTATTTCTCGGCAACTGGATATCTCCTATCCATGCGAACAGAAAAGATAATTAAGACTTAAAGTGGAGCTACACACTGTAGTGATAGCAGTTCTGTAAGCATAACATCCTTCTGTACCAGATCACACCTTTCCACTTTTCAGTATTTCATGATTATAATTAAAGTGGATGTAGTGTGAGATTATTGATTACTATTATAGGAGCTATTACACATATAAAATTGTGGCTCAGGTCATGTAAGAGAAAACAGAAGAGATTCGTCCAAGCAATCAGATAGTACCATGGCACAATCGAGAAAAAATCACATACATAAAAACATTCCTGACATGCTGTCTTTGCAATATTTCCCAAGAGTTCCCAGATGCCACAGGCAATCCCTACAATATGTGGCTAGGCATTCAACTAGGTATTACTGCAGAGCTACATCATTTTCACTGCCATGCTTGTTAGTGAAACTGTCAGCCAAGGTGCTATTATTTGATATGTGATTGCTCATCCTGCAATGAGCCATCTGAACATTGTACTGAAATAATCATTTTTCACATTGACTAAGTACAGTTAAATAATTTGACAGGATTCAATTTGAATTCTGTAGGCAAAGATCAATTTCGGTGTATTTTAAACAAAAGTTTGCTCATGGCTGGAGGAGTGTTATTGTAGCCTTTAATATGTCTGAAAACAGCAATGTGAGACATATTAAATCTCATTATAAATAAGGCTACATTTGCTGAGTATGTATTTCTGGTACAAACCCTGACCTGCCAGCACACACAGTGGGAAAATGCAAGTACACAGCCCATGATTTTCTGTATATTAAAATTAACAGTCAGAAAATGGACAACAAATCATAGGCAGTCTGTGTGTAATTTTCCCAGACATGTTTTCTGGTGGATACCTGGAACACACAATAAGAACATTTTCTCTATATATTCTGGAAGCATTTTGCTTTACACGAGGGAACAGATTTGAAGATGTTTTGTCTTGAGTTCCAGAATAAATAACAAAACAGGGATCGGTGCTTTTACCTTTAACATCAGGGGTGTCAAACTCATTTCATATAGTAGGACTGCTTCAACATTCTGACACTTGCAAAAGTTACTTGGACCCACTGAGGTGCAAATTGGTATTCATTTCAGCTATTTTTAAGCATAAAATGTGCACAATATATCCCAATTTTTAGGTGTGAGGCCCTGCACCTAATCTGCCCTGGTTGCATGCCTGCTACCATATTGCTCCTCACTGTTTTTAGGTGCCCTGGTGGCTGACTGAAATTAGCATTAGATCAATTTACAGCTTCAAAGAAGGGTCCTGCACTAGTTTCAGAATCCATCTACAAAATGCATGAAAAACTACAACCGTAACTTGCATTTATATAGCACCTTTAATTTTTTTTATTCGTTTGTGGGATGGGGTGTCGCTTGCTAGGCCAGCATTTATTGCCCATCCCTAATTGCACTTGAACTGATTGGCTTTCTAGGCCATTTCAGAGGCATTTTAAGAGTCAACCACATTGCTGTAGGTCTAGAGTCACTTGTAGGCCAGACCAGGTAAGGATGGCAGATTTCCTTCCCTAAAGGACATGAGTGAACCAGATGGGTTTTTAATGGTTTCATGGTCATTATTAGACTAACCTTTTAATTCCAGATTTATTATTTGAATTCAAATTTCACCACCTGCCGTGGTGGGATTTGAACCCATGTCCCCAGAGCAACCCCAGAGGGTTCTGAAGAAGGGTCACTGACCCGAAACGTTAACTCTGCTTCTCTTTCCACAGATGCTGCCAGACCTGCTGAGTGGTTCCAGCGTTTCTTGGTTTTATTCCCCAGAGCATTAGGCTGGGCTTTGGATTACTAGTCCAGTGACATTATCACTACGCCACCGCCACTGCCACCCCCAGTAATGGAAAGCGTTCCAAGGCATTTCACACTAGCGTTATCAAACAAAATTTGTCACTGAGCAACATAAGAAGATATTATGACAGGTGAAAGAGGTAGGTTTTAAAGAAGGAGAGAGAGAGAGAGGTGGAGAAGTTTAAGGAGGATTTACAGATCTTAGGGCCAAGGGAGCTGAAGGCAAGGCCACCAATGATAAAGCAATTAAAAACAGGGTTGTAAAGAGGCTCAAATTGGAGGAGTGCAGAGATCTTGGAGAGTTATAGGGCTGAAGGAGGTTGTGGTGATTGGGAGGAGCAAGGCCATAGAGGGATTTGAAAACAAGGATCAGAGTTTTAAAATTGAGATGTTGCCGAACTGAGAGCCAATATAGGTCAGCAAGCACAGGGTTGATGGGTGAATGGCACATGGTGTGCTTTAGGATGAGCTCAAATTAATGGGGGGGGGGGGGGGGCGAGGGGGTTGGGGTCATAGATGGGAGGCTACCAGAATAGCATTAGAATAGTCAAGCCCTAGAGGTAACAAAGGTATGGATGAGGGTTTCAGCAAAAGATGAGCTGAGGCTGGGACAGAGAGAGACGATGTTACGGAGGTGGAAGTAGATGTCTTGCTAATGGAGGGGGATATGGGGCCAAGGTTGCAAACGGTCTGGTTCAGTCTCAGACAGTGGCCAAGGAGAGGGTCGGAGTCGATAGTTAAGGAATTGAGTTTGTGACAGGGACCTAAGACGATGGTTTCGGTCTTCCCAATATTTAGCTGGCAGAGGTTTCTGCTTACCCAATACTGGATGTTGTACAAGTTGTGTGGCGGTGTGGCTCTTATCAACAAATAACACCTCGGTCTGTCCCCCAACTCATCTGACACCTTCTCCTCCTTTGAGGATCTCACCTTATTCCAACCCTCTCACCTCTCCTTTAAAATTTTCATTCATTACCGCCCATCAAAATACCACACCAAGTTTCTCACTGAGATTGCTTCATTGCTTTCTTCCCTCAGCCTCTGCAGTAAGTGACTTCTCATTCTAGGTGATTTCAACTTCCATCTCAGTTCAACATGTCTTCTCTCTCAGTTCATTGCCCTGCTGTCCTCCCTTAATGTCTCCCTTTATATGAACTCCCCTATCCATCTTCATGGCCAACTGCTCAACCTTACGATCTCACATGGCCTCTCTGCTCCCATTGTGTCAAACATAGATTAGGCCAGCTCTGATCTCTTCCTTGTATCCGTCTCCCCTCACATCTCCCTTCCCACTCCCATTTGCACTTTCTTCTGTGTCAGCCCTGGAAAAAAAACTTCCACTTGAATCACTGGCAATGGCACTTTAAAATTCCCAACTGTCCAGCCTCTGGCCCTCCATTTACCACCACTTTTCTGCAGCTACTCATCTTCTTAGTCACATCCTCACCTCATGCCTTTGTCCCCATTAAAACCTTACACTATCACCCTGGTCTTCCCGTCAGTATGGGCCTCAAATCTGCTCCTTTAGGCCCAGGGAACACAGACAAACGTTTATGGCGGCAATTGATATGACCATTCATTTTTAGATCTGGCTGGACCACATTAAGCATCATCGGGTCTTGCTTTTCTCTGGCAAAACTGTTCACTCTTCCAGGATCACCCTGGACTGCAAAGACAACGCTTGGCTTCTCTTCACCAGAGACTGTCTTGTTAAATCCCTCTCCCTGCCTCCATTGCCCTCATCTTCCCAAATTCCCCAATCAATTCCAGGGATTTAAAGAACTCCGTTATTGATTCAGCATGAAGGATTGTCTAATGAGGTGCAGAGTAACTATAAATGCAATACTCAAGAGGATGCACTCTAAGGTTCAATGATGTAGCATTTCATTCACATCTCTCCCGCAACTCCGTTTGAAACTTTCAAATCTATATGAAGTTGGTGAAAAGAGGGATTCTATCTTTACCATTCTACAGCACCCTCCCAGAAGAGAGTTGTTCTAAATGCAAGGCAAAAAATTGCCTACAGATAAATACTGTATCAAACTTAGATAAAATATGAATCCAAATGAGAAAGAAGATTACAGATCTGAAGAAAGTTGCCAAAGTACAGTTACCCAGCAGTTTCCTGTATCAAGCTGATGCCCATATATTCATGTCACAGAATGCTTTGTCAGATAACCTTACATGTATAACTGCAACATGGCACATATTCAGATAACACCCTATAACTGTAATTCTTAACATTGACATGTTAAAAAAAATTTCACAACAAATTCCTTCTAACAAAAACTAGCAGCATAATACATTTTCCACCACTTTTGCAGCAGATCTTAAACAATGGTATAATTCACCATTGTAATAAATGGTTTTGTTGTGCATAGTATGATAAAGCATAAGAAATTCTTAAGTAGAACCATTTCATCCTGGTCCAATGGTGGTATATAAACATGCTTTGTAAAATGAAATCTGTTTTTTTCTATTTCCACTCCATGTTAATTGACCTTTTGCAGCGCTGAATCCTGTTAGCAACACAGGGATCAGTACCCTAAAAGAATATTTATGAAAGCCACTCGACAAAACCTTACCCATCATCTTAACTCCTTGTCAAGAATTCATCTGGAATTTGTTATCCAGTTGTGTGCAGGAGTGAATGCTGCTCTTTGAACTATCCTATCAGCCAGTTTGTATTATATTAGAATTTACACTACCTGCCATAAAAATATGCATGATACTGAGTGACTTAATTTACCCTTTCTTGCTCAATCATCAAAAAAGAAGCCAAACAATAAAGTTATGATCTAACAATTGTTAATTAACTTCGTGATCGTAATTTGCAGCACTTAAACTTACACATCCAACTATTTAATAGGGATGGGCAATAAATGCTGGCCTAGCCAGCGATGCCCACATCCCAGGAATGAAAAAAAAATTAAGGTTAGATGACGAACCGAATGAATAATGGAGGTTACAAAGGCAGATCAGTTATGTCACGATAATTCAACATTAACAGGCTTGCTAATTATCAACTTACAATAGAGATCAATGTCTAAGATTGATGTAATTGATGCGATTAATTTATGATTAGACTACTTAAAGAGTTACCAGCATTAGTTACTCTATTGGATAAGTAAACTCAATAGGCCAGAAATTCAGTCGAGGCTATAGAGGCCTACTGCTGTTTCCCATGGCGCGATGCACTGTTGGCCGCTTCTTACATGGCCCGTGTAGCATTGCAGCGGAAGAAGGGTACACGCAGGTGCGTTCATGCATGTGCTGGAGGGCTTTGAATCGACGTTATCCTGACATCACACAGCTGTCTCCTTTCTGAGGATGGTATTTCAGGGCCTCCAAGTCCCCGGTAAAAGGATGGCAGTTCTCCTCCTGCCCGTCTCCACTACTTGTGACTCCAGCATCACATCCATCACTCTGGTACCCCTCTCTGCCCTGGTGTTCAATTTTCTGATGTTTTAAATTGAAGTAATTTTCTTCAGTGCAGCTTTTTTAAGAAAGACAGCCTGCCTTTACGAAGGGAAGGCTGGTTGCGCCATATGGTTTCCAAACAATGCTGCTGGACACTGCCACCATGCTCCCCGCCGCACCCCCCCTCCCAGCTGAGCATTGAGGCCACAGGCAGAAACTGCCTGGGCCAAAGCTACAGTCATGCAGATGAGGTGAGTAGACCAAATTCTCATGTTATCCACCTTGATCTGAATGCGCATGGACAGGTCGCAAATCGTGATCGCTGCGCCCACAAAACAGGGCCATCCAAGTTTTAGCCTTTAGGCGATGGCGTAGTGGTAATGTCATTAGACCAGAGAGCCAGGCTAATCCTCTGGGGACATGGGTTCAACTGCCACCACAGCAGATGGTGGAATTTGAATTCAGTTAATAAATCTGGAATTTAAAAAGCTAGTCTAGTGGTGATCATGAAACCATTGTCAATTGTTGTAAAAACCCATCTGGTTCACTAATGTCCCTTAGGGAAGGAAATCTGCCATCTGTACCTGGTCTGGCCTGCATGTGACTCCAGACCCACAGCAATGTGGTTGACTCTTAGCTGCCCTCTGAAATGGCCTAGCAAGCCACTCGGTTATTTCAAACTGCCACAAAGTCTAAGAGAAGGAATGAAACCAGATGGACCATCCAGTATCGATGTAGGCACCGGAAACGACAATGGCAAAACCAGCCCTGTTGATGATGCAAAATCCTTCTGGGGGGTTTTGCCAAAATTGAGACAGCTGTCCCACAGACATAGTCATACTCAAGGAATCATACCTTGCAGACAATGTTCCAGACACCACCATCATCACCATCCCTGAGGTGGCGGCACAGTGGTATACCATCGGGAGGGAATTGCCCTGGACTCCTCAACATTGACTCCGGACCTCATGAAGTCTCATGGCATCAGGTCAAAGATGGGCAAGGAAACCTCCTGCTGATTACCACCTACCACTCCCCACCCCCCACCCCTGCAAACCCCTTGGCTGATGAATCAGTGCTTCTCCATGTTGAACACAAATTGGAAGAAGCAAGGGCACAAAATGTTCTCTGGGTAGGGGACTTCAATGTCCACAACCAAGATTGGCTCGGTAGCACCACTACTGACCAAGCTGGCCGAGTCCTAAAGGACATAGCTGCCAGACTTGGTCTGCGGCAGGTGGTGAGGGAACCAACAAGAGGGAAAAACCTACTTGACCTCAGCCCCACCAATCTATCTGTTGCAGATGCATCTGTCCATGACAGTATTAGTAGGAGTGACCACCACACAGTCCTTGTGGAGACAAAGTCCCGTCTTCACATTGAGGGTGCCCACCATTGTGTTGTGTGGCACAACCACCATGCTAAATGGGATAGATTTCAAACAGATCTAGCAACTCAAAACTGGGCATCCATGAGGCGCTTTGGGCCATCAGCAGCAGCAGAATTGTATTCAACCACAATCTGTAACCTCATGGCCCGGCATATCCCAAACTCTACCATTACCATCATGCCGGGGTACCAACCCTGGTTCAGTGAAGAGTGCAGGAGGGCATGTCAGGAGCAGTACCAGGCATACCTAAAAATGAGGTATCAGCCTGGTGAAGCTACAACACAGGACTACTTGCATGCCAAACAGCAGAAGCTGATCCCAGTGATCCTACAATGGATCAGATCTAAGCTCTGCAGTCCTGCAACATTCAGTTGCGAGTGGTGGTGGACAATTAAACAACTAACAGGAGAAGGAGTCTCCACAAACATCCCCATCCTCTAAAATGGGGGAGCTAGGCACATCAGTGTAAAAAACAAGGCTGAAGCATTTGCAACAATCTTCAGCAAGTAGTGCCGAGTGGATGACCCATCTCAGCCTCCTGCTGAGGTCCCCAGCATCACAGATGCCAGTCTTCAGCCAATCCAGTTCACTCCACGTAATATCAAGAAATGGCTGAAGGCACTGGATACTGCAAAGGCTATGGACCCCGACAACATTCCGGCAATAGTATTAAAGACTTGTGCTCCAGAACTAGCTGCGCCCCTCGAAAAGCTGTTCTAGTACAGCTACAGCACTGGCATCTACCCAGCAATGTGGAAAATTGCCCAGGTATGTCCTGTGCGCAAAAAACACAAATGGACAAATCCAGCCCAGCCAATTACCTCCCTATCAGTCTACTCCCGATCATCATCAAAGTGATGGAAGGGGTCGTCAACAGTGCTATCAAGTGGCACTTACTCAGCAATAACCTGCTCACTGACACTCAGTTTGGGTTCAACCAAGGCTACTTAGCTTCTCACCTCGTTACAGGCTTGGTCTAAACACAGACAAAAGAGCTGAACTCCAGAGGTGAAGTGAGAGTGACTGCCCTTGACATCAAGGCAGCATTTGACCGAGTATGGCAACAAGGAGCCCTAGCAAAACTGGAGTCAGTGGGAATTGGGGAAAACTCTCCCCTGGTTGGAGTCATACCTAGCACAAAGGAAGATGGTTGTGCTTGTTGGAGGTCAATTATCTCAGTCCCATGACATTGCTGCAGGAGTTCCTCATGGTAGTGTCCTAGGTCCAAACATCTTCAGCTGCTTCATCAATGACCTTCCCTCCATCATAAGGTCAGAGTGGGGATGTTCGCAGATGATTGCACAATTTTCAGCACCATTCGCGACTTCTCAGATACTGAAGCAGTCCATGTAGAAATGCAAAAAGACCTGGACAATATTCAGGCTTGGGCTGGTATGTGGCAAGTAACATTCGTGCCACACAAGTGCCAGGCAATGACCATATCAAACAAGAGAGAAACTAACCATCTCCCCTTGACATTCAATAGCATTACCATCGCTGAATCCCTCACTATCAACATCCTGGGGGTCACTATTGACCAGAAACTGAACTGGACCAGTCACATAAATGCTGTGGCTACAAGAGCAGGTCAGAGGCTGGGTATTCTGCAGCGAGTAACTCACCTCCTGACTCCCCAAAGCCTGTCCACCATCTACAAGGCACAAGTCAGGAGTGTGATGGAATACTCTCCACTTGCCTGGATGGGTGCAGCTCCAACAACACACGAAGCTTGACACCATCCAGGACAAAGCAGCCTGCTTGATTGGCACCCCATTCACCACCTTCAAAATTCACTCCTCCACCACCGACACACAATGGCAGCAGTGTGTACCATCTACAAGATGCACTGCAGCAACTCACCAAGGCTCCTTAGACAGCACCTTCCAAACCCGTGACCTCTGTCACCTAGAAGGACAAGGGCAGCAGATGCATGGGAACACCACCAACTGCAAGTTCCCCTCAAAACCAGACACAATCCTGACTTGGAACTATATCGCCATTCCTTCACTGGTTCCTGGAACTCCCTTTCTAACAGCACTGTGGGTGTACCTAAACCCCAAGAGCTGCAGTGGTTCAAGAAGGCAGCACACCATGCCTTCTCAAGGGCAATTAGGGATGGGCAATAAATGCTGGCCTAGCCACCGACGCCCACATCCCCCGAACAAATAAAAAAATGCTCATTGTGTTTCCAGAAATCATACAGCTACATCCTTATGAGCTCTTTGCATCACATATGTTCCTCTTGCATCCTCTGCTCCTCAGTAAATAAACCTTCTTTTGTGGTAGTTGTACCTGAGCTATCTGGCTTAAATCTCACTTATGTTGATCTAAGGGTAGCTTGAACTGCTAAGTGATGCAGTTATATATGCCTGGTACAGCTGTGCAATTTTAGCTTCTGTAACCTGTGTCTTTCTTATCGGAGGTTGTGGGCTGCCTTGCCTGCAAATGTACTTACCATCTTCTACAGTGACACTCTATTGAAATACACTAGTCTAGAGGCTTCAAAACTTGGGAGGAGGGTGTCATGGGGTGGTGGAGGAACAACAACAAGGTTATCAGGGAGGTGCAAGGAGGATGTCTGATATTGTGGCAAGCAAATGCCTTGGATCTGGTCCTGTCGCACAGGCATTCCTTTGCCAGAATTACAATGGAAACACCCTACTGCTGGTGAAGTAATACCACTGAAGCAGTAGCAGATCCGAGGAATTTCAGCAGCCATTAAGTTTGAATCGTATCAAAAGACTTCATATTAAAACCCAAAGCGTAAATGAGCACAATTGGAACTGCTGAAGTATTCTAGACTACCAGCTATATCTATACAAGCATTAATTATGCAAAAGTATTTTTCCATAGAAAAAGGAGCATTCATGGGACATGAATCTTCTTGAGGCACACAAGAAGCTCCTGCACTTGATACCAACTAATTATTCCACTACAAGTTTGCTGTCATCTTCTAAATTCCTCAAAGTGTTATCCACCTCAGGGATACCTTCCTGAGGCTCATACCAACACGGATAAAGCCAAAAGTTGTCATGGGTGAAATGAGAGAGAAATTAATTGGATGAGTTAAGCAGACCCCCTTCACCAAATTACATGCGGCAGATCAGGATCATGATAGGCTTTGAAGTCAACTGGCAATTTGCTGGGGAGGGGAATCCAGGTGCAGTTTTTGGGGAAGAGAAGAAAGCATAACGATAAAATAGAATAAAGGTTTACTTCCTCAAAACTCGATACTCAGTAAGTGAAGTTGGTGCCACTTCAGCTAACCAAAGTTGGTGTGCTGTCTGCATTATACTTAATTTGGAACAGGTTAACTGCCCATTGTAATCCCCGTACCCAATTTCTGAAATTATCATCTAAAGTACTGAAGGAGCTGTTAGATTGTTTTTTCTTGGATGCAAAGTATAATGATTGTAGGAGCAACATAAACCTGCTGTGCTATGATGGTCATACATTTGACTCTGTTGAGATTGAGGAAATTTGTGTTTAGCACAATAATAGCATAAAAGTACCTAAATGTGCTAAATCTTTTCAGCACAGTAATGGTGTAACAACATCATAAGTGCTGACAGCAACAAGGAAATTAATTGCCATAGTAGTAAATTCACCACTCCTAATTAGGCTTCGTATTAAAACCCAAAATGAATGGGAGCAATATTAGAACCACTGAAATATTCTGGGCTATCAGCTATATTTATAAAAGCATTAATTTTGCAAAAATATTTTTCCTTAGAAAGAGGAGCATTCATGGAACATGAATCTCCTTGAGGCACTGAGAAAAGAAGTTTGGGAACCTTTGCAGTACACTAGAAGCTCTACATGTGCAGTACATAAGACAGCAAGCAACCCTCATAGGGAGCGCAGGATCAGTGCTCTGCAACTTATCCCTCCCACACTGCATATGCACAGCCACTCTGGATTTTTGTTGAGTGAGAATGAATAACAATACTTTTTATAAATTTTAACTGCTGCCAAGTGGTGGCCAAGCATGATTCTTTTGCAAGCAATTTTATAAAATATAAACTCCTTAGCATAATGGCAAAAAATAAACCAATCACAACATAGCAGAGGTAATGCTCCTTCCTAACTTCTAAAGATGGTTAATTGTATAATGTTACCACCGAGGCAGGAGCAATGCACTGTCAATTCAGTCCCATCACTCCACAGGTCGCAGCATATTATTAAAAGTTTTCCCACCCAACCGGAAAACAGCCAAATTAAACACTCTTGTAACCCCCAGAATAAAACAGACCAAATCAGGTATCTTTAGACAACAACAAATTAACTATTTATTAAAAAAGTAAATCTTAAACACTAAAGATAAACCTATGTCTAAAGACCTTATAACTTTTATTTTAACCTTACTCCCCCATTCACACACATACACTCAAAAATTAACGGTTAACTGGCTTTTAAAAAAATTATGTTTTAAAAAATTAGCTGTTTCTTGAGAATAAATAAATAACTGGGTTATAAATCTTTGTGGGTTACGTTCCTGATGGGTGAGGCATTCAACTGTAAAAATAATCGAATGCCACTTGAAGTCTCCATGCGGATTTGATGAAACAGTCCTTCAGTTGATATAGATGGACTGGTAAGTTGGGCAGAGCAGTGGCAAATGGAATTTAATCCTGAGAAGTGTGAGGTGATGCATTTTGGGAGTACCAACAAGGCAAGGGAATATACAATGGATGGTAGGACCCTAGGAAGTACAGAGGGTCAGAGAGACCTTGGTGTACTTGCCCATAGATAACTGAAGGCAGCAGCACAGATAGATAAGGTGGTTAGGAAGGCATATGGGATACTTGCCTTTATTAGCCGAGGCATAGAATATAAGAGCAGGGAAGTCATGATGGAGCTGTATAAAATGCTAGTTAGGCCACAGCTGGAGTGCTGTGTACAGTTCTGGCCGCCACACTATAGGAAGGAGTGAGTGCACTGGAGAGGGTGCAGAGGAGATTCACCAGGATATCAAAGTTATAGAGTATACAGCACTGAAACAGACCCTTCGGCCCACCAAGTCTGTGCCGACCAACAACCACCTATTTATACTAATCCTACATTAATCCCATATTCCCTACCACATCCCCACAATTCTCCTACCACCTACCTACACTAGGGGCAATTTACAATAGCCAATTTACCTGTCATCCCTGCAAGTCTTTGGCTATGGGAGGAAACCGGAGCACCTGGCGGAAACCCACGTGGTCACAGGGAGAACTTGCAAACTCCACACAGGCAATACCCAGAACTGAACCCGGGTCGCTGGAGCTGTGAGGCTGCAGTGCTAACCACTGCGCCACTGTGCCTGGGTTGGAGCATTTCAGCTATGAAGAGAGACTGGATAGGCTCGGGTTGTTTTCCTTAGAGCAGAGAAGGCTGAGGGGGGACCTGATTGAGGTATACAATATTATGAGGGGCATAGATAGGATAGATAGAAAGAAATGTTTGCCCTCAGTGGAGGTGTCAATACCCGGGGGCATAGATTTAAGGTAAGGGGAAAGAGGTTTAGAGGGGATTTGAGGAAAAAAATTTCACCCAGAGGGTGGTTGGAATCTGGAACACACTGCCTGACGGGGTGGTAGAGGCAGGTACCCTCACAATATTTAAGGAGTATTTAGATGAGCACTTGAAATGCCATAGCATACAAGGCTACGGGCCAAGTGCTAGAAAATGGGATTAGAATAGTTAGGTGCTTGATGGTTGGCACGGACACGATGGGCCGAAGGGCCTGCTTCTGTGCTGTATGACTCTAATAGATAGGCATTCAAAGCACTTCGGCTGCAGCAGGCATCAAACAGTTCTTTAAGCAAGGGGTATAGCAGTGGGTCTACTCAAACTTTAAAACCGACAGTCTCTCAGTCGAAACTTTACTGCGAATTCCAGAAAACACAATCAGTCAAGAGAGATTCAATCTTGAAGCAAAGACTTCTTAGACTGGAAGTGAAAAAAAGGAATTTTGCTGCCTCCAGACAAATGGTCTCTTCGTTTTCCTCCTTAGGTAATTAACAGGTCTGTAACTCATTGTAGAATTTCTGCTGAGAGAAATAAACAGCTCCTTCCTCCAGTTAGCACGTTTCACTGATGTCGCTGAAAAGTGGTTTTCGCTGGTTTTGACACACATTTAAATTGAAACAATACACCATGTGACTTCCTCACTCTCCTACTGTTGCCTAGGTAACAAGTGCAGCTGTGGCACACTATTCTCAGAAACCTAAAACTTCTCTCTCTGTCTTAAAGGTACACTGTTTTGACCAGAGTCTTAAAGGCACACTGTTTCAAGCAGAGGAGAATAAAATACAGTTCCGTGACACTTCCACCCTTGGCGAAATGAAACAGCATTCTTAACATGTGTTTCATTACAATGCAGAAACTGGGAAAAACACTTGAACATTTTTTCACATTCACGCACCCATTCACTCTACTGATAATTTACAGAATTTTCTTTGTACCATCGCCATCCGTAAAATTTAACATGGTTAAATTCGTGACAAAGCATTGGCGATAACATTGTTTTTCCCCGAAATATGTACAATTTTCAAATGATAAGGCTGTAACAACAAACTCCATCTAAACATTTTGACTTTATACATTTTTTTTTCAAAGGTTGTCCCATTCAGCCCATTGCAACCTTCCAAACATAGTCTTCCAGTTGTTTCATGTTTTCTTTCCAAGTGTCCCTATCGTCCATCACCTCAGCCAGGTGAACTGCACAGCTAGGAACACTGGCCACTACTGGGTTCACTATTCTCTGAGAAGTTTCTCGTGTACCTATTAACCTGTGTGGTGTCACTTGATACTAAAAAATCTGGTCCAGTGTAACAAAAACTGACTTTTCCTTATCTTAGGGTGTCAAAGGAATTAGACAGTATCCCTTCAACACATTTATCTGTCAGATACATGGTGTTGCTCACTCTGCCAATACAGTCTTCTAAATGAGAAATTCGGTAGGAGTCTGCCTTCGTTACTGCATTGACATTTCTGTAGTCTATGCAAAGTTGGGCCGACCCATCAAGTTTAGGCATCAAAACCACCAGTTGCTCTGACTCAGCTCAACTAAGCTGCCCTCCAGCATGCATTGGACCTCTGCTTTTAGAACATAGAACATAGAACATAGAAAAATACAGCACAGAACAGGCCCTTCGGCCCACGATGTTGTGCCGATCCTTTGTCCTCTGTCAAGGACAATTTAATCTATACCCCATCATTCTCCTTTATCCATATACCTATCTAAAAGCCGTTTGAAAGTCCCTAAAGTTTCTGACTCAACAACTTCCCCAGGCAAGGCATTCCATGCCCCGACCACTCTCTGGGTAAAGAACCTTCCCCTGACATCCCCCTTATATCTCCCACCCTTCACCTTAAATTTATGACCCCTTGTAACGCTTTGCTCCACCCGGGGAAAAAGTTTCTGACTGTCTACCCTATCTATTCCCCTGATCATCTTATAAACCTCTATCATGTCACCCCTCATCCTTCTCCGTTCTAATGAGAAGAGGCCTAGAATGTTCAGCCTTTCCTCGTAAGACTTATTCTCCATTCCAGGCAACATCCTGGTAAATCTCCTCTGCACCCTCTCCAAGGCTTCCACATCCTTCCTAAAATGAGGCGACCAGAACTGCACACAGTACTCCAAATGAGGCCTTACCAAGGTCCTGTACAGCTGCATCATCACCTCACGGCTCTTAAATTCAATCCCTCTGCTAATGAACGCTAACACCCCATATGCCTTCTTCACAGCCCTATCCACTTGAGTTGCAACTTTCAACGATCTATGCACATAGACCCCAAGGTCTCTCTGCTCCTCCACATGCCCAAGAACCCTACCGTTAACCCAGTATTTTGCATTCGTGTTTGTCCTTCCAAAATGGACGACCTCACACTTTTCAGGGTTAAACTCCATCTGCCACTTTTCAGCCCAGCACTGCAACCTATCCAAGTCCCTTTGCAGACGACAATAGCCCTCCTCGGTATCCACAACTCCACCAACCTTTGTATCATCTGCAAATTTACTGACCCACCCTTCGACTTCCTCATCCAAGTCGTTAATAAAAATCACAAACAGGAGAGGACCCAGAACTGATCCCTGTGGCACGCCACTGGTAACTGGGCTCCAGGCTGAGTATTTACCATCTAAGACCACTCTCTGCCTTCTATCAGTTAGCCAATTCTTAATCCAACTGGCCACATTCCCCACTATCCCATGCCTCCTGACTTTCTCCATAAGTCTACCATGGGGGACCTTATCAAATGCCTTACTAAAATCCATGTACACCACATCCACTGGTTTACCCTCATCCACTTGCTTGGTCACCTGCTCAAAGAATTCAATCAGGCTTGTGAGGCAAGACCTACCCCTCACAAAACCGTGCTGACTGTCCCGAATCAAGCAGTGTCTTTCCAGATGCTCAGAAATCCTATCCCTCAGCACCTTTTCCATCAACTTGCCTACCACCGAAGTAAGACTAACTGGCCTGTAATTCCCAGGGTTGTTCCTATTTCCTTTCTTGAACAGGGGCACAACATTTGCCACCCTCCAATCACCTGGTACCACCCCCGTCAACAGAGAAGATGAAAAGATCATTGCCAGCGGCTCTGCAATTTCATCCCTTGCTTCCCATAACATCCTTGGATATACCCCGTCAGGCCCGGGAGACTTGTCTATCTTCAAGTTATTCAAAAACCCCAACACATCTTCCCTCCTAACGAGCACTTCCTCGAGCTTACCAGTCTGTTTCACACCGTCCTCTTCAGTAATACACCCCTTCTCATTCGTAAATACCGAAGAGAAGTACTCATTCAAAACCTCACTTATCTCTTCCGGCTCAACACACAGTCTCCCGCTATTGTCCTTGACCGGACCTACGGTCCCCCTAGTCATCCTCATATTTCTGACATACGCGTAAAAGGCCTTGGGGTTTTCTTTTATCCTACCCGCCAAGCATTTTTCATGCCCTCTCTTAGCTCTCCTAATCCCTTTCTTCAGATCCTTCCTGGCCATCTTGTATCCCTCCAGAGCTATGCCTGTGCCCTTTTTCCTCAACCTTATATACGCATCCTTCTTCTTCCTAACAAGACTCTCAACCTCTCTTGTCAACCACGGTTCCCTCACATGACCATCCCTTCCCTGTCTGACAGGGACATGCTTATCAATGGCCCCTACTATCTGCTCCTTGAAAAAGTTCCACATTTCGACCGTGCCCTTCCCTGCCAGCATATGCTCCCAACTTATGCTCCTCAGTTCCTGCCTGACAGCATCATATCTACCCTTCCCCCAATTGTAAACCTTGCCCTGTTGCACATACCTATCCCTCTCCATTACCACAGTGAATGCTACAGAATTGTGATCACTATCTCCAAAGTGCTCGCCCACCAACAGCTCTATCACTTGCCCTGGTTCATTACCTAGTACCAAATCCAATATTGCCTCCCCTCTGGTCGGGCAGTCTACATACTGAGTCAGAAAAGCTTCCTGGACATACTGCACAAACACTACCCCATCCAAACTATTCGATCTAAAGAGTTGCCAATCAATATTTGGGAAGTTGAAATCCCCCATAATTACTACCCTGTGACTTCTGCTCCTTTCCAAAATCTGTTTCCCAATCTGCTCTTCCACCTCCCTGCTGCTATTGGGGGGCCGATAGAAAACTCCCATCAAGGTGACTGCTCCTTTCCTGTTCCTGACCTCAACCCACAGTGCCTCAGTCGGCAGATCCTCCTCGAAAATTCTTTCAGCAGTTGTTACACTATTTCTAACTAACAATGCCACCCCCCCACCTCTTTTACCACCATTCCTAATCTTATGAAAACATCTATAACCAGGTACCTCCAAGAACCATTCCTCCCCCTCACCTATCCACGTTTCAGTGATGGCCACAACATCGTAGTCCCAAGTGCCCATCCACGCCTTCAATTCACTCACCTTATTCCTGATGCTTCTTGCGTTGAAGTATACGCACTTTAACCCTTCTCCGTGCCCATCTGTCCTCTGCGACAGTGCTACCTTCCCCAATACCTCACTACACTCTTTGTCTTTCTGAGTGGACCCACTGGTCCCTGGACTACAAGTCCGGTTCCCATCCCCCTCCCAAACTAGTTTAAACCCTCCCGAACAGTACTAGCAAACCTCCCTCCCAGGATATTGGTGCCCCTCTGGTTCAGATGCAGCCCGTCCTGTTTGAACAGGTCCCATCTTCCCCAGAATGCAGTCCAATTATCCAAGAACTGGAAGCCCTCCCTCCTACACCATTCCTGCAGCCACGTGTTCAGCTGTGCTCTCTCCCTATTCCTAGCCTCACTATCACGTGGCGCCGGCAACAAACCAGAGATAACAACTCTGTCCGTCCGAGCTTTCAGCTTCCAGCCTAACTCCCTAAACTCACTTCTAACATCTGTGCCACCCTTCCTTCCTACGTCGTTGGTGCCAATGTGCACCACGACCTCTGGCTGCTCCCCCTCCCCTTTAAGGATCCTGAAGACGCGATCACAAACATCACGGACCCTGGCACCAGGGAGGCAGCAAACCATCCGTGCGTCTCGCTTGCGCCCACAGAACCGCCTGTCGGTACTCCTCACCATCGAGTCCCCGATGACTAGTGCTCTCCCGTTCTCCCTCCTTCCCTTCTGAGCCACAGTGCAGGACCCCGTGCCAGAGGCCCGGTCACTGCAGCCTGCCCCCGATAGGCCGTCCCCCCCAACAGTATCTAAAACTGTATACTTGTTGCTGAGGGGAACGACCACAGGAGATCCCTGCACTGACCTCTTCCCACCTCTAACTGTTACCCAGCTGCCTTTGTTTTGTGGAGTAACGACATCCCTGTAGCTTCTATCTATCACCCCCTCAGCTTCCCGAATGATCCTCAGTTCATCCAGCTCCAGCTCCAGTTCCCTAACACGGTCTGATAGGAGCTGGAGACGGATGCACTTCCAGCAGGTGAAGTCGGCAGGGTCACCGGAGGTTCCCCTTACCTCGAACATACTGCAGGAGGAGCACTGCACTCCCCTGGCTGCCATTTCTTTTACTCAATTACCCCTTAATTAAGTACAAATATAGATATTAACAAAAACAGTGAAATAGCTTACCTGTTCAGTCCTTTTTGGTTAGAGGAGGAGGGTAAAAAGGGTCTTATTATTAGGTTAGAGGAGGAGGATGGGTGGGAGACACTACTTGGGCCTGTCTGTCTGAACCTAAGCGGCAAGAATGTTGTTTTAAAAGAACGATTCCCCCTATACCCACATCATGTGTGGCTAAAGTTGTCCATCCCGGCTTATCCCTACAGACTCTTTTAAATGTTGTGAAAAGTCTGGTTAGGTCTTCACATTGTTTTGCCTCTAAGTACAAAAGCTTGTTCAATTTTTCTCGCCATTCTGTATTCGCTAACCTGATATTTGGAGGTTCAATCTGAGAATTGTCTATGTCTCCTTCTGTCTCATCCTCACTATTCTTCTCCTTCTCAACAGTCCCGATTACCTGTACTGGCTTATCGTCCTTCCTGCGATAATATTGCTTTAACATATTGATGTGACATAACCGGTTCTTCTTCCAGCGATCAGGGGGGTCAATCAAGTAATCTACCTTACCCACTCTTTTGATCATTCTATATGGGCCACTGAACCGTGCTTTTAATGGTTCTCCCTGTAATGGTAACAATGCCAATACTTCATCCCCTGGTTGAAAATTACGGGTTTTTGTATTCTTGTCTGCCCATTTTTTCCGATTCGTTTGGGATTTTTTAAGGTGTTCCTGAGCCCCACAGAACTGCTTTACGTCCTTTGTAAGGCCTGGCCAGTAATAATGTTGACTTATATGTGATTTGGTCTTCCGAATTCCCCTGTATCCTGCAAAAGGAATGTCACCTTAATAATCCCTGATGATATTTAGATGGTACCACTATCTGTTCAAAAACTGTCCAGTCTTCATCCGCAGGTATTTGAGACGGTCTCCGTTTCCTCCTCAAAACCCATCTTCCATATAGTAGCTTTCTGGAACTCCTTTCACCTCAGCTTCTGTCAGAACCGTCTGTGCCATTCGGTATAACTCTGGATCAGTTTGCTGTGCTGCAATTATAGATGATCTGTTAAACATCTCATTTGGATTATCTAAATCTCCAAATAATGTTTCAGATACCCGACTATCTGCTTGTGGTGCCACTTTGCCGACAATGGATCCTGTTTAGCCATTGCTTGGGTGACTATACACACAGGAAATATTCCTGGAATTTGTTCCTGTAATTGTTCTGTTTCCCTAAGTTCACTTGCTTCTTCGGTAATTATAGGAGAGACTGATACTTTTGATCCAGCCAAATCATTTCCTAAGAGTAGATCAGTTTCCTCTACTGGCAAACTGTGGACAACTCCGACAGTTACCATTCCAGATATTAAGTCACTGTCTAGGTGTACTTTATATAAATGTATGGGTATATACTCCCCGCCAATTCCATTAACTAAAACTTTAGCATTCAAGGCGCTCTCTGGTGGAAACGTTATATCTTTCCCCAGTAAGAGTGTTTGGGTTGCTCCTGTATCCCTGAGTATAATGATAGGTTTTCCTGCCTCACTTAAAGGATATGGAGTTGTTTTCCCTTTGACAAAAATTCATTATAACTTTTGGATATCTTATTCTTAACCTCTATGCTCACTTTAGTTTTAGTATCTGGTTTTATAGCTGCCGTTAAAGCTATAGCCTGGTCTGCTATACTCTCAGTCGGAGTCTTTTCCTCTGCACTAACTTTGCATACTCCAACAAGTCCTATGGGTTTACCTCGCAATTTTCAGCATTCTGAACAAAGATGACCCGTTTTGTGGCAATGATTGCGAACCTCACTTCTACCCTCAGCACCTTCCTTTCTGGCCTGAGGAGGTGATCCTGGGGCATTCCCATCTGTTCCTTCTTGTCCCCAGCCACTTGCCTTCCTTTCACTCTCCCACTTTATTACACAAGAAACCTGGTTCCTTTTATTTTTTTTCGTAATTGGCGTTAGATTTAGATCCCGATAATCGAGCACCCCAATTGATATGATCCCAGACATGAGAGCAATTAATATGATGCCTGATGCAAGACCAATTTATATGTTATCCCAGAGTCGAGCAATTAATATGATTCCAAACACGAGCCCCCCAATTAATCTGTTTCCGGACGAGATGCCCAATCAGTTCTCTGATGAAAGTTTGGTTTTCCATTTGTGAAATGTGCAATATTTCTCATGGCTTCATCAAAATGGGGAAAATCCTGTCTTATCCACAAGATTCTATCTTCCTGAAAAGTGTACATCTGGATGTCAAATAGATGTACATTCTACTAAAAGTTAGACCCACCTTTTTAAAAACTTTATAAACTTTTAGTGTAGGTCCTATACAAGCATACTGCTTGTGTTCATTTATATCAGGAGCAGTAAACTATGTAATTCAAGAGCCACCGTGCCAATAATTGGCCGAGATTTTATGAATCCTGCAGCATTTCCGATAGCGGGACCAGAAGTTGGCGGAGCTTCTACTTCCACCATATTTCCCGTTTCGCAAGTAATTTTACATGCACATCAATGGTGCGGCAATGGGCATGGGAGACACATGCGATTATGCGGCAGGGACAGGCTTTCATTGGTGGAAGCTGCCGTCACTCTATCAAGGACCATGAACGCCATGGCTATAAATCATTCTGCGTTCAAAGCGTCAAGGATCAGCAACCTTAGTGGTATGTAAATATCTTCAGATTTATGGCAATTCAATCGTTTACTTTTAACTGGTTTACCTTGGTTAATTTTTCAAACCCAGCACCAGCTCCCCCTCATATTTTATTTGACTACCAGCAAGAGGTATAACTATGTCAGCCAGCAGGCTGCATCCCACCCCGCGGTTCAGTGATGCCTGCCTGCAGGTTCTCCTCCAGCTGTCAGGGAAGGGTGAGAGTTCCTCTTCCTTGCAGACAGACTCAGAAGACCCTCCCGCCTGACCAAGGTAGCGTAGAAAGTATCGAACCATAGGGTTATGCGATGATACTGTGCCGGCAGCATATCAGTGACTTGCTCAGATCGGCGAGGGTAAGTGGTCTTACCAAAGCTGTTCCATTGTTTTTCTCCGCGGCTCTGTGTGTTTAAGACAAAGGGCAGACAAGGCATGCAGTGGAATGCATGAGCAGCCTTGGTGCCATACACCAAATGATTGTGCACAAAGTTGCCACCTTGCATTTGTTATGTGCTTGGATGTGTCATGCATATGCCAGTCCGGAATGAGTGATGTCAATGCATTCATACATTGGGTGTGCTGCATCTTTTTTCATGTCATTAAATCTGCACTATATCCTGCAGGATAAACACACCCACAATCAGCAGGAGCAGGAAAAGACAGGTGGAGGTGTCCCAGACATCAGAGTCCTGACACCAGCTGAGGAGGAGGCTGCAGAAATAGCGAGAGAGGAGGGAGGCAGAGCTGTCGCAGATGGCAAGGCAGAACCCTCAAGTCGTAAGGATGAAGTGTCATCGTCAATCTTGCAGCTATATGTGCACACCAAAGGAAAGTGTGTGAACTCATGTTCAGCTGATGCTGAATGTGCCTTTGTTTGTGTCTCCACTGCAGATGCCCCAACTCAAGTGACAGAATGCAGCAGGGCCCAAGACTCCACCTCTGGGGAGGATGCACCGTAACCTTCCTCTTCTTCCACTTCTGCCAGTCCACATGGTCCGCTGGGGTTTTTTGATTAGAATCTGGGTCACAAGCTGGTGTTCACGACACAGACACATCCCGGCGGTTGAAGGAGCACATGCCAGCCAGATTCCCTGACAGTCGTAGGACTGCTGGGGACAGGCCCCTGCTCAGCACCACGCTGCTGCTGATCCTCTGTTTGTTGCTATGAGAAGTCTGCTGGATGTGCAGCAAAGCCATGTGGAAAATATGTCGGAGATGCCTGAGGTCATGCGTGGCTTTGCGCATGCCGTGGAGGAGTCCATGCATGCCATGATATCTGCCATTTGAGCATATGGTTTCCTCAGTCGAGAGTTTGGCGAGCTCCGTGATGAGTCTGGTTGAGCACTCAAGCCATATGCGATCTGACCTGCACTGCATCACTGTGTCAGGGGCTCCATGCAGCAGAGTCTAAGTGAAAGGGGGATGAGGAACCTGGACCTCCCTCCAGCTGCTCCTTCCCCTCAGGGAGACAGGCAGTTGCCATTGCGCACCCAGATGGAGGATGAACGTGTGCCAGCTGCCCTGGGGCCTTACTCTCAGGATACTCCCAGGGTTAGCAGCATCTCGTCCTCCCCCCAACATTGACCCTCTGACGTCCAGCAGGCGAGCACACGGGGGATTCTCAAGTACCGGTGCTGCAGACCCCCAGTAGGTTGGTGCCATCAAGGCCCCGTACCTCCAGAGGACGCCCACCACTGTCATCAAGAGCAATGGGGCAGTGCACTGAGCTGACTGCCTTCACCTCAGCTGCTAATATCAGGGTTGCACCGAGATGTAGTGGTAGGAAACAGAGAAAAAAACATTTTTGATCAAGAAGGTGACATGGGTGTTGTAAATATTGTACACATATTAAGGACGTACCAATACATTTTTATTTGCTTTAACATTTGATGCACTGTTGTAAATCATTTGCGTTGTTTCAGTTGAAAAGGAAAATGATTATTGGAAGCCTATGGCCGGAACGGATTGGTGCTTGTAATGCATTTCTGAAAGTGTCAAGTGTCTTTTTACCATTGACATTTCAGCCTTCAGCCTTCAATGATGGCTGTTTGTCATTTGTAGATTTTGCACTTTTTTCCTTACCAACATGCCTTACCTTATTGTTCTGTGGTCACCCCCTTACATTCCTTCCATAGGTGTTTTTGCGATTCCATCATAACCCAGAAAAGATTTGATCGGCCGGTCACATCAAAGTGCTGCAACGTTGTAGCATCTTATGTGTGAGGGGTAATGCCTTCATGCAGGACAATATTTCCATGGAGATGCAGGTCGCTTTCAGTGAAGCTGATAGAATACAGGCCGTTAGGGGAGGAAAAGGGAATAGGCGCACAGTGCAGGGATCCCCTGTGGCCATTCCCCTCAATAATACGTATACCGTTTTGGATGCGGTTGAGGGGGATGACCTACCAGAGGAAAGCCACAGTGGCCAGGTCTCTGGCACTGAGCCTGGCTCAGTGGCTCAGAAGGGAAGGGGGGAGAATAGGAGAGCGATAGTGATGGGAGATTCAATGGTTAGAGGAACAGACAGGAGATTCTGTGGTCGCGAACGAGACTCCCGGATGGTATGTTGCCTCCCGGGTGCCAGGGTCAGGGATGTCTCGGATCGAGTCCACAGGATTCTTAAGGGGGAGAGGGAGCAGCCAGAGGTCGTGGTACATATCGGTACCAATGACATAGCTAGGAAAAGGGATGAGGACCTGAAAAGCGAATATAGGGAGTTAGGTTGGAAGCTGAAAGGCAGGACGAGCAGAGTAGTAATCTCAGGATTGTTACCGGTGCCACGTGCTAGTGAGGCTAGAAACAGGGAGCGAGTGCAGCTGAACACGTGGCTACAGAACTGGTGTAGGAGGGAGGGATTCAGATATGTGGATCATTGGGATACCTTCTGGGGAAGGTGGGACCTGTACAAGAAGGACGGGTTGCATCTGAACTGGAGGGGCACCAGTATCCTGGGCGGGAGGTTTGCTAGAGCTCTTCGGGAGGGTTTAAACTAGTTTGGCAGGGGGATGGGAACAGGAGCTACGGATCAGTGGATGGGGTAGCTGTTGAACAGGCAGATACCGAGTGCAGAGAGTCTGTGAGGAAGATTAGACAATTGACACGACAAAGTTGCAGCCAGTATGGTGGGTTGAAGTGTGTCTATTTTAGCGCAAGAAGTGTCAGAAATAAGGGTGATGAACTTAGAGCATGGATCAGTACCTGGAGCTATGATGTTGTGGCCATTACGGAGACGTGGATATCACAGGGGCAGGAATGGATGTTGGATGTTCCGGGGTTTAGATGTTTCAAAAGGAATAGGGAGGGAGGTAAAAGAGGTGGGGGAGTGGCATTGCTAATCAGGGATAGTATCACAGCTGCAGAAAGGGAGGTCGTCGAGGAGGGTTTGTCTACTGAGGCATTATGGGTGGAAGTCAGAAACAGGAAAGGAGCAGTCACTTTGTTGGGAGTTTTCTATAGACCCCCCCAATAGCAACAGAGACACGGAGGAACAGATTGGGAGGCAGATTTTGGAAAGGTGCAGAAGTAACAGGGTTGTTGTCATGGGTGACTTCAACTTCCCTAATATTGATTGGAACCTCCTTAGTGCAAATAGTTTGGATGGAGCAGTTTTTGTCAGGTGTGTCCAGGAAGGTTTCCTCACTCAATATGTAGATAGGCCGACTAGAGGGACTTGTCTACTGAGGCATTATGGGTGGAAGTCAGAAACAGGAAAGGAGCAGTCACTTTGTTGGGAGTTTTCTATAGACCCCCGCTATGTTGGACTTGGTGCTTGGCAACGAACCAGGCCAGGTGGCAGATCTCTCGGTGGGAGAGCATTTCGGTGATAGTGATCACAACTCCCTGACCTTTACTATAGTCATGGAGAGGGACAGGAGCAGACGGGATGGGAAAATATTTAATTGGGGGAGGGGGAATTACAATGCTATTAGGCAGGAACTGGGGAGCATAAACTGGGAACAGATGTTCTCAGGGAAATGCACGACAGAAATGTGGAAGTTGTTTAGGGAGCACTTGCTGCGACTGCTGGATAGGTTTGTCCCGATGAGGCAAGGAAGGGATGGTAAGGTGAAGGAACCTTGGATGACAAGAGATGTGGAACAGCTAGTCAAGAGAAAGAAGGCAGCTTACTTAAGGTTGAGGAAGCAAGGATCAGACAGGGCTCTAGAGGGTTACAAGGTAGCCAGGAAGGAACTGAAGAATGGACTTAGGAGAGCTAGAAGGGGACATGAAAAAGTCTTGGCGGGTATGATTAAGGAAAATCCCAAGGGGCGTTCTACACTTATGTGAGGAACAAGAGGATGGCCAGAGTGAGGGTAGGGCCGATCAGGGATAGTGGAGGGAACTTGTGCCTGGAGTCGGAGGAGGTAGGGGAGGTCCTAAATGAATACTTTGCTTCAGTATTCACTCGTGAGAGGAACCTGGTCGTTTGTGAGGACAGCGTGGAACAGGCTGATATGCTCAAACAGGTTGAGGTTAAGAGGGAGGATGTGCTGGAAATTTTGAATGATATGAGGACAGATAAGTCCCCGGGGCCAGATGGGATATACCCAAGGATATTACGGGAAGCGAGGGAAGAGATTGCTGCGCCTTTGGCGATGATCTTTGCGTCCTCACTGTCCATTGGAGTAGTACCGGATGATTGGAGGGTAGCAAATGTTGTTCCCTTGTTCAAGAAAGGGAATAGGGATAACTCTGGGAATTATAGACCAGTCAGTCCTACGTCGGTAGTGGGCAAATTATTGGAGAGGATTCTGAGAGACAGGATTTATGATTATTTGGAAAAGCATGGTTTGATTAGAGACAGTCAGCATGGCTTTGTGAGGGGCAGGTCATGCCTCACAAGCCTTATTGAATTCTTTGAAGATGTGACAAAACACATTGATGAAGGAAGAGCAGTGGATGTGGTGTATATGGATTTTAGCAAGGCGTTTGATAAGGTTCCCCATGGTAGGCTCATTCAGAAAGTGAGGAGGCATGGGATACAGGGGAAGTTGGCTGTCTGGATACAAAATTGGCTGGCCCATAGAAGACAGAGGGTGGTAGTAGATGGAAAGTATTCAGCATGGAGCTCGGTGACCAGTGGTGTTCCGCAGGGATTTGTTCTGGGACCTCTGCACTTTGTGATTTTTATAAATGACTTGGATGAGGAAGTGGAAGGCTGGGTTAGCAAGTTTGCCGATGACACGAAGGTTGCTGGAGTTGTGGATGGTGTGGAAGGATGTTGTAGGTTGCAACGGGACATTGACAGGATGCAGAGCTGGGCTGAGAAGTGGCAGATGGAGTTCAACCTGGAAAAGTGTGAAGTGATTCATTTTGGAAGGTCGAATTTGAATGCAGAATACAGGCTTAAAGACAGGATTCTTGGTAGTGTGGAGGAACAGAGGGATCTTGGGGTCCATGTCCATAGATCGCTCAAAGTTGCCACCCATGTTGATAGGGTTGTTAAGAAGGCGTATGGTGTGTTGGCTTTCATTAACAGGGGGATTGAGTTTAAGAGCCGCGAGGTTATGCTGCAGCTCTATAAGGCCCTGGTTCAACCACACTTGGAATATTGTCTTCAGTTCTGGTCGCCTCATTATAGGAAGGATGTGGAAGCTTTGGAGAGGGTGCAGAGGAGATTTACCAGGATGCTGCCTGGACTGGAGGGCATGTCTTACGAAGAAAGATTGAGGGAGCTAGGGCTTTTCTCATTGGAGCGAAGAAGGATGAGAGGTGACTTGATAGAGGGGTACAAGATGATGAGAGGCATAGATAGAGTGGACAGCCAGAGACTTTTTCCCAGGGCGGAAAGGGCTATCACCAGGGGGCATAATTTTAAGGTGATTGGAGGAAGGTTTCGGGGAGATGTCAGAGGTAGGTTCTTTACACAGAGAGTGGTGGGTGCATGGAATGCGCTGCCAGCGGTGGTAGTAGAAGCAGATACATTAGGGACATTTAAGCGACTCTTGGATAGGTACATGGATGATAGTAGAATGAAGGGTAGGTAGGTAGTTTGATCTTAGAGTAGGTTAAAGGTTTGGCACAACATCGTGGGCCAAAGGGCCTGTACTGTGCTGTACTGTTCTATGTTCTATAAGAGCAGGAGTAGGCCATTCAGCCCATCGAGCCTTCCCCACCATTCAATATAATCATGGCTGATCATCCACTTCAATGCCTTTTTCCCACACTATCCTCATATCCTCTTATGCCATTTATATTTATAAATCTGTCAATCTCTGCTTTAAACATACTCAATGACTGAGCTTCCACAGCCCTCTGGGGTAGAGAATTCCAAAGATTCTCAACCCTCTGAGTAAAGAAATTTTTTTTTTATTCATTCATGGGATGTAGGCCTCACTGGCCAGGCCAGCATTTATTGCCCATCCCTAATTGCCCTTGAGAAGGTGGTGGTGAGCTGCCTTCTTGAACCGCTGCAGTCCATTTGGGGTAGGTATACCCACAGTGCTGTTTGGAAGGGAGTTCCAGGATTTTGACCCAGCGACAGTGAAGAAACGGCGATATAGTTCCAGGTCAGGATGGTGTGTGACTTGGAGGGGAACTTGCAGGTGGTGGTGTTCCCATGTATTTGCTGTCCTTGTCCCTCTAGTTGGTAGAGGTCGTGGGTTTGGAAGGTGCTGTCTAAGGAGCCTTGGTGCACTGCTGCAGTGCATCTTGTAGATGGTACACACTGCTGCCACTGTGCGTCGGTGGTGGAGGGAGTGAATGTTTGTAGATGGGGTGCCAATCAAGCGGGCTGCTTTGTCCTGGATGGTGTCGAGCTTCTTGAGTATTGTTGGAGCTGCACCCATCCAGGCAAGTGGAGAGTATTCCATCACACTCCTGACTTGTGCCTTGTAGATGGTGGACAGGCTTTGGGGAGTCAGGAGGTGAGTTACTCGCCTCAGGATTCCTAGCCTCTGACCTGCTCTTGTAGCCACGGTATTTATATGGCAACTCCAGTTCAGTTTCTCCTCATCGCTGTCCTATGTGGCTTCCCCCTTATTTTGACATTGTGAGCCCTGGTTCTCGAGTCCCCAACCAGGGGAAACATCTTAGCTGCATCTACCCTGTCTATCCCTTTTAAGTATTTTTTAGGTTTCAATGAGATCACCTCTCATTCTTCGAAACTCTAGAGAATACAGGCCCAGTTTCCCCAATCTCTCTTCACAGGACAGTCCCGCCATCCCGGGAACAAGACTGGTGAACCTTCTTTCCACTTCCTCTCTGGCAATAATATCCTTCCGAAGGTAATTGGTACTCCAAGTGTGGTCTAACCAAGGTTTTATACAATTGAAGCAAGACTTCACTACTCCTGTACTAAAATCCTCTTGCGATAAAGGCTATCATACCATTAGCATTCCTAATTGCTTGCAGCACCTGCATGTTAGTTTTCAGTGACTTATTGACAAGGACACCCAGGCCCCTTTGTACATCGACACTTTCTAATCTCTTACCATTTAAGAAATACTCTGCACATCTATTACTCCTACCAAAGTGGATAACCTCACATTTTTCCACATTATATTCCATCTGCCATGTTCCTGCCTACTCACTAAGTCTGTCCAAATCTCCTTGAAGCCGCTTTGCATCTTCCTCACAACACACATTCCCACCTAATTTTGCGTCATCCATGAACTTGGAAATACTACATTTGGTCCCTACAGCCAAATCATTGATATATATTGTGAACAGCTGGGGCCCAAGCACTTATCCCTGCGGTACCCCGCTAGTCTCAACCTGCCAACGTGAAAATTACCCGTTTATTCCTACTCTCTGCTTTCTGTTTTTTAACCAATCCTTAATCCATGCCAGTATATTACCTTCTATCCCAAGTGCTTTAATTTTGCTAACCAACCTCCTGTGGGGGACTTCATCAAAAGCCTTCTGAAAATCCAAGTATACCACGTCCACCAACTCCCCTTTATCAATTCTGTTCGTAAAATCCTCAAAAAACTCCAACAGGTTCGTCAAACATGGTTTCCCATTCATAAATCCATGTTGACTATGCCCAATCAGATCGTTATTATCCAAGTGTCCATTTATCACATTCTTTGGAATAGATTCCAGCATTTTCCCAACGACGGATATTTATTTATTTAGAGATACAGCACTGAAACAGGCCCTTTGGCCCACCGAGTCTGTGCCAACCAACAACCACCCATTTATACTAATCCTACATTAACCCCATATTTTCTATCACATCCCTACCATTCTCTAACCTGCACTAGGGGCAATTTACAATGGCCAATTTACCTATCAACCTGCAAGTCTTTGGCTGTGGGAGGAAACCAGAGCACCTGGCGGAAACCCACACAGACACAGGGAGAACTTGCAAACTCCGCACAGGCAGTACCCAGAACTGAACCAGGGTCGCTGGAGTTGTGAGGCTGCGGTGCTAACCACTGCGCCACTGTGCCATTAACAGGTCTGTAATTCCCTGTTTTCTCTCTCCCTTCCTTCTTAAATAGTAGGGTGACATTTGCGGTCTTCCAATCTGCAGGAATCGCTCCAGAATCTGTAGAATTTTGGAAGTTGATCACCAATGCATCCACTATCTCCATAGCTACCTCTTTCAACACTCTGGGATGTAGAATATAAGGTCCTGGGGACTTATCAACCCTCAGCCCCATTAATTTCTCCAATACAACCTTATAACTAATACTAATTTCCTTCAATTCCTCATTCCCCCTAATCCCTTGGATCTCTAATTCTGGGAGATTTCTTGTATCTTCCTCAGTGAAGATAGACACAAAGTAATTATTTAGTTTCTCTGCCATTTCTCTATTCCCCATTAGGCACATCTCCACTGCAGGTTCACATGCCGCTGACAGAAAAGCCCTTTTCAATTACAGCAATGAATAAGAACTCAGGCGTATGTGACCATACTTGGAAAATGTTTTTTTTCTCCTCCCAACGTTCCTTTATGAAGTACCTACATGTTGGCTGAAATGTGCAAATGTGATGTTCTCCGTGATGTCCCTTGCAATTTTTAAAATTCTTTCAGGGGATGTGGACATCGTCGGCTAGGCCAGCATTTAGTGCCCACCCCTAATTGCCCTTGAGAAGGTGGTGGTGAGCTGCTTTCTTGAACCGCTGCAGAGCTTGGGATGTAGGTCCACCTACAATGTTGTTAGGAAGGATTTTGACCCAGCGACAGTGAAGGAACGATGATATAGTTCCAAGTCAGGGTGGTGTGTGGTTTGGAGGGGAACTTGGATGGTGTTCCCATGCATCTGCTGCCCTTATTCATCTAGGTGGTAGAGGTCGCGCGTTTGGAAGGTGCTGTCGAAGGAGCCTTGGTGAGTTGCTGCAGTGCATCTTGTAGATGGTTCACGCTGCTGCCACTGTGTGCCTGTGGTGAAGGGAGTGAATGTTGAAGGTGGTTGATGGGGTGCCAATCAAGCTGGCTGCTTCATCCTGGATGGTGTCTAGCTTCTTGAGTGTTATTGGAGCCGCACCCATCCAGGCAAATGGAGAGTATTCCATCACACTCCTGAGTTATCCCTTGTAGATGGTGGATAGGCTTTGGGAAGTCAGGAGGTGAGTTACTTGCCACAGAATTCCCAGCCTCTGACCTGCTCTTGTAGCCACAGTATTTATGTGACTAGCCCGATTCAGTTTCTTGTCAATGGTAACTGTCAGGATGTTGATAGTGGGGGATTCAACGATGGTAATTGAACATCAAGGGGAGATGATTAGATTCTTGCTTGTTTGAGATGATCATTGCCAGGCACTTGTGTGGCGCAAATGTTACTTGCCACATATCAGCCCAAGCCTGGATGTTGTCCAGGTCTTGCTGCTTCAGTATCTGAGAAGTCGCGAATGGTGCTGAACATTATCAGCGAACATCCCCACTTCTGACCTTATGATGAAGGGAAGGTCATTGATGAAGCAGCTGAAGGTGTTTGGGCCTAGGACACTACCCTGAGGAACTCCTGCAGTGATGTCCTGGGATTGAGATGATTGACCTCCAACAACCACAACCATCTTCCTTTGTGCTAGGTATGACTCCAACCAGCAGAGAGTTTTCCCCCTGATTCCCATTGACTCCAGTGTTGCTAGGACTCCTTGATGTCATACTCGGTCAAATGCTGCCTTGATGTCAAGGGCAGTCACTCTCACCTCACCTCTCCATGGCATCATTTGCATTGTTGTCCTCCTCCTCACCCTCTTCATAGTCATCCTCATCTGAATAGGACTGGTGTTCCTCCTGTTCCTCCACATGCAAAGCATGACCGTGTCTAATTGCCAGCTTGTGCAGTGCACAGCCAACTGCAATTATTTGTGAGACCCTCTGTGGCATGTACTGAAGAGCCCCTCCAGACTAGTCAAGGCTGCAGAAGTGCGTTTTCAACATGCCAATGGTGTGTGTTCGATGATGGATGCATGAGGAGCATTGTATCACTCTTCAGCTTCACTTTGGGGATGCTGCTCAAATCACCACACCCCCATCACACACATACAAACAATCTCTATCAATCAAGACTTATACCTGACATTCATATATTTCACCTCACTCTCACACCCTTAGCACTGCTGCAACATCTCACAGCTTGCACACACTACCAGCTATTCAACCATGACAGCCACATCACCCAAACAGATTGCACAACACACTGACACACCTCTCTCTGTCTTTCAGGATAAGGTGGCGCACAATTGGAAAAAGAAGGAGCTAACCAGAAGGGGACAGACACACCTGCATTCCTAACCTTCATGGAGGAGACAGTGCTGGCCATTATTGCGACAGCCATTGCTGTGGCTCCGGCCAGCGGCAAGGTTGAAACCATCGAAGATGACAGTATCCTCATACCTAACCCTCCTTCTCACATCTCACTTTCCCCTCATCCTGTCTTCTGAATTACAAGCCAAAGATGGTGTAACCATGCACCTTAACCAGGGCTGCTTAGCCCCCTAAGCATCCATGAGAATGTTTCACGGGGTCTGTCAAATCTTCAGATTGTTTCTGAAGTAATTTCAGGTTGATTTCCTGTTGCATTATATTCAATGATCACCAGGGCTGTTACTGTCGATGGTGTGGTTCTCCAGACAGATGCAGAGTTTAAGATTAGATTAGATTAGAGATACAGCACTGAAACAGGCCCTTCGGCCCACCGAGTCTGTGCCGAACATCAACCACCCATTTATACTAATCCTACACTAATCCCATATTCCTACCAAACATCCCCACCTGTCCCTATATTTCCCTACCACCTACCTATACTAGTGACAATTTATAATGGCCAATTTACCTATCAACCTGCAAGTCTTTTGGCTTGTGGGAGGAAACTGGAGCACCCGGAGAAAACCCACGCAGACACAGGGAGAACTTGCAAACTCCACACAGGCAGTTTCCGGAATCGAACCCGGGTTCCTGGAGCTGTGAGGCTGCGGTGCTAACCACTGCGCCACTGTGCCTAGTCCACCCAGTCAAGGCCAAAGGTCTCAGGCAGATTTTAGTCTGTGTTTATAGAAGTCACAAAGAGGTCTGTTTGTGCAGAGGCAGCCTGCTTCCAGGTGGGTGAAGGATGTATTGATGCTAATCCAGCTGCACCTTTGCCTTTCAGCATCCCATGACACTGTAAAACAGACTTCAGAGAGCAGCGAATGTCGCTCTTGTAACTGGTTTATTAAATAAAGTAATTAATTCCCAAACATGTCAGAACAATGCAAAGGGAATCACCGAGCATCTTTTTCTGTCATTTGCCATAATGATTGTTTTCATTTGTGTTTTTGCAACACATTTCTTTTTAATTCCACATGCTAGCCTAATGCCTATGGATTGATTTTCCAGTCAGCCCATGTAATGCAGTAGCAGGCTGCTTGGCTTTAAACAGGATTGCGATATCAGGAATGTTGATTTTGTGGGGACAGTGTGATAGACATTGGAGTGCGATCTGCTTGATCTCTCTCTGGAGATGCAACCAAACTAAAAAAATGTTTCATCTGAAACAATGGCATCATGTTTCTTGATATTATGAACATTGATTCCTGGTTAAAGAAGCAATATGCTGAAAACATTAGACTATAATTTTCTGCTTTAAAGCGACAAACCACTCTTCAAATAATCAGTCCTATTTTTAGAGTCCTAGAGTCGTACAGCATAGAAACAGGCCCTTCGTCTCACCGCGTCCATGCCGACCATAATGCCTATTTATACTAATCCCACCTGCCTGCATTAATTCCATATGCCTCTAAGCCTTGCTCATTCAAGTACCTGTCCAGATGCCTCTTAAATGTCGCTATTGTTCCTGTCTCCACCACCTCCTCAGGCAGCTCATTCCAGATACCCACTATTCTTTGTGTGAAAAATTTACCCCTTTGATCCCCTTTAAACCTCCTCCCTCTCGCCTTAAATCTATGCCCTCTAGTTTCAGTCACCCCTAACCATGGGAAACAGACTCTGGCTATCTACCCTATCTATGCCTCTCATAATTTTATATACCTCTATCAAGTCCCCTCTCAGCCTCCTTCGCTCCAGGGAAAACAGACCCAGCCTATCCAATCGCTCTTTATTACTAAAGCCCTCTAAACCAGGCAACATCCTTGTGAATCTTTTCTGCGCCCTCTCTAGCTTAATCACATCTTTCCTGTAGTGCAGCGACCAGAACTGCACACAGTACTCCAAATGCGGCCTAACCAACATTATGTACAACTGTAACATGACGTCCCAACTCTTGTACTCAATTCATCGGCCGATGAAGGCAAGCATGCCATACACCTTTTTCACCACCCTATCTACCTGTGTTGCCACTTTCAGGGAACTATGTACTTGCACCCCAAGGTCTCTCTGCTCAACAACACTCCCCAGGGCTCTGCCATTCACTGTCTATGTCCTGCCTGGTTTAACTTCCCAAAATGCATCACTTCGCACTTGTCTGCGTCAAATTCCATTTGCCACTCCCTTGCCCACTTTCCCAGTTTATCTATATCCTGTTGTAACCTTAGACAACCTTCTTCACTGTCCACTATACCACCAATTTTGGTGTCATCTGCAAGCTTACTAATCATGCCCCTTACATTCACATCCAAGTCGTTAATATATATGACAAACAACAGAGGGCCCAGCACAGATCCCTGCGGCACACCACTGGTCACCGGCCTCCAATCTGAAAAACAACCCTCCGCTACCACCCTCTGCCTCCTATCACCAAGCCAATTTTGTATCCAATTAGCTAGCTCACCCTGGATCCCATGTGTTCGAACCTTCTGGACCAGCCTACCATGCGGGACCTTGTCAAAGGCCTTGCTAAAGTCCATGTAGACAACGTCCATTGCCCTGCCCTCGTCAACCCTCTTGGTCACCTCCTCGAAAAACTCAATCAAATTCGTGAGACATGATTTCCCATGCACAAAGCCATGCTGACTATCCCGAATCAGACCATGCCTTTCCAAATGCATATAAATGCTGTCTCTCAGAATCCCTTCCAATAACTTTCCCACCACTGATGTAAGGCTCACCAGCCTGTGGTTCCCTGGCTTCTCCCTGCTGCCCTTCTTTAAATAAAGGCACAACATTAGCTATCCTCCAGTCTTCCGGTACCTCACCCGTGGCTAACGATGATACAAAAAACTCCGCATGGGCCCCAGCAATCTCCTCCCTTGCTTCCCATAGCATCCTAGGATACACCTGGTCAAGCCCTGGGGATTTATCCACCTTAATGCGCTTCAAAACCTCCAACACCTCCTCCTTTGTAATGTTGATATGCTCCAGGATATCGGTGTTCCGTCCCTTGAACTCACGAGCTTCCATGACCTTCTCCACAGTAAATACGGACGAGAAATATTCATTTAAGACCTCGCCTATTTCCCGTGGCTCCACACATAGATTGCCACACTGATCCTTAAGGGGACCTACTCTCTCCCTAGCTACCCTTTTACTCTTAATATACTTATAGAATCTTTTAGGATTCTCCTTTATCTTATCTGCCAGGGAAATCTCATGGCCCCATTTCGCCCTCCTAATTTCCTTCTTAAGTGTAGTCCTACATCCCCTATACTCCTCGAGGGACTCGATCGATCCCAGCTGCCTATACCTGACATATGCCTCCTTCTTTGTCCTGACCAGACCCTCAATATCCCTCGTCAACCAAGGTTCCCTAAACTTGCCAGCCTTGCCCTTCCATCTAACAGGAACATGCCGGCCCTGAACTCTTCCTATCTCACTTTTAAAAGCCTCCCACTTGCCTGACGTCCCTTTACCTGTAAACAGCCTCTCCCATTCAACTTTTGAGAGTTCCTGTCTGATGCCATCGAAATTAGCCTTCCCCGAATTTAGGACTTCAACCTGAGGACCAGTCCTATCCTTTTCCATAACTATCTTGAAGTTATGGTCACTAGTCCCAAAGTGCTCCCCCACTGACACATCAACCACCTGCCCATCCTCATTTTCTTGGAGGAGGTCGAGTGTAGCCCCTTCTCTAGTAGGGCCATCCACATACTGCTTCAGAAAACTATCCTGGACACACTTAACAAATTCTTCCCCATCTGATCCCTTAGCACTAAGGCAGTCCCAGTCAATATTAGGGAAGTTAAAATCACCTACTATTACAACCCTATAATTCCTACACCTATCTGTGATTTCCCTACATATATGCTCCTCCACTTCCCTCTGACTATTGGGGGGCCTATAGTATAATCCCATCAAAGTGATCACCCCTTTCTTATTTCTAAGTTCTACCCATATGGCCTAGCTGAACATTCCCCCCGGGATATCCTCTCTAAGTACTGCCGTGATGTCCTCCCTAATCAATAGTGCAACTCCCCCTCCTCTCTTACCTCCACCTCTGTCACACCTGAAGGATCGGTACCCTGGAACATTGAGCTGCTAGTCCTGCGCATCCCTCAATCACGTTTCCGTAATAGCTATAATATCACAATCCCGTGTACCGATCCATGCTCTGTGTTCATCTGCCTTACCTGTAAGGCTTCTTGCATTAAAGTAAATGCAGTTTAGCCTACCAGACCTTCCACGCGCCCTGTCCTGCCCCTGCCCGGCCTGCCTACTGGAGTTGCTTGCTTTAACCTCTACATTTGCCTCAACTATCTCATCTGAGAGACTACTACTTTGGGTCCCACCCCCCTGCAAGACTAAACCCTCCCGAGTAGGAGGGTTTGCAATGCAATTTTTGCATTGTCTCGATTAGTTCTCAACTGTTGACATTGAATGTCAATGTTTGGTTCGACTGGTTGGTATTTCAGCAAGTTTTCAGATATGGAAAGCTGAATTTTAATTTATCATTGTGGGACAATCACAAAGCGTGGAGATTTAAATTTTTATCCAATTGGGAAAGAAAATTTAATAATTGTATGGAGCATTTTAAAGTTGCAGATTACTAATATACTTAATGGCCAGGATTTTGTGGTAGCAGTGATGGCGAAAATGTCACAGTTGGCCATCATTATTCCTCTAAAACTAACAGCAACTTCCAGAGTCTGCACATGCGCAGTTAATCACGGAAATCCAGAAATTGCTGTTAGTGGTTCTATGCTTCTCCAGAGCGTGTGCTGTTGAGGTCTCTCCAGAATGTAATCAATCATTGCAATCATTGAACTGATGAGAATTTCCACTCTAAGGCTATTAATTTCGCTGTAAAAACTCTTGAAAAGGTTACACCTTGGATGTTGCTTTTTTAATGGCATATTAAGTTCATAATTACTCCGAAACAGCTTTGCTGGCCCTGAAAGAGTAATTTAATATTTGGTGACTGTCAAATTTTTCCATTATGATAAAAAAAACAGACATTTTATAAAATAATAGTTTTTTAAAGCTTGTTTATGATATTTTGGCTTCTACCTATATCCCAATCATTTATTTCATGATCTATAAATTTTAAAATTATAAGCAAAGTTTTATTTAAGTTTTTATTTACTGGTTTGCTGTCTGTGAGAATTACTTCAATGTAATTCCATGCTTACCCTGCTTGATGGCATCACTGCTGATGGATACCTGGGGATCCCCTTCACTGGACACCAGATTCAAACTGACATCAGGAAAGGGGAAATCCACGCCACAGAGATCACGAAATCTTTGTGGACAGCTTTCTTCGAGATCAGTGGCAAGTGCCGCTTCTTCACCGCTGACTGCCAAATCCAGCCCAATGTGTCTAGTTTATCTTAATAACACCAGTGCTGTTAAGTTTACAAAGACAAGTGAACTTATTAAAGACATTAGTTGCTTGATTGCCATGTTTTCGATAAATAACCACAACTATTAAGAATCATGGGTAGGCGGTGGTGTAGTGGTATTATCACTGGACTAGTAACCCAGGGTGTTCTCTGGGGACATGGGTTCGAATCCCACCACAGCAGAAGGTGGAATTTGAATTTAATTAATAAATCTGGAATTAAAAAAGCTAGTCTAATGATGGCCATGAAACCATTGTCGATTTTTGTAAAAACCCATCTGGTTCACTAATGCCCTTTAGGGAAGGAAATCTGCCGTCTGTACCTGGTCTGGCCGACATGTGACTCCAGACCCACAGCAATGTGGTTAACTCTTACATGCCCTCTGAAATGGCCTAGCAAGCCACTCAGTCGTACAACGAAGTCAATGAAAAGGAATGAAACCGGACGGACCACCCGGAATCGACCTAGGCACCGGAAACGACAACGGCAAACCCAGCCCTTTCGACCCTGCAAAGTCCTCCTTACTAACATCTGGGGGCTTGTGCCAAAGCTGGGAGAGCTGTCTCACAGAATAGTCAAGCAACAGCCCGACATAGTCATACTCACGGAATCATACCTTACAGACAATGTCCCAGACACTGCCATCACCATCCCCAGGTATGTCCTGTCCCACCGGCAGGACAGACCCAACAGAGGTGGTGGCACAGTGGTATACAGTAGGGAGGGAGTTGCCCTGGGAGTCCTCAACATTGACTCCAGACCCCATGAAGTCTCAGGGCATCAGGTCAAACATGGGGCAAGGTAACCTCTTACTGATTACCACCTACCGCCCTCCCTCATCTGATGACTCAGTACTCCTCCATGTTGAACAGCACTTGGAGGAAGCACTGAGGGTAGCACGGGCACAAAATGTACTCTGGGTGGGGGACTTCAAAGTCCATCACCAAGAGTGGCTCGGTAGCACCACTACTGACCGAGCTGGCCGAGTCCGAAAGGACATAGCTGCTAGACTGGGTCTGCAGCAGGTGGTGGGGGAACCAACACGAGAGAAAAACATACTTGACCTCGTCCTCACCAATCTGCCTGCCGCAGATGCTTCTGTCCATGACTGTATTGGTAGGAGTGACCACCGCACAGTCCTTGTGGAGACGAAGTCCCGCCTTCATATTGAGGATACCGTCCATCGTGTTGTGTGGCACTATCACCGTGCTAAATGGGATAGATTTCGAACAGATCTAAAAATGCAAAACTGGGCATCCATGAGGCGCTGTGGGCCATCAGCAGCAGCAGAATTGTACTCAACCACAGTCTGTAACCTCATGGCCCGGCATATTCCCCCACTCTACCATTACCATCAAGCCAGGAGACCAACCCTGGTTCAATGAAGAGTGCAGAAAGGCATGCCAGGAGCAGCACCAGGCATACCTCAAAATGAGGTGTCAACCTGGTGAAGCTATAACACAGGACTACTTGCATGCCAAACTGCGTAAGCAGCATGCGATAGAGCTAAGCGATCCCATAACCAACGGATCAGATCTAAGCTCTGCAGTCCTGCCACATCCAGCCGTGAATGGTGGTGGACAATTAAACAACTAACTGGAGGAGGTGGCTCCACAAATATTCCCATCCTCAATGATAGGGGAGACCGGCACATCAGTGCGAAAGATAAGGCTGAAGCATTTGCAACAATCTTCAGCCTGAAGTGCCGAGTTGATGATCCATCTCGGCCTCCTCCTGAAGTCCCCACCATCACAGATGCCAGACTTCAGCCAATTCGATTCACTCCACGTGTTATCAAGAAACAACTGAAAGCACTGGATACTGCAAAAGCTATGGGCCCTGACAATATTCCGGCAATAGTACCGAAGACCTGTGCTCCAGAACTTGCCGCACCCCTAACCAAGCTGTTCCAGTACAGCTACAACACTGGCATCTACCCTGCAATGTGGAAAATTGCCCAGGTATGTCCTGTACACAAAAAGCAGGAGAAGTCCAACCTGGCCAATTACTGCCCCATCAGCCTACTCTCAATCATCAGTAAAGTGATGGAAGGGGTCATCAACAGTTGCTTAGCAATAACCTGCTCAGTAACGCTCACTTTGGGTTCTCCCAATGCCACTCGGCTCCTTACCTCATTACAGTCTTGGTCAAACAGGGACTAAAGAGCTGAACTCAAGAGGTGAGGTGAGAGTGACTGCCCTTGACATCAAGGCAGCATTTGACCGAGTATGGCATCAAGGAGCCCTCGCAAAACTGAGGTCAATGGGAGGGGGGAGAAGGTAAGTTTATCAGTGCGGTGGAGGCGGGGGGTGAACAGTGTCAAATTAACATCATGGATCTAGGGGATGGTGGGAAAGGTTGTAGTTTAAAATTTATGCAGTTTTGGTGGGGGAAGGGCAAATAATTTAATTGTTATTGGGGGGTAGGAGAGGGGAAAATAAATTTTTTTACTTAATTTTATTCCATCTATCTTTAAATATTTAAATAAGCCAGGAGGGCTAACAGCCCTTTAAAAATGACATCATCTGTCTGCGCACAGGCAGTTGACGCAATTGCCTGGGATAGACAGCCCGCCCCCTCCATGTGATCGGGGGGGGGGTGGGGTGGCCTGCCCCAGCTATTTAAATTAGCTGCCACGCCTAGAATCATGGCGGCTTTTTAGCGTGTGGCCCTCGCGGGCAGGCCACCATTTTTGAAGCTTGCCGCCGAGAGAGGTGGCGAGCTTATAAAATCCAACCTAATGTTGCTAAAGATTTTGGTGCCTAGCATGGGAAATTTTCCAGATATATCATTAAATAATGCCAATATTCTGATGATATTTCCAAACATTTCTATTTTATTGAGATATCTGGTGGGCTGTGGTGAGATTGCTTTGCAATTATATCAAAATCAGATACCAACTCTTTATAAAGTGAATTCATGATATTGTCACATAAAGTGACAATGAAGTCAGCAATAATCTGCTCACCGATGCTCAGTTTGGGTTCTGCCAGGTCTACTCAGCTCCTGACCTCATTACAGGCTTGGTCCAAATGTGGACAAAAGAGCTGAACTCCAGAGGTGAGGTGAGAGTGATTGCCCTTGACATCAAGACAGCATTTGACCGATTATGGGATCAAGGAGCCCTAGCAAAACTGGAGTCAAGGGGAATACTCTCCACTGGTTGGAGTCTTACCTAGCGCAAAGGAAGATATTTGTGCTGTTGGAGGTCAATCATCTCAGTTCCAGGACATCACTACAGGAGTTCCTCAGGGTAGTGTCCTAGGCTCAACCATCTTCAGATGCTTCATCAATGACCTTCCCTCAGGTCAGAAGTGGGGATTGCACACTGTTGAGCACCATTCACGATTCCTCAGATACTGAAGCAGCCCATGTCCACACGCAACAAGACCTGGATATCATACCGGCTTGGGCTGATTATTGGCAAGTAACATTTGCGCCACACCAGTGCCTGGCAATGACGATATCAAACGAGAGAATCTAACCATCTCCCCTTGATATTCAATGTTGTTACCATAGCTGAATCCCCCACTATCAATATCTTGGGGGTTACCATTGACCAGAAACTGAACTGGACCAATCACATAAATACTGTGGCTACAAGAGCAGGTCAGAGGCTTGGAATTTTGCAGTGAGTAACTCACCTCCTGTCTCCCCAATGCCTATCCACCGTCTATAAAGCATAAGTCGGGAGTGCGATGGAATACTCTCCACCTGCCTGGATGGGTGCAGCTCCAACAACACTCAAGAAGCTTGCCACCATCCAGAACAAAGCAGGCCACTTGATGGCACCCCATCCACCACCCTCATCATTCACTCCCTCCACCACAGACGCACAGTGACAGCAGTGTGTACCATCTACAAGATGCACTGCAGCAACTCACCAAGGCTCCTTAGACAGCATCTTCCAAACCCGTGACCTCTACCAACTAGAAGGACAAGGGCAGCAAATGCACGGGAACACCACCACCTGCAAGTTCCCCTCCAAGTCACACACCATCCTGACTTGGAACGATATCGCCATTCCTTCACTGCCGCTGGGTCAAAATCCTGGAACTCCCTTCCTAACAGCACTGTGGGTGTACCTACACCACAAGAACTGCAGAGTTTAAGAAGGCAGCTCACCTCCACTGTCTCAAGGGCAATTGGGGATGGGCAACAAATGCTGGCTTAGCCAGCGATGCCCACATCCCTTGAACAAATAAAAAAAGTAGTGAGGAAGCTTTTCCATCAGATGAACTGTTTAAATGATGATACTTTTTGTACTCAGACTGTACAAAAGTGATGAATCATCTTTCATAGAATAATAGAGCACAGAAGGAGGCCAGTTGGGCCATTGTGTCTTGGTTCTTTGATTAACTGTATAACTAATTTTGTACACTGAAAAAATATTTGTGTTGCGTTACAGAGGGTCTGTGGAATTTCTATAACATGGGAGGGGGTCTCAGAAGCAAAAAAGTTGAGAACTCCTGTCCTAGATGATAGGTTAGAGGCAGAATCTGCAAGTGATGCGACATTGGGCACGAGCGGGTTGCAGCCAAGGCAGCGGAAGAGGATAGCGCAGGTGCCTACTTGCTGGAGTACGAGGTCGCTCATGGGTTCTGCTGCAGAGGACTCAGATGAACAGTTCGAAGGGGCAGCCTCCAGAAGAACACTGTTGAGTATTTACAACAAAATGTTTGGTGCATTGGGAAGCATGTCAGAAACCCTGCGGTCAATGTCAAGGATCATGGAGCTGCAATCTAGCACCAACTTGGGACAGGGCTTTTAGTTTAGAGATACAGCACTGAAACAGGCCCTTCGGACCACCGAGTCTGTGCCGACCATCAACCACCCATTTATGCTAATCCTACACTAATCCCATATTCCTACCACTTCCCCACCTGTCCCTATATTTCTCTACCACCTACCTATACTAGGGGCAATTTATAATGGCCAATTTACCTATCAACCTATCTTTGCGCAGAGTTTGTTACTATTAGTTATACAGTTATAAAGAACCAGCAAAGACACAATTGCTGAGGCGCAGCCCTGGGGAATGACAGTGGCTTCATGGGGCACAAAGCTGTGGCCTCTCTCGGGAAGACAGGATTCGTCCTCCCACCTCTGCCACTCCACCAGTGCCCCTGCTGTTGCCAGTCAGACAGCCAGCACAAACTGCTGCCACCCATGCCATGATGGCGCAATCCGCTGCTGGGCTTTCAAGTCCCAGAGCTGCTCGAGGTCGTTCTGCAAGGTCCATCTGTAGTCGTCTGCACTGAAGGTCAGGAGCCTTTCACAAGTCATGTTTTTAGCCACTGGGGTAGCACCACATTGGAGCACTAGGACAGGAAAAGACAAGCACTAACGGGATGCACAAAGGTGATTAGTTAACATTTGTTTGCAATATGGCAGATTTCGTTTATAAATTTAGTTTGGAATGTTCATTTTGTGGTGGCTTTTGTTTTTGCATTGTAATCAAGTGGACACTGTGATTATCAGTGACAGAGAGAAGGTAACGTGTGTGACTGTTTGTGAATGGGGAATTGGAGTTGTGGTTACTGGTATCGCACTTGAAGGAGTTCTCCACAGACAGCCCAGACAGAAAGGGGTTGGGTTGGTTGCCTTCTCCCTTCCTGTTCCTTGTCTTCCTCATCCTCCTCTTCATGCTCCTTCTCCTCAGCTGCTCACTGTATAGCTCATGATGTCACAGTTGTCCAGCATGTAGCACACCACCAAAAAAAATTAACACTGGTTCTGCTGTGTACTGTAGGGCCCCTCCAAAAAATTTTAGGCAGCAGAAACATTTCAGCATGCAGTGGCCTGCTCTATCACATTTCATGTGGCTATATGGCTTTCATTTTATGCGAGCTGCGCACCAGAGTCTGCAGCTATGTTTTCAGCAGATAGTCCTGGTTGCCCAGTAGCCATCCTTTGGTTTGCCATGCATTAACCTGCATGATCCGCTGTCTATGATCACACACCAGCTGAAGATTGAGGGTTTGGATTCCCTTTCAGTTCAAGTATAGGACAGAGTTGGCAACCTGGACCATGGGGAAGCCTGCAATTCTAGCGAAAATAAGTGCTCACTTTGCCTGCTTGCCTCTGGCAAGAGAGAATGAAATGTAGTTAGCTGTCATTGAATAGAGAACTTCAGTGATTTTGTAGTCCTGCTGTCGGGAACAGCGGTGGCTGCAGAACATGGTGGCTGTCCCATACGTGACCCACACAGCCACGCCACTGCGATTACTTGGTGGGCAGCCACTAACATATTGATGGGGGCTGCCCCTCCCAATCACATGGCGGGGACGGCATTGGTGATGCCGTGAATGGTGTCGCTTGATGCAGGAGCAGGTACTGGCACCATCTTTAAAAGGCCTCCAGCCCTGCATTCAGTCTCTCCCTGCATTGCAGTGAAGCTTTTTGGAGCAACATTTCAGCAGTGTTCCAGCCTGAGCTGTAGGGTATGGCATGACATTGCCTGCACAAACTTTAAATAAGTGCAAGGCAGCCTGACCTTGTTACATCATTTGAGTTGCCTGCACTGGACCACCGACAACAGCAACCTATACAGTTTCCCAGTTGTGTACCCCACCCCAAACAGTTTATCCACTTGCAGAGTTGACCCCATCCCCCCTTCACGATAGGCCAATGCAGATTGACTCCTTCCCCCCCGCCACATCATGATAGACTAGGGCTGTCCAACCTTTTCACATAGGGGACCACATTACAATTTTTGTCTTACATAGTGGGGCGGTGCGACAATTTCAGAAAGATAAAGGCATTAAAATGTATCTTACTATTATTCAAAACAACGACAAATGTACATTTTTAAATGCGGACTAATTTATTGACGTACTTTCTCATCACTATGTTGGACTCTGATTTAGTGAGAAACCTGGCATTTTTTTGTTTGCACAACTCATCAATGTCTGCCTGCACACTTGTTGCAGCGATGCAGAATATTTGGATAGATGTCATTCTGTCAGGACTGATCTTGATCACTCTCTCTCCCTCTCTCTCTCTGCCCCCTCCTCTCCCTCTCTCTCTCTCTCTGACCCCTCCTCTCTGTCTCTCTGCCCCCTTTCTCTCTCTCACTGTCCGCCCCCCTCTCTCTTTGTTCCCCTTCTCCCTCTCTCTGTCCTCCTTTCTCTCTCTCTGACAGTTGCAGAGAGCAGGAACGCTCAGCAGATGTTTGATCAGTTTTTTTTAAAAACGGAAGCCAATTTCACAGCTGACAGTTGCTGACAGGGGGATCAGCCGTTACCCAACTTTGGACAGATTTGGGGTTTTCCAGAGGGCTTCTAAAAAGCCCTGAATCTGCCTGAAGTAGGGAAACGCTGTTGCGCTGTCAGCAACTGTCAGCTGTGAAATTGACTTCCGATCTTCTTAAAAAGCCGGTCTGCAAGATGAAGCCAGTGGGAAATTTCTCACCTCCGGTCACGGACCCCTGGTGAGGATGAGGAAAGTCCAGGTATAGTTTACATCCACAGGCTGAATGGAAACCTTTGGCGGGTCAGATCCTGGCCCAAGGGCCGTATATGGGACAACCCTGTTATAGACAAATGCAGAGTTGGCCTTCCCCCCCCCCCAACTTCATGATAGACCAATGGGGAGTTGACACCATCTCCCCCACTTCACGATAGACCAATGCAGAGTTGACACCTCCCCCTGGCTTCACGATAGACCAATGCAGAGTTGACACCATCCCCCCGCTTCATAATAGACCAATGCAGAGTTGGCAGCTCCCCCCGGCTTCACAATAGACCAATGCCGAGTTGACACCTTCCCCCCACTTCACGATAGACCAGTGCAGAGTTGACACCTTCCCCCTGCTTCACAATAGTCCAATGCAGAGTTGACACCTCCCCCCCACTTCACGATAGACCAATGCAGAGTTGACAACTTCCCCCACCCCCCCACTTCACAATAAACCAGTGCAGAGTTCCAACCCTCCCTCACTTCTGGCAATTTAACTTTACTGTGTCTGAGTTCGCAACAAAAACGGTGGAGAGCAAAGCATTACTTACCAACCTTTGCAGGCACCGAGGACTCTAGCCTCAGTGGCGCCAACTTTTCAAAGACGGGAACGTGAAGGCATGTGAGTGCCGCACATGGAGCTCAAGATTGGAACTGTTGGTAGGTTCGTGGCGAATTACATTCAAATGGATGCAAAGAGGTACTTACCATATTTAAAGTAGGGTCCCGTCACAGAGCGGCTGAGGTGCCGCCACGGAGCTTCGCCGCCCCCAGGAGGATCGGAACTGGCGTCGGGTTCCTTTGCAGCCACTGCCGCTCCAATTCTCCAGCCCACCCCCACCCCAGCGCCACGAATGCCGCCACCGGGAGGAGAACAAGATCCACCCCAGTGGATGACAAACTGCGAGGTATTGCAAATATCTCCAGCTCCAGCTTGGAAGTAGCCAGATGCATAAACGTTCATTGCCATGGTCACCTTCATAACCACTGGCAATGTTGTCCTTGCCTTGCTGTGGGGTTGAAGTTGTGGCTGAGGCAGATGGTAAATTTCAGTGAGGACATTGTTACTGAAGCACTGATATATCACACATTGTTCCTCACTGATGTTCAGGTAGGAAAATTTCTCGATGAAAACCTGGACGGGTATGAGAGTCTTTATCCCCCTCCTACACCATTTTCCAGTAGCTTGTCCTGCTCTGCTTGGCCTCTTCATTTTCCAAGTTGAGCTGTATTCCAAGGGTAATGCCTATTCGTGCACCCTTGTCTTGGAGCAACTGGAAAAGTCCTTCAGCAGCTGCTGCACCACTCTCTATAGACTTCTGCAATTTGAAACAAAAGCACAAAACACTCATAGAATGGTAGCAACAACCAGAAGAAATCAACCAGCAACTGACCGATAAAGTAGTTGATGTTTCCTCTAAATAGAGCTAATTTGGGCACTTCCTGCTGTTGAGCGCATGTTCAGCTGTGTGAAGTTAAGAGAGGGCACTAGCTGGAGCGTTAAGCTCTAAAATGATACCTCTCGCGTCAAATCAGCGTTGCAAGTTGAGCGGTGTCATGATTTGCCTACTCTACATATTTTTGGCAGAAGTTAACTGTGTGCACACAAACGCCCTCAGCATCCAGCGAGATTCACCCCACAAGTGTGTGACACGTGCTGCAGCCACCATTTTTGAGCCTAAGGGCACTCGTAGGGCCCAATAAACAGACTCAAGCGAGCCCAATTTCTCCCTCACAGTTTTGCAATATATTTTCAGATCTTTGTATGTCTATATATTATAACATGGTTGCCATGCAACAGTTATATTAATATTCACTTGGTGAAATTAATTGTAGATTCACAGTAAAAAATGGGCTTGTAAAGATTCTTAATTTTGTTCTACTGCAACATTAGCCATTGAAAAGATGGGATTAATTTACAGACTTTAGAAATTTACTTAATTCATCTGAAATTCTCCTGTCAACTCTTTTAACTATTTAAAAATAAGGAATGCCATACAAGCGCATTGAGCATTTGTCCAATAATATCAACAACAGAAATGTCTAAACTTTTGTCACTAAAGGACAAGTTTGGCAAGACTTTGCACTGCCATTCAAGGTTTACACACAGCTGACAAATATCAGAAAAGGCCATGCTTCCTATCTGTAATTTTCCGATACAGGCTGATTGTGTGTGAAATCTCACAAATGGTGGAATATCATCAGAGCATTTTAGGAATTTTTGATTATGACAGGTAATCCATTTTAATTTAGCTGTATCAAAATCTTTGGTAAAAGTGTCAAATGCTCAGAAAATTTTGATGATTTCTTCTTTTGTTATTTAGCAAATGAACGCGTGAATGGAAGAGGTATTTTAAGCTTCATGGCACTTTCTTGTAAAAACTGAAATAATTACTGAAGTGAGTATTCTAAAAACAATTAATTACAGAAATGATAATGGAGTCAGCATGGAAAAGGTGGTAAAAGCATTTATGACAATCTTGCACTCAAATGCTCAAGCCCAGACTGCTATTTTTATCAGCTTCAATTATAGTGAGTTCTGTCAACTCTCAAATAGACAGTTATGTAGAGTGCTTCACAGAAGTCAAGCATTCCAACAGGACATTGGTAAGAATTAAAACAAATCATTGCCGTTTCACTTTGTTGCTGAGCATGTTGTTATGATCCCCGTGGAGATGACCACCAAACCAAAGAATCAGATCGACTGACTGACCCCAATTTAGGAAATCAAAAACCAAACAGACAAGATTTCACTTCTATAAATTTTACTTTAACACTCAAAACCAAAACCAACATAAATTAAACATGAATTAGCAGTTAACTCACGATTGATATATGTATCTTAAAGGTTACACGTTAATTAGCAGATGCAACAAAGGTAGTCCTTACGGATCCGCTGAACAGTTTTATCAGCAAAATGGCATCAAACAGTCCCACCGTACAACAAAATCATAATCTTCATAGTTTTTCCAGTTCTGTCCTCCAGGATGCAGATACAGAAGTAATGACATCCCGTCGATATTGAGCAATGCAATGTTCCCTTTAATGGTTTGATCTTGTTGCATCTCAAGCAACCTCAGCCTTGCCCACTACTGTCCTGATGGTGTGGTATCATGGATATCTCTTTCAGTCACTGAAGACAGCTCCTGTAAGTCATTTGCTAATGGTCAGCCCTCAGTCCAGGCTCCCTTGCCTGCATTCAAACTGCTTCAACCAGCTACTTTGTAGTCTGATTCTATTCTAAGCAGCCTCTGTAGAAAATCAAAAACTTGCAGCTCTCAGCCTGGCTCTTAAAACAACCTTTCTGATTTCGTCATCCACTGCAGAGTCCCTCTCAACTCTCCAAAAGCTTATTTTTACAATACACACACAGCCTTGCTTCCACCTAGCTTCCTCCTTTTCCAAAAGCGTTCTGGTCAAACTGAAACCTAAGCCCCTAGTCACATGTCCTTGGTAAAATGACAACTGTTTGTTTTTATCTCTGTCACAGGACTGTTTGTCTGTTTAATCTGGGTTTGCCTCCCCAAAAACTTGGATGCCTCCAGATTCAATTTCTATTCAGGAGTGTAACCTTTAAGATATATATATCAATCGTGAGTTAACTGTTATTTCATGTTTAATTTATGTTGGTTTTGGTTTTGAGTGTTCAAGTAAAATAGGGCGGCGCAGTGGCACAGTGGTTAGCACTGCAGCCTCACAGCTCCAGCGACCTGGGTTCAGTTCTGGGTACTGCCTGTGCGGAGTTTGCAAGTTGTCCCTGTGTCTGCGTGGGTTTCCGCTGGGTGCTCCGGTTTCCTCCCACCTCCAAAAGACTTGCAGATTGATAGGTAAATTGACCATTGTAAATTGCCCCTAGTGTAGGTAAGTGGTTGGAGAATGGTGGGGATGTGGTAGAGAATATGGGATTAATGTAGGATTAGTATAAATGGGTGGTTGTTGGTCGGCACAGACTCGGTGGGCCGAAGGGCCTGTTTCAGTGCTGTATCGCTAAAAAAAAAAATCACAATGTCTATTATAAACTATTGATAATGGCAGGAATTGTTGAGAATTCTGTGACATGGAGCTCGCCCCCACACTTTCCTGGCTGCTTCAGTGGGGGAAATCGCCATGCAAAGAAAAACCTGAAAAAGGAAGAAAAAGTTGGTTGTGTAACTGGACTACCATATTAGATAAAACTGATCCATTATAGCTCAGCAATAAAAGTGCCCTTTTGTACAAGAACTTAGAATATTGCAGTTTTCTGAGAACTTTATTACTGTTATCATTATCAAGCCAGAAAATAGAGTCATAGAGTTATACAGCACAGAAACAGGCCCTATGGTCCACGGTGTTCACTCCGGCCATCATCAAGCCTATCTATTCTAATCCCATTTTCCAGCACTTGGCCCATGGCCTTGTATGCTATGGCGTTTCAAGTGCTCATCTAAATACTTCTTAAATGTTGTGAGGGTTGCTGCCTCTACCACCCCATCAGATCAAATTTGATGCTTTAATGTAATCAAACAAAGAATGCAGTGAGTGAGAGTATGTTACGAAGCTGTAATAATGTATAGAGTATGTTACTTCCCAGTAAGGTATAGATTTTCAAACTGTGGCATCTAAATTCAGAGGGATTAAAGGGTCTGCAAAATCATCGGATTTCTATATTCTCCTTTATTTGTTGATTTACTAGCGCATATCTGCTTTCTAATAAAAATTTCTTCAATTAAAACACTATTTATTTTGAGCAGCTGAAACTGTCTTTCAGAAGTTTGGACGAGACCTTCCCTGCAATATGTTAGTATTCACAGGTGCCCCCCACCACCACTCCCACCAACCTCACAAGGAAAAATTCAAAAACTGCTGTTACAAGATCAAAAGCACCTCAGCTACACCTTGTTGAATGGTCCTTTAAATAGTCCCAGAACAGGCCCTTGTTTGCTAACGCTTGTTGTTTCAGAAGTGAATAAGGCAGGCACTCCCTGCCTGGTTGTTGACTAATTATAGTAAAGGTGCATTGCATCAGCCCATTAACGTCTGTGACATCATGATCTTGCTCCTTCAACCTCTTCGGTCATAGGCAAGGGACGCAGCTGCATGCATCACTGCAGTTGCCTCACACCAGGCAGGTCGTGTGGGAAGCGGCCAGAGGCACTTCCCATGCTTCAACTCTGTGGGTATGTCTGTATGGTGCTGCTAGAAGCGGCGCTATGCAAATAAATTTGCGGCCATTATCTGCGAGTCTCAAGTTCCCCTCTTCACTGTTTAAATGGAGTTGTAAACCCAATTAGAAATAATGGATCAAATGCCTCTGCAAAAGTAGTGGAAAGATAAAGTTCATAAGGTAACTGCTCACAGTAATTTTCAAGCTAAGAAAACAAGCTGTGAGAGCAAAGCTTGATGGTTTGCAGTCATCTAAACCTAGAGATTGTATAATGGCTATAAATGTACTTCCAAACATTTTTTTTCAATTTTGAGCCTATTTTCCTTTAGGAGTTTTCACATTGAAGGTTTATTACTGGAGTTTTTATTTCTGTCACCTGTTGTATCTATGGCCACTAACGTTTGTTGTTCAGTTGTACATAATTATGACAGCAAGAGGATGTGTTCTACAGCATTATCAGGATATCAGTCCAGCATTATAATGCTGTCACCTGTCAAGAGGAAAGGTCTTCATTGAGAAATAATACACTATTTTATAGAGGTTCTGTTCTGCACAACTATTTTATTTCAATGTTCTTCGCTGTACACCACCATCCCCACAAAAAAATTCCTTAAAACTGGGAATCAAACAATCTGGTCACAGCATAGTTCAGAAGTCAATATTTTACAGCATTTTAATTATCTTACGTGTGTTGCAAAATCTGTCTATATCACAAAAATACAGAGAAAATTTAGTTGTCAAAAGGTTCCTATAATTCCATGAAAAATAGGAGGTACAATTATAATAATCATGAACCTAAGATCATCCTTATTTGCCTCTGGCAAAGGTGTGTTGTATATAAATGATTCTACACTGTCATTTAGTGGATTAAATATGAAACAACTTCATTATAGCACTCATGGCCATTTATCAGTTGCTAGTAACTGCATTCATTTCTTACTGTGCATTCTATTGTTTCTATTTAGTACCTACATGAAAATGGAATTGTTCATCGTGATCTCAAACCTGAAAACCTCCTCTATGCTTCTCCTACTCCAGATGCATTGTTAAAAATAGGTGAGTTGTGTAAATGGTTTTCACACTCTGCAATTGCAGGAGATGCTTAAAAGACAGATGACATTTTTTTGTCAAAAAGTTGCCTAGCTGCTTTTCCTTCTTGCAAATAACTTATTATTAAGCTATTATTTTAGCTGCAGAAAAGTACTATGGCATGCTAAGGTGGCCAATTTAAAGGTGTTGAAAGAACACTCCATATTCTGTTCAAAAATGTGAAAAATGCATCACATTTAATTACTTGATAAATGTTTCTCAGATCTCAGAGTGGAAGCTATTTTAATTTTAAAAAGCAGGAATTAGCAGAGCGTGTCACAATCACATCATGAATAATCAGCAAACTTCTTTTGTATTTACATGAACCAGAAATGATGCTGCACTTGTAACTCAATTCTGGCTGAAGCATTTAATCCAGTAATTATAAGGCAGAACAAAGCTTCCAATGCAAACATCTATAAAAATCAACTAATAAATGAGTTTCAGAAGTCCAGAGAGTGAGTCCAATCCCCATTGCCAGTTCACAATTTCCCAGTAAATTTCAACCTTATTATTAATGTCTATTTTTGTCATATATGATTGTTGAATTATTGTGTGGTGTTGATAAGTTTCTACAAGACTGTTTGGGTCTAGTTTTACTTGATTTTTAGTTGTGTAACTGATTTTGGATAACATGCATTGATTGCAAAAATAAACCCACATCATCAATTTCAGATTGTTTAACTTGAAGAAATTCACTGGGATTGCTGCCATTATGGTATTCACCCTATTTATAGAGCATCAACACCCCTCCACTATATTACAGAATTAATTCTATATTATAATGCTGACATTAGAAAAGTTAAGGAAATTAATAGAATCACATTTAGTGCGAACACTTGACCACACAGCTATTTTCTCAGGCAATGTTTTTCCAAACGGCAGTCCATGGCCTCCATTGTCCCTGAACCTTGGTGCTTGAATCCTCAAAGCCTAGGCAATTCTGCCCTATTTGTATTTATATTCATTATTTGCTGGTTTAACTTGTTTGAATTTTGTGGCCCTGGAGTTTGAAAGGGTTATTTTTATGGCTATTCCCTCGTTAATAGATAAATCATGACATCAAGGTACTCTGTAAGAGTGATTCATCATTCCTGCTCCTCCTAGCACTGCATCAATTGTAGAGAAATTAGATTCTTCAGTCAGGCGGGCAGAGATAGGCACCAACATGTTGCACCATGGATATTTGACAAAATGATTAACTCAGCCACAGACTTGGAGGCAATTAATCTGCATATAAAGTGTACAGCCAATCTAATGCCATCAAAACACAGTCTGATTTAGGACACATTTCTCCCTATAAATAAAGTAAGTAGCTCAGCATAAAAACATCAATGCAGGGCAGCACAACTGTATCAGCTAGCTAGCAAGCAAAATAGTACACAATGTCAATGCAAATTACTTTTGGTGACAGAATAGAGCTAACTACACCATGTCACAGGGTGGTAGATGGACCTTATCGGATGACCTCTGTGGATTCACAGGCCGGGATTTTGTTGAGCTCCCAATGTCGGGTTCCGTGGTGGGGGGGGACCGGAAAATCGCAGCAGCAGCAGCAGTCCGACGGCAGGATTTTTTCTATTCGTTCGGTGGATGTGGGCATCGCTGGCTATGCCAGGATTTATTGCCCATCCTGGGTATGCCACGCCCGATCTTCCCGATAATGGCAAGGTTCTGTGGCGGCTCCCCCACTGCTTGGCGATGGGACCAACTTTAAATATTTAAATAAACAAAATGAATAAATTCAGATACCATTCACCGCAATCTTACCAGCTATCTGGGATTTTCCATACAATGGCCAGCACTCACACCCCTTCACTTTCCTGTCCAGGGAAAGCTGGCGCCACCGAGGTGGCAAAGGGGAAAACGTAGGATTTTTAATGAAGTGGTGGGGGCAACGGAGTCAACTCTGCATTTCTCGTGTTGTGGGGGAAGGGGTGACCTCTGCTCTTTGTGCAGTTGTAGAGGTAGAGGTCAAATCTTCAATGTAAATGTGTTGGGGGGTGGGGGGGGGGGAGAATGGGCAGCCATTTATTTTCATTGTACTGGCGGGGTGCGGACATAAATGTACGTACAGTGTAGTGGATGGGGGTATGAAAATTCAACAGTTCAGGCCTGGCAGCCCTTTAAAAATGGTGCCAGCTCCTGCGCAGAGGCAGCTGATACCGTTCATGCCACCTGTATATGTGGGCCGCCACTCCCGGCGGTGGGAAAATTAAATTCAGCCCACGCTGTCAGGAGTGCAAGTTCATCCAATAAACTATGAAACTCTACGAAAGGATTGTGATTGTGGTTTTTGAAGTGAGGTAGTAGAAAAATCAGCAATAGGAAGACGGTCCATTTCTCATACTGCTATTGTCACAAGACAATTTAACTCGTGATGGTCAATGCTTGTGCAACTTCTCCACCTGCTTGTAATATGTGTCTGAAGACAGTGCAGCCAGCAAAAGGGCAGACATCTCCAAATCAGGAGAATTTTAAAGGACGGAGAAGATAGTGGGCTGAATTTTATAGGGACCTCGACGCAGGATCCATGGCGATGGTGGTGGCATGAAGATTCCCCTGGATGAAGCCCGCTACCAACCTCGATGCCGGCAGGGCCCGTCCTGATCTTGACGGCAGCGGTGAGGCCTCATGGTGGCCCCTGTCGCTCGGCGACGGGACCGTCATTTAAATTATTTTACTTACCTGCATTAATGACTTTCCTGTCACCTCTTGAAGTGCCGCCGCAATCTTCATCCCGGCAGCTGGCACTGACATGCCTTCAAATCCCCGTCCGGGGAAACGAGGTGCAACACTGGTGGAGAGGGGGGAGGAGATCATTTTCTCAGTGCGGGAGGCAAAAACATATGTGATTGGTTGAGGGAATGGTGGGAAGGGGTTTAAGGTTAAAAGAATGAAAGTTCGGGGGGGAAAGGTCGTGATAGAAAATTTACCTTTTACTTTTTTGCTACAGGCCAGTCAGTTTAACTTCAGTGGTGGGAAAACGTCTAGAAAAAATAATTCGGGACAAAATCACTAGTCACATGGACAAATGCGAGTTGATTAAGGAAAGCCAACTTGGATTCCATAAGCAAAAATCATGTTTAACTAACTTGCTGGAGTTTTTGAGGCGGTAACAGAGAGGGTTGATGAAGGCAATGCTGTGGATGTGATGTACATGGACTTCCAAAAGGCACTTGATACCGTGGCACACAACAGACTTGTGAGCAAACTTGTAACTCATGGAATAAAAGGAACAGTAGCAACATGGATACGAAATTGGCTGAGTGACAGGAAACAATGAGTGGTGATTAATGGAGGGAGGTTTGTAGTGGAGTTCCCCAGGGATCAGTGTTGGGACCCTTGCTTTTCCTGATATATATTAATGACCTAGACCATGGTGTACAGGGCACAGTTTCAAAGTTTGCAGATGATACGAAACTTGAAGCATTGTGAACTGTGAGGAGAATGGTGTCGAGCTCCAAAAGGACATAGACAAGTTGGTGGAATGGGCAGACAGTTGAGAGATGAAGTTCAATGCAGAGAAATGTGAGGTGATTCATTTTGCAGGGAGAACATGGACGGACGATATAGAACAAAGGGCACAATTCTAAAGGGGGTGCAGGAGCAGAGGGACCTAGATGTATATGTACATAAGTCATTAAAGGTGGCAGGACAGGTTGAGAGTGCAGTTAACGCATACAGTATCCTGGGCTTTATTAATAAGGGCATAGAGTACATGAGCAAGGAAGTTATGTTGAACTTGAATAAGACACTAGTTCGGCCTCAGCTGAAGTATTGCATCCAATTCTGGGCGCTGCACTTGAGGAAAGATGTGAGGGCATTGGAGAGAGTACAGAAGAGATTCACGAGAATTGTTCCAGGGACGAGGAATTTCAGTTCTGAAGATAGATTGGAGAAGGTAGGACTGTTTTCCTTGGAAAAGCGAAGGCTAAGAGGTGATTTGATAGAGGTATTCAAAATCATGAGGGGTCTGGACAGAGTTGAAATTGTTCCCTCTCGTGAAAGGATCGAGAACGAGAGGGCACAGATTTAAAGTATTTGATAAGAGAAGCAAAAGTGTCATGGGGAAAAACTTTTTCATGCAGCGAGTGGTTAAGGTCTGGAATGCACTGTCTGAGAGTGTGGTGGAGGCAGGTTCAATTGAAGCATTCAAAAGGGAACTAGACAGTTATATGAAAAGGAAGAATGTGCAAGGTTATGGGGAGAAGGCAGGGGAATGGGACGAAGGGAATTTCTCTTCCAGAGAACCAGTGTGGGCATGATGGGCTGAATGGCCTCCTTCTGCACTGTAGCAATTCTGTGATTCTGGGGGGTAGACGACTAATAATAAATGAATTATTCATTCGGGAGGGGGAGTGGGAATTGGAAGTGTGAATTAAACTTTATTTTAATTTATTGGAAATCCTGTCACGTTGAAACTTTAACTGTAACTGAAGGGCTGGAAGCCCTTTAAAAATGGCGCCAACGCCTACACAATGGCATCAGACGCCATTGCTGGGGACAGCTCGCTAGGTCCTTCCATATCATCAGAGTGCGGTTTGCCCTGGCCCTGTTAATGAGGTATTGCGTTTAAGATCGTGGCAGCTCCGCGGAGTGAAAGCCGCACGTGTGGGCCGCCATCTTTTACAGCCACCACTGTACTCGGTGGCGCAACCATAGAATCCAGCCCAGAAGCTTCACAGAGTCATGTAAAGCAGAAAAGTAGAGTGAAACAGGAAGGGGCAGAGAGACTAGTTTATTCATCTTGATAGGCTGTTAAACTAGGCCCTAGATTCTAAAATACAGAAGCAACAGCATCTCTCATGGTAAAAATGTAATTTATGTACATACGAATTCGGAGCAGGAGTAGGCCACTCAGCCCCTCGAGCTTGCTCCACCATTCAACAAGATCATGGCTGATCTGATTGCAACCTCGACTCCACATTCCTGCCTACCCCCAATAACCTTTCACCTGCATAGTAACCTTTTGTAATTCATTCACTAGGACACCAAGATCCCTCTGTATCTCAGAGCTCTGCAATCTCTCACCATTTAGATAATATGCTTCTTTTTTATTCTTTCTGCCACATTAGACTCCATTTGCCAGATCTTTGCCCACTCACTTAACCTATATGCATCCCTTTGTAGCCTCCTTATGTCCTCTTTGCAAGTTATTTTCCTACCTATCTTTGTGTCATCAGCAAATTTAGCAATCATACCTTCGGTCCCTTCATCCACGTCATTTATATAAATTGTAAAACGTTGAGGCCCCAGCACTACTCACTGTGGCACACCACTCGTTACTTCTTGCCAACCAGAAAATGACCCATTTATGCCTAATTTCTGTTTCCTGTTTGCTAGCCAATCTACTATCCATGCCGAAATGTTACCCCCTACACCATTAGCTTTTATTTTTCACAATAATCTTTGATGTGGCATCTTATCAAATGCCTTCTGGAAATCTAAGTACAGTACATCCACTGGTTCCCCTTTATCCACAGCACATGTTACTTCTTCAAAGAACTCTAATAAATTGGTTAAACATGATTTCCCTCTCACAAACCATGTTGATTCTGCCTAATTACCTTGAATTTCCTAAGTTCCCTGCTATAACGTCTTTAATAATAGCTTCTAACATTTTCCCGATGATAGATGTTAAGCTAACTGGGCTGTAGTTTCCTGCTTTCTGTCGCCCTCCTTTTTTGAATAAAGGAGTTAAATTGGCCATTTTCCAATCCAATAGAACCTTCCCCGACTCTAGGGAATTTCGTAAAATTAAAACCCACGCAGCAACTACCTCACTAGCCACTTCTTTTAAGACCCTCGGATGAATTCCATCGGAACCCAGGGACTTGTCTGCCCGCAACTTCAACAATTTCTCTGTTCTAATTCCCTGGTGATTGTAATTTTCTTGAGTTCCTCACTCCTTTCCATTTCCTGATTTACGGCTATTCCTGGGGCGTTACTTGTATCCTCTATGGTGAAGATCGATGCAAAATACCTGTTCAGTTCATCTGCCACGTCCTTAATTCCCCAGAGTCACTTTCTATAGGACCAATGCTCACTTTGTTAACTCTTCTTTTTTAAATATCTATAGAAACTCTTACTATCTGTCTTTATATTTCTAGCCAGCTTTCTCTCGTACTCCAGTTTTTCCCTCCTTATTAATCTTTTGGTCATTCTTTGCTGCTTTTTATATTCTGTCCAATCTTATGACCTGCCACCCATCTTAGTGCAATTATATGCTTTTTCTTTCAGTTTGATACTATCTTTAACTTTTCAGTTAACCATGGATGGTGGGTTCCCGTTGGAATTTTTCTTTCTCGTTGGAATGTATCTATTCTGTGTGTTCTGAAATATCCCCTTAAAAGTCTGCCACTGCATTTCTATTGAGCTATTCCTTAACCTACTTTGCCAGTTCACTTTTGCTAGCTCTGCTTTCATGCCCTCATAATTGCCCCTATTTAAGTTTAAAATACTAGACTTAGTCCCAATCTTCTCTCCCTCAAACTGAATGTAAAATTCAATCATATTATGATCGCTGCTGCCTAGAGGTGCCTTCACTGTAAGGTCATGAATTAATCCTATCTCGTTGCACAATACCAGGTCTCAAATAGCCTGATCTCTGGTTGGCTCCAGAATATGCTGTTCTAAGAAACTATTCTGAAAACATTCTATGAACTCCTCACCTAGGCTACCTTTGCCCATCTGATTTTCCAGTCTATATGTAGATTAAAATCCCCCAGGATTATCACCATAGCTTTCTGACAAGCTCCCATTATTTCTTCCTTTATACCCCCCTCCTACTATGTGGTTACTCTTAGGGGGCCTGTACACCACTCCAACGAGTGACTTCTTGCCTTTATCATTTCTCATCTCTACCCAAACCGCTTCTACATCTTGGTTCCTGAACTTAGGTCATCCCTCTCCATTGTGCTAATACCATCATTAATTAACAGAGTCACCCCTCCATCTTTTCCTAGCTTCCTGTCCTTCCTAAATGTTATATACCCTTCAATATTCGGGTCCCAATCTATGTCATCCTGCAGCCATGTCTCTATAATGGCTATCAGATCGTACTTATTTATTTCTATTTGTGCTTTCAGTTCATCTGCTTTGTTTTGAATGCTACATGCATTCAGATACAGAGCTTTTAGTTTTGTCCTTTTATTATTTTTGTAACCTCTAGCCTTGTCTGCTAATTTACTCTTAGATTTGTACTCACTGTCCCTTCGTGTCACGGTCTGTTTATCTTTTCCCATATTAATACCTTCCTCTCTTTCCTTGTCTCTACTCTTTGATTTACCACATCTTTCTGAATTTGATCCCTTGCCCCCACTATTTAATTTTAAACCCTCTCTAATTCCCTAGTTATGCAGCTCACTAGAACATTGGTCCCAGCACGGTTCAGGTGTAGACCATCCCAACAGTGCAGCTCCCACTTTCCCCAGTACTGGTGCCAGTGCCCCACGAATCAGAACCCACTTCTACTACACCACTCTCTGAGCCACCAAAGCTAGGGACAAAATTAGATAAACACAATTACAAACAAAGTGCACCCTTCAGTTCCTCCAATAAATTCACTTATGTCTATATCTGTGCCTATCACTGTCGATTCTGTTTCTGACAAGATAATTATTAACAAAAAGCCTTTCTGCACAATGTTGAGCAGTTGTTACTGCATGTATTATTCACACTACCTGTAAGATTGTACTCCAGCCTAACTAATTTATGTCCAAGCCAAATCTCTTAACCTTTTAGCAAAGGTGCGCTTTTAACGTAATGTAATTATATCGTACAGATAACTTTCAAATGACATTGGCCACTCATTGCCATCAAACTGGATAGTAAATGATGCACATTGCAGTTACTGATCTTTGACATACTTTTAATTTGCAGCAAAAACATGAGTTAATGACTGTTTCTACCATGGTCATTGAAACATAATACATTTTTACAATGTCTTTCCTGACAGTTTTTAAAACTGCAAATGCAGCAAGGATTTTGTTAAGGACAGTTCATCTTAGATTAAGGTTTATTAAAGCTATCCGTTTCATTGTATTTACTATCTATTATATATCAGTTAGCAGCATCCTGTTTTTGCCAATATCACTCAGCCCCATTACACCATATTTTTGTATTCATGAGTAACTTACAAGTGCTGACTTCTGGAGAGTCCTTGGCTTTACTCGCCTGTTTTGCCCTCAATACAAGTTCTGGAACAATGTGATTCTAGATGGATAGCAAAGGAATTGCAACATTTATATAGAAGTAAAAGTCCATCAACTTCCAACATGTCACTGAGCTTGTGTCCCAAGTGAAAGAAATGCAGGCCAGAGCAACCCCTAAGTAACTTTTGCCATTTTAAAAGGAGTTTACATAACACAAGCCTTTCAACTTGTGTTTTAAAATAACCTAGCTGCTAGGTTATTTTAAAACTCAAGGGACTGAATTTTACCGACCCATCAACATCGGGGGTCATAGCTGGGGTGGTCACCATGGACCTCGACGCTGGGAAGGCCCGGCCATATATTGTCAGTGGCGGTGAGGCCTTGTGCAACGCGAGCCCAATTTAAATAAAATTAATTTAAATAAATGAATTTTTTACCATTGCGCTCCCACTGTCTGTCCCAGAGCGATATTGGTGCTGGTGGCCGGCACTCCTGCGCCTTCCGATCCCTGTCCGGGGATCCGAGGTGGAACACTGGTGAGGAGGAGGGAGCAGGTAAGTTTTTCGGTGTGATGGGGGGGTGGGGAGCCGGGTCAAACTCATCTCATTGGTAAAGGGGATTGTGGAAGGGCTACAGTGCACAGTTTATAATCTTTGGTGGGGGGGGTGGTGGAAGGTCAGGTGCACAAGGTATGTATTTTGTGGGGGGAGAGAGAGGGCAAGGAATTAATTATGTGGTTATTGGGGAGGGTGGGAGAGGGTCAAGATCAATTAATTTAATTTTTTAAAATCAATCCAGCTTTAAATATTTAAATTGAAATGTCGGGCTCAAAGCCCCTTAAAAATGGCGTCAGCGCCTGTGCAAAGGCGGGGCAATGCCATTGCCAGGGACAGACAGCTCACTCCCTCCACACATCTTAATATTGCGGCTGCTCCGCGACATGTGGCCCGCTTGGGTGGATCGCCATTGTTTACGTCCGCCGCTGATTATGGCTGCGGAAGTATACATTTCGGCCCAAGGTTAAAGGCTTGGAGCAGGGGTGTCCAACCTTTTTGTGTAGGGGTGGGGTGCACATTACAATTTTTGTCTTACATAGGGGGCCGGTGAGACAATTTCAGAAAGACAAAGGCATCAAAAATTTATCTTGCTATTAATCAAAACAATAACAAATGTGCATTTTTGTGAAAAACCTTTAAATGAGAAAACTAATGTATTGACTTACTTTCTCATCACTATTTTGGACACTGATTTAGTGAGATAGCTGCCATTTTATTTTTATTTGCACAAGTAGTCAGTGTCTGTCTGCACACTTGTTGCAGCGATGCAGAGTATCCAGATAGATGTCCATCTGTCAGGAGCGATCTTGATTGCTTCCTCTCACTCTCTGTCTGTCTCTCTCCCCTCCCTCTCTGTGTCCCCCCACCCCATGTTTCCCCCTCTCTGTGTCCGCCCCACTCTGTGTTGTCCCCCCTCTCTATTGTTCCCTCCCCTCTCTGTGTCATTTTCTCTTCCACGCTGTGTCATCCCCCCCTCCTGTGTCATTCCCCCCATTCTATGTTGTTCCTCCTTTCTCAGTCTCCTCTCTCTGCCCCCTCTCTCTGTCCCCCTTTATCTCTCTCTTCCCCTCTTGTTCTCTGTTCGTCTCTCCCTCTCTCTCTCTTCTCCCCTCTCCCTCTCAGTCTGCCCATCTGTCTCTCTCTCTCTCTCTTGATCGTTGCTGAGAGCGGGAACAGCAGTTTCCGAACTTCAGACAGATTCCTGGTTTTCCAACGGGTTCTGGGGTGGGTGGCAGAGAGAGAGAGGGGTGGACAGAGACAGAGAGAGGAGGAAGGCAAGGAGAGAGTGGGGGACAGGGAGGGGGGGCAAAAGAGAGAGAAAGCACTGTTCCTGCTGTCCGCTCCATTCCTACTCTCAGCACCTGTCAGCTGTCCGGCGGGTTCCACTTTCTTTTCTTTTTTCATCCCTGAAATTACCAGTCACAGACCTCAAAATTTTTTACCACGGGCACTGCTGTCCGTGTATGGACACATTGCCGTCCCCTGCAGGCGAGCTGCCTGTGGAGGCACCAGTGGCACTGACAGCTCACCACTATTATGTAGATTTGGCCTCAGGAGTAATTTGTTCTGATTCCCAGGCTACCGTTTCCAGGGACAGCGATTTGTTCCCTGTTCCTATTTGGCTCTTCAAAACTGGCCTAACTTAATTTCTAGGCCCCGATGTAGTATCCTTACTGATTGCCACTGTTGGAACTAAGTTTAACCGAAACCTAAATAAAACCAACTGATGAAAATAAAATTACATATATTAAAAGAGTAACTGGTTACTGGCAATAATTTAATGGGTATGGTCAAATCTTGGGTTCAGATGAAAAGCACTCAGTTTTCACTCTTGAACTTAATTGTGTCTTCTAAACACTTTGATCACATTATTGATTTGAATTGCTCTCAGATCACAGTTGCTGCCTATTTTGGATGTTGCAATTCAAATTGATCAATACTTTAATTATTGGAATCCATTCTTTGTTGAATTCAGCAAATAGACAGTTAATTTTCATCAAGTTTGTCTTAAACACTGAGTCAGTGTCTAAAAGCTATTTATTTTTTGGAAGAGCTGCTCTGAGTTATTTCTTTCCACTGTGTCCCTAAAGAAACCTAACAAAACTCATTGAACCCAGATTTATATGCTTGCACTCACCCCATTACTGCAGCTGTATGAAAGAAATGTCTTAATGATTGGAAGCCCCACTTGCTTATCCTTCAGAATTCTTTTTAAAAACAATTTCATAAAGTTCATCTTTAATTGTTGAAGAAACAAAATAATGTAACAGGAAGAAGACAGAACAGTGCATTTTTTTTCTTTCTTTCAGCCGACTTTGGACTTTCCAAAATTGCGGATGATCAAGTGACCATGAAGACTGTATGTGGAACGCCAGGTTACTGTGGTAAGTATTCTGATTATTTAAATATTAATTGCCAGAAATTATTTATATTTCCTGTTCAACTTTTCTATAAACTGATTGTCTGAAAGACTAGAAAATGATATAAAAGGCCAGTAGGGAGAACTTCTTTAGACTACCTGTAAGCATTCCCTCCTTGGAGTACCAGGGAAATGAATGCATAGACCCACTAGAACCATGAAGACTGAGCTGGATTTCCCTCATCTTGTAGGACTTCTTCCTGGGGCCTTCATTCTGTCTTAACCCTGATTCAGTTTCTTGGTCAGGGGCCAATATCTATGTGTGACCTCCTGGTGGAATTTCCGCTGCACATACTATCTGTGGTGGAAAAGTGCTTATAACAGCTTTATTGAAGACAAGAAAAAAAATGTAGGCCTTAGAGCCAAAACCTAAAATACAGTTGGTGTTGGACCTTCAGGAGAGGGAGAATTGCCTAGTACCCTTTCCCTCCATAAAGGACATCAGTAGTCCATTCACCCAGGGAGTCTTGCCAATCCTCCCCTGGTAGTCTTTGGGATCAGCAATGATAGGCTAGGAAATCAGATGGGTTGCTGGGCCCTGCCGCCCCACCATCATATACATACAATGGAGTGATGAAGGGATGGTTGATGGTTTTCCTTCAGGGTGAGGCAGACCATCGTAGCTATGGTATCACTTGCAGTGCCTTTTCTTCCCACTTCCGCACATTAGTTCCGGTGGCCCCAAAGAACTATCCTTGACCCCCTCCTATTTCTTATCTATATGCTGCCCTTCGGTGATATTATCCGAAAGGACAGCATTAATTTTCAGATGTCAGCATTGAGTGCTCCTTGTCTGCACAGAGTGTGAAGAAGAAAGTTTGGTAAGTGAAAAGATTTTAAGGGTTAATCTCTTTCTAAAGACCAGTTTTTGTTTACTATTAGCAATTAACTAAAAATTACTGTTTAAGTTGAGGCAGGTTTAGTTTCTTCCAGTTTTAAACAAGTTCTCTGACAATAGCTATGGTTAGTTAATTAGGTCGCTAGCTTAAACTGGTTTCTGAGCTCTGGCAAAGCTAACTCATCATTGTTTTCAGGAAGTATAAGTTCAGGGGTCTCTGAGTGCTGCTTACAGCATCTTGAGCATCCCTGATTTCAGTTGCTGCACCATTGGTGGCCATGCCTTCAGCTGCCCTGGCCCTAAGCTGTGGCATTCCCTCTCTGAACCTCTCCAACTCTCTGGCTGGAATCCTCTCATCTAAGACCTTGCCGGGTCGGGAACCCGACTCCCTGAACAACGCGCCCGGCAGTTGGTCTTTAACAGAGCAAGCCAGTTGTCATCCCACCTCTGGGTTCCCCGACGAATTAGGGAGGGAGGGCAGGATGAAGTGTCCATTCTGCCATGCAGGAGAAGAGAGTACACAGCTTGGCGAGAGGCAGACAGCATGGGGGTGGAAGGTGGTTGGTTGTAGGGGTTGGCCTCCATTAACAGGCACCTTGCCAGCCATTGTCAAAGAAAGAAAAATAGAAAGACTTGCATTTATATCGTGCCTTTCATGACCACCGGACAGCTCAAAGCGCTTTACAGCCAATGAAGTACTTTTTCTTTGAAGTTTATTCACTGTTGTAATGCAGGAAACACAGCAGCCAGTATGAGCACAGCAACTCCCACAAACAGCAATGTGACCAGATAATCTGTTTTTGGAATATTAATTGAGGGATAAATATTGGCCAGGACACTGGGGATAACTCCCTTGCTCTTCTTTGAAATAGTGCAATGGGATCTTTTACATCCACCCGAGCAAGCAGATGGGGCCTCGGTTTAACATCTCATCCAAAAGATGGCACCTCCGACAGTGCAGCACTCCCTCGGTACTGCACTGGATTGTTAACATTGATTTTTGTACTCAAGGCCTGCAGTGGGACTTGAACCTGGAGACTCAGAGGCAAGAGTGCTACCAACTGAGCCACAGCTGTAACTAATGGGTGGCCACTGCTCCACTGGGAAGGAGGTCTTGTTCCAGGCTGCTGCAGATGGCAGCATCAACCTGCCATGAGAGCCTGAGGCTCTGGTGCTAAGACATGTGAGAAAGCTGATCCTCTGCCTGTTGACCCTGTCTGGGGGTCTCACCTCCTTCCAGCTGGATCTCAGTGTACATCCCATCTGCACTGTGGAGCGGAAAGAAGCTGAAGAGAAGGCAGCTGGTGCAACTGCTGGTGTTTCTGCTGCTGGAGCAGTTGGCAGTGATGTGGCATCTGCTCGTGACCCTCAATGGAGGTGGAAGGTGTAGCTAAATAAGCTGCTGCCATCCCATGCTGAAAGCTAGCAGCAGTGAAGTACAACTGAAGGTGAGTGAAGTGCCTTCCAAATGGTTGGCAATCACCTGTTAATCAGTGAAAGCACTCTGTCAGAGAAAAAGTGCTTTGAACAGCAGTCTCACAATGGCCATGGCTGGAGCTCTTCAGTGTAACCGATCAAAGCCTTCCCAGCTTGTCAGTTTCACTGAAGAGGTCCTTCCCGCTGTGCACTCACCTCGTTGACCCTCACGAATGCTGACAGGACAGAAAACAGGTTTCCTGCTGGGAAATCCAAGATTCTGGGCTAAAGCATTTCATAATTGGCTTCTTAACAACCTCATCAACTTCTTAAGTTGCCTTAAGTTCCCTGCTCACCTTCAATGCCATCCCAGGGAAAGCCGGAAGAGGGCAGGATCACATCAGGATCCCGACCAGGAGTCAATTTCCCGGACCTTCCTCTTGCTCTTGAACCTGCCTCCAATGGCCTCGGAAAATTCTGCCCTCTCTCTCTTTCTTCCTTTAAGATGCTCCTTAAAATCTGTCCCTTTGACCAAGCTTTTGGCCATTTTCCCTAATACACCTTATGTGACTCTGTCTAATTTTGCTTTCTAGTGGTCCAGTGAAGGACCTTGGGACATTTTGTTATGTTAAAGATGCTATATAAATATAGTTGTTGTTGTGGAGGTGGAAAGTCTTACTCAAGCAATAACATGGCAGTAGGCCTGGTCACCCAGTTTTCAGCTGATATACCCCTCGATTTCAGTAGAGTTAGAAGATAAAACTCCAGCCCCGCATCTCACACACAGAATCATAAGGTAATTTCCAGCTAGGCCTCTGCAAAATGCAACAAAAAAAAACCAAGTCTGTGCAATGGTCACTTCCTTCCAAGTAAAACAAATGAGTTTAGAGTTTTGATGTGAAAAACAGAACATATTACCATCAATGTAAACAATAGATAAACAATAGTAAACCTACCAATGCATACATTAGCATCATTTTCTTAATGAAATGTTTAATTCAAAATTTATGTAATATGGAATGTTTCAAGTGAGTTAATGCACACAGAAATGTTATTTCATTATAATGAATTTAATCCTAATAAATTAGTGTAGTGTTCCATTTCCCAGCAATAACATTGATATGCAGAAAAAGTTCACCAAAATGCAAATTTGAAAAAGTTGTGCAGAATACTAATGTCTAAAAACTTAGTATTATCTCCAGTAAAGCTAGATTTTGAAGATGTTTATTTATTTAGAGATACAGCACTGAAACAGGCCCTTCGGCCCACCAAGTCTGCGCTGACCAGCAACCACCCATTTATACTAACCCTGCAGTAATCTCATATTCCCTACCACCTACCTATACTAGGGGCAATTTGCAATGGCCAATTTACCTATCAACCTGCAAGTCTTTGGCTGTGGGAGGAAACCGGAGCACCCGGCGAAAGCCCACACAGTCACAGGGAGAACTTGCAAACTCCACACAGGCAGTACCCAGAATCGAACCCGGGTTGTTGGAGCTGTGAGGCTGCGGTGCTAACCACTGCGCCACTGTGCCGCCCATAAGATATATATTATTGTTTTTTAACTTCTGTCCTGATCTTGTGATTGTTTATAAAGTCAGCACTTTCAGTTATGAAATTTCTCTCTCTTAATGACGTCAACACGCAGCAGCCTATATGTGTTTCCTTTTAAAAGTGGTCATCATCAGATCTGGCTTAATGCATAAAGATACATTGCACTGGGCATTGTAATGAACGTCTGGTATATTATATGTAGTAACAGAATTTCTGTTCACAGTATATTTGTAATTCTCTATATTTCTTTTTTGTCATATTTGAACTGCTGTTTGCATTTTTGTATTTATTCTTGAAATGTGGGCAGGGCTGGCAAAGCTGCATTTATTAATGGCTGCGTTTGCTGACAACACCATCACTAGGTGGCGCTGCAATGGTGCATGCGCAAATGTAGCCTGTGCCACTAAAACGTCACAGTCTGCGACGTCAGGCAGCTGCCAGGATTAAAGATGGCGCTGCTCAAGTAATCACACGATGGCAACCTAAACACATGGCAGCACACAATGGCTGGAGGGGAGGGAGCGAACGGGCTGGGGAGGGGAGGGAGCGAGCGGGCCGGGGAGGGTGCGAGCGGGCCAGGGGAGGGGAGCGAGCGAGCGGGCCGGGGGCAGTGAGTGAGCGGGCTGGGGGCGGTGAGCGAGCAGGCGGGCAGCGGGGGTCGGGAGCGGGCGGCGGGGGGAAGGAGGAGAGCATACCTGCCACCAGCAAGGTCTTCGGCTGCGCTCTCCCCGCACCCACTCTCTCCCTGCTCCCCAGACCCCCTCTGCCCCCACCCCTGCTCTCTCCAGCCTGGATCCCCCCACCATCTGCCCGCATTACGCGATGACATCATCTGCGCATGCACCAACCCCATCTGCCCGTGTTACGTGATGACGTCATCTGCGCATGCGCCAACCAGTCCTGGCACTGCGGAACGCAGCGCATGCGCAGAGGGTAGGCATGTGCGCAGATTGGCGCAGTCGGATGACATAAGCTGCGGGCTGCGTTGTCAGTAATCACTTTGTTTATTAATCCTAGTTATCTGAGAAGGTGTTGGTGAGCCTCCTCTTTGAATTGCTGCTGATCTTGTACAGACGGTGCTGTTATAATGTTGTTAGGTAGAGAATTGCAGGCCTGTCACCCAGTGATAAAGAAATAACAACTGTATGCATCGAAGTCAAGGTAGTACATGACTTGGATGGGAACTTGAAGATGTTGGTGCTCCCAAAATCTTGTAGTAACCTTATATACAGTTTTAACTCAGATTGGTTTATTAAGGTGTTATATTTGGCGCTTGCTTTTTTTAAAACTATCATCTTAATTTGTTCTTTTCATCTCAGCTCCTGAAATCTTACGAGGCTATGCCTATGGACCAGAGGTTGACTTGTGGTCAGTGGGAGTCATCACCTACATACTGTAAGATTCTGCAAATGTAACATCAGGCCTTACATTATTCCATACTTTCTTATGTTCTGTTATTTGAGTATAGTAATAACCTGAATGAAAAACATATCCATGTACTTCAGCAGTCGGCATAACCCAGTCATTTAGTACCAACATCTGGTGCAAACCCCATGGCTCAAACTAACAATGAGTCATAGTATCTTGCTCCCTTTATTTGTTAAAGCTAGCCACATGCAGAACAACTATTATCTGATACTTTCTTACTCCTTTGTCAGGCTGTGTGGCTTTGAACCATTCTATGACGAGAGGGGCGATCAGTACATGTTTAAGAGGATTCTGAACTGTGACTATGACTTTGTCTCCCCCTGGTGGAATGAGGTTTCACTTAATGCAAAAGATTTGGTAAGTGGGACAACAGAATATAGTTGCAGTTTTGTTCTACTGTATCCTATGTTTAGCTCAAATTGTGGGTACTTATGTCGAACAACTACAAAGACAATTCTGGTTATCACTATTACTAGTCCATGGTTGTACATTAATTCCACACCCCATTGTTTTAAGAAATGAAATGAAGAGCTAAATAATTTCAGGCATTAATGTAACTTTATGACATTGGATTCTTCAGTCTATACAGTAGATCTCAGGGATGAAATAAATGTGACTGGTGGATTTGAGAGATTAGATTTAAAGAACCAATAATGAGTAAGAGTGTGGCAAAAGGCAGTAACACACACAGGTCTAGATTATACAATAAATCATCATCTTAATTCCGATAATTAGGGATTTGAAGCACTCTCAAATATCATTTAATTACTTATATTTGTTCTCGGGTACAAATCCCCTTTTTAAAGTACTTTTCTTTCTACGGGTCTTGGTAAGCCATGTACCATCTATGATGACCAGGAGGGCAGGTGAGCATCCTGCTCCCAGGCTCAAAAGCCACCTGCATGCAAGCAGTCAGGTGGCATGGAGAAGTGACAAGTCTTAAGTCTGTGCCTACCCTCTGCAGCTCAGTTAAGACCAGTAACTAACTGTGAAGAGCAATCTGGGTGTGATACATGCTCACACATGCATACAAATTATTATTGTGTCTCTTTTTAGCATTCTCTGTTTTGCTAGTGAATAACAGCCTGTTTATCTGTTCATGATACTTGTTAGAAAGAACCTCTGTCTGTTTTGAGAGTGTATTCTTCAGATTCTTTCAGGCACATATGAAACATATCTTGCGAGCCATTTGGAGGAGAATGAACTGTTTAAGAACCAGTATTTTTGAATTCTGCCTTTAAGTGCAATTTGTAACTTGTTGCAAGGCAACTATACAGATGATCTTGCCCCATTGACACAAATCAACTGTGCCAGGACATTGTGTCTTTTGTAAAGAAACCAATTCAATCCTCTGTAGGGTTGGACAGGATGAGGTGTGCTGTATGAAGAAAACAATGGCAGAAGTCACCGTTTGCATGCAGTAGGCTCTTTTGATGGTAAGTGTGTGTGAATTCTGCATATTTGCCTCTGAGCCATGAGAAAGATATTTTCGACATTCATACATGGTAATTTATCACCAATGATAAGTAGTCCAGTAAGTAAACAACAGTGCAAACTTATCATCTCAGTATTCAAAAATGAATAGAATGATCTTGGTTAATGTTTTCCTTGCTTTCTGGAGCAGTAAATTATGGAAAGTGACAGACAAAACTAATGCAACTTGCAAACTGCAGCTCAGAGAAGTGTTACATTTTTTGGTAAGTGGTTCATCAAATGGCAGCCATCACCAACAAAAATATGAATGTCACCTGGGCCTGGGCCAAAGCAGCTCAAAAGCTAATGAATAATTGTCACAAATAATGAAAAATAATCAAAACATCTCAATGAGCTGGAAATTACACACAAATCTAAGTGATCATGACACAGATTGTAAAAAGAAGGCACAAAATGCAGCAGCATGACCAAGAGATAGTCTGACCATAACAGAAAGGAGGATATTTAATACTTTGAGGTAGGAAGAATTCACATTGCCACATTTTCCAACTCTGGTTAGTTAATTGTAAAAAAAACTATGAAATCATATTAATTTCTTCAGATATCAAGCACATGCAATATGGATTAACTCAATATGAATGCCAGTGTAACATTAGGTCACACATTTTAACTACTTTTATATTTGCATTTCATAAATTTGAAAAAAATCAGTAGAATTAAAATCTCATTATGCTTTGTCCTTGTGAAATATTGGCCCTAACATAATGCTCATTTTAAATATTAAATCAGAAATTTTGGAATCTTTTTATTCGTGTATTGTTTACCCATATCGCAAACTCAGTAACTGTATGTGCAAAATATCCATCTCCATGCCTACAGAAAAGGAAGATGACTGATGATATGAAGGAAAATGAAGAGGTGAAATCTTATTAGTCCAATCTTCAATGTTTAATTTGGAACATTTTTAATCTAACTACCTCATTAATCTAATTGTTGCTCAGAAAATAGTGCAGTGCATTTTGCACTTGATAATCCTTGTAATCTGACATTACAATGAGGGGGACAAATTGGTTTTGGTTATTTTTTTAGTTGATAAACCAAAATCAAAAATGGTTGAAGCACCAAATAGGTGCACAGTAAACATGAAGAAAGAAATCTTCCAGGAGAAAGAAAAAACAAATTCAGTAACCCAGGGCTGAATACTTGGAATTGGCAGTTCCAACATTCTCAGAGAAAATTCAAATTAGTTGAATGCTGCTCACAGCACCATAGTGATACAAAACTATCACCATAAATGGAAAGAGCTGAGTGAAGCTCTTCCTGTATGTCTTTTACAGATCAGAGAGCCAGTAACTTCAATCAATCACAGGCCTAAGGTTTATGTCCAGAACTTTTTTCAGCAGTGGCTGGCTAAGAAATTTTAAAACGTTATATGCTAAAATTATGTAGTGAAATCTGTGAACACCACCACTGTTGCAAAAGGGCTGCAAGAGAAGACAACACCATAATCATTTATTATTAAAATGAAAATTTACTTTTTGTAAGTGGTGAGCCAGCACTGAAAAGAAGTAAGGAAGAACATTTGACTGTTATGCATCAGTTCAGCTAGGACAGGTCAAATGAGACCCTGGTAATTTAGAAATACACTCATCCCTGCTGCTTCAAGAAAATCATTCACCCAGATCTTATTGTCAAATGATAGCTAAACATGTCGGCTTGAATGATTGGTTTATCTTTATAGAGCGGAGTAGATCTTGACTGTAAGATATTGTAAAATGGGCAATAGAGCTTGGCAGCCTGTTTTAACACCGCTCCTGACCTCAATGGGAATAAAAATAGGGAGAGATATAAAACAGGCTGCCACCCCTTTTACAATATCACACAAAGTCAATGGCTGGATTTTAAGTGCCTGCCACCAAAAAATGGTGGCCCGGGCACACCAAAGAGCCACCGCAATCACTGACCTGGCGGCTCATTTAAGTAGCCCGGATGGCCCGCCACCACCCCCCCCCCCCCCCCAAGTCACATGGAGAGGGCAAGCTGTCTGTCCTTGGCAATGGCGTCAGCTGCCTGTGCACAAGTGCTGGTGCCATTTTTAAAGGGCAGCCAGCCCTGTCGGCACATTTAAATTTTTAAAGAAGTAACCACCCCCCCACAAATTAAATAAATAAACTTATAAAGCCCCTTTCCCACCCCCCTCAATAACAATTCAATTACCTATTTGCCCTTCCCCCAAAACACGTAGTTTTTACACATGACCTTTCGTCCCCAAACTGAACAAAGTTTAAGGTTCAACCCTTCCCATCATCCCCAACACACATTACATTTGTTTGACCCCATTTCCCCCCCTACCCTACCCCGCACTGAAAAAGCTACCTCCTCCCCCTCTCCCAACCAGTCTGATGCCGCGTTTCCCCAGATGGGGATCTGAAGGCAAGGGAGTTCCGGCTGCCGCACCGAAGATCGCGGCAGGCCCTCAAGATCTCAGGTAAGTCTATGTAAATTTATTAATTTCAATCATTTGAATATTTAAATTGACATCCCGTCACCCAGCGGCAGGGGCCCACCATAGAGCCTCGTCGCCACCAGGAGGATCGGGCTGGGCCCTTCTGGTGTCGAGGTCCGTGGCGGGCCTCATCCAGAGCCATCTTCAGCCCCCCCCCCCCCTGCCACAGAACCCAACACCTGGGGAGAACAAAATCCTGTCCAGCATCTACCCCAGTGACTCTAAAGAAGCCCACATTAAGCTTGTGGGAGCTGGAATTATCCACAATTCTAAGGGACTGTACTGTAAGCAGCTGTACAAATTATACTTGGTGTATGCAGAAGAAAATTGCTACTTAATGTGAAACTACATCTACATTACATGAAATGAGGAGAAGACAGAAATTGTTGCCAATATGAGTACACCCTCGCCAAATCAATCACCGTCAAGAGATTCTATGACAATGAAAATCAGCTGCCAGATCATTTTTATTGCATCCATAGTTCCATCAATGTCACATTCATGGATGATTTTATCTACTGTAATGCATCCATGCTGTGTGAGGAGCTGTTGACAGACACCCAGATCATGCACCAGCCCAAGCCTCTGAAACCATAAATAAAATTGATGAATAACAGCAAGGCCTGTTGGTTCTGTCTGCTGTTGATGACAAGAAGGCTTTACTCACTATGGAGCACTTCACAGTCAAAATTTGAAAACAGTCTGCACATTGGAAGAAACATATCATTAAAAGATTTCAGCAGACCCAGAGGATGTAGAAAATAATTCTTACCTTCATTATTCAATAATTACAGTACAGTACAGTGAGTAGTCTTTCAAGTTGCTGTAGTTTAATATTTTAAAACACTACAGTTAAATGATTAGTGTTTTTTTTTACGTATTTAAGTGTAAAGTAACAGTTGAGAAATGGGATTATAGCTCGTAGCTCTAGTGTATGACGAGCTCCAGCATAGGCATGATGTGCTGATATTTTCACGATTCTGTTTACATATAAAATTTAGTTAAAAGGCTGTCTTGAATAGATTGTCCAACACCTTTAATCCAACGAAAGTTATAGCAGCAGTTGTGTTCAAATTAATGACTGTAGACTGTACTGGAAAACAACATTTGAAGGGCAGAGAGCAGTTGGAAAAAACAACTAGCGCACTTGAACTCCAATCCACGATTCTGCATTAAGGCATCTCACAATATAAGGTTTGATCACATGAGAATTATGTGAAGGATCGCATTTGGCATGAGGACAAGGAGTTGTTTCAACCACTCACCCCACTAACAGGTACAATAAGGAAAATGTTGTCATGTCAGGTTTACACATAACTCTGTTCCCGTCTGTCCAATAACCCCTTTCAGGCTGGCTTCCATCCTTCCCACAGTATAAAGATAGTCTTAGTCAAACTCACCAGGAATATCCTCTATGACTTCGACTTCAGTATGTTATTTCTCCTCAAGATCTCTGTCGCAATTTTTATGGTTGAGTGCTGTATCCTTCTCCACTGCCTCTCCTCCATAGACCACCTCTGTGCCACCACCTATTTGCAGTTCCATTCCTACCTGTTCCAGCATAGCTGTATATTTGCTACCAGGGCTTCTCCTTCTATCTGTACAATCACTTTTATGTGGCCCATGGTTCAGTCTTGAGCATTTTACTATTTCTCATATACATACTGCCTCTCGAAGACACTATTTGTAAGCATAGGTTAGCTTCTATTTGTGTGCCAACTCTATCCACCTTTAATTCTCTGCCACCACCATAAAATCCGCAACATGGCTGGAATTTATGAGCGTGCTGCAAACCGCGACAGCGCACTCTCATCTCGGCAGTCCGCTCGCGCAGATGTGTCATCACTGAGCCCCGTGATATTTCGCACGGGGACTCATTTAATTGGAGGGGGCGGAGCGGCCACCCCCCGATGTCATAGGCACCAGCACCATTTTTAAAGGGCTTCAAGCCCTTCATGTAAATTTAAATGTTTAAAGGTCCTGCCGCACTTATATTTGAAATAAAACATTTTTCAAACTTTGCATGCCCTCTCCCAGTCCCCCCCAATGAGTTCACAATAAATAAAATTACATATAGCCCGGGAAAACCAATTTTTCAAATAACGATCTTTAACCCCCCACCCCCCCCTTCAGAACATTTGACCCTCAACCCCTTCCCACCATCCCCACAACCAATCAGAGTGGTTTTCCCTGCTCCCATACCCCTGCCGACCTGCATATTTCACTGCTCCCCCCTCCCACCAGTGTCACGCCTCGGAACTCTGAATGGAGTTCTAAAGGCGCGGGACCTCTGGCTGGCGACCGTAATATCATGTGGGACAATCGCTGGGACAAGGTAAGTTGATTTGCATGTTTCCTCATTAATTTTGATATTTAAATGAAGCCCTGCCACTTATCGGCAGGGGGAGCTACACTGAGGCCTCGCCACCGCCGGTAAAATGCGGCTGGGCCTTCTCGGCATTGGAGGTCATGGTGAGCCTCTCCTGGTAGAATTTTCCAGGCACCCCCGCCACAAGCCCCGACGCTGGAGGCCTCATAAAATTCAGCCCCATGTTACTCTGATGCCCGACTTAACTTGTGAATGAGCTGGAAATTCCACCAGACAAGCATTGGCAAGAGCAAAGCTATTCTAAACGAGTACTTTGCATCGGTATTCACCGAGGAGAGGGACATGACGGATGTTGAGGTTAGGAACAGATGTTTGATTACTCTAGGTCAAGTCGGCATAAGGAGGGAGGAAGTGTTGGGTATTCTAAAGGGCATTAAGGTGGACAAGTCCCCAGGTCCGGATGGGATCTATCCCAGGTTACTGAGGGAAGCGAGAGAGGAAATAGCTGGGGCCTTAACAGATATCTTTTCAGCATCCTTAAACACGGGTGAGGTCCCGGAGGACTGGAGAATTGCTAATGTTGTCCCCTTGTTTAAGAAGGGTAGCAGGGATAATCCAGGTAATTATAGACCGGTGAGCCTGACGTCAGTGGTAGGGAAGCTGCTGGAGAAGATACTGAGGGATAGGATCTATTCCCATTTGGAAGAAAATGGGCTCATCAGTGATAGGCAACATGGTTTTGTGCAGGGAAGGTCATGTCTTACCAACTTAATAGAATTCTTTGAGGAAGTGACAAAGTTGATTGATGAGGGAAGGGCTGTCGATGTCATATACATGGACTTCAGTAAGGCGTTTGATAAGGTTCCCCATGGCAGGCTGATGGAGAAAGTGAAGGTGCTTGGGGTCCAAGGTGTACTAGCTAGATGGATAAAGAACTGGCTGGGCAACAGGAGACAGAGAGTAGCAGTAGAGGGGAGTTTCTCAAAATGGAGACGTGTGACCAGTGGTGTTCCACAGGGATCCGTGCTGGGACCACTGTTGTTTGTGATATACATTAATGATTTGGAGGAAAGTATAGGTGGACTGATTAGCAAGTTTGCAGACGACACTAAGATTGGTGGAGTAGCAGATAGTGAAGGGGACTGTCAGAGAATACAGCAGAATATAGATAGATTAGAGAGTTGGGCAGAGAAATGGCAGATGGAGTTCAATCAGGGCAAATGCGAGGTGATGCATTTTGGAAGATCCAATTCAAGAGTGAACTATACAGTAAATGGAAAAGTCCTGGGGAAAATTGATGTCCAGAGAGATTTGGGTGTTCAGGTCCACTGTTCCCTGAAGGTGGCAACGCAGGTAAATAGAGTGGTCAAGAAGGCATACGGCATGCTTTCCTTCATCGGACGGGGCATTGAGTACAAGAGTTGGCAGGTCATGTTACAGTTGTATAGGACTTTGGTTCGGCCACATTTGGAATACTGCGTACAGTTCTGGTCGCCACATTATCAAAAGGATGTGGATGCTTTGGAGAGGGTGCAGAGGAGGTTCACCAGGATGTTGCCTGGTATGGAGGGTGCTAGCTATGAAGAGAGGTTGAGTAGATTAGGATTATTTTCATTAGAAAGACGGAGGTTGAGGGGGGACCTGATTGAGGTGTACAAAATCATGAGAGGTATAGATAGGGTGGACAGCAAGAGGCTTTTTCCCAGAGTGGGGGTTTCAACTACTAGAGGACACGAGTTCAAACTGAAAGGGGAAATGTTTAGGGGGGATATGCGTGGAAAGTTCTTTACGCAGAGGGTGGTGGGCACCTGGAACGCGTTGCCAGCGGAGGTGGTAGACGCGGGCACGATGGAGTCTTTTAAGATGTATCTAGACAGATACATGAATGGGCAGGAAGAAAAGAGATACAGAACCTTAGAAAATAGGCGACATGTTTAGAGAGAGGATCTGGATTGGCGCAGGCTTGGAGGGCCGAAGGGCCTGTTCCTGTGCTGTAATTATCTTTGTTCTTTGTTCTTTGTTTATTCCGTTTTAGCTTTAATCAGAAACTGCACCTTGTCCCTGATTTCACCTCTTTGCTTAGCTGTTTTCTCAAGATAAAAGGAACATCAAATCCCATATCCAATCCATCATTGTCACAGCCTATTTCCATCCTGACTGTTATGTTTGTATGTATCCTCACCTCACCCCACAGCTGCTAAAATGTTTTTGTCAACGCCAGCCTTGACTTTTTAAAATATTCTTATCGCCCTTTTGAACATGATCCTACACAATCTCCAACAAATCCAGAACTTTGCCTTCGGTATTCTATCCTGTAAAATCCTGCTCATCTATCAGCACTATTCTCACTGACTTCCACTTGCTCCCCATTCCACAATATGTTGATTTTGAAATCCCCAGTTAGTGTAGAGATACCTTCATGGCCTTACTCTGCCTACATGATCTTTCTATATCGTTCCAGCCTATATCACACCCTTCACTATTCTGAGTCTGAACTATTCAGATTAGCCTCCTTTTCTTGATTCATTATCAGTGGCACAGTTTTCAACTACCATCCACCATGCTCTCTGGAATTCTTTTCCTTAACTCTGTCCCCTTTGTTACACCCCTTCTCATCTTTAAAAGTTTACTCAAACATACCTACTTTCAGTCATCTCCACTAACTCTTTTCCCAATTCTGGTTTACTGTCTGCGGGTTGAATTTTATGCCCCCAAAGAGCGGGATGGTGGCGGGTGCGGGTGGTGGCGTAAAATGGAGCGGGAAGCTCCGGGGGACCTTCCCAACCCACTCCCACCTCCACCGCCACTTTACACAGGGCGGCAGCAGCGAAAAATGGCCTGCCCGCCCCAGGCCAATTGAGGCCCTCACGCGAATTTTAAGCGTGGCAAGCACGCGTCCTAGACCTACGAAAAGCCGCCTGACAAAAGCACCCTGTGCCCAACAGAGGGCCAAGGGTCGCCCCCGCTGCCCCAACCACCCCCAACACGCCACCCCCCCGTCCCCCCATTCGACCACCCTTGCCTCGCTGGGGCCCGACCAATCACCCCAGCGAGGCAACAAAAACTTAGCTGTGTTCTGGGGTTCTCCGACATCTTCTTTGCGATGCTTGGTGCAGTCTCAGCAGTGGCCACCACTCCCAGTGGCGCTGCTGGAACAGAGAGCTGCCGGCCCACTGATTGGCCGGCAACTCTATTAGGCGGGACTTCCTACCTCAGGTGGGTGGAAGTCCCATATCAAACTAATTAAAGCCTAGGGACCCGCAAAATACGGGTCGGATCCCCAGGTCAGGAGGAAGCGGCTTGCCACCGACTTTTCAGTCGGTGGACGGCTCCCGGCTGTCTAGGCTAAAATTCCGGCCTGAATCTCTGCCCTTCTTGTGACACACTTTGGAACACTTCAAATGTACAGTGTTCTCCTGTAAACTAGTAGTCAAGTTAACTATTCATTTACGTCATGAAATAATTGCAAAATAATTTGTTATTAAATAAAGCATAATTTTTATCAGCATTGTATCTGGTCCTTTTTTGGCTTGGGTTTGAACTCAGGTCTTAATGGTCTACTGTTCAATATTCAATGAGCTGTTACTAACACTCAAGTGGAAGCTGCTCCTCAATATCTGAATTAATTTGTGTTTTAGTTATTGCTTGATGTTCTATAACATCTCATTGAGTAACATCTCTTAGAGTAGGTTAAAGGTTCGGCACAACATCGTGGGCCGAAGGGCCTGTACTGTGCTGTACTGTTCTATGTTCTATGATACATGGATACATGCAGAGTAGTAGTGATGATCTTAAATGTTGTATTATTACAAGTACTAGCATGCTACAAAATGCAGTAGTTGCTTCATATTTGCTGCTCCTTTTTAATATATTAGCTGTTTGTTTCATTGGCACACAATTGGCAATTGTGTAAAATCAATCATAGAATCATACAGCGTTGAAGGAGGCTATTTGGCCCATCATACCTGTGTCTAATTGAAACATAGGGCTGAATTTTATGAGGCCTCCAGCGTCGAGGATCCTGGCGGGTGTCCCAGAAAATTCTTCCAGGATGGCCTGCTACGATCCCCGACTCCGAGAAGGGCCTTTACCAGCGGTGGCGAGGCCTCAGTATTGCGCACCCGCCACTCGGCAGCAGGGCCTTCATTTACATATTAAAATCAATGGAAATGAATTTAAGTCAACTTACCTTGTCCCGGCGGCTGTCCCAGGCCGATCTTATGGCCGCCGGCTGCAAGTCGCGCGCCTTCAGAACTCCAGTCGGAATTCTGAGGCGCGACATTGGCGGGGAGGGGGAGAGGAGTGAAATTTTCAGGTCAGGGGGAGCGGGGAAAACTCTTTGGATTGGCAGGGGAGATGGTGGCAAGGTTAAAGTTATTAAAGGTCGGGGCGGGGGGTGGGGTAAGATCGGGATTTGAATAAAAGTTTTTTTGGGGGGGAATGGGCTATGAATACATTAGTCCTCGGAGGTGTGGGTGAGGGGAGTGAAGTTCTTATTTAATATATAACTCTAATTTCACACTTTTGTTCCCTTTAAAAATTCATAATTCATCTAAAGGCTTGAAGCCCTTTAAAAATGGTGCCAGCGCCTGCGTGGTGGCGCCGGTCGCCATTGCCTGGGACAGAGCAACTGCCCCCTCTACGTCATCGGGGGCAGCTACTTCGTCCCCTCCATTTAAATGAGCCCTTGCGTAAAATAGGTGCATCCGTGCCTGAAGACCGCTGACTTCAAAGCGCGCTGCCGCGATTCAGCCCATAAAATACTTACGGGGTTTGTTAGGGTAGATGCTGAAAAACTGTTTTCCCTGGCTGGGTAAACTAGAACATGGGGTCACAGTTTCAGAATAAGGGTTCGGCAATTTAGGAATGAGATGAGGAAAAATTTCTTCACTCAAATGGCTGTGAATCTTTAGAATTCTCTACTCCCAGAGAGCTGTAGATGCTCAGTCATTGAAAACAGAGGTCGATAGATTTTTGAGTACTAAGGGAATTAAGTGATATGGGGATAGTACGGGAAGGTGGAGTTGAGGTAGAAAATCAGCCATCATCTTGCTGAATGGCAGAGCAACTTGATGGGCCGTATGGCCTACACCAGCTTCTATTTCAATGTTCTTATGTGTCAGCTCTTTCTGGAGCTATTCAATTAATTCCAATCCCTGGTACTTTCCCCGTAGTCCAGTAATTTTTTTCCCTTCAAGTATTAATCCAATTGTCTTTTAAATGTTAATAGTGAATCTGCTTCCATTACCCATTCAAGTGGTGCATTCCAAATCACAACTCGCTGCATAAAAGAAAAAGTTTCCTCATGTCACCTCTGGTATTTTTGCCAATCACCTCAAATCTGTGTCCTCTGGTTACCAACCCATCTCTTTCTTTACTCTTTCAAAGCCATTCATGATTTTGAACACCTCTATCAAATCTCCTATAAACTACATTGCTCTAAGGAAAGCAACCCCAGCTTTTCCAGTCTCACCATATAACAGAAGCCCCTCATCTCTGGTACCATTTTGGTATATCTTGTCTGGACTCTCTCCTTCCTAAATTGTGGTCCCCAGAATTGAACACAATACTCCAGCTGAGGCTTAATCAGTGTTTTCCAAAGTTTTAGCATAACTTCCTTGCATTTGTACTCTATTCCTCTGTTAATAAAGTCATGGATCCCATATGTTTTTTTAACAACCTTTTCAACTTGTCCTGCCACCTCCAAGATTTGTGTACATACACCCCCAGGTCTGTCTATTCCTGCACCCACTTTTAAGATCTGCCATTTAGTTCATACTGCATATCCTCAATCTTCCTATCACTCCACAGTTCTCTGTGTCAAATTTTATTTACCATCTGTGTGCCCATTTCACCAATCTGGGCCCCCCTGAAGTCAGTTGCTATCCGCCTCATTGTTTCCTATGTTTCCAAGTTTCTTATGATCTGCAAACTTTAAAATTATGCCCGGTATACCCAAGTCCAGGTACAGCAAAAAGATCAGTGGTCCTAATACTGACTTCTGGTGTACACCATTGTATACGTCCCTCCAGTCTGAAAAAAAGCCATTCGCCACTAGTTTCTGTCCCTTAGCCAATTTTATATTAATGCTGTGCCTGTCCCATTACCCTCTCCATTATTTCATCAAAGAGCTCAATCAAGTTAGTCAAACATGATTCACCTTTAACAAATCCATACTGACTTTCATTTATTAGCCCATAGTTTCCTAAATGCAGGTGCAGGAACAGGGAGACCTGGGAGTGTAGATACACAGATGTTCCAAGTATGCTTATATGGTGTCAGTTATTTGAACATTATTTTATGTTTGTATGTCATCAAAACATTTGTTTGTAAGCATTAAACTGACAGGTAATTTGGGTATTCTCCAACATTTTGTGTATCCTTAGTGCCACAAGACATGTTTGCTCCAGATAAAATCCACCGATAAGCTTGGTGATGAGTTTTTGTGATTTGTTAACACCAGGAGTCATGGCAAGTCTCCCTGCCAGAAATGCAAAGTCAGAAAATCACCCTATCATACAAGTGCAAACGTCTATTTTCTTGTTAACAAATCCTAATCATGCAATTTTACACGGCTTCCCTCCTCTCTACATCCTCTTTGTGTTGAAATCAGTTTTGTTCTGACACATTGGGCAGAATCTTCTGCACTTAGTCCCTGCTGGAATAGCGGGACTATTTGCAGATTTACTATTGCCACAACTTGCTGAAGCTCCTTCCCAGAGCAATGGCATTATTATTCCAGGTTCCCCAAGCAATCAGGGAGGAAGGGCAGTATGACATTCCTAAACAAACAATGAAGGATCTTTATTTAAAGAGACCCCAGAAGGGCTGTCAGTAGCAGCAGTGAGTGCAGCATTCAAGATATGAGTGGGAAGGAAAAAACTGTTTCAAAATGGAGCAAGACTTGGAAAGAAGGCTGCACGCTGTTTCTCAGGCTCATCCCTAGGGGTCATGATAGATACAGTCAGCACCAGAAGAGAAGTCCTCTTCCATAAGAATGGCAGGAGGCAGCCACACAGCCTCACCAAGCAGGCGTGGTTGCAAGTAACAGAGGAAGTGAGCAGCAGGAGTGTGGTGCCCAGGATCTGGATCCAGTGCCGCAAAAGGTTTAATGATCTTATGAGGTCTGGCAAGGTAAGTGTCATACAACTCTCACCTGGCAGCCATCACTCTGTCACCTCCCTAGCATACTCCTGCAGAGCACTCCTCTGACCGATGTACCTTGCGATCACGCACATTGCTTTCTCTCTAGCCTCCTCCTCAAATCTCCATCTCAACAGACAACACTCAAACTCGCTGTCATCCTACTGCCATCTCACACTCATTCCTCACAGTCACCCTCCTCAAATGTTCATCCTTCATCCTCAGCAAGCAATTCCTTTCTCACGCCTTTTCTCATTGCAGGAGAAGCGGGCCCACAACTCCAGGGAGAGGCAGAGAACTGGGGGTGGACCTGCAACCATGGCCAGCCTGACCATAACGGAGGAGGAAGCACTTGAGATCAGCAGGGTGGCACTAGTACTGGCTGTTAGCAATGGAGAGGTGGGGGTGGAGCCAGAGACCTGGTGACAGCATAAAATGAAACACTGCCACTGCACTTAATTGTCACTCATGTTGAATTGATGTGCCCAATACATTAAATGTCATGATCTGCAGTATACTAACTTGGAAGCCTATTTCACCGACTTTCAACACTAACATGAAAGGTTACTGCAGAATATAAGAACTCATGGTGTTGGAGGTAATATATTAGCATGGTTGGAGGACTGGCTAACTAACAGAAAACGGAGAGTCAAGACAAATGGGTCATTTTCAGGTTGGCAAACTAACTGGTAGAATGCCACAGGGATCAGTGCTGGCGCCTCACCTATTTACAATCTGTATAATGACTTCGATGAAGGGACCAAGAGATTCATTTGGGAGTCATTGTTAATGTTCCATTATGCTCTTTTTTAAATGAAACAACGAGTTTATATGAAGTCCTCATTGTCATAGCCTCTACTTTGTTGCATCCCCCATTGATACTGGTTAGCTTAGTTCCGGTGAATGGAATGATCAGCCTTGATGAGGAGGAAAGGCTGTAAATGTGATGGTTGGCTGGATGAATGTAGGAAGGAAGTTTGGTGTGGAGGGGTGGGAGGTTGCACAGGAATTTTGATGAAAGCTTGCCATGCAGCAAGCAGACTTTGCAAGTGAAGCATGCCTGGATGAGTCCATTGCAGGCTTCGCTGGCATGCAGGTCTGCGCCTGCAGGCACCAATGGCACATCAGGATGCTCCTCCTCCGAGGATGCCAGCTTCTCTCCACCTTCCTCACACCAGCTCCAGTCCTCTCTGCAGCACTATGCTATGAAGGGCACAGCAGACCACAACAATCCCGGTGACCCTTGCTGGGGCTTATTGAAAGGCGCCTCTAGATCTGTCTTGGCAGCAGAAACTCGGCTTGCTGTATTGTTTCCTTGGTGGTAACATGGCTCCTGTTGTACCTCTCCTGAGCCTCTGTGGTAAGGTTCCTCACTGGAGTCATCCGCCAAGTTTTGAGCATCTGGTGGACAGAACGCCTGCAGAACTTGAGACTGCCGAAGGGTGATCGAGTCATGGTAGCTCCCTGGCTACTGGCACAGATTTGCATTATGTTCTTGTGATGGTGACAGCCAGCTGCACATTAAGGGAGTTGAAGCTGTACTGATTAACAAAGACGACTGGCTGATCTGATGGCACCTTGATTGCCACAAGAGTGAAGTCTGTCAGCCCCTTGACCTGTGGAAATCCTGAGAAGGAAGCAAAACCAATGATTTTGACTGGCGTCATCCATGTCAAAGTGAATATCGTTCATGAACTGGGTGATACAGTTGTTGGCTGCAGATTGCGAGATCCTGCAGATGTCACCAGCAGATCCCTGGAAGGAGCCGGCCGCAAAGAAATTGAGGGCTGTGGCCACCTTGACAGCCATAGGCAATGCATGCCACCTGCTCCTCTTGGGCAGAAGTCTGCTTCTAAAAGGCTACAGATGTCTGCGACTACCTGCCACGGGAGCCTGAGCCTTCTAAGGCACTGTTGTTTGGCGAAGTCAAGAAAGTTGACCCTGGGCCTGTAGACCCTGGAGGTATTGCCTCGTTCTCATTGCAGCCCTGTGTCCATCCCCTCTGTTGCATGCAGCTGCATGTGGCTGTGGAGAGGCTGCTGCTGCTGCTGCTGGAGTTGCTCCCCCTGTTGCTGTGGCTGTTGGGCTGGAGCAAGTTGCACCTTCTCCTCAGATATCCAAGCAACAGCAGAACTTGTAACCCCCATGATGCAGGTAAGTCTCACAGGCACGAAGGTGAGATTGACCTCAGTGGAATCCAAGGCACTTGATAGGAGCTGGACAAAATTGCTGATCACAAAGAAATCAGTGAATTTAGGCTGAAAGAGCTACTCCTGTCAGCACTAGCCTTTCACTGCGACTAACCAAAGGCTTACTGAATTTAGCCTTTATGCTGTTGCTATCAGTCAGTTTTACTCAACAATGAGTTCCCGCTGTACATTCGTCTTTTCCAACCCGCAGAGCTGCAGAAACAGCATGGAACCCATGCACTGGCTGGTAAAAGACAAATCCAGGGTTAAAAACGCTCTTAAATAAAAGCAAAATACTGCAGATATTGGAAATCTGAAATAAAAACAAGAAATGCTGGAAATACTCAGCAGGTCTGGCAGCATCTGTGGAGAGAGAAGCAGAGTTAACGTTTCAGGTCAGTGACCCTTAATTGCTTTAACTGGTTTCCTGTCAGATCCAAGGAGGTTCTCCGCTGGCCTTGGAACCTGCCCTGGGGAAAGCCAGTAGAGAGCAGGATGATGTAGGGATCCTGACCCGGCATCAATTTCAGGAGATTTGACTCTCCACACACACCAAAACCTGCCTCCACTTGGCAGGAAAAATTCCCTCTATTATTTCCCAGGACCTCAAAATGTCTTACCTCTCTCAATTTTTCTTTCCTCCCACTGTTTTCAAGCTGTTAAAACATATCGCTTAATCACTACTTTTCGATTTACCTCATCTTTAATACTCTGCACAGTGGGCACAAGGAAGACTGGAAGAGCGACAGTAATAGGAAATTTGATAGTCAGGGGAACAGACAGACGTTTCTGTGGCCGCAGACGTGAATCCAGGATGGTATGGTGCCTCCCTGGTGCCAGGGTCAAGGATGTCACTGAATGGCTGCAGAGCACCCTGAGGGGGGAGGGTGTACAGCCAACAGTCGTTGCCCACATTGGTACCAATAACATAGGTAGGAAGAGGGATGTGGTCCTGCAGAAAGAGATTAGTGAACTAGGTCAGAAATCAGCAAGCAGGACCTCGAAAGTAGTAATCTCCGGTTTATTCCCAATGCCATGCACAAGTAAGTATCGAAATAGGAGGATAATGCCGATGAATGCGTGGCTGGAAAGATGGTGCAGGAGGGAGAGCTTTAGATTCCTGGGACACAGGGACCAGTTCAGGAGAAGATGGGACCTGTACAAGCCAGACGGGTTGCATCTGAAGAGAGTTGGGACACATTTCCTCGCAGGTCGATTTTCTAGTGCTACTGGGGAGGTTTAAACAAACTTGGCAGGGGTGTGGGAACCAGGAGGAAATATCATAGAGGTGTACAGAATACTGGGAGAGATACATAGCACTAGAGTAGAAAATAGTAAGATATTAGGTGGGGTCAGAGTAAGGGAGAATGTAATAAAGTCTAAATCAGGGTTAATGTGCCTGTGTGTGAATGCATGGAATGATGTTAGTAAGACTGGTGAGTTACAAGTGCAGATTGACATGTGGAAATATGATGTTATGGCTATATTGGAGACCTGGCTCAAAGAAGGGCAAGACTTGGTATTGAATATTCCTGGATACAAGATGTTCAGGAAAGATAGGAAAGGGAAAACGGGGGAGGGGTGGCAGTATTGCTTAAGGAGAGCAATGCAGTGCTGGAGATATTGGATGTCCCAGTGGGATCGAGGACAGAATCAATTTGGCTAGAGCTAAGGAATACAAAAGGTGCAGTTACATTGCTCAGTGTTGTATATTGGCCACCAACTAGTGGGAAGGATGTGGAGGAACAACTTAGCAAGGGAATTACAGAGAGGTGCAAAGACTATAGGCTAGTTATAATGGAGGAGTTTAATTATCAAACATAGACTGGGATAGTAGTGTAAAGGACAGTGAGGGGCAAGAGCTCCTAGTGTGTGTCCAGGAAAATTTTCTACAGCAGTATGTTTCTAGTCCAATGAGAAAGGAGGCACTGCTAGACCTGATTCTTGGGAATGAGGTTAGCCAAGTGGATCAAGTATCAGTAGGAGATCATTTAGGGGATAGTGATCATTGTTTCATAACGTTTAGCCTGACTATGGAAAAGGACAAATAACAATCCAGAGTAAGAATAATTAACTTAATGGGTTAAGATTGGAGCTGGGGCGAATAAATTGGAATCAAAGATTGGCAGGAAAAGCAGTAGCTGAACCTTCAAAGAAGAGATAGTTCGGGCATAGTCAAGATATGTTCCCACGAAGGAGAAAGATAGGGTAAACAAATTCAGAGCTCCCTGGATGACAAAAGAGGTAGAGATTAAGATAAAGAAGAAAAAGTGTGCTTTTGACAGATACCAGGTAGGAAATACTATTAAGAACCAGACTGAATATCGAAGGTCCAGAGGGGAAGTGAAAAAGGAAATAAGAGAAGCAAAGAGATAGCATGAAAAGAGACTGGCATTAAACTAGCATTAAAGGGAATCCCAAAGTTTTCTACAGGCATATAAGTAGTAAAAAGGTGGTAAAAGGAGGAGTGGAGCCGATTAGGTACCAACAAGGGGATTTACGCATGGAGGCAGAGGATATAGCTGAGGATTAAATGAATACTTTGCATCTGTCTTTACCAAGGAAGAAGATACAATCCAGCAATGATGAAAGAGGAGGTAATTCAGACACTAGAAGGGTTTAAAATTGATAAGGAGGACATATTAGATAGGATGTCAGTACTTAAAGTGGATAAAACACCAGGACCGGATGAGATGCATCCAAGGGTACCGAGAGAAGTGAGGGTGGAAATCGCAGAGGCACTGGCCATAATTTTACAGTCTTCCTTATACCTGGGGGTAGTGCCAGAGGACTGTAGAATTGCAGACGTTACATCCTTATTCAAAAAGAGGTGTAAAGATAAGACCAGCAACTACGGGCCAGTCAGTTTAACTTTGGTGGTGGGGAAACTTCTAGAAAGAATAATTCAGGACACAATTAATAGTCACATGGACAAATGCAGGTTAATTAAAGAAAGCCAGCATAGATTTTGTAAAGAAAAATCATGTTTGATTAACTTGCTAGAGTTTTTGAGGAGGTAACAGAGAGTGTTAATGAGGGCAATGCTGTTGATGTGGTGCACATGGACTTTCAAAAGGCGTTTAATGCAGTGCCACACAGCAGATCTGTGAGCAAAAATATAGCTCATAGAATAAAAGGGATGGTAGCAAGATGGGTATGGAATTGGCTGAGTGACTGGAAACAAAGAGTAGTGGTTAATGGATGTTTTTTGGGCTGGAGGTTTGTAATGGATTTCCTCAGGGGGCAGTGTTGGGATCCTTGCTTTTCCTGATATATACAATTTCAAAGTTTGTGGATGATATGAAACTTGGAAGCATTGTGAACTGTGAGGAGGATGATGTAGAAATGCAAAAAGACATAGACAAGTTGGTGGAGTGGGTGGATAGGTGGCAGATGAAGTTCATTGCAGAGAAATGTGAACTGTTTCATTTTGGTAGGAAGCGCATGGAGAAACAATATAAAATAAAGGGTACAATTCTAAAGGGGGTGCAGGAGCAGAGGGACCAGGGTGTATATGTGCATAAGTTATTGAAGATGGCAGGACAGGTTGAGAAAGCGGTTAATAAAGCATATAGTATCCTTGGCTTTATTAATAGGGGCATAGAGTACAAGAGCAAGGAAATTATGTTGAACTTGTATAAGGCACTAGTTCCGTCTCAGCTGGAGCATTGCGCCCAGGTCTGGGCTCCACACTTTAGGAAAGATGTGAGGGCATTGGAGAGAGTGCAGAAGAATTTCAGTTATGAAGATAGATTGGAGAAGTTGGGACTGTTTCCTTGGAGAAGAGAAGGCAGAGAGGTGATTTGATAGAGGTATTCAAAATCATGAAGGGTCTAGACAGAGTAGATAGAGTGAAACTGTTCCCACTCGTGAAAAGATCGAAAACGAGAGGGCACAGATTTAAAGTAATGGGTAAGAGAAGCAAAAGTGACGTGAGGAAAACTTTTTCACGCAGCGAATGGTTGAGGTCTGGAATGCACTGCCTGAGAGTGTGGTGGAGACAGGTTCAATTGAAGCATTCAAAAGGGAATTAGACTGTTATATGAAAAGGAAGAATGTGCAAGGTTACAGGGAGAAGCTGAGGGAATGGCACTAAGTGAATTGCTCTTTTGGAGAGATGGTACAGATATGATGGGCTGAATGGCCTCCATCTACGCTGTAACCATTCTTTGATTTTGTGATTCCTTTTCAACCTGGTGGTGTCTGCACAATGGAGATTGGTTTTTCATGTAGGTTTCTCAAATTTAGAAAAAAAGTAATTAAGGAATCAAGATCTTTATGAAGACTGTCTGAAAATAATTCACTACATGAAAGTCCAATTTAATACTCAGTTATCCCCCCCACCCAGTCACTGTTTTACTGTTTAGCTATTACCTCCATCCTTGTAACACATCAGTCTCCAACACTATTAAATAACTTACTTCATAAGAAGACTTTATATGAAATGTGGGTTTGCGATACAGGAGACATGTCGTAGCTATCAATTATGAAACTTGAATGATAGATATTGAATAAGCTTTTTGTTCTGTATGAAAACTTTTTTTTCAGGTTAGAAGGTTGATTATTTTGGATCCGAAGAAACGTCTAACTACCTATCAGGCCCTACAACATCCCTGGGTAACAGGAAAAGCTGCAAATTTCATACATATGAACACTGCACAAAAGAAACTTCAGGAATTCAATGCCCGCCGCAAACTAAAAGTAAGATTCGATAAACCATGAAAGATAATATTTAGGGACTTATAATTGCATGTTTATAAATTATAAACTGCTCCTATTTTTGCTATTAATAGGTGATAACTTCAAATAATACAATTTTTCATGAATCTTAAAATATATATATTAGTATTGTTCATAACTCATAGATGCTTGTCCAGGGTTTTAGTCTCAAAAGATGTAGAAAATCTTAAAACGGTAAAAATTTTGGTTTATTTATTTAGTTTATTTTTGCAGTCACTGTTCAGTGGCCAGGACCAGAGGGGTAAGGTAAAATTCTTTACAAGTTTCCTGGTGAGCCGGGAGGAACAGGAGTGCTCCTCTGGACCCCACAAGAATGCCTTGTCTGTCCAGTGCCCAAGCCTGCTCCCTCCCCTGGCCTCGATTCCCTTCCCTGAGCACTAGCCTTTTGCTGAGGACTGTTCCCCTGAATTCCCGGGGACGGTCACCTGCTTCCCAAATTTAATAGCTGAGCAACTGCTTCCCACTGACTTCTCAGCCCTTTTGATTGATAAGTCACCAAGTGGTATGCTAATGAGGCTCAGTCATTAAAATCATCAAGGCCAGCCTGCTGCCACTCCTGGACAACAATGCTGCTCACTTAGCAGCATTTGCCCCCCAGGAGTTTAAAACAGCACACGTGTCCCTGAATTAAGTTATCTTCTGCACCTAGATCATGCTGTGCAAAACCTAGATCACCTACCTTGCTCTCTCTGCTAGTTGAACAACAAATAACAGCCAAGACTGCGGTAAATGGTAATAAAATACAAGCTACAGAAAAAAAAATTGAGGCTTCTATAACTATGCAAGTTGTGCAATGCAGCAACACAGATAACGTCAGCCCCTTGAGGAAGCTTTTGAAGTTGAGAGAGGTAGTCAAGTGAGTTTAGGGAAAGAATTCCAGTGCAGCAAGACAACTGAAAGCCCTGCCATCAAGATTAAGCTGGGTGGGGTTGGTTGCAAAGGCAGTGAAGATTGGAAGAGGGGACAGTCTGAGGCTGATAGGTAGGACTGGAGGAACTAGAGAGAACAGGAGCATAGTGAATTTGTAAAGTACAACAAGGATTTTGAATTCAATGCATTGCTAATGAGGAACTAATGAAGCGTGATGAGGAAGCAATAGGGGAACATCACAGGATGCAGATGGGGTGAATTTTGACTTTGAGAGTGTTAAGATAAAGTAGATGGTTCTTGTAAACTGTCAGTCCTTATGATAGTTTAAACTAACTTGGCAGGGGTGTGGGAACCAGGAGGAAATATCAGAGAGGAATACCCAGGTGCACAGCATACTGGGAGCGATAGATAGCACTAGAGGACATTTGAGGATATGAATTAGGAGCAGAAGTAACCATTCAGCCCCTCGACCCTGCTCTGCCATGCAATAAGATCATGGCTGATCTGTTTGTGTCCCGAATTCCACACTCCCATTTACGCCCCCCCCCCAATAACTTTTGATTCTCTGGCTTAACAAGAATCTATCTCCCTCCGCCTTAAAAATATTCAGTGACCCTGCCTTCACACCTTCTAAGGCATAGAGTTCCAAAGTCGCACATCCCTCTGAGAGAAACAATTTCTCCTCATCTCTGTCCTTAAAGGGTGACCCCTAATTTTAAAACAGTGCCCTCTAGTTCTGGACTTACTCACAAGAGGAAACATCCTTTCCACATCTACTTTGTCAAGACCGTTCAGGATCTAATATACTTTAATCAAGTCTCCCCTCACTCTTCTAAGCTCCAGTGAAAACAAGCCCAATCTGTCCAACCTTTTCTCAAAAGGCAACTCGCTCATTCAATCTAGTAAACCTCCTCTGAACCACCTCCAATGCATTTACATCCTTCCTTAAATAAGGAGACCAAAACTGCACACAGTATTCAAGATGTGGTCTCACCAATGCTTTGTATAACTGAAGCATAACATCCTTACTTTTATTTTCAATTCTTTTCATAATAAAGGATAGTATTCCATGAGGCTTCTTTGTTACTTGCTGGACGTGCAGACGAACCTTTTGTGACTCATGCACTAGAACACCATGATCCCTCTGCACCTCAGAATTCTGCAGTCATTCTCTGTTTAAGTAATACTCTGCTTTTCTATTCCCTTTTTTATTCTTCCTGCCAAAGTGAACAATTTCACATTGTCCCACATTATACTCCATCTGCCAGATATTTGCCCACTCACTCAACCTATCAATATCGGTCTGCAATCTCCTTATGTCCTCGCTTCAGAACGTACCTTCCGACCTATAGAAACAGAGAAAATAGGAGCAGGAGTAGGCCATTCGGCCCTTCGAGCCTGCTCTGCCATTCATGATAATCATGGCTGATCATCCAACTCCGTAACCTGTTCCCGCTTTCGCCCCATACCCTTTGATCCCTTTATACCCAAGAGCTACATCTAACTTCTTCTCGAAAACATACAATGTTTTGGCTTCAACTGCTTTCTGTGGTAGCAAATTCCACAGGCTTACCACTCTCTGGGTGAAGAAATTTCTCCTTCATCTCAGTGTCATCTGCAAATTTAGCTACCATGCCATCGCTCCCCTCATCTAAGTCATTGATATAAATTGTAACAAGTTGAGGCCCCAGCAAAGACCCTTGCGGGACTCCACCTGTCACATCCTGCCAACCAGAAAAGGACCCATTTTTAGTAAGTTATTAGGTGGGGTCAGAGTAAGGGAGAAGGTAATAAAGTCTAAATCAGGGTTCATGTGTATGTATGTGAAAGCATGAAGTGTTGTTAATAAGATTGGTGAGTTACAGGTGCAGATTGACATGTGGAAAAATGATGTTATGGCTATAACAAAGACTTGGCTCAAAGAAGGGCAGGACTGGGTAATGAATATTCCTGGATACAAGGTGTTCAGGAAAGATAGGAAAGGGAAAAAAGGGGGAGGGATGGCAATATTGAATAAGGAGAGCATTGCAGTGCTGGAGAAAAAGGATGTCCCAGAGGAGTCGAGGACAGAATCAATTTGGCTAGAGCTAAGGAATACAAAAGGTGCAGTTACATTGCTCAGTGTTGTCTATAGGCTATCAACTAGTGGGAATGATGTGGAGGAACAAATTTGCAAGGAAATTACAGAGAGGTGCAGAAATAATAGGCTAGTTATAATGGAGGACTTCAATTATGCAAACATAGTCTGGGCTAGCAGTAGTGTAAAGGGCAGTGAGGGGTAAGAGTTCCTAGAGTGTGTTCAGGAACATTTTCTACAGCAGTATGTTTCTAGTCCACTGAGAAAGGAGGTACTGCTAGACCTGATTCTATGGAATGAGGTTAGTCAAGTGGATCAGGTATCAGTAGGAGATCATTTAGGGGTCAGTGATTATTGTATCATAAGGTTTAGGCTGACTATGGAAAAGGACAAATAACAATCCAGAGTAAGAATAATTAACTTCAATGGGTTAAGATTGGAGCTGGGGCGAATAAATTGGAATCAAAGATTGGCAGGAAAAGCAGTAGCTGAATGATTGGTTACTTTCAAAGAAGAGATAGTTCGGGCACAGTGAAGGTATGTTCCCTCAAAGGGGAAAGTTAGGGTGAACAAATCCAGAGCTCACTGGATGACAAAAGAGGTAGAGATTAAGATAAAGAAGAAAAAGTGTGCTTATGACAGATGCCAGGTAGAAAATACTATTAAGAACCCGGCTGAATATAGAAGGTCCAAAGGGGAAGTGAAAAAGCAAATAAGAGAAGCAAAGAGAGAGCATGAAAAGAGACTGGCAGCTAACATTAAAGGGAATCCCAAAGTTTTCTATAGACATAAATATAAAGGGGTGGTAAAAGGAAGAGCTGGTCTGATTGGGGACCAACAAGGGGATTTACACATGGAGGCAGAGGGCATAGCTGAGGTATTAACTGAATACTTTGCATCTGTCTTTACCAAGGAAGAATATGCAACCTAGCAATGGTGAAAGAGAAGGTAATTCAGACACTAGAAGGGTTTAAAATTGATAAGGAAGATGTATTAGATAGGCTGTCAGTTCTTAAAGTGGATAAGGCACCAGGACCGGATGAGATGCATCCAAAGATACTGAGGGAAGTGAGGGTGGAAATCGCAGAGGCACTGGCCATAATTTTTCAGACATCCTCAGATTCAGGGGTAGTGCCAGAGGACTAGATTTGCCAATGTTACATCCTTGTTCAAAAAAGGGTGTAAAGATAAGCCCAGCAACTACAGGCCAGTCAGTTTACCTTCGGTGGTGGGGAAACTTCTAGAAAGAATAATTCAGGACAAAATTCATAGTCACATGGCAGGTTAATTAAAGAAAGCCAGCATGGATTTCGTCAAGGAAAATCATGTTTAATTAACTTGCTAGAGTTTTTTAAGGAGGTAACAGTGAGGGTTGATGAGGGTAATGCTGCTGATTTGGTGTGCATGGACTTGCAAAAGGCATTTGATACAGTGCCGCACAACAGACCTGTTTGGCCTCAGCTGGAGCATTGCGTCCAGTTTTGGGCAGCACACTTTAGGAAAGATGTGAGGGCATTGGAAAGAGTGCAGAAGAGAGTCATAAGAATGGTTCCAGAGATGAAGAACTTCAATTATGGAGATAGATTGGAGAAGTAGGGACTGTTTTCCTTGGAGAAGAGAAGACTGAGAGGTAATTTGAGGCTGATCTGACTGTAACCTCAACTCCACATTCCCGCCTACCCCAATACCTTTTCACCCTCTTGCTTACCAAGAATCTATCTACCTCTGCCTTAAAAATATTCGAAGACTCTGCTTTCACTGCCTTTTGAGGAGGGGTTCCAAAGACTCACAGCCATCTGAGAGAAAAAAATTCTCTTCATCTCTGTCTTAAATGGGTGATCCCTTATCTTTAAACAGTGACCCCGAGTTCTCGATTCTCCCACAAGAGGAAACATCCTTTCTACATCCACCCTGTCCGAACCTCTCAGAATCTTACATATTTTAATCAAGTCGCCTCTTACTCTTCTAAACTCCAGCAGATACAAGCCCAGCATGACCAACCTTTCCTCATAAGACAACCCACCCTTTCCAGCTATTAGTCTAGTAAACCTTCTCTGAACTGCTTCCAATGCATTACATCCTTCCTTAAATAAGGAGACCAATACTGTACACAGTACTCCAGATGTGGTCTCATCAATGCCCTGTATTGCTGAAGCATAATCTCCCTACTTTTGTATTCAATTCCACTCGCAATAAATGATAACTTTTTAATAGCTTTCCTAATTATTTACTGTACATGCATACTTTTGCGATTCATGCACGAGGACACCCAGATCCCTCTGCATCTAAGAGCTCTGCAATCTCTTACCATTTAGATAATATGCTTTTTTATTCTTCCTGCCAAAATTGGCAATTTCACATTTTCCCACATTATATTCCATTTGTCAGGTCTTTGCCCACTCACTTAACCTATCTATATCCCTTTGTAGCCTCCTTATGTCCTCTTCACAACTTACATTTCTACCTATCTTTTTGTCATCAACAAATTTAGCAACCATACCTTTGATCCCTTCATCCAAGTCATTTATATAAATTGTAAAAAGTTGAGGTCCCAGCACTGATCCCCGTGGCACACCACTCGTTACATCTTGCCAAGCAGAAAATTACCCATTTATGCCTACTCTCTGTTTCTTGTTAGCTAGCCAATCTTCTATCCATGCCAAAATATTACCCCCTACCCATGAGCTTTCATTTTCCACAATAGCCTTTGATGTGGCACGTCATCAAATACCTTCTGGAAATCTAAGTACAGTACATCCACCGATTCCCCTTTATCCACAGCACGTTACTTCTTCAAAGAACTCCAATAAATTGGTTGAACATGGGGTTAGATTTTACCAAGCCCCAAAGTTAGGGATCATGGCAGGGGGACCCGGAAAAAACCTCCACCACGGGCCTTGAAACCAGGAAGGTCCCGCATCATTTTACCAGCAGCAACGAGGCCTCGTGGCGGCCTCCCCGCCGCTCGGCGATGGGAACCGAATTGAAATATTTAAATTTATTTAAATTACATGAATAAATACTACTGTTCCAATAATCCAGCCGATTGCCGGATCTCCCACGTCTTTGGATCTCCGTTTATGAGATCCAAAGTGGAATACTGGTGGGAAGGGGGGAGGAGTGAAGTTTTCAGGGTGGGGTGGGGGGGGGGGTGGGAAACGGCAAAAACTAACAAGATTGGTGGAGAGGATGGTGGGAAGGGGTTGAAGGTTAAAGGTTCTCAACTTTGGGGGGGCGTGGAGATCGGGATCGGGGGATTAGCTTTTTGGGGGGGGGAGAAGGAAATTAATAAAGTTATTAATCAAGGGGGGGGTGAGAGCAGGTATTGGAACTGTGAATAAATTTTTAACTTTATTTTTTAAAATACTGTACCTTTAAAAATTTAACTGATTCAGAAGAGCCTGAAGCCCTTTAAAAAAGGCACTGGCACCACCGTTGCCGGGGACAGAGCGCCCACCCCCTCTACGTCATCAGGTGCAGGCAGTCCCACCCCGACATGTAAATGAGTCGCCATGCTAAATATCGCAGTGGCTCCGCGGGGCAAATCCCGCGCGTGTGCCCCACTGTTTTTGAAGCTCGCCACCGATCTCAGCGGCGTAAAAATTCCTGCCATGATTTCCCTTTCACAAAACCATGTTGACTCTACCTGGTTACCTTGAATTTTTCTAAGTGCTCTGCTATAACATTTTTAATAATCGCTAACATTTTCCCTACGACAGATGTTAAGCTAACTGGCCTGTAGTTTCCTGCTTTCTGTCTCCCTCCCTTTTTGAATAAAGGAGTTATGTTGGCTATTTCCAATCCAATGGAACTCCTTTCCCTAATCTAGGGAATTTTGGAAAATTAAAACCAACACATCAACTATCTCATTGGACACTTCTTCTAAGACCCGAGGATGAAGTCCATCAGGATCTGGAGACTTGTCAGCCCGCAGCTCCAACAATTTGCCCAGTACCACTTCCCTGGTGATTGTAATTTTCTTGAGTTCCTTCCTCCCTTCCATTTCCTGATTTACAGCTATTTCTGGGATGCTACTTGTATCCTGTACAGTGAAGATCGATGCAAAATACCTGTTCAATTCATCTGCCATCTCCTTATTTTCCCTTATTAATTTCCCAGACTCACTTTCTATAGGACCAATGCTCACTTTGTTAACTCTTTTCTTTTTTAAATATCCATTGAAACTTTTACTATCTGACTTTATGGGCTGAATTTTACGCCGCCCCATTGGGTTGGATGGTCGCATGGGGGCAGCGTAAAATTGAGCGGGAGGCTCTGGGAGGCCCTACCACTCCGCTTCCACCTCCAGCCACCTTTATGGCGGCCAGCTGGGGGGGGTGGGGGGGAGACGCCCATCCATCCAAGGCCAATCAAGGCCTTTAAGTGGCCACTTAACGGCCACTTAAGGGTCCTCGCCTGCCTCCACGGGTATTTTACCCGTGGCAAGCGGGTGTGCTGGAGACATGAAAGGCCGCCCAGTGATAGCTGCTGGCCTTTCCGCGCGCCGGTGGGGGGGGTGGGGGGTGCCATGGTAGTCGGGCATAAGGCGCCCAATTGAAGGCCGCCTCCGCCTTCCAACCCACCCCCGGGACCCAAGATGCCTCCCCCTCCCCCAAACAACTACCCTTGCCTCGCTGGCACGACCGATTCCCCCACAGTGAGGCAACCCCAACATACCTTCACTCCCGACTCCATGGCATCCCCCTTGGTCGCTTGGGCTGCAGCCCCAGCTGTGGCCACCGTTCCCGGTGGAACTGCTGGGACTAAAAGCTGCCGGCCCGCTGATTGGCCGGCACCTCATTGAGGCGGAACCTCCTCCCTCAAACAAGTGGAAGTACTGCCTGGGGACAATTAAAGCCCGGGGATCCGTAAAATGCAGGTCGGATCCCCGGGCTGGGCGGAAGCGGGTTTGCCACCGACTTTTATGTCTAATTTTTCCCTCCTTATTCATCTTTTAGTTGTTCTTTGATTCATTATATATTCTGTCCAATCTTCTGACCTGCCACCCATCTTTGCACAATTTTACATGCTTTTTCTTTAAGTTTGATACCTGCTTTAACTTTTTTTGTTAATCACGGATGGTGGGTCCTTCCCTTGGAGTGTTTCTTTCTCGTTGAAATCACAGAATGGTTACAGTGCAGAAGGGGGCCATTTGGCCCATCGTGTCTGCACTGGCTCTCTGAAAGAGCAATTCCCTCAGTTCCATTCCCCTGCCTTCTCCCCATAACCATGCACATTCTTCCTTTTCATATAGCCGTCTAATTCCCTTTTGAATGCTTCAATTGAACCTGCCTCCACCACATTCTCAGGCAATGCATTCCAGACCTTAACCACTCGCTGCATGAAAAAGTTTTTCCTCTTTTCGCTTTTTATTCTCTTACCAATACTTTAAATCTGTTCTTGTTCTCGATCCTTTCACGGGTGGGAACAATTTTTCTCTATCTAGTCTGTCCAGACCTTCTATCAAACTACCTCTCAGCCTTCTCTTCTCCAAGGAAAACAGTCCTAACTTCTCCAATCTATCTTCATAACTGAAATTCCTCATCCCTGGAACCATTCTCGTGAATCTTTTCTGTACTCTCTCCGATGCCCTCACATCTTTCCTAAAGTGCGGTGCCCAGAACTGGACGCAATACTCCAGCTGAGGCCGAACTAGTGTCTTATACAAGTTCAACATAACTTCCTTGCTCTTGTACTCTATGCCCCTATTAATAAAGCCCAGGATGCTGTATGCTTTATTAACCGCTCTCTCAACCTGTCCTGCCACCTTCAATGACTTATGCACATAGACATCCAGCTTCCTCTGCTCCTGCACCCCCTTTAGAATTGTGTCCTTTATTCTTTATTGTCTCTCCATGTTCTTCCTAACAAAATGAATCACTTCACATTTCTCTGCATTGAACTTCATCTGCCACCTGTCTGCCCATTCCACCAACTTGTCTACGTCCTTTTGAAGTTCGGCACCATCCTCTTCACAGTTCACAATGCTTCCAAGTTTCGTATCATCTGCAAACTTTGTAATTGTGCCCCGTACACCTTCTTCTTCTTCTTTCTTCTCTTTTGGGCCTCCTTATCTCGAGAGACAATGGATACGCGCCTGGAAGTGGTCAGTGGTTTGTGAAGCAGCGCCTGGAGTGGCTATAAAGGCCAATTCTGGAGTGACAGGCTCTTCCACAGGTGCTGCAGAGAAATTTGTTTGTTGGGGCTGTTGCACAGTTGGCTCTCCCCTTGCGCCTCTGTCTTTTTTCCTGCCAACTACTAAGTCTCTTCGACTCGCCACAATTTAGCCCTGTCTTTATGGCTGCCCGCCAGCTCTGGCGAATGCTGGCAACTGACTCCCACGACTTGTGATCAATGTCACACGATTTCATGTCGCGTTTGCCAGACGTCTTTATAACGGAGACATGGACGGCCGGTGGGTCTGATACCAGTGGCGAGCTCGCTGTACAATGTGTCTTTGGGGATCCTGCCATCTTCCATGCGGCTCACATGGCCAAGCCATCACCCCGTACACCAAGGTCTAGGTTATTAATATATATCAGGAAAAGCAAGAATCGCAACATTGATCCCTGAGGAACTCCACTACAAACCTTTTTCCAGCCTGAAAAACATCCATTAACCACTACTGTTTGTTTCCTGTCACACAGCCAATTTCGCATCCACGTTGCTACCGTCCCTTTTATTCCATGAGTTACAAGTTTGCTCACAAGTCTGTTGTGTGGCACTGCATCAAATGCCTTTTGAAAGTCCATGTACACCACATCGACAGCATTGCCCTCATCAACCCTCTCTGTTGCCTCCTCAAAAAACTCCAGCAAGTTAGTTAAACATGATTTTCGCTTAAGAAATCCATGCTGGTTTTACTTAATTAACTTATATTCGTCTATGTGACGATTGATTTTGTGCCGAATTATTTTTTCGAGATGTTTACCCACCACCGAAGTTAAACTGACTGGCCTGAAGTTGATGGGCATATATTTACACCCTTTTTTGAACAAGGGTGTAATGTTTGCAATTCACCAGTCCTCTGGCACGATCCCTGAGTCTAAGGAAGACTGAAAAATAATGGCCAGCGCCTTTGCGATTTCCACCTTCACTTCCCTCAGTATCTGTGGATGAATCTCATCTGGTCCTGGTTCTTTATCCACTTTAATTACAGACAGCCTATCTAATACTTCCTCTTTATCAATTTTAAACCACTCTAGTGTCTGACTTACCTTCTCTTTCAACATTGCCTGGGTTGCATCTTCTTCCTTGGTAAAGACAGATGCAAAGTATTCGTTTAATACCTCAGCTATGCCCTCTGTCTCCATGTGTAAACCCCCTTCCTGGTCCCTAATCGGCCCCACTCCTCCTTTTACCACCCTTTTACTATTTGTATTCTTTTAGAGGGCACCTTCACATGAGGTTATTGATTAATCCTATTTCATTGCACAATACCAGGTCTAGTATAACCTTGGCTATACCGGAGCCTTGGCTCCAGAACGTGCTGTTCTAAGAAACTATCCCAAATACATTCTATGAACTCCTCATCTAAGCTACCTTTGCCTATCTGATTTTTCCAATCTATATGTAGATTAAAATCCCCCATGATGATCGCGTACCTTTCTGACAAGCACCCAATATTTCTTTACCTTTTAAAAAATATTCTGTTTTTCTATTCTTAACCAAAGTGAATAATCACACTTACCTACATTATAGTCCATCTGCCATCTTGTTTCCCACTCATTTAACCTGTCTATATATATATTTGCATCCTCTCTGTGTCCTCCCCACAGCTTACCTTTCCACCTACCTTTGTATCATCAGCAAACATAGATAAATTACTCTCTGTTTCTTCATCTAAGTCATTAATATAGATTGTAAATAGCTGAGACCCCAGCACTGATCCTTGTGGCTATTTACTGTCTGCCAACTTGAAAATGCCTCGTTTATGCCCACTCGTTGCTTCCTGTCTGTTAACCAATCATCTATCCATGCTAATATATTACCCCTAACTCCATGAGCCCTTATCTTGCCTAATAACCTTTGTGTGGCACCTTATCGAATGCCAGAAGTTTGAGAGAAACTTGGCGATTGAGAATGCAGCAAAAGAGCTCTAAAGGATAAGAATCAGGAATGCAATTGACCAGTTGTATTGTTAGTAATGTTTAATATTGTTTACATTAATTTTGTTAAATGTATGGTATGGTAAATGCATGGTTTCTTCCCTGACACTGGTCAGAAGTCTGGAACTCACTTCCTAACAGCACTGTGGAGGTACTGTTACGACCGAGGCAGGAGGAGTGCACTGTTAATTCAATCCAACTTCTCCACGGGTCACAGCAGATCAATAATTTTTTTCACTTACCGAAACAGCCAATTAGATACTCTATTTGTCCCCAGAATAAAGCACACCAACCAGGTTTCTTTAATCAACCACAAAATTAACTATTTATTATAACAGTAAGTCTTAACTAATAATGAAGTTAATCTATATACGAAAAGATTTTAAAACTCCTTATTCTCCCTAGCCCTCATGCACACACACACATCCAAAAACCGGTTAACAGGAAAAAAAAGATTTTGGTTTACAGTTGTTTCATAGGAATAAAATAAATAATAAAATAATTTAGTTTGTCACATTCTGGTAGGAAGCTTGGTTTGGTGAGGTGTCCCAGAGTCAAATAGTTAGATGCCACTCAAGCTCTTTCCAGGCGAGGTTCATGAATAGTCTGTGATGGGTAGGCATTCAGGGCAATTCAACTGCAGTAGGCTTCACATAAGATCTTCCATCATGGGTATAGCAACAGGTCTACTTAGCAGCAGCAGGACAGCAGTAGACGATTTCTTCAGATTTCAAGATTTCTTAAAACACAGGAGGAAACAGGAACCACACATGATACAGGGATTCTTCAGAGACAGGAGGCAATACAAGGATTCTTCTCAAGAGATGCAGGATTCCTTTACAGAGAGAGGTAAGACTTTTTCTGGGTCTTCCGCTCTGATCTCCAGGCAGGTCAAAACTAAATTTTAGAATGCCTGCCTTTTTGTCCAACTCACTGTTTTTTTAAAAGGTCCAGAGTGAAATCAAAACCTTCCTAAACATGTCCAAACATAGAGGGCTGAAATTTATGCGGCATGCTCCGATATCACCGGTCTTCCTGCGCGGATGCGCCATCGCTGGGCTCCCACGATATTTCGTGCGGGGGCTCATTTAAATGTGGGGGCAGAGTGGCCACCTCCAAGGAGCTGCCGTTGAGTCCCCAGAAACGGCGTCCAGCGCCACCATGCAGGCGCTGGCGCCATTTTTAAAGGACGTCAAGCCCTTAGAGGAAATGTTAATTTTTAAAGGAATATTTTTATAAATGTGAATTTAAAATGTTAATAAAAGCTGGAGGCCCTTTCAACCCCCCAGCCCCACCACCCGCCCCCCCCCACCCCCCCCGCCATCCCCCCAAAGTCTGATTTAGGGCCACTGACCCTGAATAAACTTTATTGCCAATGCCAACTTGCCCCCCAACCTCATAACATTTGCCCTTCAACCCCTTCCCACGATCCCCACAGCCAATGAAAAATGTTTCCCCGCTCCTCCCCGCCCTGAAAATTTCATTCCTCCCCACCACTGTCACACCTCGGAACTCCAAACAGAGTTCCAAAGGCGCATGAGTTGCAGCCGGCAGCTGGAATATCGGCCTGGGACAAGGTAAGTTAATTTGCATTTGTTTTACTTCATTTTAATATTTTAATGAGGGCCCCGCCGCCAAGCGGTAGGGGGCCGCACCAAGGCAACATGCCACTGATAAAATGCAGTGGGGCCTTCTCAGCGTCGGGGGTCATGGCAAGCCTCTCACGGAAGAATTTTCCAGGCTCGCCCACCACGACCCCCAATGCCGGAGGTCTCATGAAATTCAGCCCAGCGTCTCTCTTGTCATTCAAAGAGTAGCCCTGAGGAGGTCACACCCTTTACTGGTTTTCTTGAAATGGCAGGCTTTCCTGCCCTTGTTTACAAATACAGCTTTTTGCAGGTCTCTCAATGTCCACTGAAAATCCTTTTTCCGTTTTTAAAAACACATAGAATTCTAAGTTTTTAATACAAAACAAAAAGCCTTATAACAGTACCTACACCACAAGGACTGCAGCGGTTTAAGAAGACAGCTCACCACCACCTCCTCGAGGGCAATTAGGGATGGGCAGTAAATGCTGGCCTTGCCAACGATGCCCAAATTCCATGAACAAATAAAAATGAAATGACAGAATGTGGAACATAAGCAGACAATGATGTAAACTGACTTAACTTAGTGAGGGCTTGAAATTCCTGGGCCAGGATGGTAGGGCACAAAATAGATGGATTGCCAAATCAGGTGGAGGGCTGGAAGGGTTGTGGTTGGTGACAGGAATTTAGGATGGATCTCAAATCTGTTCTGTTTCTTCTCCATTTACACCTCATCAAAATTTCAATTGAACGTTTGAGGAGGTGGACAGATCTTTCTCCCATTTCCCTTTCATCTTGACGAAATTTTGGGGCTGTGTTTTGTGGCATTTTCATACTGAGAGCTTGTGTAGGACCGATACAGGTCCTCAGGAAAACCTTAAGACTCCCCAAAACAAAGGTGATCAGTTCTTTTGAAAAGATGACTACTTGTATGCTTAAGAACATTTATAAAAAAAGTAGTTTCTATTTTCTTTGGTTGTTGGCATCCACCAGTTGGAATACCTGCTATGACTGTAGTAGTGACCCTGGTCTTGCATTCTTGTATGAGATCAGCATCTTATCAAGCTGATGTGTGAGAGTCCCTCTCTGTCACACTACCATTAGCATGGCAGGTACTCAGAATTTGGGGCTCTGAGGATTGGAAGTGGTTGTAGATCTATCACATTCAAACCCCAGACAAGGTGGATAATCTATGAAGAAAGGCTACTAGACTTCTAGGGAATGATTGTCTCTAGCGTTCTCCCACTCTGTAACTTTAGCCAAGGAGCTGCAGAAACCCCAGAAAAATGCCCTTTTATAAACTGCTGCTGCAGGTCTTCAGATCACTGTAGCAGTGCTGGATCTTCTGCCCTCACACTGCAAACTTCTATTAAATGGCTTCTATGTTGAATAAATTCTGAGATCTGTAGTTGAGTAAATCATACAGGAAATTTGTTGTCAAATGCATAAAGTCTGCAAATGTTGTCAGTGTGCTCATTTGAAAATCCTTTCTCAATTATGGGGAAGATTTTATTTTAAATGGATTCATGCATCTGTTAAAATAGTGAGAGGAATTTGATATAACCATGCACTTGTATAATGGCATCACTGACAGTAAGTTCCTACATTTGGTGCTATTATGCAATGCATGTGAGATATTTAGTTAAAAAGATAATTTGACTGCAAGTTATACCAAGATTTAAGTTAGTAAAAGTTTCAGCTGCCAAGCTTCTAAACTCTGGAATTCCCTCCTTAAACGCCTCCGCTTCCCATCTTCTCTTTCCACCTTTCAGATGCTCCTCAAAACCTACCTCTTTGACCAAGTTGGCCATCTGCCCTAATATCTCCTTTTGTGGCTAGGTGTCAAATTTTGTTTGGTAACACACCTGTGAAGCACCTCGGGATGTTTTACTATGTTAAAGGTACTGTATAAATGCAAGTTGCAGTGTAGAAATTTTCTTTTTGTGACAATACAAGGCAGTGGGGATGAGTTCCTTTCATTAATCAGGCAGCAAATGTCAGTTTTCCTGGTATATCACATTTTTGTGTCAATACTATTGTGGAATAACATCTCATAATGTTTATGTCAGCTTGTGTTACATTTTTAATTTGCTGTTTTACAGTAACTCAATAGGAATTCTGTTTTCTGCTCAACAGGCCGCTGTAAAAGCTGTAGTGGCATCCGGTCGCCTTGGAAGTGCAAGTAGCCACAGCAACATTGAAAATAGCAGCACTGATCCTAACAACTCATCTTTCCAGCAGGATAGAGCAATAGAAAATGAAAACAGTCAAGATTTACAAAAAACAATAGAAGGTGATGTGCTTCAAATAATCACTGGTGATGCCAGCGCTGGTGATGTCAGCGCTGGTGATGTCAGCACTGATGGTGTTAGTGCTGATGGTGTCAGCGCTGATGATGTCAGCGCTGATGATGTCAGCGCTGGTGATGTTCACGCTGGTGATGTCAGCACTGGTGATGTCAACACTGATGGTGTTGGCGCTGATGATATCAGTGCTGGTGATGTCAGCACTGGTGATATCAATGCTGGTGATGTCAGCACTGGTGATGTCAACACTGATGATGTTCGTGCTGGTGCTGTCAGTATGTCAGGAGTACTGGAAAGTTCACAGGAAATGTCACAAGAATGGGAACATGCTAAAGATTATATAAAGAATGATGATAACAAGGGTGATGCATAGGAACTGGGAGAGACACACAGCCCTTCACAGGAATTTTATCACATACAGTGAGAGAAAAGAGCCGAACCAAGATCATAAGTCATCTTTATGAATACTGATATAAAACCTATTTTACTGCACCAGTTATTTAAATTGTATGCTGCGCATGAGAGACCAGTGATGTGGCTCAGCTTTCGTGCTGGTTTAATAATGGCTGTTAATTGACGTGCAGGTTGATAGTGATGAAAGTTCCACTGTATTTTCTTGCATGCGACTGCCTAATTAAAACAACAACAGGAGCCTGAATGGCTTGCATACTGCAGAATATTATTTAAAGTTTAAAAATGTGCACTGCTATATTGCATAAGCTTTCAGCAGAATTTCAGTTTACTGTCAGCTTGAAGGTTTTCAGCTGAATTTGTCTATTTTGTATTTTGCATACAAAGTTGTGTTGAAGTAAACTAGTTCCTTCTGTGATGTATTCTATACTTATTTTTGTGATTAGTAAGAATTAAAAGCACACACATTTTCGTTAACAGTTTTGCACCATAGCTTTTCTCATTCATAGATATTTAAAGAGGAGACTTTGGGGCAGTTCAAGAAGTTTACTCTGTTTAATTTAAATGGTGCAATGCAACATTCCATATCATAAATCATTCCATAAAAACATAAGATGAAAAGTGTAAAGGAACAGAAACATTGGGCTAAAAGGTGAAAACAATGGCGGCCGGCCTATGCGGGCCGCAGATCGCAGAGCTGCCACAATCTTCTGTGCAGCAGCTCATTTAAATAGCCTGGATGGACCGCCACCCGCCAATGACATGGAGAGCGCGGGTTGTCCATCCCCGGCAATGGCGTCAGCTGCCTGCGTGCAGGCACTGGCACCATTTTTAAAGGGCTTCAAGCCCTACCGTTCAATTTAAATATTTAAAGAAACATTTAATTTAAAAAATTAAATACATTTATTCTGCCCCTCTCCCACCCCCAATAACAGTTAAATTACCTGCCCTCTCTCCTCCCCGCCAAAACACTTACCTTGTGCACCTGACCTTCCCCCACTCTACACCAATGATATTACTTTGACCCCGCTACCCCCCCACCAAACACACTGAGAAACTTACCTCCTCCCCACTCCCCACCAGTGTTCTGCCTCGGTTCCCCGGACAGGGATACGAAGGTACGGGATTGCTGACCAGCGGCACGAAGATCACACCGAGATAGACGGCAGGCACGTAGGTCTAATTAATTCGTTGATTTTAATTAATTGAAATATTTAAATGGCGGTCCCATCGCCGAGTGGCAAGGGGTCGCCACGAGGCCTCCCCACCGCCAGCAATATCAGGCTGGGCCTTCCCAGCATCAAGGTGCATGGCGGACTTCTCCCCGAGGCATTTTCTGGCACCACCCACCACGACCCCCGACGTTGGGGGAGTCTAAAATTCAGCCCACTGACATTCAGTAAGTTTACAGTGACTTTGTTCTATAGCTATCAAAAAATCAAAAGTGTTAATATGGCCAAAGTGATTTTGTAATTTTGACAGTTCAAATTAAATTAAACTAATAAAAATAGCATAAATCATTTGAAATAGAGTACACAACAAACACAAATGATGTATGTACTGCATTTTTATATTTATTTCAAAGAAAACAGGCAGATTTATTTAAGGGCTTTTGCCTCAATATAAATTATTGATAATCTTTACGTTTTCAGATCTATGTATTGATTTATTGCTCTCTTTCACCTTGTCAGAATCATTAATGGTGATGAAATTTAAGGTGTAACTTCCTGGCTGTTTCAAACTGGAAATATACTGTGAATGTTCTTCTGCATATGAAATATATTGAGCGTCTTTTTCAGTATTTGTAATGGAACAATTTAGTGCATGCTATATGGAACAATGTTATGGAACATTTTTAACAAATATTGGCATGCCACTGAGGCAGTAATATAATAATAAATACAGGTACGCTAATCAAAAACAGCTTTTGCTACCCAATTCCAATCACAAAGTTTATTTGCCTTCATACTGGTGATCAGAATGTTACATTCAAGCGCTGTATTAATGATTAAATAAACTGTCTCATTATATGCCACATGTTTATTTTGTTGCATCACAGGTCAGGAAAACTGTCTCTATTCAAGTCAAAACTTTTGTGACATGGTATAAGTGTTTTTAAGTTACAGTTTTGTTATAAAATGATCTTGTAAAAATATTTAACTGCAGGTGAATAGCATCTAAGCAATTCCAGACATAAACAGGGTAGACAACATGCTGGCTTAATAGAATCATATTTTTCAAAAATATCAGGTGGATATTTTTACTCTTTGGAAAAAGTTGGAAAATTCAAAAGTACTTCAGCTAAAGAATAGAATTTAAAAAAAAAGAGAAAATTGTCATAAAGCAAACAGCTACATTGTAAGACTAAGGGCTACAAATTGTGTTGCTCCGATTTTCAGGCACAGGGCTTGCAACTTGTGATGTCATAGAATCATATAGTCTTTTACGGCACAGAAGGAGGCTGTTTGGCTCTTCAAATCCACGCCCATTTGGATTGAGGCGGGCAACACTCAAAAAACGTGTACCCACCTCATCTGAATGATTGTGTCGCGAGCTTGTGTGCCTCCAGTGCTGCTTCCTGCTTCTTAATGCTATCTGGTAATAGACTAGGAAGAAGGTCACCACATTTAAGTATTCTCTTTAAACTTTGCTGGACTGTGTTATGGTGAGACAGCCATAGAAACACAAAACACAACTGCATGTAATTGGGAATTAATTTAAATTTGAAGTCTCATTACTTTTTGACTGTTGAATTGTACAGACATAGGAAACACACAATAAAAATTCAAGTGCTGACTATCTTCCTGGACATGAGAACAGTGTACGTAATCAGGGTGCAAAGATATTTCTGTTACTGTGAATGAAGAATCACTGAAAAGAATTGGCCAATGACAATCATGTATGGAGAACACATTGGTGTAAATGTAAAAAAAACATTGATTTTTTAATTTTGAAATTAGAAACTGGGAATTAAGTGATTTAAGTTTCAATTCCACCATGTGATTAAAGGAGAATAGTGTTTAAGTGAAGTACAACTCATTCATAATAAACAGATGGGAAATGGAAGCCAGTTTTGTTGGAATCCAAATAATCTTATGACTTATCTTGATTTGGAAATTTGTATTCTCCCAAGTTTCTTGATTGTTTTATGAAGATCTGAATAAAATGTTGGGTTTAACAACAAATTCAATCTTCTGGATCACAGATCATCAACTTTACCACAAAAAATACAGTTGGGGAAGGGCAAGAGCAACTTTTATTGTAGTGAATTAGAACTCTGGGCTAGAAATTGGACTGCCCCATTTTTTGGGCACAAGAGTCACAATTCAAGATCAGTTCCTGTGGAGGTGGGCAACATGCGAGTTTTGTGTACCCACCTCATCTGAATGGTTATAGCACTCCTACACAGCTCTCCTCTCTAAACACTGCCTGCAGCCTCTATGCTCTGCAAGGGATCCAGGCAGTGTTGTTAGCAAATTACGTGGTCCAGCTAGCCTGCCCTTCTTAAGGGCAGACACCCTATCAGTGGAAAGCTGCACTGCTGGAGTGAAGGCTGCTGGCCAAGCAACTGGGAAGTTTGTAGGAAGCAGAATGGCATAAGGGAGCCGGCTCCCAGGTTTAGCGACACCACCTTGAAGGCTCTGCTGACCAACTTGGAGTCCAGGAGGGAGGCTATGTTTTCCCGAGTGGGAAGGAAGCCTTCACACCCCAGCTTGAAGAGGGAGTGCGAGCACGGTACCAGGGAGGTCAATGCCCAGAGTCTGGAACCAAGGACGGCAGCAGTGCTAGAAAAAATGCAATGATCTCACCTGGGTGGTCAAGCTGAGTGAATGCATCCTCACATTGCATCTCATGCCCACCACACCACCAATCTCTCACTCTGCTCAAATCACCACACCACTATTACGCTCTGAATCATGGGTCCATTAGCAACACAGACTGTAGCATTTGACTCTGTAGAGGCTCTCCAGGATGACGGTGAGTAACTGCCTTATTCTCCTTCCTTAACTCTCTCCTCAACCTCATCCTGAGATGTGGCATCAAGTGGAAGCTCCAGATAGCGTGACTATGGAACTCCTGCATTCCTCTCCACCAACACTTCCCTCACCCAACCCTCCCCTTCTATTTGTATACTTTCAAATACCCAAGACCTGCCTCCTGGACATCCTCAGCAGAACCAGGAGGAAGAGCAGCAGCAACCCCATGACAATGATGAGAAGACACTTGATCTTACAGTCCCAGCCATCAGCTCAGACACTAGCACCTGCAAACTTAAGAGGCTAGTTGGGAGCAGCACATGGTGAGTGGGCTGCTAGCAGGCCAGGGTGAAAGGTGAGCTCATCTGCCAGCGAGGTTACAGATGAGTCTATTGCAGGGGACTCAGATGAGAACGAAAATGGGGTGGCATACAGGAGAATGCTGATGACGATATACACTGAGATGCTTGGAGCATTGACAGGCCTGACAGACATCTCCTGACACTGTCTAGCATCATGGAGGAGTCCAGCTCTAATAGGGCAAAAAGTATCAAGCAGGCTTGGAGCCCACACTTTTCCACACTCGCCACAGAAGTGGTGGTCAACTCCATGACAGCGCTGGCAGATCCATCACGATGTGGAGTCTGGTGGCAGCTGTCTCAACCTCCACTGCAGCGCAGGCAGATTCCTCCCAATCTCTGAGTGCTGCAGTGGAAGTTAAGATGGAGATCATGACATTCATGGTTGTTGCGATGTAGGCTCAGACTGCTGCTGTTATGAGTGTGGATCACTGTGCATAGAGGGACATGCAGGCTCTCCCAGCAATCTGTGCTTGAGCAGATTACTAGGATTGCTGAGATGCCGCCTCGCAGGAGTGTCAGTGGCCCTATGGAGGACGAACGTACTGTCCTTTCTCAAGATGACAGCATTATTGCCACTCTGCCTGTGCCCTTGCTGGTGCCTCTCAGCTAGCCAGTTCAGAATGCTGCTATCCATTCTGAGGTGGCGCAGTCCAAAGCCAGCACCTCAAGGCCCAGAGCTGCTCAGGAATGTCCTGCTTTGCCATCTGCTGTCTCCCCCAGTGAAAGCCAGCAACCTTCCACCAGCCATGCTGCAACCACTCGGTAGCACTGCATAGGAGCACTAGGAAATGCATGGGCATTCATAAGACAGGCACTGAGAAAATGCACAAGGATGAATAGTTCATTGTTGTTTCTATAATTGGGTATGTTGCTATACAGAGATGTTTTGAGAAGGTTTTTTGGTGACTTTTATTGTTGAATGTTGGCCAAGGGGACATTGTGATGGGGAATGTGAAATGGCTGTGACAGTGGTGAATAGTAGGTCCATGATCAGATGAGGAAGATGTTGAAGTGGAAGCAGAGCTTCACAATTCACTCATGCACAGTCCATCCACTGACATGGGATCCAGGATGCCTCCTCCTCTGCCTTCTCTTCCTCTTCCCTCCCTCCTTGCAGAGCATCCCCTCTCTGCTTCCTCTGTTCCGTTTCCTGGTAATGTTGCAGACCAGGAGGCACTCACCTGCAACTTGTGGAATGAGCCAATGATTAGCTCAGGTTCAGGTCCCATCTTGCAGCAGAACTCCTGATCATTAGTGGGCGATGCACAAATTTGTGACCAGGACCTGCATTGTCCAAGTTTGGAATCCTGGTGTTACATGGCTATGTGGCATCAGTATATTGCCAATGCATGCAGGGACACACCTGCATGCACCCTTGTTCTGCTGCAATACCACAGACCATGCAGGAAATGACAAACACATGCCAGGAAGCAGCAGTAGGCCTACTTAGTGTCGATTGAGTTTCTAGCTCATAGATTTTAACCTATCCAACAGACAAAATAATGCTATAAAAACAGAAAATGCTGGATACACTGCAGGTCCAGCAGGATCTGTGGTGAGAGAAACAGTGTTAATGTTTCAGGTCTGTGACCTTTCATCAGAAATGAGAGAAGTTAGAAATATAATAGTTTTTGAGAAAGTGAAAAGGGAGAGGGTGGGAAGTAGAACAAAATAAAAGGTCTATGATAAGGTGGAGGGCAGGACAGATTAAATGACAAAGGTTTTCATGGTTCAAAGCCAAAGGGATTGGTAATTCGCCAAGCAAAGAAACAAAAGAGTTGTCTCGAGGAAGTGTTAATAGCAGGATAGCAGCCACCTGAACAGAAAGGAAAGGAATTATGAAAGAAACAAAAGAAAAAACTGAACCAGCACAAAAAAAAATGGGGGGAGAGATTATGATCTAAAATTGTTGAACTCAGTGTTAAGTCCAGAAGGCTGTTAAGTGCCCAGTCAAAAGATGAGGTGCTTTTCCTTGAGCTTGCATTGAGCTTCACTGGGACACTGCAGCAAGCCAAGGACAGAAAGATCAGAATGGGAGCAAGGTACAGAATTAAAATGGCAAGCAACAGGAAGCTTAGGGTCATGCTTGCGGACTGAATGGAGATGTTCCGCAAAGCGGGCACCCAGTTTGCGTTTAGTCTCCCGAATGTAGAGGAGACCACATCATAAGCAGGAATACCTTATACTAAATTGAAGTATAAATCACTGTTGGAAGGAGTGTTTGAGGTCTTGGACAACGCTTGGATGGAAAGGTACCTTCAGAAGGGGAGGGTGTGTTGAGTGTGTCTGAGGAGAGGACTTGGTGTCATGACAGGAATGATCCCTTCAGAATGCTGAAAGGGGAGGCGTTGATGTGTTTGGTGGTGGCATCTCACATGATGTAGCGGAAATGGTGTAGGATGATCCAATGAATACAGAGAAAGATGTGGACATGGGGAACTCTATAATGGTTCTGGGGTGGAGGGGAATGGGTGACAGCAGAAGTGCATGAAATACAACGGACACGTTTGAGGGCCTTGTCAACTGTTATGTATTTGCCAATTTGCTGGATATTTTATATATCTGATTTATCTCAAAGCAATGCAGATATGACACTAGTTCTATATCAGCAAGTTTTATTTATAGTACTTTAAAATATCTCAGCACTTACAAGATTTCAGCACATTGTCTCTATAGAACACAGTCTCTTTACCCGGAACCTTCTCAATGGTTTCCATTCATTAACACTCAAGCAATTAAGCACAATGAACATTGGTCAGTGAACAGACTAACACAATCAAACACAGATCAATTAAACCATTGAACACTACATCTTTTCCCCCTTTTGACTAAAGATATTATTTTTGATTAAAGTATTCTGAACAACAAATCTATATATACATCAAGTCATTTCTTAGTGTTCAACTTGTCCTTTTTCTCTAAGTACAGAAATGGTCTTTGAGATATGAAGGTCTGTTAGGTCTGCAATTAGATTCACAAATGTGAGGTTGTGATCAACTTGATGAGGCATATGATTAACATTACTCATAGGAAAAGGAAATGTATTTTCATAACCACTGTCCTCAAAATATCCTGGTCTACTCCCTATCAAACATCTCACGTTCCACTTGGTGTTGTCATCCAACAGATAAGCATTGGTACCCAGTAACCGCTTGATCTGCTTTGGACGTCATACTGATGAAGCAAGTTTGTGGTTCCGATTTGGTCATTTGATTCGAACACAATCTCCAACTTTAAATTGTGGTTCCCTTGCTCCTGTACGTTTGTCAAAATATGCTTTTCTATTACTAACTCTGTCCACGACAGTAGTATGACTAAGCATATCAGCTACTCAGTTGTGTGAATCTTCAAGATACTCAACCTCGAAATTATACTGATGAAGACGATCTGACCATCTGTAAATGTGTACAGGTTGATGACCTGATCCTGACATAGCTAACAATGTAGTCAACGCTTGGTGATCGGTGTGGAGAGTACACATTCTATCAAAAAGATACATGCATAGATGCAAGCTAGTGCTTCCCGCTATCCAGTAGAGTATTTACATTCAGTTTATGACAATGGGCGTGATGCAGAAGCTATCAGTCATTTGCATCCTTCAATGAACTGAGAGTACAGCTCCAATTGCAGTTCCTGACGCATCTGTTGTGACAGAGAGTTCCGCATGTGAGCTGAAATGCATGAGCACTGGCAAAGATAGTATCAATGTTTCAAAGGCTGTTTGCTGTGCAATTTTCCCTATTGAGCATCTTTGGTTTTTCAAACATGTCTGGAGTGGATGCGAGTTGCGCCCCAGTTGGTGTCTGCCTCCAGCCATCTGGAGCGCCAGACAAGGGCTGAGGATGTCACAGAGGAGGGTGATGGTGCCACCCCTCATGGGGCACCTTCACATCTTCAGCCTCCTTGGCTCCTCTAACTGTGGGAAACTCTGTGCAGCAGGGCCAAATGGTGAAGGCTGCCCCAGCAATGATGCAGGTGCAGCAGCCTCTGGAGATGTCCTCTCGGGCACCTTCACAAGGACAACCAGCTTTTGCATCTCAGCCGCAGGCAGAGACCAGTGAGCAAACTGCCTCCACCTCTGAGGCTACAAGGGGAGCACCGCATACAAATGTTCAAGCACGGAGGTCACCGCATTGCGTGTAGCACTGAGTGGGTCACTGGTCTTTTTACTGTCTATGTGAACATTCATTTTATAAATAATCACAATTCAAGGCACACGTTTGAAACTTTTATATGCAGCGTGACCAAAAAAGTAGTATGAGGTGATGAAGGAGATCATGTGATGAAAAATAGATATAATAGTAATAATTAGGAAAGAATAGAGATAATTAATAACACTTAATTAGGCAGAATTCAGATATAATTAATACATTACATTTTAGGAATAAAGATTCATTGAATACAATTAAAGATAGAATAAACTGTCAGTTTTCAAGATTCACTGGATTTCCCTTTAAGAGCAGAGTTAAAAAATTCATGATTCATTTTTAGTTAAAAAAAATCCATCCCAACATTTCTGCTACATTGGAATCTGTAACAAAAATACCTTTTAAGTTAAAAAAAATCCATCCTAATGTCTCTTCTACATTGGAATTTATAAACTAGTTAGAAAATGAGACATACTGTACATGATATACTGATAACTATAATCCTAATTAGTTGCTAATGATAATGACACAGGCAGACTGTCTTAAGAAGATGGTACAAGGTAGCACCAAAGAACTATTACGAATGATCAATCAGAAAATGGCACATCACGTACAAAAAATAGATGTCATGTAACCTAAGTTAACCCGAAAAGAAAAAAGCAGTTACTGCACAACGTTTGTTTAAAAAGCTTTTAAGAATAAACACATTCATAGAGTCACAGAGTTATACAGCACAGAAACAGGCCCACCATGTTTGTGCCAGCCATCAAGCACCTATCTATTCTAATCCCATTTTCCAGCACTTGGCCCGTAAACTTGTATGCTATGGCGTTTCAAGTGCTCATCTAAATACTTAAATGTTATGAGGGTTCCTGCCTCTACCACCCCTTCAGGTAGTGTGTTCCAGATTCCAACCACACTCTGGGTGAAAAATGTTTTCCTCAAATCCCCTCTAAACCTCCTGCCCCTTGCCTTAAATCTATGCCCCCTGGTTATTGACCCCTCCACTAAGAGAAAAAGTTTCTTCCTATCTATCCTATCAATGCCCCTCATAATTTTGTATACCTCAATCAGGTCCCCCCTCAGCCTTCTCTGCTCTAAGGGAAACAAGCCTAGCCTATCCAGTCTCTCTTCATAGCTGAAATGCTGCAGCCCAGGCAACACCCTGGTGAATCTCCTCTGCACCCTCTCCAGTGCAAGCACATCCTTCCTATACAGCGGTGATCAGAACTGTACACAGTACTCCAGCTGTGGCCTAACTAGCGTTTTATACAGCTCCATCATAACCTCCCTGCTCTTATATTCTATGTCTCGGCTAATAAAGGCAAGTATCCCACATGCCTTCCTAACCACCTTATCTGCCTGTGCTGCTGCCTTCAGTGATATATGGACAAGTACACCAAGATCCCTCTGACCTTCTGTAAATTAAAATTACATTGAAATTAAATAACCAATAAAACAAAGGCTTGAATTTAACGCCCTCCAAAAGGGGCTGGTGCTGGGGGTGTGGGATGGAGGGGTTTAAAATGCAGCGGAAGGCTGGGGAGCCCTTCCCGACCCGCTCCCGGCTCCGATGCCAATTTCTGAGGGGCAGTAGCGAGAAATGGCCCGCCTGGCCCAGGCCAATTATTTATTTTTATTTATTTATTTAGAGATACAGCACTGAAACAGGCCCTTCGGCCCACCGTGTCTGTGCCGACCAACAGCCACCCATTTATACTAACCCTGCAGTAATCCCATCTTCCCTATCACCTACCTACACTAGGGGCAATTTACAATGGCCAATTTACCTAACAACCTGCAAGTCTTTGGCTGTGGGAGGAAACCGGAGCACCCGGCAAAAACCCATGTGGTCACAGGGAGAACTTGCAAACTCCACACAGGCAGTACCCAGAATCGAACCCGGGTCCACCTACCGCCACCAATATTTTACCCTTGGCTGGCCTCAGAAAACCCGCCTGATGAAACTAGGCGGCCTTCTGGCGGGCTGGGCCCTCCTTATTGAGCACTCTGTGCCGCACAGAGAGCCGCCCCTGAAGCCCCAACTGCCCCCAATGCACAAGACGCCTCCCCGCCCCCCTAACTGATCCCTCTTGCCTCACCAGGGCCCGACTGATCATCCCCGTTGAGGCCGTAAAAATCTACCTTTTCCCGGGCGCCGTCCGTCATCTTCCTCCCGAAGCTGGGTGTAGTCCCAGCAGTGGCCACCACTCCCAGTGGCGCTGCTGGGACTAACAGCTCCATTCGGCGGGACTTCCTGTCTCAATGAGGTGTAAGTCTCGCCCAAGATCAATTAAGGGCCTGGGGATCGTAAAATCCTTCTGGATCCCCAGGCCTGGTGCAGGCAGGCTCGCTACTGACTTTTTGGCTGGTGGACCAGTCCCCCCGCCCACCGTAAAATTCCAGTCAAAGTCATATTATTTAATTTCTGAGTATCCCCTTATCATGAAATTGTGAGCTTTTATCTGGTTAAAATGTTTGGAGTGTTTTATATAAAAATCAAGGAGAGGGCAAAGGCTCTGGGCACATGTGCATCCTTCATTGGTGGTAAGAGTTTAGATATTCCAGCCTTCATTTTCAATAGGTGTGTTAGGACAGTCACCTCAGAGTGCATTGCATCCCTTGCCCTTCATCCTGGGCCACGGCACTCAGTTGAAACAGTCCTGAATCAAAAAATCCCCGACATTCATGGCATTCCAACGAACCCTTCGGGCCCGTGCCGTTGCCTGCCCACCTCCTTGTGCAGCCAGGGCACCTCGGCGTTCTGCATACTCCCCCTCAGCTTCCTTCTCCTTTCTCACCTCGTGCTCCTCCGATGAGCTATCTGGTTCCAAAGTCTCACCGTCCTCAAAGTCTACACCTCTCTGGAGGACCATGTTATGAAGGATGCAGCAGATCACCACAATGACAGAGACCTTTGTAGGAGTGTAATGGAGGGTACCATGCCACCCAACTGGTCCGGCACCAGAATCGCATTTTGAGAAGCCTGATGGCTTTCTCAATGACAGTCCTTGTGAGCAGATGGCTTTGGTTGTATCACTTCTTTGCCTCTGCCTGGGGCCCTTGTACATGGGTGAGTAGCCATCTCTTCAAGGGATATCTATTGGCCCTAGAATCCATCCACAGATTATGTGGGGGCGGAATGAAGATCTGCAGCAGCCTGGACTGGCAGAGGATGAAAGAGTCATAGCAGCTGCCAGGAAAGCGAGTGCTCACATGGAGGAAGCTCTTGTTGTGGTCACAGACCAACTGAACGTTGAGGGAGTGGAAGCCCCTCCTGTTGATGAATCTGACTGGCCTGTACCAGTGTCATGTGCCTTGATGGCTACAAGCAATCATAGAAACATAGAAAATAAGAGCAGGAGTAGGCCATTCGGCCCTTGAAGCCTGCTCCGCCATTCATTATGATTATGGCTGATCATCCAACTCAGTAATCTGTTCCCGTTTTCGCCCCATATCCTTTGATCCCTTTAAACCCAAGAGCTATATCTAACTCCTTCTTGAAAACATGGAATGTTTTGGCCTCAACTGCTTCCTGTGGTAGCAAATTCCACAGGTTCACCAGTCTCTGGGTGAAGAAATTTCTGTCCTGACAAATCTTTTCACCCAGAGAGTGGTGAACCTGTGGAATTCGCCACCACAGAAATCGATTACACCCTGCACCTGGGGGAATCCAGAGATGGCAGCGAAACCCACTGCCTCTGTGCCTGCGAGGCCTCATCTGCCGTGAAATAAATGTATTGCTCAGTTCTGGCATATAGGACATCAGCAACCTGTGAGATGCAGTGATGTGCAGCTATTTGCAAGATGCCACTAAGGTCCGCAGTTGATCCTTGGAAGGAGCCGGAAGCGAAGAAGTTCAAGGCCACATAACTTTGATGGAAGGGTATGGCGACCAGTGCTGTGAGGTGTGAAGTCCTTGGCGACATATGTCTGTGACCACCTGCCGGTGAGTCGCAGTCACCTGCGGCGCTGGGCCTCTTTCATCTTCAGGTAGCTCCTTCATTGGTGGTAGATCCTATGTGGAGGGTATGGCATGCCCTGCCTGCCCCTCATTCCTCTCCCCTGCCATCCTGATGCCTGGAGCTCCGTCCTTCCTGTGGAAGGTGTTGCCCCTCAGCACCACTGAGCCCAAAGTCTGGGAGCCGTGCCCCCATTACCAGCTGCTGCCTTTCTTGTGGTCAGCTGGTTGCCCAGTTGTCCTTGGCTGCCTTGCCCCCTGCTCCTCTGCTCCCACGATGCCAGGAAGGTAACGACCCCCTGCACTGCCCAAGAACTGACTGCCCACTCTCCCTGCCACCTGTTCAGCGCCAAGGGCACCTGTTTCCCAATGGCCGAGTATCCCCTCTGCAGCATTGAAACCTTTATGCCTCTGGGGTAATTCCCTGGGGTGGCCATGACTGGCTTCCCAAACTGTACCTGCTTCCTTTCACCTGGTCTACCCAGTGTATCCCGGGGGCCCCGTAAACTCTGAACTTCCCCCATTAATGAGCTATTAATGAGCTCACCAAGTCCCATTAAGTGACCTGAATCAGCGATTAGTTAGAATCACAATCCTGCCCTCCCCTTGCCCTAATGAACAGGGCTGGCGCCAGGGATGGCGTTGCAGAGCGAGCATGCCAGCCGGCACTGGGATTTTCGGGCCCCGATCGCCTTTGTTCTCATCCTCAGCAGGGCCATAAAATTCAGTACGCTGTTCCTCACTGAGATTTAGGTAGGAGAATTGCTCTGAACACTCTGGACGGGTCTGGTATCCTGCTGAGAGCTCTTTGCCCTGCTCTCTGTTGCCTCTGCTCATTTTTTCTGTCATACTGTGGGCCAAGGAAGATGCAAACTATTGTATCCATGTCTGGGATCAAGTGGTTTGTGCAGAATCCTTGAAGTCAGGACAAAGTCCTTCAGCAAATGCCACACCACTCCCTGTAGACTTTGGCAACTTTATACAACTCTGGAAACCACCAAACACTTCTACAGGTACAGAAAGAGCCAGTAGAAATCAATCAGCAACTAACCTGAAAGTAGTTGATGATTCCTTTAAATAGTGCTGGTGGGAGGTTCTTCCTGCTGCTGAACATGTGTTCAGCTGTGTGAGGTTAAGAGAGTACATTAGCTGAACTGTTGAGCTCCAAAATGGCACCGCTGGCATCAAATCAGCATTGCATTCTGATTAACGCATGATCTGCCTGCTCTGCATAATTTTTGTGGCCATTCCCTGCATGCGCATGCTGACGCCCTCACCAAAATGACATCTGCCGCAGCCAGCACTGAAAGTGCACAGGCAAGCTGCAGATGCCTATTTGGAGGCAAACTGGTACCTGTAGCATCGAAAATTGGGCGCTATGCATCTGAATTTTGTGACCTTTCAATTTTCAGCCTGCAGTCTAACAGATCTTAATAATTTGTTGAACTACAATAGTTACTTCTTTGAACTCCAGATTGTGTATTAAATTTTAATCCCATAAAGATCAGAATTTAAATCCATTAGCTGTAAACAGTTACTAATATTATTACATTGAAATTGTAATATTGTAATATACATGTAAATAGAACATCAAACGAAGGAAACACTAAGCATGGCCACTGCCAATGAATATTGCACTTATTACCTACCGAGCTCTGTAGAACAGTAGGAAGGAACCTATATCAAGGCATTACAAGAAAAAATATTCTTAAAGGGGGTTAGCTGTAGTTATTGTTTCAGCTTAGACCTAAGTTTTCAAAGCATTTCGGAGTTCATTGTAGAAGTTGACTAATGAATTTGCCATTGCAGTGTCCACTACAGCCTGTGGCAGCATTCCTCGTAAATCAGTCTGAATAAAGCCAGTCAAGAGGCTGTGGTCAGGGTCACTCTTCAGAGGAATGCAAAACCATCCACATGGGTGATTAAATCCACGTACAAAATTAGGTTGTTTCTTTCCATATTCAACACTGACTCCTGTATTGGGTTAACAAGAAGATTGTTCTTTAATACAGCTAGACATTTCAAAGCATTACTCTCCAAAATAACTAAATCCTTCTTCCATGTATATTGCAAGTATATTACATGTACTGAATAGAGTTCAAATTACCAAAAAAAAGCATAGCATGGAAACAATGATGAATTCTTTTTAAAATTGGATTGTATTTATCACCTTTTTTAAAAAAAAGCTGAATAGAACACTAATTTCTGCTATATGTATTAGGTAGATCTGTTTAAGTGGGGATGGGTTGAAACTATACAGCAAATGTTACTAATGTGCAGCATTGGCACAAAGCTTTGCCCACTGGGAGCACACACCAGGCTCTCCGAGATGCGCAATTTGTATAATTAACTTTTATATAGGTAATTATTCCTGGTGTTTGTGAATTGCTGTACTGTGTTCAAGATATCAGAGTCAAAATTTTCTCTTTTTCAGCTACCTGCAGAAATCTGGGAGCAACTCAGCTACAAATATATAAAATGGAGAATTTTCTACTAGGCCTTGACAATCAGTAGATAATGAAATAGCTGCATGAGAAATGAATGGATGTAAGCAGTTTATGACTAATGAATTTGCAATAGGTGAAAGAATAACCTCGATGCTGATTGTCTTTGAAATTAAAACCTCTAGCAGACTGATATAACAAAAAATTGCAATTGACATTTCAATTGTAACATCTTACAGTTCTAGAAGACTGAGTTGCTTTATCATTACTTTCTACCCATAATTCCACACACTTCCAGATTTCCAATCTCAGCTGTGAATTCATGGGAAGGGCTGCATTTTACAATGGCAAGCTACAAAGATGGCGGCCCGCACACACGCGCTTTATCCCGTGCAGCCGCTGCGATATTAAATGCAGCGGATCATTTACATGGCAAGGGAGGACTGCGTCCCCCCCACCCCCCCGATGATGTGAAGGGGGTGGGCAATCTGTTCCCGGTAATGGCATCTGGCGCCATTTTTAAAGGGCTTCCAGCCCTTACATTTAATTTCAATATTTAAAGAAATAGGCACTTCACATCTTATTTGAACAATGAAACAAATGTTTCCATCCCCTCTCCCACCTCCCAATATCCACTTACTTCATTCCTTGCCCTCTCACCTCGCCTCCCTTGTGTACCTGACCTCCCACCCACCCCACCCAAAGTTCATTAACCTTTATCTTCAACCCCTTCCCAACATCCCCTCCACCAATCGGAATAGTTTTCCCTGCCCCACTGGCACTGAAATATTTACCGCTCCCCACCAGTGTCCTGCATCAGATCTCCGAATGGAGACCGATGACACAGGGGTGACGACCTCTGCCACCAATATGGCAATGGAACGGTCAGCGGGAACGGGTAAGTAATGCATTCATTTGCATTTTTGACTATGGTAATGTTGGTCCTATCGCTGAGCAGTGGGTGGGAGGGAGGGGGGGGTGCCGCCACGAGGCCTCACTGCCGGCAATATGGGGTCAGGCCTTCCCAGTGTCGAGGCCCATGGCGGGCCTCTCCCGGAGGCATTTTCTGGGTCCTCCTGCTACGACCCTCAATGTCGGCCGGGGAACGGTAATATCCAGCCTGAAGAATTCGGGCAGACGCATGTTCCTCCAGGGAAGGGGAGAAAAGAGGTTGTAAACTTAGCTACATGTGCTCACCACAAGACAGCAGCCCATCCTGATAATCTGTGGTATAGGAGAGGTCGATGAACTCTCTTGGGGCAATGGCATTCCACAACTGTCCTGCTGTGGTGTATTGCATCAAACAACAACCCTGCTGTGTAAAATTACAGGAGGTTAATAAATATTTAATAAGATATTTTTTCCATATTCCACTTTCTTGGCTATCTTCTTGTATAAACAACAAGTTGCATTTATATAGCACTTTTAACATAGTAAAACTTCCCATGGCACTTCACAGGAGTATTATCAACAAAATCTGACATGTATAAGGAGACATTAGCACACATGATCAAAAGTCTGGTCAAACAGGTAGGTTTTAAGGAGTGTCTTAAAGGAGGAGAGAGAGGTGGAGAGGTTGAGAGAGAGAATTCCAGAAATTAGGGCCTTGGCAACTGAAAACACAGCTGGTGGAAGTTACAGAGATAGGGAGGAGCAAGGCCTTGGAGGGATCTGAAAACAAGGATGAGAATTTTAAAATTGAGGCTTAGCTAGACCAGAAATCAATGTAGGTTAGTGAGCTCAGGGGTGACGGATAAACAGGACTTGGTGCAAGTTTTGGATGAACTCAAGTTTATGTAGGGTGGAAGATGGGAAGCCAGCCAGGAGAGCACTGGAATTATCAAGTTTAGAGGTAACAAAGGCATGGATGAGGATTTTAGCAGAGGGTGAGCTGAGTCAGGGGCAGAGTCAGTTGGGGGGGGGGGCGGGCGGGATATTCCGGAGGTGGAACTAAGCGGTTCTGGTGATGTCACGAATTATGTGATCAGAAGCTCATCTTGGGGTTAAATATGAGAGGCTCTGAACTGTCCGGTCCAGCATCAGGCATTTCAAGGCAGAGGGATGGAGTCAGTCAATATTTAGTTGGAGGAAATTTCTGCTTCCCTAGTACTGGATGTCGGACAAGCAGCCTAACAATTTAGAAATAACAGAGGAGAAGGAGAACATTATCCATTTTCCATTCCATCTAGATCACATTCTCCCTCTCATCCCCTCCCCACCGACCCCAACTTTAGACCTGAATCACATTCACCATCACCTCCCAATTGTTCTCTCCATGTTTCGCCTCCAATCTCCTGTCCTGTCTCCCCTCCAATGTCCTACCCAACACCCCCCCCCCCCCCCCGAGATTTCCTGTCCTGTGGCTCCCCCACTTCAACCTCCGGTCCTGTTTCACCTGTAATATATTGCCCTCCCCTCCCCTCCCCCCACTCCAATTTCCTGTCCTGTTGCCCGCCACCCTGGAATCTCCTAGTTTTTGGACCACAGCTGTCAAGCCAGAACCATATTATTCGGTACACAATGGCCTGAGGACTATTCTATGCCCAAAGGACACGATATTGTCAGTGACTTAAGCACTTTAAATGCTTGGAGTCTGTGCAATCTGTTAATGGCTTATTAAATAGCCTATTTAAATGCACACAATGCAAGATCTCATAATATAACAACCATGTCAAAAATGTAGCGATTTAACCAATACAAAAGCCAAATACTATGGATGCTGGAAATCTGAAACAAAAACAGAAAATGCTGGAAATAATCAGATGAGGCAGCCACTGTGGGGAGAGATCTTTCATCAGAACTGGACAACAGGTTCTCAGCAAGTACAGAGGCAGGGAAGGCAGGGGACGGGGAGGGAGAACAAAAGGGAAGGTCTGTGATAGGGTAGAAAGCAGGAGATTAAGTGACAAAAGGATGATGATGCAAGGTAAATGCCTTAATTTATAGGCTGCGTTTGCTGACAATGCGACCACTAGGTGGCACTGTACTCGCACATGCATAAATGCAGTCTGTTCCTCTGAAATGTCACTGTCTGCGACGTTCAAGCAGCTGCCAGGATTAAAGATGCCACTGCTCAATTTATCACAGAAAAACAACTTCAACCCATGGCAGCACACAATGGACATGTTTGACACTCGGAGAATGTTGCGCTGTTTAAAGCCTCATCAGAAGGACAGCACCTCTGACAGTGCTGCACACCCACCGTAATTCTCTGAGGTTTCAGTGCCATTCCACTCTCTGGTCGCTCGCTCGCTCCCCACCCCCCCATCCTGCTCTCCGGCCGCTTGCTCCCTGCTTCCCTCCCCGCCCGCTCTCCGGCCACTCGCTCCCCACTTCCCCCTCCCCCCATCCCTCCAGATGCTGGCTCTAGGTTGCAGGCCGTGCCGCTTCCCTCCTCTCGGTCACTCACTCCTACATCGCCCCGTCACCCCTCACAGCCCGCCTTGCTTCTTTGGGTGGCGCAGTAAGGAACGATGGAACATTGGAGCGAGTGGCTGAGAGGAGGGAAGTGGCACGGCCTAGAGATAGTGTCTGGAGGGATGGGGGGGTGGTGTTGTGGGGGGAAGCAGGGAGCATGTGGCTGGAGAGCGGGAGGGGGGTGGGGAAGCAGGGAACGAGCGGCTGGAGAGTTGGTGGGCTGGGGGAGAGAAGCGGGGAGCGAGCTCTTGCAACCTTTGAAGGGCTTTGGTCCTCAACTGAGAAGAGTTCCACCGAAGATTTACAAGGATGCAATGGGAGAAATTCCGATGGCAGCCTGCGAGCATAATGAGCACAGCAAGGTCATAGAACATGAACGAACAATTAATCTGTTTTTCTGGATGTTGATTAATATAAGAATGTTGGTCATGGCACTGGGAGGATTCCCGCTTTTCACTGAATTGTGTCATGGGATTTTCTTCATATATCCATCAAGGTGAGTGCCGTTAATGCAGGGAAATGGAACAGTTTCCACTTCAGGCACTTCACAGGAGCATTATAAAGCAAAATTAGACACCGAGACACATAAAGCCATTCCTTCAGCTGCCTTGGCCCCAAGTTCTGAAACATCCTCCCTAAACCTCTCTACCTCACTTTAAGATGCTCCTTAAAACCTATTTCTTTGTCCAAGCTTTTGGCCATCTGCCCCATATGTATTTCATATAGGACCCTTACAGTGTAACCCAGAGACACCCAGTTCTCCCCTCAATGGGATTATTAATGCCCATGTGAACCAGTGGAAAAGGAAGACTAGGTCTCAGTTTAACATTTCATCCGAAAGCCAGGATCTCCAACCATCTAGCATTCTATCAGTATTGTATTGGAGTCTCAGCCTAGATTATATATTCAATAAAAGTTGACAATTATTAATGCCGTTCATTATTAACAAAAGCAAAGCACAAATGTAAATTTAATATTCATTAAAAGATATGAGGAACTTCAAATGATTTCATCAGGCTGCAGTTCAAGCGAGTCAAACTTTGTCAACATCGAGAAATGCAACTTTGGCACTTAGAAAATGTTACCCTGCAAAGTAGCCAAGCAACTTTCAGTCTATGAATTAGCAATTCGCTAAAAATGAACTGAAGTGTCAAATCTTATTGGCTACATGAGACAAATGACTGCTACCATGAGGTAAAGCTCCTTCATCTGGATCCTGAAAATGTTAAATAGTATGATAGCAACACATCTTTATGATGGGAAAAAGTACCTGGAAAGCTAAGAATTCAAGAGGAATGGACAGAGAAAAAGAATCGAACATTTTGAAAAGTAGTACATTGAAAAAAGCATAACCAAATCCCATGAAAAGGTTTAATTTTCCCTGTGTGCAGGATTTCAGAGGAAAATCTCCCAACGGATGCTGGAGGCAAATCGTCAAAAAATACAGGAATGCAAGGTGTTTGTCACTAGTCTATGAATCATCTTACCTGTTCAAATTCACCAATAATGTCCAAAGAGGTCATGAGGCTGTCCCAATCTAATCTATATGGGCCAGGACGAATGTAATCCACTATCCTGTTTGGAGCTTCCTTCACAATTCCTTGAGTTTTGTACCTGAGAATTACATTCAAGTGCCTTGTTAAAAATTTATATAAAGATGTTCTTCGAAATGAACATAGACATTTTTCTTAAAGAAAAGATAACAATGCCTGTTCCCATAGTAATGATGTTTTAAACCAGCACTATCCTTCCCTTCTCCCCTAAACTTGTGTCACTTCTAATCTCCTGCATTCTTCCTCATGGTTTACCATGCCCCTCTTCTACCTTGGTATTAAACTTTGATATCATTGCTTTTGTACCTATGCCCAAATCCTTGGTATAAATGAAAAACAAAAGGTTCCAGCACAGACATGGTAGAGGTATATAAAATTATGAGAGGCATAGATAGGATAGATAGCCAGAGTCTGTTTCCCATGGTTAGGGGTGACTGAAACTAGAGGGCATAGATTTAAGGTGAGAGGTAGAAGGTTTAAAGGGGATCAAAGGGGTAAATTTTTCACACAAATAGTAGTGGGTATCTGGAATGAGCTGCCTGAGGAGGTGGTGGAGGCAGGAACAATAGCGACATTTAAGAGGCATCTGGACAGGAACCTGAATGAGCAAGGCATAGACGGATATGGAATTAATGCAGGCAGGTGGGATTAGTATAGATAGGCATTATGGTCGGCATGGAAGCAGTGGGCCGAAGGGCCTGTTTCTATGCTGTACGACTCTATGACAATCCCACATCTTGCCAATCTGAAAAAATCTATTTATCCTCTTTCCTTTTGTTCCCAAAGCCACCAGTCTACCTATCCATGCAGCTACATTCCTTTCAATACAGTGTCCCTTACTTTTAGTAACAAGTCTCTTATGTAACTCCTTATTAAAAAGCTTCTGAAAATCCATAAATCAAATACAGGAGCTTTCCTGGACATGCACCGAATGCATTGGATCTCCTCCACATAAATATTGGAATATTTGCCCTATTTTCGTCTGAGGGAAGATGGAATGTTGGCAACTGTAGGACTCAAGCAAAGCATGACCATGTAATTAATGTTCAAGGGGGTCCTTCCACCTCATTTTCTTCAAAGCTTACTGGAATGGTACCCTGTCAAATGGGAACCTGAAGAAGCTGGTTTTGGACCTTGCACCTGAATCCCCCTGAGAATGGAGTAACATGGAAGAGAAAAAAAAGAGGCTGGCGAAAGCAGTTTCATCTTTCACTTTCAGCTTCCTCACAAATCTGAAGACCTTCTGACTGCAATTTCCCAACAGTAGCCAGAAGGCTGCGAGCTCAGCAACCAGGCCTACATCACAGACCTAAAAGGCCTGCAGCAATGCTTGAATTCCTGCCCTTGTTTCAAGGCACAAAGTCCTGCCTGGAGCACACTTCCATCATGGAGGGAAGTGAGACGGAATTATGTCAAATGAAAATAGTAAGTGCTGGCAATACTCAGCGGGTCAGGCAGCATCTGTGGAGAGAGAAGCAGAGATGACATTTCAGGTCTGTGACCTTTCATCAGAACTGGCAAAGTTAGAAAAAGGAATTATGTCAATCCTGACCTGTCACAATACCACCTCTTCTGGAGAAAATTCCAGAGCCTAGGTTCTAGGCAACTGAAGGTGCAGCTGCCAATGGTGCCGCAGAGGTCATGGAAGATGCACAAGAGGCCAGCGTTGAAGGGATGCAAAAGTACTGAGGGTCATATGGCTGGAAGAGGTTATGGAGAAAGAGAGGGCCAAGGCTATGGAGGGATTTAAATGCAATGAGTGGCGCAGTGGTTAGCATCACAGCTCCAGCGACCTGGGTTCGGTTCTGGGTACTGCCTATGCAGAGTTTGCAAGTTCTCCCTGTGACTGCGTGGGTTTCCTCCGGGTGCTCCGGTTTTCTCCCACAGCCAAAGACTTGCAGATTGATAGGTAAATTGGCCATTGTAAATTGCCCCTAGTGTAGGTAGGTGGTAGGAGAATTGAGGGAAGGTGGGGATGTGGTAGGGAATATGGGGTTAATGTAGGATTAGTATAAATGGGTGGTTGATGGTCGGCACAGACTCGGTGGGCCGAAGGGCCTGTTTCAGTGCTGTATCTCTCTATGACTCTAAAATGAGAATTTTAAATTTGAGATATCGGTGGACTGGGAGCCATGTATATCAGTGAGCACAGAGAGGGCGGAGCAAGTTTCGATATGGATGGTAGAGGTTTGGATGAGCTCAGATTATGGAGGATGGAAGGTCAAGCAGGAGATCATTGGAATAGTTGCATCTGGATTTAACAAAAACATGGGTAAGGGTTTCAACAGCAGCTGGGCTGATCCAAAGGCAGAGATAGCCAATATTACCATAAACCATATAGGCTTTAATTTCCTACCTTGTACCCTTTTTCAAACAGAGGTGGAACATTTGCCATTCTGCAGTCCTCGGCACAATTCCCATTTCAAAAGACCTTTGGAAAATTATGGTTTGTGCCATTTTTTTGTTCCATCCATTCATTAGATGCGGGCGTCACTGGCAAGACCAGCATTTATTGCCCTCAAGGTGGCGGTGAGCTGATTTCTTGAACTGCTGCAGTCCATATCATGAAGATGCTCTCCTCAGTGCCGTTAAGTAGAGAGTTCCAGGATTGTGACACAGCGACAATGAAGAAAAGGTGATATATTTCCAAGTCAAGATGGTGTGAGACTTGGGGGGAAACTTGCCAGTGGTGGTGTTCCCACATACCTGCTGCATTTGTCCTTTGGGTGGTAGAGGTTGTGGGTTTGGATGGTGCTGTAAAAGAAACCTTGGGAAGTTGCTGCAGTGCATCTTGCAGATGGTACACACTGCTGCCACTGTGTGCCAGTGGTGGAGGCAGTGAATGTTTAAGGTGGTGGATGGGATGCCAATCAATCGAGCTGCTTTGTCCTGGATGATGTCAAGATTCTTGAGTGTCGTTGGAACTGCATTCATGCAGGCAAGTGAAGAGTATTCCATCACACTCCTGACATGTGCCTTCCAGATGGTGGAAAGGTTTTGGGAAGTCAGGAGGTAAATTACTTGCTGCAGAATTCCCAGCCTCTGACCTGAGGCTGGTCCAGTTCAGTTTTTAGTTAATGGTAACCTTTACGATATTGATGGCGGGAGATTCAGCAATGGTAATGCTGTTGAATGTCAAGAGGAGATGGTTATATTCTCTTTATTGGAGATGGTCATTGCCTGGCACTTGTATGGCATGAATGTCAGTTGCCACTTATCTGCCCAAGCCTGTTGTCCAGGTCTTGCTGTATGGGGGCATGGACTGCTTCATTATCTGAGGAGTTGCGAATTGTACTGAACTCCGTGCAATCATCAGCCAACACCCCACTTCTAACTTTATGTTGGAGGGAAAGTTATTGATCAAGCAGCTGGAGTTGCTTGAGCCTAGGACACTACCCTGAGGAACTCCTGCAGTGATGTCCTGGGGCTGAGATGATTAGCCTCCAACAACCACAGCCATCTTCTTTTGTGCTAGGTATGCCTCCCCCAGATTCCCATTGACTTCAACTTCACTACGGCTCCTTGATGCCGCACTCAGACAAATGCTGCCTTGATGTCACGGGCACTCAGTCTCACCTCATCTCTGGAAATCAGCTCTTTTGTCCATGTTTGGACCAAGGCTATAATGAGGTGTGGAGCCAACTTGTCCTGGCGGAACCCAAACTGAGCATCAGTGAACAATATCTTCCATCACTTTGGTGAAGATTAAGAGTAGACTGATGGGGTGGTTCTTAGTCAGATTGGATTGGTCCTGTGTTTGTGGACAGGACATACCTAGGCAATTTTCCACTTTGTCGAGTTGATGCCAGTGCTGTAGCTGTACTGGTACAGCTTGGCTAGCGGCAAAATATCAGTAGAAGCAGAGATGGTAGAGGTAATGGATGCGATGAAGTGCGATAGGCAGGATGTACTGGAAAGGCTTGTGTCGGGCAAGCCCCCCACCTGCAAAGACTGAGGCACACATTATTTCGCCACATGAACATTAAAACTTAAAATTGCAAGCCCCTGACTGGAAAGACATTTGCATGGTAACAGACAGTGTTGGAACAAGGGACAAAGGGCCATGCCCTGACTCAACCAACAATGGACTTTTGATTACCAGACGTTGAAGGTGGGGGAGCTAGCATTCCAGGTTGACTGCTAAGATAGCAGAATCCACAAACACAGAAGAAGTGGTCAGACCAGTTTGTCACATGACTAGCTGGCTATTGAGTTTTGAACTTCCAACAAGAGATTTGAACTCAAAGCTCCTGGCTCCTGGTTTGAGAAGACTTCTCTCCTGCCTGCTCATCTCTCGGGGAACTGAATCTTGTGAAAACACGTGAACCTCAAAGAGAGGCCTCCTACGTGAACAAGGTTTAAGAATACTGGGCCCCTTCGAAAAGTACAATCAAGTCAGCTTGAAGCACAGTAAACAAGAAACTCTTCTGAAATTGCCTCAAGCCCCTCTCTAATATATTTTCCTCTCCTCTTTTCTGTCCCTATTTGCATGTGTGTATCGCATTTGCATGCTAGCTTAGGCGCATCGTATATCCGTAGGCGTGAACCGTATTAGAGTTTAAGTTTAAGTAAGTTTAATAAATTTCACTTTTCTCTTTTAAACCGAAGAAAGCCTGTTTATGCTCATTTCTTTACCTTATAATTGGAAAGCTGTGAACAAGGATTCACAAAGGGGGAGCTCAAAACACAGTGTGTTTAAAATTAAACCCTGTTACAATAAGACCAAGTGAAGATTGTAACAGACCCCTAGACACCTTTCTCACCTGGTCGTAACATTAGCTATAAGAGTGGATAAGTCATCTGGTTTCAATGGCTTCTAATCTTCCCTAGATACGGGGGAGGTACCAGAGGATTGGAAAGTGGCAAACGTGACACCCTTGTTTAAGAAAGGGTGTAAGGGCATTCCTCGTAACTACAGGCTGGTCAGTTTAAAATCAGTGGTAAGGTTTCAGAAATAATAATCATGGAAAATATTAACAGGTACTTGGAGAGGTTTGAGTTAATTAAGGAGAGCGAGCACCGATTTTTAAAAGGCAGATCATGTTTGACCAATCTAATTGAATTTTTTGATGAAGTAACAGAGATGGTTGATGAAGGGAATTCAGTGGATGTTGTCTGTATGGATTTTAAGAAAGTGTTTAACAAAGTACCACATAAAAGGCTGGTTAACAAAACTGAAGCTCACAGAACAGAAGGGTCAGAATCAGCTTGGATAAAAAAATTGGCTTAAGGACAGAAAAGAACGAGTCATGGTAAATGACTGGAAGATGATAGACAGTGCTGTTCCCCAAGGGTCAGTACTAGGACCACTGCTCTCTCTCTTTCTATATATATATATATAATATATATATATATTAAAAAAACATTTCAAAGTTTGCCGATTGTACCAAACTTGAACATGTGGCAAACAGTGAGGATGATATCAATTGACTGCAACAGAACATAGATAGGCTAGCAGAATGGGCAGACAAATGGCAGATGGAATTTAATACAGAGAAGTGTGAAGTGATGCATTTTGGTAGAAGGAATAGGGAGAGGCGATATAGATTTAATGGAAAAGCAAAATGAAAAATCTGGAAATCCAAAATAAAAACAGAAAATGCTGAAAATACTCAGCAGGTTTGGCAGCATCTGTGAATAGAGAAACAGAGTTAACGTTTCAGGTCGGTGACCTTTCATCAGAACAGTTAAAAATGTTTTTATAGACATAATGGCACAGTTCTAAAGAGTGTGCAGGGACAGAGGGACATAGGGTTCATGTGCACAGATCTTTGAAGGTGGCAGGACATATTGAGAGAGTCGTTGCAAAGCATATGGGATCTTGGGCTTCATAAATATAGAGATATTGTGTACAGAAGCAGGGATGTTATGCTGAACCTTTATAAAGCTCTGGTTAGGCCCCAACTAGAGAACTGCATCCAGTTCTGGTCACCACACTTTAGGAAGGTTGTGAGGGTCCTTGCGAGTCTGCAGAGGAGATTTACCAGAATGGTTCTAGGGCTGAGGGAATTTAGCTAGAAGGTGAGGTTGGAAAACCTGGGGTTGTTCTCCTTGATGCATAAGAGATTGAGGAGCGAGCTGATAGAGGTGTAGAAGATTATGACAGGTTTAGATAAGAATTAGAATTAGAATTAGAACATTACAGCGCAGTACTGGCCCTTCGGCCCTCGATGTTGCGCCGACCTGTGAAACCATCTGACCTACACTATTCCATTTTCATCCATATGTCTATCCAATGACCACTTAAATGCCCTTAAAGTTGGAGAGTCTACTACTGTTGCAGGCAGGGCGTTCCACGCCCCTAATACTCTCTGAGTAAAGAAACTACCTCTGACATCTGTCCTATATCTATCACCCCTCAACTTAAAGCTATGTCCCCTCGTGTTTGCCATCACCATCCGAGGAAAAAGACTCTCACTATCCACCCTATCTAACCCTCTGATTACCTAATATGTCTCTATTAAGTCACCTCTCCTCCTCCTTCTCTCCAACGAAAACAACCTCAAGTCCCTCAGCCTTCCCTCGTAAGACCTTCCCTCCATACCAGGCAACATCCTAGTAAATCTCCTCTGCACCCTTTCCATAGCTTCCACATCCTTCCTATAATGCGGTGACCAGAACTGCACGCAATACTCCAGGTGCGGTCTCACCAGAATTTTGTACAGCTGCAGCATGACCTCGTGGCTCTGAAACTCGATCCCCCTACTAATAAAAGCTAACACACCATATGCCTTCTTAACAGCCCTATTAACCTGGATAGCAACCTTCAGGGATTTATGCACCTGGACACCAAGATCTCTCTGTTCATCTACACTCCCAAGAATCTTCCCATTAGCCCAGTACTCTGCATTCCTGTTACTCCTTCCAAAGTGAATCACCTCGCACTTTTCCGCATTAAACTCCATTTGCCATCTCTCAGCCCAGCTCTGCAGCCTATCTATGTCCCTCTGTACCCTACAACATCCTTCGGCACTATCCACAACTCCACCGACCTCGTGTCATCCGCAAATTTACTAACCCACCCTTCTACACCCTCTTCCAGGTCATTTATAAAAATGACAAACAGCAGTGCCCCAAAACAGATCCTTGCGGTACACCACTAGTAACTAAACTCCAGGATGAACATTTGCCATCAACCACCACCCTCTGTCTTCTTTCAGCTAGCCAATTTCTGATCCAAAGCTCTAAATCACCTTCAACCCCATACTTCCGTATTTTCTGCAATAGCCTACCATGGGGAACCTTATCAAACGCCTTACTGAAATCCATATACACCACATCCACTGCTTTACCCTCATCCACCTGTTTGGTCACCTTCTCGAAAAACTCAATAAGGTTTGTGAGGCACGACCTACCCGTCACAAAACCGTGCTGACTATCGCTAATGAACTTATTCTTTTCAAGATGATTATAAATCCTGTCTCTTATAACCTTTTCCAACATTTTACCCACAACCGAAGTAAGGCTCACAGGTCTATAATTACCAGGGCTGTCTCTACTCCCCTTCTTGAATAAGGGGACAACATTTGCTATCCTCCAGTCTTCCGGCACTATTCCTGTCGACAATGACGACATAAAGATCAAGGACAAAGGCTCTGCAATCTCCTCCCTAGCTTCCCAGAGAATCCTAGGATAAATCCCATCTGGCCCAGGGGACTTATCTATTTTCACACTTTCCAAAATTGATAACACCTCCACCTTGTGAACCTCAATCCCATCTAGCCTAGTAGCCTGAATCTCAGTATTCTCCTCGACAACATTTTCTTTCTCTACTGTAAATACTGACGCAAAATATTCATTTAACACTTCCCCTACCTCCTCTGATTCTACACACAACTTCCCACTACTATCCTTGATTGGCCCTAATCTAACTCTAGTCATTCTTTTATTCCTGATATACCTATAGAAAGCCTTAGGGTTTTCCCTGATCCTATCCGCCAATGACTTCTCGTGTCGTCTCCTTGCTCTTCTTAGCTCTCCCTTTAGATCCTTCCTGGCTAGCTTGTAACTCTCAAGCGCCCTAACTGAGCCTTCACGTCTCATCCTAACATAAGCCTTCTTCTTCCTCTTGACAAGCGCTTCAACTTCTTTAGTAAACCACGGCTCCCTCGCTCGACAACTTCCTCCCTGCCTCACAGGTACATACTTATCAAGGACACGCAGTAGCTGCTCCTTGAATAAGTTCCACATTTCGATTGTTCCCATCCCCTGCAGTTTCCTTTCCCATCCTACGCATCCTAAATCTTGCCTAATCGCATCATAATTTCCTTTTCCCCAGCTATAATTTTTGCCCTGCGGTATATACCTGTCCCTGCCCATCGCTAAGGTAAACCTAACCGAATTGTGATCACAAAGAAAAGCTGTTCCCACTCGTTGATGGTACAAGGAGTAGGGGACACAGATTTAAGATTTTGGGAAAGAGATGGGGGGGGGTGGGGGGAGAATGGGAGGAAGAATTTTTTTTTTTACACAGCGAGAGGTAATGACTTGGAACTCGCTGCCTACAAAGGTGGTAGAAGCGGAGACAACCAATGATTTCAGAAGGAAATTATATAGGCACTTGACGGAAGTAAACTTGCAGGACAACAGGGATAGAGCAGATGAAATTGGACTGACTGGATTGCTCTAGAGAGCTGGCATAGACTTGATGTGCCAACTGTCCTCCTTCTGTGCCATAATGACTCTGTGGCATGGCTAGTTCTGGAGGACTAGTTTTCAGCATTACAGCTGGGATTTTGTCAGGGCCCATTGCCTTTGTTGTATTCAGTATGCTCAGCTGTTTCTTTATATCACATGGAGTGAATTGAATTGGCTGAAGACAATCTGTGAAACCAGGTAATTCTGGAGACCAATATAGATCGTCCACTCAGCACTTCTGGTTCAAGATGGCTGCAAAAGCTTTAGCCTTGTCTTTTGCACGCATATGCTGGGCTCTGTCTTCATGGAGGATGGGGATGTTCACGGAGTCTCCTCCTTCCATTACTTCAGGGGTGAGAGTTGCCAAAGACCAAAAGGTCTGAAAATTAGTGGCCAAAGACGAAAAAAAAAGAGCCTGAACTTTTTTTTGACAAGGAATCATGTAATTATAGCACTGTTAATGATCTGTAAAAAAATGCAAACACTTCCAGGCCACTTCAAATGTGTAGAAACATTACTTTTCCCTTTGTTTACCTTTGATTACCATCAAGACGGTGGACCAATGCATTTGTATAAAATCACCAAAGTGACTTCAGCATTCCAACATTTTAGCAATTAATACAGTTCATAGATCATGTAATTATGAAGGATGAAGCAAATTTTAACACCAGAACATGACCTTGAAAATTTATTCATGCTTGTTCATTTGTTGTCACCATAGCCTTAGTGGGGCCAGTAGCATAAAGGCCTGCTACCCAACATGAACCTGACGGGACCCAACAACATGTGTCGGGCTCGGCTCGGGTCGGATCGCACTTCCGGGTCGGCATTCGGCTCGGGTCAGACACGCTCTTTCACAGGTAAGAGGCTCCAATGATAATTTAATTTTTGGACTAGAAAGGTGGTTTTGTTACAGTTATTTTAAGCTTGTGCAGATCAGCAACAGTGAAAAACGGAAGGTAAATTAACTGATGGTCGGGTCGGGTCAGGTCAGGGGTCAGGGTCAGGAAAAAATGGAAGGACTCGGACCGGTTTTTGTTTTGCAGACCCGAGCAAGTCTTTACAGCAGCATCGTCTTGCTTTTTCTTTGGCTTTCTTCAAGCCAGGTCACAGATGCAAGCTACAATTGGACAAGCTGCAGAAGCCGAGCCTGGGAGAGACAGAATCTGTAATTGGAGGAGCAGCTCTGTTGTTCCCACACCTGCTGTCAGTTCAGTTTTAAAACAAAAACCCGCTGGAAAACCACAAAGCTGTCCCGAAGGTCGAAAGCAGCCCCGATTTTTTTTTTAAGAGCTGATCTTTTGGGTCTGAAGGTCAGAAAGGAAGAAGCCAATGGTGGAGTTCCGAAAGCCCAATGTTGAAAATCTGCCATTTGGCAGAAATTTCTTATCTCTGATTGGTTGTTTAATTATCCAGCACCATTCATGACCTGTTATGACAGGACTGCATAACTTGGATATAATCCATTGGTTGTGGGATCGCTTAACTCTCTCTACAGCATGATGCTTCTGCTGTTTAGCATGCATCTAGGTCTGCTCTCCTACACTCTTCATTGCAGCAGGGTTGATCCCCCGGCTTGATGGTAATGATAGAGTGCAGGATATGCCAGGCCATGAGGTTACAGATTGTGGTGGAATACAATTCTGCTGATGGCCACAGCATTTCTTGGATGCTCAGTTTTGAGCTGCTAAATCCATTCTAAATCTTTCCCATTTAGCATGGTGGTAGTGCCGCACAACACGACGGAGGGTATCCTCAGGACTGTGTGGTGATCACTACTACCAATACCGTCATGAATAGATGCATCGGCAACAGATAGATTGTTCAAGACAAGGTCAAGTAGGTTTTTCCCTCGTGTTGATTCTCTCACCACCTGCTACAGACCTAGTCTAGCAGCTATGTCCTTCAGGACTCAGCCAACTCAGTCAGTAGTGCTGCTACTGAAGCATTCTTAGTGATGGACAATGAAGTATACTACCTGCAAGTTCTCCTCCAAGTCACACACTATTCTGACTTGGAAATAGATCATTGCTCCTTCACTGTCATTTGGGCCAAAATCCTCCACTCAATCTGCAAGCATAACCCTAAGCTTCCGGTTGCTTGCCATTTCAATTCACCACCCTGTTCCCATGCCCACATTTCTGTCCTTGGTCTGCTGCAGTGTTCTAGTGAACATCAACACAAGCTCGAGGAACAGCACCTCATTTTCTGAATAGGCACTCTACAGCCTTCCTGACTGAACACTTTGTTCAATAATTTCAGAGCAAGACTGGCCCTTTTTTATTATTTTATTTTATTTTGTTTTATCATTTTTTTAACCATGTGCCTGCCTTAAACTTGTTTTTTCTTGCTTAGGCTTTTGGACCGAGCTGTTCATTAATCAGCAGGACCTTGCCCATGTTTGAGCAGATGCAATGAGACTTCATGGGGTCTGGAGTCAATGTTGAGGTTTCCCAGGGTCATTCCCTGCAGACCGTATACCATTGGGCCGTCACCTCAGGGATGGTGATGGAGGAGTTTGCGGCATTGCATCTGCTCAAACATGGGCAAGGTAACCTCCTGCTGATTACCACCTACTGCTCTCCCTCAACTGATGAATCAGCAATCCTCAATGTTGAATACCACTTGGAGAAGGACTGAGGTAGAAAGGGCACAGAATGCTTTCTGGGAGTGGTGGGGGGATGCTTTTATAATTTATTCCCGGGATTTGAGTGTAGCTGGTAAGGCCAGCATTTATTGCCCATCCCTAATTCCCCTTGAGAAGCTGGTGGTGAGCTGCCTTCTTGAAACGTGCAGTCCATGTAGTGTAGGTACACCCACCGTGCTGTTAGGAAGGGAGTTCCAGGATTTTGAAATAAAACAGAAAGTGTTGTAAGTACTCAGCAGGTCAGGCAGCATCTGTGGAAAGAGATTCTGTGAGCATGACTGTGTCAGGCTGTTGCTTGATTAGTCTGTGTGGCAGCTCCCCCAGTGTTGACAAACCCCAGATGTCAGTGAGGAGGACTCTGCAGGTTCGACTAGGCTGCATGTGCCTTTGTTGTGCCCGATGTCTAGGTCGATGCCGAGTGGTCCGGCCGGTTTTGTTATTTGACTTTCTCGTCGCAATTTGATACAACTGAGGGGCTTTCTTGGCTATTTCAAAGGGCACTTAAGACTCAACCATATTGCTGTGGGTCTGGAGTTACATGTTGGCTAGACCAGGTAAAGTCGGCAGATTTCCTTTCCTGAAGGACATTAGTGAACCAGTTGGGTTTTTAAGACAATCTGGTAGTTTCATAGTTCTCATTACTGAGACTAGCTTTTCATTCCAGATTTATTTAATTAATTTATTGAATTTAAATTCTCCAGCTGCCATGATGTCATTTGAACTCATGTCGGCAAAACATTAGTCCAAGCTTCTGGATTACTACTCCAGTATGGGGTATATACCATCAGGACTTGGTGATTTTACTATGTTTAATTGCATTATCTTTTTAAAAATAAAATGGTCTTTGAATATTTATCTCTGGTAGTGACTCTTCCACAGCTTTGATAGGCCAATTTTCATCTTCATCTGTAAAAACTAATGCAAGTTATTTATTGAACATCTCTCCAATTTCCTCAGTCGCAGGATGCCCGATTACATCTCGACTATCTTTTTATCTTCTAATTCCCTGGCCGGAATTTTGCGGTGGATGGATGGGAGCCGGACTCCGACGTGAAAGTCGGTGGCAAACTCGCTTTCGCCTAGCCTGGGGATCCATCCCATATTTTACAGATCCCCAGGCTTTAAGTGTCCCGAGGTGGGACTTACACCCAATTGAGGAAGGAGGTCCTATCTCAGTGAGCTGCTGGCCAATCAGTGCGCCGGCAGCTCTTAGTCCCAGCAGTGCCACCAGAGCGGTGGCCACTGCCAGGACTGCTGCCCGGCCAACGTCATGGATTGAGGAGGGAAGGTAAGTAGGGGCTTGCCTCACCAGTGGGATCGATCCTTCCCTGGTGAGGCTGGAGTGGTCCTTTGGGGGGAGGGGGGTGTCTTGGGTCCCCGGGGGGTGGGTTGGGAGGTGGGAGCGGTCCTCAATCGGGCACCCTGTGCCCGACTGCCATGGCACCCCCCTCCACCGCCCCCCTCCCCCCGGGGTGCGGAAAGGCCGGCAGCTATCGCTGGGCAGCCTTTCACGTCCCCAGCACACCCGCTTGCCACACGTAAAATACCCGTGGAGGCGGGCGAGGGCCCTTGTGGCCACTTAAGGGTCTTGATTGGCCTTGGGCAGGCGGGTCGTTTCCTAGCCCCCACCCCCCGACCGCCGTAAACTTGTCCGGAGGCAAAATCGGGGTGGGTAGGCCTCCCGGAGCCTGCCACTCAATTTTACGCCACCCCCACGCCACCATCCGACCTGCTGGGGTGGTGTAAAATTCCGGCCCCTATTACAACTACATTTCAAAAGTACTTCATTTGCTGTAAAGCACTTTGGGAAGTCCTTAAGTCATGAAAGGTGCTATATAAATGAAAGTCTTCCTCGCCCTTGCTATTTCCCTTTGTATTGCCTACCAGACTCATTTAATACTCCATTTAACTTTCCTAATCTCTTTTTGCTCATTCTATATCTTTTGTATTTCTCACATCTTTCCTGTCAATAAGGGCTAAATTTTTAAAAAATACTTACAGAAATCCCCCAAATTCTTCTGAAGGTTTTCTCCAAACAATTACGTCCTTCTATGAAGTCAAGAAGTAAAATAATTCTAATGTGAAATAAAATATAAGAAACACGTTTTGCTCAACCATTTAAAATGTTTACTAATGCGGCAGCTTTTTGAAAGCTCCAGAATTGCTAAACTGCCACCTGTCAACGTAAAGGCAATACAGACAGGCAAGGGAAGGTCATGTTCTCCAACTTACCATATGCAACACCACAGGAAATCTAACAAAAACGCACAGAAGTAAATAGGAAATTATCTGGCATGAGACAAAATTTACTGATGATATCAAACAGGGAGGAGCTGCAAACTGTGGCAAGGAAGACAGGAACCTAAACAGCTAAGTTATCGGGCTAAGAGAACTGGCAGATTTGCATTTCCATTTATATAGCGCTTTTCACAGCCTCCAGACATCCCAAAGCACTTTACAGTCAATGAAATATTTTTGACGTGTAGTCTCTGTTGTGTAGGAAATATGGCAGCTAATTTCACACAGCAAACTTCCAAATACAGCAATGTGATAATGACCAGATAACCTGTTTTTCTGTGATGTTGACTGAGGGATAAATATTGGCCAGGACACCAGGGACCACCATTCCCCACCCCACCCCTGCCCTTCTTCAAAATATTGCCTCAGTTTAGCATTTCATCTGAAAGACAGCACCTCTGACAGTGCAGCGCTCTCTCAGTATCGCACTAGAGTGTTCGCCTAGATTGTTGTGCTCTAGTCCTGGAGTGGAACTTGAACCCACAACCTTCTGAATCAGTGGTGAGAGTGCTATCAACTGAGCCATGGCTGACATATGTAATGTACATGCAATGATTTATTCTTGTTTCTTGAACAGAGAGAGATACAATTCATAAACATTTGCGTGAACTAGTTTTATTGTCATCTTTCTTGGTGTTAGAAAGTAGAAAAAATGTACAATTTATATTTACATAGCACCTTTAACGTACTAAAACGTCCCAAGGTGCTTCACAGGAGGGTTATAAAACAAAATAGGACACCAAGCCATATAAGGACACAATAGCTTAGATGACCAAAAGCTTGGTCAAAGAGGTAGGTTTTTAAGGAGTGCCTTAAAGGAGAAAAGCATGGTAGAGAGGCAGAGAGGTGTAAGTAGGGCATACCAGAGCTTATGCTCTAAGCAACTATAGGTGTGAACACCAATAATGGAGCGATTAAAACCAGGGATGCTCAAGAGGCCAGAATTAGAGGAGTGAAGATATCTCGAATGCTTGTGGGGCTGGAGGAGATTACAGATATGGAGACCATGAAGGGTTTTGAAAACAAGGATGAGAATTTTGAAATCAAGACGTTGCTTGAACGGGAGCCAATGTAGGTCAGTGAGTCCAGGGGTGAGTGGTGAATGGGACCTGGTGCAATTTAAGACAGAAGAAGCAGAATTTTGGATGCGGAGGGTAGAATGTGGGAGACCAGCTAGGAGTGCATTGGAATAGTCAACTCTATAGGTAACAAAGGGGTGAATGAGGGTTTCAGCAGCAGATGAGCTGAGACAGGGATTAAGTTGGGCGATGTGACTGAGGTGAAATAGGCGGTCTTTGTGATGGCACAAATATGAGGTTGAAAGATCATCTTGGCATCAAACATGACACCAAGGTTGTGAACAGACTGGTTTAATCTCAGACTGTTGCCCGGGAGAGGATAGAATCAGTAGCTCGGGAATGGAGTTTTGAGTGGGGACCGAAAACAATGGCTTCAGTCTTCCCAATATTTAATTGGAGGACATTTCTGCTCATCCAGCACCAGGTGTTGGATAGGCAGTCTTATAATTTAGCAACAGTGGAGGAATTGAGAAAGGTAGAGGTAGAGTTGGGTGTCATCCGTGTACATGTTAAAACTAACTATGCTTTCTGATGATGTCACCGAAGGACAGTATATAGAAGAGAAATAGGAAGGGGCCAAGGATGGATCCTTCGGGGTAATAGTGCGGGAGCTGAAAGAGAAGCCAGTGCAAGTGATACTCTGGCTATCATTAGATAGATAAGAAGGGAACCAGGAGAGAGCAGTTCTAGCCAGCGAGATGACAGTGGCGAGGCACTGGAAGAAGACGGTGTGGTTAACTGTCAAAGGCTGCAGACAGAGAAGGACAAGGAGGGAAAGTTTACCTTCGTCACAGTAAGATAGGATGCAATTTGAGACTCTGATAAGAGCTGCTTCAGTACAGTGGCCAGGGGGAAACCTGATTGGAGGGATTCAACCGTGGACTTCTGGGAAAGATGGGAACAGGTTTGGGAGGCGACAACATGTTCAAAGCCGTTGGAGAGGAACAGGAGATTGGAGATGGGACAGTGGGTTCAAGGGTATTTTTTTGAGGAGAGAGGTGATGATGGCAGATTTAAAAGAGAGGTGGACAACATATGAAGAGAGAGAAATGTCAACAATATTGGCTAATATGGGGATCAGGAGGGGAAGCTGGGTGGTCAGCAGTTTAGTGGGAATAGGATCGAGGGACAGGCAATATATTTCAGAAACAAGTGTAAAGAATTGAAATGTACCTTAAATGGTAAAGTTCTCATGTGCAGTGGAGGAACAGAAGGATCTAGGTGTGCTGATCCAATTTTAAGGACAAGTGTATGGACAGGTAAAAAAGCACTAAAATGACAAATGAGGTTTTGTGATTTATATAGAGAGAGATTGAACACAAAAGCATTGATCAGAAATGACTATACAATTTCCTGGTAAGGCCATATCTAGAATGCTGTGTGCAGATTTGGGCTTCTCATTACAGCAGGCATATTGGGAAAGTGGAACTCAGATTTACCAATATGATTCTAATGATGAAAACTCAATTACGAGGAGAGGATACAGGAACAAGAATTTTACTCTCAAACTGAGACAATTAACAGAATTTGACAGATATTCATAGAGTCATACAACATAGAAACAGGCCCTTTGGCCCACAGCGTCCATGCCGACCATAATGCCTATCTATACTAATCCCACCTGCCTGCATTAATTCCATATCCCTCTATGCCTTGCTCATTCAAGTACCTGGCCAGATGCCTCTTAAATGTCGCTACTGTTCCTGCCTCCACCACCTCCTCAGGCAGCTCATTCCACATACCCACTATTCTTTGTGTGAAAAATTTACCCCTTTGATCCCCTTTAAACATCTTCCTTCTCACCTTAAATCTATGCCCTCTAGTTTTAGTCACTCCTACCATGGGAAACAGACTCTGGCTATCTACCCTATCTATGTGTCTCATAATTTTATATCCCTCTATCATGTCCCCTCTCAGCCTCCTTCACTCCAGGGAAAATAGACTCAGGCTATCCAATCTCTCTTTATAACTCAAGCCCTCCAAACCAGGCAACATCCTTGTGAATCTTTTCTGCACCCTCTTTAGCTTAATCACATCTTTCCTGTAGTGCGACGACCAGAACTGCACACAGTACTCCAAATGCGGCCTAACCAACGTTATGTCCAACTGTAACATGACTCTTGGACTCAATGCCTCGGCCGATGAAGGCAAGCATGCCATAGGCCTTCTTCACCACCCTGTCTACCTGCGTTGCCACTTTCAGGGAACTATGTACTTGCACCCCAAGGTCTCTCTGCTCGACAACACTCCCCAGCCCCTGCCATTCAATGTATATGTCCTGCCCTGGTTTAACTTCCCAAAATGCATCACTTCACACTTGTCTGCGTTAAATTCCATTTGCCACTCCCTTGCCCACTTTCCCAGTTGATCTAGATCCTGTTGTAACCTTAGACAACCTTCTTCACTATCCACTATACCACCAATTTTGGTGTCATCTGCAAACTTACTAATCATGCCCCCTACATTCACATTCAAGTCATTAATATATATGACAAACAACAGAGGGCCCAGCACTGATCCCTGCGGCACACCACTGGTCACCGGCCTCCAATCTGAAAAACAACCCTCCTCAACCACCCTCTGCCTCCTATCACCAAGCCAATTTTGTATCCAATTTGCTAGCTCACCCTGGATCCCATGTGTTCGAACCTTCTGGACCAGCCTACCATGCGGGACCTTGTCAAAGGCCTTGCTAAAGTCCATGTGGACAACGTCCATCGCCCTGCCCTCGTCAATCCTCTTGGCCACCTCCTCTAAAAACGTAATCAAATTTGTGAGACATGATTTCCCATGCACAAAGCCATGCTGACTATCCCTAATCAGACCATGCCTTTCCAAATGCATATAAATCCTGCCTCTCAGAATCCCTTCCAATAACTTTCCCACCACTGATGTAAGGCTCACTGGCCTGTAGTTCCCTGGCTTATCCCTGCTGCCCTTCTTAAATAAAGGCACAACATTAGCTATCCTCCAGTTTTCCGATACCTCATCCGTGGCTAACAATGATTCAAAAATCTCTTCCAGGGCCCCAGCAATCTCCTCTCTTGCTTCCCATAGCATCCTAGGATACACCTGGTCAGGCCCTGGGGATTTATCCACCTTAATGCGCTTCAAAACCTCCAACACCTCCTCATTTGTAATGTTGATATGCTCCAGGATATCGGTGTTCCCTCCCTTGAACTCACTAGCTTCCATGACCTTCTCCACGGTAAATGCGGACAAGAAATATTCATTTAGGACTTCGCCCATTTCCCGTGGCTCCACACATAGATTGCCACACTGATCCTTAAGGGGACCTACTCTCTCCCTAGCTACCCTTTTACTCTTAATATACTTATAGAATCTTTTAGGATTCTCCTTTATCTTATGTGCCAGGGAAATCTCATGGCCCCTTTTCGCCCTCCTAATTTCCTTCTGAAGTGTAGTCCTACATCCCCTATACTCTCGAGGGACTCGCTCGATCCCAGCTGCCTATACCTGACATATGCCTCCTTCTTTGTCCTGACCAGACCCTCAATATCCCTCGTTAACCAAGGTTCCCTGAACTTGCCAGCCTTGCCCTTCCATCTAACTGGAACATGCCGTCCCTGAACTCTTCCTATCTCACTTTTAAAAGCCACCCACTTGCCAGACATCCCTTTACTTGTAAACAGCCTCTCCCATTCAACTTTTGAGAATTCCTGTCTGATGCCATCAAAATTAGCCTTCCTCCAATTTGGGACTTCAACCTGAGGACCAGTCCTATCCTTTTCCATAACTATCTTGAAGCTAATAAAGTTATGGTCACTGGTCCCAAAATGCTGCACCGCTGACACATCAACCATCTGCCCATCCTCATTTCCTAAGAGGAGGTCGAGTGTAGCCCCTTCTCTAGTAGGGCCATCCACATACTGCTTCAGAAAACTATCCTGGACACACTTAACAAATTCTTCCCCATCTGATCCCTTACATCTAAGGCAGTCCCAGTCAATATTAGGGGAGTTAAAATCACCTACTATTACAACCCTATAATTCCACACCTATCTGTGATTTTCCTACATATATGCTCCTCCACTTCCCTCTGACTATTGAGGGGCCTATAGTATAATCCCATCAAAGTGATCACCCCTTTCTTATTTCTAAGTTCTGCCCATATGACCTCACTGGACATTCCCCCCGGGATATCCTCTCCAAGTACTGCCATGATGTCCTCCCTAATCAACAGTGCAACTCCCCCTCCTCTCTTACCTCCACCTCTGTCACGCCTGAAGGATCGGTACCCCAGAACATTGAGCTGCCAGTCCTGCGCATCCCTCAACCACGTTTCCGTAATAGCTATAATATCACAATCCCGTGTACCGATCCATGCTCTGAGTTCATCTGTCTTACCTGTAAGGTTTCTTGCATTAAAGTAAATGCAGTTTAGCCTACCAGACCTTCCATGCATTCAAAATGCTATAAAGTAAATATAAATAAGTATTTTCCATTGATAGCTAAACCAAAAATATGAGGCAATGATTTTGAGGTGATTTTGGATTATCAGAATGTAGAATGGTTTTCATAAGTGTTAATCAATGTTAAATTACAAAAAAATGTTCATGCTCATTCCCATCAAGATGGTTTCTAAACATTATAATCCATAAAAGGAGTAAATGGTCACTCCAGAAAAGTCTGCAGCAGAGTGCGCAACTTCTTTTGGCTTTTACAGGTTAGCAAATTGGTTAGAAAGGAAATCACAAGGCAGGACTTAACTGATCTGATTGGAGCCATGAGATCTGCCGCCAGGTCAATGAGTGGCCACGGTGAGCTAGTGCCAGTAGCAGGGGCATGACTGAAAAGGGCACGGATAATGGTCCAGTCTCTCAGGATGCCATCATAAAGTCCCTCTTATGGGGCGAAAAAAGATGGAAGAAAAATTGTTTTAAAAAAAAAAATTGCACCATACAATTTTTCCCTTCATCCACACACACACACACACACATACAAAGTTCTTAAATCCTATCCTTGTAAAAGAGGAATGAAACACACTGGTAAAAATTAACACCAGTAAGGACCTCAAAAAAGAGAAGTGAGAAGACAATAAAATATTTTGGACATAGTACATGCTGTAAAAAATGCTGTGGGGCAGAGCATGAGATACTTACTGTTTTCTTTCCAACTCTCCACTCATCTTCTCCACTGCAGTAGTATTTAATAAGAGTGCTTTCAACTTCTGCAGCCAGTCTTTGTGCATTTGGTAAAGTTTCCATTTCTATTAAGCTGCAACATTAAAAGATAGGTAAACAAATCAGACAGTTTCCCTTGAAAATTTTAACTGTTTTAGCTGAATTCTTAGATGAGATTTGTCAGCTGTGTTTATCAGCCAAAGTATCAATGCAAGGTGCAGAATTCCACAGACAGAAGTGCAGATTCAAAACATACCCCAAATGAATGTTACGATAATTCAAACACCATTCTCAATTCACTTCTGATGCTGTACAGAACAACTTTTGACATTACTGTTAACATAACACCGTTACCTCTCGTGTCCCCCAAGGATCTATCTTTGGCCCCCTCCTATTTCTTGTCCACATGCTTCCCCTCAGCAACATCATTCGAAATTAGTTTTCACATGTATGCTGACGACACTCAGCCCTACCTCACCACTTCTCTCAACTCCTCCACTGTTGCTAAATTATCAAACTGCTTATCTGACATCCAGTACTGGATGAGCAGAGATTTTCTCCAATTAAATATTGGGAAGACTGAAGACATTATTTTCGGTTGCCATTTTAAACTCCATTTCCTCGTTACTGACTCCATCCCTCTCCCTGGCAACAGTCTGAAGGTATGCCAGTCTATTTGCAACCTTGGAGTCACATTTGACCCCAAGATGAGCTTCCGACCTCATATTCGTGCCATCACTAAGACTGCTTATTTCCACCTCCGCAACATGGCCTGACTTCACCCCTTCTCAACTCAGCTGCTGCTGAAACCCTCATTCATGCCTTTGTTACCTCCGTAAACTTGATGTCATCCTAAACTCTGCTGCCCATGTCTTAACTCTTAGCAAGTCACGTTCATCAATCACCCCTGTGCTCGCTGACCTACACTGGCTCCTGGTCAAGCAATGATTTTAAAATTCTCATTTTTGTTTTCCCTCCATGGCTTCACCCCTCTCTATCTCTGTAATCTCCTCCAGCCCCACAACCCTCCAAGATATCTGCACACCTCTACTTCTGGCCTCGTGCATCCCTGATTTTAATCACTCCGCTATTGGATCAGTTGCTTAGGCCCCAAGTTCTGGAATACCCTCCCTGCGTCTTTCCACCTCACTTTTGTCCTTAAAATCTACCTCATGGACCAAGCTTTTGGTCAGCTCATCTAATATCTCCTTTTGTGGCTCAGTGTCATACTTTGTTTTATAATGTTTTATAATGCTCCTGTAAAGCACCTTGGGACATTTTATTACGTTAAAGGCACTATAGAAATATACGTTGTTGTTATTACAGGGCTATAACTAAGAACAAGCAGTTTTACTGTAAAAGGGGGAATGTCCCTAAACAATCCCACCTAAAATTTCATGGCAATGATGGTATGTTAGGGAAAATTCAGGCAGTAGAAACTATTGCTGCCTCACTGTCATGACGAGAATTTCCTTCCCCTCATCAGGCCCACACTGGCTGTTCCTCACCATCTGAAAATGACAGTGGGCCTCGAGTCCTCAGAAGAGTCCCCTTCTAATCATCCTACAAGTATACTTCACAAGTCTACCATGTGGAAAGAGGTGTTGGGTGCCAGATAGCAGCGCTAAACGTCTCTAGGTGCGCCCCCCCCCCCCAAGACAGGAATTTATAGCAGCCCCCTACAGCTAGTGGCCTCGTTCTCAGTTAAGACCTTCAGTGGAAGCCTTGATGCAATTTATGGGGCACTTCTGCCCCTTTAAAAAGGTTCCTCACGGCAACAATGGAATTTTCTGCTCTCATACTGACAAGGAATCCTGCTGGGGTATACCATAACCATAGGATGAACCCTGATCCAAAAAATGGTGTCAGGGTGGGTCCGGAAAAACAGGTAGATGTCCTGCCCTAAAGAGGACAATACTTCTTGAGAGGCATAAAGCTCAATCTGGAAATGCACCCTTCAGAGAATCTGCCAGCTGAGAAAGGTACTGTCTCACAGAATGTATTTACTTGCCCTTAACACATGCAATTCCAAAGAAAATATTCTTAAACTATTGTTACTGATTCACAATATTTACATATTTCAGTTCAATCTGTTGATATCTTTAGCTTCCTACACTATTCATCAGCAGAAAGAAAAGACTGAAATGTAATTTTCCAATTGAAATTAAACAATAAAAAGAATTACATTGTTATGTGAGTTTCCATTTTTGTTAAAACATGAGAATCTATATTTTTTTTAAACTGAAAAGGATTTCATGGACATTGAATAACCTGGAGATTGCTGAACTTTATGAGTTTTTTACTGGAGGGCACATGATTTCAAGTAAACATATCAGGGAGTTTGATTTAAGAGTTATTTTGCTTATTAACAAGATATAATTTATGATTATCATAGGACTTGTCTGGAAAAAGTTGGTTTCATTTTGAACTGTTAAAAGTCAAATGATTTTTGGACTAAAAGAGGCAGTTGGAATTTGCTTATTGACCTGACAGGAGATCAGAAGAAAATCCAGACAACTGTTATCTCTCTTCGAAGAAAGGAAAAATCCTGTATCAGGTGGTGCTGTTGCCTCCTATATTTTTGAAGAAATCCTGAATGTTTGCAGAAATCTTGCATCTTTAAAAGAATTTTGCATCAAGTGTGTGAGAACTGAAACCTTTGTTGCTGCACACCTGATGGAAGACCTATGTGAAGCCTTCTGTAGTTGAACTTCTTTGAACACCTACCCAAACAGACTGTTCATCAACATCACCTGGAAAGATTCGTAGTGGCAGCCACCTATTCGACTTTGGGACATCTTGCCAAAACAAAGGACTTCCGTATCCATTATTCATTATAAGTTTTTAAAAATTCCTTCTATTTCTTTGTAACAGCTGTAAACAAAAATACCTTTTTTCCCAGTTAACCAGTTGAGTATGTGAGTGTGTGTGAGGGCTAGGATAAAAATAAGGGGCTTTAATATTTCAATTCGCGTATATATTTACTTCATTATTGGTTAACACTTGGTTTATCATAAACAGATAATTTTGTTTATTAAAGAAACCTGATTGGTTTGCATTATTCTGGGGACAAATAGAGTATCTAACTGACAGTTTTGGTAAGTGGGAAAATTTATTGATATGTTGTGACCAGTGGAGAAGTGGGACTGAATTAACAGTGCACTCCTACCACCTCAGTCTTAACAACATAAACTTCTGAATTTGTACATCATGTTGTTATTATTCAAGGATAGAAACAAGTGGCTGAGTGGAACACAGATATTGAATGTATTGTGCCTGAGTTATGAGTTTGTTATTAAACCAATGATTCAGTATCCAGGAAAGATTTGGCTGTTTCTCCCAGGAGTATCTGCGATTTTCCAAAATAGAATAGGTTTACCATGAGTATAAAAGGAAAATGTACCACAAACAACTACAACCCAAGCTTCGTTTTAGAATGTTACCATCCTTATAATAAATGTTTGGACAATTTTTTTTTAACAGCAAAACCCTGAGCTGATGAAAGTAATTTTCAAAGTAATTTTAACCCTTCCAAGAACAGAGCAGGGAAGCAATTAGAATTAAAGTTATAGAGTTATACAGCACATTGGAGAAGATGTTCCAGTCTAGATAATGGTGCCAATTTGAATTAAACTCTGGAGAGCCAAACTGAGGGACCAAACTTTTGTAGCACCCTGCCTTTCCCAATAATCAGGTTACCAGCGTTCATCAAAAAATCTACCATGACATGTCCACGGCTGTTGATATCTCCCATGCACCATCAATGTTTTTGCCTCATTCATGATTCAGTAACTGGCTGCAAAGGACATCAGCCAACTCAAATTGTCCTGGCTCTCTGGAGCAACAGTGACTGATGGGACAGCTCCCCAGAACGTAGCAAATGTGGTTCTGCAGATTTAACTGGCTGCAAAAGGCACCAGCCACCAAGGTTTGGCAATAATTGAGGTAATAATAATCATCTTTAATTGGAAGAGCATTGAATTGCCAATATTAACATTTACAGAGCAATTGCTTCCCTCATTTTGGAGCCTTTGCCATGGCTCAAACAAAAAATATATCACATAATGGGGTAAGATACAGAATTTAGCATCAAGACAAGAGCAAAAGACAGTAAGGGGAATAAGAAAAGTGATAGGCAGAGAAATCAAGGAACAGAATCAAACAGGACCACAGTAAAAAAGAGCGGGAAGGGGACAAGTAATGTTAAAAAGACAAGCCTTAAGGCTTTGTGCCTTCACGCGCAGAGCATTTGCCAGAAAGTGGATGAATTAATCGTGCAAATAGATGTAAACGGGTATGATATAGTCAGGATTATGGAGACATGGCTGCAGGGTGACAAAGGATGGGAAATGAACATCCAGGGGTATTCAGTATTTAGGAAGGACAGACAAAAAGCAAAAGGCGGTGGAGTTGCATTGCTGGCTAAAGAGGAAATTGACACAATACTGAGGAAAGATATTAACTCTGACGATGTAGAATCTGTTTCGGTAAAGCTGAGAAACACTAGGGGGCAAAAAACATTAGTGGGTTGTATACAGACCTGCAAACTGTAGTGGTGATGTTAGGTATGGCATTAACAGGAAATTAGAGACACATGCGATAAAGGAACATCTGTAATTATGGGCGACTTTAATCTGCATATAGATTAGACAAATCACATTAGACACATTACCGTAGAGGAGGAATTCTTGGAGTGTATACAGGATGGTTTTGATTTTGATTTGATTTAGAGATACAGCACTGAAACAGGCCCTTCGGCCCACCGAGTCTGTGCCGACCATTAACCACCCATTTATACTAATCCTACACGAATCCCATATTCCTACCACATCCTCACCTGTCCCTATATTCCCCTACCACCTACCTATACTAGGGGCAATTTATAATGGCCAATTTACCTATCAACCTGCAAGTCTTTTGGCTGTGGGAGGAAACCGGAGCACCCGGAGGAAACCCACGCAGACACAGGGAGAACTTACAAACTCCACACAGGCAGTACCCAGAATTGAACCCGGGTCGCTGGAGCTGTGAGGCTGCGGTGCTAACCACTGCACCACTGTGCCGCCCAATACATGGACCAATACGTTGAGGAACCAACTAGAGAACAGGCCATCCTAGACAGGGTATTGTGTAATGAGAGAGGAATAATTGGCAATCTAGTGGTGCAAGACCCCTTGGGGATGAGTGACCATAATATGGTAGAATTCTTCATCAAGATGGAGAGTGACGTAGTTGATTCTGAGACCAGGATCCTGAATCTTAGTAATGGAAACTACGAAGGTATGAGGCGCGGGTTGGCTATGGCGGATTGGAAAACGTTACTTAAAGGGATGACGGTGGATAGGCAATGGCAAACATTCAAAGAGCACATGGATGAACTGCAACAATTGTTTATCCCTGTCTGGCGCAAAAGTAAAACGGGGAAGGTAGCCAAACCATGACTTACAAGGGAAATTAGAGATAGCATTAGATCCAAGGAAGAGGCATATAAATTTGCCAGTAAAAACAACAGGCTTGAGGATTGGGAGCATTTTAGAATTCAGCAAAGGAGGGCCAAGGGACTGATTAAGAAGGGGAAAATAGAGTACGAGAGTAAGCTTGCGGGGAACATAAAAAACTGATGAAAACTTTCCATAGGTATGTGAAGAGAAAAAGATTAGTGAAGACAAATGTAGGTCCATTACAGTCAGAAACAGGGGAATTTATTATGGGGAACAAAGAAATGGCTGACCAACTAAATGCATACTTTGGTTCTGTCTTCACAAAGGAGGACACAAATATCATACCAGAAATGTTGGGGAACACAGGGCTTAGTGACAGAGAGGAACTGAAGGAAATCAATAATAGTAGAGAAATGGTGTTGGGGAAATTGATGGGATTGAAGGCAGATAATTCCCCAGGGCCTGATGGTATGCATCCCAGAGTACTTAAGGAAGTAGCCCTAGAAATAGTGGATGCATTGGTGGTGATCTTCCAAGATTCTATAGACTCTGGAACAGTTCCTACAGATTGGAGGGTAGCTAATGTAACCCCAGCATTTAAAAAGGGAGGTAGAGAGAAAGCAGGGAATTATAGACCAGTCAGCCTGACATCGGTAGTGGGGAAAATTCTAGAGTCCATTATCAAAGATTTTATGGCACAGCACTTAGAGAACAGTGGCAGAATCGGACAGAGTCAGCATGGATTTATGAAAGGGAAATCATGCTTGACAAATCTACTAGAATTCTTAGAGGATGTAACTAGTAGAGTTGATGAGGGGAGCCAGTGGATGTGGTTTATTTGGACTTTCAGAAGGCTTTCGACAAAGTCCCACATAAGAGATTAGCGTTTAAAATTAAAGCGCATGGGATTGGGGGTAGTGTATTGCGATGGATAGAAAATTGGTTGGCAGACGGGAAACAAAGAGCATGAATAAATGGGTCTTTTTTCCAAATGGCAGGCAGTGACTAGTGGGGTACCGCAGGGATCAGTGCTAGGACCCCAGCTATTCACAATATATATTAATGATTTAGATGAGGGAACTAAATGTAATATCTCCAAATTTGCAGATGACTGAGTGGGAGGGTGAGTTGTGAGGAGGATGCAGAGAGGCTTCAGGGTGATTTGGACAAGTTGAGTGAGTGGGCAAATGCATGGCAGATGCAGTATAATGTGGATAAATGTGAGGTTATCCACTTTGGTAGCAAAAACAGGAAGGCAGATTATTATCTGAACTGAGAGAGGGGAATATGCAGCGAGACCTGAGTGTTCTCGTACACCAGTCACTGAAGGTAAGCATGCAGGTGCAACAGGCGGTAAAAAAGGCAAATGGTATGTTGGCCTTCATAGCGAGAGGATACGAGTAGAGGAGCAGGGATGTCTTGCTGCAATTATACAGGGCCTTGGTGAGGCCACACCTGGAATACTGTGTGCAGTTTTGGTCTCCTTATCTGAGAACGGATGTTCTTGCCATAGAGGGAGTGCAGCGAAGGTTTACCAGACTGATTCCTGGGATGGTGGGACTGACGTATGAGGAGAGATTGAGTCGGTTAGGATTATATTCGCTGGAGTTCATAGAAATCTAGAAAATTCTAACAGGACTTGACAGGGTAGATGCAGGAAGGATGTTCCCGATGGTGGGGGAGTCCAGAACCAGGGGTCATAGTCTAAGGATACGGGATAAACCTTTCAGGACTGAGATGAGGAGAAATTTCTTCATCCAGCAAGTGATGAGCCTGTGGAATTCACTACCACAGAAAGCAGTTGAGGCCAAATCATTGTATGTTTCAAGAAGGAGTTAGATATAACTCTTGGGATCAAAGGGTATGGGGAGAAAGCAGGAACAGGTTACTGAGTTGGATGATCATCCATGATCATAATGAATGGCGGAGCAGGCTTGAAGGGCCGAATGGTTTACTTCTGTTACTATTTTCTATGTTTCTTTATACTACATAATTTTGGTCTTTGGAAAATTCATCTAAACTCTAATTTCTTTAGCTTCTCAGACATCATGATGGTATGTGTCGAGGATCCAGCAAGAATGTCAACATTATCTGTACATCTTAAAGACTTTAACTTCTTGGCCTCCCCTTAACCTTATCTTTGGTGCCTCTGCTTCTTATCATCTCATTCATGCTATGGTTAATGACAAAACTGATCAAAGTCTGTAGAAGATGCAAATCCCTGTATTCAATTTGATCAACAGGTCCTCTGGACATACTTTTGGTTTCTTTACTTTTTCCATTACCACCCCATTTTTGCCTTGCAATATCTTTTTGTCATTTATTATCTCGCACACACCAACCTATCCAGACCTTTCCCTTTGTTCTTTCCTAGCTCATTTTCTTTCCCCACCAATGCTTATAAACTGTTAAATCTCTAACCAATTTTAGTTCCGATGAAAGGTCATTGACCTTTAACCTAACTCTGTTTCGCTCTCCACAGATGCTGACGGACCTGAATATATACAGCATTTTCTTATTTTGAATTATTCTGATATCTTTCCTTCAATCTATGGTTCTTTCTATAAAAAAGCACATGAGGATGAAGCAAGACTGCAGAAGCAGGCATGGAATATCAAAGAATGAAACTGTTTGTTAGCTTTAGCTTTATACAGCTGGAAAGTAATATGCCTTGCAAAGGAGAAGGTGACCAATAAGTGATGTGGTGCATTGCTATAATTATAAATATTTTTAATGAACAATAGAACCACACTGGAAGAGAACGTAAGTGTCATGGGATATGAAGTGGAGAGTAGACAAGGCAAGTGTGTAATAAATATTTCTATGTAGTACCAATAGCTGATGTCTGACAAATAGTTCCAGATAGCTTGTGAATGCAATGTAGAATAAGGATATTGATTATGTACGCAGTAACAACAACTTGCATTTGTGTTGTGCAGTTGTTTTAATGTCGTAAGGTACTTCCTAGATTGGCATATAGCGAAAAGATATTCACAGGGGTGGCCAAAAATTTGGTTGAAAGGATGGGTTTTAAGGAATTGCTTTTGTTGTTGAAAGCATTATTGAGCCAATGACAGTGGATTGGGAGCAATACAGAATTACTAGCAAGAGTGTGCATTGTGTGGTGAGGGCCAAAGAAGATGGCTTTGGTCTTCCCAATGTTGAGGTAGAGGAAATTTTGAAAAGTTTTCATATTGGACAAGCAGTAAAAAGCATATAGCCAGCCAGAGGGTGTTGAGAGAAATGGTGGGGAGCTGGGTGTCATCAAAACTGTAGTCAGGCCGTATGTGATGTGGGTGAAGATTTGCAACGTCAGAACGTCATAGAATGGGTCCTTATTGGAAGAAGATCACAAGAAATCTAAATCTAAGCTGTTGGAGCTGGAAAACCTGAATGAAAGAATGGAAACAAGCAGACAGCTGAAGCAGGGACAAGTGCATAATGAGAAGATGGTTCTTCCAGGCAGACTGTCACCAACAATAACCGAGGCACAATGATCGCATCAAGCTAACGGTTTACCACTACACACAACCAGTTCCTCAAAAAGTATCACTTTGAGCTAGCAGCATTGACTCATTAACAGTAGATGAGAAATAGTCAGAATAGCTGATCAGAGAATGGTACGATCCGTTCACCTGGAAGACAAATCAAACTGATTAACAGTCTAAACTGCAAATGTCCTTACTCAAGATCACACCGTTGACAATAGCCCAGAAGCACTTCCAGCCGATGCCGATACCGGTACCGACACCTCCACCCGGTACGGACAGCTTCACCTGGTATTAGTTTACTTTTCCAAGCGGTGGGATCTGCTTCTGGAAGTAGATATTCACACACTCCACTGTCAACTCCCGGCCCCGCTGACATCCAGTCACGGTTCACTCACTTTCCTCAATCGATTGGTGCTATGCCAGCCTCCGTCATTGTGATTGACAGCTGGCCTCGGTGAATCAGAAGTCACCATTTCAATCGCACAGTTTACAGGAGGCGGCGTTGGAAATAAGCACAAGTAAATATGGCGCAGAGGCGGGCCTTGGTTATCAGGCTGAGACTGAGAGACGAGCTCGGTGGAGGGGGTGGAGTTATAAAGAGGCGGAGTTACAGATTCCGCGTTGAGAACTCGCTGAATGTTCCGCACGGATCGGTGAGAGAGCGTCATGGCGTCAGCTGCTCGGCAAGCTGATTGGTTCATCGGCAGTCGGATGGTATTGACAGTTGCTTGGGCGAAATCGTATGATCATGTCACCAGATAGATTCATCCTGTGGGGGAGGGCAATGGGAGGATGGAAAGGGAATAGGAAGGGGGGATAGGAGGAGGTGGGTATAGGAGCCAGGGAGGAGGGGGATAGGAGGTGGGGGGATAGGAGGTGGGGGAATAGGAGGAGAGGGAGGGGGGAATAGGAGGGGAGGAGCATGGGGGGGAGGCAAGAGGAGGAGAGGACAGGTGGAGAGGTCAGGTGGAGAGGTGAAACGTGGTGGGATGCAGGGGGGAGGGAAGGGGGGATTGGAGGGGGTATGGGAGGAGGAGGATAGGAAGGGGACAGAAGTGTAGTGAGAAGTGGGGAAGAGGGGATAGGGGAGGAGGAGGATAGAAGGGAGGATAGGAGGGGAAGGGGGATAAAAGGGGAAGAGAAGGAGGGGGAGGGAAAGGGGGCAGAGAAGGAGTGGAAGGGAGAGAAGGAGGGGGAGGGGAAAGGGGACAGAGAAGGAGGGGAAAGGGGACAGAGAAGGAGGGGAAAGGGGACAGAGAAGGAGGGAAAGGGGACAAAGAAGGAGGGAAAGGGGACAGAGAAGGAGGGAGAGAAAGAGGGAAAGGAGGGAGAGAAGGAGTGGGAGGGAAAGGAGGGAGAGAAAGAGGGAAAGGGGGGGTGAGAAGGAGGGGGAGGGAAAGGGGGGGTGAGAAGGAGGGGGAGGGAAAGGGGGGGTGAGAAGGAGGGGGAGGGAAAGGGGGGGTGAGAAGGAGGGGGAGGGAAAGGGGGGTGAGAAGGAGAGGGGGGAGGGAAAGGGGGGAGAGAAGAAGAGGGGGGAGGGAAGGACAGGGGGGAGGGAAAGGGGGGAAAGAAGGAGAGGGGGGAGGGAAGGACAGGGGGGAGGGAAAGGGGGGAGGGAAAGGGGGGAGAGAAGGAGAGGGGGGAGAGAAGGAGAGGGGGGAGGGAAAGGGAGGAGAGGAGGGAGGGAAAGGGAGGGAGAGAAGGAGGGGGAGGGAAAGGGAGGGAGAGAAGGAGGGGGAGGGAAAGGGAGGGAGAGAAGGAGGGGGAGGGAAAGGGAGGGAGAGAAGGAAGGGGAGGGGGAGGGAAAGGTGGGGAGAGAAGGGGAGGGGGAGGGAGAGAGGGGGAGGGAGAGAAGGAGAGGGGAGAGAGGGAGGGAGAGAAGGAGAGGGGAGAGAAGGAGGGGGAGGGAAAGGGGGGAGAGAAGGAGGGGGAGGGAAAGGGGGGAGAGAAGGAGGGGGAGGGAAAGGGGGGGGGGAGGGAAAGGGGGGAGAGAAGGAGGGGGAGGGTAAGGGGGGAGAGAAGGAGGGGGAGGGTAAGGGGGGAGAGAAGGAGGGGGAGGGTAAGGGGGGAGAGAAGGAGGGGGAGGGAAAGGGGGGAGAGAAGGAGGGGGAGGGAAAGGGGGGAGAGAAGGAGGGGGAGGGAAAGGGGGGAGAGAAGGAGGGGGAGGGAAAGTGGGGAGAGAAGGAGGGGGAGGGAAAGTGGGGAGAGAAGGAGGGGGAGAGAAGGAGGGGGAGGGAAAGGGGGGAGAGAAGGAGGGGGAGAGAAGGAGGGGGAGGGAAAGGGGGGAGAGAAGGAGGGGGAGGGAAAGGGGGGAGAGAAGGAGGGGGAGGGAAAGGGGGGAGAGAAGGAGGGGGAGGGAAAGGGGGGAGAGAAGGAGGGGGAGGGAAAGGAGGGAGAGAGAAGGAGGGGGAGGGAAAGGGGGGAGAGAAGGAGGGGGAGGGAAAGGGGGGAGAGAAGGAGGGGGAGGGAAAGGGGGGAGAGAAGGAGGGGGAGGGAAAGGGGGGAGAGAAGGAGGGGGAGGGAAAGGGGGGAGAGAAGGAGGGGGAGGGAAAGGGGGGAGAGAAGGAGGGGGAGGGAAAGGGGGGAGAGAAGGAGGGGGAGGGAAAGGGGGGAGAGAAGGAGGGGGAGGGAAAGGGGGGAGAGAAGGAGGGGGAGGGAAAGGGGGGAGAGAAGGAGGGGGAGGGAAAGGGGGGAGAGAAGGAGGGGGAGGGAAAGGGGGGAGAGAAGGAGGGGGAGGGAAAGGGGGGAGAGAAGGAGGGGGAGGGAAAGGGGGGAGAGAAGGAGGGGGAGGGAAAGGGGGGAGAGAAGGAGGGGGAGGGAAAGGGGGGAGAGAAGGAGGGGGAGGGAAAGGGGGGAGAGAAGGAGGGGGAGGGAAAGGGGGGAGAGAAGGAGGGGGAGGGAAAGGGGGGAGAGAAGGAGGGGGAGGGAAAGGGGGGAGAGAAGGAGGGGGAGGGAAAGGGGGGAGAGAAGGAGGGGGAGGGAAAGGGGGAAGAGAAATGGGGGGGAGGGAAAGGGGGAAGAGAAATGGGTGGGAGGGAGGGAGGGGGAAGAGAAATGGGTGGGAGGGTGGGAGGGAGGGGGAAGAGAAAAGGGTGGGAGGGAGGGAGGGAGGGGGAAGAGAAAAGGGTGGGAGGGAGGGAGGGAGGGGGAAGAGAAAAGGGTGGGAGGGAGGGAGGGAGGGGGAAGATAAAAGGGGGAAGATAAAAGGGGGAAGAGAAAAGGGAGGGAGGGGCAAGAGAAAAGGGAGGGAGGGAGGGGCAAGAGAAAAGGGAGGGAGGGAGGGGGAAGAGAAAAGGGAGGGAGGGAGGGAGGGGCAAGAAAAAAGGGAGGGAGGGAGGGGGAAGAAAAAAGGGAGGGAGGGAGCGGGAAGAGAAGGGAGAGAGGGGGCGAGTGGGAAGAGAAAAGGGAGGGAGGGGCAAGAGAAAAGGGAGGGAGGGGGAAGAAAAACGGGAGGGAGGGAGGGGGTAGAAAGGAGGGAGGGAGAAGAAAAATGGGAGGGAGGGGGTAGAAAGGAGAGTGGGAGAAGAAAAAAGGGAGGGGGAATGAAAAAGGGAGAGAAGGAGGGAGGGGGTAGAAAAAGGGAGAGAAGGAGGGAGGGGGAAGAAAAAAGGGAGAGAGGGTGGGAGGGGAAGAAAAATGGAAGGGAGGGAGGGGTAAGAAGAAAGGGGGAGGGGGTGAGGGGGGAAGATGAAAGGAGGAGGAGAACGGGGAGGGTGGAAAGGAGGGGAGGAGGCAAGGAGGGAGGGGAGGGGGAAGGAAGGAGGGAGGGACGGAGGGAGTGGAGGAGAAGAAGGTGGGAGGGGGAAGAAAAATGGGAGGGAGGGGGAAGGAAAATGGGAGGGAGGGAGGGGGAAGAACAAAGGGAGGGAGGGGGAAGCAAAAAGGGAGAGAAGAAGGGAGGGGGAAGCAAAAAGGGAGAGAAGGAGGGATGGGGAAGAAAAAAGGGAGAGAGGGTGGGAGGGAGGGGAAGAAAAAAGGGAGAGGTGGGAGGGAGGGGCAAGAAGAAAGGGAGGGAGGGGTAAGAAGAAAGGGGGAGGGAGTGAGGGGGGAAGAAGAAAGGAGGAGGAGAACGGGGAGGGTGGAAAGGAGGGGAGTGGAGGGGGCAAGGAGTGAGTGGAGGGGGGAAAGGAGGGAAGGGAGGGGGGAAGGAAGGAGGGAGTGCAGGAGAAGAAGGTGGGAAGGGGGAGAATGGGACAGTGGAAAGGGGGGGAAGGAGTGGGTGGGGGGAGCAGAGGGGAGGCGTGAAAGAAGCGGGTGGGCAGCGGGGAATCTGTAGGTACAGTATTGTGATGTTAATTAGAGAGCTCCCGGATTTTCACCATGCGACACTGAAGGAAAGGTGATATATTTCTAAATCAGGATGGTGTATGAGTTCAAAGGAAACTTGCAGGTGGTGGGCAAGTGCCATTTGGTAGCACAGTTGACGGCACCTTCCATGATTTTGCTGATGATTGAGAGTAGACTGGGGCGGTGATTGGCCATTTTGGATTTGTCCTACCTTTTGTGGATAGGATATACTTGGGCAGTTTTCCACTTTGTCACATAGGTGCCAGTGTCGTAGGTACGCGGCAGGTTCTGGAGCACAAGACTTGAGCACTACAGTTGGGGTGTTGCTGTGGTCCATAACCTTTGCACATCCAGTGTGCTCAACCATTTCTTGATATTCTTGAATCAAATTGGCTGAAGATTGGCATCTGTGAAGTGGGGACCTCAGGGGTAGGCCGAGATGGATCATCCACTCGGCACTTCTGGTTGAAGATTGATGCAAATGCTTCAGCCTTGTCTTTTGCCCTGACATGCTGGGCTCCACCATCATTGAAGATGGGGATGTTTGAGGAGCCACCTCCTCCTGTCAGTTATTTAATTGTTCGTCACATTCATGACTGGATTTGGCAGGACTGCAGAGCTTTGATCAGCTCCTTTGGTTGTGGAATCACTTAGTGCTATCTGTAACATGTTGCTTCCTTATTTTTAGGTATGCGTGGTGTTGTTCCTGGTATACTCACCAATACTAATCATTGTTTCAGGGTTAGTCTTCTGACTTGATTGGAATGGTAGAGTGAAGGATATGCTGGGCAATGCCGTTGCAGATTTTGGTGGTCTACAGCAATTTTGAGCTGCTAAATCTATTCTGAATCTATCCCATTTAGCATGGTTGTGGTGTCACACAACACAGTGTCCTCAGTGTGAAATCAGGATTTAAACCCCACGAGGTCTCTGCAGTGGCCCCTCTTACCAATGCTGTCATGGATAGATGCATCTGCATCATGTAGATTTGAGAGGTCAAGTAGGTTTTTCCCTCATTTTTGTCCTTCACCACCTGTCAGGCCCAGTCTGACATGCTACGTCCTTCAGAGGCCAGTTCAGTCAGTAGTGTTGCTACCAGGCCACTATTAGAGTCATAGAGATGTACAGCACAGAAACAGGCCCTTCAGCGCATCGTGGCTGTGCCAGCCATCAAGGACCTATCTATTCTAATCCCATTTTCCAGCGCTTGGCCCATAGCCTTGTATGTTATGGCATTTCAAGTGCTCATCTAGATACTTCTTAAATGTTGTGAGGGTTTTTGCCTCTACCACCCCGTCAGGCAGTGCTTTCCAGAGTTCAATCACACTCTGGGTGAATTTTTTTTTCCTCAAATCCCCTCTAAGCCTCCTGCCCCATACCTTAAATCTATGCCCCCTGGTTATTGACACCTCTGTTAAGGGATAAAGTTTCTTCCTATCTACCCTATATATGCCCCTCGTAATTTTGTATACCTCAATCATGTCCCCCCTCAGCCTTCTCTGCTCTAAGGAAAACAACCCTAGCCTATCCAGTCTCTCTTCATAGTTGAAATGCTCCAGCCCAGGCAACATCCTTCCGAATCTCCTCTGCACCCTCTCCAGTGCAATCACATCTTTCCTATAGTGTGACCAGAACTGTACACAGTACTCTAGCTGTGGCCTAACTGGCGTTTCATACAGCTGATGAACATTGAAATTGCCCATCTTCAGAGTAAATTCTGTTCCCTTGCTACCCTCTGCTGTTCCAAGTGGTGTTTGATATGGAGTACTGATTCATCAGCTGCAGAAGGGCAGTAGGTGATAAACAGCAGGAGCTGTCCTTGCCCATGTTTCATCTGACGCCTGACTTCATGGGGTCTGCAGTCAATGTTGACTCGCAGAGTCACTCCCACCCGGCTGTGCATCCTACAGTGCCGCCACTTCTGAGGACGGTCTGTCCTGCTGGTGGGACAGGACAATATCCAGGGATAATGATAGAGGAGTCTGGGACATTGTCTAAAATGTACGATTCTATGAATATAACTGTCAGGCTGTTGCTTGACTACTCTGTGGGACAGTTGTCCCAGTTTTTGCACAAGTCCCCACATTTTAGTAAGGAGGATTTTGCAAGTTGGCTGGTCTGGGTGTGCCTTTGTCATGTCTGATGCTTAGGTCAATATTTGGTGGTCATATTCTGGTTTTTTTTATTGGACTTTTTCATAGCAGTTTGACCAAACTGAGTGACTTGCTGGACAAATAAGGGTCAACCTCATTGCTGTGGGTCTGGAGTCAGATGGGTTTGTATAACAATCTGGTAGTATCATGGTCACCATTACTGATACTAGCTTTGTATTCCAGGTTTATTCAATTAATTGAATTTAAATTTCCCAGCTGCCATTTGGGATTTGATCTCATGTCTCCAGATCAATAGTCCAGCCAACTGGATTACTGGTCTAGTAACATAATCGCTATACTATTGTTCCCATCTTTCCACGTTCATTATTTTGGACCAATATAGTTGAGCAGAGAGGAAAAGAGTGTTGCATTTGGTTGATATCAAGATTGACACAATGATAGTTACCCCAATCAGAAGCACAGTTGCTGCATGTTGCAGGTTTTAATTTTTAAAAATTAGTCAGGAAAATAAATCATTGTGTCAAACCTTTGTGTTTAGAAACACAGCATTATCACATACTATTTCAAAATTAATCCTTTTGTTAGTTATGTGTATCTCATTATGATGAAAATGATGACAGCTCTATAGCTTTTTCCCCTCTTTAATCAAAATAAGATTTGCCGATCTTCTTGTATGAAAACTTGCTGTTTAAAAATGAGCACACAAAATCCATTTTGCAGCTGTTGTTATACAAACTGATTTCACATCTTGTCATTTGCTTGATGTAACTAAATATTTCTATTTCAAGTCACAATCCACTTTTAATTAAGACTTACTACTTTGTTTATTTCTAACTTAAGTATAAATAGAAAAGCTTACTTAAGCTAACCTCCACTTCCAAGTTGAACTCATTTAAGGTCATACCAACTCGGGTTATTTTAGGTCAGTTTAAAGAATACATGTAGAAAATGTACAATAGGAAGACTTTTTTCGCAAGTATGCATCCTAATATCTGTAATTAGAATAAAGTGCCTTGCTGTATCTTTTAGTGGACTATTAATATACTGTAAGTATGTAAATTCCGTGTGTATATGCTCTTGTATATGGATATAAATTAAACCTACTCAATGATGGGCTAAACTGCTTTATGTATAATGAAGTCATGTATATATAAAAGCTGAAGCAAATGTCAGGGGGCTAAGGGAAGTAAACATTGAATCCTGCCAAGTACAAGTCTTGCTGTGAAGGGAAAATTATAGTTTGGTTTGATAGCAGGAGACAAAAAATAATGAGCAGTTCCTGCTGTGATCTGCACCAATATGAAACTTCTGGCAGAGTTATTAGAGGACATGTTCTTGCAAGGATTTTCCCTAAAAGTTTCCTTACAAAAATTAAATTAAGCTGATGGATTAGAGGGGAAGAAGTAGGAATAGTGATGGGAATGAGGGGATGGTAGGAAAGGAGAGGGTAATGGAAAGGTGAGTAGATAGAATGGGAGTGAATGGCAGGGAAGTATGAGTAATGGGAGTAGAATTAGAAAATAGGCACTGAGGACCCGATTTTTGCCACATCACCTACCCTATATGCAGCCAGCAGCTGTTGGGGGCTAATTTCTTCACTACACCATGCCATCCACTGTCTCACTCTATAGGAAAGAAGTAAAACAGAAGAAAGAGAGAAACCAAGAAGAGAAAAGTAGCAGCAAAAAGACAATAGAGGTAGGAAGAAGTGAGAACATATTCTCTAACTTATCAGGCTGGATTTAGTGGAGCTGGAGGACTCCTGTGCCGGGCCGAAAAAGCATTGAAACCCCACCTCAGCCATTCGGAGCCCACCCACCCCCAGCTCTATTTAACGTGCCAGGCCAATTAACAGCCTGGCACCGGGATCCCCATCCCTTTAAATATGGGGGTCCCGCATCCAAGAGCTGCCAGACAATCAAAGGGCCAGCAGGTCAACAGTATTGGCAGTGCCACCAGGAGTGGTGGCTACTGCTGGTATTACAGGAGGCCTTGGAACCAAGCCCAGCACTGCAGACCTAGACCTCAGGTATGTGAGGTGCGGTTGCCATGACCAGGGCCCGGCAATAGGAGGAAGGAGGGTCATAGAGTCATTTACAGCACAGAAGAACGCCATTTAGTCCATCAAGTCCATGCCAGCTCTCCAGGGAGCTATGCAGTCAGTCCACTCCCTGGCTCGACCCCCATAGCCCTGCAAGTCTATTTCTCTCAGGTGGCCAACCAACACGTCTTGACGTCATTGATCATCTCCACTTCTACCATACTTGTGTGCAGCGAGATCGAGGTCATTGCCACCCACTGCATAAAGTGCTTCCTCATATTCCCCTGCCTCTTTTGCCCAAAACTTTCAATCTGTGACCCCTAATCCTTGTACCATATGTTAATGGGAACAGTTTTCCTTGTCTCACTTATCTAAGCCTGTCATAATCTTTTACACTTCTAATAAATCTCCCCTTGGGTGGGTGTTGAGTGCAGGGAGAGGGGTTTATGGGAGGTGGGTGGTTTTCCGCCGGGGCCCTTCATGGGCCACAGATTTCCCACAGAGGAGGTCCCCCTTAGCCCGCAGGGGGGGTCACCTCATTTTACTGGGCAAGATCCTCGCACGGCGGAGGACCCCCTGCCACTGGTGTACTTCCAGTGGCGATGGGAAGGGGCTCTTAAGTGACTGATAATAGGTCTCTTAAGGGCCTCAATTGGCCTCTGCAAGGGAAGGCTGTCTTTGGCCTATCCCGTCCCCGACTAAACTTTGGTGTGATGCGACGGCGTTGTGTTGCAGCTGTGGAATGCTGTAACTCCTGGTCACCAATGCGATCCAGGACAAATGTGTCTGCAGAAAGTGTAAGCAGGATTATAGGGAGGGGGAAGAGATACCTGGACACTTGGTACCAGAAGACAGTCACATTCTTTAGAATAGAGTTGTCTGTTTTGGTCAGCAGTGAGGGATAGGAGGTTGTGATCATCAGTGAGGCAGGTAAAGGGACTGAGCAAACAGTAGTGGAGGAGCCTCAGCCTTCACAATTGTCAAACAGGTTTGAGGTGCTTGCAACCTGTGAGGACAAGAGGGAGGTCTGTAGGGTGGTTGAGCAGACTGGCCATGGCACCACGGTACAGGAAGCCATTCAAGCGGGGGGAGCAAAAAGGGAACTAGTGGTTGTTGGGGAGAGTATAGTGAGGGGGATTGACACTGTTCTCTGCAGAAAAGAGTGAGAGTCCAGAAGGGTGTGTTGCCTGCCTGATGCCAGGGTTCAGGACATCTGCTCAGGGCTGGACAGGAACTTACAGTGGGAGGGGGAGGATCCAGTCATCATGGTCCATGTAGGTACCAACGAGATAGGCACGACAAGGAAAGAGGTTCTGCATAGTCAGTATGAGGAGCTGGTACCAAATTAAGAAGCAGAATCTCAAAGGAAATGATTTCTGGATTATTACCTGAGCCATGTGCAAATTGGCATAGGGCAAATAAGATTAGAGAAATTAATGCATGGCTGAAAGACTGGTGTGGTAGAAGTGGGTTCTAGTTCGTGGGGCACTGGCACCAGTACAGGGGAAAGTTGGGACAGTCTTCACCTGAACCATGCTGGGACCAGTGTTCTAGTGAACCACATAACTAGGGAAGTAGTGTTTTAAACTAAACAGTGGGGGCAAGGGAGCAAATTTGGGAAGATATAGTAAGTCAGAGTAGAGACAAGGCAAGAGAGAAAGCTATTAATATGGGAAATGATAAATAGACTGTGACAGGAAGAGACAGAGAGTACAAATCGAAGAGTAAATCAGCAGATAGGCTAGAGGTTACAAAAATAATAAAAGGACAAAACTAAAGGCCTTGTATCTGAATGCACATAGCATTCGAAACAAAACAGATGAACTGAGTGCAAATAGAAATAAATAAGTACTATCTGATAGCCATTACAGATATGGCTGCAGAATGACAGATTGGGACCTGAATATTGATGGGTACATGACATTTAGGAAGGACAGGAAGCTAGGAAAAGGTGGAGGGATGGCTCTGTTAATTAATGATAGGTTATCCCTCGCTTTGTGTTAATATTAAGTTCAGGAAACCAGGATGTAGAAGCAGTTTGGGTAGAGATGAGGCATGATAAAGGCAAGAAATCACTTGTGGGAATGGTGCACAGGCCCCCTAACTAACTACACGGTTGGACGGGGTACAAAGGAAGAAATAAAGGAAAGGTACGGTGATAATCATGGGGGATTTTAATCTACATATAGATTGAAAAGATCTGATGGGCAGAGGTAGCCAAGGTGAGGAGTTCATAGAATGTTTTTTGGGATAGTTTCTTAGAACAGCACATTCTGGAGCCAGCCAGAAAGCGGCCTGTATGGGACCTGGTATTGTGCAAAGAGATAGGATTAATTAATGACCTCAGTGAAGGTGCCGCTAGGCAGCAGAGATTATAATATGATTGAAGTTTACATTCGGATTGAGAGAAGAGTGGGTCTAAGACTAGTATTTTAACCTTAAATAAGGGCAATTATGAGGGCATGAAAGCAGTGCTAGCTAAAGTGAATTTGCAACGTAGGTTAAAGGAAAGCTCAATAGAGGTGTAGTGGCAGACATTTAGGGGGATATTTCAGAATACAGAGAATAGATGCATTCCAACAAGAGAGAAAAATTCCATGGTTAACTAAAAAAGTTAAAGATAGTATAAAAATTAAAGAAAAAGCATATATTTGCACAAAGATGGGTGGCAGGTCAGAAGATTGGACAGAATATAAAAAGCAGCAAAGAATGACTAAAAGATTAATAAGGAGGGAAAAATTAGGGTATGAGAGAAAGCGAGCTAGAAATATAAAACAGATAGTAAGAGTTTCTATAGATATTTAAAAACGGAAAGTGTTAACAAAGTGAGTGTTGGTCCTATAGAAAGTGAGTCTAGGGAATTAATAGTAGAAAATAAGGAGATGGCAAATGAATTGAACAGGTATTTTGCGTTGGTCTTCACTGTAGAGGATATAAGTAACATCCCAGAAATAGCTGTAAATCAGGAAATGGAAGGGAGGGAGGAATGCAAGAAAATTACAATCACCAGAGAAGAATTACTGAGCAAATTTTTGGAGCTGCGGGCTGACAGGTCCTCGGGTCCTGATGGACTTCATCTGAGGGTGTTAAAAGAAGCGGTTAGTGCGATAGTTGATGCGTTGGTTTTAATTTTCCAAAATTCCCTATATTCGGGAAAGGTTCCATTAGATTGGAAAATAGCAAATGTAACTCCTTTATTCAAAAAGGGAGGGAGACAGAAAGCAGGAAACTACAGGCCAATTAGCTTAACATCAGTCTTGGGGAAAATGTTAGAAGCTATTATTAAAAACATTATTGAAAAATTCAAGGTAATCAGGCAGACTAAACATGGTTTTGTAAAAGGGAAGTCACGTTTAACCAATTTATTGGAGTTTTTGAGTGCTGTGGATAAAGAGGAACTGGTGGATGTGCTGTACTTAGATTTCCAGAAGGCATTTGATAAGGTGCCACATCAAAGGTTATTGCAGAAAATAGAAGCTCATGGTGTAGGGGGTAACATATTGGCATGGATAGAAGATTGGCTAGCTAACAGGAAACAGAGTAGGCATAAATGGGTCATTTTCTGATTGGCAAGATGTAACGAGTGGTGTGCCATAGGGATCAGTGCTGGGGCCTCAGCTTTTTACAATTTATATAAATGACTTGAGTATTGCTGAAAATAAAGACATGTTGACGAAGCTTTTCATCTTGCACTCATCAGGACAATTGCAAGAATAACCACTGTGAGGGAAAACAACAACTTATACCATTTTTCCTCACATTGGTTATTCTTGCAATTGTCCTGAAGAATGCAAGATGAAAAGCTTCAACATCGTGTCTCTATTTTCAGCAATACTCAAGTTCTGTACTACTAAATGACTATAAATGACTTAGATGAAGGGACCAAAGGTATGATTGTTAAATTTGCTGATGACACAAAGATAGGTAGGAGAGTAAGTTGTGACAACAACATAAGGAGGCTACAAAGGGATATAGATAGGTTAAGTGAGTGGGCAAAGATCTGGCAAATGGAGTATAATTTGGGAAAATGTGAAATTGTCCATTTTGGCAGCAAGAATAACAAAGCATATTATCTGAATGGTGAGAGTTTGCAGAGCTCTGAGATGCAGAGGGATCTGGATGTCCTAATGCAGAAGGTTAGTATGCTAGTACAGCACATAATTAGGAAAGCTAATAGAATGTTATCGTTTATAATGAGGGGAATTGAATACAAAAGTAGGGAGGTTATGCTTCAATTATACAAGGTATTGGTGGGACCACATCTGGAGTGCTGTGTACAGTATTGGCCTCCTTATTTAAGGAGGATGCAAATGCTTTGGAAGCAGTTCAGAGAAGGTTTACTAGACTAATACCTGGAATGGGCGGGTTGTCTTATGAGGAAAAGTTGGACAGGCTAGGCTTGTATGCTGGAGTTCAGAAGAGTAAGAGGCGACATGATTGAAACGTATAAGATCTTGAGGGGTCTTGACAGGGTGAATGCAAAAAGGATGATTCCTCTTGTGGGAGAGTCTAGAACGAGGAGTCACTGTTTAAAAATAAGGAGTCACCCATTTAAGACAGGTGAGGAGAATTTTTTTCTCTGAGGATCGTGAGTCTTTGGAACTCTCTTCCTCAAAAGGCAGTGGAAGCAGAGTCTTTGAATATTTTTAAGGCAGAGGTAGATAGATTCTTGATAAGCAAGCGGGTGAAAAGTTATTGGGGGTAGGCGGGAATGTAGAGTTGAGGTTACAGTCAGATCAGCCATGATCTTGTTGAATGGTGAAGCAGGCGGGGTCAAGTGGCCTACTTCTATTCCTAATTCATATTTTTGTATTCCCCCCACTGCCTGCTTCCTGTCATGATTCTGTAGTTACCCCCCCCCCCCGCCCGCCCGCCAGCTCCTAGCCCATCTCCAGAAGCCCATAAAATTCAGCCCATCATGTGCAATATAAGAGGTATTTACAGCTACTGTTTTCTTCCTTTGAACACTATGTAGTCAACCACTCATGATCACTAAATCATTTAGACATTTACAATATCAAATCAAAATAGCATGAAGTAATCCAATTCTCAAGCACAGAAGGAGCTGTGATGAAATTGTCAAGCATGAGGCATATTAATTTTATCTCATGGACATTAAATTTCAAACTGTTGTTGAAGTGAAGAAAGGACTTGCTTTAAAAATTGCCAGATCTTGGCTGGAAAGATATTTGCATATTAATAGACAGTGTTTGGAAGGACAAAGCAGCCATTCCCTGACACATTCAGCCCACAATGGACTTTTGAGCACTAGACGTTGAAGGTGGGGGGAGCTCACATTCCAGGTTGACTGCTAAGATAGCCAAATACACAAAAGGACATGGTCAAACCAGCTAGTCACATGACTAACCTGCTGGGCAACCTGAGTTTTTTGAATTTGTACAAACAGTTTGGGCATAAAGCAGAATGCTCCTGGACTGAGAAGATCTCTCTTGTCTGGCTCACTGCAGCCTCTCCTGTCTGCCTGCTTCCATCCCTTTCTCACAAACCTCTGAATCCACTGAAGACACATGAACCCCAAGAGAGAAAAGTCTCCCACAGCGAACAAAGTTTAAGAAGAATACTGGGCCCCAACGAAAAGGAAGATCTAACTACAATCAAGGACTGTGCAGTGAGCTCGAAGACCCGTAACAAAAGCTGTTCAGATATTGCCTCAAACTTTTCCACTTTAGTTCTTCTCTTTTCTGTCTCTATTTGCATGTGTGTATCGCGTATGCATGCTAGCGTGGGCACGTCATGTATCCATAGGCGTCAACCTGATTAGAGTTCAAGTTTAATAAATTTCAACTTTTCTCCTTTAAACCTAAGAGTGCCTGTTTGTGCTGGTTTCTTTGCCTTATAATTGGAAAGCAGTACACAAGGATTCACCAAGGGTGAGCTAAAAACACGGTGTGTTTAAAATTTAAACCCTGTTACAGTAAGACCAGGTGAAGGCTGAGAGGGACCCCTTGACACCTTTCTCACCTGGTCGTAACAGAAATTTGGGGGTTCATCCAGGATTGACCCATAGACAAACGAGAGAAATTGGAAGTGGGAAGCCAAATTATTCCCAGTCAAAAACAGCAAGATTTCAATACAGCTTTTCTTGTGGTTGTGTGTGCTTGAATACTAACGTCTACAACTGAAGCTGGTAGCTGCCAAGCCACAGTGAAGTAACTTGGAATTAGTTACAAGTACTGAGTCTGGAGGAGTTGAGGAAAATGGCTGAGCAGTGTGGGATCACTATACGTGGCAAGGCTGGGAAGTTTAAACTCCTAAGGCTAGTGGCCAACCATTTTTCTCTTGAATCTGAAGAAGCAGAAACAGGGTTAGAAGTAGATCCTAACAGGATATTGCTAGCGAAGCTACAATTGGAACAATGGAAACTTGAATTAGAGGAGAGGGAGAAAGAGCCTTCCAGAAGGAACGTGAAGAAAAAGAAAGAAGGGAGAAGGAACAGGAGAGGGAGAAAGAGAGAGCCTTCCAGAAGGAACGTGAAGAGAAACGAGAGAGAGAGAGAAAGAAAGACAGGAGAAGGAGAGGGAAAGAATATTCCAGAAGGAATGTGAAGGAAGAGAGCTGAAGCAGCTTCAGTTAACTAGGGGGTAACAGAGTAACCCCAGTGAAAGCTTGGCCAATATGGAGCAGCATAATTCAGGGCTGCATACAGAATTGTTAAAACTAGTTCAGCTAATTCCAAAATTCAATGAGGAAGATGTAGAAGAATTTTTGTGTCCTTTGAGAAACTGGCAAGGCAGCTAAAATGGCCAGCTGAGACCTGGCCTCTTTTACTACAACGCAAGCTAACTGGAATAACCCATGAGGTTTATTCCCTGTTGCCAGATGAGTGTTCATCAAATTATGAATTGACAAAAATGTTATCCTCGGGGCATATGAATTAGTACCTGAAGCCTATCGCCAAATGTTTAGAACCCTTGAGAAGCAAGCTAATCAAACTTATCTGGAGTTTGAAAGAAGTAAGCAGCTGGCTTTTGAGCAGTGGCTGAGGGCTCTTAAAGTACAGCTCAGCTATGCGAATCTCAGCGAAGTAATTTTGTTAGAGGAATTTAAACACCCTCTCTCACTCTCCATAAAGACCCATGTAGAGGAGCAGCAGGTCCAGAGAGCCTGGCAAGCAGCTGTTCTGGCCAATGAGGTTGCTTTAATTTATACGTCAGTTTCCCAGGGGAGAACCTTTCCTAGTCATCCCCACAAATCCGAAAAGGACAAAGGGGAGGTGATAGGAGCCCAAGCGGTCCTGGGAGAGAAAGGAAAGCAGGAGACACAGGGGGCCCTCCTCTACCCAAAAAGGAAGGTGCTGGGAGCAAGAGTGAGACCCGAAGACCTTTGTGCTTCCATTGTAATAAAACAGGACATTTAAAAGCTGACTGCTGGAAACTAAAGGGAAAAGCTGAAGGGTTAATCAGGGCACACCCACTCAGTGAAGAGGAGAACCTAATGGAAAGCACAGCAGAACAAGCTGCAGCTTTAACTGCAGTAAGAGTGAGATCCAGGAAGCTTACTACTGCAAGTGCAGGAAAAATTAGTAGGATTCCTGAAGATTATCAGGGTTTTGTGTCTGAAGGGAAAGTACCCCATACTCTTACAATGGGCTTGCTTGCCCCATTCGAATTCTCAGGGGCACAGTGGCCACTAGATCCCTTTTACTGGGAAAAGGCCTGACCTTTGCCCCAGAGAGTGCAGTGAACACCAAAATGGTGGTGAATGGTATTGGAGGGCAGTGTATGCCTGTACCCGTACACCTGGAGTGTGACCTAGTTTCAGGACCGGTGACCATAGGGATTGCCCCTAGTTTGCCTGTGGATGGGGTTGACCTGCTCCTAGGTAATAATCTGGTAGGGGCAAAGGTGGTGGCCCCCCCCCCCCAGTAGTGAAAGAAAGACCGCAGGGGGTCAGAGAGATAGGACTGTGGCAGGAGATGGACCCCTGCAGTTTCCCTGAATGTGTAGTGGATCAGGCCATGATCAAACCAGCTCCCCCAGAGGAGACTGAATTATCACTGCAGGCAGATGACCAGGTCTGCCTGTCTGAGACTTTCTTTGGAAAGTTAGGACACCCAGGGAATGAATTAAATGGATTTTCCCTAGCTGAGGCTCAACAAGCTGACCCAGTGTTGCAAGAGTTAGCACAGGATGCCCAGTCTGAAAGTGAAGCAGAGGGAATCCCGGATTGCTACTATTTAAAGAATGAGGTACTGATGAAGAAATTGAGTTCTCCGCACAGACCTGAGAGCAAGGAGTGGACTGTAGTTCACCAGTTAGTGGTGCCACAGAGGTTCCGGAGAGAAATATTAAGAAGGGCCCACGAGACTACAGTGGCTGTATTTGCCGGTATACGGAAGACCAAAGCCCGCATAAGACAGCAGTTTGACTGGCCAAAACTTCACAAAGATGTGGTGGAGTATTGCAGGAGTTGCCACATGTGCCAGGTTGAGGGGAAACACCAACCTACAGTGAATCCTGCAGCCCCAAGTCCTGTACGGGTGTTAGGAGGGCTGGTGGACTGTAAGGGACCCCTGCTCAGAAAAAATGGACAGGCAGGCACAAGGCTGGCAAAAGGTTAGACAGAGAAGGGGGAAAAAGTGACCAAGAGGGTAGGTTAAAGGATGTCTGGGAGGAGTTCCGGATGAAAACCTCTACTGTCCGGTTAACCAACCCCGAAAAATGTGCAATGTTAGACCCCACATCCTCCTACGTAGATGAAGACACTGGAAGCACCCCACCAGAGTTGCTAACAGCATTTATGGGAACCTGCAGAGACAAAGAAAGACCTCTAGGGGGCAGAGAAACAATGAGGGTGATGCCTCACGTAGTCGAAGTGCCACAGGGGAGTGCAGTAGTGTCTGCACAAATACCTGCAGGCAGGAGTGTCATCTGGAACAAAGGGGAGATTAGCAAAGAATCCACCACCACAGTCAGAACCAAAGAGAAACCACCCATCCCCCTTTTCAGACCTCAACAGGAACAAAGACCCGAGGCAGCCATGGAAATGGGCAAAAGGAAGAGAAACATCCCCCCCAAAAAACACATGTTTATTGGGATGCCAGAAAGGGGGCAATTAAAGCAGCACTGGCGTCAAGAGAAGACAGGCTGTACTAAGTTTTAGGATTTATGAATGAATGAGAGAAATGCATGTTTTTTTCTGTATCTTACATTTTTTGCCAATCCTTTTATTGAAATGTGTTTTTCTCAAATCGCATTTCATTCCACTGCATGTGAAGGTGTCATGCTGGCCCCCACCTGCCAAACATGAGGCATATTAATTTTGCCACATGGTCATTAAATTTCAAACTGTTGTTGAAGAAAGCACTTGCTTTAAAAAAATTGTCAGATCCTGGCTTGAAAGACATTTGCATATTAACAGACAGTGCTTGGACAGGACAAAGGACCATTCCCTGGCACATTTAACCCACAATGGACTTTTGATCACCAGCTAGTCACATGACTAACCTGCTGGGCAACCTGAGTTTTTTGAATTTGTACAAACAGTTTGGGCAGAAAGCAGAATGCTCCTGGACTGAGAAGATCTCTCCTGGCTGGCTCGCCACAGGCTCTACTGTCTGCCTGCTCCCATCTCTTTCTCACAAGTCTCTGAATCCACTGAAGACACATGAACTCCAAGAGAGGAAAATCTCCTACTGCGAACAAGGTTTAAGAAGAATACTGGGCCCCAACAAAAAGGAAGAACTACCTACCATCAAAGAGTCTACAGTGAGCTCGAAGACCCATAGCAAAAGCTCTTCAGATATTGCCTCAAATTTTTCCACTTTATTTCTTCTGCTCTTTTCTGTCTCTATTTGCATCTGTGTATCGCGTATGCGTGCTATAGTGGGTGCGTTGAGTATCCATAGGCATCAACCGAATTAGAGTTTAAGTTTAATAAATTTCAACTTTTCTTCATTAAACCGTAGAAAGCCTGTTTGTGCTGGTTTCTTTGCCTCATAATTGGGCCCTGTTACGGTACATACGAATTAGGAGCAGGAGTAGGCTACTCGACCCCTCGAGCCTGCTCCACTATTCAATAAGTTCATGGCTGAACTGATTACTCCACAATTCCACCTACCCAGATAACCTTCCCCCCTCGCTTATTAACAATCTATCTACCTGTGCCTTAAAAATCTTCAAAGATTCTCCTTCTACTGCCTTTTGCGGAAGTGCGTTCCAAAGGCTCGTGACCCTCTGAGAGAAAAAATTTCTCCTTATCTCTGTCTTAAATGGGTGACCCCTTATTTTTAAACAGTGACCTCCTAGTTCAGGATTCTCCAACCAGGGGAAGCATCCTTTCCACATCCACCCTGTCAAGATCCCTCAGGATCTTATATGTTTCAATTAAGTTGTCTCTTATTCTTCTAAGACCAGGTGAAGGCTGAGAGGGACCCCCAGACAGCTTTCTCACCTGGTCGTAACAAAAAAAACAATGAAATGGAAGAATTATGAATTTAAAAAGTCAACTGTCAAACAAAATCTCAAGAATATGGAGATTTATACACAGTCAAAATGGAATAGTGGCCACGTGACCCCCTTCCTGTGCTGGGAGTCCAGAAACACATCTGCACAGATATGGCTTGTTAATCTCAACTGAAATAGTTCTGGGAAATAGCCCTGCTGAAATTGAAAGGCGCTATTGCATGTTAATGACTCTGAACAACATGATTGGGTTAACAGAGGATGCTGGAGACAGTCTGGCTCATAAGCAAACCAAGATAAATAAGGTGTGTAGCAGCAACATCATAACAATGATTCCCATTCAAACATCAAATGATGGCCATGGTTACTATATCTTGTGTGGTTACAACAGGGAGAGGGCCATGCGTATCTGAACAGAAACTCCAATGTGATAGATTTTTGACCTTAAAAAGGTCGCTCATGGAGAGAGAGATGGGGAGATCAAGCCATCATCACATGGCATTCAGGCAATGAAGCCAAATGATTCGAACAAAGGATATTTTAATTATTTACCACAAAACATATATGCTACACCCGTGAGACCCAAAGTGTGGCTATGTGGTCTTTTTGATATGTTTGCAGGTGCTCCTCCGTGGTATGATCCCTGCAGCATCAGCTGGGCTGGATGCAGGCTGCTGATTAGGCTGACCCTTGGCCTGTGAAGACTTTGATGGGCATCCTCTGGCTGCTTGGGGGCATCCTGGATCCGGACTCTTCTCGGGCGTTGTGGCTGCTGGAGCTGGGCTCACTGGCAGAGGAGCTGAGGAACCGGTGGCCACACTCTGAGCGCCCTGAGGGAAGCGCCCAGATGTGAATGACAGCCTCTCCTCCTCCCTTTCAAAGCTGTCTTGAGCCTCCCTGCTCACCAGAGAAGGACCAAGAGTTGGACAAGGATCCGGGCTCCTGTTTCTTCTCTTGCCACTGCTGTGCTGAGCTCATGGACCAGTGTGCAGCTCTGCACGCATCTGTGAGATCTGGCTCTCCATGGGGGTCGTCAACCTCTCGATGGAGGAAACCATGCGTTTATAGGCCTGAGACATGGCAGTAGTCATGGCATGGATGGACTCCTCCATCGTCTGCACATGGCTGTGCATGGCCTGTGGCATCTCTGCCAGATGTTGCCTTACCTCTCTTTGCAACTCCAGCATGCCCTATGCTGTCAATACCGGAGGCACATCATCATCCTGGGGCTCAGCCTGGAGCTGGCCACCCACAGTCCTCTGACTGTCGGAGGCCTCAGCTGTCTCAGCCTCAGCCAGCTGCACAGGTGCATGTGTGGTGCTTTCACCAGCTTGTGACCCAGTTTCCAATGCCGAGCGGATACCACCAAGGTGAAATTATCTGCGCTGGTGGAGGATGCAGGAAAATCATGGGATGATGCATCCTCTGAGTGGTCCTCCTCCTCAGAGGTGGATGACTGTCCCCCTGTGGCTGCGGACCCCTGCGAATGGAAACCTGCATGAGCGAACACTAATATATGTAAGGAGAGAGAAGCAGAGTTAAAGTTTCAGATCTGTGACTTTTCATCAGAACTGGCAAAGGTTAGAAATGTTTTAAGCAAGTAAAGTGGGGGTGAGGGGGAAAGAGAACAAAAGGTAAGGTGTGTGATAGGACAGATGGCTGGAGAGATTAACTGACCAGGAGGTCATGGGCAAAGACAAAGAGAGTGTGCTAATGATGTGGTGAAAAACAAAGCATTAGTGCGGAGAGAGTGTTAATGACAGAATAATGAACAGCCCTAGCCAAAAGCACAATCATGAAAAACCCAGTTTAAGGCAGACACATGGTAAAAAAAATCATAAAAGAAAAGAAAATAAGATCATAAAAAAGGGGCCAGCTATGCTCTGAAATTATTGAACTCAATGTTCAGTCTGGAAGGCTGTAGAGTGCCTTAATGAGGTGTTCCTCGATCTTGCGTTGATGTGCACTGGAACACTGCAGCAGGCCAAGGACAGACATGTAGGCATGAGAACAGGACGGTGTGTTGAAATGGCAAGCAACCAGAAGCAGGCACCGGCGCCATTTTAAAAGGGCTTCAAGCACTTACATGTAGTTTTAATTTTTAAAGTTATACATACAGAAAGTTAAATTAAAAAATTTAATAAAAGGTAGAAGCCCTCTGCCACCCTCCCATGACCAAACAATTTATTAATTGCCCTCTTCCCCCCCCCAAAGAAAACTTACCTTGCGATACAGACCTTCTCCCTAGTCACCAGAAATGACAATGGCAAACACAGCCCTGTTGACCCTCCAAAGTCCTCCTCACTAACATCTGGGGACTTGTACCAAAGTTGGGAGAGCTATACTACAGACTAATCAAGCAACAGCCTGAAATCGTCATACTCACCGAATCAGACCTTACAGACAATGGTCCAGACAATGCCGTCACCATCCCTAGGTATGTCCTGTCCCACCGGCAGGTCAGACCCAGCAGAGGTGGTGGCACAGTCGGGAGGGAGTTGCAATGGAGTCCTCAACATCGACTCCATACCCCATGAAGTCTCATGGCATCAGGTCAAACATAGGCAAGGAAACCCTTAAATGTCCATCACCAAGAGTGGCTCGGTAGCACCACTGCTGGCCGAGTCCTAAAGGATATAGCTGCTAGACTGGGTATGCGGCAGGTGGTGAGGGAACCAACAAGAGGGAAAAATATACTTGACCTCGTCCTCACCAATCTGACTGCCACAGATGCATCTGTCCATGACAGTATTGGTAGGAGTGACCATCGCACAGTCCTTGTGGAGACGAAATCCCATCTTCACATTGAAGATACCCTCCATCATGCTGTGTGGCACTACCACCGTGCTAAATGGGATAGATTTTGAACAGATCTGGCAATGCAAAACTGGGCATCCATGAGGCTGTGTGGGCCATCTGCAGCAGCAGAATTGTACTCAATCTGTAATCTCATGGCCCGGCATATCCCCCACTTTACCATTACTATCAAGCCGGGAGACAAACCCTGGTTCAATGAAGAGTGCAGGAGGGCATGCCAGGAGCAGCACCAGGCATACCTCAAAATGAGTTGTCAACCTGGTGAAGCTACAATGTAGGACTACTTGCATGCCAAACAGCGTAAGCAGCATGCGATAGACAGAGCTAAGCAATCACATAACCAATGGATCAGATCTAAGCTCTACAGTCCTGCCACATTCAGTCATGAATGGTGGTGGACAATTAAACAACTAACTGGAGGAGGTGGCTCCACTAATATTCCCATTCTCAATGATGGGGGAGCCCCGAACATCAGTGCAAAAGATAATGCTGAGGTATTTGCAACAATCTTTAGCCAGAGTGCCAAGTTGATGATCCATCTCAACCTCCTCCTGAAGTCCCTAGCATCACAGATGCCAGTCTTCAGCCAAATCAATTCACTCCACGTGATATCAAGAAACGACTGAAGACACTGGATACAGCAAAGGCTATGGGCCCTGACAACATTCAGGCAATAGTACTGAAGGCCTGTGCTCCAGAACTTGCTGCGCCCCTCGCCAAGCTGTTCCAGTACAGCTATAACACTGACATCTACCCGGCAATGTGGAAAATTGCCCAGGTATGTCCTGTTCACAAAAAGCAGGACAAATCCAACCTGGCCAATTACTGCCCCATCAGTCTACTCTCAATCATCAGTAAAGTGATGGAAGGTGTCGTCGACAGTGTTATCAAGAAGCACTTGTTTAGCAATGACATGCTCACTGATGTTCATTTTGGGTTCTGCCAGGGCCACTCAGCTCCAGATCTCATTATACCCTTGGTTCAAACATGGATAAAAGAGCTGAACTCAAGAGATGAGGTGAGAGTGACTGCCCTTGTCATCAAGGCAGCATTTGACTGAGTACGGCATCAAGGAGCCCTAGCAAAACTGGAGTCAATGGGAATCAGGGGGAAAACTCTCAGCTGGTTGGAGTCATATCTAGCACAAAGGAAAATAGTTGGAGGACAATCATCTCAGATCCAGGAAATCACTGCAGGAGTTCTTCAGGGTAGTGTCCTAGGCCCAACTACCTTCAGTTGCTTCATCAATGACCTTCCCTCCGTCATAAGGTCAGAAGTGGGGATGTTTGCTGATGATTGCACAATGTTCAGCACCATTTGCGACTCCTCAGATACTGAAGCCATCCACGTCTATATGCAGCAAGATCAGGATAACATTCAGGCTTAGGCTGATAAGTGGCAAGTTACATTCGTGCAGTGACCATCTCAAACAAGAGAGAATCCCTAGTTGGTTTCATGATGTATTGTTCTAAAAAATTATCTCGAATCCTTTCTATGAACTCTTCCTCCAAACTACCATTGCCAATTTGATTTGTGCAATCGTTATGAAGATTAGAGTTCCCCACAATTATTGCATTGCCTTTGTTACAAGCACCCATTATTTCTTTAATAGTACTTTGTCCAACCAAATAGCTACAGTTAGGGGGCCTGGAAAATACTGCCACCATTGTTTTCTTCCCCTTATCATTCTTTATCTCCACCCATACTGATTCTATTTCCTGAGTCAAGATCCTTTCTCACTATGGTCCTTACATCATCCTTTATTATCAGGGCTCCTTGCCCCACCCCTGACTTCTTTTCCATTCTGCCTGCCTTTTTGAAATGTCAAGTATCCTGGAATATTTTGTTCCCAACCTTGGTCACCTTGCAGCCATATCTCTGTAATGGCTATTAGACCAAACCCATTTCTATCTATTTGTGTCACTTGTTCATCTATCTTTTTGTGACTGCTTCATGCATTCAGTTAAAGAGTCTTTACAAGACCATGAAACTGACTGAATTTATCATAATGGATAGGTAGATGTTGAAGGACCAGGCTGCCATGGCTGATGACCCCAGTTAAAAGCTCCACACAGCAGCAAAGGGAAGATACAACCTGGCCCATGCCACCACCCAAGTTATTGTTGAGCACACCATGGAGAAGGATAATTGACAAAAGCTGCTGTGAAGTACTGAGGGCTGATATTACTTCCCTGATTTCTTCATCTTGGGAAGAATCTAAGGAAGAGAAAAGGAGTGAAAATTGCAAAGCATGCCCCAGGCAATGGCTTCCAAGACATGTAAGATTATATCACTCTTAAGTAAAGCTGCTTTGCAAATGTAGCCTCTTGCTTTGAGGAATCAGAAAATAAGTCATTGTACACAGGATCATAATAAATGGACTACGGTCCTTTGAACTGTAAGCTTGAAGGGAAATACAAAACTTTGATTTGTCCAGTTAACAGCCAATTATTTTAAATCTAACAGTCAGTTATAAAACATCCAAACTAGTCAAGGCTGTTTATGTCACTGGATTTCTTCATTAAGCTAAGTTATCACAAGATAATAGAACTGATAGGAAACTTTGCAACAAATATCCCTTTCCTAAACAGATATTTATATAGCTGTTTTAATTTGTGAGGCATGATCAATTGCTTTGAAAAAATATATGGCCTTTTTAAAAAAGAAGTAATGCTTGTACTTATATAGCCACTTATCACATATAAACATCTCAGTGTTTCATAAAAAGTATTACTTTTGAAGTGCATTGCCCCTGTTTTTCTTTTAAAACCACGCTGGCTACTTTGGTCTTATCGTCAAAGAAAAGCATGTAACATCCTCAAAGAGCTCTTGAAAATTTTCTCTACAACTGATGTTGGGCTAACTGATCTTGGAGTAGTTCCAATCAGGAAAGTGGAAGTCAACACTTTAAACAAACCTGCAGGCCAGTGTAGCAGCACTTGAGTTATTTCCAGCTGGGTGTTATTGAAGTGCTTAGCGAGTAATAACTATACATGACTCAGGCAGCCCCAGGTTAGCATACAGTTATAAATGCTAATTTTCATGTAAATAAATGGAGCATTTAGGAATACACAATGGTTTTACTAATTAATATTTGTTATGAACGCTGGATTTATTAACATAATTATGTTTTAAAAATTGTGATTTTTAAAAGTTTAAGATGGAGTCCGGAAGGTCACATCCACTCTGCTAAAGGACAAGACAGAAATCTTGTTTATCAGGACAACAGAGAACATAGATTAAAGACTTATATTTTGAAAAAACAGAGACAGCAGAGGTAACACCTGAAGAACAAGTGGTTTCACCCTCCCAGACTTTCAGGTCGTAAACAAGGAGTCAGTGATTCTGAAAATGCAAATGTACCAAGCAGCTGTTAACACCTGGGAACAAGGGCCAGATGGCTGTGAAACCAGACTTCTGAGCTTTGCACATTAGAACATATTGACTTTTGAGTCCTGATAAATTTAACAGATTTTCTGAAGGCAGGCAGATTGTAAGAAGGGAACCCAGTGATTGCAGCCTCAGAGAAGGCTGTAAGGAAGACAACCAGTGATGGCGGCCTCGAGAGAGAGAGTGAATACCTGCTCTCGGAAGCCTCATACAGCAAAAGGCTGTGAAGACTTGAATCTGATTTGAAAGTAGAAGCTTGCAGAGAAGTAGAAGACCAGAAGATTAACAGGAATCACCTTATTCACGGATATCTAGGTCGGAAATACTTGGAGATGTGAACAAAGAGAACATTGATTTTTGAAAAGGTCTGGGAGATCCAACCCATTGCAACAGGGAGAAGTTTGGAATTTTTAACTGCTAAGATTTTGCCATCTAAAAGTACTGTGTAATGTCTAAGTGTGGTGTAAGGCTTTCAAGTATCTCTAGAAGTAAAGAAAATACCTTTCTTTGTAATCTGGGGTATCAGCTACTTACAAAGTACTAATTAGTTAATGGGGATTTCCTTTAGTTGTTATAATAAAAGTCTTAAAACCTGAAATCTTGTGTAATTCTTCAAATTGGTCTGGGTTCATATCTTGTATTTTTAACGTTAACGGTCTCACTGAGGTCTTAACAATGTGTATCAGTAGAATAAGTTGTGCAAGTGAAATCCTGAAATGCGAGTCCAAATGGGAGTAGAAATGAAAAACTGAAGGGTTTCTCCTACTGGAAAATAATTTTTAATTATACAAGTGGAAAGTTCGGGGAGTATTTTAGACTGAAGATACTCCCCACAGGATGCCCTTCTTTCCTTGTAATAAAACTGATTATATTCCATTTGCATGCGTATGTGAGGGGATACTGTCTTCTGATGTGTTTTTCTAATTTAAGTCTCTGATTTGCATATTTATTAAAAGGTACAGAGTGGGATTACTTTCTTCTTGTACTCAAACCCCATAATTACGTCAGGCATTACTCAAAAATATTAATTATAATAATCCGTTTATGTTCATCTAAAGTTCTATCTGCATGATTCATTTTTAAAATCAGCAGTTTGTATAATAATTGAAGGGAGTGGGTGCCCTTGTTAGCAACTCTTAATGATAAGGCGGCATGCCAGCACTGATAAAATGTATTTATATTATTGCAACACGTAGAGTGCCAAACAAATACAGATATTGAAACTTGAACTAGAAGTAGATTTCTCCTCTAGAAGATTTTGTGTGTCATTTTGAAAATCTAATTTGCAATAAAGTTAAAAATTACTGTGTAGTATAGCTTCAAAAACCTTATCTATTTTAACAGAGGAGAATATAGCCTTATGGATTCATTAACACTTGTATGAAATGACTCAGTTTTATTTAGAGATACAGCACTGAAACAGGCCTTTCGGCCCACCAAGTCTGTGCTGACCATCAACCCCCCATTTATACTAATCCTACATTAATCCCATACCCCCAGAATTCCCCTACTACCTACACGAGAGGCAATTTACCTATCAACCTGCAAGTCTTTGGCTGTGGGAGGAAACCAGAGCACCCGACGAAAACCCACACAGTCACAGGGCGAACTTGCAAACTCTGCACAGGCAGTACCCAGAACTGAACTTGGGTCGCTGGAGCTGTGAGGCTGCAGTGCTAACCACTGCGCCACTGTTCTCCTCAATTTTTTATTCCACTCATCATCCATTTGACATCCTGCAATGGGAAATCATTTGATAAAGTGTTAGGTGTGATAAAACCAAACAGGATATTTAAAAAAAAATTTAACAAGAATAAAGAAAAATTACATAAATTATTGATAATGGCAGAGAAGAAAATGGATATCTTTCAAATTTACGAAAAATCTTATCCTTTGTACCATATGATACAAAATGACAGGTTCTAGTAGTTCTTGTTTAAGATATCATAGAAATCATAGAAATTTAAAGCACGGAAGATGGTCATTCAGCCCATTGTGTCCGTGCCAAATGACAAGGAGCCATCCAGCCTAATCCCACTTTCCAGCTTTTGGTCCATAGCCTTATAGGTTACTTCAAGTAGCACTTCAAGTGCATATCAAAGTATTTTTAAAATGCTTTGAGGGTTTCTGCCTCTACCACCCTTTCAGACAGTGAGTACCAGATCCCCACCACCCTTAGGGGGGGAAAAATTCACCTCTAAACCTCCTATGTCTTACTCTAAATCTATGCTCCCTGGTTATGGACCCCTCAACCAAGAGGAATATGGCCTTCCTATCCACTCTATCTAGAACCCTCATAATTTTATACACTTCAATTAGGTCTCACCCTCAGCCTCCTCTGTTCCAAAGAAAACAACCCTAGCTAATCAAATCTTTCCTCATAACTAAAACTCTCCAGTCCAGGCAACATTCTCGTAAATCTCCTCTGTACCCTTTCTAGTTCAATCACATCTTTCCTATAGTGCGGTGACCAGAACTGCATTCAGTACTCCAGCTGTGACCTAAACAGTGTTTTATACAGTTCCAGCATAACCTCCCAGCTCTTATATTCTGTGCCTCGGCTAATATGCCCTCTTGACCACTTTTTCTACCTGTTCAACCAGCTTCAGGGATCTGTCGACATGCTCTCCAAGATTCCTCTGTTCCTCTACACCTCTCAGTATCCTTCTATTTGTTGTGTATTCCATTGTCTTGTTGGCCTTTCCCAAATGCATGACCTCACATTTCTCCAGATTGAACTCCATTTGCCACTGTTCTGCCCACCTGACTAGTCCATTGATATCTTCCTGCAGTCTACAGATTTCTTCATTATCAACCACATGGCCAATTTTTGTATTATCTGCAAACTTCTTAATCATACACCCGATATTCAAGTCCAAATCATTGCTATGTACCACAAACAGCAAGGGATCTAGTACTAAGCACTGCAGAACCCCACAGGAAAGAGCTTTCCAGTCTCAAAAGCACCCTGCCTCTGAGCCAATTTTGGATCCAACTTGCCACTTTGCATGGATCCCATTGGCTTTTAATTTCATGCCCAGTCTGCCATGTGGGACCTTATCAAAAGCCTTTCTAAAATCCATATAGACTACATCAAATGGACTACCCTCATCAACCCTCCTTGTTACCTCCTCAAAGAATTCACTCATGTTAGTCAGACCTTCCCTTAGCAAATTCGTTCTGACTGTCTTTGATTAATCTGTGACTTTCTAAATGAAGATTTATCCTGTCCTTCATAATTTTTTCCAATAATTTTCCCACCACTGGCATTAGGCTTACTGGCCTTCAATTACTTGGTCTACCCCTTTCTTCCTTTTTAAACAATGGTACAACGTTAGCTGTCCTCCAGTCCTCTGGCACCAAGCCAGAGAGGATTGGAAAATGATGGTCAGAGCTTCTGCTTTTTGTTATCTTGCTTCCCTTAACAGCCTAGGATACATTTCATCTGGGCCTGGGATTTATCCACTTTCAAAGCTGTTAAACCCCTTAATACAGCTTCCCTCGCTCTGTTAATTTCATTTAATAGTTCACATTCCTCCTCCCCGATTGCAATATCTATTGTTTCTCTCTTTTATGAAAACAGACACAAAGTATTCATTAAGAGCCATACTCACATCCTCCGCCTCCGCACACAGGTCCCTAATATGCCTACTCTTTCTTCAGTTATTCTCTTGCTCTTTCTGTATTTATTTAAAAAAAACTTTGGGTTTTCTTTGATTTTACTTGCTAATATTTTTTCATGCCCTCTCTTTGCTTTCCTAATTTCCTTTTCAGTTTCACCCACACTTCTTATATTCTTCTAGGTTTTCTGCAGTATTGAGTCCTTGGTATCTGTCATAAGCTTCCCTTTTTCCTAAATATTTAATTCCGTGCAATCTTTAAAGTAACTCCTATCTAGATCCTTTCCATTAAAAAATGGCCAAAAAATCCAGAGATGTGACAGGTGGCAAGAGTGATTCATGATGTTGTGAGGTGCTGTCTTGTCCGGGGATGCTGACTGTGCTGGCAGTCTGTTCTTCCAGGCCCAAAATAACAGGAAAGGAACATATGTCAAAATGCTGCATCAAAGAAATATTTTCAGGTAGTCTTTGCATTGTCATGACTGAGCATATTTTGTGTTATTAAAGCTCATGTGCACCAGAAAGCAATGCAGAAAAAATGAGCAAAAAGACCTGTAATATTGGGTCGCCACCCTTTTTTTGCATGACAACAACAGCTTACATTTATATTGTGCCGTTAATGTACAAAAGGTCCCACAGCACTCTCTTGAGTAGTAATAATGAGAACAGAATAGGGTAGAGAGTTTAGGAGGGTCTTGAATACAAATAGGTTTTAGGAAGGTTTTTTAAAGGAGAAAGAAGCTTTATCCCACTTATCCCTCAAACAACATTACTGATTATGTGGTTATTAATCTTATAATCTGCAGGATCTTGTCGTGCATATATGTACTGCTACATTTCACTACATTACAGCAGTGACTGTAATATTACTTGTTCCTTCGGTGTATGATCTATTGTAAAACTCACAGGACTGCAAGTAATATCCAAAAAAAGAAGTTATTATACTTGAACTAGAACATATAGTTATATATACACACAAACAGTTACTGCACAAACCACATCTAAACACATCTCACTTTGTCGGGCTACACCCACAACTCCCTGTGTGAAACATGGAATATAGAAGCAGGGGTAGGCCATTTGGCCCTCCGAGTTTGCTCCGCCATTCATTATGATCATGGCTGATCATCCAACTCAGTAGCCTGTTCCGCCTTTCGCCCCATACCCTTTGATCCCTTTAGACCCAAGAGCTATATCTAACTCCTTCTTGAAAACATACAATGTTTTGGCCTCAACTGCTTTTTGTGGTAGCGAATTCCACAGGTTCACCACTCTCGGGGTGAAGAAGTTTCTCCTCATCTCAGTCCTGAAAGGTTTACCCCTGGTTCTGGACTCCCCCACCATCGGGAACATCCTTCCTGCAACCACCCTGTCAAATCCTGTTAGAATTTTATAGGTTTCTATGAGATCCCCCCTCACTCTTCTGAACTCCAGTCAATATAATCCTAACTGACTCAATCTCTCCTCATACGTCAGTCCCGCCATCCCAGGAATCAGTCTGGTAAACCTTCGCTGCACTCCCTCCATAGCAAGAACATCCTTCCTCAGATAAGGAGGCCAAAACTGCACACAATATTCCAGGTGTGACCTTACCTAGGCCCTGTATAATTGCAGCACGACATCCCTGCTTCTGTACTCGAATCCTCTCGCTATGAAGGCCAACATACCGTTTGCCTTTTTTACTGCCTGTTGCACCTGCATGCTTACCTTCAGCGACTGGTGTATGAGAACACCCAGGTCTCGCTGCATATTCCACTCTCTTAGTTTTTAGCCGTTCAGATAATAATCTGCCTTCCTGTTTTTGCTACCAAAGTGGATAACCTCACATTTATCCACATTATACTGCATCTGCCATGCATTAGCCCACTCACTCAACTTGACCAAATCACCCTGAAGCCTCTCTGCATCCTCCTCACAACTCACCCTCCCACCCAGTTTTGTGTCATCTGTAAATTTGGAGATATTACATTTAGTTCCCTCATCTAAATCATTAATGTATATTGTGAATAGCTGGGGTCCTAGCACTGATCCCTGCAATACTCCACGAATCACTGCCTGCCATTTGGAAAAAGACCCATTTATCCCTACTCTTTGTTTCCTGGCTGCCAACCAATTTTCTATCCGTCGCAATACACTACCCCCAATCCCATGCGCTTTAATTTCACATGCTAATTTCTTATGTGGGACTTTGTCGAAAGCCTTCTGAAAGTCCAAATAAACCACATCCACTGGCTCCCCCTCATCAACACGACTAGTTCCTCGAAGAATTCTAGTAGATTCTAGTGAAATGACATCACTTCCTTTGGTGACCTTCAATTCCAGCTTTTTAAGGTGATCTGCTCTTAAGGTTGCCCCACAACAGTGACTACACTTCAAATCTACTTCATTGGCTGTGAAGCAAGTTTGGAATGTCTTGAAATTGTGAAAGGCGTGATATAAGTACAAGTACATATAAATATAAGTTACATAGAATTACATACAGTCTACAGCACAGAAACTTGATGGGGCCTGCGCTTTACTCTGACAGCTAGTATCTAGAGGTTGGCACTCAGACGGTTTCAGCACATCAGACGGAGGAGACCTGATGAGTTCAACGACCATAAAACCGAAACAGCAAAGTGACTTTCCATGCCTCAAGGGTGTCAGCTCAAGCATAAGGGAACTGATGGCCGGAAACCCAACTTTGAGCAAATAACCCCGCTGCCTTGAGGGCAGGCTCATCAACTAAAGGCCAGGAGAAGGATACTCCAACATGACATCCATAGCTTTGCAGTTGCTGCAGCCGTCTTAGCCTGCTGAGCCACTGTGGAGAAACACTTAGCCTAAAGAATGGGATTAGTCTGCACAAGCTGATTTCCACTTTAAACAGACTTAGTGCAGCTGGGAAGAAAAGTCTTACAGCAATGGGAGAAAGATGAAAATGGCAGGTGCAAAATGGCACAGGTGGCCACAGCTTCAATCCTGCATGTAGGCGGCTCAGTTTGACTGTTGACCTGAGATAACAACATCATCTAGCAGCACCCTGAGTGATCAAGCAGCCTTCTCTAAAGATAGCACTGCTTTCTTCAAATGAAGTTGGGCCTGGAAAACGTGGCGCAAACATTGCTTGTCTCAACTCACCTGACTGGCTTACCGTAGCTAACAGGCATCTCCTACCATGGTGCAAAAGAAAGAACTAACGAAAACAAAACAAAAAGAGACAACACTGGAATGTTCGCACATTGGCAGATTCAGATGACCACAGACACCCAGAAAGATGTTCTGCACTCATAGCCAGATAGCTCATTGGGCTGGACATTGACATCGCAGCATTCAGTGAAGTTCGTTTCACAGAGCAGGGATCATTGACAGAACATTATGAGGTTATACACTTCTCTGGTCAGGAAAAGGTAAAGATGAACTACGCCTCTCAGGTGTTGGATTTATGATTAAGAATTCCATTGCCAGTAGGCTTCAGATCTTCCCCATTGGTTTTCCTGATCGAGTCATATCCCGACAACTACCAATCCAGGATAATCAGTTCACCACCATTATCAGCATATATGCTCCTACCCTGCAATCTGATATAGTAAACAAAGAAGGCTTCTACCATGACCTGGACAACCTTCTACTGAAGATTGACTCCAAGGGTAATCTCTTCATACTTGGAGATTTCAACTCAAGAGTTGGGCATGACCAAGAGCATTGGTAAGGTGTTTTGGGCAGATATGGCATTGGCAACTGTAATGACAATGGTCGACTTCTGCATGGAGCATGAAATTAACATTATTAATTCTCTATTCCAGCAGAAAGCCAGATTTGGGATCAACTGAAGGCAACCGCACTCAAAGCAGTGGCACCTTTTGGATAATATTCTGGTGGCCAACATGACATAGGGGATGTACTACACACCAGAGTTATGACCAGTGCCGACTGTTACACCAACCACAGGGTGGTTTGAGCTACCCAAGCATTCAGAATCAAACCATCACCCAAAAGGAAAGGCCCACAAACAAGGAAACTACAAGTCCATAGACTCTATCTAGTTATAGGGGATTCAATTGTCAGGGGAATAGATAGGCATTTCTGTGGCCACAAACGAGACTGAGATGGTATGTTGCCTCCCTGGTGCTAGGGTCAAGGATGTCTCAGAGCAGTTACAGGACATTCTGAAGGGGGAGGGTGGACAGCAAGTGGTCGTGGTACACATTGGTACAAACGACATAGGTAAAAAAAAAGGATGAGGTCCTAAAAGCAGAATATAGGGAGTTAGGAAGTAAGTTGAAAAGTAGGAACTCAAAGGTGGTGATCTCAGGATTACTACCAGTGCCACGTGCTAGTCAGTGTAGAAATAGCAGGATATATCGGATGAATACGTGGCTGAAGAGGTGGTGTGAGGGGAGGGTTTTAGATTCCTGGGACATTGGGACAGGTTCTGGGGAGGTGGGACCAGTACAAGCTGGACGGGTTACACCTGGGCAGGACCGGGACTGATGTCCGAGGGGGAGTATTTGCTAGAGTGTTTGGGGAGGGTTTAAACTAAAATGGCAGGGGGGTGGGAACCTTTGCAAGGAGTCAGAGGAGGGGGGATCAAAGACAAGAACAAAAGACAGTAAGGGGAATAAAAAAAGTGATAGGCAGAGAAATCAAGGGCCAGAATCAAACAGGGCCACAGTGAAAAATAGTGGGAAGGGGACAAGTAATGTTAAAAAGACAAGCCTTAAGGCTTTGTGCCTTAAAGCGCGGAACATTCGCAATAAAGTGGATGAATTAATCGCGCAAATAGATGTAAATGGGTATGATATAGTCAGGATTACAGAGACGTGGCTGCAGGGTGACCAGAGATGGGAAATGAACATCCAGGGGTATTCAGTATTTAGGAAGGACAGACAAAAAGTAAAAGGCAGTGGAGTTGCATTGCTGGTTAAAGAGGAAATTAACGCAATAGTGAGGAAGGATATTAGCTATGACGATGTGGAATCTGTATGGGTAAAGCCGAGAAATACTAAGGGGCAAAAAACGTTAGTGGGAGTTGTATATAGACCTCCAAACTGTCGTGGTGATGTTGGGAATGGCATTAAACAGGAAATTAGAGACGCATGTGATAAAGGAACATCTGTAATTATGGGTGACTTTAATCTGCATATAGTTTTGGCAAATCAAATTAGTCACAGTACTGTAGAGGAGGAATTCATGGAGTGTATGCGGGATGGTTTTCTACTCCAATACATTGAGGAACCAACGAGAGAATAGGCCATCCTAGACTGGGTATTGTGTAATGAGAGAGGAATAATTGACAATCTAGTTGTGCGAGAACCCTTGGGGATGAGTGACCATATAATAGAATTCTTCATCAAGATGGAGAGTGATGTAGTTGATTCTGAGACTAGGGTCCTGAATCTTAATGAAGGAAACTACGAAGGTATGAGGCACGAGTTGGCTATGATGGATTGGGAAATGTTACTTAAAGGGATGACGGTGGATAGGCAATGGCAAACATTCAAAGAGCGCATGGATGAACTGCAACAATTGTTTATTCCTGTCTGGCGCAAAAGTAGAACGGGGAAGGTAGCCAAACCATGGCTTACAAGGGAAATTAGAGATAGCGTTAGATTCAAGGAAGAGGCATATAAATTCGCCAGAAAAAACAACAGGCTTGAGGATTGGGAGCAGTTCAGACTACAGCAAAGGAGGACCCAAGGGATTGATTAAGAAGGGGAAAATAGAGTATGAGAGTAAGCTTGCGGGGAACATAAAATACTGATTGTAAAGGTTTCTATAGGTATGTGAAGAGAAAAAGATTGGTGAAGACAAATGTAGGTCCCTTACAGTCAGAAACGGGAATTTATTATGGGGAACAAAGAAATGGCTGACCAATTAAATGCATACTTTGGTTCTGTCTTCACAAAGGAGGACACAAATATCATACCAGAAATGTTGGGAACACAGGGTTTAGTGAGAGGGAGGAACTGAAGGAAATCAGTATTAGTAGAGAAATGGTGTTGGGGAAATTGATGGGATTGAAGGCCGATAAATCCCCAGGGCCTGATGGTATGCATCCCAGAGTACTTAAGGAAGTGGCCCTAGAAATAGTGGATGCATTGGTGGTGATCTTCCAAGATTCTATAGACTCTGGAACAGTTCCTACAGATTGGAGGGTAGCTAATGTAACCCCACTATTTAAAAAGGGAGGTAGTGAGAAAATAGGGAATTATAGACCAGTCAGCCTGACGTCAGTAGTGGGGAAAATTCTAGAGTCCATTATCAAAGATTTTATAGTAGAGCACTTCGAGAACAGTGGTAGAACCGGACAGAGTCAGCATGGATTTACATAAGGGAAATCATGCTTGACAAATCTACTAGAATTCTTCGAGGATGTAACTAGTAGAGGTGATGAGGGCGAGCCAGTGGATGTGGTTTACTTGGACTTTCAGAAGGCTTTCGACAAAGTTCCACATAAGAGATTAGCATGTAAAATTAAAGCTCCTGGGTTTGGGGGTAGTGTATTGCAATGGATCGAAAATTGGTTGGCAGACAGGAAACAAAGAGTAGGAATGAACGGGTCTTTTTCCGAATGGCAGGCAATAGCTCGTGGGGTATCGCAGGGATCAGTGCTCAGACCCCAGCTATTCACAATATATATTAATGATTTAGATGAGGGAACTTAATGTAATATCTCCAAATTTACAGATGACACAAAACTGGGTGGGAGGGTGAGTTGTAAGGAGGATGCAGAGAGGCTTCAAGGTGATTTAGACAAGTTGAGTGTGTGGGCAAATGCATGGCAGATGCAGTATAATGTAGGTAAATGTGAGGTTATCCAATTTGGTAGCAAAAACAGGAAGGCAAATTAATATCTGAACGGCAATAAACTGAGTGAGGGGAATATGCAACGAGACCTGAGTGTTCTCGTACACCAGTCACTGAAGGTAAGCATGCAGGTGCAACAGACAGTAAAAAAGGCAAACGGTATGTTGGCCTTCATAGCGTGAGGATTCAAGTACAGGAGCAGGGATGACTTGCTGCAATTATACAGGGCCTTGGTTAAGACCATACCTGGAATATTGTGTGCAGTTTTGCTTATCTGAGGAAGGATGTTCTTGCTATGGAGGGAGTGCAGCAAAGGTTTACCAGACTGACTCCTGGGATGGCGGGACTGATGTATGAGGAGAGATTGAGTCGGTTAGGATTATATTCACTGGAGTTCAGAAGAGTGAGGAGGGATCTCATAGAAATCTAGAAAATTCTAACAGGACTTGACAGGGTAGTTGTAGGAAGGATGTTCCTGATGGTGGGGGAGTCCAGAACCAGGGGTCATTGTCTAATGATACAGGGTAAACCTTTCAGGACTGAGATGAGGAGAAATTTCTTCACCCATAGATTGATGAGCCTGTGGAATTCGTTACCACAGAAAGCAGTTGAGGCCAAAACATTGTATGTTTTCACGAAGGAGTTAGATAGAGCTCTTGAGGCGAAAGGGATCAAAGGATATAGGGGGAAAGCGGGAACAGGTTACTGAGTTGCATCATTAGCCATGATCATAATGAATGGCGGAGCAGGCCTGAAGGGCCGAATGGCCTACTCCTGCTCCTATTTTCTATGTTAGAGTAGGTTAAAGGGTCGGCACAACATTGTGGGCCGAATGGCCTGTACTGTGCTGTACTGTCCTATGTTCTATGTTTCTATGTTCTATGTTTCTATGTATCTGCCAGACATAAAAGCCGTTTTCTGGAGCAAGTTTGAAGACAGACTTCACAGTGACCTGACTCTGGGCAGTGATATTAACCCAGCACAGCAGTGGGAACAGTTGAAATCCATCCCACTAGAAACAACTACAGAGGTGGTTGGCTTCTCAACCAGAAAAAAAAACAAGATTAGTTTCATGAAAATGACATGGAAATCCAAGAACTTCTTCAAAAGAAACACTCCTGCTACAATAGATAAGTTTTATGCCCTGATAACCAGGCTACAAAAGCTTCACACAAGCAAGCCTGCAGCACTCTGCAAACCAACCTCTGAGTAATCCAAAACAACTGGTGGACAGTGCTTGCTGAGAGGATTCATATGTGTACAGAAATGGGAGATATGAGATCCTTCTATGAAGCCTTGAAATCTTTATATGGACCGTCAGACCAGGTGCAGGCACCACTAAAATCTTTGGATGGCACAACCCTGCTCATAAATAAAGAGTCCATCTTGCACTGATGGTCAGAACACTTAGACAGCCTATTTGCAGATGGTGCAGGAGATGTCCATCGCAAAGGTCTCCCAGAGGGAAATGAAGTCTGAGCTGGATGAACCACCAACCCGTGAAGAGGTCTAGATCAGTACAGCACAATTAAAATCACACAAATCACCCAGGAGCAGGGATGACTTGCTGCAATTATACAGGGCCTTGGTAAGGCCACACCTGGAATATTGTGTGCAGTTTTGGTCTCCTTATCTGAGGAAGGATGTTCTTGCCATGGAGGAAGTGCAGCAAAGGTTTACCAGACTGATTCCTGGGATGGCGGGACTGACGTATGAGGAGAGATTGAGTCGCTTAAGGATTGCTGGGATTCCAGCTGAGGTATATAAACAAGGAGGAGATGTGATCCTTGATGGGCTTACAAATCTGTTTACAGCATGCTGGGAGAAATGGACAGTGCCTCAGGACCTTCGAGATGCAGTGACTGTCTCCCTCTACAAAAACAAGGGAGAGAAGTCTGACTGTTCAAACTACAGAGGCATCACCTTACTCTGAAGAAGGGTCACTGACTCGAAACATTAACTCTGCTTCTCTTTCCACAGTTGCTGCCAGACCTGCTGAGTGAATCCAGCATTTCTTGTTTTTGTATCACCTTACTCTCCATTGCTGGCAAAATTTTGGTCCAGAATGCTTCTAAATAGACTTGTCCTGACGATAGCTGAAGAAAGCCTCCCTGAAAATCAGTGCGAATTTAGTCCCAATGCGGGAACTACAGACATGGTTTTTGTGCTGAGATAGACCCAGAAGTAGAGACAACAAAACATGGGCCTCTATGCTAAATTTGTAAATTTCACCAAGGCATATGATACAGTCAGCTGGACAGACTTTGGTGCTCTCCAAGGTTCCTCATCATTCTCTGTCAACTACACCATGGCCAGAAAGGTCAGGTCAAGCTGAATGGAGCCCCCTCAGACAGCTTCCCTATCTCCAGTGGTGTTAAGCAAGGGTGTGTTCTGGCACCGACCCTTTTCTCTATGTTCTTCAATATGATGCTTCTAGAGACAAAGGCAAGCTTGACAGAGGGCATATACATCCTCTTCCAAACAGACAGCTGTCTCTTCAACCTGCAACGACTACTGGCACATACCAAAGCCACAGAAGAGCTTATTGTGGAACTTCTGTTTGCTGATGATCGCACCCTTCTGGTGCACGCAGAGGAGGAAATGCAGCTCATTGTAAACTGTTTGTCTGAGGCAGCAAATGCCTTTGGTCTTATTATTAACTTAAAGAAAACAGAAGGGCTGTACCAACCAGGGCCCAAGGAAATTACAATCCACCGCAGATCAGCATTGACAGCAGCAACCTCAACGTAGAAGAACCATTTACCTATCTAGGTAGCATATCTCAAACCAATGTCACTGTCATCAAGGACGTGACGTGGACAATCGACTGTCCAAGGCTAACATCTCCTTTGACTGCCTCTTGAAGCCTGTCTGGCAAACGCATTCACTACGTGTCTCTACCAAAATTCAAGTATATGGAGCAGTTGTCATTACCACCCTTTGTGTGAATCAGAACCATAGGTTCACAGGTAACTTAAGCAAAGCCAATTACAAAGGTATGAGGGGAGAACTGGCTAAGGTTAAGTTGGTAAATAGACTGGAAGGTATGGCAGTAAATGAACAGTGGGAAACATTTAAAGAAACAATTCAAAGGGTTCAACAAAAGTACATTCTGTTCAAAAACAGAAACTTGTCACGAAAGACCCATCCGTGGCTCACTCAGGAAGTTAAGGAGAGTATTAGACTAAAAGAAGAGGCTTACAATATTGCAAAAAATAGTAGCAAGTCTGAGGATTGGGAGTGTTTTAGAAACCAGCAAAGGGCCACCAAAAAGTTGATAAAAAGGGAAAAAATAGAAGATGAGAGTAAACTAGCCAGCAATATAAAAACAGATTGTAAGAGCTTTTATAAGTACATAAAAAGGAAGAGAGTAGCTAAAATAGACGTTGGTCCCTTAGAGGCAGAGACAGCAGAAATCATTATGGGGAATGAGGAAATTGCAGAGGCATTGACCAAATAATTTTGAATCTGTCTTCACAGTAGAAGACACAAGTTACATCCCAAAAATAGACAGTAACCTAGGAGCTAAAAAGAGTGAGGAAATTAAGGATATTGATATCAGCCGAGAAAAAGTATCGGAGAAATTGAGGGACCAAAATCTGACAAATCCCCGGGACCAGATGGCCTACATCCTAGGGTTCTAAAAGAGATAGCTGCAGAGATAGTGGATGTGCTGGCTATGATTTTCCAGAATTCCTTAGATTCAGGAATGGACCCATCAGATTGGAAGTTGGCAAATGTTACACCGCTTTTCAAGAAAGGAGATAGAGAGAAAACAGGGAACTACAGGCCAGTTAGCCTAACATCAGTCATTGGGAAGATGCTGGAAACTATTATTAAAGAAGTCTTAACATTGCACTTGGAAAAGCATAGTATGATTCTAACAAGTCAGCATGGTTTTACTAAAGGGAGATCCTGTTTGACAAATTTATTAGCATTTTTTGAGGATGTAACAAGTAGGATAGATAAAGGGGAACCAGTAGATGTAGTATACCTGGACTTTCAAAAGGCATTCGATTAGGTGCCACATAAAAAATTATTAGGCAAGATAACGGCTCATGTCGTTGGGGGTAATTTTATTAATACTCTGCTTTTTTATTCTTCCTGCCAAAGTGAATAACTTCATATTTTCCCACATTATACTCCATCTGACAGATTTCTGCCCACTCACTCAACCTATCTATATTGGTCCGCAACCTCCTTATGTCCTCTTCACAACATACTTTTCTACCTATCTTTGTGTCATCTGCAAATTTAGCTACCATGCCATTGCTCCCCTCATCTAAGTCATTGATATAAATTGTAAAAGTTGAGGACCCAGCGAGACCCCTGCGGAACTCCAGTCGTCACATCCTGCCAATCTGAAAAGGACCCATTTATGCATACTCTGCCAGCCAGCTAATTCATCATGAGCATCAGATGACAGGGCTACATCACAAACAATGAAGTCCTCAACAGAGCCAACCTGCCCATGCCAATTGCGCTGAGCAGAACATGTGTCAAGAATGGAGGATTCCAGAATGTCAAAAGCAGTGCTTTATGGTGCACTACAGATCAAGGTGCACCTCGCGAATGCTTCAAGACCAGCTGAAAAGACAGCTTTTGTCAGTTCCGAAGAAGGGTCACTGACCCGAAACGTTAACTCTGCTTCTCTTTCCACAGATGCTGCCAGACCTGCTGAGTGAATCCAGCATTTCTTGTTTTTGTTTCAGATTTCCAGCATCCGCAGTATTTTGCTTTTATCAAAAGACAGCTCTCTCTGGCTGACATTGACCAACAGGCGTGGGAGCAGGAGGTTGCCGACAGAGACAGCTGGTGCACAATAACCAGGAAAGCAGCCTACAAGTTCAAAACAAACAGACATTGGACTGCTGAAGAAAGGCACAGACAACGGAAGGAGTCCTGCAAACCAGGAATTCTTGTGCTCCAACTGCTCAAGAGCCTGCAGAACAAGGAGCAATCCAGAGTAAGGAGAATTAGTTGAGGAAGGGCCAACTTCAATGGAGTTAGAATGGATCTGGCTCAAGTAAATTGGAATCAAAGATTGACAGGCAAAACTGTAACTGAACAATTGGCTGCCTTCAAAGAGGAGATAATTCGAGTACAGCCGAGGTACATTCCCATGAGGTGGAAAGGTAGAGCAAAAAGATCCAGAGCTCCCTAGATGACAAAAGAGATCGCGAGTAAGATGAAGCAGAAAAAAGGGGCGCATGACAGATGTCAAGTGGATAATACAATTGAGAACCAGGCTGAATATAGAAGGTTCTAGAGGGGAAGTGAAAAAAACAAATAAGAGAAGCAAAGACAGAGTATGAGAAGAGCCTCATGGCTAATATAAAAGGGAATTTAAAAGTCTTCTATAAGCATATAAATAGTAAAAGGGTGGTAAAAGGAGGCATGGGGCCTATTAGGGACCCAAAAGGGATATATGCATGGAGGCAAAGGGAATGGCTAAGGTATTAAAAGAGTACATTGCATCTGTCTTTACCAAGGAAGAAGATGCTGCCAACGTCATGGTGAAGGAGGAGGTAGTTGAGACATTAGATGGGCTAAAAATTGATAAAGAGGAAGTATTAGATAGGATGACTGTGCTTAAAGTTGATAAGTGACCAGGACCAGATGAGATGCATCCAAGGATACTTAGCAAAGTAAGGGTACAAATTGGGGCGGCACTGGCCATAATCTTCCAATCTTCCTTAGATACAGGGGGTGTGCCAGAGGACTGGAGAATTGCAAACATTACACCCTTGTTCAAAAAACAGTTTAAGGACAAGCCCAGCAACTACACGCCGGTCGGTTTAACCTCGGTGCTGGGAAAGCTTTTAGAAACGATAATTCAGGACAAAATTAATAGTCAGTTAGACAAATGTGGATTAGTTAAGGATAACCAGCAAGGATTTGTTACAGGCAAATCGTGTTTAACTAACTTGCTTGAGTTTTTTGATAAGGTAACAGGGAGGGTTGATGAGGGTAATGTGGTTGATGTGTACACGGGACTTCCGAAAGGCGTTTGATAAAATGCCACATAACAGGCTTGTTAGCAAAGTTAGAACCCATGGATTAAAAGGGACAGTAGCAGCATGGATATAAATTGGCTGAGTGACAGGAAACAGAGGGTAGTTGTGAATGGTTGTTTTTCGGACTGGAGGAAGGTATATAGTGGAGTTCCCCAGGGTTGGGTGTTAGGACCCCTGCTTTTCTTGATGTATATTAATGACCTAGACTTGGGTATGCAGGGCACTATTTCAAAATTTGCAGATGACACAAAATTTGGAAGTGTTGTGAACTGTGAGGAGGGTAGTGATAGACTTCAAGAGGACATAGACAGGTTCATGGAATGAGCGGACAAGTGGCAGATGAAATTTAATGCAGAAAAGTGTGAAGTGATTCATTTTGGTAGTAAGAATGGGAAGAGGCAATATAAATCAAATCTTACAATTCTGAAGGGAGTGTAGGAGCAAAGGGACCAGGGGGTATATGTGCACACATCATTGAAGATTGCAGGGCAGGTTGAGAATGTGTTTAATAAAGCATACGGGATCCTGGGCTTTATAAATAGAGGTATAGAGTACAAGAACAAGGAAGTTATGATAAACCTGTATAAAACACTAGTTTGGCCTCAAATGGAATATTGTGTCTGGTTCTAGGCACCACACTTTAGGAAGGATGGAAAGGCATTAGAGAGGGTGCAGAAAAGGTTCACAAGAATGGTTCCAGGGATGAGGAACTTCAGTTACATGGATAGGTTGGGGAAGCTGGGGTTGTTCTCCCTGGAGAAGAGAAGATTAAAAGAAGATTTGATAGAGGTGTTCAAAATCATGAGGGGCCCGGACAGAATAGAAAGGGAGAACCTGTTCCCGTTGACAGAAGGATCCAGAACCAGAAGACACTGATTTAAAGTGATAAACAAAAGAAGTAATGGCGACAAGAGGAAAAAAATTTTTATGCAGTGAGCGGTTAGGATCTGGAATGCACTGCCTGAGAGTGTGGTGGAGGCAGATTTAATCAAGGCCTTCAAAAGAGAATTGGATAATTATCTGAAGCGAAAATATTTGCAGGGCTACAGCAAAAAGGCGGGTGAGTGGGACTAGGTGAGTTGCTCTTGCAAAGAACTGGCAAAAGACACAACAGGGCAAATGGCCTCCTTCTGTGCTGTAACCATTCTATGATTCTATGTAGATCAAGAATTGGTCTCTTCAGTCACCAATGATCATGTCAACTAGCACAGAGACAAGCCTTCTCACGATCTTCGCCTGTGAAGAATCTGCCATCATCCAGATCCCTTTGCACCTCTAATTCATTTAAACTCTTATTATCCAAGAAATATGTGGCCTCCTTAATCTTCCTACCAAAATACACTACCTCATACTTATCTATATTGAAAATCACTTGCCAGTTATGCACCTATTTTGCAAGTTTATTAATGTCTTCTTGTATTTTATCACATTCATCTTCACTATTATCTGTACACCCCAATTTGGTGTTGTCTGCAAATTTTTGAAATTCTGATTCCCAAGTCTGAATCGTTTATGTAAGTTGTGAACAACAGTGATCCCTGTGGAACACCACTTCCCACTTTTTGCCCTTAACCCTTACCCTCTATTTTGTAGCCAGCTTGTAATCCATTCTGCTACTTGTTCCCTGACTCCACACGCTCTGACATTAGCTATGAGTCTACTGTGCAGCACCTTATCGAAGGTCTTTTGAAAATCCAAATATGTTACATTAATTGCATTATCCTCAACTACTCTTTCTGTTATTTCTTCAAAGAATTCAAAAAGGATAGTCAAGCATAATCTTCCTTTTTGAAATTTGTACTGACTGCTTTTTATGACAGTTTTGGTTTCAAGATGATTTTCTGTGATATCTTTGAGTAAAGATTCCATTATCCTTCCTACCACCAACATTAAACTGGTCTATAGTTTCCTGGACATTTTTATCTCTCTTTTTAAATTCAGAAATCACATTAGCTGTCCACCAGTTCTTTCTTTCCTTACGTGTTGAGTTCTATGTGGAAATTAGTTTAAAGAGATTGAAATTGCCACATTGTCACACCTTCATTAAAGCTTTCTTCTTTTTTTCCCCTGTTGTCACTAAAGCATTTGTAAAAGCTTTATGACAATGACTACTATGCTGCACCAGAGGTGCAAATTTGTCAACTTTGTAGATGATATAAAACTAGAAGGGACAATGGAACTTGAGGAGGCACTCCAGAAATTATAGAATGAGTTCGATGTAAGTAGACAGATCAGTGGCAGATGAAATTTAATACAGACAAGTCTTACACACTACACATAGGAAAGAACTGGATTTGTCATTCAAAGGTATGAAAATCCTTGACCCAGTGCACATCTGCTGCAACACCAGTTCCCAACATTGTCTGGAATTTATTGTGCCCTTCCTTTAGGTTGGAGCCTCCACCCACCACATACAAGGTAATTGACATGGGTGAAGGGCAGGAAATTCCTGTGTTTAAAGTTCTGCTTCTTTGGGCCAGGAGATGGAGACATAATGGCCGGTACACCCAGTGGAAAGAGTGTTGGTCTGCCGCAGGCAAGTAGTGGAATCCTCTTTGAACTCCATATGAAGGGGGCGGAGGGCACTTTGCTCTTCTTTCCTGGGAGCAGCACCCCTTGTTAATTGTATATAAATTGTGTTTAATTGTATGCATATGGGCTTCAACTGGGGATTCACTTGTGCTCCTATAAATAGGAACTAAATGAAACTGTGGATGTTGCATTAGGAGGTGCATGTTTATAACATATATCTTTCTAAATAAATGCTTATACAAGTGTGTAAAAATTGGTTCCAGTTCCATCGTTTACCACCTGGCATTCTGGAATATAATATGGTAGGAGGCGATGGTTGCCTGAAGGTGAAGGTTGGAAACTAAGAAAAAGAATTCAGACAGAAAACTAAAATCCTAGTGGCCATTGTGGAAAATGGCAGTAAGCAAGTTAGGGTGTGAATACCCTCTAATGTTTTTGGAGTATGAACCATATGACTAGTGGAAGAATGAAATGGATATGTGGACACGGGTTATATCCCTAACAAACAGAAAACAAGATATGGCATTGGCATTGTTGCTTCCTACAAGAAGTAAAATCAGAAGTAAAGTATTTTGTGAAATGGATGCCCACCAGTTGGATAGTGATGAATGTTTGGACCTTCTATGAAAGTTCTTGCAAGAAATCTATAGGAAAGATACGTTAAATGTCTATGAGGCATGGTCAGAATTCAATAGATTTCAGAAAACATGGTAATTCTATGGAAGAATATATCACAGATTCCAACAGACTGTATAAAAAAATTTATGCAATTCTATTTGGGGCTCCCTGGTTCGACACTAGAATTTAAATTGCTGGATTGTGCTAAGGTGTCTCATATGGACAGGTAACTGGTTCTAACTGGTGTGCGGTTCCCAGAGAAGGAGACCCTGTTAGATCAGATGTCTGCTGCCTTAAAGAAATTCTGGGGAAACAGTTATTCCCTTCAGCCTTCATGGAATAAATTAGACATTCCACGGTGACACAAAGTATAGCAGACTCAATGATTACCAGATTTTGAAAAAGTTCAGATAGTCCACAGGTGTCAATACAATGGAAGGATTAAAGACAGGCAGAATGTGGATGTAAGCACCTTTAGCAGATCTGGCTATTACAACAGAAAACAAAATTGGAATAAAAATAATCGGCGACTGAATCCCAGCAATGCCCAAGGAACAGTTAATGAATGCTTCAGGTGTGATTTTAAGTATCATTATGCAGTGAGCTGCCCAAAGTGAAGAGGCAGGGGCCTCAAACTGACACATGAAGAATAGAATTCTGAGGAAGAGGATGAAGACAATGATGAATCCAAACAAATTATGCCAGTCACAAGGAGTTTTAGTCCTGTGATGAATGTGTTAGTTGCAGACTCCATTAACTGTGCAGTACTAGCTAGTGCTTGTACTTAACAGTATGTAGGACAGATTGGCTAAAATGTTATCTTGATTCACTAAGTAGTAAGGATCAACACAAGGTTAAGGAATTTAAAAGTAATAATTGCTCGAGGTTTGTTGATGACAACACATTGAGGTCACTAGAGAGAGTTGTAATTCCATGTAAAATAGCTGGAGTAAGCCATTTAATGAGTATTGATGTACATACAAACATGTGAAGATACAAATTAGGAGCAGGAGTGGCCACTCGGTCCCTTGAGCCTACTCTGCCATTCAATAAGATCATGGTTGAACTGATTACTCCACATTCCTGTCTCCCACTGATAACTTTTCACCCCCTTGCTTATCAAGAATCTATCTACCTCTGCCTTAAAAATATTCAAATTCTCTGCATCCACTGCCTTTTGAGGGAGAGAGTTCCAAAGACTAATGACCCTTTGTGAGAAAAATTTGTCCTCATCTCTGTCTTAAATGGGCAACCCGTTATTTTTAAACAGTGACCCCTAGTTCTAGATTCGCCCACAATAGGAAACGTCCTTTCCACATCCACCCTGTAAAGACCCCTCAGGATCCTATATGTTTCAGTCAAGTCACCAAACAGTAGTGGTAGTGTGGGGAAAGGCATTAATCAGGAGATTAGAGAAGCATGTGGCATGGGTAATACAGTAATCATGGGTGACTTCAATCTGCATATAGACTGGGTAAACCGAATGAACACTAATGCTGTGGAGGACAAGTTTCTGGAGTGTGTTAGGGATGGTTTTCTAGAGCAGTATGTTGAGGAACCGACTTGAGAACAGTAAAATAAAAGAAAAATGCTGCAGATGCTGGGAATCCAAAATAAAAACAAAAAGTGCTGGAAATACTCAGCAGGTCTAGCAGCATCTATGGAGAGAGAAGCAGAGTTAACGTTTCAGGTCAGTGACCTTTCATCAGAACTGGCAAAGGTTAAGCAAATAAAGCGGGGGGTGGGGAAAAAGAGAACAAAAAGGAAGGTGTTGATAGGACAGAGGGTCACAGAGAATAACTGACAAGGAGGCCATGGGGCAAAGGCAAAGAGTGTGTTAATGGTGTGGTGAAAGACAAAGCGTTAGTGCAGAGAGGGTATTAAATGACATAATAATGAAAGCCCTAGCCAAAAGCACAAACATGAAAAAAACAGTGGGCAGGCACATGGGGGAAAAAATTGAAAGATGAAACAAACTAAAATAAAATAAAATAAAAATAAAAAATAAAACTTAAAATAAAAAAGGGGGGACCAGTCAAGCTCTGAAATAATTGAACTCAATGTTCAGTCCAGTAGACTGTAGCATGCCTAATCGGTAAATAAGGTGCTGTTCCTCGAGCTTGCATTGATGTTCACAGGAACATTGCAGCAAGCCCAGGATAGAGGTGTGGGCATGAGAGCAGGGGGCTGTATTGAAATGGCAAGCGACAGGCAGCTTGGGGTCATGTTTTCGGACTGAGCAGAGCTGTTCCGCAAAGCGGTCACCCAATGTAGAGGAGACCGCATTGTGAGCAACGAATACAGTATACTAAATTGAAAGAAGTACAAATAAATCACTTCTAGACCTGAAATGAGTGTTTGGGGCCTTGGATAGTGAGAAGAGAGGAGGTAAAGGGGCAGGTATAACACCTCCTGCGATTGCATGGGAAGATGCTGGGGTAAGGGATGAGGTAAGGGGGTAATGGAGGAGTGTACCAGGGTGTCGCGGAGGGAACGATCCCTTCGGAATGCTGATGGGGAGGGGTGGGAAAGATGCGTGGACTAGAGAACAGGCTATTTTAGATCTAATATGTAATGAGAAAGGGCTAATTAATAATCTTGTTGTAAAATAACCTTTAGGGATGAGTGCCCATAATATGATAGAATTTTACATTCAGTTTGAAAGTGAGGTAGTTCAATCTGAAACCAGGGTGTTAAATTTGAACAAAGGAAATTATGAAGGTATGAGGGAAAAATTGGCTGAGATGGATTGGGAAAATACATTAAAAGTTATGACAGTAGATAGGCGATGGATAGTCTTTAAAGAAATATTATACATTTTACCGTAACCATACATTCCTTCAAGGCACAAAAACCCCAAAAGTAAAGGCAGTCAACTGTGGATAACAAAGGAAGTTAAGGATTGTATAAGATTAAAAGAAAGGGCCTATAAAGTTGCCAGAAATAGTGGTAAACCTGAGGATTGGGAAGATTTTAGAATACAGCAAAGGAGGGCGAAGAAACTGATAAAGAAAAGGAGAATAGAATATGAATGTAAGCTAGCAAAAAATATATAAACGGACTGTAAAAGCTTCTATAGGTACGTAAAAAGGAAATGTTTGCCTAAGACAAATGTGGGTCCATTACAGGCAGAGTAAGGAGAATTTATAATGGGGAATAGAGAAATGGCAGAGAAGCTAAATGATTACTTTGTGTCTGCCTTGACTGAGGAAGATACAAGAAATCTCCCAGAATTAGAGATCCAAGGGACGAAGAGGAATGAGGAATTGAAGGAAATTAGTATTAGTAAGAAGGTTGTATTGGAGAAATTAATGGGGTTAAAGGTTGATAAGCCCCCAGGACCTGATATTCTACATCCCAGAGTGTTGAAAAAGGTAGTTGTGGAGATAGTAGATGCATTGGTGATCATCTTCCAAAATGCTCTAAGTTCAGGAGCGGTTCCTGCAGATTGGAAGGTTGCAAATGTCACCCCACTATTTAAGAAGGGAGGGAAAGAGAAAACAGGGAATTACAGACCTGTTAGCCTTACATCAGCTGTTGGGAAAATGCTAGAATCTATTCGAAAGGATGTGATAAATGGATACTTGGATAATAATGATCTGCTTGGGCACAGTCAACATGGTTTTATGAATGGGAAATCATGTTTGACAAACCTGTTGGAGTTTTGTGAGGATGTTACTAACAGTATTGATAAAGAGGAGTTGGTGAATGTGGTATACTTGGATTTTCAAAAGGCCTTTGATAAAGTCCCCCACAGGAGGTTGGTTAGCAAAATTAAAGCACATGCGATAGGAGGTAATATACTGGCATGGATTAAGGATTGGTTAACAGGCAGAAAACAGAGTAGGAATAAACAGGTAATTCTCCCATTGGCAGGCTGTGACTAGTGGGGAACTGCAGGGATCAGTGCTTGGACCCCAGCTGTTCACAATATATATCAATGATTTGGATGTGGGGACCAAATGTAGTATTTCCAAGTTTGCAGATGACACAAAACTAGGTGGGAATGTGTGTTGTGAGGAAGATGCAAAACGGCTTCAAGGGAATTTGGAAAGACTTAGTGAGTGGGCAAGAATGTGGCAGATGGAATATAATGTGGAAAAATGTGAGGTTATCCACTTTGGTAGGAGGAACAGATGTGCAGACTATTTCTTAAATGGTAAGAGATTATAAAGTGTAGATGTACAAAGGGACCTGGGTGTCCTTGTCAATAAGTTACTGAAAGCTAACATGCAGGTGCAACAAGCAATTAAGAAGGCTAATGATATGTTACCCTTTATTGCAAGAGGATTTGAGTCCAGGAGTAGTGAAGTCTTGCTTCAATTGTATAAAACCTTGGTTAGACTGCACCTGGAGTACTGTGTGCAGTTTTTGTCCCCTTACCTTAGGAAGGATATGACTGCCGTAGAGGGAGTGCAACAAAGGTTCACCAGACTTGTTCCCGGGAAGGCAGGACTGTCCTATGAAGAGAGATTGGGGAAACTGGGCCTGTATTCTGCAGAGTTTCGAAGAATGAGAGGTGATGTCATTGAAACCTACAAAATACTTAAAGGGATAGACAGGGTAGATGCAGCTAAGATATTTCCCCTGGGTGGGGAGTCTAGAACCAGGGGACACAATTTCAAAATAAGGGAGAAGCCACTTCAGACAGAGATGAGAAGAAATTTCTTTACTCAGAGGGTTGTGAATCTTTGGAATTCTCTACCTCAGGATAGTGGAAGCTCTGTCATTGAGTATGTTTAAAGTAGAGATTGACAGATTTCTAAATACAAATGACATAAGGGGATATGAGGATAGTGTGGGAAAAAGGCATTGAAGTGGATGATCAGCCATGATCGTATTGAATGGCGGAGCAGGCTCGATGGGCTGAATGGCCTACTCCCGCTCCTATGTTCCTCTGTTCCTGTAAGTCGCCTCTTACTGTCCTGAACTCCAGCTGATACAAGCCCAGCCTGTCCAACCTTTCCTCATAAGACAACCCGCCCATTTCAGGTATTGTCTAGTAAACCTTCTCTGAACTGCTTCCAATGCATTTACATCCTTCCTTAAATAAAGAGACCAATACTGTACATAGTACTGCAAATCTGGTCTCACCAATGCCCTATATAGCTGAAGCATAACCTCCCTACTTTTGTATTCAATTCTCCTTGCAATAAATGATAACATTGTATTAGCTTTCCTAATTACTTGCTGTGCCTGCATGCTAACCTTTTGTGATTCATGCACTAGGATACCCAGATCCCTCTGCATCTCAGAGCTCAGCAATCTCTCACCATTTAGATAATATGCTTCTTTTTTATTCATCCTGCCAAAATTGACAATTTCCCATTTCCCACATTATACACCATTTGCTAGATCTTTGCCCACTCACTTAACCTATCGATATCCCTTTGTAGCCTCCTTATGTCCTCTTCACAACCTACTTTCTTACCTAAAATAAAAGCAAAATACTGCGAATGCTGGAAATCTGAAATAAAACAAGAAATGCTGGAATCACTCAGCAGGTCTGGCAGCATCTGTGGAAAGAGAAGTAGAGTTAACGTTTCGGGTCAGTGACCCTTCTTCAGAACTTCTACTTTCTTACCTATCTTTGTGTCATCAGCCAGTTTATCAACCAGACCTTCATCCAAGTCATTTATATAAATTGTAAAAAGTTGAGGCCCCAGCACTGATCCCTTCGGCACACCACGCGTTGTGCCAACCAGAAAATGACCCATTTAAGTCTCCTCTCTGTTTCCCGTTAGCTAGCCAATCTTCTATCCATGACAAAATGTTACCCACTATACTATGAGCTTTCATTTTCCGCAAGAACTTTTGATGTGGCACGTCATCAAATGCTATCTGGAAATTTAAGTACAGTACATCCACTGGTTCCCCTTTATCGACAGCACGTTACTTCCTCAATGAACTCCAATAAATTGGTTAAACATGATTTCCCTTTCACAAAACCATGTTGACTCTGCCTGATTACTTTGAAATTTTCCAAGTGCCCTGCTATAACATCTTGAATAATAGTTTCTAGCATCTTCCCTATCACAGATGTTAAGCTAACTGGCCTGTCGTTTCATGCTTTCTGTCTCCCTCCCTTTTTGAATAAAGGAGTTACATTCACTATGTTCCAATCTAATGGAACCTTTCCTTAATCTAGGGAATTTTGGAAAATTAAAACCAATTATCTCACTAGCCACTTCTTTTAGGACCCTAGGATGAAGTCCATCAGGACCCATGGACTTGTCAGCCTGCAGCTCCAACAATTTACTCAGTACCACTTCCCTGGTGATTGTAACTTTCTTGAGTTCCTCCCTCCCTTCCATTTCCTGACTTACAGCTAATTCTGGCATGTTACTTGTATCCTCTATAGTGAAGATCGATGCAAAATACCTGTTCAGTTCATCTGCCATCTGCTTATTATCGATTATTAATTCCCCAGACTCACCTTCTAAAGGACTAATGCTCACTTTGTTAACTCTTTTCTTTTTTAAATGTCTATAGAAACTCTTACTATGTCTTTATATTTCTAGCTAGCTTTCCCTCATAATCTAATTTTCCCCTCCTTATTAAGCTTTTAGTTATTCTTTGCTGTTTTTTATATTCTGTCCAATCTTCTGACCTGCCACCCATCTTTGGGTAATTATATGCTTTTTCTTTAATTTTGATACTATCTTTAACTTTTTTAGTTAACCTTGGAATCTTTCTTTCTCGTTGGAATGTATCCTGTGTATTCTGAAATATCCCCTTAAATGTCTGCCACTGCATTTCTATTGACCTATCCCTTAACCTAATTTGCCAGTTCACTTGAGCTTGCTTTGCTTTCATGCCCTCATAATTCTCCTTATTTAAGTTTAAAATACTAGTCTTGGACCCACTCTTCTCTCCTTCAAACTGAATGTAAAATTCTATCATATTATAGACGCTGCTACCTAGGGGCACCTTAACTATGAGGTCATTAATTAATTCCATCTTGTTGCACAATACTAGGTCTAGTATAGCCTGTTCTCTGATTGGCCCCAGAACATGCTGTTCCAAGAAATTATCTTGAAAACATTCTATGAACTCCTCATCTAGGCTACCTTTGTCCATCTGATTTTCCAGTCTACATGTAGATTAAAATCCCCTATTACTTCTTCCTTTATACTCCATCCTACCATGTGGTTGCTGTTAGGGGCCCTATACACCATTCCCACAAGTGACTTCTTCCCTTTATCATTTCTCATCTCTACACAAACTGCTTCTACATCCTGGTTTCCTGAACTTAGGTCATTCCTTTCTATTGTGCTAATACCATCATTAATTAACAGAGCCACCCCTCCACATTTTCCTAACTTCCTGTCCTTCCTAAAACGTCATGTACCCTTCAATATTCAGATCCCAATCTATGTCATCCTGCAGCCATGTCTCTGTAATGGCTATCAGATCATACTTATTTATTTCTATTTGGGCTATCAGTTCATCTATTTTGCTTTGAATGCTACATGCATTCAGATACAGAGCCTTTAGTTTTGTCCTTTTATTACTTCTTTAACCTCTAGCCTTATCTGTTGATTTACTCTTAGATTTGTACTCTCTATCCCTTCCTGTCACAGTCTGTTTATCATTTCCCATATTAGTTCCTTTCTCTCTTGCCTTGTCTCTACTCTTTGATTTACCATGTCTTTCCAAATGTTATCCCTTGCCCCAACTATTCAGTTTAAAACCCTTCCTACTTCCCTATTTATGCAGCTCACTAAAACACTGGCCCCAGCACAGTTCAGGTATAGACCGTCCCAACGGTACAGCCCCCACTTTCCCCAATATTGGTGCCAGTGCCCCACGAACTGGAATCCATTTCTACTGCACCAGTCTTTGAGCCATGCATTCATTTCTCTATTCTTATTTGCCCTATGCAAATTGGCACATGACTCAGGTAATAATCCAGAGATTATTATCTTTGAGATTCTGCTTCTTAATTTGGTGCCTAGCTCCTCATACTGACCATGAAGAACCTCTTTCCTGCCTATGTCATTGGTACCTACATGGACCACGACAACTGGATCCTTCCCCCCCCACCCCCCCCGCCACCCCCCAACTATGTTCCTCTTTAGCTCTAAGCAGATGTCTCGAAGCCTGGCACTGGGCAGGCAACACAGCTGTCTGGACTCTCGCTCGTTGCTACCACTATATTCCATTTTTGCTACCCCCACTGGAATGGCTTCCTGTACCACGGTGCCATGGTCAGTTAGCTCATCCACCCGGCAGCCCTCACTCTCATCCAAACAAGCTTAAAGAACCTCAAACCTGTTGGATGATCACAAAGGCTGAGGCTCCTACACTCCTGCTCTCTGGGCCTCCTTATCTGCCTCACTTGCAGTCACACCCTCCTGTCCCTGACCACTGACCAAATCAGAAGACCCTATCCTAAGGGATGTGACTGCCTTCTGGAACAAAGTGTCCAGGTAACTTTCCCCCTCTCTGATGTGTCGCAGTATCTGCAGCTCGGTCTCCAGCTCAATGATTCTGAGCCGAAGCTCCTCGAGCCACAAACCCACTGCAGATGTGTTTGCCCTGGATCACACTGGTATCCAGGAGCTCCCACATGCTGCAGCCATGACACATCACCTTCCCTGCCATCCTTAATGTAGTCTCTAGTGAGATGCTGCTCAGTAAACCTTCTATGAAAAAGATACAAATGAAACTTGACATGGAGCATAATAAGGCAATTATTTTGGAAAGTCAGTTGATCCACAGTTTACCCAGACAAAACACTATTGTATCCCTTCAACAAAATCTAATGTTCTCATCAGATTGTTAGGCAAGTATTAATGTCATCAGGTTATAAAAATCAGACGAAAAGTTACCCTACTCTGACCCTACTTGTCAAAGATTTAAAATCCTGCACAAAGATGTAGGTGTAGCTGAAGAAGAGCGTACGAGGCTAATAGAAGAGATTAGTGAGAGTTGTGAAATCTGTAAAAAGTATTGAAGGATGCTATTGTAAGCCTTCCATTGGCACATGACTTTAACAAGGTAGTTGCCATGGATTTAAAGGTAAGGGACAAAGACAGAAATATTTTTATTCCACCTTTTATAGACCTGGCAACCAGATTTAGTCTTTCTGCAATAATACATAGTAAGGATAAAAAGATTATTATAGAGAAAACTATGGAGAAATGAATAGAGACTGGATTTAGAAGATCAGCAAAGTTTTGACTGATAGTGAAGGGGAATTTGCCAAAGATGACTTCAGAGCCAAGTGTGAAAGCATGAACATCATGGTCAGGAATATCACAGCTGAAAGTTCTTTCGGCAACAGACTTTGTGAAAGGAATCATGCGTTGATCGATGAAATGCTGCATAAAATTTTAGCTGATCAACCAGACTGCAAGTTAACAACTGCCCTGGCATGGGCAATTCATGTAAAGAATTCACTCCAGACATTTGGAGGATATAGTCCTCATCAATTAGTCCACGGGCAAAGTCCCAAATTGTCTTCTGTTCTGGCTGATTGTCCTCCTGGTCTGGAAGGTTACTACAAGTAGTTCCATATTTTCTGCTCATTTGAATGCTTTACATGAAGGGAGATGATCTTTCATCAAGGCTGAGGTCTCAGAAAATCTGGAGAGCACTGAGGCATCGTATCAGACCATCTGAGACAGAGTTCATTCCAGGAGATTTAGTCTACTATAAAAGAGAGGATCATAGGGAATGGAAGGACTCTGGTAAGGCAATAGGTCGTGATGGTAACACGGTACTTATCAAACATGGCAATCAAACTGTTAAGGTTCATACATGATTAATCAGAATTAATTACAAAATCTTGGAATCTGAGCATTTGATAGAAGTAAGCAAGGTCCCTTGCAGCTCAAAAGCTCATGTGTTTTGTGATGAAGGTCCTGAGTAACAGAATGCTGTAGATAAAGGGCTGGATGTGAGTGGTCATAACACACATCCACAGGCCAATTGCCCAGAGTGGGTACTCAGGTGATATATATTTCAGAGGGTTGAGTGAATGGAGGGATGCGACAATTGTGGGATGTACAGGAAATGCTACTGGTAAGTTTAAATATTGGTTGAATGTTAAGGATGATGGCCAAGAAGCAAGCTCCATGGACTGGCAGAATGGGGTCAAAGAGTGGAAAGTATGAAATCACTGTGCAAGCACTGGTAGTGAGCTGGAAATGACTCTTGTGTCAGAAAGCAATCACGTATCAGAAAAAGAACCTCCAAAAGTGCCAGAGGGAGATATTGCAGTAGTAGTCCTGGCAGAAATGAAACTGCAAGTAGAGGCCATAGATAGAATAGATTAGGCAATGAAATAAAGGCCACAGAACCGTCTTATAACAAAACTGGAAGCAGAAGTCCTCATGATCGTGGAGTTTTGGTGGCTGCCAATAAACTTGAGGATAAACTAATACGAGAGGCAAAACAAACGGAATTCAGTAGTTTATTGTGAGGTATTGGATAAAGGGCAACTAGCTTTATTACATAGGTGGATTTCATTTGTACTGAAAATGTCCTTGCAGAGGGGACTTACAAGGTTAACGTGAAGCTGGTTGCTCGGGGTTTTGAAGAGCAACTGAGTGATACAGATGTTAGAATGGATTCTCCCACAGCTGGAAAAATAATCTTAACATTTTTTTTAGTTCTTTTGGCCAGATATTCATGGGAGTGTAGGTCAATCGACACAAAAGCCTGCAGGGCGATATTTTTCAGAGGGATGTGTTTCTAAAATGGTCCAAAGAGGCAGCAGACAAAGAAGGAAAACCATGGAAACTAAACAAATGCTCTGTGGCCTGAATGATGGTTCCAAGGTGTAGTATTTTTTTGGTAAGATCTGTTTTGCTGGAAATAGGTTGTGTTCAACTAAAGGTAGATCCCGCAACATTTTTTTGGTATCATCATTTTGGGCATCATCATGTTGTATGTTGCTGCTTTCTTATGGTGTGATACCGCAGAATTTGAAAAATGTGTAATGAATAAGATTAGAGTAGAATTTAAAATTGTGAGTCGGGCTTGTGAGGCTTTTAAATATATTGGTTTAGATATTAAGCAGAGTAGGTCTGGAATAACTTCAAGTTTAGAGAGAGTTACTCCCATCCTGTTTAATCACACATGGTCATCATAGAAAGATAGGAACAGGAGTAGGCATTTAGCCCCTCGAGCCTGTCCTGCCATTCAATGAAATAATGGCTGATATGCAGCCTAACTCCATATACCTGCCTTCGGGCCATATCCCTTAATATCTTTACTTAACAAAAATCTATCTATCTCAGATTTAAAATTAACAACAGTTCTAGCTTCAACTGCTGTTTGTGGGAGAGAGTTCCAAACTTCTACCACCCTTTGCGTGAAGAAGTGCTTCCTAACATTTCTCCTGAACGGTCTGGTCCTAATTTTTAGACTATGCCCCCTAGTTTTAGAATCTCCAACCAATGGAAATAGTTTATCTTTATCTAGCCTGTCATTTGATGTTAATATCTTGAAGATTTCAATCAGATCACCCCTTAACCTTCTAAATTCGAGCGAAAACAGACCTAATTTGTATAATCTCTCCTCCTAACTTAACCTCTGTAGTCTAGATATCATTCTTGTAAACCTACGTTGCACTCCCTCCAAGACCAATTGGGGTGGCACGGTGGCAAAGTGGCGCAGTGGTTAGCACCGCAGCCTCACAGCTCCAGCGACCTGGGTTCGGTTCTGGGTACTGCCTGTGCGAAGTTTGCAAGTTCTCTCTATGATCCCGTAGGTTTTCACTGGGTGCTCTGGTTTCCTCCCACAGCCAAAGACTTGCAGGTTTATGGGTAAATTGCACCTCGTGTAGGTAGGTGGTAGGAGAATAGTGGGGATGTGGTAGGGAATATGGAATTAATGTAGGATTAGTATAAATGGGTGGTTGATGGTCAGCACAGACTCGGTGGGCCAAAGGACCTGTTTCAGTGTTGTATCTCTCTATATCCTTCCTAAGGTGTGGTGCCCAGAACTGCTCACAGTGCTTCAAGTGGGGTCTAACCAGAGTTTTGTACAGCTGCAGCATAACCTCTGTGTCTTTATACTCCAATTCTCTAGATATAAAGGCTCACATTCCATTAGTTTAGTTTAGAGATACAGCACTGAAACAGGCCCTTCGGCCCACCGAGTCTGTGCCGACCATCAACCACCCATTTATACTAATCCTACACTAATTCCATATTCTTACCACATCCCCACCTGTCCCTATATTTCCCTACCACCTACCTATACTAGGGGCAATTTATAATGGCCAATTTACCTATCAACCTGCAAGTCTTTTGCATGTGGGAGGAAACCGGAGCACCCGGAGGAAACCCACGCAGACACAGGGAGAACTTGCAAACTCCACACAGGCAGTACCCAGAATTGAACCCGGGTCGCTGGAGCTGTGAGGCTGCAGTGCTAACCACTGCGCCACTGTGCCTTTTTGATTATTTTCTGCACTTGCTCGTGGCATTTTAAAGATCTATGCACCTGAACCCCCAAGTCTCTTTGGACATCCACTGTACTTAACCTCTTCCCATTTAGAAAATACCATGCTCTATCCCTTTTTGATCCAAAATGGATAAACTCACACTTGCCCCATTGAAATCCATCTACCACAGTTTTGCCCACCCTATTCTTGATTGTAGACTCCAGCAACTTGCCCACCACAGATGTCAGGCTAACTGGTCTATAATTTCCTGGTTCCCCCTCTCACCCTTCTTAAAAAGTGGAGTGACATGTGCAACTTTCCAATCCAGAGGGACTACTCCTGAATCTAGGGAACTCTGAAAGACTATATTTAGGGCATCTACAATGTGCTCCCCTACTTCCTTTAACACCCTCAGATGGAAACCATCAGGTTCTGGGGATTTCTCACTCTTTAGTTCCATTAATTTCCTGGTTACTGATGTTTTGCTTACGTTAATTGTATTAAGGCCCTGTCCCCTATGGGCTATAAATTTTTTCAGGACTTCCGGCATGTTATCCTCCTTTTCAAATGTAAATACTGAGGCAAAGTAATTGTTCAACATGTCTGCCATTTCCCCATTATCAATGACCATATCTCCATTTTCAGCTTTTAGTGGGCCTACATTGCTCTTGAACACCTGCTTTCCCTTTATGTAACTATCAAATTTCTTCTTATTGATTTTGATGTCCCTGCATCTAAAGAAAAGACAGAGAAATTGCAAATCTTGATTGGTCAGTTGAATTAGTTGGGCACTCAGATAGACCAGATGGTAGTTTTGATGTGTTGGAGTTTAATACTGCAATGAAACACCCTGAAGTCGAGAATGTTTTAAGGGAAAATAAAACATTAAGAAAATTAAATATGGATAAATGTGTACTTAAGTTCCCATCCTTAGGTGAGCCAAAGAACATGAAGCTAGTCATTTTTAGCGATGTCTCACATGCTAATCTTCCTGATGGGTATTTTAGTGCATTTGCTTCCATAATATTTCTGTTGGGTAATAATGGGAAATGTTGTCCATTGATTGGGGAAGCTAAGAAAATAAAAAGGATTATTAAAAGTACTGTGGTTGCCAAAACATTGACTCTTATGGAGGCAGTGGACATGGATTCTATTAGCCAAATATTTTAAGTGAAAGTCTGTACAATGGGTGTACTGAAGATTGTATACCCATTTAATGTTAGTAGATAATCATTCCTTGTGGGATAATGTACATTCTATGAAAAATGTGAGTGAGAAAATATTGAGGATTGACCTTGCTGGCTTGAAAGGGAATCTCTAAAATTAAATAGGTGGATGCAATTCATCAACTGTCGGTTTGTTTTATAAAATGAAATGCAAGCACGAAGAAATTATTCATAGTCCTCGAGGAATATAGGAACATAAGAAATAGGAGAAGGAATCAACCATACGGTCCCTTGAGCCTGCTTTGCCATTCAAGACAATCATGGATGATCTTCTGTCTCAACTCCACTTACCAACCCACTCCCCGTATCCCTTGATTCCCTGAGAGACCAAAAGTCTATCTATCTCATCCTTAAATATATTTAAGGAATGGAGGATCTACAACCCTCTAGGGTAGAGAATTCCAAAGATTCACAGCCCTCTGAGTGAAGACGTTTCTCCTCGCCTCAGTCCTAGATGATCGACCCCTTATCCTAAGACAGTACCTTCATGTTCCAGATTCCCCAGCCAAGTGAAACAACCTCTCAGTGTCTACCCTGTCAAGTCCCTTCAGAATCTTGTCTGTTTCAATGTGATCACTTCTCATTATTCTAAACCCCAGAGAGTATAGGCCCAATTTACTCAGCATAGGACAACCCTCTCATCCCAGGAACTAATCTAGTATATCCTTCCTTAAAGGTGGAGACCAAAATTGTACGCAGTACTCCAGGTGTTGTCTCACTAAAGCCCTGTACAATTGTAGCAAGACTTCCTTATTCTTGCACTCCAATCCCCTTGCAATAAAGGACAACATGCCATTTGCCTTCCTAATTGCTTGCTGTACCTGCATGCTGACTTTCTGCATTCCTTGTATGTGTGCACCCAAGTGTCTCTGAACATCAACATTTAGAAGTTTCACGTCTTTTAAAAAATATTCTACTTTTCTGTTCTTACTACCAAAGTGAATAACCTCACACTTCCCCACATGATACTCCATTTGTCACCTTGTTGCCCATTCACTTAACCTGCCTATATCTCTTTGCAGCCTCTTTGTGTCCTCATAAGAGGGGCATCTTTCAATGTAATGCTTTATGCAGAATATGGAGGTCTTTGATTTAATTTGAAATTTTGTTGGTACATAGAAACTCTAATTTTTATTTAAAGAGAGAGAAATTAATCTGTTAATTGTATATTAATTGTGGTTAATTGTATGCATGTGGTGGGCATCAACTGGGGGTTCAGCTGTCCTCCTATAAATAAAAGAGGTCTGAAACTGTGGTTGTTGGCTGAGTAAGTGCATGTTTGTAATGTGTATCTCTTTAAATAAATGCTTATAAAAGCGTGTAAAGTTTGACTCCAATTCCATCGTTCACCACTTGGCATTATAGAATACCAGTCCCCGGATCCAGCTGACAATACTGCAGTATGCAACCTCAAGGGAAAAGCAAGCACCCAAGATGCACCCCTCATGGCACTGGCACTGTTTGAGAACATTTAAATTAGATGATCTCCCTTGATTGTGAATACTGCAGCAGGATTAATGTGTGCAATTCTGGTTAAATTGCTATGATCATTGTCCCATGTGTTTTCCAGGCCATTATATCAAGCAGAATACATAGGAACCTAGGAAATAGGAGCAGCAGTAGGCCATTCAGCCCCTCGAGCCCGCTCCACCATTCAACTAAATCATGGATGATCTTCTACATCAATGCCATTTTCCCGCACTATCCCCATATCCCTTGATATCTTTAATATCGAGAAATCTATTGATCTCAGTCTTGAACATACTCAGTCACCGAGCCTCCACAGCCTTCTGAGGTAGAGAATTCCAAAAATTCACCACCCTTTGAGTGAAGAAATTCCTCCTCATCTCAATCCTAACTGGCCTATTTTGAGGCTGTGTTCCCTGGTTCTACACCTTCCAGCCAGGGGAAACATCCTTCCTGCATCAACCCTGTCAAGTCCTGTAAGAATTTCGAGTGCTTCAATGAGATCACCTCTCATTCTTTGAAACTCAAGGAAATATAGGCCAAATCTCCTCAATCTCTCCTCATAGGACAATCCTACCATCCCAGGAATCAGTCTGGTGAACTTTCGTTGCACGGCCTCTACAGCAAGTATATCCTTCCTTCGGTAAGGAGACCAAAACTGTATACAATATTACAGGTGTAGTCTCACCAAGGCTCTATACAGTTGCAGCAAAACTTCATTCTTCCTGTACTCAAATCCTCTTGCAATAAAGGCCAACGTACCATTTGCCTTCCTAATTGCTTGCTGCACCTGCATGTTAGCTTTCAGTGTCTAATGAACAAGGACACCCCAATCCCTTTGGATATCAACACTTTCTAATCTCTCACCATTTAAGAACTACTCTGCATTTCTGTTTTTCCTACCAAAGTGGATAACTTCACATTTTTTCACATTATATTCCAACTGCCATGTTCTTCCCACTCACTTAGCCTGTCTAAATCCCCTTGAAGCCTCTTTGCATCCTCCTCTCAACTCATATTCCCACCTCGTTTTGTGTCATCAGTGATGTAAGGGGTCGTCGACATTGCTATCAAGTGGCACTTGGTCAGCAATAACCTGCTCACTGACGCTCAGTTTGGGTCCGGCCAGAGCCACTCAGCTCCTGACCTCATTACCTGACCAAACATGGACAAAAGAGCTGAACTCCAGAGGTGAGGTGAGAGTGACTGTCCTAGACAGCAAGGCAGCATTTGACTGAGTATGGCATCAAGGAGCCCTAGCAAAACTGGAGTCAATGGGAATCAGGGGGAAAATTCTTCACTGGTTGGAGTCATACATACCACAAAGGAAGATGGTTGTGGTTGTTGGAGGTCAATCATCTAATTCCCATGACATCACTGCAGGAGTTCCTCAGGATAGTGTCCTAGGCCCAACATCTTCAGCTGCTTCATCAATGACCAACCCTCCAGCATAAGGTTAAAAATGGGGATGTTCGCTGATGATTGCATAATGTTCTGTACCATTCACAAATCCTCAGTTAATGAAGCAGCCCATGTCCAGATGCAACAAGACTTGGACAACATCCAGGCTTGTGCTGATAAGTGGCAAGTAACATTTACTCCACATAAGTTCCAGGCAATGACCATCTCAAGAGAGAATCTAACCATCTCCCCTTAATGTTCAATGGCATTACCATTGCTGAATCCCCCACTATCAACATCCTGGGGGTTACCATTGACCAGAAACTGAACTGCAGCAGCCACATAAATACTGTGGCTACAAGAGCAGGTAAGAGGCAGGGAATTCTGCGGCGAGTAACTCGCATCCTGACACCCCAATGCCTGTCTACCATCTACAAGGCACAAGTCAGGAGTGTGATGTAATACTCTCCACTTGCCTGGATGGGTGCAGCTCCAACAACACACAAGAAATTCAACACCACCCAGGACAAAGCAGCCCGCTTGATTGGCACCCTAATGTTCCACCACCTTCAATTTTCACTCCCTTCACCACATACACACAGTGGCAGCAGTGTGTACCATCTACAAGATGCACTGCAGCAACTTGCCAAGGCTCCTTCGACAACACCTTCCAAACCTGCGACCTCTACCACCTAGAAGGACAAGGGCAGCAGATGCATGGGAACAGCACCACCTGCAAGTTCCCCTCCAAGCCATACACCATCCTGACTTGGAACTATATCGCATTACTTCACTGTTAATGGGTCAAAATCCTTGAATCCTTTCCTAACAGCACTGTGGGTGCACCTACACACCAAGGATTGCAGCAGTTCAAGAACGCAGCTCACTATCACCTTCTCAAGGTCAATTAGGGATGGGCAATAAATGCTGGCCTAGCCAGTGATGCCCACATCCCGTGAACGAATAAAAAGAAACTTGGAAATATTACATTTGGTCCCCACATCCAAATCATTGATATAGATTGTGAATAGCTGGGACCCAAGCACTGATCCTACCAACCTGAAAATGACTCGTTTATTCCTACTCTGTTTTCTGTCTATTATCCAATTCACAAACCATACCAGTATATTACCCCCAATCACATTTGCTCTAATTTTGGTTAATAACCTTTGTGTGGGATCTTATCGAAAGCCTTCTGAAAATCCAAATACACCACATCCACTGGTTCCCCCTTATCTATTCTGCTAGTTACATCCTCCAAAAACTCCAACATGATTTCCCTTTCATAAATCCATGTCGACTCCTAACATTATTTTCTAAGTGTCCAGTTATCGCATCCTTTATAATAGATTCTAACATTTTCTCTACTACTAATGTCAGGCTAACAGATCCGTAGTTCCTTTTTTCTCTCCCTCCTTTCTTAAATAGTGGGGTTACATTTCTACCTTCCAATCTTCAGGAACCGCTCCAGTATCTATAGAATTTTGGAAGCTGATCACCAATGCATCCACTATCGCTACAGCCACCTCTTTCAACACTCTGGGATGTAGATCATCAGGTCTAGGGGATTTATCAACTTTCAGTCCCATTAATTTCTTCAGTATTAATTTTTTACTAATATTAATTTCTGTCAGTTCGTCATTTGCGCTAGTCCGTTGGCTCTCTAATATTTTTGGGAGCATTTTTGATTCAAAGTACAAAAAGTATTTGTTTAGTTTCTCTGCCATTTCCTTATTGCCCATTATAAATTCCCCCGTCTTTGCCTATAATGGGCCCTCATTTGTCTTTGTGAATCTGTTCCTTTATACACACCTATAGAAGCTTTCACAGTCATGTTTCTCGCTAGTTTACTTTCATATTCTATTTTCTCTTGCTTTATCAGTTTCTTGGTCTTTCTTTGTGAATTCTAAAATGCTCCCAATCCTCAGGCTTACTGCTTTTTTGACAACTTTATAAATCTCTTCCTTTGATCTAATACAGTCTTTAACTTCTCTTGTTAGCCATGGTAGGTTCACTTTTCCTGCTGGGATTTTGTGCCTCAAAGGAATGTAAATTTGTTGTAAACCATGTATTAATTCTTTAAATGCTAGCCGTTGCCTGTCTACCATCATACCTTCTAATGTAGTTTCCCAATCTACCACAGCCAATTTGCCTCTCATTCCTTTGTAGTTTCCTTTGTTTAGATTTAAGACCCTAATATCGAATTGAACCACATCACTTTCAAACTTAAAGTAAAATTCTATCATATTATGTTCACTCTTCCATAAAGTCTGCTTTACAATGAGATTTTTAATTGGCCCTTTCTAATTGCACAATACTGGATCTAAAATAGCCCATTCTCTAGTTGGTTCCTCAACATACTGTTCTAGAAAAGCATCTCATATACATTCCAGGAATTCATCCTCCACAGCATTAGTGCTAATTAGGTTTACGCAGTCTATATGTAGATTGATGTCCCCCATGATTACTGTATCACCCTTGTTAGATGCACCTCTAATTTCCTGATTTATACCATGCCCTATATTACCACTACTGTTTGGTGGCCTATGAACAACTCCTACCAATGTTTGCTGTCCCTTGCTGTTTCTTAGCTCTACCCAAACTGATTCTGCATCTTGAGCTTTTGATCTAAGATCCTCTCTCACTAATATACTGATTTCATCCTTTATTAACAGCACTACCCCAGCTCTTTTTCCTTTTTGTCTAACGTTCCTAAATGTTGAATACCCTTTAAAATTCAGTTCCCAGCCTTGGTCACCCTGCAGCCATGTTTCTGTAACAGCAATTAGATCATACCTGTTTACTTCTATTTGTTGCAAATGCTGTATGTATTCAGATAGAGTGCCTTTAATTCTATCTGTTTATTTTTTTTGCAACCTTGAGCCTTATCTGCTGGAGCATTCTTAATTTTGTACACTCTGTCCCTTCCTGCCATACTCTAATTATCATTATCCTTATTGCTACTTTGTTCTCTTGCCTTCTCCTCTCTCTTTAAATTATCACATTTTCTCTCACTTGATCCTTCACCCCAACTATTTAGTTTAAAGCCCTCTCTACCGGCCTAGTTATACAACTCATCAGAACACTGGTCCAAACACAGTTTAGGTGAAGACCGTCCTAACGGTACAGTTTCCACTTTCTCCAGTACTGGTGCCAGTGACCATGAATCAAAGCCCATTTCTACCACAACAATCTTGCAGCCATACATTTAACTCTCTAATCTTATTTGCCTTATGCTAATTTGCTCGTGGCCCAAGTAATAATCCAGAGATTATTACCTTTGAGGTTCTGCTTTTAAATTTAACTCCTAGCTGCTCATACTCCCTATGGAGAACCTCTTTCCTAGTCCTATCTATGTCATTGGTACCCAAATGGACCACGACAACTGGATCCCCCCACTGCAAGTTCCTCTCCAGCCTTGAGCAGATATCCTGAACCCTGGCACCAGGCAGCCAACACAGCCATCTGGACTCTCACCTCTCACTCTTGGCCACAGACAACTGTGTCCATCCCACCTGACTATGTTATCTCCTACTACCATTCTTATTTACTCCTCCTGTTTAAATGGCTTCCTGTACCACGGTGCCATGGTCAGTTTGCTCATCCACCCTGCAGCCCTCGCTCACATCCATACAAGCTGAAAGAACCTCACATCTGCTGGATAATTGCAGGGGCTAAGTCTCCTTCAATTCTTCCCTCTGGGTCCCCTTACCTGCCTCACTCACAGTCACACCCTTCTGTCCCTGACCACTGACCAAATCGGAAGACCCTATCCTAAGTGGGTGTGACTGCCTTCCGGAACAAAGTATCCAGGTAATTTTCCCCCTCCCTGATGCATCACAGTGTCTGTAGCTCGGCCTCCAGCTCATTGACTCTGAGCCGAAGCTCCTGAAGCTGCAGACACTTACTGCAGATGTGTTTGCCATGGATCACACTGGCATCCACCAGCTCCCACATACTTCAGCCACAACATATCACCTGCCCTTACATCTTTATTATGTGTTAATTACTTTATTTTTCTTAATTAATATGTAATTAATAAACCCCAATACTACTAAGCCCTGTTACTACTCATTAGCTTTACTACTGTTAATAAACCTTACTACTACTAATAAAACTTTACTAATAAATTACCTGAGTCTCAGAAGATTCTTATCCTTATTATTTCAATCAATGTTATACTAACACCAATTAAAATTACTTAGTCTATATAAGGGAAAAAGAGAAAATGTTCACCAATCAATCACTTACCTACTTCGCTGTAATTTCATATGTTTGTTTTCTTTGGAATGCTTTGAACCCACTGACTCACCACCCTAGCTCTTAAAACTCTCGCTACTGTCTCTAGGTTACCCTCTATTTCTGGAAAGCAACTTGTGTCTTCTACAGCTACTGAAGGCTGAAAAAGGAGCACCTCTTTCCTCCTCTGTACCAAATTCCCACGTGAAACAAATTCCCACCTTCACACTCTGACTACATCTCACTCAGGAAAAGTCTCCTATCCATGTGCAATCAACAAAGTAAATAGAATGCTGAACTATATAACTAAAACAGTAGAATACAACTCAGAGATATCATCATCAAATTATGCAGTGCTGTGGTCAGACTGCACATTGAGTACAGTGATCGGTTCTGCTCATCGAAACAAAGGGAAACATTCAACTGCTGGAGGCAGTGCAAAGAACAGACATGTGGCTTATCTCTATTATTAGAAGAAAGACTGGTGAAATTTGGACTTTCATCTTTAGAACGAGTTATCTAAGAGGTGATCTCATTGAGACATATAAAATGTTTTGGAAAAGGTAAACTTGGAAAATCACTTCAAACATAATTGAGAGAGTTGGACAAGGAACATTGATTCCCACTCTTGAAAGGAAAACTTGGCATTGATATCTGAAATTTCTTCACACAAGGAGTGATGACTACATGAAATTGACCTCCAGACAGAATAATGAAGGTGAAACCCATGGAATCATTTGAGAGCCAATTGGATGCTATAGTGGGGGAACGTTAGAATCTTCCTGATAGATGGGCTGAATGGCCTTACTCATTCTTGAATAACTTGTGATCCTGTCAATGTTAGTTCTGGGAGTGTGAGATTAGCCACATGGCCAGTTCTACTTGGCGAGCTACTGCTGATCTTTGTACAAATCTGCTTCATAAAATTAACATAATTCTGATTAGATATTAATAAGTGAAATACCCATGTATTGCTGTAGTATTTTGCTTTTTTCCCATAAAAGTGAGTTTTGTTTCCTTATATAGAATTTACTTATGGCATCATTGCTGCAAAATTTTTCATTGTTGATTAGTTGCCAATGTCTAGCATTAGCAGTGTCATGGTCCTGTAGTTTTTTTTTCAGGAATATGCGGTTTGCCTTTAAGGCTTGCAAGGGATCAGTATTGCTTGAAGAACCAGCAAGCCTCAGGAGTTATAGGAAGGTGCATTTTTGTTGCCTTAGAAACAGCCATTTGGAGACTGCGATTCAAAGGGTGCATTCGCGTTACCATAGATATAGCCACTAGGAGTGAGTCTCATGCGATACATTTGTTACAATTCAATTTTGAACTGGCTTTTAATTGAAGACCGTTTGTTCTAACAGAACACACAGACAGAAGACACAGCTGTGATGACAGCACCTGGAAAAAGAGCTCTCAATCATTTAAACTGAAGGAATAGGATTTTAATAAAAGCAAAATACTGTGGATGCTGGAAATCTGAAACAAAAACAAGAAATGATAGAAATACTCAGCAGGTCTGGCAGCATCTGTGGAGAGAGAAGCAGAGTAGGATTTTAGTCTGTTTAATTATTATCTCTCAAAATTCTAAAACATCAAGCCAAAACAGAGATAGCTGGTAAATAATTGAAGAAAGGGACGTTAGACTGTGACAATCTTTTATCCCTCAAAAAACTCGAAAGTCAGATTGATTCTATTGAAAGTGTTTGCAAGTCATCAATTGTTGAAATTCGCTGGAGAAGGAAAGCAACATTCTTGTGAGGACTTCAAGCAACATTGGACTGTAAATTTGCAAGGACTATAATTTTTCCTATTATATCTTCATAGTGTTTAAAAATTTAGTTCTTCTAATTAAAGAGTTAATTTGCTGATTTAAAAACACCCGGTTTGGTTAGCCTCATTCGGGGGGTTAATAGATGGTACAATTTGGCTGGGTCATTTTTTAATTTGGAAAGTGTTAAATGATATGTTAGCCCATCTGTGGAGCAACGGGATTGAATTAACAGTGCGTTGGTCCCACCATCATCAGAATCGTATATTTTGATTGGGGACTTTGACAGGAACGGTCGGTCGTAACATATTTATTGGGTTTCGCATCTGGGATTTGAATCATATTAATTGGGGGATCGCTGGCAGTTGAATCATATCTTAATTCAGTGGCTCGTGTCTAGGATCAGAATCAGACTAATTTGGAGGGCTCGCATTTGGAATCATTGTAATTAGTCATCTCTGGAATAACATATTTAAATTGGGGTCCTGCGTTTGGCATCATATTAATTGCTCTCGAGTCTGGGGTCTAATCAATTGGAAACTTGATTGTTGGGATCTAAATTTTACACCAATTCCAAAGAAATTAAAAGAACCAGGTCCTTTGTCTAATTAGGTACAGTCTATACCATTGTAATGGCATTAGTGGCTGTAGCAGAGTTTTTGGGAAAGCAGAATGTTTCCCTGAGTGACTTGATCATTTTTACTAAGAACAAATTAAAAGAATTGGCATCAAAATTGGGGTTGGAATTGAAATCAAGTGCCAAAAAGCAGAGATAATTGACATAATAGCCAAACATCTGGAATTAGTAGAAGAAGGTCCGAGAGTGATGCAGTTGTATTGGCTCGGATTCAGTTAGAAATAAGAAAACTTGAACTTCAGAGAGAGAGTGAAAGGGAAGAGAGGGAATTTAAGTTAAAAGAGATGGAACTAAGACAAAGGGGTAGTCTTAAATCCAGGGAAAATTCAGGTCAGGAAGAATTTGAATTCAGATCAGGACCCAGTGAGAAGTTGTTAAAATTTATAAAGGCTCTTCCTAAGTTTGAGGAAAGGGACGTCGAGGCATTTTTCATATCTTTTGAAAAAATAGCCAAACACATGAAATGGCCGAACGAAAGCTAGACATTGCTGCTGCAGGGCAGGCTGGTAGGCAGAGCTCATGAAGTTTATGCCATGCTTTCTGAAGAAGCTTCTGCAAATAATGCAAAAAAGGCTATTCTCTCTGAGTATGAGTTAATCCCTAAAGCTTACTGTCAGAAGTTTAGGAACTTACGGAGATTGACTGGGCAGACATAGTTAGAATTTGAGAGGGTGAAGCAAATGAATTTTAACCGTTGGATACGGGCATTAAAGATAGGAACCACATATGCGAACCTTCGAGAATTAATTCTCTTAGAAGAGTTTAAAAACTCCATTCCTTCAGCAGTGGGAACTCATATAGATAACCTGAAAGTTTTGAAAACTAGGCAAACAGCAGAGATTGCTGATGATTTTGAGCTTGTGAATAAGCCAACCTATTTTGTCCGTCACCCTCATAAACCCGAGAAGGAAAGAAAGTGGGAGAGTGAAAGGAAGGCAAGTAGCTGGGGACAAGAAGGAACAGCTGGGAATGCCCCAGGATCACGTCCTCAGGTCAGAAAGGAAGGTGCTGAGGGTAGAAGTGAGGTTCGCAAGCCAAAGTGTTATCATTGCAACAAAACGGGTCATCTTCATTCAGAGTGCTGGAAATTGCGAGGTAAACCCATAGTACTTTAATGCAAGAAGCCTTACAGGTAAGGCAGATGAATTCAGAGCATGGATTGGTACATGGGGTTGTGATATTATAGCTATTACGGAAATGTGGTTGAGGGATGGGCAGGACTGGCAGCTCAATGTTCCAGGATACCGATGCTTCTAGCATAACAGAGGTGGAGGTAAAAGAGGAGGGGGAGTTGCACTATTGATTAGGGAGGACATCACGGCAGTACTTAGAGAGGATATCCCAGGGGGAATGTCCAGCGAGGCCATATGGGTAGAACTTAGAAATAAGAAAGGGGTGATCACTTTGATGGGATTATACTATAGGCCCCTCAATAGTCAGAGGGAAGTGGAGGAGCATATATGTAAGGAAATCACAGATAGGTGTAAGAATTATAGGGTTGTAATAGTAGGTGATTTTAACTTCCCTAATATTGACTGGGACTGTCTTAGTGCTAAGGGATCAGATGGGGAAGAATTTATTAAGTGTGTCCAGGATAGTTTTCTGAAGCAGTATGTGGATGGCCCGACTAGAGAAGGGGCTACACTCGATCTCCTCTTAGGAAATGAGGCTGGGCAGGTGGGTGATGTGTCAGTGGGGGAGCACTTGGGACCAGTGACCATAACTCTATTAGCTTCAAGATAGTTATGGAAAAGGATAGGACTGGTCCTCAGGTTGAGGAAGGCTAATTTTGATGGCATCAGACAGGAACTCTCAAAAGTTGAATGGGAGAGGCTGTTTACAGGTAAAGGGATGTCTGGCAAGTGGGAGGCTTTTAAAAATGAGATAGGAAGAGTTCAGGGCCGGCATGTTCATGTTAGATGGAAAGGCAAGGCTGGCAAGTTTAGGGAACCTTGGTTGACGAGGGATATTGAAGGTCTGGTCAGGACAAAGAAGGAGGCATATGTCAGGTATAGGCAGCTGGGATCAAGCGAGTCCCTCGAGGAATATAGGGGATGTAGGACTACACTTAAGAAGGAAATTAGGAGGGCGGAAAGAGGCCATCAGATTTCCCTGGCAGATAAGATAAAGGAGAATCCTAAAAGATTCTACAAGTATATTAAAAGTAAAAGGGTAGCTAGGGAGAGAGTAGGTCCCCTTAAGGATCAGTGTGGTAATCTATGTGTGGAGTCATGGGAAATGGGCGAGGTCTTAAATGAATACTTCTCGTCTGTATTTACCATGGAGAAGGCCATGGAAGCTAGTGAGTTCAAGGGAGGGAACACCAATATCCTGGAGCATATCAACATTACAAAATAGGAGGTGTTGGAGGTTTTGAAGCGTATTAAGGTGGATAAATCCCCAGAGCATAACCAAGTGTATCCTAGGATGCAATGGGAAGCAAGGGAGGAGATTGCTGGGGCTCTGGCAGAGATTTTTCTATCATTGTTAACCACGGGTGAGGTACCGGAAGACTGGAGGATAGCTAATGTTGTGCCTTTATTCAAGAAGGGCAGCAGGGGTAAGCAAGGGAACTACAGGCCGGTTGTCTACATGGACTTTAGCAAGGCCTTTGACAAGGTCCCGCATGGTAGGCTGGTCCAGAAGGTTCGAACACATGGGATCCAGGGTGAACTAGCCAATTGGATACAAAATTGCCTTGGTGATAGGAGGCAGAGGGTGGTAGTGGAGGGTTGTTTTTCAGATTGGAGGCCGGTGACCAGTGGTGTGCCGCAGGGATCGGTGCTGGGCCCTCTGTTGTTTGTCATATATATTAATGCCTTGGATGTGAATGTAGGGGGCATGATTAGTAAGTTTGCAGATGACACCAAAATTGGTGGTATAGTGGACAGTGAAGAAGGTTGTCTAAGGTTACAACAGGATACCGATAAACTGGGAAAGTGGGCAAGGGATTGGCAAATGGAATTTAACGCAGACAAGTGCGAAGTGTGCATTTTGGGAAGTTAAACCAGGGCAGGACATATACAGTGAATGGCAGGGCCCTAGGGAGTGTTGTTGAGCAGAGAGACCTTGGGGTGCAAGTACATAGTTCCCTGAAAGTGGCAACACAGGTAGACAGGGTGGTGAAGAAGGAGTATGGCATGCTTGCCTTCATCGACCAAGGCATTGAGTACAAGAGCTGGAATGTCATGTTACAGTTGTACATAACGTTGGTTAGGCCGTATTTGGAGTACTGTGTGCAGTTCTGGTCGCCGCACTACAGGAAAGATGTGATTAAGCTAGAGAGGGTGCAGAAAAGATTCACAAGGATGTTGCCTGGTTTGGAGGGCTTGAGTTATAAAGAGAGATTGGATAGGCTGGGTCTGTTTTCCCTGGAGCAAAGGAAGCTGAGAGGGGACATGATAGAGGTATATAAAATTATGAGAGGCATAGATAGGGTAGATAGCCAGCGTCTGTTTCCCATGGTAGGGGTGACTAAAACTAGAGGGCATATATTTAAGGTGAGAGGGAGGAGATTTAAAGGGGATCAAAGGGGTAAATTTTTCATGCAAAGAATAGTGGGTATCTGCAATGAGCTGCCTGAGGAGGTGGTGGAGGCAGGAACAGTAGCAACATTTAAGAGGCATCTGGACAGGTACTTGAATGAGCAAGGCATAGACGGATATGGAATTAATGCAGGCAGATGGGATTAGTATAGATAGGCATTATGGTCGGCATGGACGCGGTGGGCCGAAGGGCCTGTTTCTATGCTGTACGACTCTATGACTCTATGACTTGTTGGGGTATGCAAAATTAGTGCAGAGGAAAAGATACTGACTGAGAGTATAGCAGACCAGGCTACAGCTTTAACGACAGCTGTGAATGTGAAACCCGATACTAAAACTAAGGAGTGTAGAGGTTAAGAATGAAATACCTGAGAGTTATAATGATTTTTTGTCAAAGGGGAGAGTAACTCCATATCCTGTAAGTGAAGCAGGAAAACCTATCATTATACTCAGGGATACAGGAGCGACCCAAACACTCTTGCTGGGGAAAGTTATGAGGTTTCAACCAGAGAGCCCTTGAACGCTAAAGTTTTAGTAAATGGAATTGGCGGGGAGTATATATCCTTACCTTTGTATAATGTATGCCTTGAGAGTGACTTAATATCTGGGATAGTACCTGTAGGTATTGTCCACAGTTTACCAGTAAAGGGAATTGATCTACCCCTGGAAAACAATTTGGCTGTATCAAAAGTATCAGTTTGATACAATGGTTACAGAGAAACCAAGTGAAATTAAGGAAATGGAGCAATTATAGGAACAAGTTCCGGGACTATTTCCTGCGTGTGTAGTTACCCGAGCAATGGCTAAACAGGATCCATTGTTGGAGGTAAAAGGGGCACCACAAATAGACAGCCAGGCATCTGAAACCTTATTTGGGGATTTAGATAATCCAAATGAGATGTTTAACAGATCATCTATCATTGCAGCACAGCAAGCTGATTCAGAGATCTATCAAATAGCACAGACGGCTCTGTCAGAAGCTGAGGTGAAAGGAGTTCTGGAAGGCTATTATATGGCAAACGAGGTTTTGAGGAGGAAATAGAGACTGCCTCATAGACCTGCTAACAAAGACTGGACAGTTGTTGAACAGATAGTGGTACCATCTAAATATTGACAAGAATTATAAAGGTTAACACACGACATTCCTTTTTCAGGACATAGGGGAATTCAGAAGACCAAATCACACATAAGCAAACATTATTACTGGCCAGGTCTTACAAAGGATGTGAGACAATTTTGTAGGGCATACCACACCTGTCAAATGGTGGGGAAACCACAACCTACCATAAAACCAGGGGATGAGGTATTAGTGTTGTTGCCATCACAGGGAGAACCAGTGAAAGCACAGTTCAGTGGCCCATATAGAGTGATCAAAATGGGATTCTATGGTCAGAGGAACAGATAAGCGTTTCTGTGGTCGCAGATGTGATTCCAGGATGGTATGTTGCCTCCCTGATGCAAGGGTCTTGGATATCACTGAGCGGCTACAAAGTATTCTGAAGGGTGAGGGTGCACAGCCGGAGGTCGTGATCCACGTTGGTGCCAATGACATGGGTAGAAAGAGGGATGAGGTCCTGCAAAAAGAATTTATGGAGCTAGGCAGCAGATTAAAAAGTAGGACCTCAAGGGTTGTAATCTCTGGGTTTCTTCCGGTGCCACGGGCTAGTAAGTATATGAATAGGGGGTTAGAGCAGATGAATGCATGGTTGGGGAGATGGTGCAGGAGGGCGGGCTTTAGATTCTTGGATCACCGGGCTTGTTTCTGGCGAAGGTGGGACCTGTATAAGATGGTTTGCACCTGAACCAGAATGGGACCAGCATCCTTGCTGGGAGCTTTGCTAGTGCTGTTGGGGGGTGGGCGGGGGGGGGGGGGGGGGGGGGGGGGTGGGGGTGGGGTTAAACTAATTTGGCAGGGGGATGGGATACAGAGTGGAACCACAGTAGGGGGTGTTGTACACTCAAATATAAATGTGAAGCCAAGTCAGTCCGGAGGACAGAGTAAATGTAGACCTGTTAAGGCTCAGGCAAATAATGCAAGGCTGGATTGTATCTATTTTATTGCAAGATGTCTTACTAGTAAGGCAGATGAATTGAGGGCATGGATTAACACATGGGAATATATTATTGCTATCACTGAGACATGGTTGAGGGAAGGGCAGGACTAGTAGCTCAATATCCCAGGGTATAGAATCTTCAGACGTGAAAGGGAAAGGGGTAAAAGAGGAGGTGGCATTGCACTGTTGATTAAGGAGTCAATTACTGCAGTAAGGAGGGATGATGTCCTAGAAGGTTCCTCTAATGAGGCCATATGGGTAGAACTTAAAAACAAAAAGGGGGCAATCACTTGGCTGGGAGTGTTCTACAGGCCTCCAGTCAGGCAGTAGTAGAGGAGCAGATATGTAGCCAAATCTCAGACAGGTGCAAAAATAATATGGTAATAATAGTAGGGGATTTCAACTTCCCCTATATTAGAGGGGACAGTATTAGTGCAAAAAGCTTAAAGGAGGCGGAATTCTTCGAGTGCATTCAGGAGAGCTTTTTGAGCCAGCACGTAGAGAGTCCTACAAGAGGAGTGCAGTACTGGACCTAATCCTAGGGAATGAAGCCAGACAAGTGGTAGAAGTGGCAGTGGAGGAGCATTTCAGGGATAGTGACCATAACTCTGTAAGATTAAAGTTGTTATGGAAAAGGACAAAGAGGGACCGGAAATAAGAGTACTGAATTGGGGGAAGGCAGATTACAATATGATAAAACAGGATCTGGCCAAAGTGAACTGGCAGCAGCTTCTTATAGGAAAGTCTACATCAGATCAGTGGGAGTCATTTAGAAGGGAAATTGTGAGGGTTCAGGTGCAGCATGTTCCTGTAAAGGTGAAGAGTAGGACCAATAGGTCAAGGGAACCCTGGATATCAAGGGATATAGAGGATTGGATAAGGAAAAAAAAGGAGGCTTATGACAGATTCAGAGTGCTGAAAACAGCAGAAGCCCTAGAGGAGTATAGAACGTGTAGGGGAGTACTTAAAAAAGTAATTAGGAGAGTGAAGAGGGGGCATGAAAAATCACTGGCAGACAAGATAAAGGAAAATCCCAAGGCATTTTATAAGTATGTTAGGGGCAAGAGGATAACCAGGGAAAAAGTGGGGCCCATTAGGGATCATAAAGGCAATCTGTGTATGGAGCCAGAGGACATAGGGGAGGTTTTGAACAATTACTTCTCATCTGTGTTCACTATGGAGAGGGACGATGTCGGTGTAGTGATCAGGGAGGGGGATTGTGATATACTTTATCAAATTAGCATTGCAAAGGAGGAAGTATTGGCTGTATTAGCGGCTTCAAGGTGGATAAATCCAAAGGCCCAGATAAGATGTATCCCAGGCTGCTAAGTGAGGCAAGGGAGGAGATAGCGGGGGCTCTGACACAAATTTTCAGATCCTCTCTGGCCACAGGAGAGGTACCAGAGGATTGGAGGACAGCGAATGTGTAACATTATTCAAGAAGGGTAGTAGGGGTAAACCAGGTAATTACAGGCCGGTGAGTCTAACATCAATGGTAGGGAAATTATTGGAAAAATTTCTGAGAGACAGGATTAATCTCCACTTGGAGAGGCAGGGATTAATCAGGGATAGTCAGCATGGCTTTGCCAGTGGGAGATCGTGTCTAACAAACTTGATTGAATTTTCCAAGGTGGTAACTAGATGTGTAGATGAGGGTAAAGCAGTTGATGTAGTCTACATGGACTTCAGTAAGGCTTTTGACAAGGTCCCGCATGGGAGATTGGTTAAGAAAGTAAAAGCCCATAGGATCCAGGATAATTTGACAAATTGGATTCAAAATTGGCTTAGTGGAAGGAGGCAGAGGGTGATGCTAAAGGGTTGTTTTTGTGAATGGAGGCCCGTGACCAGTGGGGTACCGCAGGGATCAGTGCAGGGACCCTTACTGTTTGTAGTGTACATTAATGATTTAGACGTGAATATAGGAGGTATGATCAGTAAGTTCGCAGACGACACGAAAATTGGTGGTGTTGTAAATAGTGAGGAGGAAAGCCTTAGACTACAGGACGATATAGGTAGGCTGGTAAGATGGGCGGAGCAGTGAAAAATGGAGTTTAATCCTGAGAAGTGTGAGGTGATGCACTTTGGGAGGTCTAACAAGGCAAGGGAATATACAATGGATGGTCGGACCCTAGGGAGCTCAGAGTGTCAGAGGGACCCTGGGGTGCTTGTCCATAGATCACTGAAGGCAGCAGCACAGGTAGATAAAGTGGTTAGGAAGGCATACGGGATACTTGGCTTTATTAGCCAAGGCATAGACTACAAGAGCAGGGAGATTATGATGGAGCTGAATAAAATGCAGGTTAGACCACAGCTGGAGTACTGTGTACAGTTCTGGTCACCACACTTTCGGAAGGATGTGATTGCAATGGAGAGAGTGCAGAGGAGATTCACCAGGATGTTGCCTGGGCTGGAGCATTTCAGTTATGAAGACAGACTGGATAGGCTGGGGTTGTTTTCCTTGGAGCGGAGAAGGCTGAGGGGGGACCTGATTGAGGTATACAAAATTATGAGGGGCATTGATAGGATAGATAGAAAGAAACATTTTCCCTTAGTGGAGGTGTCAATAACCAGGGGGCATAGATTTAAGGTAAGGGGCAGGAGGTTTAGAGGGGAGTTGAGAAATTTTTTTCACCCAGACAGTGGTTGGAATCTGGAACACACTGCCTGAAGAGGTGGTAGAGGTAGGAACACTCACGACATTCAAGAAGTATTTAGATGAACACTTGAAATGCAATAACATACAAGTCTACAGGCCAAGTGTGGGGAAATGGGATTAGTTAGGACGGGTGCTTGATGGTTGGCACAGGCACGTTGGGCCGAATGGGCCTGTTTCTGTGCTGTAAAACTCTATGACTCTATGAAAAGAGTGGGTAAGGTAGATTACTTGATTGACACCCCTGATCGCCGGATTAAGAACCAGTTGTGTCACATTAATTTGCTCAAACCATATTACTGCAGGGAGGAGGATAAGCCAGTACAGATATGTCAGGTAATCAGGACTGTGGAGAAAAAAAAGGATAGTGAGGATGAGGCAGAAGTAGGCCTAGGAAATTCTCAGATTGAACCTCCAACTATCCAATCAGCGAATGCAGAATGGTTAGGAAAATTAAACAATAGGCTTTTACACTTAGAGGCAAAACAGCGTGAAGTCCTAACCAGGGTTTTCACAATGTTTCAAAAAGTTTGTAGGGATAAGCCAGGATGTACAACCTGAGCCACACATGTTGTGGGTATCGGGGGAACCATTCTTTTAAAATGGCATCCTTGTTGCTTAGGTCCAGACAGACAGGCCCAAGTGGAAGCAGAGGTACAATGCATGCTGAAGGGCAGCTTAGTTGAACCTAGTCAGGACAGCTGGAATTCACAGATGGTCTGGATGACTAAACCTGGTGCGTCGGCTCAAACTTGCATAGACCCTAGAAAAGTCACTGTGGTAAAGAAAGCAGACTCCTACCCAAATTCTCATTTAAGGGACTGTATGGACAGAGTGGGCAACACAATGTGTCTTAAAGAGACAGATGTGTTGGAAGGATACTGTCAAATTCCTTTGACACCCCAGGATAAGAAAAAATCAGCTTCTGTTACAACAAACAGGGTTTTCCAGTGTCAAGCGATGCCACATAGGTTAAGGGAGCCTCGAGAAACTTCTTAGAGAATAGTGAAGCCAGTAGTGGTCAGTGCTCCTAGCTGTGCAGCTCACCTGGCTGAGGTGATGGACAATAGGGACACTTGGAAGGAAAACACGAAACAATTGGAAGACTATGCTTAAAAATTTGAAATGGGATAATTGGAACAACCTTTTTAAAATTTAAAGCCAAAATGTCCTGGTGGAACTTGTTGCTGTAGTGTAAACATTTTTTTTTAGAAATGTGTATATCTGTAAATGCGTGGGAAAAAAACGTGTTAGAGTTTTTTCAATTTGTATTTTTTTTACCTATTGTAATGAAACACATTTCAGGAATGGCGTTTCATTCCGCAAGGGGTGGAGGTGTCATGGTCCTGTAGTTATTTTCTCGGGCAACATTCTGTGAGGACTTCAAGCAACATTCTGTGAGGACTTCAAGCAACATTGGACTGTAAATTTGCAAGGACTCTAATTTTTCCTATTTTCAATATTGTTTATATCTTCATAGTGTTTAAGAATTTAGTTCTTCTAATTAAAGAGTTAATTTGTTGATTTAAAGACACCTGGTTTGGTTACACTCATTCGGGGGGTTAATAGATGGTACAATTTGGCCAGGTCTTTCTTTAATTTGGAAAGTTTTAAATGATATGTTAGCTGATCTGTGGAGCGACGGGATTGAATTAACAGTGCGTTGGTCCCACCACAATCAGAATCGTATATTTTGATTGGGGGCTTTGACAGGAGTGATCAGTCATAACAGCAGCACAACCAGAAAATAACCCCTTAAACTAATAATTAAGGCATGGAATAGTTAAAAAAATAAAGCACCTGTGAAGCGCCTGGGGATGCTTCATTGCATTAAAGGTGTATATAAATGCAAGTTGTTGTTATACCTAAACCCCAGAATTATGCAAGGGAAAAATTAAGGGAGACTCAAAATAGAGTTAAATAGTCCTTGCACATACAGCAAGTTCTAGTCACATCATAAGGCCTACTATTGGCAAAAGTTTATTTTCAGAACAAATGCTTTATAACAACAGAGGGATTACCAAGAAGGAAGGGAATATAGAAAGAATGGCACTACCCAGTATTAAGAATATATTTTACGAAAAATTATTGTTCAGTCGACAGGTTTTTATAGATCAATGCCAGTGGTTGGAGATAGAACTGGAATCAGCCTAAAAACTGCAACTGCTCAACCCAAATCTGCGACGATCATGACCACTACAAGCTGCTACGCTATTAGCTCGTTTTAGGCCTCAAGGATGAATGCTTCTCAATGGGAAAGATCAATAGCAGTTAGTTACCCAATAACAGTTTTAGAGCACAGTCATATTTTAACAGTATTTGGTGTCATTGACTGTACAGAAAATTGTGTATGTGCACCAATTTATGACACCTGCTCTACATTTTATAATGCTTAGAATGGCATGAAGAAGATGCATGTCAACTACTCAAACTCACCTCATCAATTTTTCATTGTTACAACACACCATGCCCATAGTACTTGAGAGAGCGAATAAGCTAACATGGATGAATACTGGTATATAGCAGATATTGAATTAAGCAATGGTTTTCTGCTTCTGGCCCCTGGAATTTTACTATCCATTTTTTTTGTATCTTCCCATGTGAAATTGCAAACAATTTCTTTTAGTATCAATCTTGTACCATTTTAACACTATGCTAATACTGAAAATCTGGCCAATCACTACTTAGCTCTGAAAATTCCAATTTCACATTTCTGAATTATCTTACTAACCATTTAACTAGTATATTTAAGAACCAAAGATGTTAAACCAGGTTTGGAGAGCCTAATTCCTGGGCTACCATACAACAGCTGTGCATAAAGCGGGTTTAATTCATGGACAGATTACTGTCTGAACTTATAGCTGCAGTCCAGAGAGGAAACAGGCTCTTTGCAGCGCATTGTGGATCAACAACCCCAAGGTTACATCCCGGTCTGCTCTAATGAATTTGTACTCAGTTTATCCTTGACCAACTGGATTATGGATGAGTCCAGGAAGTAGTTCAATAACCTATACAAAAGTAAAAACTCTAATTGCTAGATGGCGTGTCATAGGACAGATATGAACTATGAGGCTATCTATGGCTGACTGAATAAGTCTTCTGATCCCATCGCAGCATGAGAGAAATGTGATGGTACTGTTAAGCTAATGAGTAAATGAGCTACAAATAGTGAAGATTTCCCCATCTACATGGAAATTTACAAGGAAGTAAAGACTATCCTTCCTTCACCCTGGCAACTATCTGAGGCTGAACCAGACTGTTTTCAACCTGGGTGTCATATTTGACCCTGAGATGAGCCTCCAGCCACATATCGCGCCATCACTAAGACGGCCTATTTCTATCTCCGTAACCATCTGACTGTGCCTGCTCAGCTCATCTACTGATGAAATTCTCATCCATACTTTTATTACCTCCAGACTTGAATATTCCAATGCATTCCTGGCTGGCCTCGCATCTTCCACCCTCCATAAACTTAAGGTCATCCAAATCTCTGCTACCCATATCTTAACTATCACTCCTGTGTTTGCTGACCTATCTTGGCTCCAGGTTAAACAACACCTTAATTTAAAAATTCTTATCCTTATTTTCAAATCTCTCCATTGCCTCACCCCTCCCAATCTCTATTACTGCCTTCAGCCCTAAAACCCTCCAAGATATCTGCATTCCTTCAATTCTGGCCACTTGCGCTTCACCATTGGTAGCTGTGTCTTCAGCTGCCGAGGGCCAAAGCTCTGGAATTCGCTCCCTACAGCTCTCTGCCTCTCTACATCTCTCTCCTCCTTTAAGATGCTCCTTAAAACCTACCTCTTTGACCACGCTTTTGGACATCTTCCCTAATATCTCCTTATGTAGCTCGGTGTCAAATTTTGCTGAAGTGCCATGGATATTTTACTATGTTATAGGTGCTATATAAATGCAAGCTTTTGACTGCCTAAGAAGAATATATAAATGCAAGTTGTTTTTGTTGTTGTTGAATTGCAGGTGATGTACTGATGGGCATGGCCAAATTGCATTTCAATCATTTGCTTTATATATAAAGAGGGGTAGGCCCTTTAGCCCCTTGAGTCTGCTCTGTCATTCAGTTAGATCATGGCTGAACTGTAATTCAACTCCATTTACCTGCCATTGATCCCTTAGTATCCTGATCGAACAAAAATCTATCAATCCCAGTCTTGGAAAATTTCAATTGACTCATCATCTACAGCCTTTTGGGAAGAGAATTCTACATTTCCATTGCCTGTTGTGTGATTGATATAAACTAAGTAGCTTGTGAAGTGATGCCTTAGAAATGGAAGACTGACTCTTACCACTTCCACTACTATAAGTTGCACCTCAACTTCACTGAAAAATATCCTCCATATCCGTTTCCTTACCTCTCCTTTGCATAAAATTGAGCCAGTCTTCTTTGGCCTCCTTGTCTCAACAGACAATGGGTAAGCGCCTGGAGGTGGTCAGTGGTTTGAGAAGCAGTGCCTGGAGTGGCTATAAAGGCCAATTCTAGAGTGACAGACTCTTCCACAGGTGCTGCAGATAAAATTGTTTGTCGGGGCTGTTACTCAGTTGGCTCCTGCCTTGCGCTTCTGTCTTTTTTACTGCCAACTGCTAAGTCTCTTCGACTCGCCACACTTTAGCCCTGCCTTTAAGGCTGCCCGCCAGCTCTGGCGATCACTGGCAACTGACTCCCACGACTTGTGATCAATGTCACAGGACTTCATGTTGCGTTTGCAAACGTCTTTAAAGCGGAGACGTGGTCGGCTGGTGGGTCTGATACCAGTGACGAGCTTGCTGTACAATGTGTCCTTGGGGATCCTGCCATCTTCCATGCAGCTCACATGGCCAAGCCATCTCAAGCGCCACTGGCTCAGTAGGGTGTATATGCTGGGGATGTTGGCCGCCTCGAGGACTTCTGTGTTGGAGATACGGTCCTGCCACCTGATGCCAAGGATTCTCCGGAGACAGCGAAGATGGAATTAATTGATTCGTCGCTCTTGGCTGACATATGTTGTCCAGGCCTCGCTGCCGTAGAGCAAGGTACAGAGGACACAGGCTTGATACATTCGGACTTTTGTGTTCCGTCTCAGTGCGCCATTTTACTACACTCTCTTGGCCAGTCTGGACATAGCAGTGGAAGCCTTTCCCATGCGCTTGTTGATTTCTGCATCGAGAGACAGGTTACTGGTGATAGTTGTGACTAGGTAGGTGAACTCTTGAACCACTTCCAGAGCGTGGTCGCCGATATTGATGGATGGAGCATTTCTGACGTCCTGTCCCATGATGTTCGTTTTCTTGAAGCTGATGGTTAGGCCAAATTTGTTGCAAGCAGCCGCAATCCTGTCGATGAGTCTCTGCAGACACTCTTCAGTGTGAGATGTTAATGCAGCATCGTCAGCAAAGAGGAATTCCCTGATGAGGACATTCCGTACTTTGGTCATCGCTCTCAGACAGGCAAAGTTGAACAACCTGCCATCTGATCTTGTGTGGAGGAAAATTCCTTCTTCTGAAGACTTGAACGCATGTGAGAGCAGCAGGGAGAAGAAGATCCCAAACAGTGTAGGTGTGAGAACACAGCCTGTTTCACGCCACTCAGGATAGGAAAGGGGTCTGATGAGGCGCCGCTATGTTGAATTGTGCCTTTCATATTGTATTTTCATTTACATATAGTAAAGTTGAAGTGCCTAATTTACAGCTTACTAAACCTTTATAGGATATACAGTAATGAAGTAAATGACAGCTGATCACTCCAAAAAGCCCCACATGTGGCATTTTGTACTTCAATGATAATTGCAGGTAAAGATGTACTCCAAAACAGCCTTAATGATTCCATCCTTATTGTTCACATAATAACCACAAGGTGGCAATTATGGCCAAAGCCATTATCTATTGTTTGTGATGTTTTCATCATTACTTTGTGCAAATTAAATACTCCATATCCTGCAAATAACTTCACAAAAAGTGAATATTTAGAAAAAAATTTTAAATGCCTGTTTACATTGACCTGCTAATAAAAGCTTTATACATAATGATGTTTGTGGGAACAGTATAGTTTGGTGTTCATTATGCAATCATGATTGTCCTCATAACTCAGTTGTAGTGACCTGCAATAGCTTTGCGCTACTGATATGTTGATTGTCTATTTTGTTTATTCTAGGAGATTATTTTCATTTGAAGTCTTAATATATCATGTGATAGACATGTAAATCCCCTTAACTCATATCAGTACTACTTGCATGAAAATGTATACTGCACAATGAATGATAAATTCTTCTGTATTTCATCATCCAAAAAGGTGGCACAGCAAGTTGATAAAGTGGTTAAAAACACATATGGGTTACTTGGGTCTATGAATAGAGGAATAGCATATTAAAACAAAGAGATCATGCTGGAACTTTGGCATATTTTGGACAATTCTATGTACCACACATGAGGAAAGATGGAAAGGCCTTAGCAAGGGTGCAGTGGAGATTTACCAGGACATCACCTGGGACGAGGAACTTCAGTTATGAAGAGAAGTTGGAAAAGTTAGTACTGTTCACCTTGGGACAGGGAAGGTTAAGAGAGTGGCGGAGTTTAAAGGAGCGAGCCTGTGAGAGAGCAGAGCCAGAGCTGTGGAGTTTAAAGGAGTTGACCTGTGAGGGAGCAGAGCCAGAGTGACAGAGTTTAAAGGAGCGGAACTGTAAGGGAGCAGAGCCAGAACGGCAGAGTTTAAAGGAGCGGAACCGTGAGGGAGCAGAGCCAGAGCAGCGGAGTTTAAAAGAGCGGGCCTGTGCTGGAGCAGAGTCAGAGCAGTGGAGTTTAAAAGAGTGGACCTGTGAAGCAGCAGAACCAGAGCAGCGGAGTTTAAAGGATTGGAACCGTGAGGGAGCAGAGCCAGAGCAGCGGAGTTTAAAAGAGCGGGCCTGTGCTGGAGCAGAGTCAGAGCAGCGGAGTTTAAAAGAGCGGGCCTGTGCTGGAGCAGAGTCAGAGCAGTGGAGTTTAAAAGAGTGGACCTGTGAAGCAGCAGAACCAGAGTGGCGGAGTTTAAAGGATTGGAACCGTGAGGGAGCAGAGCCAGAGCAGTGGAGGTTAAAAGAGCGGGCTTGTGAAGAAGCAGAGTCAGAGCAGTGGAGTTTAAAGGAGCGGGCCTGTGACGGATAGTCTGTGGGTTCTGATCTGACCGACAGCATTCTAAAGAAAAGCAAGTGTGATGTCAATGGGAATCAGGTAAGTGATTGGTTGGTGAGGTTTTTTTCCTTTTATTAACTTTTTAAAACTTCTTTTTCTCTTGCAAAACTCGATATTCATTAGTAGTAGCAAGGTATATTGTCCAATACATAGAGGAATGGCAGGAGTGCTCCGACCTCTGGAGTGCACATCCTGTGCTATGTGGGAACTCTGGGACACTTCCCTTGTCCTGGATAGCCATATGTACAGAAAGTGTTGTCAGTTGCAGCAGCTCAAGCTCCGGGTTTCAGAACTTGTGCAACAGCTGGTATCACTGAGGTGTATCTGTGAGGCTGAGCGCTTCATGGATAGCACATTTATAGATGTGGTCACCCTGCAGCTTAAGAGTATACATAGCGAGAGAGAATGGGTGGCTGTCTATCAGGCAAACCCCCCACGAGCCAAGACTGTGGCACACATGATTTTTGCCATATGAACATTAAAACTTAAAAAATTGCAAGCCCCGGACTGGAAAGACATTTGCATAGTAACAGACGGTGTTGAAACAATGGGGACCCAGTATTACTTCCCAAATACACAGAAGTGGTCAGACCAGTTTTAACTGGCTGTTGCAGAGGTTTGAACTGAGAGTTTTAAATTGGCGTAAACAGTACTTGAGATCAGAAAGCCGTGTGCTCATGGATTGAGAACATCTCCTCTCCTGTCCTGTCTGCCCTCATCTCGCTTTCACCAGCTTTGGAAACCATTGAAGACACATAAACTCAAAGAGAGAAAAAGTCTCCTATCTGAACAAGGTTTAAAAAGGAACACTGGGCCCCAAAGAAACGCAAGACCATATCTTCAATCAAGGACAACAGCAAGCTCGAAGCACAGTAACAAGAGATTGCCTCAAACTGTTCTACTTATCTTTTCTTACGCTCTTTTCTGTCCCTATTTGCATGTGTGTATCATGTGTGCATGCTAGCGTGGGTGCATTGTATATCCGTAGATGTTAAGCGTATTAGAGTTTAAGTTTAAGGTTTAATAAATTTCATCTTTCTTCTTTAAACCAAAGAAAGCCTGTTTGTGCTCATTTCTTTGCCGTATAATTGGAAAATTGTGAACAAGGATTCACAAAGGGGGAGCTCAACACACAAATTTAAAATTAAACCCTGTTACAATAAGACCAGGTGAAGATAGTAACAGACCCCTAGACACCTTTCTCACCTGGTCGTAACACTGCCAGGCAGACAAGAAGAAACAGGCAGGTAGTGCAAGAGACCCCTGAGTGCGTCTCACTCTCCAACTGGTATTCCTGGAGTCATAGAGTCACTTAGGGCACAGAAGGAGGCCATTTGGCCCATCAAGTCCATGTCAGCTCTTCACAAAGCTATCCAGTCAGTCCCACTCCCCCACTCAATTCCCATAGCCCTGCAAGTTTATTTCCTTCAAGTGGCCATTCATTTTCCATTTGAAGTCATTGATTGTCTCCACTTCCACCACCCTTATGGGCAGCGAGTTCCAGGTCATTACCACCCGCTGCATAAAAAAAGTTCTTCCTCATATTCTTCCTGTATCTCTTGCCAAAAACCTTCAATCTGTGTCCCCTAGTCCTTGTACCATTAGTTAATGGGAACAGTTTTTCCTTGTCTAACTTATCTAAGCTTGTCATAATCTTCTACATGTCTATTAAATCTTCCCTCAATCTCCTTTGTTCTAAGGAGAACAACGCCAGCTTTTCCAACTTAACCTCGTAACCAAAATTCCCTACCCCTGGAACCATTCTGGTAAATCTCTTCTGCAGCCTCTCAAGGACCCTCGCATACTTCCTAAAGTGTGGTGACCAGAACTGGATGCAATACTCCACTTGCGGCCTAACCAGAACTTTATAAAAGTTGAGCATAACTTTCCTGCTTTTGTACTCAATGCTTCTATTTATGAAGCCCAAGATCCCATATGCTTTACGAAACCACTGTCTCAATAGGTCCTGCCACCTTCAAAGATCGATGCACATGCACCCCTGGGTCCCTCCGTTCCTGCACACTCTTTAGAACTGTGTCATTAAGTATATATTGCCCCTTCTTATTTCTTCTGCCAAAATGCATCACCTCACACTTGTCAGTATTAAATGCCGTCTGCCACCTGACTGTCCATTCTGCTAGCCTATCTATGTCCTGTTGCAGGAGGTTCATATCATCCTCACTGTTTGCTACACCTCCAAGTTTGGTGTCATTGGTAAATTTTGAGATTCTACTCTGTATTTCAATATCCAAGCCATTTATATATAGCAAAAAAAGCAGTGGTCCCAGCACTGACCCTTGGGAAACACTACTGTCTGCAATCCTCCAGGCTGAAAAACAATCATTTACTACACATCGCTGTTTTCTGTCCTTAAGCCAATTTTTATCCAATTGGACACTGACCTTCCTATCCCATGAACCTCAATTTTATTAACCAGCCTTTTATGTGGTACCTTATCAAACACTTTCTTAAAATCCACATAAACACATCCATCGTATATCCTTCATCAAACTTCTCTGTTACTCATCAAAAAATTCAATTAGATTAGTCAAGCATGATCTCCCTTTTACAAATCCATGCTTGCACTCCTTAATTAACTCAAACATCTTCAAGTGTCTTGATTTTTTCCCCGATTATTGTTTCTAAAACCTTACCCACCAGTGATGTTAAATTCACTGGCCTGTAGTTTCTAGGACTGTTCTTACATCCTTTTTTGAACAAGGGATTCTGAATACTGAGGAAAGTAACGGTTCATTTCTGGAGCGCAGCCAGAGCCAGGGCCATGGCTGCCTCAGCGGCACAGGGGGGCACAAAGAGGACTGGAAGAGTAATCGTGATAGGTGAGTCGATAGTTAGGGGAGTAGACAGGTGTTTCTGTTTCTGTGGCCACAGACGTGGCCTGCTGCCTCCCTGGTGCCAGGGTCAAGGATGTCACTGAAAGGCTGCAGAGCACCCTGTGGGGGGGATGGGTGAACAGCCAGCAGTCGTGGTCCACATTGGTACCAACGACATAGGTAGGAAGAGGAATGTGGACCTGCAAGCAGAGTTTAGGGAGTCAGGTAAGGAATTAGCAAGCAGGGCCTCAAAATTAACAATTTCCTGGTACCATGCGTAAGCGACTATAGAGATAGGAGGATACAACAGATGAATGCATGGCTGGAAATATGGTGCAGGAGGGAGGGCTTTAGATTCCTGGGACACTGGACCAGTTCCGGAGAAGATGGGACGGGTTGGACAGGCTGGATGGGTTGCACCTGAACAGATCTGGGACAAATTTTCTTGCGGGGTGATTTGCTAGTGCTATTGGGAAGGATTTAAACTAACTTGGCAGGGTGTGGGAACCAGGAGATTATACAAAAGAGGAACACCAAGCTGCACAGAGAATTGAAAGAGACAGATAATACTGGAGCAGGAAATATAAGTTATTGGGTAGGGTCAGAGTAAGGGGGAAAGTAATAAAGTTCAAATTAGGGTTCTGTGCATGTACGTGAATGCACAGAGTGTGGTAAGTAAGGTTGGTGAGCTGCAGGAGCAGATAGCCACATGGAAGTATAATATTGTGGTGATAACAAAGACCTGGCTCAAGGAAGGGCAGGACTGGGTACTAAATATTCCTGGATACAAGGTGTTCAGGAAATATAGAAAAGGAGGAAAGGGGGAAGGGAAAAGAAGGAAAGTTTTGATTAAGAAGAACATTGCAGTGCTGGAGAGTGGGCTTGTCACAGAGAGGGTCAAGGACAGAATCTATTTGGCTGGAGCTGAGGAACAAAAAAGGTGCAATTACATTGCTCAGTGTAGTATATGGTCTACCAACTAGTGGGAAAGGCGTAGAGGAATAAATTTGCAAGGTAATTACAGAGAGGTGCAAGAATTATAGAGTGGTTATAATTAGTGACTTTAATTATCCAAATATAGACTAGGATAGTAGTAGTTTAAAGGGCAGAGAGAGGCAAGAGTTTCTAGAGTGTGTTCAGGAGAATTTTCTACAGCAGTATGTTTCCAGTCCAATGAGAGAGGAGACACTGCTAGACCTGGTTCTTGGGAATGAGGTAGGGTAAGTGGATCAAGTGTCAGTAGGGGAACATTTAGGGGATAGTAATCATTGTATCATAACGTTTAGGTTAGCAATGGAAAAGGACAAGGAACAAACCACAGTATGAATAATGAACAGGGGGAAAGACAACTTTAATGGGGTAAGAAGGGTACTGACCCAGATAAATTGGAATCAAAGGTTAGCAGGCAAGATGGTAACTGAACAACGGACTGCCTTTAAAGAAGAGATATTTGACAAGGTGCCACATAAAAAGTTATTGCGCAAAGTAGGAACTCATGGTGTAGGGAGTAACATATTAGCACGGATAAAACATTTGCTGGCTGGCAGAAAACAGGCAGTATGCACAAACGGGTCCTTTTCTGATTGGCAGGATGTAACGAGTGGAGTCCCGCAGTGGGCTGTGCTGGGACCTCAACTTTTTACAATTTATATTAATGACTTAGATGAGGGGGGCAATGGCATGGTAGCTAAATTTGCCGATGACACAAAAATAGGTAGGAAAGTATGCAGACCGACATAGATAGGTTGATTGAGTGGGCAAAAATCTGGCAGATGGACTATAATGTGGGAAAATATGAAATTGTTCACTTTGGCAGGAAGAATCAAAAAGCAGAGTATTATTTAAACGGAGAACGACTGCAGAATTCCAAGGTGCAGAGGGATCTAGGTGTTCTAGTGCATGTGTCACAAAAAGTTAGTATGCTGGTACAGCAAGTAATAAAGGAGGTTAATGGAATGCTATCCTTTATTACGAGAGGAATTGAGAATAAAAGTAAGAATGTTATGCTTCATTTATACAGGGCATTGGTGAGACCACATCTTGAATACTGTGTGCAGTTTTGGTCTCCTTATTTAAGGAAGGATGTAAATGCATTGGAGGTGGATCAGAGGAGATTTATTAGACTGATACCTGGAATGAGCAGGTTGTCTTATGAGGAAAGGTTGGACAGACTGGGCTTGTTTTCACTGGAGTTTAGAAGAGTGAGGGGAGACTTGATTGAAGTTTATAAGATCCTGAACAGTCTTGACATGGTTTTTTAAAATTCATTCATGGGATGTGGGCATCAGTAGCTAGGCCAGCATTTATTGCCCATCCCTAATTGCCTTTGAGAAAGTCATGGTGAGCTGCCTTGTTGAACCGCTGCAGTCGATGTGGGGTAGGGACACCCACAATGCTGTTAGGAAGGGAGTCCCAGGATTTTGACCCAGCGACAGTGAAGGAACGGCGATATAGTTCCAAGTCAGGATGGTGTGTGGCTTGGAAGGGAACTTGCAGGTGGTGGTGTTCCCAAGCATTTGCTGCCCTTTCCCTTCTAGGTGGTAGAGGTCGCGGGTTTGGAAGCTGCTATCTAAGGAGCCTTGGTGCATTGCTACAGTGCATCTTGTAGATGGTACACACTGCTGCCACTGTGCGCCAGTGATGGAGGGAGTGAAGGTTATGGATGGGGTGCCAATCAAGGTGGATGTGGAAATGATGTTTCCTCTTGTGGATGAGTCCAGAACTAGGGGCCACTGTTTTAAAATTAGGGGTTGCCCTTTTAGGACAGAGATGAGGAGAAACCTTTTCTCTCAGAGGGTTGTGCGACTTTGGAACTCTCTGCCTCAGAAGGTGGTGGAGGCAGGGTCATTGAATATTTTTAAGGCTGAGGTAGATAGATTCTTGTTAGGCAAGGGAATCAAGGGTTATTGGGGCTAGATGGGAGTGTGGAATTTGAAACACAAACAGATCAGCCATGATCTTATTGTATGGCAGAGCAGGCTCGAGGGGCTAAGTGGCCTACCTCCACTCCTAATTCGTATGTTCGTATAGTTCGGGCACAGGGGAAAGGTAGGGCAAACAAATCCAGAGCTCCATGGATGACGAAAGAGATAGAGATTAAGATGAAGAGGAAAAAGTGTGCCTATGACAGATGCCAGGTGGATAACACAACCGAGTACCATCGGAATATAGAAGCTTCAGAGGGAAAATGAAAAAGCAAATAACAGAAGCAAGTGTATAAAAAAAGACTGGCAGAAACCTAAAAGGGAATCCAAAAGTCTTCTATAGGCAGATTAATAGTAAAAGTGTGGTGTAAGGAGGATTGTGTCCAATTAGGGAGCATGGCTGAGGCATTAAATTGATACTTTGCATCTGTCTTTACCAAGGAAGAAGATGCTGTGCAGGTCATGGTGAAAGAGGAGGTAGTTCAGAAACTTGAAGGGTTTAGAATTGATCAGGAGGAGGTATTGCTTAGGCTAGCTGTACTTAAAGTTGATGAGGCACCAGGACCAGATGAGATGCATCCAAGAATAATGAGGGAAGTAAGAGTGGAAATTGCGGAGGCACTGGCCATAATTTTCCAGTCTTCCTTAAATTCAGGGGTGGTGCCAGAGGACTGGATAATTGAAAATGTTACACTCTTGTTCAAAAAAGGGTGTAAAGTTAAGCCTAGCAATTATAGACCAGTCAGTTTAACCTCAGTAGTGGGAAAGCTTCTAGAAATGATAATTCGGGACTAAATAAATAGTCACTTGGGCAAATGCAGGTTAATTAGGGAAAGCCAGCAGGGATTTGTGAAGGGCTAATCACGTTTGACTAACCAGCTGGAGTTTTTTGAAGAGGTAACAGAGAGGGTTGATGAGGGCAATGCTGTTGACACAGTGTCCATGGACTTCCAAAAGACTTTTGAGCAAAGTTATAGCTCAGGGAATAAAAGGGACAGTAGCAACATGGATATGAAATTGGCTGAGTGACAGGAAATAGAGAGTAGTGGTTAATGGATGTTTATTGGACTGTAAGATTTGTAGTGAAGTTCCCCAAGGACCCTTGCTCTTTCTGATATATATGAATGACCTAGACCTTGGTGTACAGGGCACAGTTTCAAAATTTGCAGATGATACAAAACTTGGAAACATTGTGAACAGTGAGGAGGATCGTGTAGAACTTCAAAAGGACATAGACAGGTTGGTGGACTACACGGACAAGTGGCAGATGAAATTTCATGCAGAGAAGTGTGAAGTGATTCATTTTGGTAGGGAGAATGCAGAAAGACAATATAAAATAAAGGGTGCAATTCTAAAGGGGGTGCAGGAGCAGAGGGACCTGGATGTATATGTGCATAAATCTTTGAAGGTGGCAGGACAGGTTGAGACCGTGGTTAATAGAGCATGTAGCATCCTAGGCTTAATCGGGGCATAGAGTACAAAAGCAAGGAAGTTTTGTTAAACATGTATAGAACACTGGTTCGGCCTCAACTGGAATATTGTGTTCAGTTCTGGGCACCACACTTTAGGAAAGATGTGAAGGCATTGGAGAGAGTGCAGAAATGGTTCACAGGAATGGTTCCAGGGATGAGGAACTTCATTTATGTGGATAGATTGGAGAATTTGGGATTGTTTTTTTTGGAGAAGAGAAGATTGAGAGGAGATTTGATAGTGTTATTCAAAATTATGAGTGGTCTGGACAGGGTAGATAGGGAAAAATGGTTCCCATTGGTGGAGCGATCAAGAACAAGAGGGCACAGATTTAAGCTAATTGGCAAAAGAAGCAGTAGCGACATGAGGAAAAGCTTTTCCACGCAATGAATGGTTAGGATCTGGAATGCACTGCTTGAAAGTGTGGTGGAGGCAGATTCAATTGAAACATTCAAGAGGGAATTGGGTTGTTAGCTGAAAAGGAAAAATGTGCAGGGTTATGGGGAGAAGACTGGGGAGTGACACTAAGTAAACTGCTCTTTCGGAGAGCCAGCGCAGACATGACGGGCTGAATGGCCTCCTTCTGGGCTCTAACTATTCTGTGATTCTATCATGGAGATTTTGAAGATTATGAGCAGTTTTCATCGAGAAAAACTATTCCCAGTCATAGATTTAAAATCATTGGCAAAAGATGTAGAGGAGTGATGAAGAGAATTTTTTTTTCGCTCAGAGAGTTGCCAGGAGGGTGGAAGCTGATTCAATAAATAATTTTAAAAGGGAGTTGGACAGGTACTTGAGGATGAGGAACTTACAGGATTATAGGAAATAAGTGCGGATGTAAGCACAACTGCTCTTGCAAAGAACCAACACATGCATGAATGGCCTCTTCTTGTGCTGTAAGTTTCTGATTCTAAAACTAGGACACTGCCCTGAAGAACTGCTGCAGCGATGTCCTGAGATGATTGGCCTCCAACGACCACAGCCATGTTACTTTATGCTAGGTATGACTCCCTGGTTCCCCCAATCACCATTATTTCAATTTTATTACTGCTCATCGATGCCAGGCTTGGTCAAATGTTGCCTTAATGTGACAGGCAGTCACTCTCACCTCATCTCTGGAATTTAGCTCTTTTGTCCATGTTTGGACCAAGGCTGTAATAAGGTCAGGAACCAAGTGGTCCTGGTGAAACCCAAACTGAGCATCAGTGAGCACGTTATTGGTGAGTAAGGGCTCCAAGATAGCACTGTAAATGACACCTTCCATTACTTTGCTGATGATTGAGAGTAGACTGATGGAGTGATAATCGTCTGGATTGGATTTGTCCTGATTTTTGTGAACAGGACATATATGGGCAATTTTCCAGTTTGTCAGATAGATGTTATTGTTGTAGCTGTACTGGAACAGCATAACTAGGGGCACAGCTAGTTCCGGAACACAAGACTTCAGTACTACAACCAGGATGGTGTCGGGGCTCATAATTTTTGCATATCCATTGCACTCAACTATTTCTTGATTATCACATGCAGTGAATCGAATTGGCTGAAGACTGGCATCTGTGATGCTGGGGACCTCAGGCTTATAGGGGAGGTGCTGGCGTAGTGGTAATGTCACTGGACTAGTAATACAGAGGCCCAGGATAATACCCTGGGGACACAGGTTCAATCTCACCACAGCAGCTGGTGGAATTTCAATTGAATTAAATAATAAAAATCTGGAATTGTAAACTCGTCTGAGTAATGGTGCTTTGAAACTATCATTAATTGTCGTAAAAACCCATCTGGTTCACTTAATGTCCTTTAGGGAAGGAAATCTGCTGTTCTTACCTGGTCTGGCCTACATATGTGACTCCAGACCTACAGCAATGTTGTTGACTCATAACTGCCCTCTGAAATGGCCTAGCCAGCCACTCAGTTGTCAAGGGCATTTAGGGATGGGCAACAAATGCTGGCCTTGCCAGAGATGCCCACATCCCACGAAAGAATAAAAAAAATACAGAGACTCCGGGGTCAGGAATTGACCTATCTCTTCCTGTGGCCTGCTCCAGAATCCTCCCCAGCTGACTGGAGGTCAACCCTGTCAATCAGGCTGCCTTCTGAGTGGGGAACCCATCAAGGAGAAAGTCATCAAGGAAAAAGGCATTCGATAAGATACCACATAAAAGGTTAATTGGTAAGATAAGGGCTCATGGAGTTGGGGGTAGTATATTAGCATGGATAGATGATTGGGTAACTGACAGGAAGCAACGAGTGGCATAAATGGGGCATTTTCAAGTTGGCAGGCAGTAAATGCTGGAGTGCTGCAAGGATCAGTGCTGGGGCCTCAGCTATTTACAATCTACAGATGAATCTATAGACTTAGATGAAGGGACAGAGAGTAAGGTATCTAAGTTGGCTAATAATACAAAGATAGGTGGAAAGGTAAGCTGTGGGGAGGACACAGAGAGGCTGCAGAGATATAGACAGGTTAAGTGAGTGGGCAACAAGGTGGCAAATGGAGTATAATGTAGGGAAGTGTGACGTTAATCACTTTAGTTGTAAGAATAGAAAAGCAGAATATTTTTTAAAAAGTGTGTAACTTGTAAGTATCGATGTTCAAAGAGACTTGTGTGTGCTTTTACAAGGAACACAGAAAGTTAACATGTAGGTACAACAAGCAATTAGGAAGGCAAATGGCATGTTGGCCTTTATTGCAAAGGGATTGGAGTACAGAAATAAGGAAGTCTTGCTACAATTGTACAGGGTTTTGGTGAGACCACATCTGGAATACTGGGCTGGATTTTAAATGGCTGCCGCCAATCTCAGCGGCTCAAAAGATGGCAGCCCACCTGCATGGACGGCACACCAAAGAGCCACCGCGATCTTAAGCGCAGCGGCTCATTCAAATAGCCGGGGCGGCCTGCCTCTACTCCCCCCAATTACGTGGAGTGGGTGGGCTATCCGTCCCCAGCAATGGCATCAGCTGCCTGTGCGCAGGCGCTGGTGCCGTTTTTAAAGGACAGCCAGGCGTGCTGGCATATTCAAATTTTTTTAAGAAAGATCCCCCAAAATTAAATAAATAAATTTCTTATGCCCCTTTCCCACCTCCAAATAACAATTACAATAACTTCCCCCAAAACACTTACCTTTTACATCTGACCTTCCCCCCACAAAACTGCACAAAATTTAAGGTTCAACCCTTACCACCATCCCCTACACCTATTACATGTACTTGAACCCATTCCCCACCACCACCACCACCCCCCCACCCCACCGGCTGCACTGACAAACTTACTTCCTCCACCCTCCCTACAAGTGTGGCCCCGCGTTTCCCCAGATGGGAATCTGATGGCGCAGGAGTGCTGGCTGTCGCGCCAAAGATTCGCGGCGGGCCCTCAAGGTTGAAGGTAGGTGTATTTAAATTTATTAATTTTATTGATTTGCATATTTAAATTGTGACCCCCATCGCCCATCGGTGGTGAGGCCGCCACAGAGCCTCGCTGCTACTGGGAGAATCGGGCCGGGCCCTGCCTGCGTCAAGGTCCGTGGCGGGTCTCTTCTGCAGCCATCTTCAGGCCCTCCCCGCCACAGATCATGACGTTAAGGGCTTGTTAAAATCCAGCATACTGTGTCCAGTTTTGGTCTCCACATTTGAGAAAGGATATACTTGCATTGGAGGCAGTGCAGCGAAGGTCCACTAGATTGGTTCCTGGGATGAGGGGGTCATCCCATGATGAGAGACTAAGCAAATTGGGCCTGTATTCTCTTGAGTTTAGAAGAATGAGGGGTGATCGCATTGAAACATATAAGATTCTAACGGGACTGGATAGGGTAGACACTGAGAGATTATTTCCACTGGTCAGGAAATCTAAAACATGAGGGCACAGTCTCAGGATAAGGTGCCGATCATTACTGAGATGAGGAGAAATTACTTTACTTAAAGAGTTGTGAATCTTTGGAATTCTCTATCCCGGAGGGTTGTGGATGCTGCATCGTTGAATACATTTAAGGCTGGGATAGATAGATTTTTGGTCCCTCAGGGAATCAAGCTGTATAGAAAGCAAGCGAGAAAGCGGAGTTGAATGCTAAGATCAGACATGTTTTGAATGGCTCAGCAGGCTCGATGGGCCATTTGGTCTACTCCTACTCCTATTTCTTATGTTCTTGTGTTAAAGCTCAGCAGCATGCAGGGAAGACTGGACTTACAGGTTTCCCATCCTAAACTCTGCCCCATCCCCACTACCCAGCCTACGTAATACACCCTGTAAATATCCAGGCTTTGGTGCTAGGTATGTGTAGTTTTAACCTGGTAATAGTTCATTTATATATATTTGTGACCATGTGCCAAGCTGTCAAATCTACTGGCTGTAGCTTCCAGCAATACTGATGTATTATTTATTTATGAATCATTCTGAATGGACCATCTCTGGCTATGATCTGTTCAGCAGCACTGTGGCAGACTTGGTAGATAGACAGTTTGCTGCAGTAGAAATCAAATACCTTCAAAATATTTGGACTGAGACACTTTTCAAGAAAAGGAAAAGCCCTTTTATTTAACCGCCATTATTTGTTGATGAATGTTTATTACATTGACTCCAAATAGCATCAGCATAATTCAATCCATCACCTTTGATACACTATTCTTCTGATTAGCAACATCAATTGCCATCATAATGATTGGCTACAAAGCAATAACTTTTAAAAAATGTCATGGCATTGCTATATTCTCTTTTGTAGTTGCTAAATGTCTCAACCAACTAGTTTGCACTCCAATTAGAGATAATGCCTTGTTAGACCTAGCATCAACAGCCTCTGTTATCATTTGAAAGCACTTAACAAAGCATGAGTTGGCACATCTGACTATCACTTGGTTTGCATCCAAACTGCTTCTCGTTGTTATCTTGAAAAGAATACCAAATGCAAGCTTCGTCTCTATAGACAGGACTAATTGGAATGGTCTCAAGCAAAAGATTGCTACTACAGACAGACATCCCTTCAGCCAGTCAAAACATCCAGAATTCATCTGGACTGAAACCGAGCAGTTCATAGAACTATAATGGGACAAATTCCATCCAAGCTGCTAAAAATTGACATTGCTCTAGTTTACTGAAAGAAATGCCGCAGCAAAAGCCAAAAAGTGAAAATGTTTTGGTGAATGAGGAAGATCAGTGAAGCAAAATGAAAGGGAAAGATGTCTCCACACTGAGTCTCAGTCATCACCTCATTAGAAATATGCGTTGAAAATCGCTTCCAAATTCATAATATGCAGTCAATTTCCGGTGATTGGTGGAAGATAGCAAATATTTGTTTCCAGCCTGGGCAACAATATCCTTTAGAGAGGAATAGGATTACGTGCCATACTTCTGTGGACAACTTTGTTGAAGATTACATTTGTTGTTCTTTATCCAAAATCCAAAGGTCAAATATCAAATGTTTAATTGAAGGATAGCAGCTAAATCAGTTGAATCAAGTTCAAACTCAGGAAAATGTGATGTCTAATTCAAAAGCTTGAACACAGAGAAGCTACTGACCTTGACACAAGTACTTGGGCTCTCAATGCTACATCCAAGAAGCTTTCTGTTTCTCTTGTTCCAACTCGCCTGGTTTCTTTCCATCTGGGTTGAAAGCAAAAAACATTGTAATTTTCCACAAGAAGGGTTCAAAGTCAGACACTGAAAACTGAATAATGTTATCTACCTCCAACTGTATTAAAACTCCAGGAAATCATTGTGAAAGAGAAGTGGCTGCAACATTCCAATTGCAATATTGTGCTATCAGGTTCCCAATTTGGTCTCAAAACATATTCAAAACAGTTCTGAAGAAGGGTCTCTGACCTGAAACGTTAACTCTGCTTCTCTCCGCACAGATGCTGCCAGACCTGCTGCATTCTTGTTTTTATTTCAGATTTCCAGCATCTGCAATATTTTGCTTTTATTCAAAATATATTTGTTGGCATGTGACAATCTCCAGAAAAGAAGTGATTCTTTGGTGCCCAGTTGAACCGTAGCTATTGATGTTTCTAAGACCTTATGTGTCATCCCAGCCACATTGAGAAGTTGGCATATCTGATGAGCTTCTGAATTGGACAAAACACAGACTTTGGATCAGAGTGAATGGGTATTTGTCATCTTAATGTAAAACCTTTGCAGTGAACCCACAGAAAAATGAGCTCAGTCCTAATTTGTTTCTCATCTACGTCAATAACTTGGTGGATGTCATCAAAATTGACATTGTTTTCTTTATTGACCAAATCTGTATGAGGGAGATATGGATTAAATTAGATAGTCAGTAGTTTCGTCAAATGAGAAGAGAAACAATTAATACATTCGCATGACAGTCCTTTTGCTATTTTAAAAGAAAGATTTGTATTTATGTACCACCTTTCATGACCTCAGGTTTTCCCAAAGCACTTTACAGCCAATGATATATTTCTGAAGTGTAGTCACTGTTATAATGTAAAGGTAATATAAAACAATTTAAAGTAAACAGGTTAATATCCACATTAAAATAGTGGACAGAGGAAGGTCATACAAACACATTTCGCGTTTATCTGCTAAAATCACCAACTGTAATTTCTGGCCTATGGTGTGTTAATGGTATTGGAAACCTGACAGCAGTGTGATTTATGGACTTGTATGTGAGGAAGCAAATTGTTTTAGGGTCATAGCCAAACAGGAAAAAAAAGTGATTGACTTACTGGTTACAAAATTCTTCTAATTTTAATGATGTGAAAATGACCAGAGTGAGAGTTAGTGCAATCTAATGAGAGAGTAGGCGAATTCCAAAGGGACAAAACTGCCATTTGCAGGTGTGGGTCCCAAGACAGTGCTTGAAGGGTTTACTAATCTCGATTGTAATTATATTTGTTAGTTGTTGTTGCCTTGATTCCAGATATGTGGATGGCGGCTTTCTATTTAGACAAGTTGAGAGAAAATGGTAAGATTGTGAGCTGCCCGCTTGAAATCGTAATAACTTGCATCTATGTATACAGAAAATCAGAATCTCTCCATGCTTTACATAGTCAAAAATCATTCACTATTTCAGATGACATTGAGCACTTTGCAATTATTAAAATGAATAAAATGAAACAGTAACTGCAGTCCAACATAACAGCGTAATGAGAAGTTTAACCATCTTTCTGCTGGTTGTTGTCAAATAAATTAGGAAAGGTTTTCTTTCTTCTGCTCCTTTATCCTCTGGTGTGAGTCACTTCGACGATGGGATTGATACTTTGGCAATTAGCCATACCATGTCAGATTTACCACAATACCACGAATGCATGTTAGGCCATAATTTGCTGTGGCAGGGCATTTAATGACATCTGCCAACAGTTGGACCTGCTCTTGCATGTTCAGCTTTTTAAACTTTTTGTTACTGAAAGTGTGAGCTGATAACATCATAGTGAGGGAATCAGGGCATCTGGGACCTGAGAAAATACAGGAAGCAGCTATGTATCTCATTAACCAATCAGATTGAAGGATTGAGAAATTAAAAATGCAGGGACTGAACAAGAAGTGTAAATTAGAGTGGATGAATTCAATGCCCAATCAGGTACCGAAGAAGAAACAGAGAGAGGGAAAGGAAGATTGGATTAAGAGAGAAAAAAATCAGAACTGACAAGTTAGAAAAAAGTAATTTTAAATTTAACATTTTAAAAATCTACACCGATGAAACCCTAAAGGAATGAGACTCCACACTAGTAATAGTTAATTTTCAGTGCCGAGGAGGTTGTTTGGCAGTAATTAACACTTACAACGTCATTAAAAGGGTGATTAGACTGAAATGAACAAGACTTAACTTTCTGTATTCATGTCTGTCACTGGTGAGACAGACAGCAAGATAACGGGCTGAATTTTAATTGCGTGCCGCTGAGGAGCCCCCGCGATATTATACGCGGTGGCTCATTTAAATAGAGGGGGTGATGACATGTAAGGGAAGCCCTTCGAATAAATGTTCATTTTTACAGGTACATAATTTGAAATTTTTTGTTCACAATTAATATTGTTAATTGAGGCCCTTCCCCAAACCCCCTCCCAATGGTCATTTAATTGGCACTTATTGTCAAAAAAATACCTTATTCCCTTCCTGAACTTACCCCTCCCAAACTTCTAACATTTGGCCTCTAACCCCTTCCCACCATTCACACAGCCAATTAAATTTGTTTTCCCTGCTCCCCCACCCCTCCCGCCCTGAAAATTTTATTCCTCCCTCCTCCCCACCAGTTTCTCGCCTTGGAAATCCGTTTGGAGTTCAGAAGGCACGCGAAGCACAAATGGCGGCCGTAAAATTGGTGTGGGACGGCCGCCACCTGCTGGGAAGTTTATTTGCATCTCTTTAGTGTTAATTTGCATATGCTGCTGAAGGGCCTGCCACCAGTAATATGCGGTGGGCCCTTTTCAACGTTGGGGTTGAGGCGGGCCTATCCCCGTAGAATTTTACCGGTCCCCACGCCGCAACTCGCGGCATCGAGGGGCTGGTAAAATTCAGCCCAACTTTTTTGTGAAGCTAATGGTAGACAGGCACAACTTGAGCAGCAACATTTGGGTATCTGTGTTTAACTGCTCATCTGCCCCTCACCTAATGTTGCTATGCCATTTGCGCATAAATAATTATGAGCATCATTAGACTCACTGTTACTTTGACAGCAAAGTTGGGTCCATTCTAAAAAGTTTCCAATAAAATTGTGGAGTAAATTTGTTTTGGACAAGACAAAGGTCTAACTTGTGGCTGAGTGTTGCCAATATCGCCATGCAGTGAATTCTGCATCATTATTTTACTTCTTTTCCTTTTCTCTGTTTTTTTTGTGGGCTTTTGTTTAAATCAGTACTGCATTTTTCTTCATTAATTATCGTTTTGTTTAATAGGGGCAAATACTAACTATTAAGAAAGTAAGCAGTTGGAGTGAGGGGTGGGGTGTCCATTAAAGCATATATTTCAAGGATTACAACGATGTCCTGTGTAAATTCTGCTTAGTACAGGGGTCAGAATGATACACCCATCTATTGTTTTAGAATCTGTTTTACAGACTATGTGAAAGATTGTAAAGAAAGTCATAATGCAGTATCCTGCAGCTTTTGGACTTCTGGCTTGAAACCACTCCTTTCTCTGCTCTGAACTTTCTTTACTGGTGCCAAAAGACTTCCTCTTTATCCCTGCCTTATTGGACTAGACCTGGCTGAAAGTCAATATTTCTGTAGAGTAAACATCAGCTTCTTCTGTTTATTTCCTGTAGCTTACTGAGGAAGATTGTGGTCTAAATGAATGCTGAATAACCAAAATCTTTAGTTTCACATGCTAGGTACGAACTTACAATATCACAGAATCACAGAATCGTTACAGTGCAGAAGGAGGCCATTCGGCCCATCGTGTCTGCACTGGCTCTCTGACAGAGCAATTCCCTCAGTTCCATTCCCCTGCCTTCTACCCATAACCCTGCACATTTTTCCTTTTCATATAACTGCCTAATTCCCTTTTGAATGCTTCAATTGAACCTGCCTCCACCACACACTCAGGCAGCACATTCCAGAGCTTAATGACTCTCTGCGTAAAAAAGTTTTTCCTCATGTCACTTTTGCTTCTCTTACCAAATACTTTAAATCTGTGCTCTTTTGTTCTCGATCCTTTCACAAGTGGGAACAGTTTCTCTCTATCTGCTCTGTCTAGACCCCTCATGATTTTGAATACCTCTACCAAATCACCTCTCAGCCTTCTCTTCTCCAAGGAAAACAGTTCAAACTTCTCCAATCTATCTTCATAACTGAAATTCCTCATCCCTGGAATCATTCTCGTGAATCTTTTCTGTACTCTCTCAAATGCCCTCACGTATTTCCTCAAATGCAGCACCCAGAACTGGTGCAGTAGTGTCTTATACAAGTTCAACATAACTTCCTTGTTCTTGTACTCTATGCCCCTGTTAATAAAGCCCAGAATACTATATGCTTTATTAACTGCTCTCTCAACCTGTCCTGCCTCCTTCAATGACTTATGCACATATACACCTAGATTCTTCTGCTCCTGCACCCCCTTTAGAATTGTTCCCTTTATTCTATATTGTTTCTCCATATTCTTCCTACCAAAATGAATCACTTCACATTTCTCTACATTGAACTTCATCTGCCACCTGTCTGCCCATTCCACCAACTTGTCTATGTCTTTTTGAAGTTCTACACTATCCTCCTCACAGTTCACAATGCTTCCAAGTTTCATATCATCTGCAAACTTTGAAACTGTGCCCTGTACACCAAGGTCTAGGTCATTAATATACATCAGGAAAAGCAAGAGTCCCAACACTGATCCCTGGGGAACTCCACTACAAACCTTCCTCCAGCTTGAAAAACATCCATTAACCACTACTCTTTGTTTCCTGTCATTCAGCCAATTTCATATCCTTGTTTCTACCATCCCTTTAATTCCATGAGCTACAAGTTTGCGCACAAGTCTGTTGTGTGGAACTGTATCAAACTTTTGAAAGTCCATGTACACCACATCAACAGCATTGCCCTCATCACCCCTCTCTGTTACCTCCTCAAAAAACTCCAGCAAGTTAGTTAAACATGATTTTCCCTGAAGAAATCCATGCTGGCTTTCCTTAATTAACTCGCATTTGTCCATATGGCTATTGATTTTGTCCCGAATTATTTTTTCTAGAAGTTTTCCCACCACCGGTTAAACTGACTGTCCTGTAGTTGCTGGGCTTATTTTTACACCCTTTTTTGAACAAGAGTGTAAAGTCTGCAATTCTATAGTCCTTTGGCACCACCCCCGAGTCTAAGGAAGACTGAAATTATGGCCAGTGCCTCTGCGATTTCCACCCTCACTTCCCTCAGCATCCTTGAATTCATCTGACTGAGTCCTCCTGCTTTATCCACTTTAAGCCCTCTCTCCTACACCCATTCTCCAGCCACGTGTTCAATTGATCAGTTCTCCTATTCCTATGCTCATTGCACGTGGGACTTGAAGTAAACCTGAGATTACTGTTTTTGAGGTCCTGCTTTTAATTTCCTTCCTGGCTCCCTAAAGTCTGCTTTCAGGATCTCATCCCCCTTCTTACCTATGTCATTAGTACCAATGTGGACCATAACCTCTGGCTGTTCACCCTCCCCCAGAAGAATGTCCTGCAGCTGCTCTGTGACATCCTTGACCCTGGCACCAGGGAGGCAACACACCATCCTGGAATCATGTTTACTGCCGCAGAAATGCCTGTCTGTTCCCCTAACTAATGAACCCCCATCACTACTGCTCTTCCACTCTTCTGCCTCTCCGCCTGTGCAGCTGAGCCACCTGTGGTGCCACAAACTTGGCTCTGACTGCACTCCTCTGAGGTATCATCACCCTCATCAGTATCCAAAATGGAAAACCAATTAGTGTGAGATCATATCAGGGGACTCCTGCACTATCTGCCTGGCTGTCTTCGACTGCCTGGCGGTCACCCATTCCCTATCTGCCCACATGCTCCTAACCTGTGGTGTGACCACCTCCCTAAACGTGCTATCCATGTAGTCCTCTGCCTCGTGGTTGCACAACAGCTACTCCAGCCACCGCTCGAGTTCCAAAACCCGGAGCTCAAGCTTCTGCAGCTGGTGACACTTCCTGCAGATGTGTTTGTCTAGAACACATAGTGCGTCCATGACTTCCCACATACCACAGTCTGTACATTCCACTCGGCAGAGCTGCCCTGACATAACTTTACAGGCTATTTATTATAAGTAGATTAGCTTACCAGGTACTCACCAAGCAGCTCATTGCACTGCACCAAAGCAAGAACCTAATACTGGAGGGTTAAAAAAATAGAAAAAGAAGTAGAAAATGGAGCACCTCCTCCCCACTCCACCGAACTCAAAACTCAACAAACTCCACACTTAGCTTGAAATCTGCACTCTGTTTATTATTATTATATTATTGACTGAGCTTGTAGTGTAAGACAGGTATTTTCCTTTAGAGTCATAGAGTGATACAGCACTGAAACAGGCCCTTCAGCCCACCGAATCTGTGCCGACCAACAACCACCCATTTATACTAATCCTACATTAATCCCATATTCCCTACCACATCCCCACCTTCCCTCAATCCTCCTACCATCAACCTACACTAGGGGCAATTTACCATGGCCAATTTACCAATCAACCTGCAAGTCTTTGGCTGTGGGAGGAAACCGGAGCACTTGGCAGAAACCCACGCGGTCACAGGGAGAACTTGCAAACTCCACAGAGGCAGTACCCAGAACTAAACCCGGGTTGCTGGAGCTGAGAGGCTATGGTGCTAACCACTGCGCCACTGTGCCACCCGAAATAAATAATCCAAATTTGTCCAAATAAATTTAAAAAGTCAAGATAGAGAATGAAAGAAAAATACATAGCTGGTTAGATCTTTTACGCTCACCTGCGAGGGCATTTGGGGCTTTCGTTTAACATCTCACCCAAAAGACAGCACCCCCAGCAGTGCAGCACACCCTCAGAACTTTTTTAAAAATTCATTCATGGGATGTGGGCGTCGCTGGCCAGGCCAGCATTTATTGCCCATCCCTAATTGCCCTTGAGAAGGTGGTGGTGAGCCGCCTTCTTGAACCGCTGCAGTCCATTTGCGGTAGGTATACCCACAGTGCTGTTAGGAAGGGAGTTCCAGGATTTTGACCCAGCGACAGTGAAGGAATGGCGATATAGTTCCAAGTCAGGATGGTGTGTGACATGGAGGGGAACTTGCAGGTGGTGGTGTTCCCATGCATTTGCTGCCCTTGTCCTTCTAGTTGGTAGAGGTCGCGAGTTTGGAAGGTGCTGTCTAAGGAGCCTTGGTGCATTGCTGCTGTGCATCTTGTAGATGGTACACACTGCTGCCACTGTGCATCGGTGGTGAAGGGAGTAAATGTTTGTATATGGGGTGCCAATCGAGCGAGCTGCTTTATCCTGGATGGTGTCGAGCTTTTTGAGTGTTGTTGGAGCTGCAACCATCCAGGCAAGTGGAGAGTATTCCACCACACTCCTGACTTGTGCCTTGTAGATGGTGGACAGGCTTTGGGGAGTCAGGAGGTGAGTTACTCACCTCAGGATTCCTAGCCTCTGGCCTGCTCTTGTAGCCACGGTATTTATATGGCTATTCCCGTTCAGTTTCTGGTCAATGGTAACCCCTAGGATGTTGATAGTAGGGGATTCAGCGATGATAATGCCGTTGAATGTCAAGGGGAGATGGTTAGATTCTCTCTTGTTGGAGATGGTCATTGCCTGGCACTTGTGTAGCGTGAATGTTACTTGCCACTTATCAGCCCAAGCCTGGATATTGTCCAGGTCTTGCTGCATTTCTACACGGACTGTTTCAGTATCTGAGGAGTCACGAATGGTGCTGAACATTGTGCAATCATCAGCGAACATCCTCACTTCTGATCTTATGATTGAAGGAAGGTCATTGATGAAGCAGCTGAAGATGGTTGGGCCTAGGACACTACCCTGAGGAACTACTGCAGTGATGTCCTGCAGCTCAGATGATTGACCTCCAACAACCACAACCATCTTCCTTTGTGCTAGGTATGACTCCAGCCAGCGGAGGGTTCTCCCCCTGATTCCCATTGACTCCAGTTTTGCTCGGGCCCCTTGATGCCATACTCGGTCAAACGCTGCCTTGATGTCAAGGGCAGCCACTCTCACCTCACCTCTTGAGTTCAACTCTTTTGTCCATGTTTGTACCAAGGCTGTAATGAGGTCAGGAACTGAGTGGCCCTGGCAGAAACCAAACTGAGCGTCACTGAGCAGGTTATTGCAAAGCAAGTGCTGCTTGATGGCACTGTTGATGACACCTTCCATCACTTTACTGATGATTGAGAGTTGGCTGATGGGGCGGTAATTGGCCGGATTGGACTTGTCCTGCTTTTTGTGTACAGGACATACCTGGGCAATTTTCCACATTGCAGGGTAGATGCCAGTGTTGTAGCTGTACTGGAACAGCTTGGCTAGGGGAGCGGCAAGTTCTGGAGCACAGGTCTTCAGTACTATTGCCGGAATATTGTCAGGGCCCATAGCTTTTGCAGTATCCCATGTTTCTTGATATCATGCAGAGTGAATCGAATTGGCTGAAGTCTGGCATCTGTGATGCTGGGGACGTCAGGAGGAGGCCGAGATGGATCATCAACTCGGCACTTCTGGCTGAAGATTGTTGCAAATGCTTCAGCCTTATCTTTCGCACTGATATGCTGGGCTCCCCCATTATTGAGGATGGGGATATTTGTGGAGCCACCTCCTCCAGTTAGTTGTTTAATTGTCCACCATCATTCATGGCTGGATATGGCAGGATTGCAGAGCTTCGCTCTGATCCGTTGGTTATGGGATTGCTTAGCTCTGTCTATCGCATGCTGCTTATGCAGTTTGGCATGCAGATAGTCCTGTGTTGTAGCTTCACCAGGTTGACACCTCATTTTGAGGTATGCCTGGTGCTGCTCCTGGCATGCCCTCCTGCACTCTTCATTGAACCAGGGTTAGTCTCCTGGCTTGATGGTAATGGTAGAGTGAGGGATATGCCGGGCCATGAGGTTACAGATTGTGGTTGAGTACAATTATGCTGCTGCTGATGGCCCACAGCGCCTCATGGATGCCCAGTTTTGCATTGCTAGATCTGTTCGAAATCTATCCCATTTAGCACAGTGGTAGTGCCACACAACACGATGGAGGGTATCCTCAATGTGAAGGCGTGACTTCGTCTCCACAAGGACTGTGCGGTGATCACTTCTACGAATACTGTACTGAACAATATTTTTAAAAGCCTATTCTATGGAGCCAACTTTTTTTTTGATCAGTCATACATTTTCTACCCTTCTTACGTAAAATTCTAGAGCTCTGGCCAATATCTGAGGCTGAATCAGAGTGTTCACAACCTCGGTGTCTTATTGGCCTCTGAGCTGACCATCCGACCTCATCTCCATCATCAAAACCACCTACTTCCACCTCTGTAACATTGCCTGTCGCTGCCTTACCTCAGCCCATCTGCTGTTGAAACCCTCCTCCATGCTTTTGTTACCTTCAGACTTGATTATTTCAATGCTGTCCTGGCAGGCCTACTATTTTCCACCCTTCATAAACTTAAGTTTATTCAAAACTGTTGTCTGTATCCTAACTCATGCCAAGTCCCGTTCATCCATTACCCCATGCTCACTAACCTACATTGGCTCCCAGTCCAGCTATGTCTCGAATTTAAAATGCTCATCCTTGTGTTCAACCCCTCCATGCACTCATCACTCCCTACCTCTGTAATCTCCTTCAGTCCTACAAACCATCAAGAACTCTGTGTTCCTCCAATTCTGGCCTCTTGTACATCCCCAATTTTCATCACCCCACCATTGGCAGTCACGTCGTCAGTTGCCTCAGCCCTAAACTCTGGAATTCCCTCCCTAAGTCTCTCGGCCTCCCTAAACCTCTCTTCTTTCAGACATTCCTTAAAACCTACCTCTTTGACCAAGCTTTTGATCATCTGTCCGAATATCTCCTTATGTGACTTAGTGCCAAATTTTGTTTGAGAACACTCCTGTGAAGTGCTTTCGGATGTTTTTGTGTTTTAAAGGCACTATACATATGCAAAATGTTTTTGTTGGTCATATTATTAGTGAGTCCCAGCATCCCCAACCTTCAAGAACATCTAACCCTGAGATCCAGGTAAGCTTTCAATACTGCGCCAAGGAAACAGACCAACAGATCCTATCTGGCAATTGCTTTTAGCTGTTGAAATTATCTTCATAATATTTAATTTTAATCCTTGAAAGCAACATACCATCCCATCAGATCTCTTTTTCATTTTTAAGTATGAAGCAAATTTATTTTACAGAAGGTGAACAAGCACTTAAGAAACAGTCATACAGAATAAGTACAGTTGACAACCTTCTACCTAACTCACTGAGTGGACAAAATATTAAATATTGCAGCTCTAAGCACTGAACTAATCATTTGAAAATAGCTTCTAAAGTACATAGAGTGCTTCTCCTTTCTCAGACTGCCTTCTGAGATTTCAAACTGTTGGCTCTCATGAGATTTTATGATTTACGTGAAAGAAGCTTTTTTATGTACTCTAATGAGTTATAAGGATCTAAACAGCAGCAGGAATAGGGAAATGAGGGCTGTGTTGCAATTTTCAGTACGTGACCAAACTGTTCCCACTTAAGACAGGGACGAAAAGCAGCGCCAAAATATCATAAGCCACAGATTCAGAGGGCAACCTTGGACTACCATGCACTTTTCTTTGTTGGTCAAATAGTAGAAGCCTGATAGATTGTGCCAAAATAAAGGCATTTCATGCTGCCTGGGAAATGGTCATGCTCGTGCATGATGCTGTGCTGATGGTCACAAATGAATGGCCCATTGATGGAAATAACCCTTTAGTTCCTGAATGCACTGCTATTGTTCACAGGAGCCAATGGGGCCGCATTCGTGCCTTCAACCGTGCCCTAGATTTTTAAGAACTTACAGATTTGGAAAACTTACAGTGCATGCTCCGACCAGTTTTACTGGACCACAGCCGAAGAGAACCAAAAGGTAAATTTTAAATTATTTCTGTGAAGCCAGGATGAGCTTCTGGGCCCCATAAAATTAACCTGGGCTTCTGTCATTTCAGATTCCATGCATCCCCTGCCCCCTGAATTCATGATTGTGAACCTCTGCCCTCCGTGCTCCCCCCACCTCCCCCAGGACTTACCTTGCTGCTGGCTGACTGAGCCTCCAGCTGAGTAATGTTAGGTAGGCTTGAATCTGACAAGCTGCACTTTGGACACCTGTTGAGGACAGGAACCTTGCTGGTTTTAGTTAAAAGAAGTCCAGACCTCCGCACTCCTGGCATACTGGCCACCAGAAAGTTAAATTCTACAATTGTGATAAGTGTTGCCATTTTAACACTATGGGCTTGATTTTCGATACAGAGATGGGAAACAGGAGCCTGGTCTGATTTTGGGTCAGAAACACGCCTCCAGTGGAAAACTGATTCAGAATCAAATTTTCAAATGGGTAAGCCTTTCATCGATATAGAGACAGGTTTTCTGTCCACTTAGAGGCAATGGGTGAGATCAAGGGTGGGGCTCATGTAGACACCCTACAGCAGCCATCGCAGAGGTTGCTGGTTGTCCTGATGGAGAATTCTGCATTTTGTGCCAAGACCTCCCACCGCACCAGAGGTGAGCGAGAGGCATGACACTCGGGGCAGGGCAGACCCTCGCTTCATCAATGCTGACCTGGATCCAATGCTGGAGGCCGTGAGGGAGAGGAGGGAGGTCCTCTTCCTGGAGGGCGGCAGGCGGCGGCCACCTCGTCATGCAGCAGGGGCACCTTTCTGTTCATTGTTATCCCTGTTGCCTCCTCCTCTCCTACCTCCTGCTCCTCCCCCAATGATCTGTCTCCTTCCAGGGTCTCACTGCCCTCAAGGTCCACACCTCTCTGGAGGGCCATGTTACGGAGAGCACAGCAGACCACCAAAATGACCAAGACCCTTGCAGGAGGGTATTTGCACTGGTTTAGGCACAGAAATCGCTTCTTTAGAAGCCCAATGGTCTTCTCAATGGTTGTCCTGCTAAGCAGGTGGCATTGGCTGTATCACCTCTGTGCCTCAGTCTGGGGCTCCCATAGAGGAGTCAGAGGTCATCTCTACAAGGGATTTTCATTATCCCCTTGGATCCATCCACACACTTTGTGGGTTGGAGTGAAGATCTGAGGCAGCCTGGACTTGAGGAGGATGATGGAGTCATGGCAGCTGCTAGGAAAGTGAGCACACACATAGAGGAAGCTGTGGTCAAAGATCAGTTGGGCATTGAGGGAGTGGAAGTTCTTCTTGTTCATGGATCTCCCTGACCGGTCACTGGGTGCCTTGATGGCCACGTGGGCACAATCGATGATGCCCTACACCAAGGGGAATCCAGTGATGGAGGCAAAACCCAATGTTCTCTGTGCCTTTGCAGGCCTATCTGTGTCACAGTGGATGTAGTCTCCCGCCCTCCTGAATATAGCATTCGTGACCTACCTGATGGCGTGATGAGCTGCCGAACGTGAGATGCCACCTAGGTTCACAGCTGATCCCTGGAATGACCCTGTTGCACAGAATTTCAGGGCAATGATGATCTTGATGGCTGCAGGTAAGGGACTGCCATGGGGTCCGCAAGGCCACAGGTCATTGTAGAATAGAGCACAAGGTTCGAGACCATCTGCCTGGATAGGCGCAGCCTCCTACAGCACTGACGCACTGTCATTTGCAGGTAGCTGATTCTTGGGTGGTAGACCTGATGTCTTGGGTAGCACCTTCTTCCCCTTGCAGCCCCCCGTTGTGCTCCTCTGGCCTCCTGCTGTCCAGGGGGTTGCAGCAGCTGCAGTTTATCCTGGCTGCTCTGTCCAATGTCAGAGTAGCCTGTTTCCATCTGAACTCCCTCAGTTGTGGTTTGTGCATTCACCAGGCCTTCCCCTGCCAACCTCAGCTGCCCTAGTGATGCCAGTGGGCTCACTTCCCTCTCTCAATTCCTGTCAGTCTCCACTGAGAAAAGCAAGTCTTACAGCTCCAGCAATGGCTATTCTGTTTCACTTTTGGAGCAGCTGAGCTTTATTTTGGGCCTCTGCATTAATTTAATCAGCCCTTCCTATAGCCCTCATGGCCCCCCACAGTGTTCACGACTTGTACACCCTGCCGTGTTCCAGACCTGGCATTTTCACTGTGCTCTTCCTGTGTAAACTGTAAACTGCTGCTGACAAGCCTGTTAATGATCTCAACAGGCACTTAATTGGAAGCGTGCAGGGTTGCTATTCCATCCCTCCTGGTGTCCCTTTAAAAATGACTTTGCATTCCGGAGGCGATGGGACCCAGTGACAACCTCCAAGAATGCAATATTCAAATCGTGCATGCACGCGCTCCCACCCGCAATGGGCTTTAAAAATCTGACCCTAGCAGTCTTGAGGGGCATTCTAGTATTGGGGGGAAAAATGATTTTGTTGTTTCTGTACTTGTTGCAGAATGCACTTGGTCCTTTATATTTAATGATGGTGCCCATGTTCAGTGTGGTGTCATTCTCCACTCCATTTTGTGATTATGGCTTATTTGGAGGAAAATAAAAAGCCACCTTAACAGCTACTAAAGTCATTGTCCGGCCAGCTCCTTAGCCACAAATACCTGTTTCCTTACATTAGTTTAGGAACATCCCATCACCCTCCCTCTCCTGACTACACAACTACTCCATGCCACCCGTTATAAAAATGAAAGCCTCACTATCAATCCTGAAGTATCAATCTTCATATCCATACCTAATATCCCTGTTCTTCCACATACTGCTTCACACCAGGTTGCCATCCTCTTACCAGCTGTCTGCAAAACAGAATATTTGGAAGTCTCTATTGCTGCTTGTGGTGCTACAGCCATCCCATCCATGGCACAGCACACACTTATTCACAGGTGATGAAACTTTTAAATAAACATAAAAATAATCGACATGCAAATTGTAGCATCTGGCACATATACATTAACTTAAAAGCTTATCATACTTCATCAGCTGGTGTCCAGATAAAATCCTACCCAATCATTACCTGTAATAAACAATTTTTTCTGGCTCTCTAATGGACTGTAACTGTGTTTCTTTAATGGTGCTGGTGCATTTGACGTACCCAGACTTCCTCTTCTATCTTCATGGCTGCCGAGAAAATTATGCACCCCAGGGATCCTCCTTGACTGAAATGAGAACCACAAGCATTTTCGGGCATTCAGCTCCTTTTCCTAAAGGAGAGCACTTCCAGTGTGCTTCGTGCTATTTTCTCTCAAGCAGCACTGGGGGGAGAAGATTGGCATTCTTGAATAGTGGCATCCCTTATGTGGATGACCATAAAAAAAATCCAAATTGTTTACAAGTATTTCTTAAAAATTAAATTGCTGAGAAAAGGTAAACAACATTGGACTTGGGTGCAAAGTCAATAAATGTACATAGTATTTCTTGGTTTTGGTTTTTATTTTATGATTTTCAGTACTTATTTTTAGATATTTTTGTATGCACTAAATATAGTGTTTTATCAGTGATTTCAATTTTCTTTGATTAATAAATTTAAAATTGGAATAAGAGATGGAAAAACAAGCATTGGTCAACAATGATTCCCAACAGGTTGTTCATTTATTAGTTTCACAAATGGTCAAGTTGCTAGCAAGCAATTGTAAAGCATACATGTTACACCACAATCATGCTCAACATTTAAAATATTGTCTGATGTTAAAAAAGTTTCCTTCTTGAACATAGTAGTTACGATCTAATTTTATTTGTGGAACAGATAAACAGTAAAATTGTAAAACTTCTCATTTAACATGAGCGATTTTGCACAACTTGAACTTGGGGAAATTACACTGCACATTGTCAGTGCATCTTTGACATTCTTGCTCTCTGTTTCTGACCAATAAATATCTTCAACTCAGAGAATTACCCAAAACAAAGTATGACAAGTCAGACAAGTAAGCAGGTTTCCTGTCCAAATTGAAAATCCTTATTTATAGAAATGAGTCAGTAAGGTAAGTAGGAAACATAAACATTGGGCTGGGTTATATATTGGCGGCGAGCTTCAAAAATGGCGGTCTGCCTGCCCGGACTGCACGTAGTGGAGCCACTGCGATATTCAGCCCGGCGGCTCATTTAAATGACTGGGGTGGACTGCCACCACCCCTCCCCCCCCACCCCCGATGGTGTGGAGGGGACGGGCGGTCCATCCCCAGCAACGGTGTCAGGTGTCACTGCGCAGGCGCAGACACCGTTTTTAAAGGGCTTCGAGCCCTACATTACAATTTAAATTTGTAAAGAGATATTGAATTAAAATTTATTTTAAAAAAATAAATGTTTCTAGCCCCTCTCCCACCTCCCAATAACCATACAATTTATTCCTTGACTTCTCGCCTCCCAAAATACTTACCTTGTGTACCTGACCTCCCCCCCCCCACCGCCCCCGGAAAGTTCATAAACCTTTACCTTCACCCCTTCTCACCATCCCCTATACCAATCAGATTAGTTTGATCCCGGTCCCCCTCCCACCACACTGAAATACTTACCTACTGCGCCCTGCCCACCAGTGTCCTGCATCAGATCTCTGAACAGGTATCCGAAGGCGTGGGAGTGTCGGCCATCGGCAGCAATCTCTCTGCGGAACAGACGGCGGGAGGGTAAGTACTTAATTGATTTATTTTAATGAATTAACATATTTAGATTTGGCTCACGTCACTGAGTGGCAGGGGAGCCGCCACAAGGCCTCATCACCACCGGCAATATCCGGTTAGGCGGTGGCAGGCCTCTCCTGGAGGTATTTTCCAACCCCTCCCCCACCCCGCCACAACCACCAACATCAGGGGGGCTGTAAAATCCAGCCCATTGTCTGAAGAAAAAATATTTGAAGAGCCACAGGGTAAAGGTGGGGGAGTGGGCCTAGGTGAGTTGCTCTTGAAAAGAGACAGCATGGACATGACATGCCGAATGGCCTTCTTCTGTGCTGTAACCATTCTATGATTCTATGGTTCTATACAGTTACAGCAGAGGCATTGAAACAAAAAATAAATTTACACAGGCTTTAAAGAGAATCACCCATTTTCCTTGTTTCAGTAACTTGTGCTGATTCCAAAACAATACTTCATTCATTTCAAAAGATATTGTAGATGGCAGATTTCATGGCACTAATATAATTCATCATGTATGGTGACCAAATAACATTAAAACTGCTTCTAATTTTGGCTGTTTTTCATATGGCAGGATAACCAGCTGTGCCCAGCTAGTCGGCCCAAGCTCAAGCTGTCTCTACGCTTCCCACAAAAAGAATTTTGGCATTAATCCCAACCATATTGAATACCATGTAGATCTCCTCAGATTGCAACCCTTTCATTATTTCCACAACAGGAGTCAAGTTCTTGGTTAGAAATTCTAATTTTTCCTGTAATTTCTCTGTCAATATGGCCATATAAAGATTCACATTTCTTTCCAGTTACTTTATTGTGCAAAAGTTTGCTGGAGGATGCCACCCCATAAGGAAGATATCTGTTATATATTGTTATACCATCTGTAAAGTGCTAGGAACTAATTATCTAGGAATTAATTGTTATGCGTAAGTTTTCCGGGGGTATGGTGGAAGCAGTGTGGGGGCACATTCACAGCTGCACTGGAGAGTCATATGATGTGTAACAGGACGCCAGCCTAGGGCAGCCCTATATCAGAGAGCATGGTAGCTGAATGATTAAACAAAGAGCTCAAATGAGCACGACACCTGTGGGGAGGGGGAGGAGGTAAGTTTATCAGTACGGGGGTGGGGTGGGGGGCGGGGTCAAACTTACTTGATTGATCTAGGGGGTGATGGGAAGGGATAAACTTCTGAACTTTGAGGTGGGAGGAAGGTCATATATTCAAGGTAAGTATTTCGGGGGGGGAAAGGGAAAGAATGACATTTAATGCTATTGGGGGGGGGGTGGGAGAGGGGCTGGGAATATTTCTGCAATTAATTTTAATAAGTTCACTTGCACTGTCCCTTTAATAATTTAAATACCTGCGCAGCGGCACCGGATGGCGTTGACGGGGACGGCTCGCCTGCCGCCTCCACATCATCGGGGTGGGGGGGGGAGGTCCGCCCCAGACATGTTAATGAGCTGCCGCGTATAAAATTGCGTCGGCTCCGCGAAGTGAAATCCCTGCGTGTGCGGGCCGCCATCCAGCCCATAGTGACAACATTAACAATGTCACCAGCAAATGATACAACATTAGCAACTGCAAGCATGACCCCTACAACACTAAGAGCAATAAGCATGACATCACCTGAGCAGCTCAGCAACTCACCATTGAAGGCAACAAATGCCAAATCTACAAGATGAAGGCGCAGCATCTTACCACCTAAGCGATACCATGAATAATATTTTTAGAAAAGAATACACACTATAAGAGACACTCAAAAGGGGTTCAGATTATTTCCAAAAGTTGATTGATAATCTAGTTTAGAAAAAGTTAATGACTGGGAAATTTATGTTGATTTAGGGACATTATATTTTTAAAGAAAGAGGGATGTTATATATTGTTATATCATTTGTAAAGTGCTCAAGTCTAATTATTATGTTAAGTATTCCAGAGAGGCCACATTCACGGCTGCACTGGAGAGTCAAGTGACGTGTAACAGGACACCAGCCTAGGGCAGTCCTATATCAGAGAGCATGGTGGCTGAATGATTAAATAAAGAGCTCAAGCTTTTCCAAGTTTAAAGTGTGATTAGTTATAACTTATGGGAACCAGAAAACAACCAGGAGACATAATAATATCAACTACTTCAATAACTTCATATCATTTGCTTTGAGGAATGGCTTTGGATTCATTCCCATTCAATGGAAAACTGAAATATGTTCACTTCAGTTCACATTCATGCTCAAACAAGGCATCTACCTGTATGAATGATAAAAATCAACTGCATTTGTGATTACATTGCAGGAACTCAAAAGGCAACTTAAGAACCACTAAGTAAATGGGTCACCGATCAGAAAGACTTTGAAGGCATTTTAAGTTCCTACAAAATTTCTTCCTGTAACTTTCAAGTTACTACAAAGGCAGAACATTCTCAAAAAATGTTCTTGATTAGAGCAGCGATGGACATATCAATGTAATAACTGGCAAGATAGGAGAACTTTTACTCTGCATCTTTCAAGTGTGACTGGGAAGTGCTCAATACTGATACTGGGTGCCTGATATGAAAAGGGTTTCATATGACAACACTCAACTTAATGAGCACAAAACCTCAGGCAAAAAAAACCTCATCACATGCTTAGAAACACAAACAACAGCTTCTGGCATGAAAAAGAAATGGGGAACTGGATCGTATCTGCACTTCTAAAATAAGATAAATATTTGATGAGGGTTGATGAGCAACAGCTTAAGCCTTAGTGAATACTTATCACTTAGAGAATACAGATAAGGAATATTTTAAATCAAAAAATGAGAGTATTCACCTTTAATATACAGCAGTCTAAATTTACCATTGTCATGCTCTTTATGGGGCTAGAACGGCTGCAACACTAAGCAATCTTGCAATGCAGAGTTCTGTTCTGCACATGAGTTCAGGCCACAGCCAAATTAGTCAGGGCATTTTTGTTAGGCTATCCTGGTGGCTGCCTTAAATGATCACAAGTCTAATTTCAATATTGAGTGAGCATTCTGTGCTCATCTCAAACCTCTAGTCCTAAATTTGTTTATGCTGATTTAAGCTTTCTCAGCAATAAGCTTCTCACTGACGCTCAGTTTGGGTTCTGCTAGGGCCACTCAACTCCTGACCTCATTAAAGCCTTGGTCCAAATAATGGACAAGAGTTGAACTCCAGAGGTGAGGTGAGAGTGTCTGCCGTTGACGTCAAGGCAGATTTGACCGAGTATGACATTAGATTAGATTAGAGATACAGCACTGAAACAGGCCCTTCGGCCCACTGAGTCTGTGCCGACCATCAACCACCCATTTATACTAATCCTACACTAATCCCATATTCCTACCACATCCCCACCTGTCCCTATATTTCCCTACCACCTACCTATACTAGGGACAATTTATAATGGCCAATTTACCTACCAACCTGCAAGTCTTTTGGCTGTGGGAGGAAACCGGAGCACCCGGAGAAAACCCACGCAGACATAGGGAGAACTTGCAAACTCCACACAGGCAGTACCCAGAATTGAACCCGGGTCGCTGGAGCTGTGAGGCTGCGGTGCTAACCACTGCGCCACTGTGCCGCCCACATCATGGAGTCCTAGCGAAACTGGAGTTCATGGGAATCAGGGAGAAAACTCTCCACTGGTTGGAGTCAAACCTAGCACAAAGGAAGATAATTGTGGTTGTTGGAGGTCAATCATCTCAGTCCCAGGACATTACTGCAGGAGTTCCTGAGGGTAGTGTCCTAGGTCCAACCATCTTAAGCTGCTTTATCAATGACCTTCCTTCCATCATAAGGTCAGAAGTGGGGATGTTTGCTGATGATTGCACAATGTTCAGCACCATTCATGACTCCTCAGAAACTGAAGCTGCCCATGTCCATATGCAGCAAGACCTGGACAACATCCAGGCTTAGGCTGATAAGTAGCAAGTAACAGTTGCGCCACACAAGTGCCAGGCAATGACCATCTCAAACAAGAGAGAATCTAACCATCTCCCCTTGACATTCGATGGCATTACCAATACTGAATCCACACTGTCAACATCCCAGGGTCACCATTGACCAGAAACTGAACTGGACCAGCCACATAAATACCGTGGCTACAAGAGCAGGTCAGAGGCTGGTAATTCTGAGGCGAGTAACTCACCTCCTATTTCCCCAATGCCTGTTCACCATCTACAAGACACAAGTCAGGAGTGTGATGGCATACTCTTCACTTGTCTGGATGGGTGCAGCTCCAACAACACTCAAGAAGCTTGACACCATCCAGGACAAAGCAGCAAACTTGATTGGCACCTCATCCACCAGTTTAAACATTACTCCCTCCACCACCGCGCACAGTGGCAGCAGAGTGTAACATCTGCAAGATGCACTGCAGCAACTCACCAAGGCTCCTTCGACAGCACCTTCCAAACCCGTGACCTCTAACATGTAGAAGGACAAGGGCAGCAGATGCATGGGAGCACCACCACCTGCAAGTTCCCCTCCAAGCCACACACCATCCTGACTTGGAACGATATCGCCGTTCCTTAACTGCCGCTAAGTAAAAATCCTGGAAATCCCTTCCGAACAGCACTGTTGGTGTACCTACACCCCAAGGACTGCAGCGGTTCAAGAAGGCAGCTCACCACCACCTTCTCTAGGTTAATTAAGGATGGGCAATAAATGCTGGCTTGGCCAGCGAGGCCCATAGCCCGTGACTGAATTTTAAAAAAGCCTGCGATACTGTCTTGCCCTTCAGAGGGCCTTCCCAATAGATCCATCTGCCCCACCATCACCCCAGATTTACTTTTGACCCTCAGTATGAGCTGAAATTTGCAAGGCCCCAATAGGCGAGCTGCATCAGGATGCCTGATCGACAGTCGCACTTAGGCTGATTTAGTGCGTTGGGGCTCGCAAATAAATCTGAATGTGCTGTTACAGCCGCCACTAGAATCTAGTCAAATTTGGACTGCTAAGGAATTTAGAACCCTTTGATTCTTCCCAAATAGGAGCACAGAATACAAAACCAAGGCTGTAATGATAAACCTGTCCAAATCTTTGATGAGCTTGCAATTAAAAATATTGGCCACGAAATTTGATAAAGCATGGAAATGGGCAAGGGGATCGAGATGAGTGGTTAACCTGCGCTTGTTGCTTCTGATACAGGCAGCTCACAAAGTTCATGAGTTTACATGAATGCATGTGCAGTGAGCGCTTTTCTTTCTTTCTTTGGCCTCCTTGTCTCGACAGACAATGGGTAAGTGCCCAGAGGTGGTCAGTGGTTTGTGGAGCAGCGCCTGGAGTGGTTATAAAGGCCAATTCTAGAGTGACAGACTCTTCCACAGGCGCTGCAGATAAAATTGGTTGTCGGGGCTGTTACACAGTTGGCTCTCCCCTTGCACTTCTGTCTTTTTTCCTGCCAACTGCTAAGTCTCTTCGACTCGCCACTCTTTAGCCCCACCTTTATGGCTGTCTGCCAGCTCTGGCGATCACTGGCAACTGACTCCCACAACTTGTGGTCAGTGTCACAGGACTTCATGTCACGCTTGCAGACGTCTTTAAAGCGGATACATGGACGGCCGGTGGGTCTGATACCAGTGACGAGCTTGCTGTACAATGCGTCCTTGGGGATCCTGCCATCTTCCATGCGGCTCACATGGCCAAGCCATCTCAAACGTCACTGGTTCAGTAGGGTGCATATGCTGGGGATGTTGCCCGCCTCAAAGACTTCTGCGTTGGAGATACGGTCCTGCCACCTGATGCCAAGGATTCTCCACAGGCAGCGAAGAAGGAATGAGTTGAGACATGTGTTGTCCAGGCCTCACTGCCATAGAGCAAGGTACTGAGGACACAGGCTTGAAACACTTGGACTTTTGTGTTCCGTGTCAGTGCGCCATTTTCCCACACCCTCTTGGCCAGTCTGGACCTAGCTGCGGATGCCTTTCCTAAGCACTTGTTGATTTCTGCATCAAGAGACAGGTTACTGGTGATAGTTGAGCCTAGGTAGGTGAACTCTTGAACCACTTCCAGAGCGTGGTCGCCAATATTGATGGATGGAGCATTTCTGACGTCCTGTCCCATGATGTTCGTTTTCTTCAGGCTGATGGTTAGGCCAAATTCATTGCAGGCAGCCGCAAACCTGTCGATGAGTCTCTGCAGACACTCTTCTGTGTGAGATGTTAATGTAGCATCGTCAGCAAAGAGGTGTTCCCTGATGAGGACCTTCCGTACTTTGGTCTTCGCTCTAAGATGGGCAAGGTTGAACAACCCCTGATCTTGTGTGGAGGAAAATTCCTTCTTCTGAAGACTTGAACGCATGTGAGAGCAGCAGTGAGAAGAAGATCCCAAACAGTGTCGGTGCGAGAACACAGACCTGTTTCACCCCACTCAGGATAGGAAAGGGGTCTGATGAGGCACCGCTATGCTGAATTGTGCCTTTCATATTGTCATGGAATGAGTTGATGATACTTAGTAGCTTTGGTGGACATCCGATCTTTGCCATTAGTCTGAAGAGACCATGTCTGCTGACAAGGTCAAAGGCTTTGGTGAGATCAATGAAAGCAACATAGAGGAGCATCTGTTGTTCGGGGCATTTCTCCTGTAGCTGGCAATGGGAGAACAGCATGTCAATGGTAGATCTCTCTGCTCGAAAGCCGCACTGTGCCTCAGGGTAGACACGCTCAGCCAGCTTCTGGAGTCTGTTTAAAACGACTTGAGTGAAGACTTTCCGAAGAAGGGTCACTGACCCGAAACGTTAGCTCTGCTTCTCTCTCCACAGATGCTGCCAGACCTGCTGAGTATTTCCAGCATTTCTTGTTTTTATTTTTAATTGAGTGAAGACTTTCCCCACTATACTGAGCACGGAGATTCCATGGTAGTTGTTGCAGTCACCGGGGTCACTCTTGTTCTTATAGAGGGTGATGATATTGGCATCATGCATGTCCTGTGATACTGCTCCCTCATCCCAGCATAGGCAATGCAGTTCATGGAGTGCTGAGAGTATAGCAGGCTTGGCACTCTTGATTATTTCAGGGATAATGTCGTCCTTTCCAGGGGCTTTTCCACTGGCTAGAGAATCAATGGCATCACTGAGTTCCGATTTTGTTGGCTGTTCGTCCAGCTCATCCATGACTGACAGAGACTGGGCTGCATTGAGGGTGGTATCAGTGACAACATTTTCCCTGGAGTGCAGTTCTAGGTAGTGCTCCACCCAGCGGTCCATTTGTTTGCATTGGTCAGTGATTGTTTCCCCTGATTTAGACTTGAGGGGGGCGATCTTCCTGATGGTTGGCCCAAAAGCTCTCTTAATGCCATCATACATTCCTCTGATGTTTCCGGTGTCGGAAGCCAGCTGAAGACGATTTCATAGGTGTTGCCAGTAGTCATTTGCACAGCCCATGGCTGTTCTTTGTGCAGCGCTTCTGGCTACTTTAAGTGTTACGGATGTTAACTCGCTGGGGGCTTTCTTGTAGTTCAACAGTGCAGTGCGCTTAGCGGCTATGACAGGTTCCAGCTCTTCAAAGTGAGATTGAAACCAGTCTGCATTCTGCTTCTCACGTTTGCCAAAGGTGGTCATTACTGAGTCATAGATGGCGTCTCTGATGTGGGCCCACTTCATCTCTGCATCCTCTGCAAGAGTGTTTTGAAGGGCTTTTTCAAGTGCATTTAGAAACTTATATAACAGCTGTGGATAAGAAATTCGGTTAGTGTTGATGCATGGGCGGCCCTTCTGCTTGGAGTGATGTAGCTTCTTTGGTTTGAACCTAACTTTGCTGCACACCAGGGAGTGGTCAGTGTCGCAGTCTGCACTGTGGAAGCTGCGTGTGATTTGGACACTGTTTATAGAGGCTCGCCTTGTGACGATGAGGTCCAGCTGGTGTCAATGACGTGATCTTGTGTGTCTCCATGAAACCTGGTGACAGGGTTTAGTGTGAAAGAACGAGTTGGTGATGCAGAGCTTGTGATAGGTACACAACTCCAACTCCAACTAAGCACACTGTTAAATGGCTGCATGCCTAAGCAGGGACATAAAATCGTGAGCGGTTCAAGCTAACCTGCACTACTTAAAGCCAGCCTACAGCTCTGAAAGGGGACGTGGATTCTAACTGGAGCAGGGGCTGGAAGTCTTTCTCGAACAGTTTGACAGGGAAAGGCACAAGAATTACACAACAAGACACAATGAGAGTGGGCTCCAAGGTTCTCCAATGCAGTATTGGAGGCCATGGTGCGAGAGGTGGATTGGAGGAGAGAGGTCATCTATCTAAAGGGGCCCTCCAGACACTGCAAGGGCAGTGGGAGTAGGTAGCCAATGTAGTCAATGCCAGCAATCTTGCCCAGGAAGTTAATGATGAAGAAGAAACAGCATCACTCGGTGTGACACTTGCAGCCACCAGCTCAGATACCAAAATTGCGCATACGTCAGTGGCTAGCTTAGAGGTAGGATCTGCAGATGGTAAGACACAGGGTGTGAGTGGCCTGCAGCCAAGGCAGGGGTAAAGGATAGCACAGGTACCAGCCTTCCAAAGGGTGAGATCGCATAAGAGTGCTGCTCCAGAGGACTCAGATGAGGACTTGATGGGACGACGTCCAGAAAAAGGTTGATGGGTATGCACCATAAATGCTTGGTGCATTGTCAGGCCTGCCAGAAAGCTTGTGGTCATTTCCAGGAGCATGGAGGAGGCAGGCACCAACATTGCACACTGCTTTGTGCAGTGCTTGGAGCTCAAATTTTCCAGTGTGGCCATTTCCATTACCACATGCAGACCCAACCATGATGCAGTGTCTGATGGCTGATGCCTCAGCTTCCATGCTAGCATAATCAGAAGGCACCCAACCTCTAAGTGCTGCAGTGGAAGCTCAGAATGAAGTCATGCAACTCAGCTTGTTGCCATGAATGCTCAGATAGCTGCCATTATGGCTGTGGAAACAGTGTTCAAAAGGGATTGGAGAGTCTCAAAGCAGTCCAGCAGTCTGACCTCTGATACATTGCTAGAATTGTCCAGATGCCAGTTCAGACCTGAAACAACGCCCTCGCTCCAAAAATGCAGGTGCTTTGCAACCAAATTTGCAGCCATTGGATGGAATTTAATGATGGTTAATGGAGCAGGAAGTGATGTGGGGGGTGGTAGAATTGCGTGGGAGATGTGCTGATTTATGTTTCGAGGGGCAGGTCAGCCATTGTGGAGCTGCCTTCCATTGAAGGGGAAACATTTGTGGAAAGGAGAGAGGAGGTTGTTGCAAACGCTCAGCAGAGCAGCACAGATGAGGAAAGCTCTTCAGGGGCAACACAGAGTTGGAAAGCTCTTCAGGGGCTGCACAGATGAGGAAAGCTTTTCAGGAGCCATCAAGTCAGACGTCTCAGCAATCCGGGAGGGCCACAAACTCTGCAGTGAGGTCTGGCTGCCATTTAAAAATGGTGCCTGCAGCTGCCCTCTGTCATGCCCAGTCAAGACATATAACATTCCTACTTTTAAGATACGAACTTTATTCAAGGTGGACTCTTTAAAATTGATTTTACCTTTTTAAAAAAAAAGTGAAGAATGCTGCAAATGATGGCTGCCAAAGGTCAGACGACCTGGCCTGTGTATTCGAACATTGCCTCACTCTCTGTTAAGGACAAAAGGATACATTCCAGGCTAACAGGTGTCAATTACATCCATTCTGAAACCATCAAGAGACGTTCCTGAATTGAATGGGTTCTTCTGAAACAAAGAAAGTGTGAAGTAGTCACATCATAACTGGATTATACTCATCCAAACATTAATGGATGGCCATGGATTCCACATCCTGCTCCTTTGTGTGCTCACAATAGGGGAGAGGGCCATGCTTCTCCTAACAGAAGCTAATGTGAGAGATTTTTACCTTAAAAGGTAGCTCTCTGGAGAGAGAGGGGAGAGATCACAGCAACATCATCACAGAAGGCAGTCAAGCGAGGGGGCTGTGGAAAGAGCCAGCCAAAACAAGGAGGGAGCCCTTCTGCAAATTCTACACTTCAACTTGGTGCAGCAGAGAACCGAAAGTGACCCCCTATTTCCAGTCAGAAATGTTACCCAGCAGAAATCTACAACACCTCAACAAGTCAAGACTGCAAAAAACAGCTCGGCCTGCAACTTTAAAAAGAGATGGTTCTACTTAGAAAATGCAGTCTAACCACAACTTCATAAAACTGTAGCATAACTGCCACCCCTTTGTATTCCAGTCCTAAGAAGTGAAACATAAGTGATGCCAAAATGTGACACAGGAAGTTTGATATAGAAACATATAAAAAAAGGAGCAAGAGTAGGCCATTCAGCCCTTCGATCCTGCTACGCCATTCAATACGATCATGGCTGATCATCCAAACTCAGTAACCTGTTCCCGCTTTCTCCCTGTATCCCTCGATCCCATTAACCCTAAGAACTATATCTAACTCTTTCTTGACTATATTTAATGATTTGGTCTCAACTGCTTTTCGTGGTAGAGAATTCCACAGGTTCACCACTCTCTGGGTGAAGAAATCTCTCCTCATCTCAGTCCTAAATGGCTTACCCCTTACCCCTGATCAATAAAATGCATTGTTCGCAATGTTTTTATATAAACTGAGGACAGATGTTCAAGGATCAATATGGTAGGGACCAGAAACAGGAAGGTTGTATCATAGAAGTGGTATGGTGAGGATCTGAACTGGGGGATAGATGGGCAGCCCCGGGGAACCTGAAGCAGGAGGAGAAAGGAGGCAGGCAGATGGTCTGAGCAAATATCCAAGGTCTGAGATGGCAAGGACAGAAGTGCTGGTTTCTTTTGTGTGCATTTGTATCAATGTCAGAATATTATTAGGAAATATTTTCCTGCTTTCCTTAAGGGGAAAGGGAAGTAACAGACTTATTTTAAATATATGTTTTTGTCTTCCAATTGAACTTACAACATTAATGCAGTCAGTTTCTGCAGCTGCTGCAGACAGTGTCAGAAAACAGTGGGCTGGATATTGTGCTGGAGGTGGGGCTCCCGGCGCCGGGCCAAAGAAGTGGTGGGAACACTTCCTCTGCCTACTCCTGCCCCCTCCTCCCACAACCCTCCCAATCAGAGGGCTGGCAGCTCAGCAGTATCGGCAGTGCCACCGGGAGCTAGGCCAGCATTTATTGCCCATCCCTATTTGCCCTTCAGAAGGTGGTGGTGAGCTGCCTTCTTGAACCGCTGTATTCCTTGGGGTGTAGGTATACCAACAGTGCAGTCCAGGATTTTGACCCAGCGACAGTGAAGGAACGGCGATATAGTTCCAAGTCAGGATGTTGTGTGGCTTGGAGGGGAACTTGCAGGTGGTGGTGTTCCCATGCATCTGCTGCCCTTGTCCTTCTAGGTGGTAGAGGTCGCAAGTTTGCAGAGACCTCGGACCCAGGCCCAGCGCTAAAATCCCGGACCAGAGGTATGTGAGGCAGGGCCAGTGGGGCCAGTCCGGAAGGCCCCAGAGAGGGGGAGTGCGGGGGGTGTCTCGGGGGTAAAGTTGTTCTCGGTGGGGGTCCTCCGTGGGCCACAAATTGCCCATGAAGGAGGGACCCCCCCACCAAGTCCACAGGGAGGGCACCTCATGTCGCAACGTGTCCTCCCTGCGTGGTGGAGGCACCCCCTGCCGCTGATAAGATCTCAGAGAATTGGGGCAGAATCACCCACCACGGAACCCGACATCGGGAATCCTAGTTCCGATTTTCCTGGGGGTGGGACAGGCCGCTGATGACCTTCCTGCCCAGAGGCCAAATAGGCACCTCTTCCCACTGCCACTGGGATCTTAGTAGTGGTGGTGGTGGGGGGGGGGAGGGGCGGCCACCACCACGTGGGGAGGACGCCTTGGAAAACAAGGCGCCTTCCCTGCGGGTTTGGTTGGGTGGGGGGGGGGAGGTGGTTCTTCTTTCGTGGGAAATCTGTGGCCCACAGAGGACCCCCATTGGGAACAAATATAGCCCCCTGGACTTCCCTCCCCCTGGACCAAACGCCCAGGCACCCACCTCCCCTCGCCCGGGACTTCAAGGCTGGCCCCGGCGACCGCACGCCACCTACCTCTTCTCTTGGGTTCCAGCATTGGGCCTGGGTCTGAGGACTCTGCAGTACTGGCAGTAGCCACAGCTCCCGGTGGCACTGCCGATACTGCTGAACTACCAGCCCTCTGATTTGCCGGCAGCTCTTGGAGGCGGGATCCTTGTCCCGATTTAACGGGACAGGGATCCCACCTTCTTAAACTTTGATTGCAAAGGACCGGAGAATCACTCCAGGGGTCTGAGAAAATGCAGAGGCAGAGCTCCCCTCGCCTTTTCGGCCCGTCGCCAGAAGCCCCGCCTCCTGCACAAGATCCAGCCCTGCGTCTTTACATCTTTATTGTTTTTTTGATAATGGAAGAGGTTTTGCCAATGCAGAGGTTGGGTATTTTTCCCACAATATCAGGGCAACCTGTTACAGCCATGACTCAAAGAACTCAAATACCTACAGGTTTTACATCCTGAACCAATAGCATTGATGACAAACAGGGACAATTGTGTGTTTGCAATCTACTGTCATTCAATAGTAGTGCTCAGAACAAGCGGGAAACTGAAGAAATAAAGAATGAATGAACTTGAAGACTTACCAGTATTACTATTTTACCCAACATCAACAACTCATTCACCACCCCTGACCCCACAACCCTGACTGACAGTAGTTATTGTGCTGACTAATCAGAATACAAATCATAGCAGAACGTTTTATGTTTTAATCGAGATTATAGATTGAAATCCTATGTCCAGATTAATGCTGTATATTAGGAGTGAATGGGGGAATGTTTGGGAGATTGCAAGTCAATGCTTGGCTGAGAATTATGCTTAAATCAGCATTTTTACTGTTTGAATTTAATTTGTGAAAGCAATAAGTGAAGTCAGTGTGATTCAGGCTTAACCAAGAGAATGAAGTACAAACAAGTGAACAGCCTATTTGGATAGTGCAAAAGCTTCCAGATTATTCCTAAAGAGTTCATTAAGTGCGCTTGTCTCACCTTTAATCATTAGTATGACTGTAACGTCCTAAGTCCTGATGGACTTCATCCTAGGGTATTCAAAGAGTTGGCTAATGAGGTAGTAGATGCGTTGGTGTTAATTTTTCAAAATTCGCTACATTCTGATAAGGTTCCATCAGACTGGAAAGTAGCAAATATAACCCCTCTATTCAAGAAGGAGGGAAGGCAGAAAACAGGTAACTATAGGACAGTTATTTTGATGTCTGTCATATGGAAGGTGTTCGAATCGATCATTAAGGAGGTTGTAGCTGGGCACTTAGAAAAACTCAAGGTAATCAGAAATAATCAGCATAGTTTTGTGAAAGGGAAATCATGTTTAACCAATTTGTTGGAGTTCTTTGAAGGAGTGACATGTGCTGTGGATAAAGGGGAGCCTGTTTTCACAATTTATATCAATGACTTAGATGAGGGAGCGATGGCAGGGTAGCTAAATTTGCAGATGACACAAAGATAGGTCGGAAAGTATGTTGTGAAGAGGACACAAAGAGGTTGCAGACCGATATAGATAGGTTGAATGACTGGGCAAAAATCTGGTAGATGGACTATAATGTGGGAAAATATGAAGTTGTTCAGTTTGGCAGGAAGAATGAAAAAGCAGAGTATTACTTAAATGGAGAACAACTGCAGAATTCCAATGTGCAGAGGGATCTAGGTGTTCTAGTGCAAGAGTCACAAAAAGTTAGTATGCTGGTACAGCAGGTAATAAAGAAGGCTAATAGAATGCTATCCTTTATTATGAGAGAAATTGAAAATAAAAGTAAGGATATTATGCTTCAGTTATACCGGGCACCACCACGTGAGACCACATCTCAAAAACTGTGTGCAGTTTTGGTCTCCTTAATTAAGGAAGGAGGCGGTTTAGAGGAGGTTTACTAGATTGAACCCTGGAATGAAGAGGTTGTCTTATGAGAAAAGGTTGAACAGACTGGGCTTGTTTAATTGGAGTTTAGAAGAGTGAGGGGAAACTTGATTGAAGTTTATAAGGTCTTGAATGGTCTAGACAAGGTGGGTGTGGAGAGGATGTTTCCTCTTGTGGGTGAGTCCAGAACTAGGGGGCACTGTTTTAAAATTAGGGGTCGCCATTTTAGGATAGAGATGAGGAGAGATTTTTTCTCTCAGAGGGTTGTGCAACTTTGGAACTCTCTGCCTCAGAAGGTGGTGGAGGTGGTGTCATTGAATATTTTTAAGGTGGATGTTGATAGATTCTTGTTAGGCAAGGGAATCAAGGGGTATCGGGGGTAGATGGGAATTCGAAACACAAACAGATCAACCTTCATCTTACTGAATGGCGGAACAGGCTCGAGGGGCCGAATGGCCTACTTCTGCTCCTAATTCATATGTTCGTAACATAAAACAGACAATATGTCTGTTGTGTGATTGCCTTTAAGAGTGATATCCCTTTAAGACAAACAGTCTTTGTGAAAAGATTGAATAGGTCAACAGCGCTGGCCAGCATCCAGACTGTGCCAAAAAATATTCTGGATTAATACCAACCTGAAAACTTACCAGCGCAAGGTTTATGTGCCATGACAGCTAAGTGCTCTATTTTATTTCTTTTCAGGAAGGATGTAAAATCAATAATTAATTAAGTGACAAATATAGCGATATCAAAAGGTCCAAGGTACTGCACATTGGACAAATGTTACTAAGATTGTCACAAAGAGCTCATTGATATATTAGCATTGCATCAACTTGATTGTCAAAGTTCCTTGTTTTATGGATGTTGTCATATTGTTTCTTCTAAGGCATAAGTTAACTTAGAAAGTTCAGATTAGAGAAGCTTTGACATATTAGCGGGAAAAGGTGATATGAATGCATTGTGTTGCGTGTAGCTTATGCATAATATTGTGCCTATATTTCTAGCTTGTACTCTTACAAGATTTTTTTTGTCTCATGATGTTTAATATGATGTTGAAAGTGGGATTTAGGTCGATGAAGGAAACACTACAGGTGGGGGGGGGGAGGGCGCAAAATTCAACTTTGGGAGGAGTGATAACCAGCAACAACAGATCGAAGGCCCATTTTATATGCCCCTCCCCTCCTCCCCACCCATCCCACTGGTTTTCCTTTCAATTGATTCAATTTCACCCACTTATTCTGTACAGTTGCCAGTTTAGACTCATTATGATCCCAGCTTCAGGCGTTTCCAACAATTCTCTTTGCCAGACCTCATACACCTGTATTTTAAATAATGTGAGGCAGGAATTTCCCAATATCTAGCCATACATACATATCTCTCCAACAGGCGCACAAGATCTCAAAGTTAGGCACAAGTGAGGAAACCCATTCAACTCATGCATAGAGAAAGAATTTACAGTCCCAGGCTAAGATTTTCCATTTTTAAGGAATCCTGGTGCATCTCGGTTATGATGGGAGTTCCTCTTGCCACATCCACACACAATTTTCTGGGGGGTCAGGCTATTTTACATAATTTTGGCAGGCACCTTGGCCACCACCTAGTAGCTTGCCTGGGTGCAGCTGGAGAATGGCTGCAGCAGGCCTGCATTATAGTGTAATAAAAGCAAAATACTGCAGATGCTGGAAATCTGAAATAAAAACAAAAAGTACTGGAAATACTCAGCAGGTTTGGCAGCATCTGTGGAGAGAGAAGCAGAGTTAACGTTTCAAGTCAACGACCTTTCATCAGAACTGGATGATGCCGTTCTGATGAAAGGTCGCTGACCTGAAACATTAACTCTGCTTCTCTTTCCACAGATGCTGCCAGACCTGCTGAGTATTTCCAGCACTTTTTGTTTTTATTACTGCATTATAGTGTGGCTATCAGCCTCAGGCAAAAACACTCAATTAAAAAAATTATAATATTTTAGCCTATCCAATTAATCACTGCGGCAAGGATACTGTGGAAGGGTTTGAAGGCAAGGACAAAGATATTACATGGCATACATTTGGGAACTGACTGGATGCCTATGGATGTTGTCTCTGTGGGATAACATATAAGTGATAATGAGGGGTGGGGAGCATCAAGGCTGGAAATGAAGACGCTGAAATTCCATAGGACCATTTATGCCTCTCTCACCCCCAGAATGTCAGACCAGTGCCAGAAAAACTTCAATGACCTGATGAGAACAGGTAAGGTAGCACACTGACTCCTGGCCCTTTTCCTTGGGCACCACCCTGTAAAATAAATAGCTGCACAAGCAAGTCATCACTCTGCACTGTGGTTAAGAGGTGCACTAACTCGGGATCTTTTAGTTTGTGCCGCCATCTACTGTAAAAGCAATTGCTTGTGTAAAGAACTTCACAGTCTCTTTCTCTGCTTTACTAGGGTGAAAGCATCAGATCTATTTCATCAGCAGGGTGATACCACCTCATGACATCCCTCAATTACTGATCTTCAATTAATTCAAACTATTTTTCTCCAGTAGAAACTTCTGTGTAATATCCATGGAATGCAGGAGACCAGAGGGGGTATTCTGGACAATAGTGAACAGACATTTATGAGGAATGGGCCAGAAAGCTGTTGGTGAGGCACTCTGCTCTGGCTGTGGGAGACGGTGAGAATGGTGGACTGTACTACTGGTGAGCAGACCTAGACAGTCCTTGACATCCCTGTGAACCAGCATCTTCCACAACCTTTTCTGTCTCCTTAATCCCAAAGAGTTTTACCACTCATTCTTATCTAACACCTTCCTTTCCTGCACATCAAGCACATCAGTGGCAGTGGATGAGGAGGAACAGGAAGGAAAAAATTCTTTCTTGTATGCTATTATGATGACGATGGCGATAATGATGTGGAACATAGGAACAGAGTAGGCCATTTAGCCCCTCAAGCCTGGTCCGCCATTCGATGAGATCATGGCTGATCTGTGGCCTATCTCCATATCCCTTAATAACTTTGGTTAACAGAAACCTGTCATCTCAGATTTAAAATTAACAATTGATCTAGCATCAACTGCTGTTTGTGGAACAGAGTACCAAACTTCTACTACCCTCTGTGTGTAGAAGTATTTCCTAACTTCACTCTGGAAAGGCCTGGCTCTAATTTTCAGGCTATATCCATTGGTTCTTGACTACCAAACCAGTGGAAATAGTTTCTCTTTCTTTCTATCTACCCTATCAGTTCTACTTAATACCTTGAAAACTTAGACCAAATCACCCATTAACCATCTCAATTCCAGGGAATACAATCCTAGTTTGTGTAATCTCCCTTGTAATTTAACCCTTTTAGTTTAGATATCATTCTGGTAATTCTATGTTGCACTCCCTCCAAAGCAAATATATCCTTCCTAAGGTTTGTGCCCAGAACTGGGCACAGTATTCCAGGTGTGGCCTAACCAGGACTTTGTCTAACTGTCGCATAACTTCTACCCCCTTGTATTCATAGAGTCATACAGCACTGAAACAGGCCCTTCGGCCCACCAAGTCTGTGCCGACCATCAACCACCCATTTATACTAATCCTACACTAATCCCATATTCCCTACCACATCCCCACCTTCCCTCAATTTTCCTACCACCTACCTCACTAGGGGCAATTTACAATGGCCAATTTACCTATCAACCCGCAAGTCTTTGGCTGTGGGAGGAAACCAGAGCACCCGACGGAAACCCATGCGGTCACAGGGAGAACTTGCAAACTCCGCACAGGCAGTACCCAGAACCAAACCCGGGTCACTGGAGCTGTGAGGCTGCAGTGCTAACCACTGCGCCACTGTGCCAAGTCCTCTAAATATAAAGCCCAACATTCCATTAGTCTTTTGGATTATTTTCTAAAACTGTCCATGACATTTTAATGATCTATATACCTGGACCTCTAAATTTCTTTGGACTGTCACTATTTGCAGCTTTACACCATTTAGAAAGTACTCTGATCTATCGTTTTTGGAGAAAAAGGATGTTCAGGAATAGGCTGCACAGCAGTCCCAGGAGCAAAACCCTGTCCCATGTTCCTCTGCCTCAACATCGTCAATCTCACAAATTATCTAACTGAATGGCTTAGGTAGCTCAATGGCCTACACCTGTTCCTATTTTCCCCTGTTGTGGCACATACTATGTTATTCTCACAGACTAACTCAGATACATTCACCCAGTGACAACATGGCACCTGGAGATTCACTGAGCATAAGTGAGCTCAAAAATTAATGGTACAAATTAAAGACAAATGTAATGATAACAGTTGGAGGATGCTGTTTTTCAGGACAACTGCATGTGTCAGATTTGTTCATCCCCCTCTCAAAGCACTACACCAGTGGCATGTAGGAGGTGATTCCAAGCTGTCCAGACATATGCTCCAGAAATGCAGCCAGCAGCAGCAACCTCCAAGGAGCAAGCTGCTTTTCAAGCCACAAGAGCAGCTAGCCAACTCTCGCTATACACTCCCTCTGGTTTCACTGAGGTGAAGCACTAGAATAGGAAAAAGAAAGGCAAATTTGGACATTGAGGGGAAGCATGGCATGAAGAAAGAATAGGCTAGCTTATGGTTACGTTGTAGCTCAGTGTTTTAAAGAAAATGTGTACTCGTATTGTGCTTTACTTTTCATGGAGATCATAGTCATACAGGAAAAGTGCAATTATTTTGTGCTGACTTATTCGATCAGATGATTAAAACTTGCATGATCATATGAGACCAGAGATATCATGTTGAAGGATATGTAATTTATTTGAAAGTGTGGGAGAAGGTGTTATGGCAGTGGTGACATGATAGATTTTGTTAAACAGACAAGAACACTTTATTGATGTCATGTTGTGTTGCTCCTTGCAGCAGTCACTAAAGAGGCCTCTGAATGACAGTCAACTCGATGCTCCCCTCTATGTTGTTCTGCCTCCAAAGCAGGGAAGGCCACTCCATTTTCAGATCTTTTTGAATGACAAGGTTGTGCAGGGCACAGCAAACAACTATGTGGGACACACAACCTTTATCATATTGCAGAACCCTTCCAGACCTATCAAGGTATTCAAAGTACCTCTTTAAGACCTTTATTGTTCTCTCCATGACTATTCTGGTAGAGGCATCTGCCTTATTGTAACACTTCAGTTACTATTCCTGCAACTCTCAGAAAATCCATGGCAGTAAGCCTTTGCCCAGTTACCGAGAAGCTATCCATTCACATGACAATCATCCTTGAAGGGGTCAGGGAGAGTGCAATTCTGGGGACCTAATGCCTGATGGAAAATTCCAGCAAATCTGGCATGGATCTGGGCATTCAGCAAGTGGTACCCCTTCCTATTAAGGAAGCTTTAAGAGCTTGTAATGTTGCGTGGGTGCCATCCATTGCATTCTGCACTTTGGGGAACCTAATAACAGCATAAAACTAGATGGCTCTATTATGTTGCTGCTTTGCTATCCTGCTGAATGAGGTGTAATTCCCCAGCTGTGCTAAAAAATGTTAGTTGTCTGATTAATACATGCCTGGATGGCACCCTGGTGATAATGCACAGATACCCTTGAAATAAACATGTGATGAAAAGTTGAGTGCAGCTGGTACTGTCACAGCCAGATAGTGAACTGTCTGGGCAGATTATTGTGGCTTGGGGTCTTCATGTAGCAGTTGGCACACCTTTCTATTGCCTCTTTGGGAAAGCCCAGTCTTCTAACAGATCTCCTTGCTAAGGTTTGCATAGGATCTGTGTGGCCTGTAAATTGTTTAAGGGAGTTGGTGGTGGGGGGTGGGGGGGTGGGGGTGGGGTGTGCAGCATGTGGGGTAATACCTTATAAGTCACTACTGCTTCAAATGCTCCCTCACTCTCTTCCTCCAATCCTCTCCTGTTCCTTCCCTCCACTGTGATAGTAAACAAAGAAATGTTTCTATTTGCTCATGGGATGTCACTAGCAAGGCCAGCATTTATTGCCTATCCCTAATTGCACTTGTGAAGGTGGTGATGAGCTGCCTTCTTGAACTGCTGCAGTCCATGTGATGTGATGATCACAGTGCTGTTAGGAAGGGAGTTCCAGAATTTTGACCCAGCGACAGTGAAGGAATGGCGATATAGTTCCAAGTCAAGATGGTGTGTGGCTGAAGGGGAACTTGCAGGTGGTGGTGCTCCTATGCGCCTGCTTTCCTTGTCCTTCTAGGCGGTAGAGGTCAGAGGTTTGGAAGGTGCTGTCGAAGTAAGCTTCGTGAGTTGCTGTAGTGCATCTTGTAGATGGTACACATTGCTGCCACTGTGTGTCGGTGGTGGAGGGAGTGAATGTTTGTAGATGGGGTGCCAATCCAGCGGTGCCTTGTCCTGGATGGTGACATGCTTCTTAGTGTTGTTGGAGCTGAACTCATCCAGGCAAGTGGAGAGTATTCCATCACACTCCTGACTTGTGCCTTGTAGATGGTGGACAGGATTTGGGGAGTTAGGAGGTGAGTTACTTGCCACGGAATTCCCAGTCTCTTGTAGCCACTGTATATATGTAGCTGGTCCGGGTAAGTTTTTGGTCAATGGTGACCCCCAGGATGCTGATGATGGGGGGATACAGCAATGGTAATACCATTGAACATCAAGGGGAGATGGTTAAATACTCTCTTGTTGGAGGTGGTCAACACCTGGCATTGGTGGAGCATAAAAGTTACTTGCCACTTACCAGCTCAAGCATGAATGTTGTCCAGGTCTTGCTGCATGCTTCAGTGTTTGAGGAGTTGTGAATGGAACTGAAACATTGTGCAATCATCAGTGAACATCCCCACTTCTGACCTTATGATGGAAGGAAGGGCATTGATGAAGCAGCTGAAGATGGTTGGATCTAGGACACTACCCTGAGGAAATCCTGCAGTGATGTCCTGGAGCTGAGATGATGGTCTCCAGCAACCACAACCATCTTCCTTTGTGTTAGGTATGACTCCAACCAATGGAGAGTTTTCCCACTGATTCCCATGGACTTCATTAGAGCCTCTTGTTGCCACACTCAGTCAAATGTGGCCTGATGCCAAGGGCACTCACCCCACCTCTTGAATTCAGCTCTTTTGTCCAAGTTTAGATCAAGGCTGTAATAAGACCTGGAGCTGAGTGCCCCCAAGCTGAGCATCGGTGAGCAGGTTATTGCTGAGTAAGTGTTGCTTGGTAGCACTGCCAATGACACGTTCCATCACTTTGCTGATGATTGAGAGTAGACTGATGGGACTGTAATTGACCAGATTGGATTTGCCCTGCTTTTTGTGGACAGGACATATCTGGGCAATTTCCACATTGCCAGTTAGGTGCCAGCATTGTAACTATACTGGAACAGCTTGGCTAGGGGTGTAGCTCGTTCTGGAGCTCAAGTCTTCAGCACTACAGCCAGGATGATGTCAGGCCCCATAATCTTTGCTCTATCAAGTGCCTTCAGCTGTTTCTTGATATCACGTGGAGTGAATCGAATTGACCGAAGAGTGGCATCTGTGCTGCCGGGTATCTCAGGAGGAGGCTGAGGTGGATCACCCAGTCTGCAGTTCTGGCTGAAGATGGATGCAAATGTTTCAGCCTCATCTTTTGCACTGATCTGCTGGGCTCCCCCACCATTGAGGATGGGGACATTTGTAGAGCCTCCTCCTCCGGCTAGTTGCTAAATTGTCCACCACCATTCATGACTGGATGTGGCAGGCCTGCACAGCTTTGATCTGATCCATTATACAAACATACAAAAAAAATCAGAAATAGATCAGCTGGTCCATCAATTCTGTCCCATCCTGCATGGTATAATGTCCACACACCATCACACCCGATCTCCCCACAAACCCTGCTAACCTGACACATGCAGCCACACAATCACCTGAGAGAGGCCGAAGGGAAAAAAATGCCAGTTTAGGGGATAAAAAAACTAGGAAATTACTCTCCGACTCCTGAAGGTGTAGAAGTAAGCTCCAGGAGACCACGATGACTGAGTGATGTAGCCTCACCATCTACCTTCTATATTTAGATGTTTGCAAATTTCAGGAACATGTCCAGCTTCCATTTGCTTGCTGCAAATTTGACATCATTATACTTACCGTCATCATATTCCAGAGATCAATAACTCTCTGCATAAAAAGTACCTCCTAGCATCTAATCAAGTTCTGTATTTCCATGACTTAAACTTATGTCTCTGGCTGTTTCTGATCTATCTAGCTTATCCACTTGCATCAAGCTGAACCCTTTTATTACTTTAGAAGCCTCTATCATATCCCTTTATAGTCTATACTCTTCCAAAATAAAAGGCACCAATTTTCTTAGTCTGTTCTGATGAAAGGTCACAGACCTGAAATGTTAACTCTGCTTCTTTTTCCACATATGCTGCCTGACCTGCTGTGTATTTCCAGCACTTTCTGTTTTTATTTCAGATTTCCAGCATCTGCAGTATTTTGCTTCTATTTTAGAACCATAGAAAAGTTACAGCATAGAAAGAGGCCATTCAGCCCATCGTGTCTGTGCTGGCTGAAAACAACTAGCTGCCCAATCTAACCCCACCTTCCAGCACCTGGTCTGTAGTCTTGCAGGTTACAGCACTTCAGGTGCAGGTCCAGGTATCTTTTAAATGAATTGAGGGTTTCTACCTCCACCACTGATCCGGACAGTGAATTCCAGACACCCACCACCCTCTGGGTGAAAAAGGTTTTCCTCATGACCCCTCTAATCCTTCTACCAATCACCTTAAATCTGTGCCACCTGGTAATTGACCTCTCCATTTTAGTTCTCTTAGTCTGTCTTTTAACTGAGGGCCCCTAAAATAGGTACCAATCTAGTTGCCTCCTCTGAATCTTTTCCAGGGCTTCTATATAATCCCAATAGCCCTCAGGACATTTCACTCTGAGTGAGTGCAAAAATATGCCGATAGTTTCACAGTTCATCAGGTAGTTCTAGTTGAAAAGCCAAAACATAAGACTCCAAAAGTTCTTTACCAGTGTGATCGAGTCCTTGTGTACAGACTGCATTCTGTGCAGCTGACTTGTTGGGCACTATGACTTTGGGATTCAGAGCTTGTTTTTTTGAGACACACCCTGATCTGAAAATGAAATTAAAAGCTTCAAGGTTCTGGGAGGTCAGCACCAGTTTTCAAAAACAAACATAATAATAAAAGCAAAATACAGCAGATGCTGGAAGATGCTGGAAAAAAAACAATTTTTTTTTTTAACCAGATACATGTGATTGGAGCTTAGGTTTCAATTTACAAGAAGGCTCTGGAGTGTGTTGAAGCCAACTGCAAAGCTGGGAGTTATTGTTTCAAGAGACAAGCTGAGAGCTGCCGATCTTTGTGCTTCCAGAGAAGTCACAAGGAATTGAAACAGATTAGAAAGCAACAGGCTAGAATAGTTAATAGTTCTGATGAAGGGTTACTGACCTGAAATGCTGACTCTGCTTCTCTCTCCACAGATGCTGCCAGATCTGCTGCATATTTCCAGCATTTCTTGTTTTTAGTTCAGATTTCCAGCATCTGCAGTATTTTGCTTTTATATTAATATAGGCTAGAATAGTTGTTTTGACTTCAGGCAGAGGAGCGTGGACTGAGGGCTAACCATTGGTGAATGGCTTATGGCAGTTGTTTTCGGTGACTTAAAAAGTTATCAGTGGAACCATGCCATCAGGACGGTTATGGGCGAGGCTGAGGTTGTTCGAGAGGCAACAAGACCAAAACGTTAAAGGGAAGATTGCATCGCTCGCTCTCAATGGGACATCATTACTTCCGCATCTGCATCCTGGAGGACAGGACTTGGAAAACTATCTGAGGAGGTTTCTAATTTTGTTTTACTGTGGAACTATTCGGAGCCATCTTGATGATAAGTCTGTTCAAAGGATTGGTGAGGACTATCTTTGTTATATCTGCTAATTAACATGTAACTTTTAAAATATATATACATCGATCATGATTTAACTGTTGGTTCATGTTTAATTTATGTTGGTTTTGGTTTGAGTGTTAAAGTAAAATTTATAAAAGTGAAATCTTGTCCCTTTGGTTTTTGTTTCTTAAATTGGGGTCAGTCGATGGATTTGATTCTTTTGGTTTGTTGGTAGTCTCCATGGGGATCACAACAACCATCTTCAGTAATCAATCGTCTAAGTTTCTTCAAAACTTCAATATAGAAGTTTCACACCTCCAACAGTTACTGACAACAGGCCATTTATCTCATTCATTGTCTCCTTGGTGCATTGCAATCATAACCTTCAGGATGCAAGGCCACGGGCTATCATTGACCTAAATTTAAATGATCTCTATGGGATTACATAGTAGGATAGTGGGGATGCCCGAAGAATCATTGCAAAATGGACTGTGTTGATTTAGAAGTTGAAAATCAGCAGAAATGTCTCCTGCCCCAATTGAAATTCTATTGCATTACTGCACTGCCAAGAAAACACAGAAAATGATGAGTGAATTCAGGCCAAAATATCTGCTGGATAGGTATGAATGAAACTGTGAGGGAGCAGCACCATTGAGAAGGAGAAAAGATGTTCGAGGATGAAGAAGTGCTTAATGGTGTTAAAAGCAGCAAACATTTGAAGCAGTGCTTGAGAATACAATGCCTAATCATAGAATCATATAATGGATACAGCACAGAAGAAGGCCATTTGGTCCGTCAAGTCTATGCCAGCTCACCCTAACAGCTACTCAGCTAGTGCCACTGCCCCACCATCTCCCCTTAGCCCTGCAATTTTTTCTCTTCAGATGCTTATACAATTTCCTTTTGAAAGCCACATTTGAATCTGCCTCCACCAGCCTCTCAGGCAGTGCACTCCAGATCTTGTGGAGGATGCAGGGCTCCCGGCGCTGGGCCGAAACAACGGGGGGAGCACCGCCTCGGCCTTTTAGTGCCTTCCTTTTAAATGCAAGGATTCCGCCTTTAAGAGCTGCCAGCAATCATAGAGCTGGCAGCTCAGCATTATCAGCAGCGCCACTGAGAACAGTGGCCACTGTCAGTAATGCAGAGGCCTTGGACCCAGGCCCACCGCTGGAATCGTGAACCTCAGGTAAGTGAGGCCCTGGCAAGGGGTGTTGCGGGGCGGTCGTAAAGCCCTGTGGGAGGGGGGTCTTGGGAGGTACATTGTTTCCTGGCTGGGGCGTTCCATGGGCCACAGATTGCCCATGGAGGAGGAACACACCCCCCCCCAACCAAGCGTACAGGGAACACACCTCATTTTACAAGGCGCCATCCCCACGTGGTGGAGGTACCAGCGGCGGAGGGAAGAGGCCCTTAAGTGGCCATTAATAAGCCACTTAAGGGTCTCAATTGGCCTATGGGTAGGAAGGCTGTCGTTGACCTATCCCACCCCCAGCAGGATCGCTTGGCAACAGGGCGGCAATGGGCCTTCCGCCCCTGCCACCCGTCGCATGTCTATGGGACCTCACCTCCGACCTCACCTCGGGGGCACCCATTAATTCCAGCCCAGTATGTAAAAAAAGGTTTTCCTCATGTTGCCTTTGGTTCTTTTCCCAATCACCTTAAGTCTGTGTCCTCTGCCAAAGGGAACAGCTTCTCTCTATCTACTGTGTCTAGATCCTCATGATTTTGAACACCTTCATCAAATCTCCTTTCAACCTTATCTCCTCTACAGAGAACAACCCTAGCTTTTCCAATCTATCCACATAACTGAAGTCCCTTATCCCTGGAACCATTCTCGAAAATCTTTTCTGTACTCTCTTGAAAGCCTTCACATCGTTCCTAAAGTGTGGTGCTCAGAATTGAACACAATCCTCCAGTTGAGGCCGAACCAGTGTTTTCTAAATGTTCATCATAACTTCCTTGCTTTTGTATTTTATGCATCTGTTCATAAAGCCCAGGATCCCTTATACCTTTTAACCACTTTCTCAACATGCCCTGCCACCTTCAATGATTTGTGCATATATACCCCCAGGTCTCTCTATTCCTGCACCCCCTTTAGAATTGTACCCTTTAGTTTATATTGCCTCTCCCCATTCTTCCTACCAAAATGTATCACTTTGGACTTCTCTGCATTAAGTTTCATCTGCCATATGTCCTTCCATTCCACCAGCCTTTCTATGTCTTCTTGAAGTCTATCACTATCCTCCTTACAGTACACAGTACTTTAAAATTTGGTGTCATCTGTAAATTTTAAAAGTATGCCCCATCTACCCAAGACCAAGTCATTAACATATATTAAGAATATTAGTGGCCCTAGTACCGACTCTTGGGGAACCCCACGGGATACCTTCCTCCAGTCCGAAAAACAATTGTTTACCACTACTCTCTGTTTTCTGTCACTCAGTTAACTTTGTATCCATGCTGCTGCTGATCCCTTTATTTGACATGCTTCAACTTTTGCTGACAAGCCTATTATATGGCACTTTATCAAATCATAGAATTGTTCCAGTGCAGAAGGAGGCCATTCAGCGCATCGTGTCCGCACCGGCTCTCCAAAAGAGCAATTCATTCAATTCCACTTCCCTGCCATCTCCCCTTTTGGGAATCCATATAGACCACATAAACCATCTTACTCAAATAAGTCCTCTCATCAAAAACTCAATCAAGTTGGTTAAACACAATTTGCCTTTAACAAATCTGTGCTGGCCTTTCTTAATTAATCTACGCTTGTCCAAGTGACTGTTAATTTTGTCCCAGATTTTCTTTCCAGAAAGCTTTCCCACCGCCGAAGTTAAACTGATTGGCCTGTAGTTGCTGTGTTTATCTATGCACCCTTTTTTGAACAAGGGTGTAACATTTGCAGTTCTCCAGTTCTCTGGCCCCAACCCCATATCTAAGCAGGATTGGAAGATTATAGCCAGTACCTTCATAATTTCCACTTTTACTTCCCTCAATATCCTCGGATGCATCCCATTGGGTCCTGGTAACATCAATTTAAGTACAGCCAACCTTTCTAATGCTTCCTCTTTATCAATGTTTAGCCCATCCAGTATTTCAACTACCTTCTCTTTCACTATGACTCTGGCAGCTATTTATTCCTTGCTGAAGGCAAGTACTCATTTAGGTACCTCAGCCATGTCCTCTGCTTCCATGTGTAGATCTCTTTTTGGTCCCTAATCAGCCCCACACTTCCTCTTATTACCCTTTGACTATTTATATGCCTATAAGAAGACTTTTGGATTCCCTTTTATGTTCATACTCTGTCTTTGCCTCTCTGATTTCCTTTTTACTTCCTCTTCGAACTTTCATATTCGGCCTGGTCCTTATCTGTATTATCAGCCTGACATCTGTCATACACACCCTTTTATCTACTTCATCTTACTCTCCATCTCTTTCGTCATCCAGGGAGCTCTGGGAATGTACCTTGAATGTACCAAACCATCTCCTCTTTAAAGACACAATTTTTCCACTGCTATTTTTCCTGCCAATCTTTCATTCCAATTTACCCAGGACAGGTTCGTTCACAACCCACTGAAATTGGCCCTCCTCCTGAACATGCTTTAAAAACTCTTCCCTCTCTCTGCCCTTTACACTATTACTATCCCAGTCTATATTAGAATAAGTAAAGACCCCATTGTAACAATGCTCTAGTTTTTGTACCTCTCTGTAATTTCCTTGCAAATTTGTTCCTCTATACCTTTCCCACTAGTTGGTGGCCTATAGAATACCCCCAACAATGTAATGGTACCGCTATAGTTTCTTAGCCCCAAACAAATAGATTCTATCCTTGACCCCTCTAGGACATCCTCTCTCTCCAGCACTGTAATATTGTCCTAATCAATACTGCCGCACCTCTTCCTTTCCTTCCTATCTTTCCTGAACACTTTTTATACAGGAATATTTAGTACCCAGTCTTGCCCTTTTTTGAGCCAGGGCTCCATTAACGCTACATCATATTCCCATGTGCCTATTTGTGCTTGCAGCTCAAAAACTTTATGTACCATGCTTTGAGCGTTTACATAAATGTATTGTAAACCTGAATTAGATCTTACTGTATTCCCTCTTAGCTCGACACAATGTAATACCTTATCATTTCTTACTCTAGTGCTATCTGTCTCTACCAATTCTTTGTGCAGCTTATTTCTCCTTTCTCATGTACGTCCTAGTTCCCATGCCCCTGCCAAATTAGTTTAAACCCTCTCCCACAAAACTAGCAACCTCCACATGAGGATATTGGTCCAGACCCTGTTGAGGTGCAACCGCCCAGCCTCTACAGGTCCCACCTCCCACAGAACTGGTCCATTACCTCAGGAATCTAAAGCCCTCCGTCCTGTACCATCTGTCCAGCCACGTATTCATCTGCACTATCCCATTTCTATACTCATGAGCACATGGCACCAGGTGTTATCCAGAGATTACTGCCTTTGAGGTCCTGCTTCATAGTCTCTTTCCTAGCTCCCTAAAATCTGCCTCCAGGACCTCATCCCTCTTTCTATCTATGTTGTTGGTACCAATATGGACCACAACCTCTGGCTGTTCATCCTCTCCCTCAGAATGTTCTGCAGCTGCTCAGTGACATCCTGGACCCTGGCACCAGGGAGGCAACAAACCATCCTGGAATCACATCTGCAGCTTCAGAAATGCCTGTCTATTCTCCTAACAATAAAATTCCCCAAACACTATTGCTTTTCTGTCCTTCCACCTCAACCACCCCTCCACATACCCACCCCCCACCCCTGCACCTCCGCACAACTGAATCACCTGTGGAGCTGTGGACTTGGCTCTGGCTGTACTCCCCAGAGGAACCATCACTGGTTGGAAGGGATTACTACCTGCCTGGTCCTCCTTGACTGTGTGGCAGTTAACAATTCCGTCTCTATCTGAACACTCTTAAGCTCCAGGGTGATCACTTGTAGAAATGTGTTATCCATGTAGCTGTCACCCTCATGGATTCACCCCAGTGACTCCAGCTGCTGCTCATGCTCCGAAATCTGGAGCTCAATCTCCTCCAGCTGACAACACTTCTTGCACATATGGTTGGCTAGGACACAAGAAGCATCTGAGCATTCCCACATGGCACATGATGTGCATTTTATGGGACTGAGGTGCCCTGCCATGCCTCTATTTAATAGAGTATTTATTAAATTAAGATCAATAAACGCAAGACCTAAATAAACACTCACCATCTACTCACCAATCAGCTCGTTCCCTTGTGCTGACATCACTCTATTTTATACAGAGGTTAACTTAAATGTTTTTACTTAGCTCTTATTATTTATATATCTCTTATATGATAAATTATATTTTATACATTGTATATTGGTTAAGTTAAAGTTTATGTATGTTATCAAACTGGCTTACTTTTAATTTTTATACTAATTATTTGATCTAGCTTATTTTACAGTTGATTAAATTAAATTTAAATTATATTAAATTAAATGTTTATCAGTCGCGCACTCATATGTGCCTCCTTGTGCTGTGATGTCATTGTGCAATTGTTTTTCCTCCTTCCTGTTGCTTCATCGACTCACCATCAACCTCACCCTTTATGCTTTTCCAATCCGCTCTCGGCCTCGCCCTCTATGCTGTTCCGCTCCACCCTCATTCTCGCCCTTTATGCTGCTCCACTCTGCTCTTGGCCTTTCCCTTAATACTCAATAGACATTGTGAACACTGATGGGCCAAACAATCTTCCTTTCATCTATTTGTGTATATGCTTAAACTGGCTAACCCAGATTTGGTGATGGACAACCATAATCAGTCACACAATACGTGCATTCTAGTTTACAGCCAATGGATTAGAGATTATGGGCTGAATTTTGTGGTGCCGGCAAAAAGGTGGGGAGAATCCTGCCTCGGCCATTTGGAGCCCCCCGAGCGTGATTCTATGGCACCCTGGCAATTAAAAGCCCGGCACCGGGATCTTTGTCTCTTTAAAGATAAGGATCCTGCCTCTAAGAGCTGCTGGCCAATCACAGATCAGTAGTGTTGTCAGTGCCACCAGGAACAGTGGCAACTGCTGGTACTGCAGAGGCCTTGGACCCAGGCCCAGCTCTGGAACTCATGGTCTCCAGGTAAGTGAGGCAGAGTTGCTGGGGTGGGGCCAGTCCGGTAGCCTCATCGATTGGGAGGGGGAGGGGTCATTGAGTACAGGGGGAAGGGTGTCCAACAAGGTGAGTTGTTTGCTGGTGGGATCCCTCCACCCCCGCCTCCCATGCCTGCAAGGAGGTCACTTCATTTTACTGGGCAGTCTTCCCACGTGGCAGAGGTCTACTTAATGCCAGCGTCAGGAAGAGTCCCTGAAGTGACTGTTCATAGGCCTCTTAAGGGCCTCAATTGGCCTCTGGGCGGGAAGGCCATCTTTGGCCTATCCCACCCCCGACTAAATTGCGGTGCGATGGGAAGGTGATGGGCCCTCCGCCTCCCCCTCCCCCAAGGCAATTCTATGGGAACCCAGTCTCCTAGCCTGTGTGCGGCAGAAGCCCATAAAATTCAGCTTTATGTGTACTGGGGTAGAGATGGGAATGGAAGATTGATCAGGAACTGGCAAAAAATTCCAGTATCTAAAACAGAGCTAAGGGGCAGGATTTTTAGGTCCCATTGGGGGCAGGGTCGGAGGCGAGTGGATGATGAAAATATCGGTATAGGCTGGCTTGCCGGTTTCCCACTGCTGTTCCCACCACCAGCAAATTTCACTAGGGTAGGGGGAGGCTGGCCCTGAGAACCTGCCTGATCCATTTTTAAGTGCAATTAAGGTTGCTAAAGAGCTCATTGAGAACTTATTGAGGGACATGTTGAGATTTTGGTGGGGGTGCATGGGTGCACATTGGGTTAGGGGCAGACCAGATGCATGAAGACAGGTACATAGCGAGGAACCAGTCATGGCCACCCCAACAAATTTGGTGGGCGCATAAAAGAGAGAAGAGCTCAGAGGGTGAGCACACAGGTGCAAGCGGGTCAGCAAAGATTGTCTGGAGAGTGGTCACCAAGCGCATGGGCAGCGTAGGAGTCATCACCCTGCTGGCATTGCGGGGCATAAGAGGAGGGGGCAAGGCTTCCAGATGCAATTGGGAGGCTGCCTGAGCACAAGGAAGGCAGTTGCTGGCAATGGGAGCACAACTCAGAATTCAGGTCCGGGGCAATGAGGAGCACCATCCTCAGCAGGAAGGGCTTCAGAAAGGCAGAGGAGTGGAACAAGGGGCACGAAGGCCACAGAGACCATACCCTCAGCATAGGCTGAACTGCTGAAGACGGAGCTACCGGGACATGTCAGAGAATCAGTGCCACAGGAGACTGTGACTCTCCAATTAGATGGTCACAGAGATTTGTGGCCTCGTGGCGGAAGATCTCACTCCTTGCAGCACTGCTCACCATGCCCTGCCAGTAGCCGTCAAAGTCACTGTGGCCATGAATTTCTTCACTTGTGGCTCCTTCCAAGGATCAGCTGCGGACCTTGGTGGCATCTCGCAAATGACTGCACAGCACTGCATTTTGCAGTAAAACAAGAAATGCTGGAAATACTCAGCAGGTCTGGCAGCATCTGTGGAGAGAGTAGCAGAGTTAACGTTTCAGGTCAGTGACCCTTCTTCAGAACTGGTTCTTCCGAGGCCCAGCATCTGCGTCAAGCTGAGCAGGGCTATGTCCGCCTTCCATCCTCTGAGGGGAATGCCCACAGCTGCCTCTTTCACTTCCTGCTGCACACTTGTGATGTTCTCATCACCCAATGCCACCCTATTATATGCATGCGAGAACCCACCGAGGTGGTTGTATCTGCGCTGGTGGAGAGTGCGCTTGTAAGGTGTGATGATGCTTGCTTTGAGGTCTGCTCTGGCAGTGCTTGGTCCGGTGGTGGTGCAGGAATCGGTCTTTGTGCCTTAACGTCAGAACCTGAGGAAAACACCAGAAGAGATCATGTGAACGAGCATTTGAGAGCAGAAGCCTCTGCAGTGCTGAGAGTTGCCACTGCAGCTCAGTCTTTGGTATGCTGTCTGATGGTGCAATGCACCCCCTCAATGTACACATTCCAGTTTCTATTCACCCTCCACACCAAGAATGCTCATCTCGCCTCCCCAACTTGCTTGCGGTCAGCAACCTTGGCGATCTCCATCTTCCAATGTGGTGACGTTGTATAGGAAGGGAACCCCTCTTCCAGCCTGGGCCCTTTTGCAGGCAGTCTGAGCCTGTTTCTCCTGCAAGGACAAAAGAGAGAGAGATAAGGCACGACTGGCCTTTATGGCCAAAGCCAAATTTTCATAAGAAGCTGCATACATCAGTGCTGGCAGGTCCTCAACAACACTATGGCTCTCAGTCTTGCTGAGGGGGTCAGTAAGTGCCCTGGACACAAACTCCTCCCAAGTTCAGGAGCAGCATGTGCCCTCAGGCTCCTCAGCTGGGGTGTCTACTGCAGGTTGAATACCCAGAAGCCTGGCCTTGCCAGAGTGAATAACGTCATTGAACATCTTCCTGCACTGGACCCAGTTCCACCGGACCATACTCTGTCTGCTCACGGTTTCCATTAGCTCAATCCAGGCCTGCTGGGTCTGGGAGGATAGCCTTCTCCTGCAACCATCTGGAAAGACGACCTCCCTCCTCTCCCTCACTGCCTGAGGTGGACCTCCAGGTCGGCATCCACAAAGCGAGGGGCAGCCCTCTGCCTTTCCTACTCCATGTATAAACCAGCAAGTAAATCTCTAAAACGGTAGTCACAGTAATGGCTGCCAAGGTGGCTTTAAATCAGGCCTGCTTTCTTTCAGTCCTGCCTCCGTTCCCGCCCCTGCGGCTGCTAATTTTCTGTCCAGCCTGCCCTACAGCCAATTAACAGACACCCCACCCCCCAGCCCGGGAAGATCAGGGCTTGTAATTGCTCATCCCGGGGGTGGGATCAGGACCCAGAAACAGTCGTAACATCTGATTCCTCCCCAGGGAGGAAAATTAGACACCAGGTGTTGAATTGATGATGAGGCCTCATAGTTGCAGGCTGGAGGCTGGGGAGATAGAATTTAAGAGAGAATTTATATGGGAATTTAAGTGTAGTTTTTCCAGGAATGAAAGGAGAAACTAGAGAGGATTGAGGCAGGCAGCATTTTGTGCAGGAGGAAAGAAACAAATTGATATGTAGGTAGCATCGTTGGAGCTGGATGATAAGATCAAAGGGGCGACATTGTAAGAGTCTGCTTCAATATCAATCTTGATGGATTTTCAACAGCCTAATAACAACAATAGTGAGGATGGATTCATTGCATAGTTCTCTAAAGTAGAGTTAATCCCCTTGCTGGAACATGTGTAGGTTGTGGAAAATTGTGATTTGTCCAATGCAATTTCTTCAAGCTTTTCTGTGACCCCCAACAACCACAAGGGTCAAAATCATGAGGCATAGAATCATAGAATGATACAGCACTGAAGGAGGCCATTCAGTCCATTGTCTTTGTGCTGGCTCGTTGAAAAAGCAATCCCATTTGTGCCACTTCCTGCTCTTTCCTCATAGCCTGCACATTTTTCCCCTTTCTGTATTTATACATGTATTTGTTTTACGTAATTATTGAATCTGCTTCTGCCATCCTTTCAAGCAGTGCATTCCACATCATAACAACAGCCTGCGTAAAAAGATATCTCCTTATCTTGCTTTTGGTTCTTTTGCCAATTGACTAGGAGCTAGCACTGGGAACAGTTTCTCCTTCTTTACTCTATCAAAACCATTAATGACTTTGAACACTTCAATTAAATATCCCTTGACCTACGATCCTCTAAGGAGAACAATCTCAGCTTCTCCAGTCTCTCCATGCAACTGAATTCCCTCATCCATGATATCATACAAGTTAAACTCCTTGGTGTCCTTTCAAGGTCCGTGACACCCTTCCTGAAGTGTGATGCCCAAATTGGAAACAATACTCCAGATAAGGCCCAAACAGAGATTTGTAAAGGTTTAGTATGACTTCCTTGCTTTTGTATTCAATATCTTTCTATATTTTTTTTATTTGGTCCTGGGATGTGGGTGTGCTGGCTAGGACTGCATTTATTGCCCATCCTTAATTGCCCTTGAGAAGCTGGTGGTGTCTTCTTGAACGACTGCAATCCATGTGGTATAGGTATATAATACTATTTATAGATTTATAGAAGACTTTGGGTTCCCTTTTATGTTAACTTTGAATCTATTCCAATGTACTCACTTTGCCCCTCTTATTTCCTTTTTCAGTTCTTCTCTGTACTTTCTATATTTTTTTTATTCGTTCCTGGGATGTGGGTTTGCTGGCTAGGACTGCATTTATTGCCCATCCTTAATTGCCCTTGAGAAGGTGGTGGTGAGTTGCCTTCTTGAACCACTGCAGTCCATGTGGGGTAGGTACACCAACAGTGCTGTTAGAAAGGGAGTTCCAGGATTTTGACCCAACGACAGTGAAGGAACGGTGATATAGTTCCAAGTCCAGATGGTGTGTGGCTTGGAGGGGGTCTTGCAGGTGGTGGTCTTCCCATGCAACTGCTGCCCTTGTCCTTCTAGGTGGTAAAGATCGCAGGTTTGGAAGGTGCTGTCTAAGGAGCCTTGGTGAGTTGCAGCAGTGCATCTTGTAGCTGGTACACACTGCTGCCACTGTGCGTTGGTGGTGGAGGGCGTGAATGTTTGTGGATAGGGTGTCAATCAAGCGGGCTGCTTTGTCCAGGATAGTGTCGAGCGTGTTGAGTGTTGTTTTTAGCTGCGCCCATCCAGGCAAGTGGAGAGTATTCCATCACACTCCTGACTTGTGCCTTGTAGATGGTGGACAGGCTTAGGGGAGTCAGGAGGTGAGTTACTCACTGCAGGATTCCTAGCCTCTGACCTGTTCTTGTAGCCATGGTATTTATATGGCTACTCCAGTTCAATTTCTGGTCAATGGTAACCCCCCCAAGGATGTTGATAGTGGGGGATTCAGTGATCGTAATGCCATTGAATGTCAACAGGAGATGGTTAGATTCTCTCCTGCTGGAGATGGTCATTGCCTGGCACCTGTGTGGCGCGAATGTTACTTGCCATTGATGAAGTAGCTGAAGATGGTTGGGCCTAGGACACTACCCTCAGGGACTCCTGCAGTGATGACCAGGAGCTGAGACGATTGACCTCCAACAACCACAACCATCTTCCTTTGTGCTAGGTACAACTCCAACCAGCGGAGAGTTTTCCCCTGATTCCCATTAACTCCAGTTTTGCTAGGGCTTCTCGATGCCACACTCGGTCAAATGCTGCCTTGATGTCAAGGGCAATCACTCTCACCTCTCCTTGAGTTCAGCCCTTTTGTCCATGTTTGAAGCAAGGCTGTAATGAGGTCTGGAGCTGAGTGGTCCTGGAGGAATCCAAACTGAGCGTCACTGAGCAGGTTATTGCTGACCAAGTGCCGCTTGATGGCACTGTTGATGACACCTTCCATCACTTTACTGATGTTTGAGAGTAGACTGATGGGGTGATATTTGGCCGGGTTGGACTTGTCCTGCTGTTTGTGTACAGGACATATCTGGGCAATTTTCCACATTGCCAGGTAAATGCCACTGTTGTAGCTGTACTGGAACAGCTTGACTAGAGGTGCGGCAAGTTCTGGAGCACAGGCCTTCAGTACTATTGCCGGAATGTTGTCAGGGCCCATAGCCTTTGCAGTATCCAGTGCCTTCAGTCGTTTCTTGATATCACGCGGAGTGAATTGAATTGGCTGATGACTGGCATCTGTGATGCTGGGGACTTCAGGAGGAAGCTGAGATGGATTATCCACTCGGCACTTCTGTTTGAAGATTGTTGCAGATGTTTCAACCTTATCTTTTACACTGATGTGCTGTGCTCCCCAATCCTTGAGGATGGGGATATTTGTGGAGTCACCTCCTCCAGTTAGCTGTTTAATTGTTCACCACCATTCACGACTGGATGTGGCAGGACTGCAGAGCTTAGATGTAATCAGTTGTTCTGGGATTGCTTAGCTCTGTCTATTGCATGCTGCTTGCGCTGTTCGGCATGCAGATAGTCTTGTGTTGTAGACTCCCCGGGTTGACACCTCATTTTGAAGTATGCCTGATGCTGCTCCTGGCATGCCCTCCTGCACTCTACATTAAATCAGGGTTGGTCCCCCGGCATGATGGTAATGATAGAGTGGGGAATATTTCGGGCCTTGAGGTTACAGATTCTGTCAATTCTGCTGCTGCTGATGGCCCACAGCGCCTCGTGGATGCCCAGTTTTGCATTGCTAGATCTGTTCGAAATCTATCCCATTTAGCACGGTGGTAGTGCCACCCAACACAATGGAGGGTATCCTCAATGTGAAGACAGGACTTTGTCTCCACAAGGACTGTACGGTGGTCACACCTACCAATACTGTCATGGACAGATGCATCTGTGGCAGGCAGATTGGTGAGGACGAGCTCAAGTATATTTTTCCTTCTTGTTGGTCCCCTCACCACCTGCCGCATACCCAGTCTAGCAGCTATGTCCTGTAGGACTCGGCCAGCTCAGTCAGTAGTGGGGCTACTGAGCCACTCTTGGTGATGGACATTGAAGTCCACCACCCAGAGTGCATTCTTTGCCCTTGCCACCCTCAGTAATTCTTTTCAGTGCTGTTCAACATGGAGGAGTACTGCTGAGGAGGGGCAGTAGGTGGTAATCAGCAGGAGGTTTCCTTGCCCATATTTGACCTGATGCCATGAGACTTAATGTGGTCTGGAGCCGATGTTGAGGACTCTCAGGGAAACTCCCTGCTGACTGTATACCAGCATGCCGCCACCTCTGCTGGGTCTGTCCTGCCGGTGGGACAGGACATACCTGGGGATGGTGATGGCAGTGACTGGAACATTGTCAGATATGATTTGGTGAGTATGACTATGTCAGGCTGTTGCTTGACTAGTCTGTGGGATTGCTCTCCCAACTTTGGCACAAGCCCCCAGAATAAGGAAGACTTTGCATGGTCGACAGGGCTGGGTTTGCAGTTGTCGTTTCCGGTGCCTAGATTGATGCGGGTGGTCCGTCCGGTTTCATTCCTCATTGACTTCGTAGTGGTTAGATACAACTGAGTGGCTTGTTCGGCCATTTCAGAGGGCATGTAAGAGTCAACCACATTGCTGTGGCTCTGGAGTTATACGTAGGCCAGACCAGGTAAGGACAGCAGATTTCCTTCCCTGAAGGACATTAGTGAACCAAATGGGCTTTTACAGCAATTGACAGTGGTTTCATGGCCATCATTAAACTAGCTTTTCTTTCAATTCCAGATCTTTTGTTAATTGAATTCAAATTCCACCATCTCCTGTGGTGGGATTCAAACTCATGTCCCCAGAGCAATACCCTGGGTCTCTGGGTTAGTAGTCCAGTGACAATACCACTACGCCACTGCCTCCCCTAACAGCTTGGTTCCCTATTGTATTATGAACCCAACATTTATCAAAAGTCTCCTTTTTCTGTTTCATTTTAATTTCTATATCTTTAGTCATCCAGAGAGCTCTAGCTTTGGATGTCCTTCCTTTTTCCCTTGTGAGGATGTGTCAAATTTCCTCTTTGTAGGCCTCTCATTGCTCATTTACTGTTTTACCTTGCCAATCTTTGATTCCAAACCAACTGGGCCAGATCCCCTTTCAACTCACTGAAATTAGCCCTCCTCCAGCTAAGTATTTTCACATTGGATTCTTCCTTTTCCTTCTCCATATATACCATAAACCTAATGATCTTGTGATTCCCTCCCACTGAAACATACTCCATTTCCCCCACTTCAATTCCCAGAACTAGATACCACACTGCTTCCTTCCTCATTGGGCTGGAAATACACTGATCAAGAAAGTTCACTGGCACACATTTCAGGAATTCCTCACCCTCGTTGCCCTTTACACTATTGTTTTCCCAGTCTATGTTAGGATAATTGAAGTACCCGATTATCACTACTCTAAAGATCTTACCTGCAAATTCACTGCTCTATCTCTGTCCTGCTATTTGGTGGCCTATTGTGTAGATCCAGCTGTGTGATAGCTCCAGTATTGTTCCTTAATTCTAACCAAGTAGCTTCTGTATTTGAACCCTCTACATCACTTTATTTAGAAGGGAAAGAGAAAACTGTCAGGGATATTACTTCTGCACAAATATATATCTGGCATTTTGAAGCCCAGTTATAGCGTGGTGTGGTGACAGCTGTAGCACAGTCCGCAGATCAATTGGTCCTGCTTAAGGAGGAAACATGATGGTATGGGGCAGCAGTGGGCGATGCAAAAGGGTGAGAAACAGGAATTAATTTCCCTTGGACCAGATGGATAGTATGACTAATTTGGCACTGAGATGTGTTAGAGTTAATAAAGCAGTAGGTCTATACATCATCACGATTGGAAAGGCAGAAAAAATATTTCATAATATGAAATGGAATCAAATTGTTACTGAACCTATAAAAATTTGCAGAGCTACAGGAAAAGGACAGGGGAGTGTGACTAGCTGAATGCTTTTGCAAAAAGCCGGTATGGGCACAATGTGCCAAATAGCCTCCTCTGTGCTGTAACCATTCTATGATTCTAATCCATAATAAAAAATTAACAACTTTCTAGGTAAAAATGGACATATTAAGTATTATTTTGAATGGATAAAACCTTTATTGAACAGGAATATATACAATGGAAATGTACTCAACTCATTTCTTGCATTGCTAGAATCTGTTGTTGCACAAGTACTGAAGTTATGTACAACTTTTCCAAGTTTCAAAAGGGATTTCCTTCATTTTACAAAGTGTTGTGGGCTTGCTAACATGTATGTGCTCCATCATTTAAATGCACTGGAACAAATTATGAATGGGTTATGATGTGGAGAGCAGATGTGCTTGTGGGACAACAGGTGGGCTTTCGCAGCTTCTCTGAAGTCAGCTAAATAGTATATCATTGATAGCAAAAACTATCTAAATGAAAGACAAAGATTTTGACTCTAACAGGTCTCAACGTGTTTGCTGCTACACTAGACACCATTCAGAGTTGAGCATGACTTTTTGACTTACCCTGCAATCAAGTGACTAACTTGATTGAGGATAGCTTGTGATCTGATCAGTCCTGAATTACCTTTAAGGCCTTCAAAGTTATTTGTCATTTATTGTAAATATTTCACATTTCTCTTAATACTGAAATTGCTTTTAACTGGTAGTCAATTTTTCGTAAAGCACAATTTTGCACTGTCATCTTTGTGAAAGTTTAAATATGCTCGGTTGCATTAAAAATAATGTACAGATGAATAACCAATCAATAATATTGTTTAAGTGTTAAATAACCACCTATAGAGTATAAATATATGGTCGTAGAGTGGGTGGAGTGCATAATTTCCAGACAAAATGGCGGAAGAATGCAAATATCATGGATCTTGATGAAGTTCTGCAGCAGAAAATGCAGTGACATAGCAAAAGCTCTTATGTTGAGGATGATATAGCAATATAGCATTGGTGGACAATTGAACAACTGACAGAAGGAAGAGGCTCCACAAACATCCCCATCCTCAACGATGGGGGAGCCCAACACATCAGTGCAAAAGACAAGGCTGAAGCATTTGCATTCATCTTCAGCCAGAAGTGCCGAAGGCACTGGATACTGCAAAGGCTATGGGCCCTAACAACATTCCGGCAATAGTACTGAAGGCTTGTGTTCCAGAACTTGCCGCGCCCCTAGCCAAGCTGTTCCAGTACAGTGACAACACTGGCATCCACCCAGCAATGTGGAAAATTGCCCAGGTATGTCCTGTACACAAAAAGCAGGACAAATCCAACTCGGCCAATTACCTCCCTATCAGCCTACTCCCGATCATCAGCAAAGTGATGGAAGGTGTCGTTGACAATGCTCTCAGGTGGCTCTTGCTCAGCAATAACCTGCTCACTGACGCTCAGTTTGAGTTCTGCCAGGGCCACTCAGCTCCAGACCTCATTACAGCCTTTGTCCAAAAAACATAGACAAAAGAGTTGAACTCCAGAGGTGAGATGAGAGTGACATCAAGGCAGCATTTGACCCAGTATGGCATCAAGGAGCCCTAGTAAAACTGGAGTCAATGGGAATTAGAGGGAATCTCTCCACTGGTTGGAGTCATACCTAGCACAAAAGAAGATGGTTGTGGTTGTTGGAGGTCAATCATCACTGCAGGAGTTCCTGACGGTAGTGTCCTAGGCCCAACCATCTTCAGCTGCTTCATCAATGACCTTCCCTCCATCATAAGGTCAGAAGTGGGGACGTTCGTTGATGATTGCACAATGTTCAGCACCATTCGCGACTCCTCAGATACTACAGCAGCCCATGTCCATATGCAGCAAGACCGGGACAACATCCAGGCTTGGGCTGATAACTGGCAAGTAACATTCACACCACACAAGTGCCAGGCAATGACCATTTCAAACAAGAGAGAATCTAACCATCTTCCCTTCATGTTCAATGGCATTACCATCACTGAATCCCCGATTATCAACATCCTGGGGGTTACCATTGACCAGAAACTGAGCTGGACCAGTCACATAAATGCTGCGGCTACAAAAGCAGGCCAGAGGCTGGGAATTCTGTGGCGAGTAACTTACCTCCTGCCACCCCAATGCATGCCTACCATCTACAAGGCACAAATCAGGAGTGTGATGGAATACTCTCAAATTGCCTGGATGGGTGCAGCTCCAACAACACTCAAGAGGCTTGACACCATCCAGGACAAAGCAGCCCGTTGGATTGGCACCCCATCCACCACCTTCAACCTTCACTTCCTCCAGCACCGACGCACAGTGGCAGCAGTGTGTGCCATCTGCAAGATGCACTGCAGCAACTCACCAAGGTTCCTTCAACAGCACCTTCCAAGCCCACAATCTCTACCACCTAGAAGGACAAGGGCAGCAGATGCATGGGAACACCACCACCTGCAAGATCCCCTCCAAGCCACACACTATCCTGACTTGGAACTATATCGCCATTCCTTCACTGTCGCTGGGTCAAAATCCTGGAACTCCCTTCCTAACTGCACTGTTGGTGTACCTACAAACCTAAGGACTCCAGCGATTCAAGAAGGCAGCTCACCACCACCTTCTCAAGGTCAGTTAGAGATGGGCAATAAATGTTGTCCCAGTCAGTGACGCCCACATCCCAGAAACGAATAAAAATAAATGCTTAAGAGACAAAGGTGCAGGTGGTGAGCAGAGTGCCATAAATATAAATCACTTATTGGTTATGATGTCACTTGAACTGATTCAGTGCTCTTTAATTCAGTGTAAGTCCTCCAATGCAGCAGCTATGTTGTTCTTCCCTCACGTGCATACAGGTTTTAATCCATTGGGCTGCTTTCCAGTTGGATCCCAGGATTCACCTTCCTTTACAGTTAAGTTCTCTTTCCTAGATAAACTTCAACAATCTGGTGTCATGTTAGAGGCACGATGAATGGTTGAAGATGATCTGTACTGAATTGAGAGACAGATGGCTGATTAAAGCATTGAAGTTATGATCAGACAGTCTTTTAATTAGACCCAGATCCCCTATTGAATATTGAATCATTTATTAAGATCATTATTAGATAAAACCTATGTGATCATTTTTGTAATTAAAGATGCTTTATACAACTGTGAGACCTTAATATGGATCAGAGTCCACTTGTTAATATAAGTGAAATTGATTTAATTAACTAATTGGAATTTTATATCCTCTTGTCCAGTACATTTCCAATGTGTTCATCTGTCTGGATGGTTTTTGGAGGCTCATGGTGGCCACTAGGAACATCTTGTTGGATCTTTGGCACTAACTTCAGCTCCCAAAGCAATATCCAACAGAAATTGGAATTCTTATCCCGTGCCTTGCTCAGTTTGTTAAACTGTTCCCTCAATATATTTTTTAATAAACTTTTTTGTGCAAAATTTGGAAGTGATTATTTTTCAATTTGCTCCTTTGCAGATTGCAGGACATAGACTCCACTGAAATGGGAAGCTGATGATCACAGACTTCACTTTGCCCTCTACCAATAGCACTCTGTGATCAAGCATTAAGGATTGATATAACTGGACCCCCAGTAACATTTTTGCAGATTTTTCTCACCTTGTAATGATTGAACAAACTCACTCAAAACAAATTCACTTACACAGAGTTAAAATCAGGCCCTATTCCTCTGCTAAGTGTGGGGCCTGACAACAGATACAAGATCAGTAGCTCACTAATTAGAATGAACAATAGTGTAAATGTCACTAAAGACTGGAGAGGGGGATTTTAAGTCCCAAGCAAAAAGCAGGGTTGAGGTGCCAGACTTAGGAACATAGGAACATAGAAGCAGGAGTAGGCCATTCAGCCCATTGACCCTGCTCCACCATTCAATACGATCATGGCTGATCATCCACTTCAATGCTTTTTTCCCACACCATCCCCATATTCCTTTATGTCATTGGTATTTAGAAATCTGTCAATCTCTGCTTCCACAGCCCTATGAGGTAGAGAATTCCAAAGATTCACAACCCTGTGAGTAAAGAAATTTCTCCTTATCTCGGTCCTAAGTGGCTTCCCCCTTATTTTGAAATTGTGTCCCCTGGTTCTAGACTCCCCAACCAGGGGAAACATCTCAGCTGCATCTACCCTGTCTATCCCTTTAAGTATTTTGTAGATTTCAATGTGATCACATCTCATTCTTCGAAACTAAAGAATACTGGCCCAGTTTCCTTGATCTCTCTTCATAGGACAGTCCCACCATCCCGGGAACAAGTCTGGTGAACCTTCGTTGCACTCCCTCTATGGTAATAATCTCCTTCCTGAGGTAAGGAGACCAAAACTGCATACAGTACTGCAGTACTTTCAATAATTTCAGAGCATGACTGGCCCTTTTTTTTATTTTAATTTTTTAATTTTTTAATAGTTTGTTTCATCTTTCATTTTTTTTTATCCTGTGCCTGCCCACTGTTTCTTTCATACCGTTCTTTTGGCTAGGGCTGTTCATTATTCTGTTATTTAACACCTTCTCTGCACTTACGCTTTGTCTTTCACCACACCATAAGCACACTCTTTGCCTTTGCTCCATGACCTCCTTGTCAGTTAATCTCTCTGACCTACTGTCCCATCAACACCTTCCCTTTTGTTCTCTTTTCCCCCACCCCCGCTTTAATGGCTTAAAACCTATTACATTTCTAATCTTTGAGTTCTAATGAAAGGTCACTGACCTGAAATGTTAACTCTGCTTCTCTCTCCACAGATGCTGCTAGACCTGCTGAGTATTTCCAGCACTTTTTGTTTTTGTTACACTACTCCAGGTATGGTTTAACCAAGGTTCGATACAATTGAAGCAAGACTTCACTACTCCTGGACTTAATTCCTCTTGCGATATAGGCTACCATACCATTAGCCTTCCTAATTGCTTGCTGCACCTGCATGTTAGCTTTCAGTGACTTATTGACGAGGACACCCAGGTCCCTTTGAACATCTACACTTTATAATCTCTTAGCATTTAAGAAATACCCTGCACATCTATTCCTCCTACCCAAGCACTGATCCCTGATGTACCCCACTAGTCACAGCCTGCCAACGTGAGAATGACCCGTTTGTTCCTACTCTTGATTTTCTGCCTGTTAACCTATCCCACATGCTTTAATTTTGCTAACCAACCTGCTGTGGGGGACTTTATCAAAAACCTTCTGAAAATCCAAGTATACCACATCCACCAATTCTCCTTTATCAATTCTGTTAGTAACATCCTCAAAAAACTCCAACAGGTTTGTCAAACATGATTTCCCATTCATAAATCCATGTTGACTCTGCCCAATCAGATCATTATTATCCAAGTGTCCATTTATCACATCCTTTAGAACAGATTCTAGCATTTTCCCTACTACCGATGTAAGGCTAACAGGTGTGTAATTCCTTGTTTTCTCTTTTCCTCCCTTCTTAAATAGTGGGGTGACATTTGCTACCTTCCAATCTGCAGGAACTATTCCAGAATCTATAGAATTTTGGAAGATGATCACCAATGCATCCACGATCTCCATAGCTACCTCTTTCAATACTCTGGGATGTAGAATATCAGGTCCCAGGGACTTATCAACCTTCAGCCACATTAATTTCTCCAATACAACCTTCTTACTAATACTAATTTCCATCAATTCCTCATTCTCCCTAATCCCTAGGATCTCTAATTCTGGGAGATTTCTTGTATCTTCCTCACTGAAGACAGACATGAAGTAATCATTTAGCTTCTCTGCCATTCATGGAATGACAATATAAAATAAAGGGTACAATTCTAAAGGGGCTGCAGGAGCAGAGGGATCCAGGTGTATAAGTGCATATATCATTCAAGGTGGCAGGGCAGTTGAGAGAGTGGTTAATAAAGCATACAGTATCCTGGGCTTTATTAATAGGGGCATTGAGTACAAGAGCAAAGAAGTTATGTTGAACTTGTACAAGACACTAGTTCAGCCTCAGCTGGGGTATTGCATCCAGTTCTGGGTACCGCACTTTGGGAAAGACGTGAGGGCATTGGAGAGAGTGCAGAAAAGATTCACGAGAATGGTTTCAGAGATGAGGAACTTCAGTTATGAAGATAGATTGGAGAAGTTAGGACTGTTTTCATTGGAGAAGAAAAGGCTGTGAGGTGATTTGATAGAGGTATTCAAAATTATGAGGGGTCTGGACAGAGTAGATAGAGAGAAACTGTTCCCACTTGTGAAAGGATCGAGAATGAGAAGGCACAGATTTGAAGTATTTGGTAAGAGAAGCAAAAATGAAATGAGGAAAAGACTTTATCATGCAGACAGTGGTTTAGGTCTGAAATGCACTGCGTGAGAGTGTGGTGGAGGCAGGTTCAATTGAAGAATTCAAAAGGGAATTAGACTGTTATATGAAAAGGAAGAATGTGCAGGGTTATGGGGAGAAGGCAGGGGGAATTGAACTGAGTGAATTGTTCTTGGAGATGATGGGCCGAATGGCCTCCTTCTGCACTGTAACAATTCTGCAATTCTGTGATTTCTCTATTCCCCATTATAAATTCTCCTGACTCTGCCTGTAATGGACCCACATTTGTCTTAGCCAATGTTTCCTTTTTATGTACATATAGAAGCTTTTACAGTCTGTCTTTATGTTTTTTACATTCATCGTCTATTCTCCCTTTCTTTATCAGTTTCTTGGTCCTCCTTTACTGTATTCTAAAATCCTCCCAATCCTTAGATATACTATTACGTCTGGCAATTTTATAGGCCTTTTCTTTTCATCTTACACAATCCTTAACTTCCTTTGTTAGCCACTTAAAGTTGGTGGCAAACCCGCTTCCACCTAGCCCGAGGATCTGTCCTGTATTTTACAGGTCCCCAGGCTTTAATTGCTTCCATCTACACTGCTTACAATGCTGCCTGTCTTTGCGTCATTAGCAAATTTGGATATGTGGCTTCCTATCACATTGTCTAAGTCATTAATGAACATAACTAATAGTTGAGGTCCCAACACAGACCCTTGCAGGACATGATGAGTTACATCCTGCCAATTAGAGTACCTGCCATTACCTCTACTCTCTGTCTCCTTCGGCTCAACCAATTTTCTAACCAGGTCAATAATTTGCCTTCAATTCTATGAGTTTCAACTTCAGCTAACAGTCTCTTATGAGCAAGTTTATCAAATGCCTTCTGGAAATCCATAATAATAACATCCATAGGCATTCCCTTGCCCAATACCTAAAGGGTAGGGCATGACCTACCCTTTACAAATCGATGCTGGCTTTTTCTGATCAGCTGAAAAATTTCAAGGTTTTCAGTCACTCTATACTTAATTATAGACTCAAGTAATTTCCCAATAACAGACGTTAGGCTAACTGGCCTGTAATTCACTGATTTCTTTCTGTCACCTTTCTTAAATAGTGGAGTGACATGTGCAATTTTCCCATCTAAAGGAACCTGTTAAAATTGTCTCAGTGTCCTATCTGAGTGATCACTTTCAGTGATTTGTGTATTTTTATTCTGAGATTCCTTTGGTCCTGTAACCCGTTTAGATTCTTACTTTCTGGGTAATAGGTGACCTCCTTATTTTGATACCAAAATGTAATGCTTCACATTTATCTATGCTGAAATTTATTTGCCAATAATATGCCCATTCTGCAATTTTACTAATGTCTTCTTGTAAGTTGTTGCAGTGTTGACTAGTCCCAATTTGGTGTTGTCCGCAAATTTAGGAATTGTTTTTTGATTCCAAAGTCTAAATTGTTAATATAAATAGTGAACAGCAGTGGTCCCAGCACTGATCCCTGTGGGACCCCAGTTCCCACCTTCTGCCACTGAATAGCTACCCTTTACTCCAACTTTCTGCTTTCTGTCTTTCAGCCAGCCAGCAATCCATTCTGCTACTTGTCCCATGACTTGACATGATCGAATCTGATTCATCAGTCTATTATGTGGTACCTTATTAGAGGCCTTTTGGAAATCTAGATATATTATTTCTACTACAATGCCCTTGTCTACTCTATCTGTTTCCTCTTCAAAGAATTCAATAAGGTTAGTCAAGCGAATCTTTCCCTTTTGAGATCTATGTTGACTCTTCATTATTATATCTTTGGTTTCTAAATGTTTTTCTATTTTCTCCTTCAGTAGGAATTCCATTATTTTTCCTATTATTGATGTTAAGCTGAATGGTCTCCAGTTTCTTAGACATGTTCTATTTCCTATCTTAAATATATGTATAGCATTAGCTATCTGACAGCCCTCTGGCACTGCACCTTTTTCTAATAATTATTAAATAAGTACAATGACTAAGGCATCTCCTTGCTAAATATTGTGGGGAAGGACTTTGCTGGCATCGCTATGACCAGATTGCAGACCCTGGCATCACATATCTATCCTGAGCCTCAGTGTGACTTCAGAGTTGGCAGATCATCAGTCGACATGATTCTCTCACTTCGGCAGTTACAGGAGAAGTGTTGCGAACAGCACAGACCACTCCACATTGTCTTCATAGACTTCACCAAGGCGTTTGATCTCATCAGCAGAACCGGCTCTTCAAAATGCTACAGAAAATAGGCTGCCCTTCTGGACTCTTGGGCATCATTTCTTCAATCCACAAGAACATACACATTTCTGGAGCGACATCAGCCTCACAGCTCCAGCGACCCTGGTTCAGTTCTGGGTACTGCCTGTGCGGAGTTTGCAAGTTCTCCCTGTGACCACATGGGTTTCCGCCGGGTGCTCCAGTTTCCTCGCACAGCCAAAGACTTGCAGGTTGATAGGTAAATTGGCCATTGTAAATTGCCCCTAGTGTAGGTAGGTGGTAGGAGAAAGGTGTGGATGTGGTAGAGAATATGGGGTTAATGTAGGATTAGTATAAATGGGTGGTTTTTGGTCGGCACAGACTCGGTGGGCAGAAGGGCCTGTTTCTGTGCTGTATCTCTAAATAAAATAAAAAATAAAAATTTTCAAGATCAGCAGTGGGGTAAAGCAGGACTGCGTCCTGGCACCAACTCTCTTCAGGATATTCTGCTATTGTATGCTTTTGGTGACTCAAATGGGAGGGTCCACCTGCATACCAGAGCTGATGGAAAGCTGCTCAACTTGGCAAGACTGCACGCCAAGACTAAAGTGTGTAAAGTCCTAGTCCATGAATTGCTGTTTGCTGATGATGCTGCGCTAACATCCCATAATGAAGTTCACTTGCAGCAGCTTGTAGATTGGTTCTCCTGGACCTGCAAGGAGCTTGGACTGACAATCAGGGCTGAACTTTATGCCACCCCAGCGGGTCAGATGGTGGCATGGGGGCGGAGGGGGCAACGTAAAATTGAGTGGGAGGCTCCTGCAGGCCTTCCCGCCCCGCTCCTGCCAACTTTACAGCGGTTGGGGGGGTGGGGGGGGGGGGGGGGAAATGACCCGCTCGCCCCAGGCCAATCAAGGCCCTTGAGTAGCCACTTAACGGCCACTTAAGGGCCCTCTCCGCCTCCACAGATATTTTACCCATGGCAAGCGGGCATGCTGGGAACGTGAAAGGCCACCCAGCAACAGCTGCCAGACTTTCCGTGCACCGGGGCGGGGTGCCATGGCAGTCAGGCACAGGATGCCCGATTGAGAGCTGCCCCGCCTCCCAATCCACCCCTGGGACCCAAGATGCGCCCCCCCTCCCCCCAAACAACCACCCTAGCCTCACCAGGGCACGACCCATCCCCCTAGTGAGGCATGCCCAACTTAACTTCACTCCTGGCTCCATATCATCAGCTGGGCTGCAGTCCCAGCAGTGGCCACCGCTCCCAGTGGCGCGCTGCTGGGACTAAGAGCTGCCAGCCCGCTGATTGGCCGGCAGCTCACTGAGGTGGGACTTCCTCTCTCAAGCGGGTGGAAGTCCCACCTCGGGACAATTAAAGCCTGGGGACCTGTAAAGTATAGGACAGATCCTCGGGCTAGGTGGAAGCGGGTTTGCCACCAACTTTAATTTCAGTGGCGACTTCCTGTCTGCCTAAGGTAAAATCCAGCCCTCAGATTCAATGAGACCATAGTTATGGTCCAGGACATACAGACTACATGTTCCATCAACATCAACAACCTCATTTTGGAGGTCGTCAACAGCTTCACATACCTTGAATCAACAATCATCAGTAATTGGTCCCTTGATGCTGAAATCAGCACCAGGATTGCCAAGGCTGCAGCTGTCATGTCAAAGTTGAGAAGGTGAGTGTGGACCAACGGCAAACTAACCAAAAATACAAAGATCCACGTGTACCAAACCTGTGTTCTCAGCACCCTCCTTTACAGCAGTGAAGTATGGACAACTTATGTAAGCCAAGAAAAGCAGCTGAACAGCTTCTACCTTCACTGCTTCATACGAATATTGGGCATCTCTTGGCAGGTCAGAGTGCTGAATACGGAAGTACACCAGCGTGCAGGGATCTCTAGCAAGTTTGCCCTCTTGAGTCGGTGGCGACTCCGTTGGCTGGTTCATGTGCAATTGATTCGTCTCTCGAGTAAATAATGTACACAATACTCTGCCTTACTTTTCTTTTATCACAGGGGTTAATTTTAGTCTTCCAGCAGGAATTGGGGAGGGAGGTAAATGAATAGCCACCTGCTGGACACAGTGAGAGACCCATTTTCTGGATCACCTCTTATTTGTATGAATTAGGCAAGTTGCCAGTGTGTAATATGTTTGTCATTGGAAGCTTGCAGGTTGGGGCTTTAAAGTCAAGTGCTCCTGCAGGTTGGTCACACCGCAGATTAGGATTGCTGAGGGAGAAAGGGAATGGGTGACCAAAAGGCAGAGAAAGAGCAGGAAGGCAGCGCAGGTGTCCCCTGCGGTCATCTCCCTCCACAACAGGTATACCGTTTTGGATACTGTTGAGGGAGATGGCTCACCAGGGGAAGGCAGCAGTAGCCAGGTTCATGGCACCGTGGCTGGCTCTGCTGTTCAGAAGGGCGGGAAAAAGAGTGGAAGGGCTATAGTCATAGGGGATTTGATTGTAAGGGGAGTAGATAGGCGGTTCTGTGGTCGAAAACGAGACTCCCGAATGGTATGTTGCCTCCCAGGTGCACGGGTCAGGGATGTCTCAGATCGGCTGCAGAACATTCTGAAGGGGGAGGGTGAACAGCCAGTTGTCATTGTGCACATAGGCACCAATGATATAGGTAAAAAACGGGATGAGGTCCTACAAGCAGAATTTAGGGAGTTAGGAGCCAAGTTAAAAAGTAGGACCTCAGAGGTAGTAATCTCCGGATTGCTACCAGTGCCACGTGATAGTCAGAGTAGAAATGAAAGAATAGTCAGGATGAATGCGTGGCTTGAGAGATGGTGCAGGAGGGAGGGGTTCAGATTTTTGGGACATTGGGACCGGTTCTGGGGGAGGTGGGACTATTACAAATTGGACGGTCCACACCTGGGCCGGACTGGAACCAATGTCCTTGGGGGTGCTTTTGCTAACGCTGTTGGGGAGGGTTTAAACTAATGTGGCAGGGGGATGGGAACCAAATGAGGTCAGTAGAGAGTAAGGATGTAGTAACTAAAGCCTGTAAGGAACTAGATAATGAAGTCAGCGTGACTAAGGGAAAGAGTAGGCAGGGAGCAGATGATGAAAGCAAAGGGACTGGTGGTCTGAGGTGTATTTGTTTTAATGCAAGAAGTGTAGTAGGTAAGGCAGATGAACTTAGGGCTTGGATTAGTACCTGGGAGTATGATGTTATTGCTATTACTGAGACTTGGTTAAGGCATGATTGGCAACTAAATATCCCAGGATACCGATGCTTCAGGCGGGATAGAGAGGGAGGTAAAAGGGGTGGAGGAGTTGCATTACTGGTCAAAGAGGATATCACAGCTGTGCTGAAGGAAGGCACTATGGAGGACTCGAGCAGTGAGGCAATATGGGCAGAACTCAGAAATAGGAAGGGTGCGGTAACAATGTTGGGGCTGTACTACAGGCCTCCCAACAGCGAGCGTGAGATAGAGGTACAAATATGTAAACAGATTATGGAAAGCTGTAGGAGCAACAGGGTGGTGGTGATAGGAGATTTTAATTTTCCCAACATTGACTGGGATTCACTTAATGTTAGAGGTCTAGATGGAGCACAATTTGTAAGGATCATCCAGGAGGGTTTTCTAGAGCAGTATGTAAATAGTCCAACTCGGGAAGGGGCCATACTGGACCTGGTGTTGGGAAATGAGCCGGGCCAGGTGGTTGACGTTTCAGTAGGGGACTACTTTGGGAATAGTGATCACAATTCCGTAAGTTTTACAATACTCATGGACAAAGACGAGAGTGGTCCTAAAGGAAGAGTGCTAAATTGGGGGAAGGCCAACTATACCAAAATTCGGCAGGAGCTGGGGAATGTAGATTGGGAGCAGCTGTTTGAAGGTAAATCCACATTTGATATGTGGGAGGCTTTTAAAGAGAGGTTGATTAGCGTGCAGGAGAGACATGTTCCTGTGAAAATGAGGGATAGAAATGGCAAGATTAGGGAACCATGGCTGACAGGTGAAATTGTGAGACTAGCTAAGAGGAAAAAGGAAGCATACATAAGGTCTAGGCGGCTGAAGAAAGACGAAGTTGTGAAAGAATATCGGGATTGTAGGCACAATCTGAAACGAGGAATTAAGAGGGCTAAAAGGGGTCATGAAATATCTTTAGCAAACAGGGTTAAGGAAAATCCCAAAGCCTTTTATTCATATATAAGGAGCAAGAGGGTAACTAGAGAAAGGATTGGCCCACTCAAGGACAAAGGAGGAAAGTTATGCGTGGAGTCAGAGAAAATGGGTGAGATTCTAAACGAGTACTTTGCATCGGTATTCACCAAGGAGAGGGACATTACGGATGTTGAGGTTAGGGACAGATGTTTGATTACTCTAGGTCAAGTCGGCATAAGGAGGGAGGAAGTGGTGGGTATTCTAAAAGGCATTAAGGTGGACAAGTCCCCAGGTCCGGATGGAATCTATCCCAGGTTACTGAGGGAAGCGAGAGAGGAAATAGTTGGGGCCTTAACAGATATCTTTGCAACATCCTTAAACACGGGTGAGGTCCCGGAGGACTGGAGAATTGCTAATGTTGTCCCCTTGTTTAAGAAGGGTAGCAGGGATAATCCAGGTAATTATAGACCGGTGAGCCTGACGTCAGTGGTAGGGAAGCTGCTGGAGAAGATACTGAGGGATAGGATCTATTCCCATCTGGAAGAAAATGGGCTTATCAGTGATAGGCAACATGGTTTTGTGCAGGGAAGGTCATGTCTTACCAACTTAATAGAATTCTTTGAGGAAGTGACAAAGTTGATTGATGAGGGAAGGGCTGTAGATGTCATATACATGGACTTCAGTAAGGCGTTTGATAAGGTTCCCCATGATAGGCTGATGGAGAAAGTGAAGGCGCATGGGGTCCAAGGTATACTAGCTAGATGGATAAAGAACTGGCTGGGCAACAGGAGACAGAGAGTAGCAGTGGAAGGGAGTTTCTCAAAATGGAGACGTGTGACCAGTGGTGTTCCACAGGGATCCGTGCTGGGACCACTGTTGTTTGTGATATACATAAATGATTTGGAGGAAAGTATAGGTGGTCTGATTAGCAAGTTTGCAGACGACACTAAGATTGGTGGAGTAGCAGATACTGAAGGGGACAGTCAGAGAATACAGCAGAATATAGATAGACTGGAGAGTTGGGCAGAGAAATGGCAGATGGAGTTCAATCAGGGCAAATGCGAGGTGATGCATTTTGGAAGATCCAATTCAAGAGTGAACTATACAGTAAATGGAAAAGTCCTGGGGAAAATTGACGTACAGAGAGATTTGGGTGTTCAGGTCCATTGTTCCCTGAAGGTGGCAACGCAGGTCAATAGAGTGGTCAAGAAGGCATACGGCATGCTTTCCTTCATCGGACGGGGTATTGAGTACAAGAGTTGGCAGGTCATGTTACAGTTGTATAGGACTTTGGTTCGGCCACATTTGGAATACTGCGTGCAGTTCTGGTCGCCACATTACCAAAAGGATGTAGATGCTTTGGAGAGGGTGTAGAGGAGATTCACCAGGATGTTGCCTGGTATGGAGGGTGCTAGCTATGAAGAGAGGTTGAGTAGATTAGGATTATTTTCATTAGAAAGACGGAGGTTGAGGGGGGACCTGATTGAGGTGTACAAAATCATGAGAGGTATAGACAGAGTGGATAGCAAGAAGCTTTTTCCCAGAGTGGGGGATTCAATTACAAGGGGACACGAGTTCAAAGTGAAAGGGGAAAAGTTTAGGGGGGATATGCGTGGAAATTTCTTTACGCAGAGGGTGGTGGGTGCATAGAACGCTTTGCCAGCGGAGGTGGGAGACGCGGGCACGATAGCGTCTTTTAAGATGTATCTAGACAGATACATGAATGGGCAGGAAGTAAAGAGATACAGACCCTTAGAAAATAGGCGACAGGTTTAGATAGAGGATTTGGATCGGCGTAGGCTTGGAGGGCCGAAGGGCCTGTTCCTGTGCTGTAATTTTCTTTGTTCTTTGTTCTTTGTTCTTGCAGGCCTACTGTAACTTAAAGGAGAGATGATTTTTATAGCCAAAGCAAAAAAGGCACATGGTTGAGGTACAGGAAGATTTTGTTTTTATTTGTTCGGGAAATGTGGGTGCCGTTGGCTAGGCCAGCATTTACTGCCTATCCCTAATTGCCCTTGAGAAGGTGGTGGTGAGCTGCCTTCTTGAACCGCTGCAGTCCTTGGGGTATAGGTACACCCACAGTGCTGTTAGGAAGGGAGTTCCAGGATCTTGACTAGGCGACAGTGAAGGAACAGCAATATAGTTCCAAGTCATGATGGTGTGTGGCTTGGCGGAAACTTGCAGGTGGTGGTGTTCCCATGCATCTGCTGCCCCTGTCCTTCTAGGTAGTAGAGGACGTAGGTTTGGAAGGTGCTGTCGAAGGAGACTTGGTGAGTTGATGCAGTGCATCTTGGTCTTGATCAGTCATACCACACTGCTGCAACTGTGCGTCTGTGGTGGAGGGACTGAATGTTGAAGGAGGTGATGGGGTGTCACTCAAGCGGGCTGCTTTGTCCTGGATGGTGTAGAGCTTCTTGAGTGTTGTTGGAGCTGCACCCATCCAGGCAAGTGGAGAGTATTCCATCACACTCCTGACTTGCGCCTTGTAAATGGTGGACAAACACTGGGGAGACAGGAGGTAAGTTACTCACCACAGAATTCCCAACCTCTGACCTGCTCTTGTAGCCACAGCATTTATGTGGCTGGTCCAACTCAGTTTCTGGTCAATGGTGACCCCCAGGATGTTGATAGTGGGAGATTCAGTGATGATAATGCCATTGAATGCCAAGGGGAGATTGTTAGATTCTTTCTTGTTGGAGATGGTCATTGCCAGCACTTGTGTGGTGCAAATATTACTTGCCACTTATCAGCCCAAGCCTGGATGTTGTTCAGTTCTTGCTGCATATGGACATGTGCTGCTTCAGTATCTGAGGAGCACGAATGGTGCTGAACATTGTGCAATCATCACCGAACATCCCCACTTCTGACCTTATGATGGAGGGAAGGTAATTGATGAAGCAGCTGAAGATGGTTGGGCCTAGGACACTACTCTGGGGAACTCCTGCAGTGATGTCCTGGGACTGAGATTGGCCTCCATCAACCACAACCATCTTCCTTTGTGCTAGCTATGAGTATATAAAAAAAACTTACCTCGGGGATTCTCGGAGCAGACTCGGAGGGCGGAGTTCCAGAGCGGTGAGTATATAAAAAAAACTTACCTCGGGGATTCTCGGAGCAGACTCAGAGGGCAGAGTTCCAGAGTGGTGAGTTTACAGAGTAAGTTACCTCGGGTGGAAAAAAAAACTGAAAAAGTGATGTCACAGGAAAGCTGTGACCTGATTGGCTGGTAGGGAATCTGTACCGAATTTGAACATAAAACTGATAAAAATTGATTGAAACACTAATTAACTAATTAATAAGTAGAGTAACTAAACCAGAGGGAGGAGATTACTGTATTTAGACAGCATTTAATATTTATCGTAGAAATCTAGCACTAGGGACCACACAGTGAAGTGTATCATAATTTAGTAAGGATTTAATAAGTATTTATTTATTTTATATCAATTAACTAATTAGTGATAGAAATGTCAGTTAGAGGGATGAAGTGCTTCACCTGTGAGATGTGGGAGGTCCGTGATGCTTCCAGCGTTCCAGGCGACTACATCTGCAGGAAGTGTACCCATTTGCAGCTCCTCACAGACCGCATGGATCGGTTAGAGCGGCAACTGGATGCACTTAGGAGCATGCAGGTGGCGGAAAGCGTCATAGACAGGAGTTTTAGAGAAGTGGTTACGCCCAAGGTGCAGGCAGATAGATGGGTGACCGCTAGAAGGGGCAGGCAGTCAGTGCAGGAATCCCCTGTGGCTATCCCCCTCTCTAACAAGTATACCGTTTTGGATACTGTTGGGGGGGATGGCCTATCAGGGGATAACAACAGCAGCCAGAGCAGTGGCACCATGGCTGGCACTATTGTTCAGCAGGGAGCGACAATAGTTATAGGGGACTCTATAGTCAGGGGCACAGATAGGCGCTTCTGTGGACGTGAAAGAGACTCCAGGAAGGTATGTTGCCTCCCTGGTGCCAGGGTCAAAGATGTCTCTGAATGGACAGAGGGCATTCTGAAGGGGGAGGGTGAACAGCCAGAGGTTGTGGTACACATCAGTACCAATGACATAGGCAGGAAGAGTGATGAGGTCCTGCAGGGGAAGTTTAGGGAGTTAGGTAGTAAGTTAAAAAACAGGACCTCTAGGGTTGTAATCTCTGGATTACTCTCTGTGCCACGTGCCAGTGAGGCTAGAAATAGGAAGATGGTGCAGCTAAACACGTGGCTGAGCAGCTGGTGTAGAAGGGAGGGTTTCAGACATCTGGACCATTGGGCTCTCTTCAGGGACAGATGGGACCTGTACAAGAAGGACAGGTTGCATCTAAACTGGAAGGGCACTAATATCCTGGCTGCAAGGTTTGCTAGCGTCACTCGGGAGGGTTTAAACTAGTGTGACAGGGGGGTGGGAACCAGAGCAGTAGGACAGCTAGTGAAGTAAATGAGGAGGACATAGTAAATAAGGCCAGTAGGACTAAGAGGAGGAGCAGGCAGGGAGATGTTGCTGAGCACAGCGGGACTGGTGGTCTGAAGTGCATTTGTTTCAATGCGAGAAGTATAACAGGTAAGGCAGATGAACTTAGAGCTTGGAGTAGTACTTGGAAATATGATGTTGTTGCTATTACAGAGACTTGGTTGAGGGAAGGGCAGGATTGGCAGCTAAATGTTCCAGGCTTTAGAAGCTTCAGGCGGGATAGAGGGGGATGTAAAAGGGGTGGGGGAGTTGCATTACTGGTTAAGGAGAATATCACAGCTGTACTGCGGGAGGACACCTCAGAGAGGTCATGCAGCGAGGCAATATGGGTGGAGCTCAGGAATAGGAAGGGTGCAGTCACGATGTTGGGGGTTTACTACAGGCCTCCCAACAGTCAGCGGGAGGTAGAGGAGCAGATAGGTGGACCGATTTTGGAAAGATGTAAAGGTAACAGGGTTGTAGTGGTGGGTGATTTTAACCTCCCCAATATTGACTGGGACTCACTTAGTGCTAGGGGCTTAGATGGGGCAGAATTTGTGAGGAGCATCCAGGAGGGCTTCTTGAAACAGTATGTAGATAGTCCAACTAGGGATGGGGCCATTCTGGACCTGGTATTGGGGAATGAGCACGGCTAGGTGGTCGAAGTTTCAGTGGGGGAGCATTTCGGGAGCAGTGACCATAATTCCATAAGTTTTAAGGTACTTGTGGATAAGGATAAGAGTAGTCCTCGGATGAAGGTGCTAAATTGGGGGAAGGCTAATTATAACAATATTAGGCAGGAACTGAAGAATTTAGATTGGGGGCAGCTGTTTGAGTGTAAGTCAACATCTGACATGTGGGAGTCTTTCAAACGTCAGCTGATTAGAATCCAGGACCAGCATGTTCCTGTGAGGAAGAAAGACAAGTTTGGCAAGTTTCGGGAAACTTGGATAACACGGGATATTGTGAGCCTAGTCAAAAAGGAAAAGGAAGCATTTGTAAGGGCTGGAAGGCTAGGAACAGATGAAGCACTTGAGGAATATAAAGACAGTAGGAAGGAACTTAAGCAAGGAGTTAGGAGGGCTAAAAGGGGTCATGAAAAGTCATTGGCAAACAGGATTAAGGAAAATCCCAAGGCTTTTTATACATATATAAGGAGCAAGAGGATAACCAGGGAAAGGGTTGGCCCACTCAAGGACAGAGATGGGAATCTATGCGTGGAGCCAGAGGAAATGGGTGAGGTACTAAATGAGTACTTTGCATCAGTATTCACCAAAGAGAAGGACTTGGTGGATGATGAGCCGAGGGAAGGGAGTGCAGATAGTCTCAGTCATCTCATTATCAAAAAGGAGGAGGTGTTGGGTGTCTTGCAAAGCATTAAGGTAGATAAGTCCCCAGGGCCTGATGGGATCTACCCTAGAATACTGAGGGAGGCAAGGGAAGAAATTGCTGGGGCCTTGACAGAAATCTTTGCATCCTCATTGGCTACAGGTGAGGTCCCAGAGGACTGGAGAATAGCCAATGTTGTTCCTTTGTTTAAGAAGGGTGGTAAGGATAATCCAGGAAATTATAGGCCGGTGAGCCTTACGTCAGTGGTAGGGAAACTATTAGAGAGGATTCTTCGGGACAGGATTTACTCCCATTTGGAAACAAACAAACTTATTAGCGAGAGACAGCATGGTTTTGTGAAGGGGAGGTCGTGTCTTACTAATTTGATTGAGTTTTTTGAGGAAGTGACGAAGATGATTGATGAGGGAAGGGCGGTGGATGTTGTCTATATAGACTTTAGTAAAGCCTTTGACAAGGTCCCGCATGGCAGACTAGTGCAAAAGGTGAAGTCACACGGAATCAGAGGTGAGTTGGCAAGATGGATACAGAACTGGCTCAGTCACAGAAGACAGAGGGAACAGTGGATGGGTGTTTTTCTGAATGGAGGGATGTGACTAGTGGTGTTCCGCAGGGATCAGTGCTGGGACCTTTGCTGTTTGTAGTATATATAAATGATTTGGAGGAAAATGTGGCTGGTCTGATTAGTAAGTTTGCGGACGACACAAAGGTTGGTGGAGTTGCGGATAATGATGAGGATTGTCAGAGGATACAGCAGGATATAGATCGGTTGGAGACTTGGGCGGAGAAATGGCAGATGGAGTTTAATCCGGACAAATGTGAGGTAATGCATTTTGGAAGGTCTATTGCAGGTGGGAGGTATACAGTAAATGGCAGAACCCTTAGGAGTACTGACAGGCAGAGAGATCTGGGCGTACAGGTCCACAGGTCACTGAAAGTGGCAATGCAGGTGGATAAGGTAGTCAAGAAGGCATACGGCATGCTTGCCTTCATCGGTTGGGGCATGGAGTATAAAAATAGGCAAGTCATGTTGCAGCTGTACAGAACTTTAGTTAGGCCACACTTAGAATATTGCGTGCAATTCTGGTCGCCACACTACCAGAAGGACATGGAGGCTTTGGAGAGGGTACAGAGGAGGTTTACCAGGATGTTGCCTGGTCTGGAGGGCATTAGCTATGAGGAGAGGTTGGAAAAACTCGGATTGTTTTCACTGGAACGACGGAGGTGGCGGGGCGACATGATAGAGTTTTACAAAGTTATGAGCGGCATGGACAGAGTGGATAGTCAGAAGCTTTTTCCCAGGGTGGAAGAGTCAGTTACTAGGGGACATAGGTTTAAGGTGCGAGGGGCAAAGTTTAGAGGGGATGTGCGAGGCAAGTTTTTTACACAGAGGGTGGTGAGTGCCTGGACCTTGCTGCCAGGGGAGGTGGTGGAAGTAGATACGATAGCGACGTTTAAGAGACATCTTGACAAATATATGAATAGGAAGGGAATAGAGGGATATGGGCCCCGGAAGTGCAGAAGGTGTTAGTTTCGGCAGGCATCAAGATCGGCGCAGGCTTGGAGGGCCGAATGGCCTGTTCCTATGCTGTACTGTTCTTTGTTCAACCAGTGGAGAGTTTTCCCCCTGATTCCCATTGACTCCTGATACCCAGGTGCAGGACCCCATGGCTTTTGGATTCAAATATGGACATTCAGGTGGAGCAAGGTCATGAAAAAGAGACCTCCTCTTCTTCTCAGATGGTTGGCAGATTCCAAGGAGAATTAGTGAACCAGTTTGGCATGAGGAAGCAAAGTATGGGTATGTGAACAATATTTAGACTCAGATGCAGTGTAGAAAGAAATTGAATCATCTTACCAGGAGTGCAAAAGTTAAAACTCCCTGTCACATCTTTCATTCTTTCTGTTTAGCCCTGCATGTGCCTTGCCTCTACACCATCAATCAGTTCCTTCTCTGCTTCCCATGGTTGTCCATGTCAGCAGGAATGACATTTCACTCTGCTATCATTCACACCATCAGAAGCTGCTAAAAACATCTCAGAACTGTTTTTCCTTGGTCAAACTTGCTGTTTGCTCCTTTTGTCATTTCATGATAAGCTGGCTTATTCATGGCACAAGTTGAAAGGCTCCTCAAGACAAATATCTACATATTTCCACTCTTCTCACAGGAGAAGTTTCCCACAAGGCTAAAAAGTCATGCAGCACAAGGTGAGGTCCTGCCACTCTACAGAAACTCACCCCTATGGAAGAAGCCACTACTGACAATTTGGAGAGAAAAATGTCAATTAGATTCAGAGATGGGGAAGCTGGAGGTCTCTCACAGCAAGATTTATAGACATCTTTTCTATCTCATCCTGCTTAACTCCTGAACATGACAACCTGCTGTGGCTAGTGCTGTCAGTGATCTAACATGTACTTGCGATCAAAACTACATCCTTTAACACTTGTCCAACTCATTTTTCTCTAAGTTCAACAGATAACTCTCACACTAGTATCTGGAAGAGTGCTGATAAAAGCCGATAACGATGCACTGTTGCTCACTCTTACCATGCCAAGCATCAACCCACAAATCATCGTTCTGCGTGACATAGATTGTAATTTTGAGCGGAATGCATCAAGTGAGCAGGAGCGTGTGGAGATGGCAAGAAGATAAAGAGATAAGCTGGCCATAGGGCCAGGTCATTTCCTAATTTTGCTGAAGAGGCTAGAGATCAGGACTTCAGGGAGACCAGAATATTAAAAGGAATTATTTCTGAGCACCAGCAATTGCCACAGCATTGGACTAGTTTCCAAGGAGCTCCCAAGACATGTCAACTAATATAATGGAATCCACTATCTGCTTGTGAAGGGTTCTTATATATGACATTGAAACTGTGCAGTCAAGCATGGATGATATGGCCCCTTTGGGCCCTCAGCAGCTGAGCCCTCCTCCTGAGTCTGTGACAGCAGTAATGGCATCTTGTCAGGGATGATCATACTGGAGCCAGGCAAGCCATGAGCTTAACCATCTCCTTCACCTTGACAGATTAAGAGATCAAATAGATAGGAGTGCTCAGTTCAATAGTCTCTTTGAATCTGCTCTCCCTCAGATCAGTGGCAGCGCTTAGTTGCAGTCAACAACAGGGCTAGTTGTGCAATGGAAATGGAGGACGGTGCTCTCTTTCACAATAATAACACCCTTAATCATTGTCTGCTCTGGTGTCTGAAAGTAAGTTGACTAGATTTCTCCAGCAGACATCGAATCTGAGCTGTGCCCTCTCACATCCAAGCTCTAATTCATAGGGGTGAATTTTAAGCAGATCCAGGGGACAGCAACACAGGCGGTGGGGAAACATAAAATTGGGATGGGGCAAATTTGGACAGGAAGCCTGGCGTTGTGACAGCCCATCCTGATTTTATGATGGCAAGAAACATGGAGGACAAAGTTTCAATGGCAATGCGGCGGGCAGGTAATTAAGACAGTTAAGTGGTCAATTGAAAGCGATATTATGATCGGGATTGAATTTTATAAACGGCGCACAAGTTTCACGGGGCTTCAGAGGCTCACCTCCTTCAAGGAGGCAACATGGAGGTGGAAGAGCATTACTGGCAGATGCCATTGCAAGGAGGGCAACAGACAAGTGCCACCTCAGCAAAGCTCACAAGTGGGGCAAGAAGGGGGAGCCACTGGCAGTGAAGGACTAAGCATTTAGGGAGAGGCCACCTATCATGGGCCTCATTCATCCAGGTTTCAGGGACCCCGTTAAATAGGAGGTGCAACAGAGCGGCAGGGAGTGCCAGGCACCTGCAGGTGCACCACAACGGTCTGTGAGCCCACAGGAGGGTCAGCAGCGGCCTCCAGATGGAGGAGCAGGGCGCAGAAGAGAAAGAGATGGAGCTCCCCCACGAAGGAGGTACCTGTTGGATCCTTCAGTAATGACACTTAGCAAGACTAAGACTTAACTTGCTTCACAGACTTTATTCAGCCATCTTTACTCTACAGATACAGACCTTCAACATGTGCTATCTGACCTTTGAACCCCCAGGTCAGATGACCTCTTACTGAGTACAGCATGTACTGTATTGTATCTAATATGTGAGTACTGTATTGTTACTGATATGAAGTCCACATAACATTCAGCTAGTATCATGACATCCCTCCTTTATCACACTGAAAACATGTCCATGATTTTCTGGCATTACACAAATGAATATATGCACATTAAATAAAATCCTCATATCTCTTGGGTGGTCTCCTCTGATGCTTGGCTCTGCCTGTCATCTCAGAAATTCTGGTTATTGTCCCTGGACTTGACGGTATCAGCTTCCTTTTATGAGCTCTCATTTGTGCCTCTGGACTGCAAGCTGTGAACCAGCTGTCAGAAACTCTGAAGTCCCTGGTCTCTGGTCCCAGTACCTCACCAGTCCCTGCTGCCAACTGAACCACATCTCAATGTCAAACTGCTGTTTGTTGTTCCACCAACTGTGAATTTGATATGGAACCAAATTTAACTCAGACGCTGGATTCTGCATCATATAACTACTGCAATACTGATATTTCTTGACATACGAGGTATTTCTGTCATATTCTACTCCTTCTGGTGGCCCTATTTCCAGTCTTGTAAATAACATTATATGGTTCTGGAAAGAATGTTGTGTCCATCTTACGCAGACTCTTTCATTTAATCACACTTCATCACCTGGCATCCATATAAGACTCTCTAGCACCCCTTCTGTGATCTGTATAAAACTTTGACACACCTTTCTTCTCAGCATCATGGTCTCGAACTTCCTAATCATCAATGATGACTCTGATTTCCAGCATCTTGGTGTGGATTTTGTGTCCGAACAGCAACTCTGCTGGACTCTTCCCTGTTGTAGTATGTGGAATTTCTCTGTACACAGCCACATAAGACAGAAGTGCCTCCTTCCAATCTTTGCCTTTAGCTTGGGCAATTCTCATCTGCTTCTATAGAGATTGGTTCTGATGTTCTACGGAGACAGTGTTGTAATGGTAATGTCACTGGACTAGTATTCCAGAGGCCCAGGCTAATGTCCTGGCTGGGGGCAAGGATTCAAATCCTACCATGGTAACTGGTGGAATTTAAATTCAATTAATTTAAAATCTGGAATTGAAAGCTAGTCTCAGTAATGGTGCCATGAAACTATCATTGATTGTCGTAAAAATGCATCTGATTCACCAATGCTCTTTAGGGAAGGAAATCTGCTGTCCTTAACCTGATCTAACCTGCATGTGGCTCCAGACCCACAACAACGTGGTTGACTCTTAACAGCTCTCTGAAATGGCCATGTAGTTATCAAGGGCAAGCTGGGATGGGCAACAAATGCTGGCCTTGCTAGCAAAGCCTACATCCCATGAAAGAATTAAAAAAGAACCTCTCCATTAGCTTGTGGCCATTTTGGTGTCACTCTATGATGATGAATCCCTGTAACCTGCATGTTTGTTGAATTCATTCATGGGATGTAGTCAGCAAACATCTGCGACATAAATTGCAGCCCATTGTTTGAGTTGAAGATAACTGGCAAACCATGCCTCACAAATATCTCAGTCAAGGCCGTCACTATTTTCTCTACTGTTATAGACTTCATCACAACATACTCTTAGTATCGACTTATATAGTCAATCACAACCAGAATTGACTCTCCTGACGGAAAGGGACCTAAAAAAATCTACGACCAAATCTTTCTATGGTTCAGCTGGTAGCAATGTGCTGCATATTGGTTCAGGTGGGCTGGGTCAGCTAACGACTTGACATCCATGACAGGATTTGACACATTTTTCTGCATCTTTCTCCATTCCAGGCCACCAAACCTTGGTTCTCCAGTTCTGCTTTGTACTGACCACTCCTAAATGACCTTCATGCACCATTCTATTCCTTAACTGTCTTGGCACCACAAGTCCATTGCCTCTGAGCACATATTTCCTCATTGTGCACAGTTAATCTCTCACTGCAACATAGCACTTGTGTATACACTTCTCCCACTCTCCTGTCTGGATCCTCCACCTGATGTCTTCTAGTATTGGATCTCTATCTGACTCTCTGTCTCCCTAGATGTCATTTCTTTGGGTGTGGAGTGTATTGCCACAAATCGCACAAACGATTCCACTTCCTTCTTTAGCTTAGACCCTTGCATCTTTCCACCTTTGCTTATCTTGATAGTGAATCTGCAATGTTACGTCTTCCGCGCAATGTATTGCTGAAGTCGAAGTACCCACCTCTCAATCTGAGCACATGATTTTGACCTTGGAGAATTTGTCACCTCCAGCAGTTTATGGTCTGTCAGCAACTCAAATTCGATGCCAAACAAGTATGCATGAAATCTTTCAGATGCCCAGCCTAATCCCAAGGCCTCTTCCTCTGACAGTGAATATTGACTTTTCACATCCGTCAAAGACCAGCTTGCGTAAATGATGACTCTTGGTCCTGTAGCGTGTGTCTGTATTGGCACTGCTTCTAGTCCCACCGGACTAGCGTCTGCAATGATCGTTGTTGATGCTTGGGGATTGTAATATCCAAGAGTGTGAGCACTCATCAAACTTTCCTTCAGTGCTCTGAATGCATCCTTCTGCTCTTGGCCTAACACAAATCGTTCATTCTTCCTTGTTAACTTCCTCAGTGGATCAGCCATTGTAGCAAAGGTTGGCATGAACTTTGTACAATAGTTTACAATATCAAGAAAACTTCTGACCTCACTGCCATTTTGTGGTTCTCTTGCATCTGCCATTGCCTTAACTTTCTCTCTTGCTGGACTAGTGCCTTGGCTTGTCAACTTGTGACCCATAAATACCAACTCTGACACTCCAAGTAGGCATTTGCCTGCATTCACCGTTACACCCTGTTTGCAACCTCAACCTCTCATCATGTTCTTCACGAGAGGCACCATGAACAATGATGTTACCTGAAATATTGGCCGCTTCAGGGATACCTTGAATTACTTTATGGATCTTGTGTCGGAAAATCTCAGGTGCTGCATTTATGCCAAATAACAGCCTTTTGTATTGGTACAACTCACACTGTGTGACCAAGGTAACTTTCCTGGAATCTGGGTGTAACTCCAGCTGGTGATATCCCCACTTTAAGTTCAATTTGGAAAACACCTTATTTGTCGACATCTCCTCGAGTATCTCATCCACAGTTGGTATAGGATGACATTCTCTAACCACTGCCTCATTCACCTGTCTCATGTCGATGCAGTCTTATGTCTCTATTTGGCTTGGGCACTACCACTGCTGGACTCTTCTACTAGTTCAAAAATATCTTAATCAATGAGCTCTTGGATCTTGGCTTCAATCTTGCTCCTCAATCCAAAAGGAGTCCTTCGTTCAGACTGAGCTACTGGCTTGATGTTATTATCAATGGTCAGCTTCACCTGGCAATCATGAAGCTTTCCTATTCCTTGGTTGAACTCCTCCTTCAGTTCAGCATAGGACCAAGTTCACCTTCAATCCAATATGCAACACGCCTAAGGCTTGAGCCGTCTCTCTGCCCATGAATGGTTTCCCTTTTTCTTCGATGACCAGAAGCTCTGTATCAACATTTTCATCATCTACTTGCACTACAGCCTTGAAACATCCCACAGTTTGAAGCGGTATCTTGGATGTGTATGGATACAACTTCTTCACACATTTCCATGATGTGCACTCAATTCTCTTCTTCAATTCTTCCCACAATGTCCTATCAATCACATAGAATCCACGATGATGTCCACCTTCACCCCACCAATCAGCACTAGAACTTTTCCATGATTCCCATCATTGACTGCAAACATGTATCCCTCATCACATTCACCATCATTCTTGCCGTCTTTCTCTACTTGGCAAACATTTCTGCTTGTTCATTCCTCTGTCCTCTGTTTTCCTTTCCAGATCTTCCTCTCTTCTCAGTTTTGCTTCTGCACTTCCTAGCAAAGTGATCCTTTCCTCTATAATTTCTGCAGGTCTTGCCTTTAGCAGGGTAGAAAGATACTTTCCCAAAATGTCCCAAATTTCCACATTTGAAGCACTCTTCCTCAATCTTACTTGGGCCACTCCTAACTTAGGCCACTCCCCCTCTGGAGGATCTAAGCTTGTTCACTTGGCATGTGTGTGATCCAGGACACCCTGAAGCTGAAGTTTCTGAATCCAGTTTCATCAACTGGAATTGAGCTTCCACAGCTTCAATGCTTCCACCAAGGTTAACACATCTCCTTTCTCAGTTTGACTGAAAACTTTGTATGACTTGATCCCTGAGCTGATTATCCAAATCATTTCCATAATTACATTCCTTAGATGTTTGGCATAATCTAGTGACAAATTGCGCATGTTTCCCCATCTGTCTGCTTCATCTGACGAAAAACATGTTGCTGAAATGTTGCGTTCATCTTCACCACATAACAATTGTTTGATGCATCCACGACCTTGTCATCCCGTTCCCCTGTGCCATTTAGCATATTGAATGTCACTCTCACTGATGGCCCAGCACTGTAAGCAACAAAGCTCTCCATTGCAGTCACTGAGTCAATGTCGCCGATTGAGAAACAGGCCCTGGCTGTCCGCGTAAGCCTCAAACTCTTCCAGCCATGCAACCCATCGCGCACTCGCTACACTGGCTTCACCGTTGGGACCTCTAATCCCAGCAGATTCCAATCCGCCAAAAGCCATATTGGATTACAATGGTTCACTAACCTAATCCAATATTTTAGATCTCATCACCACTGTCAGATCCTCCAGCAATGACACTTAGCAAGACTGAGATTTTAACTTGCTTCACAGGTTTTATTCAGCCATCTTTACTCTCCAAATACAGTCCTTCAACATGTGCTATCCGACCTTTGAACCCCCAAGTCAGATGACCTCCTAACTAGAATAGCATATACCGTATTGTATCTAATATGTGAGTATTGTATTGCATCTAAAATACAAGTCCACATAACACTCTGTTATCATCATGACAGTACCCTCCACAGAGGATCTACAGGTCGAAGCTCATCCACCTACAGATGTTTGAGAGGCAGTGCCTGTGAAGACTCTGCCTCTCCAGGGAGGCTGCCACTGACCTATGCACTATGATGCAGGATGAACTGTATGCCAGGGCACTTGGTGGAAATCCAATATCAGTGATGCTGAAGGTCATCCTGGCACTGAACCTCTATACCTCTGGATCATTCCAGAGATCCACTGGGGACATGTGTAGCATCTCACAGTCAGTGGCCCATCAGTGCATCAAGGAGGTCACCAATGCCATTTTCAGGAGGGCCAGTGACTATGTATGGTTGCGCATGGATCCCAACTCTCAAGCTGAGAAGACCAACGGGATTGGGGCCATCGCTGGATTTCCCCAAGTGCAGAGTGTCACTGACTGCATGCATGTGGCCATCAAGGCTCATGAACACCAGCTAGTTAACTTCATCGACAGGAAGGGTTTCCACTCTGACAATGTACAATTGGGCTCCAACCACTATAAACAGATCCTGTGCATGCTTCCTGGGAAGTTGCTACGATGCCTACATTTTGAGGCAGTCCAAGGTGCCAGAGCTTTTGCAGCCAAGGGCTACCTACTGGGGACACAGCTATTGAAGCCTGTGAGGAACCCACGCAAGGATGCGGAGGAGAGGCACAATGCCTGCCATGGGACAAAGCAAACGGCCATAGAGCAGGCCATTGATCTGCTCAAGATGGGATTCAGGTGCCTAGATCGGTCCAGTGGAGCCTTTCAGTATGCCCCGGCTAGGGTCTCATGTATCGTGGTGGTCTGCTGTGCACTGCACAACCTGACGGTGCAGAGAGGGGAGACAATAAGCAACGATGAGGCTGCAGAGGGTATGATGGGCAAGCCACGCCAGATGAAGGACCCCAGGAACAACAGGAGAGTGGCCATGAGATACGTGCAAGGGAGACTCACAATGCCCTTATACATTCGCGTTTTCTTTGATCATTACTGCCAGTTTTACCATCACCAATGAAGACTTACCTTAATGCTTCCATGTTGTTGCCTTCCTTCCTTCCTTCAGGGGGCACTCGCTCTTTGAACAGTCACACAGCACTGAGCTGGTCAGACTCCAGAACTGACTGTTTGTAGCATGTTGTGTTCCTTCCAGCCTCTTCACAGAGGCTGGGTTGCAGCGAAGGGTCAAAGGCCTGACGGAAGAGGAGGGAGTTCGTCTATGCTTTGAAGAAATTATTTACTCACACTTGCAACAGACCCTATCTTTTTTTTATTCTTTCATGGGATGTGGACGAGACTGGCTAGGCCAGCATTTCTTACCCATCCATAATTGCCCTTGAACTGAGGGCTTGTTAGGCCATTTCAGAGGGCAGTTAAGAATCAACCACATTGCTGTGGGTCTGGAGTCACATGCAGGCCAGACCAGGTAAGGACGGCAGATTTCCTTCCCTAAAGGACATGAGTGAACCAGATGGGTTTTTACGACAATCAATGATATTTTCATGGCACCATTACTGAGACTAGCTTTCAATTCCAGATTTTTAATTAATTGAATTTAAATTCCACCAGTTACCATGGTGGGATTTGAATCCTTGCCCCAGGGCATTAGCCTGGGCCTCTGGATTACTAGTCCAGTGACATTACCACTATACCTCTGTCTCCTGTGCATACAAAGGACACAATTACTCATGATAATCCTGGGATTCTATGTGTTCTTCTTTATTCCCTTGTGTGTACTCCTACGAGATGCTCCCCCTGCACTGTCAGCTGTAGTGGAGACGGGCTGCTGATCCTGCTGCCCCTTCGCTATGGATGACCTTGGCAGTTGTCCTCTGGATGCCTGAGGGCTGGAGGGCCCCGGCTTGCTGAGTACTTCCTGCACAGATGCAGTACCACACTCTGTTGGCAGGGATGAAGGAGTATCTGGCGACACTGGCAGATGGGCAGAAGAGCATCTGGCTGCACCAGGAGCACCCTGAAAGGAGCCCTCAGCTTTGGCTGACAGTTGCTCCTGCTCCCTAGCAAGGCAGACGTCTGCCTGCCAGCTGACCTGAGAGTGCAGAGGATCTGGTGGTGACTCCAGGTTCCCTGTCCACCTCTCGCCTTGCCACTTCTGCCTTGCACCCCTGGTCAAAACAAGGTTATGGAGGTCTGCACAAAAATCCTGCAGACATTGAATGCTCTGCTGGATGTGGCTCTCCAGCAGAGCCACCAATCTCTCAATGGAGGACCCCATTCATGCATCAGTCAGAGACAATGCCGAGCTCGAGGCCTGGAGAAGCTCCTCCATCGTCTGCACTTAGGAACACATTGCCTCTGCATCTCCGCCAGATGTTGTCGGACATCTCGCTGCAGCTGCAGCATTTCCCATGATGCTGGCAACACCAGAGACACATCATGAGCCTCGGGGTCAGCATAGATCTGACCTCTCACAGTCCTCCAACTGACCGAAGCCTCCTCCGATGATGAGGATTTGGAAGAGGCTCCTGACCAGACGATACAAGATGAAAGGCCCCAGGGACCACAGGCAAGGTGCAATGAGATACATGAAAGGGAGGCTTGGGAGGCACTAATACAGTATTATGATCCCTGTGGAGATCAACAAACCAAAAGATTCGAATTTATCAAATGACAGCAAATAGGAAAAACAAATGGACAAGATTTCACTTTTAAAACTTTTACTTTAACAATCAAACCAAAATCACCATAAATTAAACATGAAATAACAGACAAATCATGGTCAGTATATGTTGTTCTGAAAGTGCTTCTATTTTTTAATTTTTTTGAGGACTTGTATTTTAGAATTATGGGCATTGGTTCATTTAGGAAAATTGAAAAGATTCCATGGATGTGTTTTTACAAGGATCACTGAGAGGTCTTGTTTGAAAACAAACCTTTATTGAATGTCACATGTCTTAAGCACAATAAACAACTGAAACCTTGGTGAATTGGGGGATATGTTTACAGAGAAATGACATGTTAAGAGTTATGGTGGTCAGGAGGTTTTGCTTTTGGGATGTTGTGTTGGTTCAGTTGGGGTGTGGACTGTTTTGAAGGCAGTTGGGTTTGTAGCCTTCTGAAAAGAAACACCCAGCTCCTCTTTCTCTAACTCTTTGAAAAAACCCTGCGAATCCAGTGTGTGAGAGCTAAAACCCCTGATGCCGTATTTCTCCTGAGAAGCATCTGGAAAGCCTGCCAGATTACGTTTCGAGGTAGCCTGAAATGAACTGCTCCAGAAAAGATCCCAGTGACCCGTCTATGTGTACTTGGATGCCAGACTGTATGCCATTTTCGGGACACTACATATCTCATCCTTTTTCTTCAAGAATTAGCAAGTATTTGGCCAAAGTATTCTTTTCTGTCTTTTTTTGTAAAAGATCTTTGCAGAGAGAGAAGTTCTTTATTTTTTTCTTTAACCCGTGTGTGTATGAGTGTGTGTGTGTGTGTTGGTTATTTAAAAAGGGAAAATTCATATTTCAATCTATGTGTTAATGCTTTGCTTCATTGCTGGATAAGTCTTGTTTTATAATCAACTGATAATTTTGTTGCTTATGAAAGAAACCTAGTTGGTGTATTTTATTCCGGGATAAACAGTAAAGTATATGATTGACTATATCAGTAACTGGGTAAACATTTAAATATATGTTGTGACTTGTGGAGAAGTGGAACTAGAGAAAGACAGTGCACTCCTCCCACCTTGGTTGTAACAATATATTATAAATTTCACATTAATTATCACATAGATCTCACAGATTTACTGGACAGTCCACTCAGCATATATGGCACCAATTACAGACACAAAGTTCCTCAAAGCTCTGATCTTGCTCAAGTAGATCTCCAGCTTCTTTCTTCAAAGATGTAGCCACTGATTCTCATCCAACATCAGTTCCCCTTCAATTCGAGCTCCACAGCTTTGGTCTTCACCAAAAGGTGCACTTCTCCAGAACCTCATCAACTCTGCTCACGTGGTCTTGATGGTGTGGATCTACCAGCATTACCTTTGTATGAGCCTTCCAGTGCACTTTATGGCTGGGTCTGGTTAATCAGTTACTTTAAGTAACAGAAAAAGATGCAGCAGCCCCTGGATCCAGCCTTCGCTTTCTTCAGCCTGCCGGCGCTCCACTCCTGAGTGATCTGAGCTTGGATGGCTCTGTGTCCTTTTATTCTGGATCCAATCAGTTACTGTTTCCCAAGAAACCTGAAGTTTTAATTTCTGTTTCTGTTGCAGTTTTCGTCTCCCTTTCAGTTAAAGTCTGTCTCAAAAAAAAAACAAGTTTTGAAACCAGGGTCAGTGGAGCTAACAGAACAGTCGACAAGTCATCTGTCCAGAAATCAGCTCACACACGCTCCCTCACTGGTCCTACAGACTGCAGATTCCATTACACTTCCCCTCTTGGAAAAACAAAAGTTTTACCATAGTAAAGTTTTCTTTACAACAGTTCCGAAATACAACAATTCTTAACATCATAAACGTTTCAACAAATAGCTTATTACATACTGTACAGCTAACAGTTTCATATTCCACAATTATACATATTGAATTTACAAAATCATAAGGGCTTAACCAATAACAAAACCAAGTAAATGCGATAATCAGGATTAGCAGGATTCAAGCATCATAAAATTATCATAACTCAGAGCTTTCCTTCTCTCTTACACCCCTTCTTTAAACCCTAGACAGAGCATCAGCAATTATATTATTTTCCCTGCAACATGCACAATTTTTAGTGTAAATGGCTATAACATCAAACTTCAGCAAAACAGCCTGAGGTTCTTTGTTCTGAACTTTTCTAGAAACACAAGTGGGTTGTGGTCTCTATAAACTAATACTTCCCCCCGACTATTGGTTACATATACCTCAAACTGTTGAAGAGTCAGTACAAGACCTAAACCTTTCTTGATGGTCGAGTATTTTCTTTGATGTTTATTGAGTTTCCTAGAGAAGTAGCTAACGAGCTGTTCCATACCAGCTTCGTCATCTTGGAACAGCACCGCTCCTACCCCTACGTCACTGGCGTCGATAGCCACTTTGAATGGCTTCCTAAAATCTGGGCTGCAAGCACTAGTTCCTTTGTCAAAATGGCATTTAACTTCTCAAATGTCATTTGACATGACTCTGACCATTTGAACTTCATGTTTTTCTTTAACAAATTGGTCAATGGGGTGACTACTGTGCTAAAATTAGGGACAAATTTCCTGTAGAACCCACACAACCCAGAAATTGTAACACTTCTTTCTTTGTCTTGGGTACAGGAAAGTCTGTTATCATCTGAACCTAGGCCTCTTGCGGTAGCACCTGACCTTGATCCATGCTATGTCCTAAATGGCTACTGGTCTGTGCACTTAGCCAAGTGGAGATCACCACTTTCCGCACTCCCTTTGGCAGGTACTGCTTTCAGCACCTCCTTTTTGGTTTAGCCATTAGCTAGGATGCGTTCCAACAGCACATGGACCACATCATGAGTCAAGTGCCTGGCTGTGTGCGCATTGCTGATGATATTGCCGTGGTGGGCAGGACCAGAGCAGAGCACGACCATGTTCTGCATGCCCTGATGCATACAGCACGAAGGGAGGGCCTGGTTTTCAACAGCCTTAAGTGTCAAATTCGTGGTCGCCAAATTAACTTTTTCAGCTCCACTACTCCAACCAGGGCATCTGACCAGATCCTGGCAAATTTGACAACGTCCTTGCGATGCCTGTTCCACAGGACAAACAGGACCTTCAGCAATGCCCAGTTCTCTTCAATTTCCTCTCCCTCTTCATCCCAGTAACATTAAGAGATCACCTGAAGAAGGACACCCCCTTCCTCTGGCATGCAGACCATCAACACGTCTTCAACCAACTGAAGACCTTGCTGGCTAAGAGTGTAGACCATGATGCTAGAGGTGGATGCCTCACAGAAGGGCTTGGGTGCCTGCCTACTTCAGAAGGCGCAAACAGTCACTTTCACATCCAAAGCGTTGTTGCAAGCCCAAGCCAACTATTCAAATATTGAGAGGGAGACTCTGGCTCTCGTTTTCGGCATCATACGCTTCCATATGTACCTCATTGGCAAATGCTCGATGGTGGAAACTGACCACAAACCTTTAGAGATGATTTGGCAGAATCCACTGATGAGCGTGCCCTCTCACCTCCAGGGACTATTGGTAAATATACAAGACTATGACTGTGAAGGAAAATACAAGCCAGGCAAATTGATGACCACCTCAAACACACTGAGCCAGTTGCCTAACCCAGCCCACTATCCTGGGAAAGTGGGAAAGCCCACTATCCTGGCAAAAGCTATGTGCATGCTCTGCCTGCTTCTCTCAGTTCAGAGAGAACACAAGGAAGTCCCTGTTTTATGTTTGGTTAGTCTAGCTAGGAGAGATTACTGAGTAAGATGTACAATTCCACAGTTTTCCACAAAGTGTGCAAATTGTGGACCATTGTCAGAAACAACCAGGTCAGGTATACCATGTGTTGCAAAGATCTCCATTAAAGCTCAAATGACTGTCTTGGTAGTCATTGTGTACAAACTTTGATGCACGTGGAAAAATTATTAATAACAATCAGGTAGGTTTTCCCATTAAACATGAATTGATCCATCCTCAGACCCTCCCACGGTCTGGTTGGAAATTGGGATGAGATAAAGGGTTCCGTCTGGTCTGGTCTGTGCGCTGCACATACCTGGCAATTAGAAATCATTTCTTTTGTATCTCTCGATATTCCTAGCCACCACATGGATGACTGATTCCATGCTCTGCATTTCGTGATACCCATGTGGCCCTGGTATATTTTTTCCAAGATGTCTGCCTGGAGTGAGACCAGAATCACCAACCTCTCATCATATATCAACAAATCATTCACAATAGTAAAGTTCTTTCTGTACTCAAAGAAGATTTTCATCACCGTACCACTGGGATGCTGCTGTGGCCAACCTTGTGTGCAATATTGACAAAATTTGCATCTGAGCATGACGAATTTCTTGGAGCTTTTTTGAGCTTGCTGGTCATTGTGCTGCAGTGAACTGAGAATACGATTCAATCTCATTAATAAAGCTAACATCCTGTTGTGTAGGATAGTCAACAGTAGTTCTAGACAATACATTTGCTGTCGTTTGCAGCTTTCCCTGTACATATACAGTTTCATACATGAATCTCATTAGCCTCAACTGGCTTTCTCACGAGTTCCTTTGCATCAAGAAAGGAAACAAGGTGTTTGTGGTTGGTCTCTATGACAACCTTTAAGCCGATGATATAATCTGAGAACTTTTTGCAAGCCCACATGACTGGGAGAGCTTCTTTCTCTCTGACAGCGTACCTCATCACAGTCTCAGACAATGCCCGAGATGCATATTAAACCAGCCTGTGACATCCTTCTGGCTGTTCTTGAAAAAGGACTGCCCCCAAACCCTGTAGATGAGGCATCTGCTGCAATTGTGGTCAGTAGTGAAGGGTTATAATGTGATAATAGATCTGTCAAAATCAGCATTTCCTTGATCCTTTGAAATGTCTGCTCCTGATGTGTATTCAAACACCATGCTTGTGCTTTCTTTAATAGTTGTCTTAAGGGTTCAGTAACTTGCGCTAGGTGGGGCAAAAATTTTGCCAGCTGATTAGCCATTCCAAGGAATTGTTGAAGATCTTGGACAGAAGTAGGAATTGGGAATTCACTAATAGCTCTTGTCTTTTGCGGGTCTGCCACTATGCCCTTGCTACTAACAATGTGCCCTAGGAAACGAATAGACGTTTTTGAGAATTCATACTTTTCATTAAGTGTCAGGCCTCCTTCTTGTAGACGATTCAAAACTGCTCTTACCCTCAGGTCATGTTCTTTGAAGGATTTACCATGGACTATGATGTCGTCCATGTGGCACATTAGTCCTTTAAGGCCCAGTCGAAAGTTTGATATAGTCCTTTGGAATATTTCTGGTGCTGATGTTACACCGAATGGTAAACGATTAAAACAAAATTCTCCGAACAGAGTGATGAAGGTTGTCAATAACCTTGACTTCTCGTCCAATGGAACTTGCCAAAAATCACTATTCAGGTCCAACTTTGTGAACGTAACACTTCTGGATAACTTTGCGATGCTTTCGTCTACTGAGGACATCAGATGAACTTCCCTTGCCACAGCCTTGTTAAGTTAAGTCTACACAAATACGAAGAGTGCAGTTAGGCTTTGGAACTGGAACCATTCCCGAGCACCACACTGTAGGTTTAATGATAGAAGAAATGACTCCCATCCTGGTCATCCTTTCTAGCTGAAGTTGGACTTGCTTCATTAGTGGGCGTGGTATCTTCCTAGGTGTGAAAAGACATACAGGTTTCACATCTTTTCGCAAAGTAATACTATATTTGGTCTTCAGTCTTCCTAGACCAGTAAACAATTTTGGAAAGTCTTTTTGGAAGTGACTCCTGGATTCTTGCTGCCTAACTTCTTCCACTTTCCTGATAAGATTAAGGTTTATACAAGCACTTCTACTTAAAAGAGAAAATTCTTGATTTTGTAGAACATACTGTTTCCAATATCTGCTTTCCTTCGTACTGAAGTGTTGCCTGTAGCTTTCCCTTGACTTTCAGTTCAAACCCTCCTGGACAGTGTAACAGAGTTTCGCTTGGTTGCGGGCAATGCATGGATAACCACGGTCCATTGTCTGATAAAACTGTTACACTTGCTCCTGTGTCTAGTTTAAAATTGGTGATATGTCTGTTGACATATATATCTACAGTCCAGAATGCATGGAGTGCACCGGCAGTGTGTATTGAGACTCATAGCAACTCTTTTTACACAAATGAAACAGACCTTACTAAACACTGACAAAAATTAAATCATGCATTATAAAGGAATAACAAAGTATCTAGTCGTGATTTTAAGGCTTTAAGGTTCTAATATTTTAGAAAAGTACTGTATAAATGTTTGCACATCTCCATGGATGCCAACAATAATGCTTGTTGGTTGACTTGCCAGAAGTTAAGTAGTGGATGAGGGAACCTGGTTAGCCTTCTCCCTGTATCCTGCAGTTTGGCTAAGACTGACAAAATTTGTTTCTAGATGAAACCAGAGGATGAAATGTCAGGCCAGACAAGAATAGTTGAGAATTCAGCATATGACTATTATAGTTGGTAGCTTGTACACCCACACTTACTAAACATGTACTTATTCAAATGATTCATTTCCATCTCACTGTATCACTTATATATAAATTCCAACTTCTAAATTTCAAATATACTGTATAGGGGAAAATTGAAAAGGCAGGGAGATAAATAAGTGCTGCTGTCCTTCACTTAGGAGCCTCAACCAGACTCCTGAATTAAATTTTTTTGCATGGTTATTACAATTAGGTTACTGTGCATGATTTACTATATAAATGTAGACAAATGGATTGTTTTATTCATCATATAATAAAGTTGACTATTATTATGAATATTACAGTGAGATGTGCAGTACAATTATATAGTATTAAACTTAATATGAAACTGTAGTGAGCCGAAGTTCAGTAGTTTTGCAATAGCTAAGTTACAATTGTAAAGCAGACCCAGAAGAGAATGAGTATGTGGCAAGGGAAGCCAGTGCCCAAGTTCTGGCCCTTTGGACCTGGCAGCAATGCCAAAAGTAGTTTAATGACCTCATATATGTGATCAAGGTCAGTGAATGCATCATCATATCACAACTCATACTCACCAAACCACCAGCCTCTCACCCTACTCAATGCACCACACCCCCATTACTCACCCATCAGCACTTGCTAGCACTCAGGACTCACGCCTAACATTCATACATTTCACCTTACCCACACCTTCCAATAATGTTGCCTTACATCCACCTCTCACTATCTCCACATACTTCCAGGTATGCAGCTATGGCAGGCACATCACCCAAGCACAGTGCAAAACAACCGCTAGCATTCTGCCCTCTCTCTTGCAGTACAAGATCACCCATAACAGGAGGAAGAGCAAGAGAACCAGTGGGGAGTTGGCATGATATTATCCACTGAGCTTGATGGAAGAGATGGTGCAGTGAATCACGGGGTCATCTACAACGGAGCCCACGGCATCTGGCATCATCAAGACCATTGAGGGTGATGGTAAATTACTGGCTTATGCCTCTTCACAACACCCACCTCACACTCATCCTGTATCTGACATGAAGTGAAAGTTGCAGATGGTATGACCATGGACCTCCAGCTTACCTCCCCACATCTCCCTCATCACGCATCCATATCTCTACTTCTGTTTTTATGCTTTCAGATACCCAAGAACTCCTGCCTGACCAGCTGAAGCACGCCCAGGAGAAAAATGGAGAGAAACCCTACACCAGTGCTGAGAAAAGACTGTTATTTGGTGTTAGGTGTGGCTCAATTGGTAGTACACTTGCTTCTGAATTATAAGGTTCTGGGTTCAACTCCTACTCCTACTCCAGGACTTGAGCTGACACTCCAGTGTAGTACTGAGGGAGTGCTCCACTGTTGGAGGCGTCACGGGTTCAAATTCCACCATGCAGCTGGTGGAATTTAAATTCAATTAATTAATAAAAAAAGATCTGGAATTGAAAGTTAGTCTCAGTAATGGTGCTATTAAATTGTCATCAATTGTTGTAAAAACCCATCTAGTTCACTATTATCCCTTTAGGGAAGGAAATCTGCAGTCCTTACCTGGGTCTGGCCGATATGTAACTCCATACTCACAGCAATGTGGTTAACTCTTAACAGCCCTCTGAAATGGGCCTAGCAAGACACTCAGTTGTTAAGGGAAATTAGGGATGGGCAACAAATGCTGGCTTTGCCTTTGACACCCACATCCCAGAAAAGAGTAAAAAGAAAATCTGCAAGAGAGGTCTAGAGGGAATGGATAGCTCATGTCCCAGCTCATTGGAATGTGAGGCCGAAGATGAGTTCTTCTACAGGGAACTCAGGTGAGGATTGTGATAAGGCAGGATACAGGAGATTACTGATAAACATGTGCACCAAAATGCTTGGTGCATTGGCAGGCCTGCCAGACAACCTCCTGTCACAGTCAAGGAGCATGGACGAGCCCAGCTCCAATGTGACAGAGGGTATAGCGCACTAAGAGTGAATAGTTAATTTCTGTTTGTATAATTGAATATGTTGTTGAATAAAGACGTTAATTAGAAGGTTTTTGTTGGTGGATGGTTACCAAAGGGGTGCTGTGATGGGGTATCACAGATGGATGTGACAGTGGGGAAAGATGGGTGATGGTAGTCAGGGGAAGTAATTTCATTGCCAATGGGGTCTGATAATGCACTCTCTGACAGTCCGTCTGATAAGAAAGGGTCCAGAGTACCTTCCCCCTGCCTCCTCCTGTTCCTCCTCCTCCCATTCCTCCTTCTTCTCTTTCTCCTGCGGTGGCCTCCGGGTGCCTGGAGGCAATGGCTGACACCTCATAATAGCAATGTTGTGGAGGACGCAGCAGACTACCACAAATTTTGAGACCCACTCCGGCATGTGCTGTAGGACTCTCCCTGAGCGGTCAAGGCAGCAGAACTGTTGTTTCTGCAGGCCGATTGCCTGCTCAGTGATGTTTCAGGTGGCTCTGTGGCTTTCATTGCATGTGCCCTCTCCTCCCTGAGCAACCAGTCTCTGGTTCCTCTTGAAGGGCTGACAGTGCAGGTTTTTATTTTATTCATGGATGTGGCGTCGCTAGCTAGGACAGCATTTATTGCCCATCCTTAATTGCCCTTGAGAAGGTGATGAGCTGCCTTCTTGAACCACTGCAGGACATGTGGGGTAGGTACACCAACAGTGCTGTTAGGAAGGGAGTTTTAGGATTTTCACCAAGCGACAGTGAAGGAACGGCGATATAGTTCCAAGTCAGGATGGTGTGTGGCTTGAAGGGGAACCTGCAGGTGGTGGTCTTCCCATTCATCTGCTGCTCTTGTCCTTCTCGGTGGTAGAGGTTGCGGGTTTGGAATGTGCTGTCTAAGGAGCTTTGGTGCATTGCTGCAGTGCATCTTGTAGATGGTACACACTGCTGCCACTGTGCGTCGGTGATGGAGTGAGTGAATGTTTGTGGATGGGGTGCCAATCAAGCGGGCTGCTTCGTCCTGGATGGTGTTGATCTTCTTGACTGTTGTTGGAGCTGCACCCATCCAGGCAAGTGGAGAGTATTCCATCACACTCCTGACTTGTGTCTTGTAGATGGTGGATAGGCTTTGGGGAGTCAGGAGGTGAGTTAGTCGCCGCAGGATTCCTAGCCTCTGACCTGCTCTTGTAGCCACGGTATTTATATGGCTATTCCAGTTCAGTTTCTGGCCGATAATAACCTGCCAGGATGTTGATTGTGGGGGATTCAATGATGGTAATGCCATTGAATGTCAAGGGGAGATGATTAGATTCTCTCTTGTTTGAGATGGTCATTGCCTGACACTTGTGTGGTGCGAATGTTACTTGCCACTTATCAGCCCAAGCCTGGATATTGTCCAGGTCTTGCTGCATTTCTACACGGACTGCTTCAGTATCTCAGGAGTCGGGAATGGTGCTGAACATTGTGCAATCATCAGCGAGCATCCCCACTACTGACCTTATGATTGAAGGAAGGTCATTGATGAAGCAGTTGAAGACGGTTGGGCCTAGAACACTACCCTGAGGAACTCCTGCAGTGATGTCCTGGGACTGAGATGATTGACCTCCAACAACCACAACCATCTTCCTTTAGTTTAGAGATACAGCACTGAAACAGGCCCTTCGGCCCACCGAGTCTGTGCCGACCATCAACCACCCATTTATACTAATCCTCCACTAATTCCATATTCCTATCACATCCCCACCTGTCCCTATATTTCCCTACCACCTACCTATACTAGGGGCAATTTATAATGGCCAATTAACCTATCAACCTGCAAGTCTTTGGCATGTGGGAGGAAACCGGAGCACCCGGAGGAAACCCACGCAGACACAGGGAGAACTTGCAAACTCCACACAAGCAGTACCCAGAATTGAACCCAGGTCGCTGGAGCTGTGAGGCTGCGGTGCTAACCACTGCGCCACTGTGCCGCCCCACTGTGCTAGGTATGACTCCAGACAGCGGAGAATTTTGCCCCTGATTCCCATTGACTCCAGTTTCGCTAGGGCTCCTTGATGCCATACTCAGTCAAATTCTGCCTTGATGTCAAGGGCAGCTGTTCTCACCAATGAATGCATTGTGGCTGCTGCCAGGATAGCAGGTGTTAACTGCCATGATGTTCACGGCATGGTCACACACCCACTGCACGTTTATGGAATGGAACCCCTTGTGGTTCCTGTACCTCTCCCCATTGTCATGGGGGGCCTGCAGAGCCACGTGCGTGCAGGTGATGGTGCCCTGCACTATTAGGAATCCAGCTATCTTGGCAAAGCCATGTGCCCTTTCATCTTGCTTGAGCAAGAAGACGATGTACTATCCTCAGCTGCAGTAGATGGCCTCCATGATGTCACGGATGCTTCAATGAATGGCGTACTAGGGAATATTGGAGATGTCTCCCGCTCTCGCCCGGAAGGGCCTGGACACATAAAAATTTAAGGCGACAGTGATGTGCAGACCAAGAGTCACTGCAACCCCAACCCCCATAATTTGGGCAGCATTCTTGTGTCCTCCCTGATTTGATGCACCAGCTCTCAAATAACATCTTCAAAAACGGAGCACAGTGCTTCCACAAACTCAGCCGAAGCAGAAGTAAGTCAAAAGTACCTCACCTGAAAATAGTCGCCTGGTCCTTTTGAATAACCCTAGGGCTGGGCCCCTCTCACAGTTGAATGCATGCTCTTTGATGGGCGATAAGCAAATACGTTGAATGGATCTGTTTGGTCCGAGTTTTCAAACAAAGTATCAAATCATCTGGTAGGGCTGATTGATGACATGGATGCGCTAATTCAGAGGCTTCTGATGCGATGCCTGTGTGACCACCCTTCTCAGCATGAGGCTCTGCACAGGCTGTGCTGGAAGTAGCTGGAGGTGCAGCTCACCCCACTAGGTGGGCATTCGGCTTCTGTAGCACAGTCTCCAGCAGCACTAAGAATCTGAATTTTGTGCCCAAGGAACCTATAACTAATATGTTATGAAATTAACAATTTAAACTAATTAATCAGTGTCATGAAGACCCCCACGTGCCAAGAATGAGGCATATTAATTTCATCCATATGAACATTAATTTTAAACTGTTGCTGGAGGGAAGAAATGACTTGTTTCAAAAGAAATCACCAGACACTTGGCTCGAGGACATTTGCATACTAAGAGACAGTGCTTGGAGAGACAAAAGAATTGCTCACTGATTCAATTAACAGAGATTGGGCTGGGCAATGGTGATCCACATCTTATCAGGGTAAGAGACAGCACTACACCCCCCACTGAGAGCTTTGGAATCCAGAAGTTTGTTTAAACAGTCAGTCACATGACTAAACCTGTTGGCCAACTTGGAGTTTTGAATTGTGCTCATAGGATAGTTTGGGGTCAGACTGCCAATTGTAACTGAACCTGGAACAAGACAGCCTCTCTCCTGGCTGATTCTCTCTCGCTTTCTATCAGGCCTCTGGACCCACCGAAGACACTTCAACCACAAGAGAGAAAAGACTCCTGCATCGAAACAAGTTAAAGCGTGCGCTGGGCCCAATGAACAGCAAGACTCCACAATGAACTTAAAGGACCATAAATAACTACCAGATGTTGCCTCAAACTTTTCCCCTTTATTCTTTCGACTTTTTCAGTCTCTATCTGCATGTGTGTTTATCGCATATGCATGCTAGCGTGGTCAAATTAGAGTTCAAGATTAATAAACTTCTACCTTTCTTGTTTAAATCTAAGAAAACCTGTCTGATTTCTTTGCCTTACAATTGGAAAGCAGTGAACAAGGATTCACTGAGGGGAAGCTAAAAACACGGTGTTTCTAAAATTAAACCCTGTTACGATTAGACCAGGCAAAGGCTGAGAGGGAACCACTAGATACCTATCTCACCACGTCATAACAATCAGTTTTAAAAAACCTAAAAATAAGCCAAGTGAATTAATTACATAAAACTTTAGTTTATTAAATATGTAAAAGAAGGTTATCTAGAGATGGCAGTGCAGGTGATGTGCTGTTTTTGCAGCATCTGGAGTTTGTGGAGAGCAACATGATCCCAGGTGACACTACATCTGCAGAAAGTGCCTGCAACTTGAGGAACTTCGGCTCAGAGTGTTAAGCTGGAGTCCGAGGTGCAGATATTGCAATGCATCAGGGACGAAGAGAGTTACCTGGAAATTTTGGCCCAGGATACAGTCACACACCTTAGGTTTGGTAGTGGTTGAGACTTGATTAGTGGTCAGGAACAGGAAGTTGTGACTGCGACTCAGGCAAGTACAGGACCATCAGATGCAGTGGTCGAGGAGCTTCAGCCTTTGCCATTGTCCAACAGGATGGGGGTACATAAGAACATAAGAAATTGGAGTAGGAATAGGCCATATGGCTCCTCAAGCCTGCTCTGCCATTCAATAAGATCAGGGCTGAACTTTTAAATCAACTCCACTTTCCTGTACTGCCCCCGATCTCTTGATTCCCTTAGTGCCCAAAAATCTGTCGTTCTCTGTCTTGAATATATTCATCAATTGAGCATCCACAGTCCTCTGGGATAGAGAATTCCAAAGATTCACAACCCTCTGAAAGAAGAAATTTCTCCCCACCTCCATCCTAAATGGCCTCCTATTCTGAAACTACGACCCTCTAGATTTTCCAGCCAGGGGAAACAGCTTCTCTGCATCTACCCTATCAAGCCCTTTTGAGAATTTTATACTTTTTAATGAGATCACCTCTCAGTCTTCAAAACTCCAGAGAATATAGGTTCAATCTCTCTTTATAAGAAAACCTTCTCATCCCAGGAATCAATCAGGTTAACCTCTGTTGCACTGTAAGACAAGTATATCCTTCCTTAGGTAAGAAAACCAAAACTGTACACAATACACAAGCTTGAAAGTAGCCAAGACAACTGCGCAAAGGAGAGGGAGATACTTCGCAAACACTGGATCAGCTTATGTCAAGAAATCCAAACTGCATGCGACAAAGGAAATCTATGAGCTATGTATGAAGGGATCAAGAGGTCCTGCCATCACCAAAGTTGCTCCCCTGAATTCGGCAGATGGTGAAGTACTCACTGACAGAAGTAAACAGATGTCCTGCTGGGTTGAACACTACTATGAGCTGTACTCCTGTGAGTCGGACATCTCCCGGTCTGCACTCGACGCTCTCCCGCAACTTCCTATCACAGATGAGTTAGATGAAGAACCCTCATCACTGGAGCTCGAGAAGGCCATAGACCACCTAGCGAACAGAAGAGCACCCGGCAAGAATGGAATCCCAGCCGAACTGCTCATAGCACGGAAAGACCATCTATTGCCACACCTTTATGACCTTCTCCTTCTCTGCTGGAAAGTCGGCTCTGTTCCACAGGAGATGCGTGATGCCAAATCATCACACTGTACAAAAACAAAGGTGATAGAGGAGATTGCAACAACTACAGGGGCATCTCACTCCTTAGTGTCCTGGGGAAGGCCTTTGCTAGGGTCATACTTAAAAGACTCCATTTACTTATAGACCGGAAGCGCAGTGCGGTTTCTGTGCCAGCAGATCTACTGTGGATATTATCTTCTCCATATGCCAGCTGCGAGAGAAGTGTAGGGAATAGAGTATAATATTTTACCTTACTTTTGTAGATCTCACTAAGGCATTCGACATTGTCAGCAGAGCAGGACTCTACAAGATTTTGGAAAAAATTTGCTGCCCACCGAAGCTCATCAGTCTCATCCATTCTTTCCATGACAACATGCACTGCACTGTACAGTTTGATGGCTCCAACAGTTTCAGAGGGGAGAATGGAGTGAAACAGGGCTGTGTCCTCACCCTCACTCTGTTTCGCATCTTCTTCTCCATGCTCCTGACCTTCGCCTTCCCTGCAGATATGGAAGGAGTCTATTTGCATACTCGATCAGACGGAAAGCTCTACAATCTATCAAGGCTGAAAGCAAAGACAAAAGCACTTTGTGTCCTGATTAGAGAACTCCTTTAAACTGCGAATGCTGCGCTAGTTGCTCACACAGAAACTCAGCTATACAGACTCATGGATTGTCTTTCCCTTGCCTGTAACTTGTTCTCCTTGACTCTCAGCATTAAGAAAACTGTGGTCATGGGACAAGGTGTTGCATCTCTGCCTCTGATCACACTAAATAACACCCCACTGGAAGTGGTTAGCAAATTCTGCTACCTTGGGTCAACGGTGATAAACAATCTGTCTCTTGATACAGAGCTCGATAGATGCACAGGGAAAACAGCTACCACCTTTGGTCAATTTGCACATAGGATAACACCAAGCTGACCCTTAGGACCAAGCTGATGGTTTATAAGGCCTGTATTCTCAGCACCTTGCTGTATGGCTGTGAAACATGGGTGACTTACAGCTATCAGGGAAAGCTCAATAATTTCTATCTTCGCTGTCTGCGGCGCATTATGGGTATATCCTGGCTGGACAAAATCGCAAATGTGGTAGTCCTCTCAAAGGCAGAGCTCCCAAGTGCGTGGGTACTAAACAAACAGAGGCAGCTTTGGTGGATCGGACACATCCGCTGGATGGAAGACGATTACATACCCAAGGACCTTCTGTATGGTGAGGTAGTTGGGGCTAAATGGCCAGTGGGTTGCCCAAAGCTCTGCTTCAAGGATGCTTGCAAGCATGACATGATGGCCTTAAATGTCGACGATCGCACCTGGGAGTCACTAGCTGGCGAAAGAGGGAAACGTCGCCACATCCTGTGGATTGGTGTGCACTATCACAATGAGCAGTTGCAACAGCAGCTTGGGAACAGGCGCCAACATCAAATACAACAACTCATAGCGTCACTTGGTAGCTTCACTTGCAGCACTTGTAGCAGAACCTGCCTCTCAAGAATTGGAGTTAACGTTTCAGGTCTGTGACCTTTCATCAGAACTGGCAAAGGTAAGAAAAGAACTAGGTTTTAATCAAGTGAAGGGGTTTTGGGGGGGGACTGTGGGAAAGAGAACAAAAGGGGAGGTGTGTGATAGGGCAGAGCACAGGAGAGAATAAATAACAAAACTGTCCTGGGACAAAGGCAAACAGTGTGTTAATGCTTATGGTGAAAGACAAAACATTAGTCCAGAGAGAGTGTTAATTGCGGAATAATGAGCAGCTCTATCTACATGAAAAACAGGTACATGGTGAAAAAATAAAAGTAAAATAAAATAAAATAAAAAATACAAAAATATTTTTAAAAAGGCCAGTCATGCTCTGAAGTTATTGAACTCAATGTTCAGTCCGCAAGGCTGTAGAGTGCCTAATCAAAAGATCAGGTGCTGCTCCTCGAATTTGCGTTGATGTTCACTGGAACACTGGAGCAGGCCAAAGACAGAAATGTTGGCATGAGAGCAGGGGGGTTGTGTTGAAATGGCAAGTGACCGGAAGCTCGGGGTCATGCTTTCGGACTGAGCGAAGGTGTTCCGCAAAGTGGTCACCCAATCTGCGGTTGGTCTCCCCAATATAGAGGCGAACACATTGTGAACAGCGAATACAGTATACTAAATTGAAGGAAGTACAAGTAAATCGCTGCTTCACCTGGAAGGAGTGTTTGGGGCCTTGGATGGTGAGGAGAGAGGAGTTGAAAGGCAGGTATTACACCTCCTGCAATTGCATGGGAAGGTGCCATGGGAAGGGAATGGTGTGTTGGGGGTAATGGAGGAGTGGACCACGGTGTCACAGAGGGAACAATCCCTTCGGAATGCTGACAGGGGAGGGGACAGGAAGATGTGTTTGATGGTGGCAGAAATGGCAGAGGATGATCCTTTGGATGTGGAAGCTGGTGGGAGTCGGTGAGCTTATAATGAATATTAGTAGCCAGCCCACGGCTACCTTGACTATATTTTCTCACACCCTGTTTCCTGTAAGGACTCCATCCCATTCTCCCAGTTTCTCCGTCTCCGATGCATCTGTTCTGGTTATGCAACCTTCCACAACAGCGCTTCTGACATGTCTTCCTTTTACCTCAACCAAAGAATTCCCTCCCGCCCCCCACTGTGGTTGACGGGGTCCTCAACCATGTCCGACCGATTTCCCGCACTTCTCCCCTCACCCCTTCCTATCCCTCCCAGAATCGCGACAGGGTTCCCCTTGTCCTCACTTTCCACCCCACTATACTGTATGAGAAGAAAGTGCTGATTGGTTGGCAAGTGAATTTTGATTGGTAGAGGCATTGCCATGGAGAATGCATCGGTTTACGCTGACTGACCGTTAACGGCCAAGTTTTGTTTGAAATTTAAACCAGGCAGCTTGACTTTGATTGGTCAAGGCATTGCCCTGAGGAATGAACCAGTGAATGGCTGTCACTTATTTTGTTTAGCTGAAACAGGTGCAATGTTTGTACATGTTCTTTCTGTCTGCAAAGAACAAGGCCTTGTGTATTAATATATGTAGCTTCCCGTACGTGCAAATGCACCACACTGTGAGCCCGACTGACAGTTTTAAATTGGTTGTCAGCTTAATTTTTAGCACACTGAGGCCAATCGCGGAATCACATCTAATGTTGGACACTGTGTTTTAAGTTTTGCAAGCACAGGCTGGTTGGGTATGCCCTGTACCTTGCCTGTTGCTGGTGTCACAGAGCCCACACCATCACGTGATTGGGGGGAGGGGGGGTGGGGAGGCTGACTGCCCTGCATATTTAAATGAGCCGCCGAGCTCAAGATCGTGGTGGCATGGTGGTGCGCAGCCCACATGTGCGGGCTGCCATTTTTATCACCCGCCGCTGCTCCCGGCAGCAGGAGAATAAAATTCAGCCCGATTTATCTGAGCTTAGTTCTTTTCTAGGCATGGCCCAATATTACTTGCAATTTCTGCTTGAACTTGCAACGGTGTTAGCTCCACTGCATGAGTTGTTGAAGAAAGATGTGAAATGGGAATGGTCTAAAGCACAATAAGAGAAGCTTGACCAGTGATGCACTACTCATTCATTACCACACAAATCGTGACCTGAAATTAGCATGTGACGCTTAAAACTATGGAGTTGGAGTAGTGATCAGTCATATCATGGATGATGGTCAAGATAAGCCCATAGCATTTGCATCGCATACCCTGACCAGTAGGGTTGGCAGTAGGGCTCACAGTGTGGCGCATTTGCACGTACGGGAATCTACATATATTAATACACAAGGCCTTGTTCTTTGCAATTACGCGCAGATAGAAAAGAAAGTGCTTGGAATCATCTTTGGAATCAAAACCTGTGAGATCACGACAACTTCATAAACAAGTTGTTAGACTTGATTCATAGATATTGTTTAAAGAAAGCGAGTCAGTTGTCATTTTGTCAAGTGTACATATTCTCAAAGATTTGTTTGTTTTTGAAGTTCTATAGTTAGTGTATCTGTAAATAGTTTATTAAAAAAACAAACAAAATGTTTTTTAAAGGGGAAAGTAGTGTAATGTATTTCTATGTTATGAGCATGTCCAGTGCGTGATGAAATCATTAAACATGTGATCTGGCCACTTTGGTGTCTGTCTTGCTTTCCAAGTTCCTCCCAATAAGTAACAGAAGTGGTGTAAGAAATGACTGTGTCCTGGAAAACATTGAGGAAAGGCACAACATGGGAGAGAGTCCTGCTGCAGGAGGTGAACAGGAGGAGAGATGCCCTGTTACCAGATGGGGCCAGGAGGACCTCCAGCTAATTGGTTAGAAGGGAATGGGAGCAGATAGCCACGGAGGTTAATGCAAACAGTGTTGCTCCAAGGACCTCGATTCAGTGCCGCAACAAGTTCAATAATCTCACACGAGTGGTCAAGGTCAGTAATTGTCTCTTCAAATGCCATATCCCACCAACTGCACCACTAACCTCGCACGCTGTTCAATGCATCACATCTCTATTACTCACCTACCAATAATCTCTATCAACCACAACTTATACCCAACATTCATAGCCTCACATCACTCTCATACACTTATTACTACTGCAAGTCTCACAACCACATCTCACAGCTTCCACACACTGCCAACTATGATACGCACATCACCCAGATTGCACCGCACTCACTGACATTCTCCCCTCTCTCTTGCAGAATAAGGTGCTCCATTACAAGAGGCACTGAACCAATCGGGGATAGGCACGGCTGCATGTCCTTGCCTCCTTGGAGGAGTCGGTACTCGCCATAATAGGACCAGCTACCACAGAGCCCGTGGCCAGTTGCACAGCTGAAACTATTGAGGCTGATGGTATTTTCCTAGCTACTCCATATTCTCACATATTACTTCCCCCTTATCCCACAATCTGTTCTGATATACCTGCTGCAAATGGTGTAAGCCAAACACCCCTTGCTTTCTCCCCTTCCCTCCCCAAAAACCTACCATTGTGTCCTTCTCTTTTCAGATTCCCAAGAACTGCCACCTGACCAGGCAGTGCTGCAACAAGAAGAGGTTGAATAGGAGCTCTAGGCTGATGAAGAAGAAACATCTTCACTCGATCTCACACTTGCAGCCACCAGCTTAGATAGTGACACTGCATGTACTTTAAAGGGTAGCACAGAGATGGGATCTGTATATGGTGAGTCACCAAGCATAAGTGGGTGGTGGACAGACCAAGGGGAAAGGATAGCATGGGTTCCAGCACTCCAGAGAGCAAGGTTGCATACGTGTTCTTCTGCAGAGGATGCAGATGAGGACCAATGGAGAGATGCAAAGAAAAGACATATTGGGTTTGCATACAAAAATGTTTGGTAGGCCTGCCAGAAAGTTTGCTGTCACAGTCAAAGAGCATGGAGATGTCTGACTCCAACTTGGTCCAGGGCTTTGCGCTTAGAGCCCATCCTTTCCAGCATGGATGTGGTGGCCAACTCCATGAGAGCACTTGCAGACCTGATCATGTTGCAGTGACTCAGCTTCCATGGCAGCACAAGCAATGTCTGAGTGTGCAGTGGAAGTTCAGACCGAAGTCAAGGAAGTGCAGCTTGCTGCCACCCAAGCACAGACTGCTGCTATTATGGCTGTAGTTACCAGTGTTGAAAAAGGGACTGCAGGGTGTTACAGCAGTGCAGCAATCTGTCCTCCCACAGATTACTCAGAATACTGATACACTGCCCAGTAGGAATGACAGTGACTTCATGGAGAACAAAGCTGCTGTTCTCTCTCAGGATGACTGCATTCGTCCTTCCACCACTGCCACTCCGCCAGTGCCTTTGCTGTTGTCTGTCAGCCAGCCAGCTCAGACTGCTGCTGCTCATGTGAGATGGTGCAGTCTGAAGCTGGGCCTTCTAGGGCCAAAGCTGTTTGAAGACATCCTGCAAGGTCATCTGCAATCCCCCCTATTGAAAGTCAGCAGCCTTCCACTTGGACAAGCAGAGGCACAAGGAAGACTGGCACTAAGGGTGATTAGTTGACTTTGGAATCAAATCTTGGAGTGGTTTGATTTATAACGTTGGTTTGGAATGTTTGTTTTGTGGTGGCTTTGATTGTAGCATTTGGCCAAGAGGACACTGTGATGGTCAGTGACGGATGAAAGGTGCGGTGAGGGACTGTTGGTGAATGTTGAATTGAGGTTGTGTTCACTGGAACCACATTCAAATGAGCCGATCACGGACAGCCTGGGGAGAAGGAGTTTGACTCGGTTGCCTTCTCTCTTTCTCCTCCTTCTGCCTCTTCGAGCAGCTTGTCCTCCTCTGTGTTGCCTGTGCTCATCCTCCCTGTCATGCCGGAGGCTATTGGGCATACAAACTACAACATCAATGACAGAGAGCACTGGTATGAGCAGATGTCTTGCAAATGAAGACCAAATCCTTAAGCACGTGCCACACCACTTCCTGTAGACTTCAACTTTAAATTGCAGTACAAACCTCCAAACTTTTCTTTTAATTCAGCAACAGCCAGTAGAAATCACCAGCAACTAACCTGCAAGTTGGTGATGATCCCTTTAAATAGTGCTGGTGGGGGGGGGGGGGAGAAAGAATTTTGCCTGCTGCTCACAGCGTGTTCAACTGTGCGAGGTTAAGGGAGGGTGTTACGTTGAGTGGCAGGTTTAAAATGGCACCACATCTGCATGCTTCTGGCGAATACTCCTAGAGCCCACACTACCGCTCTTCCCAAAATGACATTTGGCGCAGCCTACATTGGAAATATATGTGCATGGCAGGGACACCACTTTGGGACCAAAACGGCACTTGTAGTGCTATACAACCAAATTTTTAGCCCGCTGTCTCTTCCTGACACAAAAGCTTGATTTTACTCAAACCCCTACTCTGCTCTACACACTTAACTATTCTCTTCAGACTTCTAGATTTACCCTTACCTGAACCCTCCCCCTTATTAGTTTAAAACCCCACCTACCACTCTAGTTATTTGATACACCAGAATACTGGTCCCAGCAGAATAGCTCACTCTTTTCTTAGCGCTGATGTCAATGCCCCATGAATTGAAACCCCTGCTTCCCACACCACTCTTTCAGCAATGCATTTAAGCCTCTAATCTGTTTGTCCTGATACCAATGTGTGTGTGGCTCAGGTAGTAATCCTGAGATTATTGCCTTTGAGGTTTTGCTTTTTAATTTGTAACCCAGCTCCTCAAACTCCCTCAGCAGAACTGCATTTCTAGTTCTAGCTATGTCATTGGTTCCTACATGAATCCTCCCTTTCCTTCTCCAAGTTCTGCTCCAGCCACGAGGGGATGTCCTTAACACTTATGCTAGGCAGGCAACACACCCTTCAGGACACATGGTCGCGGCTTCAGAAAACAGTATCCCCTGACAATATTCTCCCTCTCTCTATGTAGCGTCCTAGTTGTCCAAGGGTTGCTAATCATGGCTTATGCCATGATATCACGATGGGCCAAGGTGAGGAGGCAGGCCCCAAGAACAAACTCAGGCCATACAGCGGATCAAACCCGCTCTGTTGGCATTACTCTGCATCACACTCTAGCCATCTAGCAAACTGAGCTAACTGAACCCCTCCCCACCCCCCCCCCCCCCCAAGCCCTACCGACTATACTATCCCCTACAACTACCACATTCCTTTTTGCTCCCTGTTACGACCAGGTGAGAAAGGTGTCTAGGGGTCCCTCTCAGCCTTCACCTGGTCTTACTGTAACAGAGTTTTATTTTTAAACACACTGTTTTTAACTCCCCCTTGGTGAATCGTTGTTCACCGCTTTCCAATTATAAGGCAAAGAAACCAGCAGACACACACACAGATTTTCTTAGGTTTAAAGAAGAAAGATTGAAATTTATTAAAACTTAAACTTAAAACTCTAATTCGGTTAACGCCTACAGATATATGCCACGCTCCACACAATGCGCACATGCAAATAGAGACAGAAAACAGCAGAAGAAAAATAAACTGGAAAGGTTTGAGGCAATATCTGAAGCGTTGTTACGGTTCTTCAAGCTCACTGTAGAGTCCTTGCTTGTAGTTTATTCTTGCTTTTCGTTGGGGTCCAGTATATTTCTTAAACCTTGTTCACTGTAGGAGACTTTTCTTTCTTGGGGTTCATGTGTCTTCAATGGATTCCGAAGCTGGTGAGAAAGAGATGGAAGCAGACAGGAGGAGAGGTCTGCTTCAGTCCAGGAGCTAAGAGCCTGCTGTTTTCAAACACTGTTTCTCCAATTTAAAACTCTCAGTCAAAACTCTGCAACAGCCAGTTAGTCTGACCACATCTGTTCTGTGTATTGGCAGCAGGGACTGGTCCTTTGTTCCAAGCAGTGTCTGTTACTATGCAAAAATGTCCTTCCATCCAGGGGCCTGGCAATTCCTTGTATCAGGCCTTCTCTTCTTCCCAGCAACAATTTGAAATTTAATATCTATGTGGTGAAATTAATGTGCCTCATTCTTGGCAGATGGGGGCCTGCATGACCTCCATTTGAATGGCCTCCTGTACCATATGCCATGGCCAACTTGCCCATCCTGCCTGCAGACTTTATTCTCATATCTCCTGGACACTGGGCATAAAATGTACTCACTGTAAAAGGATGAGCGGGCTATCTAGCGTAAAAGACCTAAATTATAGCATACATCATGTTTTAAAAATTGCTATAGTTGTAATACAGGATACTGTTGAGAAGTTTAGGGAAAATGCTACTGATGTACTTCACATTAAATCATGAAAAAACTGTTCCCTCCTGCCATACGAATATTTTACATCATGTACACTGTAACACTTTGCTGTGAAATGGTTGCAACTCCTCAGATACTGAAGAGTCCATGACCTCATGCAGCAAGACCTGGACAGCATTCACGCTTGGGCAAGTAACATTCACTCCACAGAAGTGCCAGGCAAAGACCATCTCCAACAAGAGAGAATGTAACCATCTCCCCTTGACATTCAACAGCATTACCATAGCTGAATCCCCACCATCATCATCCTGGGGGTTACCATTGACCAGAAATTTAACTGGACCAGCCACATAAACCCTTTGGCTACAAGAGCAGGTCAGAGGTTGGGAATTCTGTGGCGAGTAACTCACATCCTGACTCCCCAAAGTTAGAAGTATAATGGAATACTTTCCAGTGACCTGGAAGAGTGCAGTTGCAACAACACTCAAGAAGCTCAACACCATCCAGGTCAAATCAGCTGGTTTGATCGGTACCCCATCCACCACCTTAAATATTCATTCCCTCCACCACCTGTGCATAATGGCAGCAGTGTGTACCATCTACAACATGCACTGCAGCAACGCACCAAGTCTCCTTTGACAACATCTTCCAAACTCGCGACCTCTACCACCTAGAAGGGCAAGAGCAGCAGATGCATGGGAACATCACCACCTGCAGGTTCCCTTCCAAGTCACACTCCACCCTGACTTGGAACTATATCAACTATATTACTGTTGCTGGGTCAAAAATCTGAAACTCCCTTTCTAACAGCGCTGTGGGTGTACCTACACCACATGGACTGCAGCAGCTCAAGGCAGAGGCTCATCACCATCTTCTTATGAGCAATTAGGTATGGGCAACAAATGCTGGCCTTTCCAGCAACACTCACATCCCATTAACGAATAATAAAACAATTACTTGTAACAGGAAAAGATGAACACAGTAAATCAGATAAATAGAGAAAAGAAGCTATGCTCCCATGAGGCAAAAGCTAAGGCAAAAAGCATGAAGTGCAATGAGAAAGCTCACAAATATATGCAGAACACTGGCTGATCTCCCCTTTACTTGGCCCAGGGACACCAAGACCAATGTTAGCATCTCTCCTGCTGTATCAATTGAGATTAGTTAGCAGCACCGACCAGTGAACAATTTCAGAATTTTTGGTCTGTTTGGCTTTATATCAAGTTACAGAGTAGATTTACCCCTTAAGAATTTGGGATGCTTAATTTTCTCCATTAAGATAAAAGTTAGAACAACTCACCTGATCTTATCTGATCCATAATGTGCATTATCAAAAAATGTAATATAAATAAATACTCTCCAAATTATACCCAATTTTGACTTTGAATATTTATTCAAGAATTCCCACTAAAATAAGCACAAAATAATGTTACACTGGGTATATGGGGTGTAACAGTAAAGCAGTTGAAGGTCACATTTTCAATAAAACATGTACTTTTTTTTATCATAAAGCAATCTTTATATATCTGCAAAGTGCCACTAAAGTACTACTTGGCCTCTTACACAACTAAATTCTAATCAAACATAAAATTTAAACACAGTAAATAATGAATACATGCATCAACATTTAACAGTCAGAAACTGGAATAGTTTAGAACAAGCAGGAAGGCCTGCATGGAAGGAAGAGCCACAAAGACATTAAAATATTTAAGGTGGGCTTTCAGACCATATCAAACCCAGCAGCATCTCATACTTGGTGGTACTATATGGTTTTGTTTAAAAGGGAGCAAACACAAAAGAGCAAACATCCTTTTCTCCCCATTTTTTCCCTCTGTTCGGCAATGAGTATTAGACCTTTTGTTCTTCAGCAAAAATGAAGGATAGCTTCTTTGGGAAAATAAAACCAAATCTGGGATAAATGGGCACTAAACCACCTTTGTTTCCACAATGAGCTATCCAGTCAATTGCGTTTACTGTTCAGTTCTAAAATTTCTTCTTCTAGATTAGTAAATGTTACATGCTCATAATTGGTATTAGGACTGTGAAGGTGTCAGTTAGTTTGTTCTTACATGTCATTTACAACTATAATTGCTTACCTGACAAACAGGAAACCCTATCAGAGATTGCCGTAGGCCTATTTAAGATAAAAAGGTTGGCACCAGGAATCATATTCTATTGACTTAGTGTGACTTCATCTGCTTGGCCCTTGGAGCTAATAAAATTGAAAAAAAAGTTGGCTCTAATTTACTGAATTGTGGCAAGAACGGAACTGCCTCCCAAAGTAAAAACAGAGATTTAGGTTCTGCATCTCCCACTTTCGTCAAAGCATTCTTCTACCATCCATTTGCTGTCAAAGAAAGGGTCTTCTAATAGCAAGTACTTCTCATAGCAAGTACTTCTTTCTCAGAAAATTCTATGTTATATTATATTCTATGGATATAGCCTTAACCTTTTTCCCCAATCACCACGTTACTTTCAATCACCTAGTTTTGAAATTATCAAAACGAGGAATATTGTCAGCTTACTTTATAGTCATATTTATTGTATTTTATCCATTAAGGACATCATTGAAAACAACAAAATCCCTGCCACAACCTGCAGTTTAGTATTTAAAAAAGTATTTTAAAAAGATTTCTTAAAACTATGAAAGAAGTACCTGAAAGGGAGTAAGTAATTTTAAAAGGTAATGTTGCAATGCTGCAATTGTCCCTTTGTCTCTCAGGCACTGTCATGCACCCAGTTTGCTGCAACTCAACTCTTAGTCAACAGGTACTGCTCCTAGCCTAATAGATCCAATATGAAAGCCACCACACATTCAGAAACAAGTCAATCCAGTCCAAAAAATGAAAGCAATCAGAAAAGCATCAATACCCTCTCAGATCAGGGAAAATAAAAATCCATCAGAGCTACCTTGCCAAGGAGCATGTTTAAAATCCAAAATAGCACCATTCATCAGTGTCTCATATCCCGTGGCAGCACCTCGATCCTTACCACAAGGAAACAATGCATTACATACTATTACAGTATTTCTATACAAAAAATTTACATGGCTAAAATATGAGGTTACATAGGCAATTGAAGATTTCAGACATACATTATGAACTAACAAGCTTAATACATTAAAATAAAATGTAAGGGACTCTCAGCCTTTGTATTCTATTCATTAATAATGAGAAAGTGACATGTAAAAGAGGAAACACTTTGGTTGTACACTTCCGGTGGAATAATGGAAGACAATATGGTGCATGGTACGAACAGGCCTGAAGGCCCACCTGTATTGGTTGTAAACATTGTCGTTCACAGTGTGTATATTTTAGTATTTCCAGTTTAGTAAAACTGATATTTGTTGTTTTGTGGTAATATTGTCCATGGTATAAATCAGCCAGGTTCAGAGTCCCCTCAATTTGTTTTATCTAAAAATTAAAAAAAACACAAACTCTGACATTGTGTCACCTCATCAAAACCCATACACCAAGTCAATACATATGGAAGAATAATGATTGAATATAGAGTGACTCCATCTTCTTTCGGCAAAACATGAATCTGCCTCATTTGAAGGAGTCAGGTCCAAGACTTTGCTCTTATTGTTCCCCTTCTTGAAGCCAGTATTTTTTCCTGGTGGGAGACATGAAGCATTCCCTTTAACAAAAACACAATATTAAATTAAACTCAAATAATTTATGTACTGCAGTTCCTCAGGATCAGATTTTTAGATTACAACATTAAAAACTGCACAAAAAAATTATCCATCAGCAATGAATGCAAATTATAGCATTAATTAATAATGAACCTTTATTTCACATTTATCACAACACAGGAAGTGTATAAATCACCCAAATTAATCACTGCCAGTACAAGAAATTTAGTTAAAATGACCTTCACCCCAATAATCTTCCCAGCCCCTCAAGTTTTAAAAGGCAGCATTTTGCTACCACTACAGAAGAACAGCATAGAATGCATTTCTCCTTTGAATGAAGTTCAGGAATCTAGTTTGTTGTACATTTGAAAAAAAAACTCTTTTAAATCAGTGCCTTTTTTTCATTTTACTGCTTCATTCCCTTGTTAGGCTGAGCTCAACAGTAGCCCTTTTACCTCTGTATAAGAAGGACATAGATTCAAGCCCCACTCTAGATATTTGAGCACCCCACTTTAGGAAGAATCTTAAGGCATTACAGAGGATGCAGAAAAGATTCAGGACAAGAATGGTTCCAAGGATGAGCTACTTCAGTTACGACGATAGGTCGGAGAAGCAAGGGCCATTCTCCTTGGAGAAGCAAAGATTAAAAGGAGATTTGATACAGGTGTTCAAAATCATGAGGGGTCTGGACAGATAGAGAGAAACTACCCACTGACGGAAGGATCCAGAACAAGAGGACACCAATTTAAGGTGACTGGCAAAAGACGCAACGCCGACATGAGGAAAAATTTTTTTAACGCAGTGAGTGGTTTGGATTTGGAATGCACTGCCTGAGTGTGTGGTGGAGGCAGATTCAATCGAGGCCTTCAAAAGAGAACTGAATAATTATCTGAAGAAAAACAATTTTGTAGGAATGCGGTGAAAAGTGGGTGAGTGGGACTAGGTGAGTTGTTCTTGCAGAGAGCCAGCACAGACATGATGGGCTGAATGGCATCCTTCTGTGCTGTAAACATTCTCTGATTCTATAATCTAAATTCTATAATCCATACTAAAGGAGTGATGCACCGGAGTTGCTGTCTTACAAATGAGATATTGAACCAAGGCCCCGTCTTCCCTCTTGGATGGACAGAATAATTCTATGGCACTATTTGAACAGGAGCAGGGGAATTCTCCTGGTACAATGGCCAAATTTTCTTTCAACCAGTACCATGAAAAACAGATTCTGAGGTCATTTTTCACATTGCTGTTTGTGGGACCTTGCTGTGTGCAAACTGATGCTGAGTTTCCCTACATTACAACAGTGACTACACTTCCAAAGTACTTCCTTGGCTGTTAAGTCTTTTGAAATACACAGAAGTTACAATGTGGAAACATGCCATTTGGCTCAGTCAATTTGTACAGGTGTTTACCTTCTACATGGGCAAAGAGTTCTAATAACATTTACCCACCCTGTTCCCATGTACCTTCAACCCCTGTTCGTTCATTCATCTATCCAATCTACTCTTGAATGTTGACATAGGTTTCTGTTTCAATAACTAACACTGGAAGTTACTTCCAGTCTCACAATTCTCTGTGGAAAAAAGTTTCTCCTGCATCTGTTCTAAATCTCTCCATAAGCTCTCAACTTAGCTCCATCAACTACTGGAAAATCTGCTTCTATTTGCCCGGTCCCATCCTTTCATAATTTTAAACATTTCTATCATATAGGGGAAACAAGGCAAGATAATACACAATTAATGGTAGGTTACTGAGAATTGTGGAGAAGCAGAGGGACCTTGGAGTGCATGTCCACAGATCCCTGAAGGTAGTGAGCCAGGTAGATAAGGTGGTTAAGAAGGCATACAAGATACTTGCCTTTATTAGCTGAGGCATAGAATATAACAGTAGGGAAGTTATGTTAGAACTGTGTAAAACACTAGTTAGGCTACAGTTAGAGTACTGCATACAGCTCTGGTCACCACACTACAGGAAGGATATAACTGCACTGATTGTGAGGTTTATAAATTATGAGGGGCCTAGATAGAGTGGATAGGAAGGACCCATTTCCCTTAGCGGAACGGTCAATGACTAGGAGGGATAGATTTAAAGTAATTAATAGAAGGATTAGAGGGAAGTTAAGAAATATTTTCACCCGGGGGGCGGTGGGAGTTTGGAACTCATGACCTGAACAGGTGGTAGAGGCAGAAACTCTCCACATTTAAAAAATACTTGGATATGCATTTGAAATGCTGAAACCTACAAGGCTATGGACAAAGAGTTGGAAAATGGGATTGAACTGGATAGTTCTTTTATGGCCGACACAGATGGCCGCCTTCTGTGCCATAAATTTTTACGATTCTATCTCAGTCCATAATCTATGCTGTCACAATGAAAAAGGCTCATACGTTTCAAATCTTTCTCCGTATTTATTCCCTGTTAAAATTTCTCACCAAAACCATTCCTTTCTCTCACCCTAGTCATTCCCCTGGAATATCTCTCATTTCCCTTCCTTGAAGTCCAAGGGACCCAGATTTGAACATCTTTGGCAGACACCTGGTTTAACCATTCATTGCCAGATCTGGCTGGACCACATAAAGCATTATCGGATCCTGCTCTCCAACACTAAAACTGATTACAATTCTAAGATCAGCCAGGAATTTAAAGATAAGCCCCAGCTTCTCTTCACCACAAATGGGCTTCTGAAATCACCTTCACTTGCCCCCTCCGCAGTCACCTCTAACAACCAGCGCAAGGAGCTCATGGACTTTTTTGTCGAGACACCATCCATTCAGCTGCCTCTATCATTTCCCTCCATTCTCCTAGTCCATCAGGTCTAACCTCCCCTTATGTTCCCTGCTGCCCTAGCCCTAACTTATGTCTTTCTCTAAATTCTGTTCCATCTCCTGCTTTGTTCTCTCTGAGCTCATCTTGTCTATGAGACCCACCTCCTGGTCCCTCAATCTTATTCCAACCTAACTGTTGACCACCTAACTTCCCTTCCTGGGCTCCATGTTAACTGATATTGCTAACAATTCTCTCTCCTCAGGCATTGCCTGCCCCCACACCTTCATATCTGCTGTCATCACCCCGCTCCTCAAAATACACACCCTTGACCCCTCTGTCCTTACAAACTACCACTCCATCTCTAAGCTCGTTCTCCTCTCCAAAGTTCTTGAACTTGTTGTCGTCTCCCAAATCTGTGCCCGTCTTTCTCACAATTCCATGTTTGAATTGTCTGTGTAACGTTAAGACAATTTGCTTTTTATCTCTCTGATTCTTATCACCTGATGCCATTAATACTTCTCTAACACTCTGATTGGAAACATCAGGTTTTGTTAAGGGGATACAATAATGCCCTAACTGGTAAACTGCAAATCCACTGACTTTCCAAAATCAATTGCCTTATCATGCTCAATATCAAGTTTTCATTGGTGCCTTTTTCATAGAAGATTTACTCAACAGTAAAAGTATTTCACTAGAGACTACATCAGTATTAATAAAGCAACTTGCTCTAGCTATTTTATATGGAATTACAACTCTCTTTAGTGACTTCAATGAGTTGTCATCACCAAACCTAAAGCAAGTGGTACTTTTGTACTCTTTAACCATGTGTCGATCCTCACTACTGCGTGAATGGAGATAACATTTTAACCAATCTGCTCCACATACTGTTGAGGTGCAAGCACTATCTAACACAGCACAGATGAATGAATGTGCAACTAAGACATTCATCACAGGACTAAAATTCCTTCTGGCTGGTACAATTCCTTCAGATACATCATTATCTTCTTCTTCTGCCTTGAATTCTCTGTCGTGTCATTTTGAGGATGCTGCCTCTCCACTTTGGACAATTAACTGAATAATGATACTTCAAGTCACACCTGTAGCACCTATTAACTGTTCCTTAGGCATTCCTGGGATTCATTCGCCCATTATTGCTATTCCATTTCTGTCTTCTGTTGTAACAGCCAGACCTGCTATCATCCTCATTCCTCCTGTCTTTAACATTTCTAATGTACACGGTGCCTGCGTCCAATATTTGGAACATTTCAAAATCCAGCAATTATTAAGTCCTCCATTGTTTATGTCACCACAGAATGTCCCATTTGTTCTACCAAGGCTGCAGGAAATGACTGTTTCCCCAGAATTTTTTTTAAGGCAGCAGACATTTTATCCAACAGGGAAACTTTTTTCCGAGAAACGAACCCCAGGAGCCTGTCCATATGTGACACCCTAGCACAATCTAACAGTTTAAATGCTAGCACTGAACCAGGGATATCCAAATTGAATTTCCACAATCTTCTCCTAGTCTGTTAAAGTCCATGATATATTCAACCATTGAATAAAATTTATCAATGTTTGACCATACCTCATAGGCATTTTATAGATCATCTTTCTTGTAAATCTCATCCAAGAATTCTAACAAAGGATCCAAACCTTCATCAGTATCCAGCTGACAAGCATCCAGTTCACAAAACAGTTTACTTCGGATTTCACTTTTGGTAGGAAGTATCAACGGCAGGGCCACAACTTGTTTCCTCTTTGGATGTAACCTGGGTCCACATATCCACTTCATTCTTCCACTGATCATATGGTTCCGAATCTGAGAACATTGGAGGGTAATCATACCCTGACAATTTACACTTGCTTTTTGCCATTTTCCACAATAGCCGCTGGGATTTTAGTTTTCTATGTGAAACTTTTTTTTCTTAGTTTCCAACCTTCACCTTTAGACAACTACCTCTGCTTCAATGTTATACTCCAGAAAGCTTGTTGTTGAAGGATTATGCTGGAGCCAATCTTTACTCAGACTCGCATTTATTTCATGAAGTAAAAAGATGACAAATTGAGTTGCTCACTCAAACCTTAACCCAGTTTCAGTAAGTTATAAATACTCAAGTAAGACCCTAATTAACACCCTCCACCCGCATATGATTAAACACAATTAACATTTAACATCGTTATTTTATTCCGCATCACAGCAAAACACTACTACTGATTACACACTACTACTGATTTCGACTGTATCTTCTCCCGTAATCCCTAAAGTGCATCTAGGTTTTCTTCTTGCATCTTTTCCGGGTACTCCTATGTGATGCTCCCCCTGCGCTGTCAGCTGAGGTGGGGGCAGGCTGCTGACCTTGCTGCGCCCCGTCTTGGGATGACCTTGGCAGACGTCCTCAGGCTGTCTGAGGCCTGGTGGGCCCCGACACACTGAGGGCATCCTGCACGGGTGCAGGGATCACCTCTGTCGTTGGGGATGATGCTGGCGTGACTGGCAGAGGGGCTTTGGAGCTGCTGCCCACACCAGGAGCACCCTTACAGGAGCCCCCAGATGTGGCAGCCAGCCACTCCTCCCACCTTGTAAGGCACATTTGTACCTCTCTCCTGACCCGAGAGGGATGTGGACCTGGTGGAGACTCCAGGTGCCTCATCCCCCACTTGCCTTGCCACCGCTGCATGGAGCTCATGGACAAAGCGATGGAGTGCAGGTCTGCATGCCTTGCCAGCAGCCACTGACTGGTCTGCTGGATGTGACTCTCCATTAGAGTCATCAATTTCTCAACAGAGGAAGCCAGACGTGCAATTGGATGAGATAGTGCAGCTCCGGAGGCCTGGATGGATTCCTTCATCGTCCGCGCCTGTATACGCAAAGCCTCTGGCATCTCTGACAGATGTTGCCTGACCTCTCGCTGCAACTGCAGTATTTCCTGTGTTGCCGCCGACACCAGGGGCACATCATCAGCCTGGGGCTCAGCATGGGTCTGACCTCTCAGCCCTCCAACTGTCACAGCCTCTGTCAGCTGCCTGGGTGCATCTGTGCTGTGCTCACCAGGTTGTGCACCTGAACCTAAACGTGACCGAATATCCACTGATGTTAGAGCATCTGTACTGGTGGAGGGTGCAGGGGAATGAAATGATGGTGCACCCTCTGAGGCTCCCACCTCCTCCTCAGAGGTTTGTCATCCAGTCTCTTCAACTCCTCTCTCTCGTCATTCATCTTGATCTGCATGAGAAATTAGATACATTGAAGGATTAGGATCTGCCCATCGTGACATTCCAACCACCCCAACTGTGCAGCTCCACTGATGCAATGGTGATCACATGCGCAGCATTGCTGTTTGGTACCAGAGACACCTTTGTTCCCCAGGAGATGTTCACTCACTCTCTTGGGTAGGTGCCACTGAATTACCATCAGCTATGTCTGCCTTGTTGCCTTGCAAGTTCCATGCCCTTCTATCTAGAGATAGCTGATGTACTGGATATAATTTTCCAGAATTCCTTAGATTCAGGAATGGTCCTGTCAGATTGGAAGTTGGCAAACGTTACACCGTTTTTCAAGAAATGAGGTAGAGAGAAAACAGGAAACAACAGGCCAGTTAGTTTAACATCAGTCATTGGGAAGATGCTGGAAACTATTATCTAAGAATTCTTAACATTGCACTTGAAAAAGCATAGTATGATTAGAACAAGTTTTACTAAAGGGAGATCCGGGCTGACAAATGTATTAGTTTTTTGAGGATGTGACTAGTAGGGTGCATAAAGGGGAACCAGGAAATGTAGATGTAGTATACCTGGATTTCCAAAAGGCATTCAATAAGGTGCCACATACAAGATTAATAGGCAAGATAAGGGCTCATGGTGTTCGGGGTAATATATTAACGTGGATAGAGAATTGGTTAACAGACAGGAAGCAGGGATTGGGCATAAATGGGGCATTTTCAAGTTGGCAGACAGTGAATAGTGGGGTGCCGCAAGGATCAGTGCTGGGGCCTCAGCTATTTACACTCTATATTTATGACTTTGGTGAAGAGACAGAGAGTAATGTATCTAAGTTTTCTGATGATACAAAGCTCGGTGGAAAGGTAAGCTGCAGGGAGGATATAGAGAGGCTGCAAAGCGATATAGACAGGTGAAGCAAGTGGGCAACAAGATTGCAAATGGAGTATAATGTAGGGAAGTGTGAAGGTGTTCACTTTGGTCGTAAAAATAGAAAAGCAGAATTTTTTTAAAAGGTGTGAAACTGGTAAGTGTTGATGTTCAGACAGGCTTGTGGGTACTCGTACAAGGAACGCACAAAGTTAACATGCAGGTGCGGCAGGCTATTAGGAAAACAAATGGCATGTTGGCCTTTATTGTAAGGGGATTGGAGTACAGGAATAAAGAAGTCTTACTAAAAATGTACAGGGCTTTGGTGAGACTGCACCTGGAATACTGTGTGCAGTTTTGGTCTCCACATTTAAGAAAGGATATACTTGCACTGGAGGCGGTGCAGTGAAGATTTACTAAATTGGTCCCTGGGATGAGGGGGTTGTCCTATGATGAGACGCCGAGAAAACTGGGCCTATATTCTCTGGAGTTTAGAAGAATGAGAGGCGATCTAATTGAGACATACAAGATTCTGGAAGGGCTTGATAGAGTAGAAGCTGAGAGACTGTTGTGAATCTTTGAAATTCTCGACGCCAGAAGGTTGTGGATGCTCCATCTTTGAATACATTTAAGACTGGGATAGATAGATTTTTGGTCTTACAGGGAATCAAGGGATATGGGGAGTGGGCAGGAAAGTGGAGTTGAAGCCCAAGATCAGCCATGATTGTATTGAATGGCGGAGCAGGCTCGATGGGCCATATGGTTTACTTCTGTTCCTATTTCTTGTGTTCTTGTGTTGTGTTCTCTGGGGTGAGGACATGGAGATAAGGTACTCCACCACCAGTCTTGGGACGCTCCTTCCTATTGTCTTCTCCTGCAGACACAATGATGAACCAAGTTAATCTCCCAGCAGGGAAAAGCCTCTGATGGTGACAGTCCAGCAGGCCATGTTGGGGACACACTTATGCCTCCTGCATGTGGGCCCTCTCGAGGGACTGTGTATGGTCTAGCGATGACTAATGTGCACCCCTCACCGAGATGCAGCCCCGCCACAGGCATCATGACCAAATGACCTTCCCTATGAATGTGACTGGGAGGCCACTCCCTTAAACACAACTGTTCCCTCTCACTGAGCCACATCCAATATCCAAAGGGTCCAAGGTATCTGGAGCTCTCACCTTAGCAGCCCGTATGAGGTCACTGACCCGCTTCTTGCACTGGATCCATGTCCCGGGGGTGACCCCATGGCTGCTGACTTCCTTCGCAATCTCTGTCCAGGCTTGCCTAGTCTGGGGGGCAGGTCTCCTCCTCCCGTCCCTGGGGAAGAGGTCCTCCCGTCTTGCCCTTGCAGCCTGGAGGAGAACCTGCAGGGAGGCATCACTAAATAGTGGGGCCACGCGGGGTCTTCCTTCGGCCAAGGCCAGTACACGTTTGCAATTAGCACCTTGCTTGTTATGCAGCACTGGCAGCAGACGAGTTCTGGGGAACAGAGAGCACTCAGGAAGGCTTTTTATCCCCCATCCAAGCAGGAGTGAATGCAAGGCTGGCTGTCCTTTAAATATGGTGCCAGCATCTGCTGTTGCGCGAGAAGATGGCGCTTTCAGCGTCCCCTTCCCTGCCTCGGGCCCTTGATTGCACAGGCTCCAAACTTCCCTTGCTTAACTGGCCGACTGCCGTGCGATTGTAGTCAGCCGACAGCACTTGGTCCGTGTGGCAACAGCACCCGATTCTGGTGCTGCTGCCGAGAGCCGCGCCACCACTTTCAAATTCAGCCCAATAACTCAAATGTAAAGACTATGAAAAGCTAGAAAGTAAGTTAACGTCAGTAATTTCATCTCAGGATTTAGGGTATGTTCAGAACCTGCTCAAACTTCATTCAGTTTCAGTTAAACTGATGAAGCCTTGGATGCATTAGTACAGCTTGTGCCCATAGCATTTTCTCCTTCGAATCATAGAATAGTTACAGCATTGAAGGAGACCATTTGGCCCATCGGGTCTGTGGCAGCTCTCTGCAAAAACAATTTAGCTAGTCCCACTTCAAGCCCTCTCCCCATAGCCCTGCATTTTTTTCCCTTCAGGTGCTTATCCAATTCCCTCTGAAAGCTGTGACTGAATCACCCTTTCAGACAATGCATTCCAGATTTTGCCAATCACTTTAAATCTGTGTCCTCTGGTTCTTTACCTTTCTGCCAATGTTTAAACTGAGAAGAGGTAGGTCTCATGGCTTGGGGTCCTGTCACAGCAAGGGAAAGAACTGAAATGTCAAATTTTTTGCCACAGTATTTTTTCAAACTTCAACTATAGGGTTCTGACAGCAATTGCACAGGCCTCACTACTCTTCATGCTGCAAGGGCCTCTCTGCTGAACACTGAAGTCTAACAGCATTCCTGCAGCATTTTGCTAATTTGCATATGGTTGGGTGTATTGTTCCCTGACAAAACTAGCCCCAGGAAAACTGTGGAGGCACATCCCCAGGAAACTGCCCACCTCCACCTGCCCCAGAACAGCAGAAAAATTATTTTGGGGGCTGCTGGATGGAAAACATTGGCCAGTAATTTCATCTATGAGTTTATGAGATACTCAGAAATTGCTCAAACTGCATTTTCAGTTTCAAGTAATCTGAATTTCCTGGGTGCACTTACTGCCTTATCGCACCCTTCCTAACACCTAATATTGTACAATATTTTACTTTTTTTTGGTTCCTGTTGATTTAATAAAGACCATGAAATATGTTGGAGGGAGAGAACCAAGCAGAATACAAAAGGGGAAACAATTTTCTGGAACTGGTTTCCAAATATTTCATGCTTTTCAAAAATGCACTTGAAAACTTTCATACACCAGAACTGTTCCATTCCTTTTCAACCTCTGTCCTCTGATCATCTCATGACAATGCCTGCTTTTGAGAAGTAACAAAGAGTGCAGTGAAAATGTGCCTAATTTAATAATCATCTGAGTCTATGGAAGAGAGGTCTTGGGTTTGAGGCTAATTTACGACTCTGAATAATCAAATGATGTTGTGCGAGGCAGACTAAAATCTGGGCTAACGTCCAAGAGGCATTGTGCTGTGCAGTTCCTTCCAGCTGCAAAAACATTTTTTTCTTGAACGTTTTCCATTGTATAAAGTTTAAAATCCCATATGGTCAGAGATTTTGATTCCTCTGAAAGAGAGGCAGTACAGCTTGTTACAGTGGTACTGTACTGCTTTTCAGTATTAAAAAGACAAAGATCAGTTTGTTTAAGAAAGATGCATCTGGTGGAGTCTTGTCCTCAACAGCATACTTTTCACATATGGAACAGTCAGTTTTACTGAACTAGCTGTGACCCTATGTGTCTTAACACATGAAGAACACAAGTGTGTAACATTTATACAGGTTCTAAATATCTGTACAAATTAGTTTTTAATAATCGTAGCATAAAGATTGCCAAAAATAAAACTAACTAAAGGCTACTGAACAGATACAAAAGTAAATTTCATCTACTCTGCCTCAAAAAAGAACATGTTTCTGGAGGAACCTAAAGCAGGCCGTAATAGTTACAAAAAAAGTATGTCAATAAAAACCAGGCATTCTTTGGCCACCTGTCCCAATTTTTTTTTGTTTAGTTCAGCAGACATTTTAACCCTTATGACACTGTTAAGTGCTTTGTTAAAAGGTATGCGGGGGAGGGGGGTGAATTTCCTGCTGATCTGCTGCAATGTCGGTAGACGAGCTTGGAAGAATGGCAGAAGGAATGTCTACTTTGTCTTGCCAGGCTTTTTGGTGTCTCTTCCACCAAGGTCTATGGCTGACAAGTTTTGTTTTATACATTCTTGGGATATGGACATCGCTGGCCAGGCCAGCATTTATTGCCCATCCCTAATCGCCCTTGACAAGGTGGTGGTGAGCTGCCTTCTTGAACCACTACAGTCCATGTGGGGTACACATGAGGTACACCCACAGTGCTGTGAGGAAGGGAGTTCCAGGATTTTGACCCAGCGACAGTGAAGGAACGGCGATATAGTTCCAAATCAGGATGGTGTGTGACTTGGAGGGGAACTTGCAGCTGGTGTTGTTCCCATGTATTTGCTGCCCTTGTCCTTCTATGTGGTAGAGGTCGTGGGTTTGGAAGGTGCTGTCGAAGGAGCCTTGGTGCATTGCTGCAGTGCATCTTGTAGATGGTACATGCTGCTGCCACTGTGCGTCGGTGGTGGAGGGAATGAATGTTTGTAGATGGGGTGCCAATCAAGCGGGCTGGTTTGTCCTGGATGGTGTCGTGCTTCTTGCCTGTTGTTGGAGCTGTGGAGGCAAGTAGAGAGTATTTCATCACACTCCTGACTTGTGCCTTGTAGATGGTGGACAGGCTTTGGGGAGTCAGGAGGTGAGTTACTCACCACAGGATTCCTAGCCTCTGACCTGCTCTTGTAGCCGTGGTATTTATATGGTTACTCCAGTTCAGGTTCTGGTCAATGGTAAACCCAAGGATGTTGATAGTGGGGGATTCAGCGATGGTAATGCCATTGAATGTCAAGGGGCAATGGTTACATTCTCTCTTGTTGGAGATGGTCATTGCCTGGCACTTGTGTGGTGCGAATGTTACTTGCCACTTATCAGCCCAAGCCCGGATATTGTCCAAGTCTTGCTGCATTTCTACACAGACTGCTTCAGTATCTGAGGAGTCACGAATGGTGCTGAACATTGTGCAATCGTCAGCGAACATCCCCACTTCTGACCTTATGATTGAAGGAAGGTCATTGATGAAGCAGCTGAAGATGGTTGGGCCTAGGACACTACCCTGAGGAGCTCCTGCAGCGATGTGCTGGAGCTCCAACAACCACAACCATCTTCCTTTGTACTAGGTATGACTCCAGCCAGCGGAGGGTTTTCCCCGATTCCCATTGACCTTAGTTTGCTCGGGCCCCTTGATGCCATACTCGGTCAAATGCTGCCTTGATGTCAAGGGCAGTCACTCTCACTTCTACTCTTGAGTTCAGCTCTTTTGCTCATGTTTGAACCAAGGCTGCAAGTGGCCCTGGCGGAAATCAAACTGAGCGTCACTGAACAGGTTATTGCTAAGCAAGTGCCGCTTGATGGCACTGTTGATGACACCTTCCATCACTTTACTGATGATTGAGAGTAGGCTGATGGGGCAGTAATTGGCCAGGTTGGACTTGTCCTGCTTTTTGTGTGCAGGACATACCTGGGCAATCTTCCACATTGCAGGGTAGATGCCAGTGTTGTAGCTGTACTGGAACAGCTTGGCTCTGGGCACGCTAAGTTCTGGAGCACAGGTCTTCAGTAGTATTGTCGGAATATTGTCAGGACCCATAGCCTTTGCAGTATCCAGTGCCTTCAGTCGTTCCTTGATATCACGCGGACTGAATCAAATTGGCTGAAGTCTGGCATCTGTGATGCTGGGGACTTCAGGAGGAGGCCAAGATGGATCATCAACTTGGCACTTTGATTTGATTTATGATTTGATTTAGAGATACAACACTGAAACAGGCCCTTCAGCCCACCGAGTCTGTGCCGACCATTAACCACCCATTTATACTAATCCTACATTCCTACCATATCCTCACCTGTCCCTATATTCCCCTACCACCTTCCTATACTAGGGGCAATTTATAATGGCCAATTTACCTATCAACCTGCAAGTCTTTTGGCTGTGGGAGGAAACCGGAGCACCCAGAGGAAACCCACGCAGACACAGGGAGAACTTGCAAACTCCACACAGGCAGTACCCAGAATTGAACCCGGGTCGCTGGAGTTGTGAGGCTGCGGTGCTAACCACTGCACCGCCCTTCTGGCAGAAGATTATTGCAAATGCTTCAGCCTTATCTTTTGCACTGCTGTGTTGGGCTCCCCTATCATTGAGGATAGGGATATTTGTGAAGCCACATCCTCCAGTTAGTAGTTTAATTGTCCACCACCATTCACAGCTGGATGTGGCAGGACTGCAGAGCTTTGATCTGATCCATTGGTTATGGGATCGCTTAGCTCTGTCTATCGTATGCTGATACGCAGTTTGGCATGTAGATAGTCCTGTGCTGTAGCTTCACCAAGTTGACACCTCATTTTAAGGTATGCCTGGTGCTGCTCCTGGCATGCCCTCCTGCACTCTTCATTGAACCAGGGTTGGTCTCTTGGCTTGATAGTAATGGTAGAGGGGGGATATGCCGGGCCATGAGAAGTGTGAGAATCTCCATGGAAATTCACCCCCACTATGCAAATACAAGGCGTTGTTACCATAACATTCGCACTGCTGTTGTTGTTGTCGAAATTAACCCCAGTAAATTAAGAGGACTGTTGAATTTCTAAACTAGCAGGGCAGGAAGCATAACTAAGGACGTAGCCTTTTATTTTATGTACTGCTAATATTATTGACTTTGACCTTGACTAAATGGATTAAGTTAGCGAACTAAAGCCTCAACTGAACAGATAATTTGTTGGCCAAATAAGTTGGCTCAATAAAGTGAACTTGACCACTAACAGAAATGGGAGATCAGTAAATAGAATCCAGGTCCTCAAGGATTTTTCTTTTTGACTGCATTTATTTGTAGTCTGTGGTTCCCTGGATGGATCTCCAGGCCAAGGTTTGTTAACTTTGGAGCAGTGCCTTGTTTGTCAGCATGTGAATAAAACACTGAGCAAATCAACAGTGCCTCCAAAAGGTGACAGCTACAACTTGTGCTCATATTGTGCTCATCCTTAAATTTCTTACCGAAGGAACGCTCCCATCGTCGTAGCTGGTCTTCAGCAGTCTCGAGATGACATGGGTGACACCAGGTCAAAACTTTGCCAGACCTTGCAGAACGAAAAAAGGGAAAAACACAAACTGTATTATTTTCTTAAGAAAGTGTCAAAATAACAGCAAAATAAATTTAATCCATTTTTACATGGCTGAAAAGAGTAAATATGAATAAAACATTTATCAGATATAATTTGATAACATACAAATGTTAGCAGCTGCTACAACACACACAACCAGAGATGTAAGGAACATTCTGTAAGCTTTGGAACTTTGCACCGTCTGTTTGAGCAATGGGACTTGTAGGGAACACGTGCGCAATGGGAAAGTAAGATCAGGGAAAGGATACCATGAAGTAACATTTTTTCAAACCTAATGTAAAACATAAAAAAGGTAGCCATAAACAATTGAGAACAGCTCACGATCTACCAGTTGTTCTGTGGTTTCAAAAGGCTCCAAGTAGAGCTTTCAGCATTTTACATATCATTTTGTAAGTGGTGTCTATGGACACTATCACCAAAGTATTGCTAAACAATGTTTTATGTAGTTACCAGCACCTTGGTTAGCCAAAACAGTCCTCTACAACAGCAAAGAGGCCAATAAATAACATTGTATTTAAGCTGGTAGTTGGAGCAAGCAATAGGCTACAGAAAAATCTTATGCTTGCCCTCTGGCACCCGGTACAATGCCTTCAAGTATTTCTATACTTCTAGAAACAAAGGTCAAATTCATAAAACACCCCTCCTCAAAATTACCTTGGTGACACCCTGTATTGCCACTTTAGTTTTGGCTACATGTTATGAGAACGCATCATGAATGCAATGAATTTAATTGACTCAAAATTTAGTAATAGCGTACTAAAGTGAAAGTTTCATTAAGGAATAACACATCACACCCATTCAGCTATAAAAATGAGGGCCTCCTGAACTAGTTGTGAAGAACTTTCCATAAACATTTTGCTACAAATGCACCGTGTGGTAAGGGCGTTTGCCTAAACAACTAGGGCGCGGCCAATATAGCACATGGAAAAGATGCTGCATCTACAAAAAAATAGATAACAGCAACTTCCTGTTTAAATAAATTATCAGCTGAGTTTTTTTTACATTGAAAAAAATGAAGCATGCAACACTTATCTCAGTACAGTAGTTATTTTTGAGATGAGAAAAGGTACATTACTGTGCCATAAGGATTCATTCCAGAATATAGCTACAGGAGCCCAGCCAGTATTCTGCAGCCAACTTCACTGATGTAATTCTAAAATTTACTCCAGGCCTGGATGATATCAGGGGAGCACTAAGGAAATAAAAATATGTAGAGTGTTGGCATTTTGTTAGATGCAGTACAAGGAGGGCATAGTAAAGAAGAAGAGCTGCAATGAAATCTATCCCATGTGAAAAAGGATGCTACTGCAATAGAACTCTAGGAGTATAACAATATTACTAGATATAATTTGTAGTCATTTTGATCCAACTTGTCTGGTTTAACACAGAAATGTCAAAGCATACTTCTAAGTTTAAAGGTGGCCTGACAACATGACGGAAAAAGCAACAGTGCATTTATTTATTTATTACAATTTAGGTGTCTAGTTTTCATGGAGATGAACGATCAATTTTTAAAAGCTAATACCATCATGTACAACTGGATTAAAAAATTTACATTCAAAGCTGTACCTAATATCGACAAACATAGAAAGCTAGATTTCCTTAAGTCTGTGTATCACAATGTAGTTCTGACATCCGAGTCCTGAATTTCCTATTGGATTTATTAACGATTATTATATATGGCAGATGAAATTTAATTCAGAGAAATGTGAAGTGATACATTTTGGTTGGAAGAATGAGGAGAGGGAATATAAACTAAATAGTACAATTCGAAAGGGGGTGCAGGAACATGGAGACCTGGGGGTATATATGTATAAATCATTGAAGGTGGTAGAGCAGGTTGAGAAAGTGTTTAAAAAGGCATATGGGATCCTGAGCTTTATGATGAACCTGTAGAAAACACTGGTGTGGCCTCAACTGGAGTACTGTGTCCAATTCTGGGCACCATACTTTAGGGAGGACGTGAAGGCTTTAAAGAGGGTGCAGAGAAGATTTCCAAGTATGATTTCAGGGATGAGGGACTTCAGTTATGAGGACAGTTTGGAGAAGCTGGGGTTGTTCTCCTCAGAGAAGGTTGAGAGGAGATTTGATCAAGGTCATCAAAATCATGAGGGGTCTAGACAGACCAGATAGGGAGAAAATGTTCCCTTTCGCAGAGGGGTCAAGAACCAGAGGACAGTGATTTAAGTTGATTTCCAAAAGAGCCAAAGGTGACATGAGGAAAAGTTTCCTTACACAGCAAGTGGTTAGGATCTGGAATGCCTTGCTTGAAAGGCTGGTAGAAACAGATTTAATTGTGGCTTTCAAAAGGGAATTGGATAAGCACCTGAAGATAAGAGATTTGTAGGTCAGGGGAGTGGGACGAGCTGAGTTGCCTTTGCAGAGAGCTGGTGCGGATTTAAAGGGCCAAATGACCTCCTTCTGCACTGTAACCTTTCTATGGGCTGAATTTTCCTAGTTGGGTCCCGATTCCGATCAATTCCGGGTCGGGAAACTGGAAGAGGTCGTGGTGGTACGTCAGTTGCGATCTTCCCAGAGGCAGCCAATTAAGAAGCCACCTCCAGGAGCCCCGTCCAACTAAGGAAGCAAGAGGCCCAATATAGGACCCGCAGCGATGTCCAGCTGGCAGCCCCACCAGGAGAGGTGGACGCTAATGAGGCAGGCAGGAGACTGTGAGGGTGCATTAAAGGGGAAACGCTCTCTGCAGCATTGGGAAAAATTAAAAAAACACGCATGACCATAGCTGTCAGGACATCAGAGCAGAGCAGGAACAACACTTGGGTGAGTCGGAGGAGACATTGATAGCCTCCTGGGCCTGCCGTGGGGAGGCTGCCTCCAGTGCAATGACAGGCTCTGACCTCAGTAAGGGGCTTGTCCACCATCGAGAAAATCTCGGTGGTGCCATCACCTTTCCCCGAATTGGGCAATTAATTGACCTAATTGGCTACTCACGGCTGCCGTGCAGGTAGCCTCTACCACTATGACCCCACCTCTGGCCAGAGGTCACCCTTCAGCCTTCTCTTTTCAAGAGAAAACAGCCACATTCGTGTTTTTTAAACCAACACGAAGATGAGAATTTTAAATTTGAGGTCCTTGGGGTACAGGGATCAATGCAAGTTACTGACAAATATGATAGTGGGATTTAGTACTGAATAGGACATAGGAAGCAGAATTTTTTTTAAATTCATTCATGGGATGTGGGCGTCGCTGGTCAGGCCAGCATTTATTGCCCACCCCTAATTGCCCTCGAGAAGGTGGTGGTGAGCTGCCTTCTTGAAACGCTGCAGTCCATTTGGGGTAGGTACACCAACAGTGCTGTGAGGAAGGGAGTTCCAGGATTTTGACCCAGCGACAGCGATATAGTTCCAAGTCAGGATGGTGTGGGACTTGGAGGGGAACTTGCAGGTGGTGTTGTTCCCATACATTTGCTGCCCTTGTCCTTCTAGTTGGTAGAGGTCGCGGGTTTGGAAGGTGCTGTCTAAGGAGCCTTGGTGCATTGCTGCAGTGCATCTTGTAGACGGTACACACTGCTGCCAATGTGAGTCGGTGGTGGAGGGAGTGAATGTTTGTAGATGGGGTGCCAATCAAGCGGGCTGCTTTGTCCTGGATGGTGTCGAGCTTCTTGAGTGTTGTTGGAACTGCACCCATCCAGGCAAGTGGAGAGTATTCCATCACACTCCTGACTTGCGCCTTGTAGATGGTGGACAGGCTTTGGGGAGTCAGGAGGTGAGTTACTCGCCTCAGGATTCCTAGCCTCTGAGCTGCTCTTGTAGCCACGGTATTAATATGGTTACTCCAGTTCAGTTTCTGATCAATGGTAGCCCCTAGGATGTTGATCGTGGGGGATTCAGCGATGGCAATGCCATTGAATGTCAAGGGGAGATGGTTAGATTCTCTCTTGTTGGAGATGGTCATTGCCTGGCACTTGTGTGGTGCAAATGTTACTTGCCACTCATCAGCCCAAGCCTGGATATTGTCCAGGTCTTGCTGCATTTCTACCCGGACTGCTTCAGTATCTGAGGAGTCACGAATGGTGCTGAACATTGTGCAATCATTAGTGAACATCCCCACCTCTGATCTTATGATTGAAGGAAGGTCATTGATGAAGCAGCTGAAGATGGTTGGGCCTAGGACACTACCCTGAGGAACTCCTGCAGTGATGTCCTGGAGCTCAGATGATTGACCTCCAACAACCATAACCATCTTCCTTTGCGCTAGGTATGACTCCAGCCAGCGGAGGGTTTTCCCCGATTCCCACTGACCTCAGTTTTGCTCGGGCTCCTTGATGCCATACTCGGTCAAATGCTGCCTTGATGTCAAAGGCAGTCACTCTCACCTCACCTTTTGAGTTCAGCTGTTTTGTCCATGTTTGAACCAAGGCTGTAATGGGATCAGGAGCTGAGTGGCCCTGACGAAACCCAAACTGAGCGTCACTGAACAGGTTATTGCTCAGCAAGTGCCGCTTGATGGCACTGTTGATGACACCTTCCAGCACTTTACTGATGATTGAGAGTAGACTGATGGGGCAGTAATTGGCCGGGTTGGACTTGTCCTGCTTTTTGTGTACAGGACATACCTGGGCAACTTTCCACATTGCAGGGTAGATGCCAGTGTTGTAGCTATACTGGAACAGCTTGGCTAGAGGCGCGGCAAGTTCTGGAGCACAGGTCTTCAGTACTATTGCCGGAATATTGTCAGGGCCCATAGCTTTTGCAGTATCCAGTGCCTTCAGTCGTTTCTTGATATCATGTGGCGTGAATCAAATTGGCTGAAACCTGGCATCTGTGATGCTGGGGACTTCAGGAGGAGGCCGAGATGGATCATTAACTCGGCACTTCTGGCTGAAGATTGTTGCAAATGCTTCAGCCTTATCTTTCACACTGATGTGCTGGGCTCCCCCATCATTGAGGATGGGGATATTTGTGCAGCCACCTCCTCCACAAAGTTGTTTAATTGTCCACCACCATTCAAGGCTGGATGTGGCAGGACTGCAGAGCTTAGATCTGATCCGTTGGTTATGGGATCGCTTAGCTCTGTCTAATGTATGCTGCTTACGCAGTTTGGCATGCAGATAGTCCTGTGTTGTAGCTTCACCAGGTTGATACCTCATTTTGAGGTATGCCTGGTGCTGCTCCTGGCATGCCCCTCCTGCACTCTTCATTGAACCAGGATTGGTCTCCTGGCTTGATAGTAATTGGTAGAGTGGGGGATATGCCGGGCCATGAGGTTACAGATTATGTTTGAGTACAATTCTGCTGCTGCTGATGGCCCACAGTGCTTCATGGATGCCATTTTTGCATTACTAGATCTGTTTGAAATCTATCCCATTTAGCACTGTGATAGTGCCACACAACACGGATGGTATCCTCAATGTGAAGACGGGACTTCGTCTCCACAAGGACTGTGCGGTGGTCACTCCTGCCAATACAGTCATGGACAGAAGCATTTGCGGCAGGCAGATTGGTGGGGACGAGGTCAAGTATGTTTTTCCCTCGTGTTGGTTCCCCCAGCACCTGCCGCAGACCCAGTCTAGCAGCTATGTCTTTTAGGACTCGGCCAGCTCGGTCAGTAGTGGTGTTACTGAGCCATTCTTGGTGATGGACATTGAAGTCCCCCACCCAGAGTACATTTTGTGCCCTTGCCACCCTCAGTGCTTCCTCCAAGTGGTGTTCAACATGGAGGAGTACTGAGTCATCAGCTGAGGGAGGGCAGTAGATGGTAATCAGTAGGAGGTTACCTTGCCCATGTTTGACCTGATGCCATGAGACTTCATGGGGTCCGGAGTCGATGTTGAGGACTCCCAGGGCAACTCCCTCCCTACTGTATACCACTGTGCCACCACCTCTGGTGGATCTGTCCTGCCGGTGGGACAGGACATACCCGGGGATGGTGATGGTAGTGTCTGGGACATTGTCTGTAAGGTATGATTCCGTGAGTATGACTATGTCAGGCTGTTGCTTGACTAGTCTGTGGGGCAGCTCTCCCAACTTTGGCACAAGCCCCCAGATGCTGGTAAGGAGGACTTTGAAGGGTCAACAGGGGTGGGTTTGCCGTTGTCGTTTCCAGTGCCTAGGTCAATGCCGGGTGGTCCGTCTGGTTTCATTCCTTTTTATTGACTATGTAGCGGTTGGGCACAACTGAGTGGCTTGCTAGGCCATTTCAGATGGCATGTAAGAGTTAACCACATTGCTGTGGGTCTGGAGTCACATGTAGGCCAGACCAGGTAAGGACAGCAGATTTCCTTCCCTAAAGGACATGAGTGAACCAGTTTTGAATGAGATGATGTTTGTGGAGGGTGGAGTAAAGGAGCCGGTGAAGTAGTTGGGAGTCTGGATGTGGCAAAGGCATCTGCAAGGATTTTAGTGGCAGATGTTGGCAATGTTACAGAACTGGGCAGTCCTTGAGATGAAGATGTGGGCCCCAATATTTACGGGCAGGGTGCCAAGAACTGTCGAAGCACCTGGCAAGGCCAAGGGCATGGAGGCTCTGCTAAATATAGTGGCAGAAAGTCACGACCTTTTTTTCTTCCGTTTCCGCCTGGCAGCTGGCCAAATTGACAGTAGCAGGAAAACGAGCAGTAAGAGGCTGCAACCCTTGGGGAAGGTCCCCTGCAATCGGGTGGGTGGGGGCAAGCTGGAACCCTGAAGACGCTCAGGGATGGTCCCTGGCAATCGGGAGTGCAGGGAGGGCCCAAGTTCACATTTGGTGCTTGGGGGACGTTGGCCGCAATCGCAGCATGAAAACGTCTGCTATTGGAGCTTGGAGGTAGGATTGGCAGGAGGAAGAGTGCAGCCAACCAGGCTGTGAGTGGGTGGGCAAATGTGGTTCGGTGGGGGCGGGGAAGAGTAAAGAGAGAGGACGTGATCAACAGAGGGGAGGTCACATGATCCTCCTGGCCCACAAGAAGTGCTAAAAAATGCACTTAACTCGTGGAGCTGGCAGGTCACACTTCCCTTTTACTGCCGGGTTTCCTAATCCCTGGGAAATCCACACGGCATTTGCAAAATTTAATTTGGGCTCCTAATGTGGCAGCCAGATTTAAATATGTCAATGAGATGCCCCGCTTCTCTATGAAACTTGCTGGCATAAAAATGCAGGCGGCATGTTGGGGTCGCATCCTCAACCAAACCTCTCTCGTCCGTCATGCGAGCAGAGGGGTTTAATACTGAGGCCAAGGAGTTAAAACTCAAGGTCAAACAATGTGCTAAGTTTGCAAACAGTATGGTTCAGCCTGAGACAGTGGCCAAGATAGGGAATGGAGCAGCTGGTGAAAGTACTTGTGCTGAGGGCCAAAAACAATGGCATTGGTCTTAATGTTTAACTTGAGGAAATTTTCCTTATCCAGAATGGATAATAAGTCTGATAATACAGAGGCAACAGAGAAATTCAGGAGAAGTCGAGCAGGGTGTTAGCAGCATACACTGCTGCTGGGACAAAATCGTGGAACTCCCTCCCTGATAGCACTATGGGTGTACCTACACCATATGGACTGCAGCAGTTCAAGAAGGCAGCTCACCAACACCTTCTCAAGGGCCATTAGGGATGGGCAACAAACGTTGGCCTTGCCAGCAGCGCTTACATTCCATGAATAAATAAAAAAAATACATGTCAAAGTTGACCCCATTGTCGCAGATGATATCGCCAAGTGGCAACATGTAGATGAGGAAGGTGGGGGCAAGAATGGATTCTAGGAAGCGACAGCGCAGGGAAACCATGACTAGAGATACCCTGACTAAGATTAAATAAGTAAGAGAGTGCCACCAGGCTGGACAACAGACAAAAAACTTTGTCAACCATGTTGAAGGCTGCAGAGATGTCAAGGAGGACAAAGAGGCAGAATTTATCATGGATAAAATAGATAATGTTTTAGTTTTAGAGATACAGCACTGAAACAGGCCCTTTGGCCCACCCAGTCTGTGCCGACCATCAACCACCCATTTATACTAATCCTACACTAATTCCATATTCCTACCACATCCCCACCTGTCCCTATATTTCCCTACCACCTACCTATACTAGGGGCAATTGCTAATGGCCAATTTACCTATCAACCTGCAAGTCTTTGGCATGTGGGAAGAAACCGGAGCACCCGGAGAAAACCCACGCAGACACAGGGGGAGCTTGCAAACTCCACACAGGCAATACCCAGAATTGAACCCGGGTCGCTGGAGCTGTGAGGCTGCGGTGCTAACCACTGCGCCACTGTGCCGCTTATGACATGTGTGCTTATGACTTTGGCGAGGGCTATTTCAATACTTTGGAAAGGGGAGGAACCTGATTGAATGGAACAGACAGGGAGTTTTGGGGAGAGCTGGGATGCGACAACTGGTTCGAAGACCTTGGAGAGGAGATGCAAGTTGGAAATTAGTGTTAGTGAGCTCAGAGAGGTTGAGGGTGGGTTTTTTGAGAGGGGTATGCTGGCAGTTTTGATTAGGAGGGGAACAGTGCATGCGGCAGAAGAACTTTTTAAAATATCAGCTCACATGGGGATGAAGGAGGTTGGGTAGTGAGCAGTCTAGTGAGAGGGCATGGTCAGCTTCATTGTATAAGATGAACTTGGAAAGCACATGTGGGAAGATGAGGAAACTCTAGATAGAGGAGTTCATGACTAGGGTAGGGGGAGATTTGGCTTGGTGAGTAAGTGAAGGTCAGGGAACGAAACAGCAGACTGGATGATCTCTAGCTTGGTAACAACGAAGTCCATATCTCCTTGCATTATTGCGAGCAAAGAGGATCACAGGGGAAAGACAGAGGGGTGAATGAGGGAGCTGGAATGAATGAGAAAAAACTTTTTCACGTAGTGAGTGATTAAGGTCTGGAATGCGCTGCCTGAGATTGTGGTGGAGACAGGTTCAATTGAAGCATTGAAAAGGGAATTAGACTGTGATATGAAAAGGAAGAATGTGCAGGGTTACGGGGAGAAGGTGGGGAAATGGGACTGAGTGAATTGCTCTTTCGGAGAGCTGGTGCAGATACAACGGGTTGAATGGGCTCCTCCTGTGCTGTCACAAATCTGTGATTCTGTGGTCGTGAGGAAAAAGGAACTTGGGGGTTATCTTTCCCCACCTTCCATAATGTTCCTGGAGTCAGGGCAGTTTTGGCAGAAGAGAGATGCCCAATGGATCTTTGTGTGCTTGAGCTAGATCTGATGGATGGCTATGCCAGTTGCATGCCATAGATCAGGCTCCCAGCTGAACTGTAGGCACCTGATTTAACTATTATAATGGTCTATCCTGCCGCTCCATAGCAGCACACAAAAACACCTCACAACCCCGCTGCCATAAAAATGGCAGCAGGCACTTAAGCTGTGTGCTGAGGTCGAGTTTTGCAATTTATAATTACCATACCCCCAACCCTTTCCCGCAAGTCACGGGGGGGGGAAGGGGAATTAGTCTGAACGTGTTTCCCTGCAGGGAAAATATTATTTTTAAGTGTTTTGCCCTTCCTGGGCCCTCTGGCTCTCCCTATTAGGGCAGTATGGTACCTATTCCACTTTTGCAGAACCTCATCATGATGGGCACCTCTACAGACACGGTGCACCTGCCCTAATTATTAAAATGACCTCATCCCTGGATTTGAGGTCAGGGTCAATATCCACTGCAACAGGCAGCCATTCCACTGCAGTTCCTGATGACAGAGCAAGGACATTAGAATTTCACAGCACAAAAGTTTTAATTTGACTTTGAATACCTATAGTTTATGTAATTCTACTGCAAAGTAATAAATAAGACTTTCCAACATTGCTTTCTTTACTAACTCTGTGGCATTATACTCTTACTTTCACAGCAATGCTAAATAATAATTGAACTGGAAGACACATTTAGGTTATAGGTACAAAGAACATTGGTCCTGAAATTCTGCTGGGATTCTCCAGGTTTCTCACTGTAAATTCAATAGGAAACCAGAGAATCTTCACAGGAACTGCGCAAACTGCTATTACCTGGGGAGTTCTGCCAGTTTCCCACCTAAATTGTGACAGGACATTGGGAGAATGCCCCACTTGCCACAGAATGAGAGGGCTAATATTTTTCCATAACCTTAGCAACAATGCAATCATTTCATAAAGAGTGCTTCAGCTTTTATAGCTTTTTACATCACACACAAAAAAATTAAAAGAAGCCTTTTATTTGTTAGGACGTTGGGAGCTTGCTACAGATGGTTCAGGATTTATTAACCTTTTCACATTTTTTAAATTAGGGATATTTGGGAATTTGTAACAAATTAATGTGTTATTACTCTGTCAATGTGCTTAATAATATGAATATAAATCAGTTCCCAGATTTATAAAAAGACAAGCATTTCCCATTAACAATGAACAGAAGAATTTCACTACGATATCTTTGCTGTTAAGTTCACCTGGTTCAAATATATAATTAAGCAAATAGTGAATCCAGTTCATTAACAGTACTAAATAATATGGTCTACTGCTTCACATCACAAGTTAAAGCTTTGTGGTTTTAAAGCAGTAGTCCAACGTAAACTTTGCTGGCTTTAACATTAAAATGTGGAATTAATCATTGTCTGAACAGATGTTTTATTTTGTTCAAATTTTGCCATTTAGTAGCTTGCTGTTTAGCGACATGTATGGAATTAACAAATTTTAAAATGACTGTTTACTGTGCATTGCTTTCAGTTTAAGAAAAATCAAAGATTTTGAGTTGCATTAATAAAGGTTTCTTGCATTTGAGAAAAATAAATCTTCACAATTATTAACAAGATAATCCTGAACCGATAAAAGACATTATTTTTGCAGTGCAAATGTAATCCACATAAAAGAATGTTGTACAACGTATCATATTTAGCCTATCCTCATTCCTGTGGAGGGCAGCAAAAATGTACTTTTTTTTTTGCACAAAGGGCGGTCTGACAGCTTCTGAGGTCATCCAAGGACAAGTACAAGAACAAACATGAAACTAGCCAATATATCTAAGCATCGTGGGTAATGCATTCAGGCTGCAGGTGGCAGTAAAAACTCAGATGCAACTCCTCAATCTGGCTTAGTGCCAAGATGGTAGGCCTGCCAAACGTTCAGGTGCATTTTCTGTTTTTCTTTTAGAAAATAGTAAGTTTTTTTGAATTTACATAAAATACAGTTTACTTATGAAGTACCATTAGCAGTTAGTCACTTTATTATATGGTTCTTCCTTCAAGGGAGTATGCTCTCAGTAGACAATTGTCTAGGTATTCATAATCAAGTATTCTGTTCAGCCACACAGCACCCATTTTTCAGAGGCTAACCGGCCTTTAAGTCCCCAATGGCAGGCAGGAGGCGCGCACACATATTTCCAGCTGAATGTGTGCTGCATGCCATACTAGTAAAAGACATTGTCTTGCAGTGCCCCTGCGTGAAACAGCCATTAGGCCTCTTGCATATGCAGACATGTCTAACGCTGGAGATGCCCACTGCAAGATTGGTTTGTCCTAATGCAGCAAGCTACACTAAAGAAAACCATACCATAGGAGCATAGTTACCAAAAAGATACACTTTTGAAATATACTGAACCTGAATGTAGTGTTACGACCAAGTGAGAAAGAGGTCTGGGGTTCCCTTTCAGCCTTCACCTGGTCTTACTGTAACAGGGTTTAAATTTTAAACACACCGTGTTTTTTGCTCCCCCTTGGTGAATCCTTGGTCACCACTTTCTAATTATAAGGCAAAGAAACCAGCACAAACAGGTCTTCTTAGGTTTAAAGAAGATTGAAATTTATTAAACTTAAACTCTAATTTGGTTGACGCCTACGGATACACAATGCACCCACATTAGCACGCATACACGATACACACATGCAGATACAGACAAAGAAAACAGAAGAAATAAAGTGGAAATGTTTGAGGCAATATCTGAGGAGGTTTTTTGTGTTACGGTTCTTCGTGCTCACTGTAATGTCCTTGATTGTAGGTAGATATTGCTTTTCGTTGGGGCCCAGTATTCTTCTCAAATCTTGTTTGCTGTAGGAGATTTTTCTCTCTTGGGGTTCATGTGTCTTCAGTGGATTTGGAGTTCCGTGAGAAGGAGATGGGAGGATACAGGGGAGAGATCTTCTCAGTCCAGGAGCAAACAGCTTTCTGCAGGCTCTCAATTCACAGTACCATTCAGAAACCCCCAGGTTACCAAGCAGGTTAGTCATGTGACTAACTAGTCTGACCACGTCTTGGCTCTGTGTATTGTATCATCTTAGCAGGGAATGGAATGCGCTTCCCTGCCTTCCATGTCTGTTAGTATGTAAATGTTTTGTTCCAGCCAAGGTCTGGCAGGCCTTGTAAAAGGCCTTCTCTTCTTCCCAGCAACAATTTGAAATTTCATGTCCATGTGGCAAAATTAATATGCCTCATTCTTGGCAGGTAGGGGCCTGCATGACAGTAGAGTAGGGAGGAGCAAGAGTGCTCTGACCCCACATTTAAAGAACATGGGTCGTAACTGCTCGCCCACACCAATCACAGCCACTCCCCTGATCCAGCTTCTGATCTCCCTCCCAACCCAGCCTCTGATCTCCCAATCTGGCCTGCAATTAGAAGAAGCACTGAGGGTAGCAACGGCACAGAATGTACTCTGGGTGGGGGACTTCAATGTCCATCACCAAGAGTGGCTCGGTAGCATCACTACTGACTGAGTTGGCCAAGTCCTGAAGGACATATCTGCCTGACTGGACCTGCGGCAGATGGTGAGAGAACCAACAAGAGGGAAAATCCTACTTGACCTCGCCCATGAAGTCTCGTCTTCATGCTGAGGATACCTTACATCAAGCTGTGTGGCACTACCACCGAGCTAAATGGGATAGATTCAGAACAGATCCAGCAGCTCAAACTGGACATCTATGAGGCACTGTGAGCCCTCAGCAGCAGCAGAATTGTATTCAACCACAATCTTTAACCTCATGGCCCGGCATATCTCTCACTCTACAATACTATCAAGGCAGAGGATTAACCCCGGTTCATTGAAAAGTACAGGAGAGCATGCCAGGAGCAGTACCAGGAAAACCTAAAAATGAGGTATCAACTTGGTGAAGCCGCAACACAGGACTGACAGATTCTCCCATTGCTTCCACAGACAAGTGTTCAGCAAGGAGACTGGTTGTTCACCGTTTAGGTTGGTGTTGTCTCATATGTGGAGTTAAACCAAATCTTGATTTGCAGATATTGCATAAGAAATCACTGTTGGTGGGGTGGGTGAAGGCACTGGCTTTGCAGCGTGATCACTTGTCCTGTAGGGACCCATATCTGTTCTCCTCAAATGTTGAGAATGCTTGATGACAGAGACGACTCCATTTGGATCTGTCCATGGTTGTTTTTTCTCCTCCCCCCAACCCGTGTAGCAGGGTCCAACTTCTAGGCTCTGAGATTGGCTTTCAGAATGTCTTTGTATCTAAGTTTGGGACATCCTATGGTGCAGGTTCCCGTGCTCAGCTTTTGGTATGTGGGAATCCTCCATGTGAACCACATGGCCAAGCCAGCAAAGCTGAGCTCTGATGAGCATGCTCTCGATACCAGGTATGCAACAAGAACTTTGGAGTTAAAGATTTTGTCCTGCCACTTAATGTTGCAGACAGACCTTAAGCAGCGAAGGTGGAATGCATCTAGTTCCTTTATGTGACACCATTAGGTTGTCCACGCCTCATAGCCATAGAGAAGTGATGCGAGAACCAATGCCTGGTAGTCTTTGATCTTTGTTTTGAGACAGATTCCATGCTCTTTCCAAAGCCTGTGGGTGAGCCTGCCAAATGCTGAGCTTGCTTTTGCCAGGTGATGGCCAATTTCATCATCCAATATGGTGTTGTTGAAGAGGATACTCCTAAGGTAGCAAAACGTCTGAACTGAGTTGAGGGGTATATTGTTGATTATTACTATGGGGTCTTGGAGTTTGTGACCAGGGGCAGGTTGGTACAAGATCTCTGTCTTTTTCAGACTTATTGTAAGGCCAAAGCATGCTGAGGCTTGGGCAAAGTGGTCAACAAGCAGCTGGATATCCTCTGGAGCATGTGCTATGAGAGCACAGTCATCGGCAAACAAGAGTTCCTTTAGTAGCTGTTCTTTGATCTTTGTGTGAGCCTTGAGCCTTTGCAGGTTGACAAGGTTGCTGTCTATTCTGAACTGAATGCATACTCCTATGTCGAGATCTTTGAGATCAAAGGGTTAGGAAAGACTCAGATGGTGGAGAGTTGAGATGCTTTTCATCCACAAAAAGTTCCATACAGTCAGAACCTCAAATAGCCTCTCCTAATCACACTCCTACTGCCCCAGCTTCATGTGCGGCTCCCTGTTTAGAACTGTGGGCAGAGGTGTGAAGGCGAGTGTCGAACACCTCAAAATTAGTTAGCTCCGGGCAGGTGGGGCTCATCAGCCTTGGTTGGTAGCCTACCTAGGAGAAGGTAAACTCTGATTTTAAACCGCCAGCTATGGGCCAAATAGTAAAGTCTTTGTCAGTTAATGACAAAGGACTACATGCATGCTAAGCAGCAGAAGCATCATGTGATAGAGTAAAGTGATCCCATAACCAACAGATCAGATCATAACTCTGCAGTCCTGCCACATCCAGTCATGAATGGTGGTGGACAATTAAACAACTTGAGGAGGAGGATCCAAAAACATCTCCATCCTCAAAGATGGGGAAGTCCAGCAAATCAGTGCAAAAAACAAGGATAAAATAAAAGCAAAATACTGCAGATGCTGGAAATCTGAAATAAAAACAAGAAATGCTGGAAATACTCAGCAGGTCTGGCAGCACCTGTGGAGAGAGAAGCAGAGTTTACGTTTCATCAGAAAACAAGGATCTGGATTTGCAACCATCTTCAGCCTTAAGTGCCATCTCGGCGTCCTCCTGAAGTCCCCAGCAATATAGATGCCAATTCGATTCATTCCACATGATATCAAAAAAATGACTGAAGGCACTGGATACAGCAAAGCTACAGGCTCTGACAACATCCCAGCTGTAGTATTGAAGAATTGTGCTCCAGAACAAGACACGCCCTAGGCAAGCTGTTGCAGTACATCTACAACACTGGCATCTACCTGGCAATGTAGAAAATTGCCCAGGTATGTCCTGTCCACAAAAAGCAGGGCAAATCCAATTCGGCCAATTAGTGCCCCATCAGTCTACTTCCAATCATCAGCAAAGTGATGGAAGATGTCGTTGATGGTGCTATCAAGCGGCATCTACTCAGCAATAACTTGTGCACCGATGCTCAGTTTGGGTTCTGCCAGGACCACTCAGCTCCAGACCTCATTACAGCTTGGTCCAAATATGGACAAAAGAACTGAATTCAAGAAGTGAGGTGAGAGTGACTGCACTTGACATCAAGGCAGCATTCGACTATGTTGCATCAAGCAGCCCGACCCAAACTGAAGTCAATGGGAATTGGGGGAAATCTCTCTACTGGCTGGAATCAAACCTAGCAAAAAGATGGTTGTGCTTGTTGGAGACCAATCATCTAAGCCCCAGGACATTGCTCCAGGAGTTCCTCAGGGTAGTGTGCTAGGCCCAACCATCTTCAGCCGCTTCATCAATGACCTTCCCATCATAAAGTCAGAAGTGGGGATGTTTGCTGATGATTGCACAATGCTCAGTACCATTCACAACTCCTCAGATACTGAAGCAGCCCACGTCCATATGCAGCAAGACCTGGACAAATTCAAGCTTGGACTGATGAGTGACAAGTAACAGTTGCACCATACAAGTGCCAGGCAATGAGGATCTCCAATAAGCGAGAATCTAACCATCTCCCCTTGACATTGAATTGCATCACCATCGCTGAATCCCCCACCATCAATATCCTCTGGTTACCACTGACCAGAAACTTAACTGGACCAGTTATATAAATAAACCCCAGGAAATTGAGCATCAGTTTGGATCAGGGCTTGAACACCCTTACCATTTCTGTGCACAACTATTGTAAGGATAGGTAAAGGAAACAGTTTCAGCTTCAAAGTCTACAAGCATGGTGGCTATCTTAAGTCATGCTTACCTATTCAACAGAAGGCCTGTTTGACAGGTCAGTGCCTATATTCACGGCATCACAGATGATCAATAGTTGTAAATTGGTTTTCTGCATACCATCGTCCAACAACACAGTTTTAAGAAGTTTTTTAGGCTGCAGTACATAGAGCTATCAGCTCATTGAAAAGCTTATCTATTTGGTAGTACATTCGCTTATCCCAATACAATTGGTACTTCAGAGTGACAGTGGAAGTTCTACCTAGTCAAATTCTGTACTTTGCAGCATCCAGACGATTGAGGGATCAAGTTCTAGGATATCTGATGAGATAGCTTACCAGTCTTCATTAGGAATAGATATGAAATCATGGATTAAACAGTACAACTGGCAAACATAAAGAACAACTAAACACAATCTGCATGTTTTCAATTGAACATTTAGTACAAGCTATTATTTGTATTCTTTATCGCATAGGAATGGTCCAGGAAGAGAAAATAGACTTCTCTCCAATCCTCAATAGTATCAAGCAAAAGCTCCTTGAAATGCATTTAATATTTGTATCTTGCATTACATAATCCTTGCCAGTTGCATAGATAGCATTCCCATAGTTTCAATGGGGCTGGAGCCACAGTATACATGACCATATAGGAACATGGCTTGGCCATTCAGCCTTGAGCCTGTTTTGCCATTCATTGAGATCATGGCTCAGGAAAGTTCTGGCCGGAGGATCTCTTGAAGGTATTAACACCACCACCTCCTCCTTACTGCAAGGTACTCAATTATTACTACTTTTAAGCATGATAACTATCCTGGCATTAAACCCATCTGGGATCATGGCCTAAACTTATTACCTGAAGGTCTAATGTGAAGAAACCAAATTTGGCCTTTTCCAATGTGCTTCCCTGATCCTTGAGTTATAGTTGTCTGGACTAAGATTTCTGTCTTGGATCACTAAAATGTAGTTGCTAGGTACAAAGAAAAAAATCAAAAATGCTGATGGAATGTTAGCCTTTATAACTAGAGAGCTAGAATATAAAGGAAAGTTTTGTTACAGCTATACAACACCCTAGTTAGACCACTGTGTACAGTTCTGGGCACAGAACCTTAAAAAAAGGATATATTGGCCTTGGAAGGAGTGCAGTGCAGATTTAGCAGAAGTTACCAGGTCTCTAAGGGTTAACTTATGAGCAGAGATTACATAAACTAAGCTTGGAATATAGAGGATTGTGGGGTGATTTGATTGAGGTTTTTGAGATTTTGAAAGGAATTGATAAGCTAGATACAGAGAAACTATGTCTGCTGGTGAAGAGTCTGGAACAGGGGAACATCACCTTAAAATTAGAGCGAGGCCATTCAGGAGAAAAGTTGGGAAACACTTCTTCATGCAAAGGGTGATAAAAATGTGGAATTCTCCCACAGAAAAGAGCAGATGTTTGCTCACTTAATCATTTAAATCTGAGATTGATAAACTTTAGCTGGCCAAAGGTAATAAGGGAATATGGAGCCAAGGCAGGCGGATGTAGTTAGGATACGAATCAGCCATGATCTCAATGAATGGTAAAACAGGCTCAAAGCTGAATGGCCAAGTCCTGTTCCTATATGGTTATGCACACTGTGGCTCCAGCCCCATTGAAACCATGGGAATGCTATCTATGCAACTGGCAAGGATTATGTAATGCAGGATACAAACATTAAATGCATTTCAAGGAGCTTTTGCTTGATTACTATTGAGGATTGGAGTGAAGTCTATTTTCTCTTCCTGGACCATAAATTTAGCAAGATGACAACTTTCTGTTGCATTGGGCTGAATTTTGTTGTGGCGAAGGGGGACCCAGCGGTGGGCCGGGAAGTGGGGGAAGACCCTACCTTGGCCCTCCGTCGGAAGCCCCCCGACCCGTTTCAATTGCCTGCCTGCCATCCCTTTAAGGGACGAGCTCCGGACTCCAAGAACTGCCGGCAGCTCTGCAGTACAGGCAGCGCCACTGGGAGCAATGGCCGAAGACATCGGAGACCCCGGGAGAGGCAAGTGGGGTGGGGGTCGCCAGGGCCATGTAGGAAAGCCCCGGCAACCATGTAGGGCTGGTGAGGGTGGGGGAGTGTCTTCTGGGAGCAGCAATCACTGTCGCAGGGGCCCTGGATTGCCGCCAAAGGAGAGGGCCCCCAACCCCGGTAGCAGGCTGCCAGGTTTTACCTGGCGGTGTTTCCCCGCAGCACCGTTCCTCTGCCTTCTATTAAATTGAGGTGGAGGCTGTTCTCAGCCTTCCCCGCCCCAGACTAAATTGGAAGGCATCGGGGACTCAGCCCCTGGCCTTCCCACACAATTTTATGGGCCCCCCCGCCTCTGTTGCCATCCCTAGGGACCCCATAAAATGCAGCCCATTGTGTATTTTTGCATAATTTTATGCCTTTGGAAATCTAGAGAAAAAAATAAAGTGCTTCAAGCCAGATCCATTTCCTTCAAATATGTTTTAATGTTTTTTTCTCGTGGGATTAGGGAAAATGAAGATGTTGGGCATCCCTGAATGCTTCCTTCTTGAACTCCTGGAACTCCCTTCCTAACAACACTGTGGGTGTACCTACCCCACACAGACTGCAGCGGTTCAAGAAGCCAGCTCATCACCATCTTCTCAAGGGCAATTAGGGATGGGCAATAAATGCAGTCCTAGCTAGAGACGCCCAAATCCCATGAATGAATATAAGAAAACTGGACCCAATGACAGATAGCCATCAACAATTCTTGCTTTTATTCTCTCTGGAGGTCACTGGTGCCTTTTCTATTTGAATTACTGGCAGAATCTGAAAAAAATTGCAGTCCGGTATAAAAGATCTCATGGCACTATTTGGAAAGTGCAGGGGAGTTCTCCTGGTGTTCTGGCCAACATTTATCTCTCAATCAACATCACTAATACAGATTATCTGGTCATTTATTTCATTGCTGTTTATGGGAGCTTGCTGTGCGATAATTGGCTGTTGTGTTTCCTACAACAGTCAGACTTTGAAAGTACGTCTTTTGTTGTAAAGTGCTTTTGGTTGTCCTGAGATCTTTCTTTATAATACAGAAATGTAAATGTTACAGCCTATACATTACACATCAAATGTTTCAATATGATAGCGTAAGGAAATGCACGAATTGTTATCAAAAAAACATATTTAATCCTGTACAGACACAAATGTAATTTTGTAAAACATCACAATTATGGTTCTTTTTATCAAAAGGGGGATTTACAACATTTTCATTGCACATACCATGACAATATATGAAAGCCAATGTGGAAAACATTAGTTTTGTTGAATGAAGTTTGCCACTAACATCTACTCATGTCATTTTTACAGAAAAAAGTGCTGAACAAGCAAGACTCGTTCTGGCAATGCCCCCAAGAACATCTTAAACAAGGATGCTGACCTACAGTGATGTGGAGAGAGTGGATGACCCTCCTACTGAGAAAGTGGGAGGGAGACATACACCAGCTGATATGCTCCAAACTCTCCAGATTTGCAAAGGAATTAACATGAATGACTCAATGCTGTTACACATCATATGGTGCAGGCAGAGGAGAAGCCATGAAAGAACAAAAAAAATTGTTCTCCTAAAATGCAATCTGATTTATAATGGCAGATCTTTAACTTTACACAAGAGAAAGGAATATCCAGGGACTTTGCCTCTGGGAGCAAAGTTAATTGATTGACGAAGAATACTACCCTTTTCAAACTGTTTCAAAGTTGAGACAAGTATCACCTGTTTCAATGCAAAAATAACCAAATAGTACATTCCTGAACATATCAAGTAGTGAACAATCCCTTCACGAGTTTCTTTTTTAATCTGTTTACATTATTTACATAGGAACACTTGGAAAAAAGGAGCGAAGAATTCATTTTTAAAGGAATTTATAAAAACAGAATTCTTCAACAGTTCATGCAATGCACCTTTTTCCTAAGAGATTACTTCATGAGGAAAACATAGGCCATTCTAATATTTGTCATTACCACTGGCAAGGTTCCTTCAAGTCCAAGGGTCTCAGATATAAGCATATCTGGCTTAGAACTAGTTTAGTCATCCATCATCCGACTGGCTGGCAAGCACTGTCAAGCCTCATTCTCCATTGCCAAAACTACCAATCGTCTCAAATCCATCTTCCCTGCCCTCTCCACCTCTAAGTAGAGGTCCTCATGGACTGCTTTGTCATTAAAATTCAGACCATTTGTTCAGCTACTTGCACCCCCCGCCCCCCCATTCACTACCATGCCAAACTTCTTCTGCCAGCTCCAGCCTATCCTAGCCCTGAATCTTCATTTTTTTTGTATCTCTCCCATTTCCCCTCATAGCCTCTCCAACTCCTCTTATCTATGAAACCCACCTGCTGTTTTCTTGATCCCATTCCTACTAAAATGCTGATCACCCAACTTCCCTTCTTGGCTCCCATGTTAAATGACATTGAAACTGGTTCCATCTCCCTTTCAAAACCGTCATCATCACCTTTTTCTTTAAACTAACACAACCTCTGTCCCTGAAAACTATTACCCTATCGTCAACCTCTCTTTATTCTCCAAAAGTTCTTGAATGCACTGCCGTCTACCAAATCCGTGTGAATATTTCCCACCACTCCATGCCTGAATCTCTGTAACCTGGTTAAGCATTTGGTAGACTGAAACCATTGTGTTTGCCCCCCACCTCCCAAACAAACTCTTCACCCTTGCCATCGATCCACCCCCATCCCAGGACTATCTCAGACTAAACCAGATATTTTGCAACCACGATGTCCCATTTAATTCCAAGCTGAAATTCTGACTCCATACCCTCTCTGTCACAGAACACCTACTTCTTCTGTAGCATTGCCCATCTCCACCCCTATCTCAATCTGGTTGCTGAAACCATCATTTATGCCTTTATCACCTCCAGATACAACTACTCCAATGTTCTCTTGGCCAGCTTCTGTACCCCTTAACTCATTCAAAACTCTGCTGACAAATATTCTATCCCGCATCAAGTCCCACTAACATAGCACCCTGTCCTTGCTGATCTACACTGACTCCCGATCATCCAATTTCTAATTTCCATGTTGGCCGTCAACAAATGCTGCATACAAAATAGGCTGCAGCAAATTCAAATCATTCACTACTACAGGCACCAGTTGGCAAGAACTTCCAGAGTAATCTCTGGTCCCACGAGTCTTTTTCGCACAGTGAATATGATCTCGGGCAAGTGCTATCTTAATTGGATGAGAATTAATTATGTTAATTAATGAAAACGATAGGCCATTTCAAGCGAGATTGTACATTTAGGAGTAAAAAGCAGCATGGTTTTGAACTTTATATAATTCAGACTATATCTGTCGTTTACAAGCAAAACTACAACGTCAGCCATATCTTCAGCTTCCAAGGCTCTAAACTCTGGAATTCCCTCCCTAAACTTCTCCACCTCTTTGAACTGGCTTTTGGTCATCTTATATGGCTCAGTGTCAAATTTTGTTTAATAATACTCCTGTGAAGCCCCTTGGAAAACTTGACTCTGTTAAAGATGCAAGTTGCTGTTGTATTCGAAATTCATTCTGAGTAAAAAAACAATTTCCACCCAAAAATATAGATTTTGATTTTAAAACAAACAAATCCTGACAGTTTTTTTGACTCCACTAGTGAAATAGCAGACTAGTTTAGAATTTGTGAAAGGATACCAAGCCAAGTACAGTATATTACAGTGGAATTACTTCAATATTTAATGGTTTTCTTTACTTTACTTAATCATTACTAGTCATAAGACTTTATTTACACTTTACAAATTGATATAGAAGTTAAAAATTTAAAAATAATTTAATACTGTCCTGATTATTCATCATAACAGAATTTTATATTGTAAATGGAATATGAAAACTCAATGAAAAATAAACACGAAACAAAATGATTCAGGAAGCACTTTTTATGTGTAAGTAAGAACCTGATCAGGTAAATTTAGAAAGATATGCTGAAAGGCTGAGATGAGGTAGATTGAGGCAGGTGTGCAGTACAAACTAGACTAGTTGGGCTGAATGGCCCGTTTCTGTGGTGTATATTTTACGTAATTTAAGATATGAGTCAATTTAACAATAAAGCCTCTACTGAGTAGAAATACTGCATAAATCATTCACAACATACTAAGGCCTAAAATCTATAATTTTATTAAATATATACATAGATCAAATTACTGGAAATGATCTAATGGGTCAATTTATTTGGAAAACTGCAATGATATATTTGTTGTATTGAAAAATGTAGAATTTCAAAAAGAATATAATTTCAAAATTTACTGTTTCAGAAATGGTAAATTAATACTCGATGTATTAGCTCTTCATCTGAAATTATATTCCACATTCTAAAGGAGTTTAAATATAAACCGTAATTAAATGACCATATTTTTACACTAAGTATCTACAGCATTGGTTTACACCAGCGTACAAATATTACATGTTACTCGTTTTGGTGATTTATTAACCACGAAGCCACTGAATCATAACTGCACATTTTTGTTTGAGACGGTCAATCCTTACCCTTATCTGCATGTTTTTCTGGCAGAGGCGGGACTGCAGGCAGGTCTCCCCAGTTTCTAAAGGGGAACAAACTATAAGAAAAAGAACAGGGATAGCTTTCATTTATAATTATTTTCAATGTACGTAACAATGATCTTTGCAAACACACATTGTTAACATAGTTTATTTTAATATCTGCAATACCCAAAAAATAGCTGTAATTTTAGACAACCTAAAATGTACCAGTTACCCGTATAAAACCACTTTATAAATCTGCAAAAACTGAAAGAAAACTAAGTCCGAGTATTAGGTTCGAAGACTGAAAGAACAAAAGAATGCTTGTATGGATAGCCCAGCTCAGCGCTTACCACGCCAGCTGCTACAGTACGAGCGGACCAGAAACAAAATCGATATTCTTAAATAAAATTAATGCTTTTAGAAGACTGAACTGCAGAACAGATTTCTTCACGGTACAATACTTACAGACAAAGCCCTCTGCCCCGCTCCACCTTCTACCCTACATACAGATCTGCATTGTAGCTCCCAAAAGAGGGAGCATTTTTTTCATCAAAGCTATGATTACTGCACTCCAAAAATGAAGTACAGTCAGCCTCTGAAAAGCTCCCAAAAAAGCTGGTTTACTGTCTACCCCACTGCCCGTAGTTGGAGTGTATGGAACAATGAGCTAATTCTGTAGCTTGCTGGCGTTACTCCAAACGTTCAGCGCTGGTAGTGGTGCTGCTGCAAAGCCAGACTGCTTACTCTGCATTAATAATCAACTCAAAGTCCCCCTGTCTGGGACGGCCAGCCAATCAGCGCGCAAGAACCCAAGAAGCTGCTGCTCAACCGAACCTGGTTAACCAGCCCAGCCTATCTCCGCCTCCCATTGGTCCGATGACGTCACTGGGATTCTATTTTGGAATGTTGCTAGCCTTGAAGGGCGTCGCGCGCGGTGCGGCTTGCTGTCAATCAGGCGGCATGAGGTTCCAGCAAGCTAGGGTGCGAGGCGCTTTCTGAATGCTGCTGTGTTGACTCATTGCCACAAACTGGGAGTCGTGCGTCTCATCCAGCCTGTTATATAAGGTGATGGAGCAACATTTCAGACCCAAGCCAACAGAAAAGCACACAGAAACCCTGATATTTATGTTCAAAAATCCAGTGAGTTCCCAATAATTATTCTTGGAAGATTGCACATAAAAAGCTTTTGTAAAGTACTTCATAGTACATATCCTATACTTTTAACCTGAAGAATATAAACCTAAATACCCCCATTAATGCTTCCTTTTTTTACTTCATGAATATTTGGGTGTAAAAGAACGACTGACATGCCCCTGTTAGAATGATCCACAAGATGGCACACTTATAGTTATGTGATACACGCTCGCATTGAAGTTCTAAGGTACTGACACAATTTCATCTAAATATTGTTCTGCAGACCAAACAGAAACCTGCAATCCGCATTCACTGTAAGAAATTGACATAAATCCCTTTAATCCCACCAAATAGTTACTGTTTCCTTAAACGGTTAGAGACTGGGGTTTCAATGATGTAATCGATATGTACAATGCAGGCATAAGTGCCGCACATCCCGAGTTTTGTTGAAGGTTTTTTTTAAAACCATCCGTTGTTTTAATAATACTGGTGATGCATCTTTTAGATCCAGACACTGTCCTTTGAGACTCTGCAGATATTCCGGTGTCCAGACAGGTACATCCTCAGTGGGTCTGCGCTGCCATGGAAACCTCATGTTACAACAAAAGCAAAATACTGCGGATGCCAGAAATGTGAAATATAAACAGAAAGTGCTGGAAATACTCAACAGGTCAGGCAGCATCTGTGGAGAAAGAATGGCAGTTAATGACCTGGATTTTGCCAGGGTGTGGTGGGGGCAGTGGCAGGGTGGGGGGTGTGGTGTGGTGGGGGAGGTGGTGCAGTGGGGGCGTGGACGGGGCAGTCACTCAGGGTTACAATATAGGCTGCACTGTGCCTCCCACCTCAACCCTCACCACAAGGCAGCAATCACTGAATTCCCACATCGCTGTTAGAAACCAGATTAAAAATTTACACCTTGTTCAATCAAGTGTAACTGGCTTTTTAACAGCGATACGATTAATAATTCTGCTGGCTGGCAGACAGCAGAGAGTATGCATAAATGGGTCCTTTTCTGATTGGCAGGGTGTGATGAGTGGAGTCCCACAGGGATCTGTGCTGGGGCCTCAACTTTTCACAATTTATATCAATGACTTAGATGAGGGGAGCGATGGCATGGTAGCTAAATTTGCAGATGACACAAAGATAGGTAGGAAAGTATGTTGTGAAGAGGACATAAGGAGGTTGCAGACCGATATAGATCGGTTGAGTGAGTGGGCAAAAATCTGGCAGATGGAGTATAATGTGGGAAAATATGAAGTTGTTCACTTTGGCAGGAAGAATAAAAAAGTAGAGTATTACTTAAACAGAGAACAACTGCAGAACTCCGAGGTGCAGAGGGATCTAGGTGTGCAAGTGCAGGTGACACAAAACGTTAGTATGTGGGTACAGAAAATAATAAGGAAGGCTAATGGAATGCTATGCTTTATTATGAGAGGAATTGAAAATAAAAGTAAGGATGTGATGCTTCAGTTATACAGGGAATTCGAAACACAAACAGATCAGCCATGAACTTATTGAATGGCGGAGCAGGCTCGAGGGGCCAAATGGCCTCCTTCTGTTTCTAATTCATATGTTCATAACATTTGATGAACAGAAATGACCCTGAAAAATAATTTTATATTCATGGAGTGCTGTTCAATGATTAATTAGTAGATTTTTAAGCAAAATTTTTTAATCTTTAAAAAAAGTTTTTTCAGAATATTTTAGCTTCTGTAGTCACTTAGACAAATATGAATTAATCAAGGAAAGCCAGCACAGATTTGTTAAAGGCAAATCGTGCTTAACTAACCTGACTGTGTTTTTTACTGAGGTAATAGAGAGGGTCGATGAGAATAATGTGGTTGATGTGGTGTACATGGACTTCCGAAAGCCGTGATGAAGTGCCACATAACAGGTTTGTCAGCAAAGTTAAAACCCATGGAATAAAGGGGACAGTGGCAGCATGGATGTGAAGATGGTTGAGTGACAGGAAACAGAGAGTAGTGGTGAATGGTTGTTTTTTGCATTGGAGGAAGTTATACAATGGGGTTCCCCAGGGATCGGTATTAGGACCACTGCTTTTCTTGATCTATATCAATGACTTAGACTTGGGTGTGCAGGGCACAATTTCAAAATTTGCAGATGACACAAAACTTGGAAGTATTTTGAACTGTGAGGAGGATAGTGATAGATGTCAAGAGGACATAGTTTGGTGGAATGGGCGGATGCGTAGCAGATGAAATATAATGCAGAGAAGTGTGAAGTGATACATTTTGGTAGGAAGAATGAGTAGAGGCAATATAAAATAAAGGGTACAATACTAAAAGGGTGTAGGAGCAGAGAGACCTGAAGTTACATGTGCACAAATCGTTGAAGATGGCAGGGCAGGTTGAGAAAGTGGTTAAAAAGGCATATGGGATCCTGGGATTTATAAATAGAGGCATAGGCCGAGATTTTGCCAACATGGTGGGAGTCCCAACATTGGGACCCAATGCAGGACCCATAAAGAAATAGGAGTAGGAGTAGGACATTCGCTCCTCCCCCACCTCACCCCCAGCCCCACGTATATATGATTCGGATGTAATATTTCCAAGTTCGCGGCTGACCCAAAACTAGGTGGGAATTTGTGTTGTGAGGAAGTTGGAAAGCAGCTTCAAGGGGATTTGGACAGACTTAGTGAGTAGGCAAGAACATGGCAGATGGAAAAATGTGAGGTTATCCACTTTGGTAGGAGGAACAGATGTGCAGAGTATTTCTCAAATGGTAGTTGCAGTTGCAGCAAGCAAATAGGAAGGCTAATGATATGTTACCCTTTATCGCAAGAGGATTTGAGTCCATGAGTAGTGAAGTCTTGCTTCAATTGTATAGAACCTTGGTTAGACCACACGGAGTACTATGTGCAGTTTTGCTCCCCTTACCTTAGGAAGGATATTATTGCCATAGAGGGAGTGCAATGAAGGTTCACCAGACTTGTTCCCGGGATGGCATTAGACACAATACTTCAATTGAGGCTGAACCAGAGCTTTATAGAGATTTACCATAGTTTCCATGTACTCTATGGCCAGGATTATCTCAGGGTCTTGGAGACAGGCTGAGAGGCAGGAGTGGTGGTAAAATGGCAGAAAAAAGGCGTCGGGTGGGAACTGTCCTATGAAGAGAGATTGGGGAAACTGGGCCTGTATTCTCTAGAGTTTCGAAGAATGAGAAGTGATCTCATTGAAACCTACAACATACTTAAAAGGATAGACAGGGTAGATGCAGGTAAGATGTTTCTGCTGGTTGGGAAGTCTAGAACCAGGGGACACAATTTCAAAATAAGGGGGAAGCCACTTAAGACCAAGATGAGGAGAAATTTCTTTACTCAGAGGGTTGTGAATCTTTGGAATTCTCTACCCTAGAGGGCTGTGGAAGCTCAGTCATTGAGTATGTTTAGAGCAGAGATTGACAGATTTCTAAATACCAATGATATATAGGGATATGAGGATAGTGTGGAAAAAAGGCATTGCAGTGAATAATCAGCCATGATCACATTGAATGGCCGAGCAGGCTCGATGGGCAGAATGGCCTACTTCTGCTCCTATGTTCCTACACTGGCAAAATGTTGGCAACCTGGTAAAATGGTCGTCAGTAGGCCAATTAATTGGCTTAACTGACCACTTGCCTCCAGTCGGTAGGTGGCTATGCCGCTGCCATCAGGCTTCCCACCCCACGCCTTTTTTCTGCCATTTTACCACCACTCCTGCCTCTCAGGCTGTCTCCAAGGCCCTGAGATAATCCTGGCCATAGAGTACATGGAAACTATGGTAAACCTTTATAAAGCACTGGTTCAGCCTCAATTGAAGTATTGTGTCTAATTCTGGACACCGCATCCAATTATGGGCACAACACTTTAGGAAGGATATGAAAGCATTAGAGAGGGTGCAGAAAAGATTTACAAGAATGGCTCCAGGGATGAGAGATGTCAATTACATGGGTAGATTGGAGAAGGTGGGGTTGTTCTCCTTCGAAAAGAGAAGGTTGAGAGGAGATTTGATAGAGGTGTTCAAAATCATGAGGGGTCTGGACAGAGTACATAGGGAGAAACTGTTCCCCTTGGTGGAAATGTTGAGAACCGGAGGACACCGATTTAAGGTGAATGGCAAAAGACCCAACGATGACATAAGGAAAAACCTTTTTACGCAGCGAATGGTTAGGATCTGGAATGCACTGCCTGAGAGTTTGGTGGAGGCAGATTCAGTCATGGCTTTCAAAAGGGAATTGGATAATTATCTGAAGAGAAAAAAATTGCAGGGCTCCGGGATATAGGCAAAGGAGTTGTACTAGCTGTGTTGCTCTTGCAGAGAGCTGGCACAGACACAACAGGTCAAATGGTCTCTTGTGCTGTAACCATTCTATGATTCTACCTTCACCTAGGCGTATATCCCAATCTTTAATTTGCTCGCTGTAAAAAAAAAGTGATTTTATTTTAATGTTTTCTCTGTTTGGGGTCTTGAAAATCCTTTGCTATGATTGGCTGCTTGGACAGCCTGATAACATTACTGTTGCTCCATGCTGTGAATCCGTAGTAAAGAATCAGTTGCAGTACCACTGCACAGTGATACAGCTGAAATTCTTGCCAGAGAGATTACTAGATCTCTCAGCTAAACTTCGTTCATGGTCAGCAGTGAGCACTCTTGCTTCACAAAATCCAGCCCCTCGTTTCAGGACGTTGATCTTTCATCAGAATTGAAAGATTATGTTAGATTACCCAAGAGTGAAGTTAAAGGAAAAAAAGTGTTTCTGTCCAAATATTGTACAAACCATTTGAATAAAGTGCAATAAGCCAACTGATTAGAGGGTAGCCAAACAACTTTTAAAACCAAAATTGTTTTTGTAGTTGCTGCATGCTTCATTATATGGTTAGCTGAACAGTCAGTACCCTTTTCTGCAATGGAGATTAAGGGTCAGGTGGATATATTTTCTTGCATTAAAGTATATTTAATTACTGTTGTCGGGCGAGATCAAAATATTGCAATGCAATTATTTTGACAACAAAATAAAATGCAGACAGATCTACACTGTCTCATTTGGCTTTTCAACATATTTTAACCGACTGTTCAGAGATTTCCTGGTGAGTGCTCACTCTGGTCTTACCATCAATGTTTCTATGTTATTTTCTATGTTTCTATGTCTAAAGGGATCAAAGGGTATGGGGTGAAAGCGGGAACAGGTTACTGAGTTGGATGATCAACCATGATCATAATGAATGGCGGAGCAGGCTCGAAGGGCCGAATGGCCTACTCCTGCTCCTGTTTTCTATGTTTCTATGTTTCAGTCAGCTTTACAGGTGGTGTGGACCAATGTGTTTTGTCTTTCTGGATCATAAAGGTTTTAATAGGAATTATAGCAGTTTTAATAACGATTTTTACACCGTATTCCAAAAAGTATTATAAAAGGTGTGTGTTGGAGGGGGGTAGGGGTCTGAATTAATGATGATGGAACTCAATTATTTGCAGAGAAGGAGAGACATTCAGACATACAATAGATGAGTAGAATGTCCCTGTTTTATTTTGTTTGTACTGAAAATTAAAAAAAAATGTTTACAGAAAGGTTAACGTATTTTTCTTAGTGCAAAAGTCAGGGATTGCCTTTCCTTAGGTCAGAACATTATTTATAGGATTGTTTACTTTTCCAAATAATTTAAAAATAACTTGGAAGATGAACTTTACAGGTTTTGTGAGGTAAAGTTTCATAGAGTCATTACAGCACAGAAGGAAGCCATTTGAGTTCATGCCAGGTCTCTGTAGAGTGATCCAATCAGTTCCATTCCCTGGTTCTATCTCCGTAGCCCCGCAAATTTATTTCCTTCAAATACCTATCCAATTTCCTTTTAAAATCATTTAGCATCTCTTCTTCCACCACACTCCTAGGCAGCGGGTTCTAGATTATTACCACTCGGTATGTAAAAAAGTTCTTCCTCACATCCCCCTTTTCTTGCCCAAAACCTTAAATCTGTTTTCCCTGGTCCTCGTACCATAAGCTAATGCGAACAGCTTTACTTTGTTTACCTTATCTAAAACTGTCATAATCTCGTACATCTCTATCAAATCTCCTCTCAATCTCATTTGCTCCAAGGAAAGCAACCCCAGCTTCTCCAACCTAACTTTGTAGCTAAAATCCCTTATCGATGGAACCATTCTGGTAAATCTCCTCTGCACCCTCTCAAGGACCCTCACATCCTTCCTAAAGTGTGGTGACCAGAACTGGATGCAATATTCCAGTTGTGGCCTAACCAGAGTTTTATAAAGATTCAGCATAACTTCCCTAGTTTTGTACTCAATACCTCTACTTATGAAGCTCATATGCTTTGCTAACTACTCTCTCAATATATCCTGCCATTTTCAAATATCTATGCACATGAACCCCCATGTCCCTTTGTACACTCTTTAAAACTGTGTCATTGGCTGGAATTTTACGTTGTGGCAGAGGCTCCACCACTGACTGCAAAGTTGGGGGCAAACCCTCCTCCACCAAGCCTGGAAGTCACGCAACGATTTTACATGGCTCAGGCCCTTAATTGTCCTCGGGCAGGACTTCTGCCCCTCTAAGGCAGGAAGTCTCGCCTCCAAGAGCCGCTGGCCAATCAGAGGGCCAGCGACTTTTCAGTCCCAGCAGCACCACTGGGAGTGGTGGCCACTGCAAGCAGTGCGGTGGCTACTGCTGGGACTGCACCCAGCCAGGACCAGCATCAATGGAGGAGGCCCTGGAATGGAGGTAAGTGTGTGGAGCGTCACCAGGGACAATCTGGGCCCTGGTGAGGCGGGGGAGGGGGCGTAGATCAACAGGGTGGGGAGAGGTGGTCCAACAGGGGAGGTTTGTGCCACTGGGGGGTGCCATCCATAGGGCACATGGTGCTCGATCAAGAGGGCAGCACCCCGGGCGGCTTCCTCAGCTGCCAAAGTGCCCAGCCACTGCTGGTAATATACTAGTGGCGTGAGAGGAGGCCCTTAATTGGCAATTAATTGCCCACTTAAGGGTCTGAATTGGCCTGGGGCAGGCCGGTCGTTTTCCATCTCCCCCGCTGCTGGTAGAATAGCAGCGGGGGGCGGGTAGGCAGCGGGGGGCGGGTAGGCAACGGGAACAGCACCCACCCACCCCACCTCCCACTCAATTTTGCACCTACTCCCGCCACCAGCCGGCTCCTGTCGGTGATGGGGGAGGGGCATAAAATTCTGGCCATTATGTCTATATTGTTTCTCCCCACCCCTTTTGCCAAAATGCATCACCTCACACTCCTCTGTACTAAATTCCATCTGCCATTTGTTAGCCCATTCTGCTAGCCTATCTATGTCCTTTTGCAGTTGATTGACATCATCCTTGCTGTCTGTCACACCTCCAAGTTTGGTATCATCAGCAAATTTTGAAATTTTACTCTGTATTCCAATATCCAAGTCATTTATATATATCAAAAAAGCAGTGGTCCTAGCACTGAACCTCCAGTCAGAAAAACAACATTTACCACAACTTATTGTTCTCTCCTTAAGCCACTTTTTTTTATCCAAGCTGACACTGACCCTCCTATTCCATGAGCCTCAATTTTGTTCACCCGCCTTTTATGTGGTATTTTGTCAAATGCTTTCTTAAAATCCTTAAAATTCCAAGAGCTAAGTTATAACCAAATGCTGGGGGTGAAGGGTTGCCAGATCCCAGACTCCCTCACCATTGCTCTGACCCTAGCACCAACCCAATGATGCCAAACCCTGGAAAACTCCCAACTAAATACATCCCCATATCAGGACCCTCCACCTCATGCTGCCATACCTCAGGACCATCCACAGTGCTGCCAGACCCTAAGACTGTCCTTCTGCTGAAAGTCATAGATATCACCTCCAACATTGCTACCCTACCCTGGTGTTCTCTCAGTACTGATTTCAAGGGCAGAAAATTAAGGTTAGTACCTGCTGTTTGAATACCCTATCGTATTTCAGAAAATTTCATTCCAGCTATCTATCCACAACATGATACATCTTTCCTACCTTTTTGCTCGGATCAAGATTTCACATTTCAGCACTGCTGGCGCTTATGGGGAGAGTGAAAATCAGGAAATTCCATATCCCAGCCTGCGACTTTCTATAAGTTTAATGGGTAGAACATAAACAATAGGAGCAGGAGTAGGCCATATGCTCATTCAAGCCTGCTTCACCATTCAATATGATCATGGCTGAACTTTATTTCCAGCCATTCGACATATCCCTTGATTCCTAAAAATCTATCGATCTGTCTTTCTTTTTCGTTTGTTGGATGTGGGCGTTGCTGGCTAGGCCAGCATTTATTGCCCGTCCCTAATTGCCCTTGAACTGACTGGCCTGCTAGTAAAGGCCTGCTACCCGAAAAGAACTGACGGGACACGACGCCAAGTATTGGGTTCGGGTCAGGTTGGGTCGCACTTCCAGGTCCGGCATTCGGGCTCAGGTCGGGTCGGGCCGGATCAGATAGGCTCTATCACCACCTCAGGTAAGTGACTCTAATGTTAATTTACTTTTTGGACTTTAAAGGTGGCTTTGCTACAGTTATTTTAAGCTTGTGCAGGTAAGGAACAAAGTGAAAAATGGAAGGATGGTCGGGTTGGGTCAGGAAAAAATGGAAGGACTCGGGCCGGGTTGGTCTCGGGGTCCTGTTGGACTTGGGTCAAGTTTCATTTGCAGACCCGAGCAGGCCTTTACTTGCTCGGCCATTTCAGAGGGCATTCTTTTTAAGAGTCAACCACATTGCTTTGGGTTTGGAGTCACATGTAGGCCAAACCAGGTAAGGACAGCAGATTTCCTACCCCAAAGGACATTAGTGAACCAGATGGGTTTTTACAACAATCGACAATGTTTTCATGGTCACCTTTAGACCAGCTTTTAATTTCAGATTTTTTATTAATTGAATTCAAATTTCACCATCTGCCATAGTGGAGTTCAAACCTATGTCCCCAGAGCATTAAAATAAAAGCAAAATACTACGATGCTGGAAATCTGAAATAAACACAAGGAATGCTGGAAAAACTCAGCAGGTCTGGCAGCATCTGTGGAGAGAGAAACAGAGTTAACGTTTCAGGTCCGTGACCCTTCTTCAGAACTGGCAGATAGAAGAAATGTAAAAGATTTTAAGCAAGTAAAGCAGGAATGGGGGAAGAGATAACAAAAGAGGTGTTGATAGGACAAGGTCACAGAATAGCTGACCAGAAGGTTATGGAGCAAAGGCAAACAGTATGTTCATGGTGTGCTGAAAGACAAAGCATTAATACAGATAGGGTGTTAATGGACTGAAAACTGAACAGCCACAAGTACAAACATGAAAAAAAAACAGTGGGTAGGCACAGTAGAAACAAACTGAACAAACTAAAATAAAATAAACACAAAAAATAAAAGAGAAAAAAACTAAAAATAAAAGTAAAATGGGGGGCCCGTCGTGCTCTGAAGTTATTGAACTCAATGTTCAGTCCGGTAGGCTGTAGTGTGCCTAATCTGTAAATGAGATGCTGTTCCTCGAGCTTGCGTTGATGTTCACTGGAACACTGCAGCAATCCCAGGACAGAGATGTGAGCATGAGAGTGGTGTTGAAATGGCCAGCAACCGGAAACTCGGGGTCATGCTTTCGGACTGAGTGGAGGTGTTCCGCAAAGCGGTCATCCAGACTGCGTTTAGTCTCCCCAATGTAGAGGAGACCACACTGTGAGCAGTGAATACAGTATACTACATTGAATGAAGTACAAGTAAATCGGTGCTTCACCTGAAAGGAGTGTTTGGGGCCTTGGATGGTGAGGAGAGAGGAGGTAAATGGGCAGGTATTACACCTCCTGCGATTGTAGGGAAAGGTGCCCTGGGACGGGGACGAGGTGGTGGGGGTAATGGAGGAGTGGACGAGGGTGTCGCGGAGGGAATGATCCCTTCAGAATGCTGACAGGGGAAGGGAGGGGAAGATGCGTTTGGTAGTGGCATCATGCTGCAGGTGGCGGAAATGGCGGAGGATGATCCTTTGGATATGGAGGCTGATGGAGTGGAAAGTAAAGACAAGGGGAACCCTGTCGCGGTTCTGGGAGGGAGGGGAAGGGGTGAAGGTAGAGGTGCGGGAATTGGGCCGGACACGGTTGAAGGCCCTGTCATGGAAGGGGATTCCTCGGTTGAGGAAAAAGAAAGACATATCAGAAGTGCTGTCATGGAAGGTAGCATCATCAGAGCAGATGCATCGGAGATGGAGAAACTGGGAGAATGGAATGGAGTCCTTACAGGAGGTAGGGTGTGAAGAAGTGTAGTCGAGGTGGCTGTGGGAGTCAGTGGGTTTATAATGAATATTAGTAGACAGCCTATCCCCAGAGATGGAGACAGAGAAGTCGAGGAAGGGGAGGGAAGTGTCGGAGATGGACCATGTAAAGGTGAGAGAAGGGTGGAAATTAGAAACAAAGTTGATAAAGTTTTCCCGTTTGGGGCGGGAGCAGGGAACGGCACCAATACAGTCATCAATGTACTGGAAAAAGAGTTGGGGGAGGAGGCCTGAGTAGGACTGGAACAAGGAATGTTCGACACATCCCACAAAAAGACAGGCATAACTAGGGCGCATGCGGGTACCCGTAGCAACACATTTTACTTGAAGGAAGTGAGTGGAGGACGGAGAAGTTGTTCAATGTGAGAACAAGTTCAGCCAGGTGGAAGAGGGTGGCGGTGGATGGGGACTGGTTGGGCCTCTGCTCAAGGAAGAAGTGGAGAGCCCTCAAACCTTCCTGGTGGGGGATGGCAGTGTAGAGAGATTGGACGTCCATAGTGAAGAGGAGGCGGCTGGGTACAGGAAACTGGAAATTGTCAAAATGATGTAGGGCGTCAGAAGACTCACGGATGTAGGTGGGTAGAGACTGGACCAGGGGAGAAAAGATAGAGTCAATATAGGAAGAAATAAGGTCAGTGGGGCAGGAACAGGGATCATTCCCTCTGCGACACCCTCGTCCACTCCTCCATTACCCCTACCACCTCGTCGCCTTCTCACGGCACCTTCCCCTACAATCGCAGGAAGTGTAATACCTGCCCATTTACCTCCTCTCTCCTCACTATCCCAGGCCCCAAACACTCCTTTCAGGTGAAGCACCGATTTACTTTTACTTCTTTCAATGCAGTATACTGTATTCGCTGCTCACAATGTGGTCTCCTCTACATTGGGGAGACCAAACGCAGACTGGGTGACCGCTTTGCAGAACACCTCTGCTCAGTACGCAAGCAGGACCCCGAGCTTCCGGTTGCTGGCCATTTCAACACTCCCCCCTGCTCACATTTCTATCCTGGACGTGCTGCAGTGTTCCAGTAAACATCAACGTAAGCTCGAGGAACAGCATCTCATTTACCGATTAGGCACACTACAGCCTGCCGGACTGAACATTGAGTTCAATCATTTCAGAGCATGACGGGCCCCCCATTTTACTTTTATTTTTAGTTATTTTTTATTTTTTTTTTGTATTTATTTTATTTTAGTTTGTTCAGTTTGTTTCTACTGTGCCTACCCACTGTTTTTTTTTTCATGTTTGTACTTGTGGCTGTTCAGTTTTCAGTCCATTAACACCCTATCTGTACTCGTGCTTTGTCTTTCAGCACACCATTAACATATTGTTTGCCTTTGCTCCATGGCCTTTTGGTCAGCTATTCTGTGACCTTGTCCTATCAACACCTGCTCTTTTGTTATCTCTTGACCCCCACCCCGCTTTACTTGCTTAAAATCTTTTACATTTCTTATATCTGCTAGTTCTGAAGAAGGGTCACTAACCTGAAACGTTAACTCTGTTTCTCTCTCCACAGATGCTGCCAGACCTGCTGAGTATTTCTAGCGCTTCTTGTTTTTATCCCCAGAGCATTAGCCTGGGCTCTGGATTACTTGCCGAGTGATATTACCACTACACCACTGCCTCCCCAATCTCATCGACTGATCATCCACAGCCCTCTGGGGTACAGAATTTCAAAGATTCATAACTCTCTGAATTAAACAATGTCTCCTCATCTCAGTCCTAAATGGCCAACCCCTTATCCTGAGACTATGCCCCCTAGTTACAGTTAGGGAAAATGCCTCTCAGCATCTATCCTGTCAAGCCCTCTAAGAATTTTATATACTTCGAAGAGTTGAGCATTGCACTGCAGTGACATCCTAATTTCTCAAATTATTTGCATTATCAGCATATGGTCCCGCTTCAGGGGCTTGAGCACAAAATCTAGTCTGATGTTCTAGTGCAACATTAAGGGGGTGCTGCACTATTGCAGGTGCTGTCTTTCAGATGATATTTTAAACCAAGGCTCTGTCTGCCCTCTCAGATGGATGTAAAAGATCTCATAGTACTGTTTCAACGAAGAGCAGGGGAGTTCTCCACAATATCCTGGACAATATTTATCCTTCAACCAAAACCTAGATACAGATTATCTGATCATTATCACATTGCTGTTTCTAGGAACTTGCTGAGTGCAAACTGGGACTGCCGAGTTTCCAATATTGCAACAGTGACTGTTGTATGAATGCCTTTAAGAGTGATGCCCTTTTAAGAGCTCAGTATGCTAATGAGCAAAGTGTCAGGATACAGTCATGTGACAACAAGCCAGAGTCAATCTGCAACTGTAACACCTAGAGGAAGGTTCTGTAAATAGTTTGTACTGTATATTATAGTTTAGCTGTAATAAACCTGATCGAGATCTTCAGCATAACTGGACTCCATGCATCTCATTCATGTTGCATCAGACAACATAAAGCACTCATTACAGTGACTACACTTGAAAAGTAATTAATTGGCTGTAAAGTGTTTGGATCATCCTGAGATTGTGAAAGGCGCTATTTAGACACAAGTCTTTCTTCTGTGCAAATTGGGCCAGGTACAGCCAAAGTAACGGTATGAGTTATGAGGGTTAAAAAAGTCCAACTTTCAGAAAAGCTGAATATAGTTATTAAATATATGTCATCATTTTCAAAGGACATATTGGGATGTGGAGAGGTTGGAAAGAAATGGCAGGCAAAGAGCAAGCAATGGTGAATCCAATGTTGAAACACAAAATAGGGTAAGTGGCAGAATATTGCAGTTCTGACTTCCTGTTTGCTGCATGAGCTAGATCCTGTTTGGCATTCTAGAGCATCCTTTCTATAAAGCAGCAGTGTGCAATGCCTGGCAAGAGGTGATAGCTAGGCTATATACAGTATCTGCTGGACCCAGAAAGAAATGCAGAATAGCATGGCAAGGTAATACTACCTAACAGCCATGTGCTACTTTGATGACCCAAGATTGTGCATCTTAAAGTGTTGTCTGTCGCTGTATTGCATTTTTTATTAATAACTCGTGCCAAGCCCATTCACTATACAACTCTTTCATTGTATCTCAACAAGCCACATATTCAAACTACAACTTACAATATAAAATCTTACCATGCTCATACTTTCCAAGGGATTCACACATCAAATAATTGTAACACAAATATGGAAGCTTACCGGACCACAAAGGATGGGCTTCAGGATGGCCAAAAGGCAGCCTGATTCCTTGTATTTTGCAAAATGCAGCAGTGCTGTGATATTGGGAATCATTTCAAGCTGTGCAATAAAAAAGGTGCAAGTGTAAGCCACGCTGACCAAAGCATCACTCACCTGTTCGATTTATCTGTGAGTAGCATATCAGATGTTTCAGCAGTGCTGGCCAGGAATGAGCCATAGGCATAACATTTGAGGGCATTACTCACCAACCACACAATGCTAACAATATAGAACTTGGCTGAAAGGTGTACTGACTGCAGATGGCAAAGCTCTGCAACTGACTTCCTGTCGACCTTGAGCAAGCTAAGCCACTTGTCGTTGGTAACACTACTAAAAACTACTGAAAATAAAGTTTGTAACATAATGACATTTAAATATTTTTTTTTACAATGATCAATTGGACCTACACAAAACCATTTTTTTCTCGCGACTTCTTTTTCCCCTACCTATCATAGAACATCTAGAAAGGCTGAGAAATATTTAAAACTATTCTCAGCCTTTCTAAAGGATGAATGATTTTTTTACCTCAACCATCCCACCTCCTCCACATGGCTCCCTGTACCTGGCCTAATGTATGCAGAAAGCATATTCTAATAATATAAATGACCTGACTTTGCAAATTTGAACAAGGAGAGGTCAGTGCATTATATGTGAGGAGCAGTATATCTCCAACAATGAGAGTGCGAGTTCACTGAGCAGGAAACAGCGAGAGAGCAACAGGACATAAAGAGCCCAGGAGGGAAAGAGCGAGAGTTCACTGAGAGTAGGAAATAGCGAGAGAGCAACAGGACATAAAGAGCCCAGGACTGAGAGAGCAAGAGTTCACTGAGAGCAGGAAACTGCGAGAGAGTAGCGGGGCATAAAGAACCCAGAAGCGCGAGAGTGAGAGCTCACTGAGAGCGGGAAACAGCGAGAGAGGAGTGGGGCTAGCTGCCACCACCGCTGCCACCAGGCGTTCAGAAAGAAAAATCGTGGTGTGTCATCACAGGAAAGTTGGTAGGTGATTGGTTGGTAAGTATTTTCCAGTTATCTAAACCAGGAAATAAACTGGTGTGTCTTTTTTTTAAGGTAAGGTTTATTACTACTAATAAGGTGTATTAAGAATTAGTAGTGTTTATCTGTATTAATAAGGTTTATTAACATTAGTAAGGTTTATTAACATTAGTAAGGTTTATTAATAGTAGTAAGGCTTATTTGTAGTGGCTTATTAGCAGTAGCAAGGTTATTAAGTAACAAATAAATGAATGGTAGGGCTGCTCCAACTTCTAGAATGCACATCCTAATGCTATGTGGCAACTCCAGGATTCTCCTCGTATCTTGAATATGTGCAGGAAATGTTGTCAGTTGCAGCAGCCTGAGCCCCGGGTTTCAGAACTTGAACAGCAGCTGGCATCACTGTGGTGCATCCATGAAGTTGAGAGCTTTGTAGATAGCTCATTTATAGATGTGGTCAGCCTGCAGCTTAACAGTATGAAGGAAGAGAGGGAATGGGTGACGGCCAGATAGTCAAGAAGCACAAGGCAGGTAGTGCAGGAGATCCCTGAGTGCATCTCACTGTCCAACAGGTGTTCAATTCTAAATATTGAGGAAAATGATGGTTCATCTGGGGAGTGCAGCCAGAGCCACATCCATGGCACCATGGGTGGCTCAGCTGTACAGGGGGGCACAAAGAATACTGGAAGAGCAATAGTGATAGGAATTCAATAGTCAGGGGAACAGACAGGCATTTCTGTGGCTGCAGACGTGAATCCAGGATGCTGTGTTCCCTCCCTCGTGTCAGGGTCAAGGATGTCACTGAACAGTGTAGAGTATCCTGAGGGGGGTGGATGAACAGCCAGAAGTCGAGGTACCAATGACATAGGTAGGAAGAGGGATGTGTCCTGCAGAAAGAGTGTGAGCTAGGTAAGAAATTAGCAAGCAGACTTCAAAAGTAATAATCTCTGGATTATTCCCAGTACCACACGCGAGAGTATAGAAATAGGAGGATAGTGCAGATGAATGCATGCCTGGAAATCTGGTGCAGGAGGGAGGACTTTAGATTCCTGGGACACTGGGACCAGTTCTGGAGAAGGTGGGACCTATACAAGCCTGATGGGTTGCTCCTGAACAGAGCTGGGACACATTTCCTTGCAGGGCGATTTGCTAGTGCTATTGGGGAGGGTTTAAACTAATTTGGCAGGGCTGTGGGAACCAGAAGGAAATGTCAGTGAGAAATACCAAGGTGCACAGAATATTGGCAGAGATAGATAGCACTAGGGTAGAGAATAGTAGTTATTAGGTGGGGTCAGAGTAAGGGAGAAAGTAATAAAGTCTAAAACAGGGTTAATCACAGAATCAGTGTACTACAGACCTTAGCCACTCGCTGCATGAAAAAGGTTTTCCTCATGTCATTTTTGCTTCTCTTAAATCTGTGCCCTCTTGTTCTCAATCCTTTCACGAGTGGGAACAGTTTCTCTCTATCTACTCTGTCGAAACCCTTCATGATTTTGAATATCTCTATCAAATCACCTCTCAGCCTTCTCTTCTCCAAGGAAAACAGTCCCAACTTCTTCAATTTATCTTCATAACTGAAGTTTCTCATCCCTGGAACCATTCTCGTGAATCTTTTCTGCACTCTCTCCAATGCCCTCACATCCTTCCTAAGTGCGATGCCCAGAACTGGACTCAATACTCCAGCTGAGGACACACTAGTGCCTTATACAAGTTCAGCATAACCTCCTTGCTCTTGTACTCTATTAAGAAAGCCCAGTATACGGTATGCTTTATTAACCACTCTCTCAACCTGTCCTGCCACCTTCAATGACTTATGCACATATACACCCAGGTCCCTCTGCTCCTGCACCCCTTTTAGAATTGTATCCTTTATTTTATATTGTTATTCCATGCTCGTCCTATGAAAATGAATCACTTCACATTTCTCTGCATTGAACTTCATCTGTCACCTATCCGCCTATTCCACCAATTTGTCTATGTTCTTTTGCAGTTCTACACCATCCTCTTCACAGCTCACAATGCTTACCAGTTTCATGTCATCTGAAAACTTTGAAATGTGTACATGTTTGTGAATGCATGGAGTGTTCATAATAAGATTGGTGAGTTACAGGCGCAGATTGACATGTGGAAATACGACGTTGTGGCTGTAACAGAGATCTGGCTCAAACAACGGCAAGACTGGGTATGAAATATTCCTGGATACAAGGTGTTCAGGAAAGTTAGGAAAGGGTAAAAAGGGGAAGGGGTGGCGGTATTGATTAAGGAGAGTATTGCAGTGCTGGAGAAAAAGGATGTCCCAGAGGGTCGAGGACAGAATCAATTTGCCTATAGCTAAGGAACAAAAAAGGTGCAGTTACATTGCTCAGTGTTGTCTATAGGCCACCAACTAGTGGGAAGGATGTAGAGGAACACATTTGCAAGGAAATTACAGAGAGGTGCAAAAATTATAGGGTAGTTATAATGGGGGACTTTAGTTATCCAAACATGGACTGGGATAGAATAGTGTAAAGGGCAGTGAGAGGCAAGAGTTCCTAGAGTGTGTTCAGGAAAATGTTCTACAGCAGTATGTGTCTAGTCCAATGACAATGGAGGCACTGCTAGACCTGCTTCTTGGCAATGAAGTGGGACAAGTAGATCAAGTGTCAGTAGGAGAACATTTAGGGGTCAGTGATCATTATATCATAAGATTTAGGCTGACTATGGAAAAGGACAAAGAACAATCCAGAGTAACAATAATTAACTGGGGGAAAGCCAACTTCAATGAGCTAAGATCAGATCAGGGATGAATAAATTGGAGTCAAAGGTTAGCAAGTAAAACGGTAGCTGAACAATGGTCTACCTTCAAAAAAGAGATAGTTCGGGCACAGTCAAGGTATGTTCCCTCGCAGGGGAAAGGTAGGGCAAACAAATCCAGAGCTCCCTGGAAGACAAAAGAGATAGCGATTAAGGTAAAGAAGAAAAAGTGTGCTTATGACAGATGTCAAGTGGAGAATACTATTGAGAACCAGGCTGAATATAGAAGGTTCAGAGGGGAAGTAGAAAATAAGAGAAGCAAAGAATGAGTATGAAGAGAGACTGGCAGCTAACATAAAAGGGAATCCCAAAGTTTTTTATAGACATATAAACAGTAAAAGGGTGGTAAAGGGAGAAGTGGAGCCAATTAGGGACCAACAATGGATGTGCGACTGGAGGCAGAGTGCATAGCTTATTAAATTAATACTATGCATCGGTCTTTAGCAAGGAAGGAGATGCAACCCAGGCAATGGTGAAAGAGGAGGTAATTCATACACTAGAAGGGTTTAGAATTGATAAGGAGGAGGTGTTGGATAGGCTGTCTACTTAAAGTGGCTAAGGCGCTAGGACCGGATGAGATGCATCCAAGGATACTGAGAGAAGTGAGAGTGGAAATTGTGGAGGCATGTGACATACTTTTTCAGTCTTCCTTGGACTCGAAAGTGGTGCAAGAGGACTGGAGAATTGCAAATATTACACCCTTGTTCAAAAAAGGGTGCAAAGATAAGCCCAGCAACTATAGGCCAGTCAGTTTAACTTCAGTGGTGGGGAAACTTCTAGAAAGATTAATTTGGGATAAAATTAAGTGTCACATGGACAAATGCGCATTAATTAAAGAAAGCCAGCATAGATTTCGTAAGGGAGAATCATGTTTAACTACCTTGCTGGAGTTTTTTGAAGAAGTAACAGAGAGGGTCGATGAGGGCAATGCAGTTGATGTGGTTGTACATGGACTTTCAAAAGACGTTTGATACAGTGCCACACAACACTCTTGTGAGCAAAGTTATAGCTCATGGAATAAGCGGGAAAGTAGCAACATGCATACAGAATTGGCTGAGTGACAGAAAAAAAATAGTGGTTAATGGATGTTTTTTGAGCTGGAGGAAGGTTTGTAGTGGAGTTCCGCAGGGGTCACTGTTGGGGCCCTTGCTCTTCCTGATATATATTAATGACCTCGACCTTGGTGTACAGGGCACAATTAAAAGTTTGCAGATGATACAAAACTTGGGAGCATTGTGAACTGTGAGGAAGATAGTGTAGAACTGCAAAAGGACATAGACAAGTTGGTGGAATGGGTGGACAGGCGGCAGATGATGTTCAATGCAGAGAAATGTGAAGTGATTCATTTTGATAGGAAGAATATAAGCAGACAATATAAAATAAAGGGTACAATTCTAAAGGGGGTGCAGGAACAGAGGGGCCTTGGTGTATATGTGCATAAGTCATTGAAGGTGGCAGGACAGGTTGAGAGAACGGTTAATAAAGCATACAGTATCCTGGGCTTTATTAATAGGGGCATAGAGTACAATAGCAAGGAAGTTATGTTGAACTTGTACAAGACACTAGATCAGCCTCAGCTGAAGTATTGCGTCCAGTTCTGGGTGCAGCATTTTAGGAAGGATGTGAAGGTGTTAGAGAGGGTGTGGAAAAGATTCACGAGAATGATTCCAGGGATTGCGAACTTCAGTAATGAAGATAGATTGGAGAAGTTTCTAATATTTGTCAGTTCTGATGAAGGGTCAGTGACCTGAAGCATTAACTCTGCTTCTCTCTCCATAGATGCTGCCTGACCTGCTGAGTATTTCCAGCATTTCTTGTTTTTATTTCAGATTTCCAGCATCCGCAGTATTTTGTTTCAATTATATTGGAGAAGTTGGGACTGTTTTCCTTGAAGAGAAGGCTGAGAGGTGATTTGACAGAGGTATTCAAAATCATGAGGGGTCTGGACAGAGTAGATCGGAGAAATTATTCCCACTCATGAAAGGTTTGAGAGAGGGCACAGATTTAAAGTAATTGTTAACAGAAGCAAAAGCGACATGAGGAAAAACTGTTTCACACAGCAAGTGGTTAAGGTCTGGAATGCACTGCCTGAGAGTGTGGTGGAGGCAGGTTCATTTGAAGCATTTGAAAGGGAATTCGACAGCTATATGAAAAGGAAGAATCTGCAGGGTTACGGGAAGAAGGCAGAGGTGTGGCACTCAATCAATTGCTCATTCGGAGAGCTGGTGCAGACATGATGGGCCAAATGGCCTCCTTCTGCACTGTAACAATTCTTTGATTCTGTTAAACTCTTATTTCTGAGGTGATAAACTGATACTTTCCAGCAGGAGGGGGTTAGGGTGCTGGGGGAGGTGGTGGGGTGGGGGTGTTGGGGGTTGAGTTGGCATTTCTTGTCTTTGCCTGTGGTTCCCCCTTCAGGAAGAAAGTAGAAAGTGTAAGACACTCTGTGTGCCATCTATTGAAATGCAACCCAGGAATCACAAAGCATTTTGCAATGGCGGTGAGAAGATGTAATGGAAAAAAGAAACAAGCAATACCAGTTCTTCCATTGCTTCCACTGTTCAATTTGAAGCAAGTGATAATAAAGAGTATTGGGGTACCTACTGCTCCTTGGCAAGTTGCTGATGATGTTTAACACAGTAAGGGTAAGGTGACTATAACTGTTAACTACAATGCACTGTTGCAAGGTCTGACCACCCCCATTACTTTCACTATTTTGGAAAGATGAATTAACTACTTCCATCATTGAATAGCTGCATGGAGAGCACTCAACAAAGTTTCCTTAATGTTGTGTTACAGCTTTTAGGTAGCAATAAGGTACCAAACAAACTTATGTTGGAGGTTATAAAACTGTGGGTTCTTTATTGTAGAGTAACACATTTATAAGGGAGCTCAATCATACATGTGTGAATAGGTGTTTTACACAATTCCAACCAACTGATCACATGCTGAATGATATCACTTCCTTTGATGCTGTGTTGAGTACTTATATTGATATCCCATAATCCCCTTTTCCTAAAATGAAAATATGCTAAAGATAAACTACGTACATAATGGAATGAAACGTCTGTGAAAAATATTTACAAATGCATTGACTCTAATGTCCTTTAGTCAAGTGTCTCTGAACAGTAGAGGTGGTCTACTGACTCAACCCGATCTTATCACGGTGTAGCTTGATGGAGAACCAGACTTGTCAGCTTTCTTTGCTTGACTTTTGTGTGTGTTCTAATTGTCATCCTGTCGTCAAACGTTACGCTTGTCATATTCCCTTGCTACGTTCAGCAGACCATGTTCTCGATACAATCGGGTTGTCAGGCACGGTGTAGTTAACTAGCTCTCTTAGCTAACATCGGTTTCTTCATAGCAATGCTTTGTTGTGGGTGGTTACTTCATAAGAGCTTGGTTCATTTCAGACTTTGGACACTTCTGCAGGGAACCACACTTTTCTTGTGGAGAAATTACCCTCACTCTCTGCCCTATCTGTAACGGTGGTAGTTCCACACCCTCATGCTTATCATGCATACTTTTCATCTTTTCTTGTTTTACAAGGAGCCCGTCTTGCATTGAGAAGAATTTCATGAGTTAGTGACTTGAAAGTGTTGTCTTAATCCATCTTCCAAATATGATTTCTGCAGGGGATGGCAGCCTATTGTCGATTGGTGTTGCTCTCAAATGTAACATGGCTATGTGTAGATCCTGTTTTGTTTCTCAAATCAGTCATTTGACTGTACCTGGATATCCTGGAATGGCTTGGCAACATATTTCAGACCATTGTCTGATACGATCTCTTCCAGGGGACAAAACAAGCTGAAAATTGCACTGATGGTGTTGGCAACTGATGTTTTCGACAAGTCCCTTAATTGATGTATTACCGGAAATTTAGAATAGTAATTGGTGACCAACGATTAATTGGTGCCTTTGACTGTGAAGAGATCAGTGGCTATCCTTGACCAAGGATGCGATGGGATGTCGTGAGGCAGGAGTGGCTTTTTATGCTGGCATAGTTGGTGTTACTGGCATGCATCACATGAACTTACACTTGCTCAATGTCACTGTTCATACCTGCCCAGTAGATGGTCTTGTGCACAAGTCTTCTAGACTTCTCAACACCCATATGGCTAATATGTAACTGTGTGACGATGTCAGGGCAAAGCGTTCACAGAATTATTACCTGCCTGCCTTTGAAGATAACACTGCTAGAAATTCCCAACTCATCCCGGACTGGCCAGATGATTCTGAACTCTGCAGGCCATCCTTTAACAATGAGTTTCCGTAACATCTTCAAGACTGGGGCTGGGATTTTATGGGCCCTCCCCCAAGCGGGATCAGAGGCAGGGGGGCATGGAGTATCGCAACAGGTGGCAGGGCAGAGGGCCCATTGCTCAGTGATCACCCCTGGAGCAGGATAGGCCAATGATGGCCTTCCTGCCCAAAGGCCAATTGAGGCCCTTGTGGCCTATTAATGGCCAATTAAGGGCCTTTTCCTGCCAATGCTGGGATCTTACCAGCGGCAGGCAGGGCCTGCACTGTGTGGGGAGGATGCATTGCAAAACGAGGCGCCCAACCTGCGGGCTTGGGGTGGGGGTGTCCATCCCTCTTCCACCCCCCCCCAACAGGGCCTTCCAGATTGGCCCTGGTGACCCCATCCTACCTACCTCTTGTTCCAGGATTCCACTGCTGGGCCTGGGTCAGAGGCCTCTGCAATACCGGCAGTGGCCACCGCCCCTGGTGGCGCTGCCGATACTGCTGAGCTGCTGGCCCTCTGATTGGCTGGCAGTTCTTGTAGGCGGGATCCCCACCCCTTTAAAGTATTTAAAGGAACAGGGATCCTGCCTCCTAAAACTTTGAATCAAAAAGACCAGAAGATTGTTCCAGTGGCAGGTGGGGAACACGAAAAGGCAGAGGCGGGGTTCCTCCCGACTTTTCAGCCCGGCGCCAGGAGCTCTGCTTCCAGCACAAAATCCAGCCCTGGGTCTTTTGAGCTTTTTTCCGTAATTCTTCACGCTTCTTCTACCTGAAATGCATCAAATCAATCTGGTATACATCCTCCAGCTTGATGTCAAGCTCGTCAACCTGGATGTCTTGTGAGTGGTGCAGTGGTTAGCACCGTAGCCTCACAGCTCCAGCGACCCAGGTTCAGTTCTGGGTACTGCCTGTGCAGAGTTTGTAAGTTCGCCCTGTGTCTGTGTGGGTTCCTGCCGGGTGCTCTGGTTTCCTCCCACAGCCAAAAACTTGCAGGTTGTTAGGCAAATTGGCTATTGTAAATTGCCCCTAGTGTAGGTAGGTGGTAGGAGAATGGTGGGTATGTGGTAGAGAATATGGGGTTAATGTAGGATTAGTATAAATGGGTGGTTGTTGATTGGCACAGACTCGGTGGGCAGAAGGGCCTGTTTCAGTGCTGTATCTCTAAATAAATAAATATCTTCACACTTTCTGGAATTAGGTAATCTGCTTAAAGCATCAGAGGTCACCATTGTAATGAGAAGCTTTTTATGTTGTCTGATGCAACATAAACAAGATGCATGGAGTTCAGTTGATTGACGATCTCAAAAAAGTTTATTAACAGCTAACAAGTATATACAGTGCAGAGCTGACTATTTACAGGGCTTGCCTCTTGGTGTTACAGTAGCAGAGTGAGACTGGCATGTAGTCACATGACTGCGTCCTGGTACTCAGCTCATGAGCAATATTAAGATCTTAAAGGGACATCACTCGTAAAAGCAATCATACAACATAACCATTCTTTCCAAACATAAGTCTCGGATGCAAATAGTAAAAAACATATAACATTGGATAACATCAAAATTATTTACACATGGATGGAGATTGTGAAATTTACAAATGTAGAGACTTAGGAGTTCATATAGCATTTTAGTGGTTTGACAACCTTTCCAGATCTGTATATGGTATAACATTCTGGGGATATGGATTTCACCCTTGGCTGTCCTAGGTTTGCAGGCATGTTGCCAATGCGTTGGTTGCCGTCCCGTTGTTTTGTCACATCCTCACCGTCGGAGCGTGCTCCCTTCAGTCCGCTGTGTGCAATTGGAGTATTGCACATCTCTCTCAGTTGGCTTCGGTTTCTTCTTAACACCACTCCACTAGGTGTTGTAATCTCGTAGGACCTAGAATCACCACACACTCCAGATACCTCGACAGCAGCCATGTTTTCATTGTAGGATTTTTTTTTAGAGATACAGCACTGAAACAGGCCCTTCGGCCCACCGAGTCTGTGCTGACCATTAACCACCCATTTATACTAATCCTACACCAATCCCATATTTCTACCACATCCCCACCTGTCCCTATATTTACCTACCACCTACCTATACTAGTGGCAATTTATAATGGCCAATTCACCTATCAACCTGCAAGTCTTTTGGTTGTGGGAGGAAACCGGAGCACTCGGAGGAAACCCACGCAGACACAGGGAGAACTTGCAAACTCCACACAGGCAGTACCTGGAATTGAACCCAGGTCGCTGGAGCTGTGAGGCTGCAGTGCTAACCACTGCGCCACTGTGCCGCCCCAATATATCTTTTGTCCTACATGTAGCTGAGGTAGTTCTGCCCCTGCATGTTGGTCACGCAGCATCTTCATTCTCCCGTTTTTCGAGCAGTGTCTCCTGCACCTCAGAGAATTTGGACAGATGGTGGAACAAACTCAGATGGCGCCATCTTTTTTGACTACAGCCATTATTGAGCTGCATCAGTCTATGTGCTGTTGAACACACCCAATGATTCCTTGCCTCTCCATAGTATCCAGCTCTATTTTCAGTTTGTCCATCACACAGACACTACATCTCCTTGAAGGATCTATAGAAGGAACCATATCATCCCTACTTTGAAACTTCCCACTGTGTCAAAATGGTCTGGGTACATTCTTTGTAAATCTTGGATGGACTTGATAGGGTCACATCAGTTCTGGTCATGTGTCTTTGGCACACTGCTGATCCCATGGATTGTTATGATTTGAAGCTCGCTACATGCCAACAGGCCTGCAACCGCTAGACCATTTACGTCAACGATGTAGAAAACCAGTTGTGATCAATCAGAAGTTCCATACCTACACTTCAACCTTAGTGTTACCTACATAGTTGACTGGTGTATCATTATATGCGGTGAGTCTTATCTTCCTTGGTTGTATCATGGTTTCCTATGTCGCCAGGTACATGTTCTTCACTATTCTGAGCAGCAAAATGTTTGCACTTGCCCCTGTATCAACCTTGAGCTGCAACATATGTTGTCCACTTTTCTCTGGCATATTATGTCAGTGGTTGTGAATGCTTCCCTCTGTGCAACCACATCCATTTGGTGTGTAAGGCTGTGTGGAAGGCTTGCTCACTTTCAGCGCCCTGTATGCTGCTCATCTCACTGTCAATCTCGTGGACCTGTTGGCATTTGGTTTGACCTTTGGCAAATGTATCCCTTTTCCTTCCAAAAGATGGTGTCTCCTTTTTGTCAGGTCGAGGTCTGCTTTGACCTCTGACCAGTTTTGCATTATTAGAGCTCCTGCACAGCCTTGCCCAGTGCGCTTTCTTGCCAAACACCTTGCAGTTGTCCATGTAAGTGGGACAGTTCCTTGGTTGGTGCATCAGGCTGCCTTGCTGAGGTGTCCTGGTTGCCTCGCCTATGGTTGCTGGATCAAGCACTCAAATGCACTGCCTGCTATCAGCAATTGCCTCAAATTTCCTGCCTTCTCTTCGGAGACTTTCAACATCGTATCCGTTTTCCTTGACTAGTAGCTCTTTTTGAAAATCTTCTTTCGGGGTAGGCACAATCACCAATTCTAAGATCTGCTCTGCCAATTCCACCTCTGAGAAGTCAGAGAGTTTGCCTTTCTCGCAGCACCTGCTCACGAATTGGTCAATGGCCTCTCTTGATTGCTGCCTGTATGTCATCAGCCCTAGGCAGTGAATTCGGAAATTAACCCTGATGTTGAGCTGATTCTCTAATGTAGACCATAGTCTTGTTGGGTCCTTCTGTTCCACTTCAGAAAGTCCTGAGGTGTTAATGTTTAGTTTTAGTTTAGTTTAGTTTAGAGATACAGCACTGAAACAGGCCCTTCGGCCCACCGAGTCTGTGCCGACCATCAACCACCCGTTTACACTAATCCTACACTAATCCCATATTCCTATCACATCCCCACCTATCCCTATATATTTCCCTACCACCTACCTATACTAGGGGCAATTTCTAATGGCCAATTTACCTATCAACCTGCAAGTCTTTGGCATGTGGGAGGAAACCGGAGCACCCGGAGGAAACCCACGCAGACACAGGGAGAACTTGCAAACTCCACACAGGCAGTACCCGGAATTGAACCCGGGTCGCTGGAGCTGTGAGGCTGCGGTGCTAACCACTGCGCCACTGTGCCGCCCTAATCTGGTGTAGTCCATTGCAACCATTGCTATTTTTAATTTGACCACTTGCTTCTCCATGCGTTGTTGAAACGCGAAGAGGTCTTGGCCTTTCCAGTTCATCGAAGGATATTTAGTGGACATGGTGCCAAATTCCCAGGATACAAAAACGCAGCTGGAGCTTTCTACTCTAAATTGCAGCCTCCTTTTTTTCTGCCCCTTTCCCTGGAGGGGAAAAAAAAACTTGCAGGTCCATTGTGTCAGCAGCATCGAGCTTCAACCGCGCCCAGAACCTATGCCTGCAGCGCGTGCTTTCAGCCTGTGATCGGGGAGGCCACGCCCACGAAGCCCTAACAGCAGGAAAACACCAGCACGCAATGGTGATGCCAATCCACAGGCTTGACGAGAACCAACACCGCTCACCTTTCCTGAGCATAATTTCGCCCGATTTCAGTTTTTTCTTTCCAGCCACCGTTGGTCTGAACAACCCCCTTCGTGTACTCACTGTGTCTTGAACACCAACTTTATGGAAGGTCGTTGAACTTGCTTGTGCCAAATTGACGCTGCCTCTGACAATGAGTTGTACTGTCCTGTCTGTGCTAGACTACAACAGGAGAAATTGCCGATCACAATGTCTCGCCCAGGATCGCTGGTCCCCGTGAGTACCATTCCTGAGCAGTAGTGTTACCTTGAAGCTGTGATTTTCAACTGTGCATCGCTATCACCACGTTGCGAATGGTGTTTCAGAGACCACAGGCTGCTACCATGTCGAGGATGGTGCGCTTGAAAGTGAAAAATCTTCAAAAACCATAAACTGCCACCATATTGCATTATTGCTTTTTTTGTTGCAATAAAGTACCAAACTTAAGTTGAGTGGTTATAAAACTGTGAGTTCTTTATTGTAGAGTAACACATTTACAAGAGAGTTCAATCATACATGTGTGACTAGGTGTCTTTGCACAACTCCAACCAACTGATCACATGCTGAATGACATCACTTCCTGTAAGTGATATCACAACATTTAAATTTGGGGCTTGCTGTCTTGAAGAACCAGATGTTGGAGTGAGCCAAACTATTGCAGACACACAATGGCTGCCTTGGCCCTTTCAGCTGTTGCTGTCCCAGATTTACTCTCTACCACCATTCCCCCTAAACGCAGCCTCTCTTTATTGGACACTTAAGATGCCAGGAGCCCACTGTGAATATTTAATAAAGGTGCACTGAGGAAAATTGGTCAGGTTGACAATGGTATAACCAGCAGAAAGGCAGTTCCAGTTCTATTTCATTGATAACCTCATCAGGATAGGCTTGACCTATGTGTGTAGATAAACACAGTGATGATAAGCCAAATTTTTCCGCAACTGTGGTGCTTTTGTGTCATCTAGTCATACAAGCAGAAAAATAGTCGCGATTCAGTGGGGGAGAAATTGGGCTCTGTAGCACCCATTTTTTTAGGCACTACATAGCCTCCTAAATGGTGGACAATGGCATCTGAGATTCCAACAGGAAATGCGCTGGATGTAATAGAGGTTGTGCACGTGCACCCAATGACCACCAGCAGCTTGCAAAGCAGGCAGGTTAAGACGTCAATCAGCGTGCAATGCTAATTTGATGCCAGCGCTGCTATTTTTGAACACCATACTTTAGTTCATGCCCTGTCTTAACCTCGCACAGCTGAACACAACAATAAACGACATGAAGTACCCTCCACGACTGCTTCTTAAAGGGTTCATGAACTACTTACATGTTAGTTGTTAGATTATATCTTTTGGCTGCTGGTGCAATTGCATGTTTTTAGAGCTCTCCTATACTTGCCTAAAGTTTGAATAGTATACAGAGAGTGGCCTGGCTGGTACTGAATTACTTTTTTGTTTATTTCACATTTGCTGCAGACAAGGATTGCCTGGTAATCCTTCCTCTTGGAATTAAGCATGACTGGGAGAATGAAGGGATACCTTATAAAGCAGGACAACCTGCTGGAAGAGAGAGGGGAGTAGGAGGGCTCTCAACACGAAACCATATTTGCCAAGTGTCATTAGGGAGCAATTTTCTTACCTTAACTTCAGCGAGGACCAATGGTTGAGATATCTTCACTTCACAAAAGAGAGTGTGACTGAAATATAGCAACTGCTGCAGCCCAACTGCAACCTCAGAGTAGGGCAAGGATAGCATTGCATGTGGCTGTCAAGGTGACCGTGGCTCTTAACATTTATGTATCTGGCTTCTTTCAGGCTACAGCTGGAGATATAAGCAACATCTCACAGTTCGCAGTACACTGCTGCATAAAGGGAGATCACTGAGGCTCTCTACACACAGAAAGACAGTTTCATCTCATTCCCTCTTGCCACAAACAAGCATGCAGAGCAAGCTCAAGGGTTTGCTCAGATTACAGACTTCCCCATGGTGCAGGGTATCCATTGATTGTATGCTCATTGTCTTACATGCACCTCATCTGAACTCTGCCATTTTCCAGAACTGAAAAGGATGCCAGTCCCTCAATGTGCAGCTGGTGTGTGACCATAGATAGCAGCAGATGAATTCCTGTTATCCTGGCAGCAGACATGATTCCTTCATTCTGCAGCAGTCCTCTGTGTCACCTGTGTTTGACCCAGGCCAGCAAGTTAAAGGCTGGCTAGTGGGTGGCAAGGATTATCTACTCATGACATGACTCATGACTCCAGTCCGGAACCCACGCACACAAGCACAAGAGTCCTATAATGAGAGCCACACTGCCACAAGGAACATCACAGTGCACACCATCGACGTTCTCAAGTGTGGTGCCCAGAACTGCTCACAACACTCCAAGTGTGATGTAACCAGGGCTTTATATAACTGTAGCATGACTTCGACTCTCTTGTATTCTAGTCCAAGTCAACATTCCATTCGCCTTTTTGATTATTTTCTGCATCTATTCATGACATTTTAATGATTTATATACCTGGACCCCCAAGTCTCTTTGTACCTCAACTGTTTCTAGCTTTTCACCATTTAGAAAACACCCTGTTCTATCCTTTTTTGGACCAAAGTGGATCACCTCACATTTACCTAATCTTACTTAATCTATCATTATCTCTTTCTAATTTTATGGTTCCATCTACATTGCTTACAAAACCATCTACCTTTGTGTCATGGGCAAATTTAGATATGTTGCTTTCTATTCCATCATCAATATTGTTAATAAATACAGTGAATAGTTGAGTCTCTTGCACCGATCTTTGTGGGACACCATTGTATGCCAATTACAGTACCTGCCCATTATCCCTACTCTCTTTTTCCTTTCTTAACCAGGTCAATAATTTGTCTTCAATTCCATGAGCTTCAACTTGAGCTAACAATCTCTAATGAGGGACTTCATCAAACACCTTCTGGAAATCCATAATAATAACATCCGTAGACATTCCCTAGTCCACTACTTTAGTTAAAACGTTCATTCAGGTTCGTCAGGCACCTTTACAAATCCATGTGGCTATCTCTGATCAGCTGAAAAATTTCAAGTTGTTCAGTCACCCTATCCTGAATTATAGGGCGGAACTTTCTCACCTTAGCCCCTGCCGAAACAGCGGGGAGATTAGAGGGTTAGAACCTGTTGGAATCTCCAGCAAGCTTTTCTGAAGCTGTTCAACTGCCACGACATGAGCATCCTACCTCCAGGTTCCCTGACCAATCAGGGAGGGTGGGTAGGATAATGCGTCCATTCTGTCAAAGGAAGGATTTCTAATTAAAGGCATGGATTTGAATGGCTCAACTGGCCATGGATTTTTGAGACTGTGGCAGCTACAAGAATAGAGAGGAGACCTGGGAAGGCTGGAGATCCTACTGTGGGACCTGAGGGACTGCAGTGAGGTCATCTTTCCCAAGGACAGGAAGAAGAGGACAACCTCTCAAACCAAGCAGGCGCGCATGGAAGTAGCTGAGGAAGTCAGCAGTAGAAGTGTGGTCCCTCCATCCTGGAGACAGTGCACCAAGAGAATCTAGGACCTCAGGAGGGTGGAAAGGTGAGTGGCATTGTACTTTCAGGTGCCAAGTCCCCCACTCTGACTTTCCCAGCATTCTCCTGAATAAAACACCTTATAACTCCACTCATTCCTCTTTCTCTAGGCATCTCCTCACATCTCCTCTGGTTGGCCAACACCACACTCACCCTCATCCTATTGCCCTCTCGCACCCATGCCTCACAGTCACTCTCCACAAATGTTGTTCTTCCCTGCTACCTACACAAGCCATTACGAACACTCTTAGCTCTCTGCTTTCTTTCCTTGGAGCACACAACTGCAGGGAGAAGCAGAGACCCGGGGGTGAGGTGGAGGGGTGGGTGTGGCTCTCCAGTTACAGTCACTTTGATGACCACTGGTAATGTATGCCCTCCTGGCCCACTGGGAAGGGGGTCTTGTTCCAGGAGGCTGCAGATGTCAGCTAGACCTGTCTCCTGAGGCACTGGTGTTCACACATGTTGAAAGAGCTGACCCTGTGTTGGGCTTCTCACCTCCTTGGAGCTGCATCTCTGTGTCCATCATCCCCCCCTGTCATGTGGAGTGGCACGTGGCTGAGGAGAAGGCAGCTGATCCAGGTGCTGGTGCTGGTTTTGCTCTTTCTGGTGTTGTTGGTGTTGATGTTGCTGCTCCTCTTGCTCTTCATCAGAGCTGCAAGGTAGTGTTGGATAAACTACTCCCATGCCATGGTGAAGGCTGGCAGCTGGGAAATGCAGCTGAAGATGAATGAATTCCTGAGTTGATGAATCTACTAAATCAAGGGCATTACCAATCAGAAATACACTTTCAAATTAAAGAAATCAAATATATTTAAATCATATCATTTGAAGTGAAATTTAGAGCTCACGCAGGCAAAATTGGACAGCACCCAAATTTGGGCATGGGGGTCACAATGCACAATTACATTGCACAAGTTTAAAGTTATGAGAACAGCACACAAACTTTGTGCTGCCCGCTAATTACAATGATTGTGGCTTGCAGCAGGGGGCTGGAACTGCTTGAAGAGGAGTGAAAGCAACAGCAATGGCGCAAAAGACCAGAGAGCATGCTGCAAGGTTTTCAGATGTCATGCTGGAGATCTTGCTGCAGGAGGTCAACAGGAGGAGAGAGGTCCTTTTCCCATAGGGGCCAGCAGGTCCTCCAGACAGGTGCTGAGAAGGTAGTGGAAGCAGATGTTGTGGCAGTCAATGCCATTATTCTAGCCCCCAGCACCTGGATGCTGTGCCGCAAGAAGTTTAATGACCTCACACAAGTGGTCAAGGTCAGTGACTGCATCCTTACATGCCAAATCCAACTAACCGCACCACTAGCTTCATACACTGCTCAATTCACCACACCCCCTTTACTCGCCGACCAATCAACCATGACTTAATACTCACATTTAAATGCTTCGCCTCACCCGTACACACTTAGTACTGCTGGAAGATGCATATGCACATCTCGCAGCTTGTACACACTGCCAGGTGTTCAACTGTGACAGGCACATCACCCAAACACATGGAACCATACTCACTGACACATCTCCCTCTTTTTGTAGGACTAGATGGCCTTTAATAGACAGCAGCAGCGGTTAACCAGCACGGGGCAGGCATGGCTACATGTGCTGACCCCCCATGAAGGAGACAGTGCTGGGAATAATTGGAGCGGCCATCACTGAGGCTGTGGCTGGCGGCGTCGCTGAAGGCATCGAGGATGACAGCATGTTCCTGCCTAATACACCTTCTCAATTTCCAGTTCACCATCATCCTGCAATCTGTTATGATACATAAGCTGCTGATGGTGTAACCATATACCTTTTTTTTATTATTCATTTGTGGGATGTGGGCATCACTGACTAGGCCAACATTTCTTATCCATCCCTAATTGCCCTTGAGGGAATTTCTAGGCAATTTCAGAGGGCATTCAAGAGTCAACCACATTGCTGTGGGTCTGGAGTCACATGTAGGCCAGACCAGGTAAGGATAGCAGATTTCCTTCCCTAAAGGACATTAGTGAACCAGATGGGTTTTTACAACAATCGACAATGGTTTCATGGTCACCATTAGATTGTCTTTTTTCAATTCCAAATTTATTAATCTGAATTTATTAATTGAAGGCAGAGCAAATATCGACCTGTTAAGGCACAAGCAAATAATGCAAGGCTGGATTGCATCTATTTTTACACAAGGAGTCTTACAAGTAAGGAAGATGAATTGAGGGCGTTAACACATGGGAATATGATATTATTGCTATCACAGAGACATGGTTGAGGGAAGGGCAGGATTGGCAGCTCAATATTCCAGGGTATAGAATCTTCAGGTGTGACGGGGTGGGGGGGGTAGGGTTGGTGTAAAAGAGGAGGTGGCATTGCACTGTTGATCAAGGAGTCAATTACTGCAGTAAGGAGGGATGATATCTTAGAAGGTTCCTCAAATGAGGCCATATGGGTAGAACTTAAAAACAAAAACGGGGCAATCACTTTGCTGGGAGTGTACTACAGGCCTCCAAACTGTCAGGGAGAGATAGAGGAGCAGATATGTCGGCAAATCTCAGAAGTAAAAATAATCGGGTAATAATAGTAGGGGATTTCAACTTCACCAATATTAACTGGGATATACTTAGTGCAAAAGGCTTAAAAGGGGTGGAATTCTTAAAGTGCATACAGGAAAGCCTTTTGAGCCAGCACATAGTCCTACAAGAGAAGGGGCGGTACTGGACCTAATCTTAGGGAATGAAGCCAGACAAGTGGTATAACCTGTGACATTTTTAATATTTGTCAGTTCCGAAGAAGGGTCACTGACCCGAAACATTAACTCTGCTTCTCTTTCCACAGATGCTGTGAGACCTGCTGAGTGGTTCCAGCATTTCTTGTTTTTATATTGGTAGAAGTGTGAGTGGGGAAGTATTTTGGGGATAGTGACCATAACTCTAAGATTTAAGGTAGTTATGGAAAAGGACAAAGAGGGGCTGGAAATAAAGGTACTGAATGGGGGGAAGGCCGATTTCAATTTGATAAAACAGGATCTGGCCAAAGTGGACTGGGAGCAGTTACTTATAGGAAAGTCTACATCAGACCAGTGGGAGTCATTGAAAAAGAAAATAGTGAGAGTTCAGGGCCAACATGCTCCCGTAAAGGTGAAGGGTAGGACCAACAAGTCCAGGGAACCCTGGATGTCAAGGGATATAGAGGATTGGATAAGGGAAAAAAAGGAGGCTTATGGCAGATTCAGAGGGCTGAAAGCAGCGGAGACCCTAGAGGAGTATAGAAAGTGTGGGGGGCACTTAAAAAAGTAATTAGGAGGGCGAAGAAGGGGCATGAAAAAACGCTGGCAGGCAAGATAAAGGAAACTCCCAAGGCTTTTTTAAGTATATTCAGGGCAAGAGGATAACCACGGAAAGAGTAAGGCCCATTAGGGACCAAGGTGGCAATCTGTGTGTGGAGCTGGCGGACATAGGTGAGGTTTTTAAATGATTACTTTTCATCTGTATTCACTATGGAGAAGGATGATGTAGGTGTAGAGATCAGGGAGGGGGATTGTGATATACTTGAACAACTTAGCATTGAAGGGGAGGAGGTATGAGGGATTTTAGTGGGCTTAAAAGTGGATAAATTCCCAGGACAGATGAGATGTATCCCAGGCTGTTATATGAGGCAAGGGAGGAGATTGCAGGGGCTCTGACACAAATTTTCAAATCCTGTCTGGCCACAGGAGAGGTGCCAGAGAACTGGTGGACAGCGACTGTGGTACCATTATTCAAGAAGGGTAGCAGGGATAAACCAGGTAATTACAGGCCAGTGAGTCTAACATCAGTGGTAGGGAAACTATTGGAAAAAATTCTGAGGGACAGGATTAATCTCCACTTGGAGAGGCAGGGTTTAATCAAGGATAGTCAGCACGACTTTGTCAGGGGGAGATCGTGTCTAACAAATTTGATTGAATTTTTCGAGGAGGTGACTAGGTGTGTAGATGAGGGTAAAGCAGTTGATGTAGTCTACATGGACTTCAGTAAGGCTTTTTATAAAGTCTCACATGGCAGATTGGTCAAGAAGGTAAGAGCTCATGGGATCCAGGGCAATTTGGCAAATTGGATCCAAAATTGTCTTAGTGGCAGGAGGCAGAGAGTGATGGTCGAGGGTTGTTTTTGCGATTGGAAGGAAGCGTGTGCCCAGTGGTTTACCGCAGGGATCAATGCTGGTACCCTTGATGTTTGTAGTGTACATTAATAATTTTGACATGAATATAGGAGGTATGATCAGTAAGTTCGCAGATGACACGAAAATTGGTGGTGTCGTAAATAGTGAGGAGGATAGATGGGCTGGTGAGATGGGCAGAGCAGTGGCAAATGGAATTTAATCCTGAGAAGTGTGAGGTGATGTATTTTGGGAGGACTAACAAGGCAAGGGAATATACAATGGATGGTAGGACCCTAGCAAGTACAGAGGGTCAGAGGGACCTTGGTGTACTTGTCCATAGATCACTGAAGGCAGCAGCACAGGTAGATAAGGTAGTTAGGAAGCAAATGGGATACTTGCCTTTATAAGCCGAGGCATAGAATATAAGAGCAGGGAGGTTATGATGGAGCTGTATAAAAAGCTAGTTAGGCCACAGCTGGAGTACAGTGTAGTTATGGTCGCCACACTATAGGAAGGATGTGATTGCACTGGAGAGGGTGCAGAAGAGATTCACCAGGATGTTGCCTGGGCAGGAGCGTTTCAGCTATGAAGAGAGACTGGATAGGCTAGGGTTGGTTTCCTTGGAGCAGAGAAGGCTGAGGGGGGACCTGATTGAGGTATACAAAATTATGATGTATATAGATAGGGTAGATAGGAAGAAACTTTTTCCCTTAGCGGAGGTGTCAATAACCAGAGGATATAGATTTAAGGTAAGGGGCAGGAGATTTAGAGGGGATTTGAGGAAAGAAATTTTCACCCAGAGGGTGGTTGGAATCTGGAACACACTGCCTGTAGTGGTTCTAGAGGCAGGAACCCTCACAACATTTAAGAAGTATTTAGATGAGCACTTGAAACGCCATAGCATACAAGGTTAGCATACAACTGCTGGAAAATGTGATTAGAATAGATAGGTGCTTGATGGCTGGCACAGACACGATGGGCCAAAGGGCCTGTTTCTGTGCTGTATAGCTCTATGACTCTAATTCAAATTTCACCATCTGCCCTGGTGGGATTCAAACCCAAGCCCCCAGAGCATTAGCCTGAGCTCTGGGTTACTGGTCTAGTGACATTACCACCACACCACCACCTTCCCTGCTTTCCCACCATTCCCTCACCCTAAACATGCCTATGTGTATTTATGCTTTCAGATGCCCAAGAACTACCAGCTGGCTAGCCTGTGGTGACAGACTGAAGGCCTAGAGGGAGAGCAGATTGCGAATGAAGAATCACAGTTGTTCGATCTGATACTCGCGGCCACTAGCTCAGATATTGGCATTGCACAAACCTTAGAGGTGGGATCTGTATGTGGTAAGTCACCAGGCATAAATGGGCCACAGCCAGGGCAGGAGGAAAGGATCGCATGGGTTCCAGCCCCCAAGAGGGTGAAGTTGCACTTGGGTTGTGTTGCAGTGAACTCAGATGAGGATTTCGATGGGACAGCATATAGAAAAATGCTGGTGGTTTTGCACACAGAAATGCTGGGTGCATTATCAGGCCTGCCGAGAACTTTTGTTACTGTCAAGGAGCATGGGCGAGTCCGGCTTCAACTTGGCAGAGTTTCATGCCAAGTTGGAGCCCATCCTTTCCAGCATGGAAGTGGTGGCAAACTCCATGAGGTCATTTGTGGACCCAACCGTGATGCAGCGTCTAATGGCCGATGCCTTAGCTTTCAATGCAGCACAACAGAAGCCACCCAATGTCTGAGTGCTACAGTGGAAGCTCAGATAGAGGTCATGAAATCTCAGCTTGTTGCCATGCAAGCCCAGCTTAGTGCAGTGCAGGCTCAGGTTGTTACCATCATTGCTGTGGATATCAGTTCTCAAAGTGGCTTTCAGGGTCTTAGAGCATTCCAGCAATCTGTACTGCAACAGATTACTAGGATTGCTGAAGTGCCGCCCCAGGGGAGTGGCAGTGTCTCCATGGAGCATGAACTTGCTGTCCTCTCTCAAGATTGTAGCATTCATGCACCCACCACTGCCACTCTTCCAGTGCCCTTGCTGTTGCCTGTCAGCCAGCCAACCCAAACTGCTGCTCCCCTTGCCGAGGTGGTGCAGTCCAAAGCCAGGCCTTCAAGGCCCAGAGCTGCTTGACAGTGTCTTGCAAGGCCATCTGCAATCTCCTCCACTGAACACTAGCAGTCTTCCACCAGTCATGCCACAGCCAAATGGGGCAGCAAAGTTGTAGGAGAGCTAGGCCAGGCAAAGACACTTGCAAGACAGGCTTTAAGGGAATGCACAGGGTGCTAACTTGATTATTGTATGAAGTATTTGATGTGTTGTTGGTTAAAGTTGGTATGGAATGGTTGCTTTGAGGTAGTTTTTATTTCAGGATTATGGCCAGCAGGATGCTGTGATGGTTTGTCGTTGAGGGATGATAAGGCAGGGAACTGCTGGACCATAGGGATCTAGGGTTTCATTCAAGGGAACCGGAGTCTGATGATGCACTCACAACAGTCTGTCTAGAACACGTAAGTGCCAGCTGCCTCCTATGTTCCTCCTCCTCCTCCTCTTCCTCTTCTTACTCCTCCTCCTGCTCCTGAGTTGCTCATGAAACCTATGGTGGCAAAGGTAGTGCTAATAAGCTGCTAATAATGCACTTAATGTGATCAATACCAATCCCATAAAAAGTTTCTAAATCTCTTGAGAAGTGCTCATTGGCAATCCAATGTAGACAGAACATTGTACTAGCTCAGGTTGGCAATAAAAACATTCTACTTTTTACTTCTAAAAAGCTTGTGTTGGAATACTTATTTGCGAGCACACTCATGCTATTATTTTCTTGTGGTTTATCAGCATCAAAAACATGTATCAAATATACTTGTATCTCATGTTTTCTTCACACCCTTTGTGGCTGAATAGTCGCTCTTTGTTTCTTTGTGCCTCCCCATGCACTCAATCCCACCCAGAACCCAGCAAAAGGCCAACTAGAATAATAGAATAGTTACAGCACAGAAGGAGGCCATTCAGCCCGTCGTGTCCATGCCGGCTCTCTACAACAGCAACTCACCTAATCCCATTTTCCTGCCCTTTCACAGTAACCCTGAAATTTATTTCTTTTTATACGGTTATCCAATTTTCCTTTGAAGGCCGTGTCACCGCACTCTCAGGCAGTGCATTCCAGATCCTAACTTGCTGCTTAAAAAAAAGCTTTCCCTCATGTCCAGAAGGAATGGGAAGAGAGAGAGTCTTCCAAAAGGAATGTGGAGAAAGACAGGAGAAGGAAAGAGAGAGAGAGAGAAAGAATATTCCAGAAAGAATCCGAAGAGAGAGAGCTGAGGCGGCTTGAGTTAGCCAGGGGGCGACAGAATAACCCTAGTGAAAGCATGGCCAATATGGAGGAGCAGAATTTAGGGCTGGGTACAAGATTGCTAAAACTCGCTCAATTAATTCCAAAATTCGATCAGGAAGATGTGGAAGAATTTTTCGTGTCTTTTGAGAAACTGGAAAGGCAGCTAAAATGGCCAGCTGAGTCCTAGTCTCTCTTACTGCAAACCAAACTAACCGGAAAAGCCCATGAGGTTTATTCCTTGTTGCCAGATGAGAGTTCATCAAATTATGAACTGACCAAAAATATTATCCTCGGGGCATATGAATTAGTACCCAAAGCCTATCGCCAAATGTTTAGAACCCTCAAAAAGCAAGCCAATCAAACTTATCTGGAGTTTGAAAGAAGCAAGCAGCTGGCTTTTGAAAAGTGGCTGAGGGCTTTAAAAATACAACTCAGCTATGAGACTCTCACAGAAGTAATCCTGTTAGAGGAATTTAAAAACTCTCTCCCATTCTCAATAAAGACCCCTGTAGAGGAGCAGCGGGTTCAGAGAGCCCGGCAAGCGGCCCTTCTGGCCGCTTTAATATATAAGTCGGTTTCCCAGGGGAGAACCTTTCCTAATCACCCCCACAAATCTGAAAAAGACAAAGGGTGGGAAGGTGATATTCGTCCAGGCAGTCCTGGAAGGGAAAGGAAAGCAGGAGACATAGGCGGCCCTCCTCTAGCCAAAAAGGAAGGTGCTGTGAGCAAAGGTGAGACCCGGAGACCTGTGTGCTTACATTGTAATAAGGCAGGGCATTTAAAAGCTGACTGCTGGAAACTAAAGGGGAAACCGGTAGGGTAAATCAGGGCACACCCGCTCAGTGACGATGAGGACCTGATGCAAAGCATAGCAGAACAAGCTGTGGCTTTAACTGCAGTAAGAGTGCAACCCAGGAAGCTTACTACAGCCAGTGCAGGAAAAGTTAATAGGATTCCTGAAGGTTATCAGGGTTTTGTATTTGAAGGGAAAGTAACCCCATATCCCTCGAGTGGGGCAAGCAAGCCCATAGTAATTCTGAGGGACACAGGGGCCACCACATCCCTTTTACTGGGAAAAGGCCTGACCTTTTCCCCAGAGAGTGCAGTGAACACCAAAATGGTGGTGAATGGTTTTGGAGGGCAGTGTATGCCTGTACCTGCACCTGGAGTGCGACCTAGTGAAAGAAAGACCTCAGGAAGTTAGAGAGACAGGGCAGTACAGGAGACGGTCCCCTGCAGAGTCCCTGACTGTGTAGTGGATCAGGCCCTGATCAAACCAGCTCCCCCAGGGGAGACTGCATTGGCACTGCAGGCAAATGACCAGCAGGTCTGCCTGTCTGAGACTTTCTTTGGAAAGTTAGGAGACGCAGGGAATGAATTAAATGGATTTTCCCTAGCTGAGGCTCAACGAGCCAACCCAGTATTGCGAGAGTTAGCACAGGCTGTCCAGTCTGAAAGTGAAGCAGAGGGAGTCCCTGGATGCTACTATTTAAAGAATGAGGTACTGATGAGGAAATGGAGTCCTCCTCACAGACCTGAGGGCAAGGAGTGCACAGTAGTTCACCAGTTAGTGCTGCCACAGAGGTACCAGGAAGAAATATTAAGAAGGGCCCACGAGACTACAGTGACTGTACATGCCGGTAAACGAAAGAACAAAGCCCGCATAAGACAGCAGTTTGACTGGCCAAAAGTCCACAAAGATGTGGTGGAGAACTGCAGGAGTTTGAGGGGAAACACCAACCTGCAGTGAAACCTGCACCCCTAAGTCCTGTACCGGTCTCAGGAGGTCCCTCCAGCAGAGGGCTGGTGAATTGTAAGGGACCCCCGCCGAGAACAAAAGGGGGCAGGCAGCCACAGGTCTGGCCCAAGTTTATGACGAGAAGGGGAAAAAGTGATCAAGTGGGCAGGCTAAAGGAAGTCCAGGAAGAATTCCGGATGAAAACCCCGACAGTACAGTCAACCAAACCTAAAAAATGTGAAAAGTTAGACCCCACATCCTCCTATGTAAATGCAGACTCTAGAAGCACCCCACCAGAGTTGCTAACAGCATTTGCAGGAACCTGCAGAGATAAAGAGAGATCGCTAGGGGCCACAGAAACTGGAGGGTGATGCCTCAGCTAGTCGAAGTGCCACAGGAAAGTGCAGTCAAATCTGCACACATACCTGCAGATAGGAGTGTCTCAGAGAACAAAGGGGAGAGTGACAAAGCTTCCTTCCCCACAGAGGAAAAGGGAACCATCCATCCCCTGAAGTCAAAAGTCTTTGCATGTCTCAGAGAGTTCAGGATAGACCCGCTCCCTACTAACTCTCCTGAGAAAAAAAGGGAAAATTAAAGCAGCGCTGGCACTGAGAAAAGATCACTTTTAATAAGCTTTAAGATTGGTGAATGAATGGAAATGAATGAGAGAAATGCATGGTTTTTCTTTCTGTATCTTATATTTCTCTCAAACGCTGTAATGAAATGCGCCGTTTTTTCTACAAATCGCATTTCATTCCCCTGGGTGTGGAGGTGTCAGGCAAGCCCCCCAACTGCCAAGAATGAGGAAAATTAATTTCGCCACATTAACATTGATTTTAAACTATTGTTGGTGAAGAAAGAACTTGTTTTAAAATTAAACCCTGTTACAATAAGACCAGATAAAGACAGTAACAGACCCCTAGACAAATTTCCCACCTGGTCCTAACAGTGTCCTCTAGTTCTCGATCCTTCCATCAATGGGAACAGTTTCTCTCTATCTACTCTGTCCAGACCCCTCATGAACACCTCTATCAAATCTCCTCTTAATCTTCTCCAAGCAGAACAACGACGCTGCCACAAGCACCTTCAGCATCTACTGGACTCTGTAGAAGAACACAAACCAGGGGCAGTTGAGCAGCCTGGTTCACTTTGACATAATTTGTGATATTAAGTTGTCTATTCAAACAAGGGAGCTTCCTCAACAGGTCCTGACAATTGCACGTGGATTTGTGCACAAAGCACAAACCTTGATTGAGAAGTATGTATCTTCTTAACCAGCTCAGGTGACGTCTTTTGGATTAGTTTTTTTTATTCATTCATGGGATGTGGGCATCGCTGGCTAGGACAGTAGTTATTGCCCATCCCTAATTGCCCTTGACAAGGTGGTGGTGAGCCACCACCTTGAATCGCTGCAGTCCGTGTGGGATAGGTACACCCACAGGGCTGTTAGGAAGGGAGTTCCAGGAATTTGACCCACCCGACAGTGAAGGGAGGGCGATATAGTTCCAACTCAGGATGGTGTGTAGCTTGGAGAGGAATTTGCAGGTGGTGGTGTTCCCACGCAACTGCTGCCCTTGTCTTTCTAGGTGGTAGAGGCTGTGGGTTTGGAAGGTACTGTCTAAGGAGCCTTGGTGCGTTGCTGCAGTGCATCTTGTAGATGGTACACACTGCTGCCACTATGCGTTGGTGGTGGAAGGAGTGAATGCTGAAGATTGTGGATGGGGTGCCAATCAAGTGGACTGCTTTGTCTTGAATGGTGTAGAGCTTCCTGAGTGTTGTTGAAGCTGCACCCATCCAGGCAAGTGGAGAGTATTCCATCACACTCCTGACTTGTGCCTTGTAGATGGTGGACAGGCTTTGGGGAGCCAGGAGGTGAGTTACTCGCTGCAGGATTCCTAGCCTCTAAACCAAGCCTGTCTGCCCTCTCAGGTGTCCAATATTTATCCCTCATGCAATATCACTGAATAAACACGTTATCGGATCATTTATATCATTGCTGTGTGGCAACTTGCTCTCCACAAATTCCCTACATTACAACAGTGACTACACTTCAAAAATACATAATTGGCTTTAAAACAAGCTTTGAGACAACCTGTGGTTGTGAAAGATGCCGAATAAATGCAAGTCCTTTCCTTTCCTTACGCGTTCTCACTTGCTAGAGTAACTTTGTCCATCTCTCATTTTTTGCTTTTATTTTCCTTAAAGAGTTCCTGATGTGGACCTCAAACTGCCAGAGTGAAGGACTCTCTAGTCACTTATAACGTTTTGACTTCTATCCACAGTAAAGGATTATACTGAATGGCATAGGTTTCCCTTTGGAAATTATTCTGTATGCAGTATTGATGAAAAAGGAGAAAACCGAGTGTGCAGCACTGGAGAAGAATTCGGTCAGTCTGACACTAAAAGTTCACTGTGTGGGTTTATAGGCTCACGACCTCCAATGATGGCTTGAATGAAGAATTGTGTTCTTGTAGACCTGCATTCACTATAGAATCCCTTAATGACATTTACCAGTTTTATATCCAGACCTGCATTCCAGATCAATAGCCCAAACAGCTAAGCTAATGGCATTTAAATTGAGTATAGATCTTAACTTTTAAGTCCTTGGCTCATTCCAGGCTGCAATGGGGGATCTGTGCAACATGAGACAAGCTGCTGACTGGTTCTGAATTTGCCAGGTCAGCTATGTCATTTTTCGGAGAGTTGGAGTGTACATCAATTTTGGAATGAGACAAAGACAGTTGCTTGAAAGAACCATCCATTTCTTTCTTAACATTTTAAAAATTCTTTCATGGGATGTGGGCGTCGCTGACAAGGCCATCATTTGTTGCCCATCCCTAATTGCCCTTGACAACTGAGTGACTTGCTAGGCCATTTCAGAGGACAGAGGACAAAGAACAGTACAGCACAGGAACAGGCTATTCGGCCCTCCAAGCCTGCGCCGATCTTGATGCCTGCCTAAACTAACACCTTCTGCACTTCCGGGGTCCGTATTCCTCTATTCCCTTCCTATTCATATATTTGTCAAGATGTCTCTTAAACGTCGCTATCGTATCTGCTTCCACCACCTCCCCTGGCAACAGGTTCCAGGCACTCACCACCCTCTGTGTAAAAAACTTGCCTCGCACATCCCCTCTAAACTTTGCCCCTCGCACCTTAAACCTATGTCCCCTAGTAACTGACTCTTCGACCCTGGGAAAAAGCTTCTGACTATCCACTCTGTCCATGCCACTCATAACTTTGTAAACCTCTATCATTTCGCCCCTCCACCTCCGTCGTTCCAGTGAAAACAATCCGAGTTTTTCCAACCTCTCCTCATAGTTAATGCCCTCCAGACCAGGCAACATCCTGGTAAACCTCCTCTGTACCCTCTCCAAAGCCTCCACGTCCTTCTGGTAGTGTGGCGACCAGAATTGCACACAATATTCTAAGTGTGGCCTAACTAAGGTTCTGTACAGCTGCAACATGACTTGCCAATTTTTATACTCTATGCCCCGACCGATGAAGGCAAGCATTGCGTATGCCTTCTTGACTACCTTATCCACCTGCGTTGCCACTTTCAGTGACCTGTGGACCTGTACGCCCAGATCTCTCTGCCTGTCAATACTCCTAAGGGTTCTGCCATTTACTGTATACCTCCCACCTGCAATGGACCTTCCAAAATGCATTACCTCACATTTGTCCGGATTAAACTCCATCTGCCATTTCTCCGCCCAAGTCTCTAACCGATCCATATTCTGCTGTATCCTCTGACAATCCTCATCATTATCCGCAACTCCACCAACCTTTGTGTCGTCCGCAAACTTACTAATCAGACCAGCTACATTTTCCTCCAAATCATTTATATATACTACAAACAGCAAAGGTCCCAGCACTGATCCCTGCGGAACACCACTAGTCACATCCCTCCATTCAGAAAAACACCCATCCACTGTTACTCTCTGTCTTCTATGACCGAGCCAGTTCTGTATCCATCTTGCCAGCTCACCTCTGATCCCGTGTGACTTCACCTTTTGTACCAGTCTGCCATGTGGGACCTTTTCAAAGGCTTTACTAAAGTCCATATAGATAACATCCACTGCCCTTCCTTCATCAATCATCTTTGTCACTTCCTCAAAAAACTCAATCAAATTAGTAAGACACGACCTCCCCTTCACAAAACCATGCTGTCTCTCACTCATAAGTTCGTTTGTTTCCAAATGGGAGTAAATCCTGTCCTGAATAATCCTCTCTGATAGTTTCCCTACCACTGACATAAGGTTCACCGGCCTATAATTTCCTGGATTATCCTTCTTAAACAAAGGAACAACATTGGCTATTCTCCAGTCCTCTGGGACCTCACCTGTAGCCAATGAGGATGCAAAGATTTCTGTCAAGGCCCCAGCAATTTCCTCCCTTGCCTCCCTTAGTATTCTAGGGTAGATCCCATCAGGCCCTGGGGACTTATCTACCTTAATGCTTTGCAAGACACCCAACACCTCCTCCTTTTTGATAATGAGATGACTAAGACTATCTGCACTCCCTTCCCTGGGCTCATCATCCACCAAGTCCTTCTCTTTGGTGAATACTGATGCAAAGTACTCATTTAGCACCTCGCCCATTTCCTCTGGTTCCACACATAGATTCCCATCTCTGTCCTTGAGTGTGTTACCCTCTTGCTCTTTATATACGTATAAAAAGCCTTGGGATTTTCCTTAATCCTGTTTGCCGATGACTTTTCATGACCCCTTTTAGCCCTCCTAACTCCTTGCTTAAGTTCCATCCTACTGCCTTTATATTCCTCAAGTGCTTCGTCTGTTCCTAGCATTCCAGCCCTTACAAATGCTTCCTTTTTCTTTTTGACTAGGCTCACAATATCCCGTGTTATCCAGTTAAGAGTCAACCACATTGCTGTGGGTCTGGAGTCATATGTAGGCTAGACAGGGTAAGGACTGCAGATTTCCTTCCCTGAAGGACATTGGTGAACCAGTCAGGTTTTTGCGACAATCAATGATAGTTTCATGGCACCATTACTGAGATTAGCTTTCAATTCCAGATTTTGTTTATTAATTTATTGCAAATTTAAATTCCACCATGGGACCCTTGTCCTCCATTGAACCTATGTCCCCAGGGCATTAGCCTGGGTCTCTGGATGACTAGTTCAGTGGCATTACCACTACGCCACCATCTCCCTCCATCCCTCCATAATGTTCCCCAATGTCCCAAAGTTTAGGGGAAATAGTTAGTAATGCATTATATGGTAAATATTCATGGTGAACCCATTGAATTTCCTGAATAGAAAGGGGTCACATTTTCTGAATGTTTACATTTTTGGTGACCATCATCAAGCTCTCCATGTCAATGCCAAATTGGCAGGGAGTATCACAATACTTTTGTTATGAGGCAGTTCAACCTGTTAGTTCTACCACGGGAAGACAGTTAAGATTCTGGGCAAAAATATGCACCTCATGCTACAATGACTCATGGCTCCACTTCGAGTACCAAACTCACCAATTATAAATTAGTACATTCAGACACATTTACGAACTATAGTAGCTACAGAGAGAAACACAGGGATATTGAAGGGAAGATTCCAGTGCCTTGATAGATCAGGAGGGAGTGGCAGAATGCTCCCAAGCATATGCCTTGCATCATGATTTCTGCCACGCTCAACACTACTTTGCAATGCTAAAGGGGCTGCTACTTTAATCTTTGGAGGAGGAGGTGGAGTCACCCAAAACCCAACAATCTTGACTCAGAGGACACTACTGATCTGGCTGCCAGAGGAATATTGAGGCAGATTATTTGTAAGACATTCTGATAGGATTAACAGCATTCTACTGACTGCACATCCACCACCCAACCTTCATAGCAATACTAATATTTCCTGTGTTTGGATCTCACAAAACAACCATGTCACTTCACCCCAACCAGATCTCACAAAATCTAACCAACTCATTGATCAACAGATACAGTGCAAATAACAAAATCTAATTTGTTATGATCCTTCAGTCGGCATTTTATATAAGGCCCTACTTTGCATCACCCTGCTTTTCCTGGATGTCTAGACATACTTCCTATTTGTTTTCCGATGCATCTTCTCGGTGCAACCTGAGGACCATTATCATGAGAGGTAGTTGGCTGCATGTGTAGAACAGAATCATAACACTGGCATGGTCCTCATCCCATGTCATCTGAATCCTGGGAATGACCTGCTGCAGGCTGCATCTTTTGTGTAACTACCTGAGCAGCTTGGCCCTGCCTCTTTGAGGCTTCTGAGGGGTTAGGTTGGAGACCTGGCATGTGTTGCTACCCTGAGAGGGACAGCAGATTATTGTAGGATAACCCCTACTGTGCCATTTTACTGCACCCAGACTGGCCACTGATCAGGAGTGCAGATCTAATTGTTCCCAGTAGATCCTGAAAGGCCCAAGAAAGTGTATCTTTTTTAAAATTCTTTCATGGGATGTGGGCGTCGCAGGCCAGGCCAGCATTTATTGCCCATCCCTAATTGCCCTTGAACTGAATGGCTTGCTAGGCCATTTCGAGGGCATGTAAGAATCAACCACGTTGCTGTGGATCTGGAGTCACATGTAGGCCAGACCAGGTAAAGACAGCAGATTTCCTTCCCTAAAGGACATGAGTGAACCAGATGGGTTTTTTACAACAATCAACAATGGTTTCATGGCCATCATTAGACTAGCTTTAAATTCCAAATTTATTAACTGAATTCAAATTCCACCTTCTGCTGTGGTGGGATTCGAACCCATGTCCCCAGAGCAATACCTGGGTCTCCGGGTTACTAGTCCAGTGACAATACCAGTACGCCACCACCTCCCCATATGCCTGAAATGTTCAAAAGCCAGATACAGTGCTCTCACGTCTATGTCCCAAGTCCTCAGGAACTAAAGTCCTAAATAGATACACTCATCACATACAGTAACAAGGAGAAGGTATTTGTGTGGGAGACTGATTCTCAACACATCGAGAGGACCTGTGTGTGAAGGAATGAACATTGCACACAATAGAGACATACTAATGCATAGGAAACTCACTGCCAGCAGTGCCAGCACTGTCCAGGGACTGCACACATTTACATATAAATGAGATGATATGCCCTCATAACATTCCGAGTGTGCCATTCATGATGCCATTCATGTTAGTGAGGTGCTGCCGACTGCCTCGGGTGCTCAGGAATATTTTCTGACATGAGTGATGGGGCAGGGGTCACAGGGAAGCATGGGTGCCAGGAGTATCAGGGCAGGAGTGGCAGCATTTTTTTAAAAGAATACAATTTTCCCTTCAGTGTCTGGTGCAGTCCAGCTGGAGTGCTGCTCAGGCAGTTCAACAACCTCGTGTGGTGGCCACTTAATTTAATGAAATTTATATTCATGATTAGATTCCCAGCAACCCCCCCCCCCCCCCCCCCCCCACCCCTCCGCCACACTTTATGTGCACCAGCTACATTGGGAGCATGCTGTAGGCCTCAGGTCTCTAATCCTGATAGTAAAGAGAGTAGGTGCCTACCATCAGATTATCACTGTAGCTATAGTCTAGGGAATTGAGGCTGCACTGTGCATTATGACAGCATACATCTGGGAGAACCCCTTCCTTCAGTTGTTCTTTACTAATCCACATATTGATCTTACATTCTTGCATAGCACCTTGATGTTGATAATTACATTGTTCCATGGAATTTCCTTTTGATTTTTCTGAGCCTATGGAATAATTCAGCATTCTCTGTTTGAAGACATCTGAACTGAGAGCCCTTTGCCCTATAGCATGCCTTTGCCACCGTATTATGCTATGGGACCATCATGTTTCAGCAACATTTGACCATTATTTGATGGAAGTGATCTGGGAATATAATATGACATTTAATTGCTGTGCTGTAAAATTAAGTGAGTTCATACAGATTTAAAATCTTTCCAAGACTGCTGAAAGAAAAGAGGGATTGTGCTAAAAGCATGGACTGATGTGTTAACAATCAGCTCACAATGTAAGCTAACCATCCTTCCAGTTTTCCACAATGACCGAGGACCGTAAGTACCTCATTATCTCGCAGTAGGCTACCCATTTGAGACAGTATTCTTGAGTGCATAACCGAGGTTGTCTGCTGAGAATATACTCTTGCGAAGGAAATAGTTGGTTTAGTTCACAGGGCTACTAGCATATCCCTGAACATGAAAGAAGTTGGGAACACAGGGAGAAACAGGATAAATTGACACATGTAATGTCACCTATCCACTCATCGAGAGCTTGACTGGGTACTCCTTGATCACAAGCAGCATTTTAATATTAGAGAGGTGGATTTTAATTTTGTTCAGAAGGTTGCAATATGGAATGTTAGTTAAAGTTATATTTAGGAGGAATTGCTTCTGATGTCTATAGTATTAGTTTAGGTCAAAAAATAAATTGAACTATGCCATTATATATTTAGATATGAGAATATATTTCACAGATACTATCCCAATTAAAAGTCCCATTTCAAGGCTATGCAAAAGGACAGAGGATGAACACCAGCCAACGGTGAACGTTACGGATAAGAAAGATATATTGATGAATTAAGTTAATGTAGGTTCGGATCCAATGTTTGTTTGGTTTAAGTTATTTATAACATTTGAAAAAAGATAATAATGGAGCAGTCTGTTGGAAGGAAGAAAATATGATAATTACAATGATCAATACTCAATATAAAATGTAATTTTAGGCCTGGGTTGTCTGCTTCTGCAACACCAGCCTGCCCATTTGTGGGGGATGCACAAGAAGCCAGAATCAGAGGATCGGAGATTTTTGGAGAAGCCGTTTTCGTGGGGGTGGGGTGGTGGTGTCAGGGGGTTTACAGAGACAGGGAAGGTTGAAGCCATGAAGGAATGTAGCACAAGGTTTATAATTTAAAATTGGGGCCGTTTGTGAATGTGAGCCAATGTAGGTCAGTAAAGACATGGGTGATGGATGAGTAGAATCATAATGGCACAGAAGGATGCCATTCGCTTTTGTACTCAATACCTTTATTTATGAAGCCCAAGATTCCATATGTTTTGCTAACTACTCTGTCAATATGTCCTGACACCTTCAAAGATCAATGCACATGAACCCCCTGGTCCCTCTGACCCTGTACATTCTTTAGAACGGGACCATTTAGTCTACATTGTCTCACCCTATCCCTTTTGCCAAAATGTATCACCTCACATTTCGCTGTATTAAATTCCATCTGCTACTTATCTGCCCTTTCTACTAGCCTATCTGTGTCCTGTTGTAGTTGATTGGTATCATCTTCACTGTCTACCAACACCTTCAAGTTTGGTATCATTGGAAAATTTTGAAATTTTACTCTGTATTCCAATAACCAAATCATTTATGTATATCATAAAAAAGCAGTGATCCTAGCACTGACCTTTGGGGAACACCACTGTCTACCATCCTCCAGTTAGAAAAATGATAATTTACCATGACTCGCTGTTTTCTGTCCTTAAGTCAATTTTTTATCCAAGCTGACATTGACCCACCTATTCCCTGAGCCTCAATTATGTTAATCAGCCTTTTATGTGGTACAAGTCAAAGGCTTTCTTAATATCCATATAGACAACATCCATTGCTTTCTCTTCATCAACCTTCTTTGTTACTTCATCAAAAAAATCAATTAGATTCGTCAAGCATGATCAGCCTTTTACAAATCTATGCTGGCTCTCCCTAATTGACGCAAAATTTTCCAAGTGCCTGTTGAGTTTTTCCCTGATTATTGTTTACCCACTACAGATGTTCAACTGACAGGCCTGTAGTTGCTAGGAAAGTCCTTACACCCTTTCTTGAACAAGGGTGTCACATTTGTCACTCTCCAATCCTCTGGCACCTCCCTGTATTTGGGAAGATTGGAAGATTATGGCAAGCACTTCTGCTATCTCCACTCCCACTTCCTTTAGCAACCTGGGATGCAAGCCATCTGGACCAGGCAATTGATCGACTCTAAGCAAAGCCAGCCTTTCCAGTACATCTTACCTATCAATTTTCACCACATACATTCTACCGATATTTTGTCAGCATCCTCTTCCTCAGTAAACACCGATACAAATTACTCATTAAGTATTCTAGCATTGCCCTGTGCCTCAAAGCATATATCATCCTCTTTCTCCCTAATAGGCCCCACCCCACCTCTTATTACCTGCTTATTATTTACATGCCGGTAGAAGAGTTTTGGGTTCCCTTTTATGTTAACTGGCATTCTATTCTCATATTCTCTCTTTGCCAGTCGTATTTTCCTCTTCACTTCCCCTCTCAACTCATTGTACTTGGCTTGGTTCTCACTTGAAGAATTCACCCAACATGCATTATACACCATCTTTTTTGGTTTCATCTTATTCTCTATCTCCCTCATCATCCAAGGAGCCCTGGCTTTGGTTCCGTTCCTTTTTGTCCTTGTTGGAATGTACCTAGCCTGAAATTGAAACATCTCCACCTTAAAGATCACCCATTGTTCCATTCTGGTTTAGCCTGTCAATCTTTCATTTCATTTTATCCTGGCTAGATTCCCTCTCATCCCATTGAAGTTATCCCTCTTCCAACTTAGAAGTTCTGCTTTAGATTGTTCCTTGCTGTTCTCCATTGCTAATCTAAACCTTATGATATAATGATCACTCTTACCCAAGTGTTCCCCCTCAGACACTGGGTTCACTTGGCCCACCTCATTCCCCAGCACGAGATCCTCCTTCTTGGTTAGACTGAGAACATAATGGTCAAGGTGGTTCTTCAGAACACATTTCAGAAATTCCTCCCACTCCTTTCCCTCTAATCTAACATTATCCCAATCGATATTTGGGTAATTAAAGTCCCCCAATAACACCATTCTATAGTCCTTGCACATCTCTGGCATTTCCCTGCAGATTTGCTCCTCTATCTCTCTCTCTCACTATTTGGAGGTCTATAGAATACCCCCAGTAGTGTGATCATCCCCTTTTTGCTTCTCAACTCTAACCAAATGGATTCTGTCTTTGCCCCTTCAAGGACATCCCCTCTTTCCAACATTATAATGTCTTCCCTAATAAGTGCTGCCACCCACCTCCCCTTTTCCCTTCCCTATCTTTTCCGAACACTTTGTGTCCTTGAATATTAAGCACCCAGTCCTCACCATTTTTACGCTAAGTTTCCCTTATTGCCACTACGTCATATTCTTACAGGGCTATTTGTGCTTGTAGCTCACCAACCTTATTAATCACACTGTGCATTTACATAAATGCAATGTAAACCTGTTTTTCCTCATAGTCTTTCTTTGCTCCTATCTAATACGGTACTATCCAACACTCTCACTCCTTTATGCATCTTATTTCACTTTTCTATTTCTATATGCTGGTGCCCATCCCCCTGCCAATTTAGTTTAAACCCTCCCCAACTATACTCGTGAACTTTCCCACAGAAACATTGATCCCAGTCCTGTTGAGATGCAGCCCGTCCCCTTTGAATAGGTGTCTTCTGCCCCAGAACTGGTCCCAATGACCCAAGAATCTGCAGCCCTCCCTCCTGCACCATGCCTGATGCCTCATGCCACACATTGATCCTCCCTATCTTCTTACTTCCACTGTCATTAGCGCGTGATACTGGGAGCAATGCAGAGATTACTACCTTTGAGGTCCTACTTTTTAATTTCCTCCCAGCTCCTGAAAATCTGATTGTAGGACCTCAATACCTGCTCTTCCTATGTCGTTGGTACTGATGTGTACCACAACTTCTGGTTCACTCCCTTCCCCCTGCAGAATAATATGCACCCTCTCCATGATACCCTTTATCCTGGCACTAGGGAGGCAACACACCATGTGGGACTCATGATGATGGTTACAGAAATGCCTGTCTATCTCCCTACCTACGGAATCTCATGTAACTACCGCATTGTTACTCTTTGCTGTTCCCTCCTGTTCAGTCCCTTGCCCATTGGTGCCATGGTCTGGACTGCATTCCTTCAAGGTGTTGTCACTACCAGCAGTCTCCAATGCTGAGTACCAGTTTCAGAATGGCACACTCCCTGAAGACTCCTGCACTTCATATCTCTTCCTACTCTTCCGGATGGCCACCCACCTACCATCCTGAATTCTTACTGTTTGTGGGATGACTACTTCCTGGATGTACGATCCAGGAAACTCTCCTGCTCTCTGATGCTCTGCAGTAACTGCAGCTGCCCCTGAAGCTCGGAAATCCTGAGCTTGAGCTCAAGCAGCTGGAGAGACTTTCTACACATGTAGTCCCCCAAGACATATGCAGGGTCCTCTGAGGTCACTTCTTGCTATTTCTGGAAAACGCTGTGGTAGGTCCACTTTTTCCCAGCTCTGATCGATCGGCTGCCGTTGCTGCTGCCAGGTCTCTCTGTCTCCCACTTCCTCACTCAGACTGCTCCTTGTTCTGTAAAAGAGCAGAACAGCACCTCTTCCCTCACTGTGCCAAATTCCTTCACTGGCCAAATTCCCCAAGTTACGTACTCTGTCACAGCAGTACTCCACCAAGCTGGACTTCATGCTACTTACAAGTGAAACTTGGTGCAGTGATATGGATAGCAGAGTTTTGGCTGAGCTGAGATTTATGGAACTTGGAAGATGAGAGACCAGCCAAGGGATCATTGAAGTGGTTGAGTCTGAAGGTGTCAAGGGCATGAATGAGGATATCAGCAACAGCTGTGCTGAGACAGGCGTGGAGGCGAGTAATGTTATGGAGATAGAAATGGGTAGTCTTAGATTATGATTAGATTAGAGATACAGCACTGAAACAGGCCCTTTGGCCCACCGAGTCTGTGCCGACCATCAACCACCCACTTATACTAATCCTACACTATTCCTACCAAACATCCCCACCTGTCCCTATATTTCCCTACCACCTACCTATACTAGTGACAATTTATAATGGCCAATTTACCTACCAACCTGCAAGTCTTTTGGCTTGTGGGAGGAAACTGGAGCACCCGGAGAAAACCCATGCAGACACAGGGAGAACTTGCAAACTCCACACAGGCAGTAACCAGAATCGAACCCGGGTCCCTGGAGCTGTGAGGCTGCAGTGCTAACCACTGCGCCACTGTGCCGTCTTTGTGATGGAAAAGATATGGGGGTGGCAGCTTAGCTTGGGCTTAAATAGCATGCCGCTGTTCCAAACAGTCTGGTTCAGTCTGAGATAGTGGCCAGGGAGGGGAATGGAATTGGTGATAAGGATACAGAGTCACAGAGGATGTCATTTGTGATTTTGGTTAGTGCTATTTTGGTGCTGTGGACAAGGTGGAAATCTGATTGGAAGATTTAAACATGGAGCAGCAGGAAAAATGGGCATGGATTCAGGAGCTGACAGCTCCCTTCAAGAACTTTGGAGAGGAAAGGGTTGTTGGAGATGGGATGGTAGTTCGCAAGGATTGAGTAGTTGAGGGTGGGTTTGTGAGGAAGAGGAGGAGGAGGTAATTAGAGCATTTTTAAAATGACAGGGACAGTACCTGAGGAATGGGCACCAATATCAGCGAGCATGGGGTCAGACAATAAAGTTGGGTTGTCCACAGTTAATTGGAAATGGGGTCAAAGAAGCAGGAGTTGAACTTGAAGAGGGCATGTGAGGAGATAGAAGAGCAACTGGAGAGGGAAGTTGGGTCAGTGCTAGGGCAGGGGCAGTCTGGGGTAGGTTTGGCTTGGTAAGCAAGGAGAAGGAAGGGGGGAGCAGCAGGAGCAGAAGAATAGATGCTCTTAATCTTAATGACAAAGAAGTCCAAAAGCTCCTTGCACTTTTTTTTATTATTCTTTCTGGAGATTTAGGTGTTGCTGGCAAGACCAGCATTTATTGCCCATCCTAATTACCATCGAGTAGGTGGTGGTGAGCTGCCTTCTTGAACCACTGGATTCCATGTTGTGTCAGTACACCCACAGGCGATATAGTTCTAAGTCAGGATGGTGCGTGACTTGGAGGGGAACTTGCAGGTGGTGGTGTCGCTATGTGTCTGATGCCCTTGTCCTTCTAGGTGGTGGAGCCACAGTATTTCTGTGCCTGATCCAGTTCAGTTTCTGGTCAATGGTAGCCCCCAGGATATTGATGGTGGGGGATTCAGCAATGGTAATGCCGTTGAACGTCAAGGGGAAATGGTTAGAAACGCTCATGTTGGAGATGATCATTGTCTGGCACTCATGTGGAACGAATGTCACTTGCTACTTATCAGCCCAAGCCTGAATGTTGTCCAGGTCTTGCTGCATGTGAGCACAGACTGCTTCAGTATTGGAGGAGTTGCGATGATACAGAACACTGAGCAATCATCAGTGACAATTCCCACTTCTGACCTTATGTTGGAGGGAAGGTCATTGATGAAGCAGCTGGGCCTGGGACACAACCCTGAGGAACTCCTGCAGCGATGTCCTGGGACTGAGATGATTGTCCCCCAACAACTACAAACATCTTCCTTTGTGCTAAGTATGACTCCAACCAGTGGAGAGTTTTCACCCAGATTCCCATTCAGTTTTACTAGGGCTCCTTGATGCCACACTCAGTCAAATGCTGCTTGATGTCAAGGGCAATCGCTCTCACCTCACCTCTGGAATTCAGCTTTTTTGTCCATATTTTGATTAAGCCTGTAATGAGATCAGGAGCTGAGTGGCCCTGGGTGGAGGTTGTTGCTGAGTAAGTGCCGCTTGATAGCACTGTTGATGACATCTTCCATCACTTTGCTGATGATTTAGAGCAGACTGATGGGGCGGTAATTGGCCAGATTGGATTTGTCTTGCTTTTTGTGGGCAGGACATACCTGGGTACTTCTGGTTGAAAATCCTGATCCTTGTCTTTTGCACTGACATGATGGGTTGCACCATCATTGAGGAGGGGATGTTTCTGGAGCCTCCTCCTCCAGTTAGTTGTTTAATTGTCCACCACTATTCACGACTGGATGTGGCAGGACTGCAGAGCTTTGATCTGATCAGTTGGTTGTGGGATTGCTTAGCTCTGTCTATAGATGCTACTTCCACTGTTTGGCATGCATGTAGTCCTATGTTGTCGCTTCACCAAGTTGGCACCGCATTTTTAGGTATGCTGCTTTTGTTCTTGGCATGCTCTCCTACACTCGTTATTGAACCAGGGATGATTCCCTGGCTTGGTGGCAATGGTAGAGTGGGGGATATGTGGTTGAATACAACTTTGTTGCTGCTGATGGCCCACAGTGCCTCAGGGATGACCTGCTAGATCTTTTCTGAGTCTATCCCTTTTAGCATAGTGATAGTACCACACAACATGATGGAGAATGTCCTGAGTGTGAAGATGAGATTTCATCTTCACAAGTACTTTGCAGTGGTCACGCCTACCAATTCTGTCATGGACAGAAGCATCTGCGACAGGCAGATTAGTGAGGGTGAGGTCAAGCAGGTTTTTCCGTCTTGTTGGTTCTCTCACCATCTGCCACAGCTCCAGTCTGGCAGATATGTCCTTCAGAACTCGGTCAGTCGTGGAGCTACTGAGCCACTCCTGGTGATGGACATTGAAATCCCCCACCCAGAGTACATTCTTCCCCCTTGCTACCCTCAGTGTTTCTTCCAAGTGATGTTCAACATGGATGGTAATCAGCAGAAGGTTTCCTTGCCATGCTTGACCTGATGCCATGAGACTTCATGGGGTCTGGAGTCAATTTTGAGGACTCCCAGGTCCACTTCCTCCCAATTGTATACCACTGTGCCGCCACCTCTGGTGGGTCTGAACTGCCAGTGGGACGGAAGACACCCAGGGATGGTGATGGAGGAGTCCGGGACATTGGCTGTAAGGTATGATTCGGTGAGTACAACTATGTCAGGCTGTTGCTTGACAAGCCTGTGGGATAGCTCTCCCAGTTTTTCCACAAGGTCCCAGATGTTGGTGAGAAGGACTTTGCAGGGTGTGCCTTTGTCATTTCAAGTGCCTAGGTCGATGCCAGGTGGTCAGTCTCATTTTAGTCTTATGTGATTTTTCTGTAGCAGTTTAACACAATTGCTCAACCATTTCAGAGGGCAGTTAAGAGTCAACCACAGCAGATTTCCTCCCCTGAAGGGCATTAGTGTACCAGATGGATTTTTATAACAATCTGGTAGTTTCATAATCATGTTTAATGAGACTAACATCTTTTTCCAGATTTATTAATTATTTGAATTTAAATTGTGATGGGATTTGAACTTATGTATCTGGAGCCTTACTAGTGCAGTTACATTACTATTATGCTACCATCCCCCTATTTTATTGGTGATAAGGCTGGATGGAGAAAGGAATGGGAATTTAGGGAGACGGTTGGTTTTGGAGAAATCAGTTCAGGGATTATCTTTATTCTCCAGTAGTGTGCAGTTTTGGCAAAGGATAGTAGTCCCCGAAACAAGCTCTGTTCCCTCCCTGGTAACTATCTGAATTCAAGCCAGACTATTCACCACTTTGGTGTCATATTTGACCCTGAGATGAGCTTCTGAACATAAATCTCCACCGTCACTAAGAGTATTGCAGAAAATAGAGACATGCTGTCGAAGCTTTTCGTCTTGCACTCATCAGGACAATCCACAAGAATAACCAATGTAAAGGAAAACAACAACTTATACTGCATGAGAAGAGAGTGCTGATTGGTTGGCAAGTGAACTCTGATTGGTAGAGGCATTGCCATGGAGAATGCACCAGTTTATGGTGACTGACAGTTAACTGCCAAGCTTTGTTTGAAATTTAAACCAGGCAGCTTGACTATGATTGATCAAGGCGTTGCCCTGAGGAATGAAGCAGTGAATGGCTGTCACTTATTTTGTTCAGCTGAAACAGACGCAATGTTTGTATATATTCTTTCTGTCTGCAAAGAACAGGGCCCTATGTGTTAACATATGTAGCTTCCAGTATGCGCAAATGCGCCACACTGTGAGCCCTACTGACAATCACAGACAACATTTGCTAAATAATCCACAGTGTGCTAAGAATTATGCTGACAAGCAATTTAAGATTGTCAGTAGGGCTCGCAGTGTGGCGCATTTGCGCATACTGGAAGCTTAGCAATTAACTGTCAGTCACCATAAACTGGTGCATTCTCCATGGCAACACCTCTACCAATCAGAGTTCACTTGCCAACCAATCAGCACTCTCTTCTCATGCAGTATAAGCTGCTGTTTTCCCTTACATTGGTTATTCTTGCGGATTGTCCTGATAAGTGCAAGATGAAAAGCTTTGACAACGTGTCTCTATTTTCAGCAATACTCAAGTTCTGTACTACTAATCAATTATTTGCATCACTAAGACCTCCTATTTCCACCTCTGTTAACATTTCCCGACTCTGCTCCTTCCTCAGCTCATCTGCTGCTGAAACTCTCATCCATGCCTTTGTTACCTCTAGACTAGACTATTCCAATGCACTCCAGGCTGGCCTCCCACGTTCTATCCTCCATAAACTTGAGGTGATTCAAATTTCTAACTTACACTAAATTCTGTTCACCCATCAACCCTGTGCTCGCTGACCTACACTGGCTCCCGGTTAAGCAACACCTTGATTTTAAAATTCTCATTCTAGTTTTCAAATCCTTCCATGCATCGCCCCTCCCTTTCTCTGCAACCTTCTTTCAACAGACAAGTGTCCGTGCCATCAGGAACCAGGGATTTATGTGACTTGAATTCTTCTAATTTATTTTAGAACTAGTTCGTTTTCTAGTTTTTTTAAACAATTTCTCCAATAGTGCACCTACATTTTCACTTTCAAAACAAATGCACATATTTATTTAATATCTCTGTGTTATTCATAACTTAATCCTCCTTATTTATACTCCCTCCTTCATCCATGTGTGATCCTATGCTTATAAAATCACTTGCAATTTTCTTTTATATTATCTGCTTTTATCATAGCCTCCTTTAGCCATTCCACTCTCCCAGTTCACCTCCCCACAGGATTTTATTTTGTGTTATTCACCCTAATTTCACCATTCACATCCTTCTTATGTTTCAGTTTAGTTTTAGTCTATTTATCTATGGAAATCTATTCTTTAATGCAGCCCCTTTTTGCCTTATAAAAATACTTTTATTTTGTACTCTGTCAATCTCATATTTGAAGGTTCCCCACTCTTGATCCATTCACCTGTTTTCTAACTTTAATTTGGACCAGATCTCATCTTAATGAATTGAACATATGCTGATAATGATTAAAATTATAGTTCTAAGCTGAGCAGAAACTCATAAATCCAAATTGCTATAATTATAAATTCCTGTAAATGTGACCAGCACAATATACAGTGCTTGTTTTGGTATTACAACTCAGAACAATTTAAAAGGCCAACAAAAATTATGGAAAATGAAGGTGGTGAGTTTAATTATCATCTTTACCCATGCTAGTAATTATATAAAATACATTATTTAACCCTCTAATATATTTCTACCAAAAATAGTACTTCAAAAAATAAAGGAAATCTATGTAAATACCACTATTTAATTTTTGTAGCCATTCAACTTAGCACTAAAGTTGGCATCAGAAAAATAGTCCACAGCCAGGTTCACATGAATATGAAAAATATTGCATTTGGTGCTTACTGTAATGATGGAAAAGTTGTGTAAAACGCAGTCATATAAATGGCATCTGTTAACTTTCTTGATTTTCTCTTATATCATTTGTCCTGTAACATCTGGCATCTTGAGTCCTCAGGTACCATATATGGCATTTAGAATCTTGAATAATTTTGTCCCATAATCCACATACAGGAGGACCTTGTTTAATGAAATTATAAGTCCCAAGGATGCAATCTCTCTAATCTAGCGAATGCAGTACTTAGAAAGGAGACCATAGTGAAAGAGATATTTAAAAACTAGTAGAAAGCAAATCCTCAGGTAATACATTTAAAAGTCTTGGCCAGTCATCTTTGCCAGAGGGGCACAGCAAATTATCATTCGCGAAGACTTTCTTTGTCAGTTAATGTACCAGTGGAAAGCAATTAAAGCTACTGGTCCAGAAGATTTTTTTTTAATGACCCATATCATAACTTTGTACATCCTTCATGCTAAGCACAAGCAAGCACTAAACATCAAGTAAATTTATAGGAGGAATCTTTCAATCAACGTACAGTCAAATTCTATTATTACAAATTTATGTGAAGTGATAAATTGATACAACCTATATTTTTGATTATAGTAGAGGTTGTCCATTTCTTTCTTCTCCTTCTCTCTTCCCTACCTGAGCTTGTCAGGTAGAGCTCATTCTACGTACTGCACCTAACTTTACCTGAACTCTTCCTTATTTGTGAGTTCATCTCATTATAACACTCTGCACAATTTCGTGACATAAGAAAACTCCAAAACTGTACCATTTTTCCGAGTACAGTAATGGCAATTAGCTTCAAGACCTTCTAGTTGCAGTCCAAGAAAAGGAACATATCCCGTAAGTTGCTGCCAGTGCTTTCTCAGAACTCTTACCTGAGGCCCACCTTCTATAAGCCTTCCTGCATTTGGGCAGGGATACCCATGAAAATGAGGTAGAAGGTATGCTGCTGTCACTTAAGTCTCATTAACATTCAATTTACATGTTCCTGTTCCAAGCAAAACGTTACAAAGCACCACCAACACTCCCCCTGCCTCATGAAGTGTGTATGATACAGAAAAATTTGAAAATCACTGTAGTAGAGTTCCAGATGGGACCAGGATAAAGATTGTTAGTTTCAAAATTCTAGCAAAAATGTCTGCACAAATGAGTTTCACTGTTAGGTTTAATATAGGTAATGTCCTGTCAATAAATCAATTTATAATTTGAAGATAATGGGTACATGCCTAGTGTTTCCAATCAGCTTGACAATTTGTGTAACACCAGCATTATAGTTTTTATTGTAGATGGTGATCTTTTGTGCCTGATGTGCTGAGCAACGTAGAATGTCCTCTGATATTATCTGCTCTGCAACAATGAATAGCTATGAAATGCCTGGATTACCATATACAATCAATCCGCCCTACAAACTGGCACTGGTTCCTGAGCACCTTGCAGCAACTAGACAAAATAGCAATTAGAGAGGCCTGGTAGTACAAACAGGTGTTCACTTACAGGTGCTGTCATTAAAAGGGAATAGGAGAAAGATTCAAAGCTTAAATTTCCTCAAGAAAAATTGATTTTATATTTAGTACGCATTTAAAATTCATTTGATTGGCTCCAGATCACAGCCTCTCATCCCCATTCACTAATAATTCCATTACTGGGTATTAGTAGCCAGGTGCATTTGGAAGGCCTGATCACAAGACATAAAAATGTTGGAAGCTTCCAGTAGTATAATTTTCCTAGATCTGCCTGCCTGAACTAACAGGCCATCTATGTGAACAAACCATTTCTATAAACTGTAATGTAACCAGTTTAATTACCAGGGTCCTCTGTCACCCTTATTTCAGGAGACTGACAAGTATTTTTTTTCATCAATAAAATGGAAGAACTGTCTTCTTACTTTACCGAAGCTTTATGTGTCTCTTCCTACAGTAGACAACTCTAAAAACAGCTTTTTTTCAACAAAGTACTGCTGATGCTGGAATCCAATCCGCAGGTCAGGCAACAGCTATTCCAGTACATCTACAACACTGGCATCTACCCGACAATGTGGAAAACTGCCCAGGTATGCCCTATACACAAAAAACAGGGCAAATCCAACATGGCCAATTACCACCCCATCGGTGTACTCTCGATCATCAGCAAAGTGATGGAAGGTGTCGTCGACAGCACTATCAAATGGCACTTACTCAGAAATAACCTGCTCACGGACCTTCAGTTCGGGTTCCACCAGGGCCACTCAGCTCCTGACCTCATTACAGCCTTGGTCCAAACATGGACAAAAGAATTGAATTAAAGAGGTGAGGTGAGAATGACTACCTTTGAAAACAAGGCAGCATTTGACCGAGTATCATATTAAGGAGCTCTAGCAAAACTGGAGTCAATGGGAATTAGGGGGAAAATTCTCTATCGGTTGGAGTCATACCTAGCACAAAGGAAGATGGTTGTGGTTGTTGGAGATCAATCATCTCAGTCCAAGGACATCACTGCAGGAGTTCCTCAGGGTATTTTTTATTTAGAGATACAGCACTGAAACAGGCCCTTCGGCCCACTGAGTCTGTGCCGACCAACAACCACCCATCTATACTAACCCCACAGTAATCCCATATGCCCTACCACCTAACTACACTAGGGGCAATTTATAACAGCCAATTTACCTATCACCTGCTCCAGTTTCCTCCCACTGCCAAAGACTTGCAGGTGATAGGTAAATTGGCTGTTATAAAAAAAATAAATAATTGATGATGAGTATACGAGGATAATAGCCTGTCCACCATCTACAAGGCACAAGTCAGGAGTGTGATGGAATACTCTCCACTTGCCTGGATGGGTGCAGCTCCAACAACACTCAAGAAGCTTGACACCATCCAGGACAAAGCAGCCTGCTTGATTGGCACCCCATCTAAAAACATTCACTCCCTCCACCACCGACGCACAGTAGCAGCAGTGTGTACCATCTACAAGATGCACTGCAGCAATGCACCAAGGCTCCTTAGACAGCAACTTCCAAACCCGCAACCTCTGCCAACTAGAAGGACAAGAGCAGCAAATACATGGGAACAACACCATCTGTAAGTTCCCCTCCAAGTCACACACCATCCTGACTTGGAACTATATCACCGTTCCTTCACTGTCACTGGGTCAAAATCCTGGAACTCCCTTCCTAACAGCACTGTGGGTCTACCTACCCCAAATGGACTGCAGTGGTTCAAGAAGGCAGCTCACCACCACCTTCTCAAGGGCAATTAGGGATGGGCAATAAATGCTGGCCTGGCCAGTGATGCCCACATCCCATGAATGAATTAAAAAAAAAAGAAGAGATTAGTGAAAAGTGTGAAATTTGTAAAAAGTATCGGAGGACACCATCACATCCTACTGGCAGCCTTCTATTGGTACATAACTTTGACGAGGTAGTTGCCATGGATTTAAAGGTGTGGGACAAAGACAAGAATATTTTCATTCTACATTTTAAAGACCTAGCACCGAGATATAGTCTTTCTACAATAATAAATAGCAAGGACAAAAGGGTGATTATAGACAATATTATGGAGGAATGGATAGGAACTGGACGTGGGGCACCAGCTAAGTTTCTGACTGATAATGGAGGGGAATTTGCCAATGATGAGTTCAGAGACATGTGTGAAAACATGAACATTATGGTTATGAATACTGCAGCTGAAAGTCCTTTCAGCAATAGGCTCTGTAAAAGGAATCACACAGTGATTAATGAAATGCTGCACAAAATTTAGGCTGACCAGCCAAACTGCAAGTTGACAACTGCCCTGGCATGGGTGGTTCATGCGAAGCATTTGCTTCAGGTGGTTGGTGGATATAGTCCCTATCAATTGGTCTATGGGCAGAATCCTAAATTGCCTTCTGTACTGTGCGACAGACTTCCTGCTCCAGAAGGTACTATAATTAGTTCCATTTTTTCTGCACATTTGAATGCTTTACTTTCAGGGTGATGGGCTTTAATCAAGGCTGAGGTCTCTGAGAATAATCAGAGAGCTCTGAGGCATCGTAGAAGGCCATCTGAAGCGGAATTTAATTCAGGAGATTTGGTGTATTATAAAAGAGAAGGTCACAGGGAAGGGCCCTGGTAAGGTGATCGATCGTGATGGTAAGACAGTAGTTATCAAGCATGGAAATCAAACTGTTAAGGTTCACTCCTCGAGATTGATTGGGGTTTATTACAAAATTTCAGAATCTGAGCAATTGATAGAGGGAAACGATGCACCTTGTACCTCAAACACTCTTGAGTTTTGTGATGAAGATCCCAAGGAACAGAATGAGGTAGAATAAGGGTTGGATAGTAATGTGACGGATCATGACGCTCAAGAAAGAGCTATCGCCCCTAGTAGGTACTCAGGTGACATATTTTCCAGAGGGGTTTAATAGATGCAGCGATGCAACAATTGTGGGACGTGCAGGAAAATCTACAGGCAAGTTTAAATATTGGTTAAATGTTCAAGATGATGGCCAAGAAGCAAGGTCCATGGACTGGCAGAATGGGGTGAAAGAGTGGAGGGTAAGAAAGTACAGTGCAAGTTCTCATAGTGGGTCTAGAAGTGACTCTTTCATAAGGAAGTGATCACATGCTGGAGAAAGAGCCTCTGATAATGTGTGAGGGAGATCTTGTAGCAGGAGTCCTGAAAGACATCAAATTGCGAATAGAGGCCGTAGTTTGAGCAGATTCCACCATGAAACAAAGGCTAGAGAGTTGTCTAAGAATAGAACTAGAAGCAGAAGTCCTCATGACTGTGAACTTTTAGTAACCGCCAATAAACTTGAGAATAAACTAATAAGAGAAGCAAAAAATAAGTAATTAGAAAGTTGGGGAGAGTTTGGAGCTTATTCTAAGGTACCTGATAAGTGACAGCCAGCCTTGTCACATCGATGTATTTGTACTGAAAAAGTCTTCCCGATGGAACATATTAGGCTAAAGTGAGACTAGTTGTGCGGACTTTTGAAGAGTGACTGGGTGATACCAATGTGGACTCTCCTACAGCTGGAAAAGTAATCTTGAAAATATTTTTAGCTCTTATGGCCACATATTCATGGGAGTGTAGATCCATTGACATAAAAGCTGCATTTCTGCAGGGTGATACTTTTCAGAGCAAAGTGTAACTGAAACCACCTAAAGAGGCAGCAGATGCAGAAGGAAAACTATGGAAACTGATCAGATGTGTTTTTTGGCTTTAATGATGCTTTTAGGGTGCGATATCTCTCGGTGAGATCTGTTTTGTTAAAAATTGGTTGTGTTCAACTAAAAGCAGATCCTGCAATATTTTACTGGTATCATAAAGGGAAACTTTCAGGCATCTTCATGATGCATGTTGATGATTTCTTATGAGGTGGTACTGCAGATTTTGAGAAATATGTTATTAATAAGATTAGGGCAGAATTTAAGATTGGGAGTCAGCCTGTGGGGACTTAAATATCTTGGTTTAGATATTAGGGAGACTAAGTCTGGAATAAGTTTGAATCAACAATCCTATTTAGAGTGTTATTCCCATCCCAGTTAATCGTGTTAGGTCATCACAGAAAGATGCTGATCTATCTAAAGCAGAGACTGAGCAATAGCGCAGCTTAATCAGTCAATTAAACTGGTAGTGCTCTCAGACTAGGTCTGATGTTAGTTTTGATGTGCTGGAGTTAAGCACGATGATGAAACATCCGAAAGTTGAGAATGTTTTAACGGAAAATAAAACATTAAAAAAACTAAATGTGGAGAAATGTGCACTGAAGTTCCCATCCTTAGGTGACTCAAAGAACATGAAGCTAATATTTTTAGTGACGTTTCACATGCTAATCTTGCTGATGGGTATTCAAGTGCAGCTGGTTTCATAATATTTCTGATGCGTGAAAATAGGAAATATTGTCCTTTGCAATAATGCAATCAGGCAGAGCCAACATGGTTTTGTAAAAGGGAAATTGTGTTTGACTAATTTATTAGAGTTCTTTGAGGAAGTAACAAGCAAAGTGGATAAAGGGGAACATGTAGATGCGGTGTACTTGGATTTCGAAAAGGTATTTGTTATGACCAGGTGAGAAAGAGGTCTAGGGTTCCCTTTCAGCCTTCATCTGGTCTTACTGTAACAGGGTTTAATTTTAAACACACTATGTTTTTAGCTCCCCCTTGGTGAATCCTTGTTCATCGCTTTCCAATTATAAGGCAAAGAAACCAGCACAAACAGGCTTTCTCAGGTTTAAAGAAGAAAAGTTGAGTTTTTTTTAAACTTACACTCTAATTCGGTTGATGCCTACGGATATATGATGCGCCCACGCTAGCATGCATACGTGATACACACATGCAAATAGAGACAGAAAAGAGCAAAAGAAAAATAAATTGGAAAGGTTTGAGGCAATATCTGAAGAGTTGTTGTTACGGTTCTTTGAGCTCACTGTAGAGTCCTTGATTGTAGGTAGATCTTGCTTTTTGTTGGGGCCCAGTATTCTTCTTAAACCTTGTTCACTGTTGCAGACTTTTCTCTCTTGGGGTTCATGTGTCTTCAGTCGGTTTTTGGAATTACGTGAGAAAAAGATGGGAGCAGACAGGAGAGGCTGCGGTCAGCCAGCCAGGAGAAGTCTTTTCAATCCAGGAGCAAACAGCTTTCTGCCCAAACTCTCAGTTCAAACTCTGTACAATTCAGAAAAAAACCCAGACTGCCAAGCAGGTTATTCATGAGACTAACTGGTTTGAACAGATCTGTCTGTGGATGGTATTGGAGCAGGGGATAGCTCCTTTGTTCTAACATTGTCTGTTATTATGCAAAAATGTCTTTCCAGCTAGGGGCCTGGCAACCCCTTGTCACAGGCCTCTCTTCTTCCCAGCAACAATTTGAAATTTAATGTCCATGTGGCAAAATCAATATGTCTCATTCTTGGCAGGTGGGGGTCTACATGACACATTCAATAAGGTGCCACATCAAAGGTTACTACACAAAATAAGAGCTCATGATATAGGGGGTAACATATTAGCATGGATAGAGGATTAGTTAGCTAACAGGAAGCAGAGAGTTTTCAGGTTGGCAAACTGTAACTAGTGGAGTACCACAAGGATCAGTGCAGGGGCCTCAACTATTTACAATTTATATCAATGACTCGGATGAAAGAACCGAATGTATGGTAGCTAAATTTGCTGATGACACAAAGATAGGTAGGAAAGTTAGCTGTTAAGAGGATATAAAGAGTCTACAAAGGGATTTAGTTAGGTTAAGTGAGTGGGCAAATATGTGCCAGATTGATTATAATGTGGGAAAGTGTGAACATGTCCACTTCGGCAAGAAGAATAGAAAAACAGTATATTATTTGAATGGAGAGAGACTGCAGAACTCTACAGTACAGAGGGATTTGGGTGTCCTCGTACACGAATCACAAAAAGTTAGCATGCAGGTACAGCAAGTGATTAGGAAGGGAAATGGAATTTTGACATTTATTGCAAGGTGAATTGAATATGAAAGTAGGTAAGTATTGCTACAGCTGTACAGGGCCTTAGTTAGACTGCATCTGGAGTACTATGAACAGTTTTGATCTCCTTACTTAAGAAAGGATATAATTGCATGAGAAGCAGTTCAGAGAATGTTCACTCAACTGATTCCTGGGATGAAGGGGTTATCTTATGCGGAAAGGTTGAGCAGGTTGGGTCTATAGCCATTGGAGTTTAGAATACTGGGAGGTGATCTGAATGAAACATAAAAGATCTTGTATGTTTCTATGCACCCTGAGGGGACTTGACAGGGTGGATGCTGAAAGGATGTTTCCTCTTGTGGGAGACTCTAGAACTAGGGGACGCAGTTTAAAAATTAGGGGTCTCCCATTTAAGACTGAGATGAGGAGAAATTTTTTTCTCTCAGAGGATCGTTAGTCTGGAATTCTCTTCTCCAGAGAGCAGTGGAGGCTGGGTCATTAGACATATTCAAAGATTGAGTTAGATAGATTTTTGATTGACAAGGGAGTCAAGGGTTATGGGGAGCAGACAGAAAAGTTGAGTTGAGGGCACAGTCAGATCAGCCATGATTTTATTGAATGGTGGAGCAGGCTCGAAGGGCCGAATGGCCCATTCCTGCTCCTAATTCTTGTCCTCTGTGTGACAAAGCTACCTATGCATACATGTATTTTCTATCCAGATAATGATTGAATTGAATGCTTTTATATATGAACATATGAACTAGGAGGAGTAGGCCACTTGGCCCCTTGAGCATGCTCTGCTGTTCATTAATATCATGGCTGACCTGATTGTAACCTTAACTCCACATTCCGCCTGCCCCCAATAACCTTTCACTGCTTGCTTATCAAGAATCTATCTACCTCTGCCTTAAAAATAATTAAAGACTCTGCTTCCACTGCCTTTTGAGGAAGAGAGTTATGAAGACTCACGACCCTCTAAGAGAAAAAAATTTCTCCTCATCTCTGTCTTAAATGGGCAACCCCTTATTTTTAAATAGTGACCCCTAGTTATAGATTCCCCCACAAGGGGAACCATCCTTTCCACATCCACCCTGTCAAGACCCCTCAGGATCTTATATGTTTCAATCAAGTCGCCTCTTACTCTTCTAAATTCCAGCGGATACAAACCTAGCCTGTCCAACCTTTCCTCACAAGACAACTCACTGCCTGAAAGGGTAGTTAAGGCAGAAACCCTCGACTTATTCAAAAGGAATCTGGATATGCACCTCAAGTGCCATAATCTGCAGGGTTTACGGACCAAATGCTGAAATGTGGGATAAGAATGGGTGGATCGTTTTTCAGCCAGCATGGACACGATGGGCCAAGTGGCCTCTTTCTGCGCCTTAAACTTTCTAGGATTCTATGATTTTTCTATGACTTTACAACCCGCCCATTCCAGGTATTAGTCTAGTAAACCATCTCTGAACTGCTTCCAACGCATTTAAATCTTTCCTTAAATAAGGAGACCAATACTGTACACAGTGCTCCAAATGTGGTCTCACCAATGCCCTGTTAACTGAAGCATAACCTCCCTACTTTTGTATTCAATTCCCCCCACAATAAATGATAACATTCTATTAGCTTTCCTAATTACTTGCTAAACCTGCAAACTAACCTTTTGTGATTCATGCACTAGGACAGCCTGATGCATCCCCGAGCTCTGCAATCTCTCACCATTTAGATAATATGCTTCTTTTTTATTCTTCTTGCCAAAATGGACAATTTCACATTTTCCCACATTATACGCAATTTTCCAGATCTTTGCCCACTCACTTAACCTATCTATATCCCTTTGTAGCCTCCTTATGTCCTCTTCACAACTTTCCTACCTATCTTTGTGTCATCATCAAATTTAGTAACCATGCCTTCGGTCCCGTCATCCAAGTCATTTCTATAAATTGTAAAAGGTTGAGGCCTCAGCACTGATACTTGTGACACACCACTCATTACATCTTGCCAACCAGAAAATGACCCATTCATGCCGACTCTCTGTTTCCTTTTAGCTAGCCAATCTTCTATCCAGCAAATATTTTACTCCCTATACCATGAGCTTTTATTTTCTGCAATAACCTTTGATGTGGCACCTTATCAAATGACTTCTGGAAATCTAAGTACAATACATCCACCAGTTCCCCGTTACCCACTGCACATGTTACTTCAAAGAACACCAATAAATTGGTTAAACATGATTTCCCTTTGACAAAACCATACTGACTCTGCCTGATTACCTTGAATTTTTCTAAGTGCCCTGCTATAACATCTTTAATAATAGTTTCTAACATTTTCCCTAAGACAGATGTTAGGCTAACTGGCCTCTAGTTTCCTGCTTTCTGTCTCCCTCCCTTTTTGAATAAAGGAGTTACATTGGCTATTTTCCAATCTAATGGAACCTTCCCAGAATCTAGTTTTGGAAAATTAAAACCAACTATATCACTCGCCACTTCTTTTAGGACCCTAGGATGAAGTCCATCAGGGCCCGGGGACTTGTCAACCCGCAGTTCCAACAATTTGCTCAGTACCACTTTCCTGGTGATTGTAATTTTCTTGAGTTCCTCCCTCCCTTCCATTTCCTGATTTACAGCTATTTCTGAGATGTTACTTGTATGATGAAGACCGATGCAAAATACCTGTTCAATTCATCTGCCATCTCCTTATATTCCCTTATTAATTCCCAAGACTCACTTTCTACAGAACCAATGCTCACTTTGCTAACTCTTTTCTTTTTAAAATATCTATAAAAACTCTTACTATCTGTTTTTATATTTCTCACTATTTTATTTAATGTCTCAATTTCTAAGCAAAAAGCAGGTCCTAAACAATCTAAATTCGAAGATTGCAAGAATTTCTTAACTTGTCTTGACTTCACTGCACCTATGTAATATACAATTTTCTCCTTGAAGACAGGATGTGCTCATTATAAAACTATTCACCAGGGAGTATCAAACTCATCATCACTTTCTTTCATAGGTCTTATTTTTAGGAGCCATGATTCATTCTGTAAACATGCACAGGGTGAGTTTTTCAACATTCTTACTAAGCAACAGGAGTTTAAGTTTATGAAAAGAATTGCAGTTTTGAAGCAGCATGCAAAGATTAATTTTTAAGTCCTGTGGAAAATCAATGATATGGTATGTACACCTATAGGAATCAATTGTACCTTTCTCAAAATTAACTGTTATTAAAGATGTCTGTAATAATATATTTTGCACTTAACCAAAAATAATGTTTTCAATTATTGTGAAAAATGCATTCATTTTACACTGCAATATATTAAGTGTTCTTTTTGCATTCCAGTGCTTACAAATTATGGTTCACTAATTCTGATTTGCAGCAAAATCTTTCCAACTCATTCAGATTAGGATTGGCACAAAATGTTCATGTAATTTCTTTCCAAGAACAGCCATGTCATGCTAGTTCTGATGCCAGAAAGTTCTTCATTTATTTTTAGAGCCAGTTGGGATGTTGTCCGCAAAGAGCTATACACCCATATTAATGTGAAATGCTATCACTTCCTGTATTCTGTTAAAAATGTTTCTGTTTTCTGTAGTGTTAACAATTTCAGTTATATTTTTCAAACTATCTGGAAACCTGAACAAAGGAAATTAGTCAATAATGACAAAACCTTCCTGCAGTTTTCCACTCATTGATATTTGGATACACGCTTACATTATGTCTATCGTGGTCCAAATCTAGGTGACACCAAGGGGGAATTTTAACTTCCTTAACGTGCCAGAAGCAGGTGCGAGGGAGCTGGTAGAGCATAGGAAACCTTGAAGTCGGGATTCTTCAGCATGCCACGGAACTTTAACTCCACAGCATGCATGTGATATCATCAACAGGTTCCCCACCTGGAGTGGGCTTGGCTTCAAGTTGGACATGGAGGCCTGAGGGGCTATGGGGGGGGGAGGTTGGAATCCTGGAGGGGAGATCAGAAGCCTGGCGGGGGTGAGATTGAAGGCCTGCAGGGGGAAATCAGTGGCCTCTGGAAGGGATTGGAGGCTTTGGGGATGGATTGGAAGGGTCAGGTGGTGGATGTGTGTCTGATTGCGATGGGGGTAGACACACTGGAACAACGGGAAAGCGAAATAGCGCTTACCTCTTGCTACACCAGTCCCTCGCCTCAGTTTAGCTGATGGGTTTCCCATCCTGAAAAGCCAGCCGGCCAAGGTTAAATTTCAAATAATGAATAAAAATGAGGCACACAGCCTCATCACAGTATTGCCATCCTGCCACCTGGGAGTAGGTTGGTTGCCTGCACACAGCCCACCCCATCCCGTTCTACCTTCATTTAAACCAGAAATGGACAGGTTGGAGGTGTGTTGAGGTCAGGATTCAGACTTTCAACACTTTAAACCCCACCCCCAACCCAACCCAAACATGTCCATATTTTGGGGTTAACACCCCCCGCCGCAGATGGAAAATTTCAAGAGATCAAAGGCTGAATTATTTTACAAGATTGATAATTAAATCATTATTGGTTTTGCGCACTGTGGGCTGTAAAGGCAGGAGGAATCCCACCTCAGCCAACTGGAGCAAGAATCACAGAATCACAGAATAATACAATGCAGAAGAGGCCCTTCGGCCCATCGAGTCTGCACCGATGCATTAAAACACCTGACCAGTCTACCTAATCCCATTTGCCAGCACTTGGCCCATAGCCTTGAATGTTATGACGTGCCAAGTGCTCATCCAGGTACTTTTAAAAGGATGTGAGGCAACCTGCCTCTACCACCCTCCCAGGCAGGGCATTCCAGACCATCACCATCCTCAGGGTAAAAAAGTTCTTCCTCAAGTCCCCCTTAAACCTCCCGCCCCTCACCTTAAATTTGTGACCCCTCGTAACTGAAACTTCAACTAAGGGGAACAGCTGCTCCCTATCCACGCCCTTCATAATCTTGTACACCTCGATCAGGTCACCCCTCAGTCTTCTCTGCTGCAGTGAAAACAACCCAAGCCTATCCAACCTCTCTTCATAGCTTAAATGTTCCATCCCAGGCAACATCCTGGTGAATCGCCTCTGCACCCCCTCCAATGCAATCACATCCTTCCTATAATGTGGCGACCAGAATTGCACATAGTACTCCAGCTGTGGCCTTACCAAAGTTCTGTACAACTCCAACATGACCTCCCTGCTTTTGTAATCTATGCCTCGATTGATAAATGCAAGTGTCCCATATGCCTTTTTCACCACCCTATTAACCTGCCCTTCTGCCTTCAGAGATCTATGGACAAACATGCCAAGGTCCCTTTGTTCCTCGGAACTTCCCAGTGTCAGGCCATTCATTGAATACTTCCGTGTCACATTACTCCTTCCAAAGTGTATCACCTCACACTTTTCAGCGTTAAATTCCATCTGCCACTTTTCTGGCAATTTGACCATCCCGTCTATATATTCCTGTAATCTAAGACACTCCACTTCACTGTTAACCACTCGGCCAATCTTTGTGTCAACCGCGAACCTACTGATCCTACTCCCCACATAGTCATCTATGTCGTTTATATAAATGACAAACAATAGGGAACCCAGCACAGATCCCTGTGGTACGCCACTGGACACTGGCTTCCAGTCACTAAAACAGCTGTCTGTCATCACTCTGTCTCCGACAGCTAAGCCAATTTTGAATCCACCTTATCAAGTTACCTTGTATCCCATGTGTATTTGCTTTCTTGATAAGTCTCCCATGTGGGAACTTGTCAAAGGCTTTGCTGAAATCCATGTAAACTACATCAACGGCACTACCCTCATCTGCACACCTGGTCACATGCTCAAAATATTCAATCAAACTTTTAGGCATGACCTCCCTCTGACAAAGCCATGCTAACTATTCCTAATCAAATTTTGCCTCTCCAAGTGGAGATAGATTCGCTCCTTCAGAATTTTCTCCAATAGTTTCCCTACCACTGACGTGAGACTCACTGGTCTGTAGTTCCCTGGCTTATCTCTGCAACTTTGCTTAAATAGTGGGACCACATTAGCTGTTCTCCAGTCCTCTGGCACCTCCACCGTGGCCAGAGAGGAATTAAAAATTAGGGTCAGAGCCCCTGTAATCTCCACCCTCCCCTCCCACAGCATCCTGGGACACAAATCGTCTGGACCTGGAGATTTGTCCACTTTTAAGCCTTCCAAAACCTCCAATACCTTGTCACTCCCTATGACAATTTGCTCAAGAACCTCACAGTCTCTCTCTCTAAGTTCCATATCTACATCCTCATTCTCCTGGGTGAAGACAGATGTGAAGTATTCATTCAACACCCTACCGATGTCTTCTGGCTCCACCCACAAATTTCCTCCTTAGTCCCTAATGGGTCCTACTCTTTCCCTGGTTATCCTCTTCCCATTGATATACTTATAGAATATCTTGGGATTTTCCATACTTTTACCAGCCAGAGCTTTCTCATATCCCCTCTTTGCTCTCCTAATTGCTTTCTTAAGCTCCATCCTACACTTTCTTTATTCCACTAATGCTTCCATTGATTTGCTCTCCTTGTATTTTCTAAAAGCCTCTCTTTTCCTTCTCATCATACCCTGAATGTTTCTGGTCATCCATGGTTCTCCGGGCTTGTTGCTCCTACCTATTACCCTAGAGGGAACATGTTGGGCCTGGACCCTCCCCATTTCCTTTTTGAATGCCCCCCACTGCTCTTCTGTAGATTTCCCGACAAGTAACTCGTTCCAGTCTACCTTGGCCAGATCCTGCCTTATTTTACTAAAATTCGCTCTCCCCCAATCCAAAACCTTTTTTTGCAACTTGTCTATTTCTTTCTCCATAACAAGCTTAAATTGTACCATGTTATGGTCGCTATCATCAAAATGCTCCCCCACTAACACACCAACCACCTGTCCGGCTTCATTCCCCAGAATTAGGTCCAGCACTGCACCCTCCCTTGTTGGATCCTCTACATATTGACCTAAAACGTTCTCCTGTATACATTTTAAGAACTCCACTCCATCTAAGCCCTTAACACAATGACTATCTCAATTAATGTTGGGAAAGTTGAAATCACCTAATATAATTACCCTATTATTTTTACACACCTCTGCAAATTGCGTGCATATTTGCTCCTCAATTTCCTGCTGACTATCTGGGGGTCTATAATAAACACCTAGCAATGTGGCTGTCCCTTTTTTATTCCTAAACTCTAAAGCTTCATTTGATGCCCCCTCCAAGATTACCCCCTCCTCTGTCTCGCCTGAAGATTCTATATCCCGGGATATTGAGCTGCCAATCCTGTCCCTCCCTCAACCATGTCTCCGTGATGGCTACTATAACACAATTCCACGTGTCAAATCCATGGCCAAAATATCTTTACACTGCCACCCCATCATTCAGTGCACTCCTGCTGCATCTCTGTCAGAATTATGATGACACAGGCCAGAAAATAGGCCAGGTCCCAGATTAAGTCTAGAAGTGAGTATCATGGAGTCCAGCTTGATGGAGTACTGTTTCGACAGAGTGCTTAACTCGGGGAATTTGGTGAGTGAGGGAATTCGGTGTCGTGAAGGAAGAGGTGCTATTCTGGTCTTTTGCAAAACAAGGAGCAGTCCAAATGAGGGAGGGGGAGACAGCCAGACCTGAGAGCTAAAGTCTAGTGGCATTAATTGGGTGAGCAGGGAGACATTTATCTATATTACGGAGACAGTCACTGGCAGCAGTGGCAGCGGCGGAACTGGTGGAGACTAAGGCAGGAGGGGTGAGGTCCTGCAGGCAGAGTTTAGGGATCTAGGAGAGGGACTGAAAAGCAGGACCTCAAAGGTAATAATCTATGAATTACTTCTGGTACCACTTGCTAGTGAGTGCAGAAACAGGAAGATAGTAGTGATGAATACATGGCTGGAGAGATGGTGCAGGAGGGATGGCTTTAGATTCCTGAGGCATTGGGAACACTTCTGCGGGAAGGAGGACCTGCACAAGTCAGACGGGTTGCACCTCAACAGGACTGGGACCAATATCTTCACAGGGAGTTCTGCTAGGTCTGTTGGGGAGGGTTTAAACTAGCTTGGCAGGGGGATGGGAACCTGAGAGTAGATTCAGAAGGGAGAGAAGAAAAGTTGGAAATGGAAGGCAGAAAATTAGTAAGCGCGTTTGGAAGGCAGAGGAAACAGGCTACAAAATAGACAAGAGAGTTTGTCAGTGCTAAATAGTATATACTTCAATGCAAGAAGTCGAGGGAATAAGGCAGATGAGCTGAGAGCACAGATCACCACATGGGTGTATGATATTATAGCTATTATTGAGATATGGCTGAAATAAGGGCAGGAATGGCAGCTAAACATTCCAGGTTACAGGGTTTTCAGACAAGGTGGAGAGAGGGATAAAAAAGGAGGGGGGGGGGGCAATTTTGATTAAAGAAACAATTATAGCTGTGAGGCAAGTTATATGATAGAAGGATCATCAAATGAGGCCATACAGGTTGAACTGAAGAATGAAAAAGGGGCAATCACACTACTGGGAGTGTACTAAAGACCCCCAAACAATCAGAGGGAGATAAAAGAGCAAATATGTAGGCAAATCTCTGAGAAGTGCAAAAACAATAGGGCAGTAATAGTGGGGGATTTCAACAATGCTGATATTAAGTGGGATAGAATTAGTGTGAAAGACACAGAGGGAGCAGAATTCTTAAAATGCATTCAGGAGACCTTTTTTAGCCAGTACGTAGCAAACCCAATAAGAGAGGGGACAGTTCTGGACTTAGTTTTAGGGAATGAAGCTGGGCAGGTGGAAGAGATGTCATTTGGGTAGCACTTCGGTGGAAGTGATCGTAATTCAGTTAAATTTAGGGTAGTTATGGAAAAGGACAAAAACTGACCAGGAATAAAAGTTCACAATTGGAGAAAAGCTAATTTTACTAAGCTGAGATGTGATTTAGCTAAAGTAGACTGGAAACAGCTACTTGAATGTAAATCAGTGCCAGATCAGTGGGAGGCATTCAAGGAAAAGATAGTGAGCGTTCAAAGAAAATATGTTCCCTTAAAGAAAAAGGGTGGGACTAACAAATCCAGAGCCCCTGGATGTCAAGGGGCTTAAAAGAGAGGACAACAAAAAAAAGGGAAGCTTATGATAGATACTGGGGGTCAGTACTGCAGAAAACCGAGAGGAATATAAAGAATGGGATGAAATCAAAAGGAAATTTGGAAAGCAAAGAGGGGTCATGAAAAAATATTGGCAAGTAAAATTAAGGAAATCACAAAGATTTTTTTTATAAATACATAAAGAGCAAAAGGATAACTAAAGAAAGAATAGGGCCTATTAGGGACCATAAGTGTAACCTATGTGTGGAGGTGCAGAATGTTGGTATGGTTCTTAATGAATACTTTGCATCTGTTTTCATCAAAAGAGAGGAACGATACAAACATTGCAATCAGGGAGGAGGAATGTGAAATAGTAAATGAAATTAACATAGCGAGAGAGGAAGTATTAAGGGTGTTTGCATCTTAGAAAGTGGATAAATCCCAGGCCTAGACGAAATGTATCCTAGACTGTTAAGGAAAGCAAGAGGAGGCTCTGACCATCATTTTCCAATCCTCTCTGGCTATCGGTGTGGTGCCAGAGGACTGGAAGACAGCTCGATGGCCTACTCCTGCTCCTATGTTCCTAATGTTGTACCATTTTTTTAAAAGTTAGAAAGGTAGACCAAGTAATTACAGGCCAGTCACTCTAACCTCAGTGTTGGGAAATTATTAGAAAAAATTCTGAGGGACAAGATAAATCTTCATTTAGAAAATTGCATATTAATCACAGTCACAGAATTGTTACAGGACAGAAGGAGGCCATTTGGCTCATTATGTCTGTGCTGATCTCTGAAGGAGCAATTAACCTAGTGCCACTCCCCTGCCGTCTCCCCATAGCCCCACACATTCTTCCTTTTCAAATAACAATCCATTTCCCTCTTGAATGCCTTGATTGAACCAGTCTCCACCACAGTCTCAGGCAGTTGTCATGCCCAGTAAAGTCATATCATATTCCTACTTTTAAGATATGAACTTTATTCAAGGCAGCCTCTTTGAACTTGACTTTAACTTTTAAAAAATGGTGGACAATGCTGCAAAAGATGGCCGTCAAATGTTAGATGACCTGTGCACTTGAACACTGTCTCACTGTCTGTTAAGGACAAAAAGATACATTCCAGGCTAAGAGGTATCAATTACACCCATCCTGAAACCATTAAGAGCCATCCCTGAATTGAATAGGTTCTTCTGAAACAAAGAAAGTGTGAAGTAGCCACATCATAACAGGATTATACTGCGGGCGGAAAGATTTGCGGCCCGCACGCACAGGGCTCACTTTGCGGAGCTGCTGCAATTCCAAATGTGGCGGCTCATTAACGTGTCCAGGTCGGCCGCCCCCCGATGCCGTGCAGGGGGTGGGCAAGCCGTCCCAGCAACAGCGTCCGGCGCCAATGCAAAGGCGCGGCACCATATTTAAAGGGCTTACAGCCCTCAATGGGCATTTAAATTTTAAAGGTACAGTGACTTTTAAGTTTTTAAAAATGAATAAAATAAGCTTTCCATGACCACTCCCAAAACTCCCCCCCACCCCGCCCACAATGGCATTACACATCATTGCTGCGTTTTCCCCGCCGGAATACTTACTGTGAAAAATTGACCTTCCCCCTGCAACCCGCCCCCGCAAAGTTCAGAACCTTTGTCCATTACCCCTTCCCATCACCCCATGCACCGACCAATCTGAAGCATTTTAACCCCACTCCTCCCCTCCCACACAGAGAAAATCACCTGCTCCCCCCTCCCCACAGGTGTCACGCCTCATTCCCCCAAACGAGGATTTGAAGGTGCGGCATTGCGGAATGAAGATCGGTGCAGCGAATCAGGAGGCAATGGGACCTTCATTAATTCAGGTAGGTAAATTAATTTAAATATGGAAATCGCGGTCCCGTTGGTGAGTGGCGTGGCCGCCACCACAAGGCCTCGCCGCCGCTGCTGAGATCAGTGTGGGGCCTGTCGCCGGTGGGGTCATCTTTATTCTCCCCTTCGATCACCGTTCGCGGACTTGGAGAGCCTTTAAAATCCAGTCCCATGTGTCAGATACCAGAGATGTTAATGGTGAATTTTGTCCTTTAAAGGTAATCCTCTGGAGAGAGAGAGAGATCACAAGAACATCACAGAAAATCAGTCCAGTTAGTCGCTGTGGAAAGATGTCCAGCCAGTTAAGGAGGAAGCCTTGTTGCTAATTCTACACTTCAACTTGCTGCAGCAGAGAACAGAAAGTGACCACCACCTCCAGTCTGAAATTTCAAACACCAGAAATCTACAACACCTCAACAAGTCAAGACTAGAAACATAGAAACATAAATAAATAGGAGCTGGAGTAGGCCATTCGACCCTTCAAGCCTGCTCCAACATTCAATACGATCATGGCTGATCACCCAAACTCAGTAACCTGTTCCCACTTTCTCCCCGTATCCCTTGATCCCATTAGCCCTAAGAACTATATCTAACTCTTTCTTGAATATATTTAATGATTTGACCTCAACTGCTTTCCATGGTAGAGAATTCCACAGGTTCACCACTCTCTTGGTGAAAATAATCTCTCCTCAGCTCAGTCCTAAATGGCTTACCCCAGATCCTTAGACTGTGACCCCTGGTCCTGGACTCCCCTACTATCGGGAAACATCCTTCCTGCATCTAGTCTGTCCAGTCCTGTTAGAATTTTATAGGTTTCTATGAGATCCCCCTTCACTCTTCTGAACTCCAGCAAAATATAATCCTAACCAACTCAATCTCTCTTCATACATCAGTCCTGCCATCCCAGAAATCAGTCTGGTGAACCTTCGCTGCATTCCCTCCATAGCAAGAATATCCTTCCTCAGATAAGGAGACCAAAACTGCACACAATATTGCAGATATGGTCTCACCAAGGCCTGTATAATTGCAGCATGACATCCTTGCTCCTGTACTCGAATCCTTTCGCTATGAAGACCAACATACCATTTGCCTTCTTAACTGCCTGCTGCACCTGCATGCTTACTTTCAGCGACTGGTGCACAAGGACACCCAGGTCTCGCTGCACCTCCCCCTTTCCCAATCTATTGCCTTTCAGATAATAATCTGCCTTTCTGTTTTTACCATCAAAGTGGATAACCTCACATTTATCCACATCTGCCAAGTATTTGCCCATTCACTCAACCTGTCCAAATCACACTGGAGCTTCTCTGCATCCTCCTCACGGCTCACACTCCCACCCAGCTTTGTGTCGTCTGCAAACTTGGATATATTACATTTAATTCCCTCATCTATTTCATTAATATATATTGTGAATAGCTGGGGTCCTAGCACTGACCCCTGCAGTACCCCACTAGTCACTGCCTGCCACTCGGAAAAAGACCCATTTATTCCTACTCTTTGTTCCCTGTCTGCCAACCAGTTCTCTATCCATGTCAGTACCTTACCCCCAATCCCATATGCTTTACTTTTGCACGCTAATCTCTTATGTGGGACTTTATCGAAAGCCTTCTGAAAGTCCAAATACACCACATCCACTGGTTCTCCCTTATCTATTCTACTAGTTACATCCTCAAAAAAATTCCTGTAGATTTGTCAAGCATGATTTCCCTTTCGTAAATCTATGTTGACTTTGTCCGATCCTGTCATTGTCTTCCAAGTGTTCTGCTATTACATCCTTTATAATGGACTCTAGCATTTTCCCCACTACTGATTTCAGGCTATCAGGTCTATAATTCCCTGTTTTTTCCCTACCTCCTTTTTTAAATAGTGGGGTTACATTAGCTACCCTGCAATCCATTGGAACTGTTCCAGAGACTATAGAATTTTGAAAAATGACCAGCAATGCATCTACTATTTCTAGGGCCACTTCCTTAAGTACTCTGGATTGTAGATTAACAGGCCCTGGGGATTTATCGGCCTTCAATCCCATCAATTTCCCTAACACCATTTCCCTACTAATACAAACAACCAAGGCCTGCATCTTTAAAAGAGCATGTTCTACTTAGAAGATTCAACAGATTTCCTGTAAACCATGAACACCTACCACACCTTGCACCCTTTACCATCTATCTATCTCTCTTGAGAGTGCATGTGAGAATGAATGAATGCGTGAGTAGTGTTGTGAACATTTCAGGGAATGAATAGTGTTCAATAAATAGTTAATCTTCCATTTTAAACCTACAAGAAAACCTGTATCTGTCTGTTTATTTGCCAAGTAAAACACTCAAGGCACTAACTCATCATTTTAAACAAAAAACAATTGCAGTCAGTTGGGAGGCGAATAGTGGGAACCACCCACACCCCTTTCCACCTATCCGTAACATAGTGCATTCCAGATCCTAACCACTCGCTGCGTGAAAAAGTTTTTCCTCATGTTACCATTGATTCTTTTGTCAATTGCCTTAAATCTGTACCCTCTTTTTCTCAATCCTTCTACTAATAGGAACAGTTTTTCCCTATTAATTCTGTCCAGACCCCTCATGATTTTGAATACCTCTATAAAATCTCCTCTCAACCTTCTCTTCTCCAATCTATCTACAGAACTGAAGTTCATCATCCCTGAACCATTCTCGTGAATCTTTTCTGCATTCTCTCTGTAGCCTTCACATCTTTCCTAAAATGTGGTGCTCAGAACTGGATGCAATGAGGCTGAACCAGTTTATACTATAAATGTTCTATACAAGTTTAACATAGCATCCTTGCCCTTATTAATAAAGCCTCGGATGCTGTCTGCTTTATTAACCAGTCTCTCAACCTGCATTGCATAATCAATGATTTATGCACAGATACACCCAGGTCCCTCTGCTCCTGCAAACCCTTTAGAATTGCCCCCTTTATTTTATATTGTCTCTCTGCGTTTTCTGCATGTTAAGTTTGAAAGTGACACATTCCAATCACAAACAAGAATCTTAAACCTAAACAAAGTGCGGTGGCCAGCACTCCTGGGCCTTCAGATCCCTGTCCGGGGAAACGCGCACCACACTGGCAGGGAGGGAGAGGAGATAAGTTTGTCAGTGCGATGGGGTGCGGGGGGGGGCGCGGATGTGGTCAAAAAGACATAATGGGTGTAGGCGATGGTGAGAAGGGTCGAACCTTAAACTTTGTGCAGTCTGGGGTGAAGGCCAGATGTAAAAGATAAGTGTTTTGGGTGGGAATGGGCAAATAGTTATTGTAATTGTTATTGGGAGGGTGGGAAAGGGGTGTTAGAACTTTATTTATTTAATTTTGGGAGGTAGGAATTTAAAATTTTAATTTGTGCGGCAGTGCTGGCTGCCCTTTGTAAATGGCACCAGCACCTGTGCACAGGCAGCTGATGCCGTTGCCGGGGATGGACAGCCCGTCCTGTCCACGAGATTGGGGGGAGGGGGGTGTGCGGGCTGCCCTGGCTATTTAAATGAGCCGCCACGCTTGAGATTGAGGTGGTTCTTTGGCATGCAGCCCACACAGGCAGGCTGCCATTTTTTGAGATCGCTGCCAAGATTGGTGGTGGGCTCTTAAAATCCAGCCCACTATCTTTCACTCACTATCACTCACTCTTTTTAGCCTCTAGGTCACTGTCTATTTCTGGTATGGAAGTTGTGTCTTCTACAGTGAAGACAGACACAAAATATTTGTTCAATGCCTCTGCCATTTCCTCAGTCCCCATGATAATTTCTCCCGTCTCTACTTCTAAGGGACTAATGTTTACTTTAGTTAGTCTCTTCCTTTTTATATACCTATAAAATCTCTTACAGTATGTTTTCATATTACTGGCTAATTTACTCTCATTCTATTTTTTCCTGTTTTCTCAACTTTTTGGTGGCTCTTTAATCTAATACTATCCTTAACTTCCTGATGGGTCTTTCTTGCTGAGTTTTTGTTTTTCAATGGAATGTATTTTTGTTGAACATTTTGAATTGTTTCTTTAAAGGTTTCCCACTGTTCATTTACTGCCATATCTTTTTGTCTGTTTACTTAATTTACCTTAGCAGATACAGCAAGCAATTCGGAAGGCAAATTTGCCGTTATTTCAAGGGGATTAGAGTACAGGAATACAGAAGTTTTGCGACAATTGTACAGAGTTTTGTGAGACTACATCTGGAGTACTGTGTGCAATTTTGGTCTCCACATTTAAGAAAGGATATACTTGCATTGGAGGCAGTACACTGAAGGCTCACTAAATTGGACCCTGGGATGAGTGGGTTGTCCTATGATGGAAAGCTGAGTAAATTGGGCCAAAATTCTCTGGAGTTAAGAAGAATGAGAGGCGATCTCATTGAAACATACAAGATTCTGAAGGGGCTGGATAGGGTAGAAACTGAGGGATTGTTTCCACTAGTTGGGGAATCTAAAACACAGTGGCACAGTTTCAGGATAAGGGCCCAATCTTTTAGGATTTGAGTTGAGGAGAAAGTACTTCACTCAAAGGGTTGTGAATCTTTGGAATTTTCTACCTCAGAGGGTTGTGGATGCTCCATTTATGAACACATTCAAGGGTGGGATAGACAGATTTTTGGTCTCTCAGGGAATCAAGGGATATGGCAAGTGGGTGGGAAAGTGGACTTGAAGCCTAAGATCGGCCATTGAATGGCGGACCAGGCTCGTTCGGCCATATGGTCTCCCCCTGCTCCTATTTCTTGTGTTCTTGTCTTCTTCCTACCAAAATGAATCACTTCAGACTTCTCTGCATTAAATTTCATCCGCCACTTGTCCGCCCATTCCTCCAACCTGTCTATGTCCTTTTGAAGTTCTACACCATCCTCCTCACAGTTCACAATGCTTCGAAATTTCATATCATGCGCAAATTTTGAGATTGTTCCCTGTACACCAAGGTCTAGGTCATTAATATATATCAGGAACAGCAAGGGTCCCAACACTGACCTCTGGGGATCTCCACTACCAAACCTTCCTCCAGTCCGAAAAACATCCATTAACCACTTCTCTCTGTTTCCTGTCACTCAGCCGATTTAGTATCCATGTTTCTACTGGTTGATGGATGTTTTTGTGACTGGAGGGCAGTTTTCAGTGGGGTTCAGCAGGGCTCAGTATTAGGTCCCTTTCTTTTTATGGTTTATATCAATGATTCAGACTTGAAAGTAGGAGGTATGATTAAGATGTTTGCAAACAATACAAAAATTGGCTGTGTAATTCATAGTGAAGAAGAAAGCTATAGACCCAAGGTTGACCAACATGCGGAGCGCAGGCCAGGATCCGGCCCGCCAAAGGTTTTCATTCGACCCGTGGTTGTATTTCAGAGATGAAAGAGAGAGGGACAGAGAGAGAGAGAGAGGAGGGACAGAGAGAGAAAGATGGACAGAGAGAGAGAGGGGGAAAGAGAGGGACAAGAGAGAGAGAGAGAGTGGACGGGAGGGCAGAGAGAGAGGGACAGAGATAGAGGGGCAGAGAAAGAGAGGGACAGAGGGAGGAGAGAGAGAGGGGGCAGAGAGAGAGGGCAGAGGGAGAGCGGGTAGAGGGGAGGCAGAGAGAGAGAGGGCGGGACAGAGAGAGAAGGGGGTACAGAGAGAGAGAGGGACAAAGAGAGAGAGGGGAGAGAGAGGGACATAAAGAGAGGGACAGAGAGAGAGGGACAGAGTGAGAGGGGGCGGAGAGAGAGAGATAGACGGATGAGAGAGAACGCGGGCATAGAGAGGGGGGTGCATAGAGAGAGAGAGCGAGAGGGACAGAGAGAGAGGGCAGAGAGAGAGGGGCAGAGAGGCACAGAGAGAGGAGGCAGAGTGAGAGGGGCAGAGAGAGGGAGCGGAGAGAGAGAGATAGACAGATGAGAGAGAGCGTGGGCCTAGAGAGAGGGGGTGCATAGAGAGAGAGAGCGAGAGGGACAGAGAGAGAGGAGGCAGAGAGAGGGGGAGCAGAGAGAGAGAGGGAGAGAGATAGACGGACGAGAGAGAGCGGGCATAGAAAGAGACTGGGTGCATAGAGAGAGAGAGCGAGAGGGACAGAGAAGGACAGAAAGAGAGAGGGCAGAGAGAGAGAGACAGAGAGAGAGAGAGAGGGCAGGAACAGAGAGAGGGACAGAAAGAGAGAGAGGACAGAGGGAGAGGGGGTAGAGGGGAGGCAGAGAGAGAGAGGGCGGGACAGAGAGAGAAGGGGGTACAGAGAGAGAGAGGGACAAAGAGAGAGATAGGGGAGAGAGAGAGAGAGAGAGAGAGGGACAGAAAGAGAGGGACAGAGAGAGAGGGACAGAGAGAGAGGGACAGAGAGAGAGGGACAGAGAGAGAGGGACAGAGAGAGAGGAGGCAGAGAGAGGGGGAGCAGAGAGAGAGAGGGAGAGAGGGACATAGACAGATGAGAAAGAGCGGGCATAGAGAGAGACAGGCTGCATAGAGAGAGCGAGAGGGAGAAGGACAGAAAGAGAGAGGGCAGAGAGAGAGGAGCAGAGAGAGAGAGGGAGAAAGAGAGAAAGGGGGGACAAGAGGTAGGGATACAGAGGGGGGGCAGAGAGAGAGGGGAGAAACAGAGGGGCAGAGAGAGGACGCAGAGAGAGAGGGGGCAGAGAGAGAGAGGGGAGAGACAGAGGGGCAGAGAGAGTGAAGGGGGTCAGAGAGAGAGAGGGGACAGAGAGAGAGGGTAGAGAGAGAGAGGGGTTGAGAGAGGGGGAACAGAGAGAGGGGACAAGGAGTGTGAGGGGTGGGACAGAGAGAGAAAGAGGGAGGAGGGGGGACAGAGCAAGGATGACACGGGGGGGGGAATCAACATAGAGGGGGGAATACAGACAGAGAGGGAGAGGGAGAGACAGAGACAGTGATCAAGATCACTCCTGACAGATGGACATCTATCCAAAATACTCTGTATCGCTACAAGTGTGCGGGCAAATATTGACTACTTGTGCAAGCAAAAAGATGCCATGTATCTCACTAAATCAGTGTCCAACCTAGTGACAAGAAAGTAAGTCAATAAATTAATCTTCTCATTTAAAGCTTCTTCCCAAAAATGCACATTTGTTGTTGTTTTGATGAATAGCAAGATAAATTTTTAAGGCCTTTTTCTTTTCTCACCGACCCACTATGTAAGACAAAAATTGTAATGTGACACCCACGCGAAAAGGTTGTACAACCCTGCAAAAGAATGAGAAAGTCTAGTCAGACGGCTGTAAAAGTTGCAAATGGAGTTCAATCCGGAGAAGTGTGAGGTAATGCATTTGGGGAAGGCTAACAAGGCAAGGGAATACACTATAAATGGTAGGATACTGAGGAGTTTAGAGGAACAGAGAGACCTTGGAGTACATGACCACAGATCCCTGAAGATGACTGGTCAGATAGGTAAGGTGGTCAAGAAGGCATACAGGATACTTGTCTTTATTAGTCAAGGCATAACATAAAAGAGCGGGTAGGTTTTCCTGGAACTGTCTAAAACACCAGTCAGTCCACAGCAAGAGTACTGGATGCAGTTCTGATCACCGCATTATAGGAAAGATGTGATTGCACTAGAGAGGGTACAGGGGAGATTTATGAGGATATTGCCTGAACTGGAGAATTTTAGTTATGAGGAAAGATTGGATAGGCTAGGGTTGTTTTCTTTGGAACAGAAGAGGTTCAGAGGAGACCGAATTGAAGTGTATAAAATTATGAGGGGTCTAGATAGAGTGGATAGGAAGGCCCTATTCCCCTTGGTAGAAGGGCCCTCCTGCCTTGGGCGCTATGGCGTTGGAAGGATGAATGAGAACGGGCAGAGACTGCTTGAGTTGTGTACCTATCATAACCTCTGCATCACCGACTCGTTCTTTCACACTAAACCCTGTCACCAGGTTTCATGGAGGCACCCAAGATCGCGTCGTTGGCACCAGCTAGACCTCATTGTCATAAGGCGAGCCGCCTTAAACAGTGTTCAAATCACACGCAGCTTCCACAGTGTGGACTGCGACACCGACCACTCCCTGGTGTGCAGCAAGGTTAGACTCAGACCAACGAAGTTGCATCATTCCAAGCAGAAGGGCCACCCGCGCATCAACACGAGCAGAATTTCTCACCCACAGCTGTTACAAAAATTTCTAAATTCACTTGTAACAGCCCTTCAAAACACTCCCACAGGGGATGCTGAGACCAAGTGGGCCCACATCAGAGACGCCATCTATGAGTCAGCTTTGACCAGCTACGGCAAAAGTGCGAAGAGAAATGCAGACTGGTTTCAATCTCATAATGAAGAGCTGGAACCTGTCATAGCCGCTAAGCGCATTGCACTGTTGAACTACAAGAAAGCCCCCAGCGAGTTAACATCGGTAGCACTTAAAGCAGCCAGAAGCACTGCACAAAGAACAGCCAGGCGCTGCGCAAATGACTACTGGCAACACCTATGCAGTCATATTCAGCTGGCCTCAGACACCGGAAACATCAGAGGAATGTATGATGGCATTAAGAGAGCTCTTGGGCCAACCATCAAGAAGATCGCCCCCCCCTCAAATCGAAATCAGGGGACATAATCACTGACCAACGCAAACAAATGGACCGCTGGGTTGAGCACTACCTAGAACTGTACTCCAGGGAGAATGTTGTCACTGAGACTGCCCTCAATGCAGCCCAGCCTCTACCAGTCATGGATGAGCTGGACATACAGCCAACCAAATCGGAACTCAGTGATGCCATTGATTCTCTAGCCAGTGGAAAAGCCCCTGGGAAGGACAGCATTACCCCTGAAATAATCAAGAGTGCCAAGCCTGCTATACTCTCAGCACTACATGAACTGCTATGCCTGTGCTGGGACGAGGAAGCAGTACCTCAGGACATGCACGATGCCAATATCATCACCCTCGATAAAAACAAAGGTGACCGCGGTGACTGCAACAACTACCGTGGAATCTCCCTGCTCAGCATAGTGGGGAAAGTCTTTGCTCGAGCCGCTCTAAACAGGCTCCAGAAGCTGGCCGAGCGCGTCTACTCTGAGGCACAGTGTGGCTTTCGTGCAGAGAGATCGACCATTGACATGCTGTTCTCCCTTCGTCAGATACAGGAGAAATGCCGCGAACAACAGATGCCCCGCTACGTTGCTTTCATTGATCTCACCAAAGCCTCTGACCTCATCAGCAGACGTGGTCTCTTCAGACTACTAGAAAAGATTGGATGTCCACCAAAGCTACTAAGTATCATCATCTCATTCCATGACAATATGAAAGGCACAATTCAACATGGTGGCTCCTCATCAGACCCCTTTCCTATCCTGAGTGGCGTGAAACAGGGCTGTGTTCTCGCACCCACACTTTTTGGGATTTTCTTCTCCCTGCTGCTTTCACATGCATTCAAGTCCTCTGAAGAAGGAATTTTCCTCCACACAAGATCAGGGGGCAGGTTGTTCAACCTTGCCCGTCTAAGAGCGAAGTCCAAAGTACGGAAAGTCCTCATCAGGGAACTCCTCTTTGCTGACGATGCTGCTTTAACATCTCACACTGAAGAGTGTCTGCAGAGTCTCATCGACAGGTTTGCGGCTGCCTGCAATGAATTTGGCCTAACCATCAGCCTCAAGAAAACGAACATCATGGGGCAGGACGTCAGAAATGCTCCATCCATCAATATTGGCGACCACGCTCTGGAAGTGGTTCAAGAGTTCACCTACCTAGGCTCAACTATCACCAGTAACCTGTCTCTAGATGCAGAAATCAACAAGCGCATGGGAAAGGCTTCCACTGCTATGTCCAGACTGGCCAAGAGAGTGTGGGAAAATGGCGCACTGTCACGGAACACAAAAGTCCGAGTGTATCAAGCCTGTGTCCTCAGTACCTTGCTCTATGGCAGCGAGGCCTGGACAACGTATGTCAGCCAAGAGCGATGTCTCAATTCATTCCATCTTCGCTGCCTCCGGAGAATACTTGGCATCAGGTGGCAGGACCGTATCTCCAACACAGACGTCCTCGAGGTGGCCAACATCCCCAGCTTATACACACTACTGAGTCAGCGGCGCTTGAGATGGCTTGGCCATGTGAGCCACATGGAAGATGGCAGGATCCCCAAAGACACATTGTAGAGCGAGCTCGCCATTGGTATCAGACCCACCGGCCGTCCATGTCTCCGCTTTAAAGACGTCTGCAAACGCGACATGAAATCCTGTGACATTGATCACAAGTCATGGGAGTCAGTTGCCAGCGTTCGCCAGAGCTGACGGGCAGCCATAAGGGCGGGGCTAAAGTGTGGCGAGTCGAAGAGACTTAGCAGTTGGCAGGAAAAAAGACAGAAGCGCAAGAGTAGAGCCAACTGTGTAACAGCCCCGACAAACAAATTTTTCTGCAGCACCTGTGGAAGAGCCTGTCCCTCTAGAATTGGCCTTTATAGCCACTCCAGGCGCTGCTCCACACACCACTGACCACCTCCAGGTGCTTACCCATTGTCTCTCGAGATAAGGAGGCCAAAGAGAAGATAGAGTGGATAGGAAGGCCCTATTCCCCTGGATAGAGGGGTCCATAACCGGGGGCATAGATTTAGGGTGAGGTAAGAGGTTTAGTAGGGATTTGAAGGGAAATTTTTTCACCCAGAGGGTGATGGGTATTTGGAACCCACTGCTTGAAAGGGTGGTAGAGGCAGAACTCCTCGTAACATTTAAGAAGTATTTGGATATGCACTTGAAGTGCCAAAACCTACAAAGCTACAGACTAAGAGCGGGAAAGGAGGTTTAGGCTGGATAGCTACTTGTCCACTTGGGTGGACAAGATGTGCCGAATGGCCTCTTTCTGTGCTGTAAATTTCTATGATGCTAAGATTTGCTCGAAATTCTGCAGGCCATTGTAAGCCTCTCTCTGCCCTTATAAGGCCAAATAAGACAGGCTGTGCAGTGGGGTCCCAATATCTGTCATTTTATTCACAGCCTCTCAGTGGACAGGGACAGAGAGAGAGGGAGGGATGGGGTGGGGGGCAGAGAGAGAGAGAGAGGGGGCAAAGAGAGAGGGGGTAGAGAGAGAGGGGGACAGAGAGAGAGGGAGCATAGAGAGAGAGAGAGAGAGAGAGGAGGCAGAGAGAGAGGGACACAGAGAGAAAGGGGGACAGAGAGGAGAGAGGGACAGAGAGAGGGGGCAGAGAGAGAGAGGGGAGAGACAGAGGGGCAGGGGAAAGGGGCAGAGAGAGAGAGGGGAAAGACAGAGGGGCAGAGAGAGAGAGGGGTCAGAAAGAGAGAGAGGGACAGAGAAAGGGGGCAGAGAGAGAGGGGACAGAGAGAGAAGGCAGTAAGGGGCACATGTAGGCCCCATTTGGGATCATGACCTGAATCGGCTTAAGAAAGGGGCTAATGGGCGGTTTTTCGGGGGATGGGGTGAAGCCAATACCACACCCCCTGAGTTGGCAGTGGACAGTATTGGGAGAAGGTGCTTGCCCAAAATGTGCCCTTAGTGGTGTCAGAGCCTGCTGAGTTCAGTCAAATAGATTGACTTTTCTCTGAGACCACACACTCTGGTGGAGTCAACAGCTGAGGCACAATGGTGGGCACAATTTGAGCATGAGTTCCTGGATTGCTGGGCCACAGATTTTCAGGCTCAAATAGTTTGCAACAAGTACTTGTATATACTTGCATTTATTATCCTGACACCAGGTTGCCAGTTGCAATGCCAAACTTAAAATAAACCTCGCTTGATATTTGCAAGTAGCTGACTAAGTGCTAATAGCAGCCTATAACAGCCTATTGATTAGATATAGTGTAAGGAAAGTATTGTGCTGTAATTCGCCCAGTAATTTTGCAATTATAAACTGTCAGCATTTATTGGGAATATAATTTACACTTCTCTGGCAACAGCTGTTTGCGTGCAAAGGATCGGTTTCAGGCCCCTATGTTTTATTAGACATTGACACTAAGTACTACCTATTTAATCTGGTGTCAAATCCACACATGTACGATCATGAAAAGAAATGTTTGCAATTGGTAATATTAAAATAGTTGACAAAATGATAAGCAATAAATAACGTAAGAATAAATGACATTGAATGAAACACCAGTGTTACTTCAGTATATGAACTCAGAAACTAGCTTCTTATACTTTAGCTGCTACAAAGTTTCATTTAATAACAGAGCAGTTCAGTGATACTTAAAATTCATTAGAACTGAATTTTGTTTTCTCCTACTCCCACCTCAGCTATGACTCAGGAGGGTGAGTGGGATGGGTGAGAATGTGAGGGTTGAAGTCAGAGTTTGCTGCAGGCTGCTTTGTGTCTCCTGCATTATGATTTTTGCTAATACTCACTCACTGACGCCCAGGCCCCAATTTTAAAGTGGACGGGGGTGGGATTAGTGTGCATGAGCCCCAAAACAGTCATTGAACCCAGGGCCAGGCCTTATTACCATTAATTTCCACGCTGACCCATCCGAACACAAGATGATTCACTATCTGACTGGCAGGCGGGTGCAAGAAGTTGGCAGCAGGAGGCGGCATCTGGGGAATTTGGGAAGGGTCCTGGCAGTTAGTTGTGATCGGGCTCTGGACACACACGGCGGGGAAGCCCAAGCCCAAAGGCGAAGAACTGGCCCACAAGGAAACCTAAAATAAAATTTCAAAACTTACCTGCTGGGCATTTTCTGGCAGGTCTCGTCGAACAGGGAAGCCGTCACTGTTACCCCAACAACAGCTCCAACTGAAATTGCAAATTGGGTCCCAATTACATCAGTGGACTTGATCTTCACATTTAAGGAAAGACTCTGCTGCCTCCTTGCGGGTCTTCTACTCGTCTGCTTAAAAGAGCAGGTTAACATTGGGACATGGCAGTAAGACAGCAGCAGGATTAGACAGGGTAAATGACTGCCCTTACTTTAACTTCCCCCCTACCACTGGCTCAGATTCCGCTAAAAATTGATAAAAACTGGGGCCACACTCTCGCATTCACTCATTGTCGCTGTTTTATACTCACTGGGGGGTGTTTTATACTCTCCCCCACAGCGAGTTTGGAGGTGCGGAGAGCATTTAATCAGACAGGATGGTAGTGGGGGATCGCCGCCGCCTCCACCTCTGCTGGTATTAGCCCAGTGGCAGGCGGACCTGTTGCCACATGGGGAGCACGGCAAGCAAGCCTGAAGAGTATCAGCTGCCACTGTGGATTCACGGTTGAGGAATTGTTAAAAATTTTCTTTCCAGCATTGACGGATCGCATTGTCATCCTTCAGAGGAAAGACCCCATCCTGTGAGTGAAGGGATTTTGTCCATTTGACCTTGGTCTATAGATGACCCTGATGGTTTCAAAAAAGCTTTATATGTCATGATGGTCGGCATATTGTTGGATCTATCGGGCTTTCTCTTCCCACCACTTGTCCTTCATCTTCCAGATTTGTCTTCAGGTATCAGTGTTGAGCTATTGGAATGCTGCCCTCTTGACTTGCGATGTTGGGTTGTTCTGCCAGGCAATGAAGGCTGGTCGTTTTTGTTCCAGGAGGTCACATATTTCAGCATCGCTTGTGTCGAACCAGTGCTGGTGACGATGATGCTTGAACCCAATGGTCTGGACATAAGAGTCCAGAACAGCTGACTTTATTTGTTCCCACTGTTCTGAAACTGAGTTGGATGCGTGAAGATTTTCCAGATTGGTTGTGAGCTGCACTTGGAATGCTTCTCTTTGGTCAGGCTGCTTTAGGACTGAGACATTGATCTTCTTCCTCTTGGACTTTTGGATCTTGCAATGTCTTGGTGCCAGGTGGATGTTCATCATTGATCGAACAAGTAGATTATCTGTCCAGCAGGCATCTGTTCCATGCATGGAGCGAGTGATACAGACATCACCTTAGATCTTTGATTTGAACAATGACATAATCCAGGAGGTCCCAGTGCTTTGATCTGGGATGCCTCCATGTTGTTTTGTATTTGTCCTTCTGGCGGAAGAGGATGTTTGTTATAATGAGGCCATGCTGAGCACACTTTGTCAGCAAGGGGACACCATTTGCATTGGCTTTTCCCATCCTGTTTTTCTCAATGGTTCCTCTCCAGTTGTTGGAGTCAAGGCCAACCCTGGCATTAAAGACCTCAGAAGGATGATCTTCTCTTCTTTTGGGATGGCAGTGAGGACTTCATCAAGGTCAGAATAGAATTTTTCCTTAACATCTTCACCGGAATCAAGCGTCAGGGCATAATTGCTGATGATGGTGGCATATTGATTATGCCTGAGCTGTAGGTGAAGTGTCATTTGTGCAGCTGGTGAGTTCTAGCAGTGTATCCAAGATCCTATTCCGGATGGCAGAACCAACTCCATGAACACAAGTGTCGCTGTCAGCTTTTCCTTTCCAGTAGAAGGTATTGTTTCAGTAAGGCGTTTGATAAGGTTCCCCACGGTAGGCTATTGCAGAAAATACGGAAGTATGGGGTTGAAGGTAATTTAGAGCTTTGGATCAGAAATTGGCTAGCTGAAAGAAGACAGAGGGTGGTGGTTGATGGCAAATGTTCATCCTGGAGTTTAGTTACTAGTGGTGTACCACAAGGATCTGTTTTGGGGCCACTGCTGTTTGTCATTTTTATAAATGACCTGGATGAGGGTGTAGAAGGGTGGGTTAGTAAATTTGCGGATGACATGAAGGTCGGTGGAGTTGTGGATAGTGCCGAAGGATGTTGTAGGGTACAGAGGGACATAGATAGGCTGCAGAGTTGGGCTGAGAGATGGCAAATGGAGTTTAATGCGGAAAAGTGTGAGGTGATTCACTTTGGAAGGAGTAACAGGAATGCAGAGTACTGGGCTAATGGGAAGATTCTTGGTAGTGTAGATGAACAGAGAGATCTTAGTGCCCAGGTACATAAATCACTGAAAGTTGCTACCCAGGTTAATAGGGCTGTTAAGAATGCATATGGTGTGTTAGCTTTTATTAGTAGGGGGATCAAGTTTCAGAGCCACGAGGTCATGCTGCAGCTGTACAAAACTCTGGTGAGGCCGCACCTGGAGTATTGCGTGCAGTTCTGGTCACCGCATTATAGGAAGGATGTGGAAGCTTTGGAAAGGGTGCAGAGGAGATTTACTAGGATGTTGCCTGGTATGGAGGGAAGGTCTTACGAGGAAAGGCTGAGGGACTTGAGGTTGTTTTCGTTGGAGAGAAGGAGGAGGAGAGGTGACTTAATAGAGACATATAAGATAATCAGAGGGTTAGATAGGGTGGACAGTGGGAGTCTTTTTCCTCGGATGGTGATGGCAAACACGAGGGGACATAGCTTTAAGTTGAAGGGTGATAGATATAGGACAGATGTTAGAGGTAGTTTCTTTACTCAGAGAGTAGTAGGGGCGTGGAGCGCCCTGCCTGCAACAGTAGTAGACTCGCCAACTTTAAGGGCATTTAAGTGGTCATTGGATAGACATATGGATGAAAATGGAATAGTGTAGGTCAGATGGTTTCACTGGTCGGCGCAACATCAAGGGCCGAAGGGCCTATACTGCGCTGTAATGTTCTAATCTAATTCTAAAGGTGTATCCCCCTGCTTGTTTCTTCAGCTGCCCCTCCCCAGGATGACGGGTCTCACTGTGGGCGGCGATGCCAATTTGGAGTCTTGATAGCTCATGTAAACGAGTGCAGTTCTTCTTTCCAGACAGTCACTCTTGAGATTATCCATGATTGTTCTAACATTCCAAGTTGCAAAATTTAAAATTCTTTTTCTTTGACCACGAAGATGGTGATCCCGCAGGGTGTGGTTCCCCAGAGAGCAGAACCAGGAGGCAGTCTACTTTTAGGGCACCTTTCCTAGCCCCCCACCCCCCCACCCCAGGACATGGCAAATGGACCCTGGTAGAAGCCTGCACATGACTTTGTTTAACGTGTGGACCCTAGGGCGCCGTCACTGTCCACATGATCTTGATAGGTTGGTAGTCAGATTTCCGTGACGTGTCGAACCACGATGACCAGGACCACCTTGCCGCTGCAGTCTTCTTCCACCTTTGCAGCTGATGAGACGTACGATCTTCTTTCTCCTGTTCTGCTGTTGAGGACTTCTTGGATTGCACTTTTCCTGGCACCTCCCCCCGACCTTGCCTCCATGGGTGGCCCTACCAGGAGCAAGGAGCTCCCAACAGCATCGCTCAAGGGATCATCAAGTGTACAATGTCTCTCCACCAGGTCAAGGTGGTGATCCATGGAGGAATGGCAATGTATGCTGCGTCAGGAAGTAGCCATTACTTATGGCAATCCAGGATACCTGCATTGTTCATTCACAGTAGTGCGACAGGACGGCTGATAGGAAGGTAGGGGTACCTCTTTGGATTCCAAGTACAAAAGCCAAAAGTGGGTTCGATGAAGCTTGGGTGTTACCAAGGTCAATGTGGAATGGACCATTGGAATTCTGAGCTCCAGGTTCCGGTGCCGGGACAGGTCAGGGGGAGCCTGCACTATAGATCAGCAAGGATATCCACAATTATAGTGGCTTGCTGGATCCTCCATGATTTGGCCATTACTAAGAGATTGGACCTTTCAAGCACAGAAGATGGAGTGGAAGACCAATCCTCAGCTCAAGGTGAAGCCTCGAAGAGTGAGGATGTAGAATCGGAAACTCTGCTGGCAGCTCCACATGCCTTGAGGCAGAAGAGAATCACCAAATTGTTCAGGTAAAAAGTATACCTTCCATCTGCATGACATATTTAAGCCCTTTATGATCCCTTGCCTTGCTCCCAGACAACCATTCAACTAATACAAAGCAAAATACTGTGGATGCTGGAAATCAGAAATAAAAACAAAAAATACTGGAAATACTCAGCTGGTCAGGAAGCATCTGTGCAGAGAGAAACAGGGTTAGTATTTCAGGTTGATAACCTTTTCTCAGAACTGGGAAAAGGTAGAAATGTAATAGGTTTTAAGCAAGTGAAAGGGGGAGGGTGGGAAAAAGACCAAAAGAGAAGGTCTATGATGGGTTGGAAGGCAGGAGGGATTAAATGCCAAAAGGTTTGATGGTACAAAGCCAAAGGGAGTAGTAATGGGATAAGTAAAGAAACACAGATGTGTCTCGAGGAGGTGTGAATGGTAGAATCACAAACAGCTCCCATCCAAAAGGGAGAAAAAAAAGAGAAAAACCAAAACCTGCAAAGTAAAAGAAGACAGAATGGGGCAAAGGTTACGATCTGAAATTGTTGAATTTAATGTTGAGTCCGGAAGGCTGTAAAATGTCCAATCGAAAAATGAGGTACAGTTCCTCAAGCTTACGTTGAGATTCATTGGAACACAGCAGAAGGATGAGGACAGAGAGGAGAGCATGAGAGCAAAGTGGAGAATTAAAATGACAGGCAACTGAAAGCTCTGGGTCATGCTTGAAAACTAAATAGAGATGTTCCACAAAGTGTTTGGTTTCCCCAGTGTAGATAAGACCACATCACGAGAATACAGTATACCAAATTGAAAAAAGTAGAAGTAAATCATAATTTCACCTGAAAGGAGTGCTTGGGACCTTGAACAGTGAGAAAGTAAAAGAACAGGCATTGTATCTCCTGCACATGCATGGAAAGGTTCCATGGGGAAGGGACGGAGTGTTGGGGGAGAATGAGGAGTGGACCAGGGTGTCACGGAAAGAACAGTCCCTTCAGAATCTTGAAAGGGGGGGAGAGGAAGATGTGTTTGGTGACAGCATCACGCTGGAGGTGACAGAAATTGCGCAGAATGATCCATTGAATGTGGAGGTTGGGTGGAAGACAAGGGGAACCCTGTCATGGTTTTGAGAGAGACGGGAAGGGGTCAGAGAAGAAGTATGTGAAATGGAACAGACATGGGTGCCCTGTCAGCCACTGTGGGGGGGACTTGTCAGCTGAGGAAAAGGGAAGACATATTGGAAACGCTAGAATGGAAAGTTGCATCATCAGAACAGACATATCGGAAGTGCTAGAATGGAAAGTTGCATCATCAGAACAGACATATCGGAAGTGCTAGAATGGAAAGTTGCATCATCAGACAGATGTGACAGAGATGGAGAAACTGGGAGAATGGATTTGATTCCTTACAGGAAACTGGGTGTTGTCAAGGTAGCTGTGGGAGTCAGTAGGTTCATCGTGAATATTGGTTGATAGTCTATCCCCAGAAATGGAGACAGAGAAGTTCAGGAAGGGAAGTGAAGAGTCAGAGATGGATCAAGTGAAGGTGAGAGAAGGGTGGAAATTGGAATCTAAATTGTTGAAATTTTACAGTTCAGGACGATAGCAGGAAATGGCACCGATACAGTCAACAATGTTACGAGGATTTTTTTATATTAAAACTTAGGATTCCATGTCTTTAAACACTGAAAATGGATTTCAGTGGACACTGAGACACCTGCAAATAGTTGAACTTTATGGATATTTTGAAAGGAAGTTCAACAGAAGCTGAACTGGTAAACAAGGACTGGAATGCAGGTAATTTCAAGTAAACTAGCAAGGGGTGACCTCAGAGCTACCCTCTGTTATGAAAAGAAAGAATTTATGACTGGGCATTTGGCCTGTTTCAGTTAGGTTTTTTGGTTTCAGGTCAGAATTTTAAAAAGCCACTGGGTGTGGACAAAAAACAGGCATTTGAAATTGGATTTTGACCTGCCTGGAAATCAGAAGACCCAGAAAAGGGTTACCTCTCTGGAAAGGAATCCTGCATCTCTTGAGAAGAAACCCTATATTTCAAATGTGGCAGATTCCTATTGCTTCCTGTCTCTGAAGAATTCCTGCATCTTGCCTCCTGGGTTTAAGAAATCCAGAATATTGGAAGAAACCTTTTGCTGCAATACCGTGCTGTAAGATCTAAGAGGATCCTTGTTGCTGCACACCTAATGAAAGACCTTATGTGAAACCTTCTACTGTTGAAGTTCTTTGAATGGCTACCCATCACAGACTGTTCATCAACCTCGCCTGGAAAGACTTCGAGTGACATTCAACTATTTGACTTTGGGACGCCTCACCAAACCAAAGAACTTCCTTCCAGATAATGACAGACTAAGGTTTTTTTATTATTCCTTTCATTCCTATGAAACGGCTGTAAAAGTCCCTTTTCCCCAGTTAACCAATTTTTGGATGTATGTGCATGTGGGCTAGGGAAAATAAGGAGCTTGAATATCTCAATTCGTATATAGATTTACATCATTACTGATTAAGACTTAGTTTTATAAGGAACAGTTAAGTTTGTTGTTCATTAAAAAAACCTGGCTGGTGTGCTATATTTAGGGACAAATGGGGTACCTAATTGGCTGCTTCGATAAGTGGGAAAATTTATTGATATGCTGTGATTTGTGGAGAAGTGGGACTGAATTAACAGTTCACTCCTCCCGCCTCAGTTGTAACAATAGAAAAAGAGGTACATAGGAACATAGGAGCAGGAGTAGGTCATTCAACCCACTGAGCCTGCTCTGCCATTCAATATGATCATGGCTGATCATCCACTTCAATGCCTTTTTCCTACACTATCCTCATATGCGTTTATGTCATTGGTATTTAGAATTATTTCAATCCCTGCTTTAAACAGACTCAATGACTGAGCTTCCACAGCCCTCTGGGGTCGAGAATTAAAAGAGTCACACCCTCTGAGTAAAGAAATTTCTCCTCATCTAGATCCTAAGTGGCTTCCCCCTTATTTTGAAATTGTGTCCCCTGACTCTCGACTCCCGAACCAGGGGAAACATCTTACCTGCATCTACCCTGTCTATCACTTTAAGTATTTTGTAGGTTTCAATGAGATCACCTCTCATTCTTTGAAACTCAAGAGAATACAGCCCAGTTTCCCCAATCTCTCTTCATAGGACAGTCCTGCTATCCGAGGAACAACTCTGGTGAACCTTCGTTGCACTCCTCCTATGGCAATAATATCCTTCCTCAGGTAAGGGGACCAAAACTGCACACAATACACCAGGTGCGGTCTAACCAAGGTTCTATACAATTGAAGCAAGACTTTGCTACTCCTGTACTCAAATCCTCTTGTGATAAAGGCTAACATACCATTAGCCTTCCTAAATGCTTGCTGCACCTGCAAGTTAGCTTTTAATGACTATTGACGAGGACACCCAGGTCCCTTTGTACATCTACACTTTATAATCTCTTATCATTTAAGAAATACTCTGCACATCTATTCCTCCTACCAAAGTGGGTAACCTCATATTTTTCCACATTATATTCCATCCGCCATGTTCTTGCCCACTCACTAAGTCTGTCCAAATCTCCTTGAAGCTGTTTTGCATCTGCCTCACAACAGACATTCTCACCTAGTTTTTTGTCATCCGCAAACTTGGGAATATTACATTTGGACCCCATTTCCAAATCATTGATATATATTGTGAACAGCTGGGACCCCAGCACTGATCCCTGCGGTCCCCCACTAGTCACAGCCTGCCAATGCGAGAATGACCCATTTATTCCTACTCTCTGCTCAATCCTTAATCCATGCCAGTATATTACCTCCTATCCCATGAGCTTTAATTTTGTTTACCAACCTCTTGTGGGGCACTTTCTCAAAAGCCTTCTCAAAATCCAAGTATGCTACGTCCACCAACTCAACTCCCCTTTATCAATTCTGTATCATCCTCAAAAAACTCCAGCTGGCTCATCAAACATGATTTCCTATTCATAAATCCATGTTGACTATGCCCAATCCAAGTCTCCATTTATCACATCCTTTAGAATAGATTCTAGCAATTTTCCTACTACTGATGTAACACTAACAGGTTTGTAGTTCCCTGTTTTCTCTCTCCCTCACTTCTTAAATAGTGGGGTGACATTTGCTACCTTCCAATCTGTAGGAACCATTCCAGAATCTATAGAATTTTGGAAGATGATCACCAATGCATCCACTATCTCCATAGCTGCCTCTTTCAACACCCTGGGCTATAGAATATCAAGTCCCAGGGACTTATCAACCTTCAGCCCATTAATTTCTCCAATACGACCTTCTTACTAATTTCCATCAATTCCTCATTCTCCCTAGTCCATTGGATCTCTAATTATGGGAGATTTCTTGTATCTTCCTCAGTGAAGACAGACACAAAGTAATCATTTAGCTTCTCTGCCATTTCTCTATTCCCCATTATAAATTCTCCTTACTCTACCTGTAATGGACCCACATTTGTCTTAGCCAAACGTTTCCTTTTTACGTACCTATAGAAGCTTTTACAGTTCATTTTTAATGCTTTTTGCTAGATACATTCATATTCTATTCTCACTTTCTTTATCAGTTTTCTGGTCCTCCTTTGCTGTATTCTAAAATCCTCCCAATCCTCAGGTTTCCTACTATTTCTGGCAACTTTATAGGCCTTTTCTTTTAACCTTATACAATCTTAACTTCCTTTGTTAGCCACAGTTGACTGCCTTTTCTTTTTGGATTTCTGTGCCTTGAAGGAACGTATAGTTGCTGTAAACTATGTAATAATTTGATAAGCACTATCCATTGCCTATGTACTGTCATACCTTTTAATTTATTTTCCCAATCCACCTCAGCCAATTTGCCCCTTATACCATCATAATTTCTTTTGTTCAAATTTAATATCCTGGCTTCAGATTGAACTACCTCAATTTCAAACATAATGTAAAATTCTATCATATTATGGTCACTCATTCCTAAAGGTTCTTTAACAACAAGATTATTAGTTAGCCCTTTCTCATTACATAATACTTGATCTAAAATAGCCTGTTCTCTAGTCGGTTCCTCAACATACTGCTCTAGAAAACCATCCCAACACATTCCAGAGACATGTCCTCCACAGTATTAGTGCTCGTTAGGTTTACCCAGTATATGCAGATTGAAGTCACCCATGATTATTTTATTACCCATGCAACATGCTTCCCTAATCTCCTGATTAATACCATGCCCCACACTACCACGACTGTTTGGTGGTCTATAAACAACTCCTACCAATGTCCCTTGCTGTATCTTAGCTCCACCCAAACAGATTCCACATTTTGTTCTTCCATTCTGAGATCGTCCATTACTAATGTACTGATCCCATTCCTTATTATCAGTGTAACACCACCTCCTTTTCCATTTTTCCTGACCTTCCTAAATGTCAAATATCCTTGAATATTCAGTTGCCAGTATTGGTCACCCTTTAGCCACATTTCCATAATGCCAATTAGATCATACCCATTTACCTCTATTTGTGCCTTTAAATCATCTACCTTGTTATGAATGCTGCGTGCATTCAGGTACAGTGCCCTTAACCTTGTCCTTTTGACATTATTCTGCATTCTATGCCTAATTGATGCTCACCTTTGTTTCGCCTGCCTTCTAATGTCGCTTGCTACTTTTCGACTTCCTGTTACCAGCTTTACTTCTTTCCAATTTGAGTTACCCCTCAGGTTCCCAACCCCCTGACAAGCTAGTTTAAACCCTCCCCAACAGCACAAGCAAATTTCCCTGTGAGGATATTAATCCCAGTCTTGTTAAGGTTTAGCCCGTCCATCTTGTACAGGTCTCACCTGCCCCAGAACTGGTTCCAATGCCTCAGAAATCTGATGCCCTCCCTCCTACACCAGTTCTCCAGCCATGTGTGCAATTGATCAATCCTCCTATTGCTATGCTCACTAGCACATGGCACTGGGAGTAATCCTGAGATTACTGCTCTTGAGGCCCTGCTTTTTAATTTCCTTCCCAACTCCCCAAAATCTGCTTTCAGGACCTCATTCCTCTTCCTACCTTTGTCATTGGTACCAATGTGGGTCACGATCTCTGGCTGTTCACCCTCCCCCAGAAGGATATCCTGCAGCCGCTTCATGACTTCCTTGACCCTGGCACTAGCGAGGCAACACACCATCCTGCAGTCACGTTTCCTGCCCCAGAAATGCCTGTCTGATTCCCTGACTATTGAATCCAATATCACTATTGCTCTTTCATTCTTCTTCCTCCCTTCAAAGCAGCACTGAATGCAGATGAAGCAGCACTGAGGAAGCCCCGCTTTTATACTTTCTGAAAAACAACTGATTCAAGCTTCTGAAAACCAGTTCAAACCAGCTACCTGAGTAACTCGCTGTAGCTGCTCCCAGAGAGCCTGCATAACCCTATTTTCAGGCTGGAAATAAACTTAACTTCTCATAACTTAAGGAACAATTTTTACTTAACTGCTAAATTGAAGAAAAAACTAGACATTAGATAGAAATTAACCCTTAAAACCCCTTCTCACCAGACTTACCAGACTCAGCAGCTCTCAGTGCAGGTAAGGGAGATAGTTCGAGTAGGACTGGAACAAAGAATTTTCCACATATCCCCCAAAAAGGCAGGCATAGCTAGGACTCATGCAAGTTCCTACAGCAACACTTTTTTGGAGGAAGTGAATGGATTTAAAGGAGTGCTAACTTGGGTAGCATTAGAGCGCTAAAGTGGGAGTTTTGTGACTGAGGTTAATTAAGGGTTAGTTTTATCTAAAGTCGAGTCTTTCTTTTATTGAGCAAATTAACTTGACAGTTGCTGTTTGGGTTGGAGAAAGTGAGTTTTAGACCTGTTTTAAACAGAGTTCACTCAGGCTTGCTTGCAGCTGCACCTTGTTAATTAGATAATTGGCTTAACCAGTTTTCAGGGGCTAGAGTCAGACAGTATAAAAGTGGGCCATCTTACAGTGCTGACTTTGTTTGCATTAGAGTGCTAAAGTGGGCGTTTTGTGACTGAGGGAGTTCGGTGAGGAGGGAGCGAGGAGCTCCTTTCATTTCCTACCTCTCCTCAAAGAGCGTGAGGGGAGCCAAGAATTTCCACAGAGCACAGCTGACTGGTGAGTAAGTCCTGGTGGGTATTTTTCAAGCTGGATTGAATTGCAAGTCATTGTTTTAGCAAGACTTAGTTGATTTATTTTTTACTATAATAGTCTTCTAAAGTTTTAAATTTAATGGGGTTTAGTCATGGCAGGAGAGCTTAAAGCCGTGGTTTGCTTCTCTTGCTGCGTGTGGGAATCTGGGAATATTTCCAGTCCCCAGGACCAGCATGTGTGCAGGAAGTGTGTCCAGCTGCAGCTCCTGGAAGCTCAGGTTTCAGAGCTGGAACGGCGGCTGGAAACACTGTGGAGCATCCGCGAGTCTGAGAGCATCATGGATAGCACGTATAGAGAGATGGTCACACCGCAGCTGAAGGGACTTGAGGAAGGAAGGGAATGGGTGACCACCAGGCAGTCCAAGAGAATCAGGCAGGTAGTTCAGGAGTCCCCTAGGGTCCCGCTTGCAAATTGGTATTCCATTTTGGAGGCTGATAAGGCTGGTTCCTCCAGGGAGTGCGGACAGAGCCAAGCTTCTGGCACCACAAGCAGCCTGTCTGCACAGGAAGGGGGAAAGAGAGGAAGAGTAATAGTATTAGGGGATTCTATAGTCAGGGGAACAGATAGGCGCTACTGTGACCGTCAACATGACTCCAGGATGGTGTGTTGCCTCCCTGGTGCCAGGGTCCGGGATGTCACTGAACGGCTGCAGGGCATTCTGAAGGGGCAAGGTGATAAGGCAGAGGTCGTGGTACATGTTGGTACCAATGACATAGGCGGAAAGAGGCATGGGGTCTTGCATCAAGAATTCAGGGAGTTAGGCAGCAGACTTAAAAAGCAGGACCACTCGGGTTGTAATCTCTGGATTACTCCCAGTGCCACGTGCTAGTGAGTATAGAAATAGGAGAATAGCACAGATGAATGCGTGGCTTAAGAGTTGGTGCAGGACGGAGGGCTTTAGATTCCTGGACCACTGGAACCGTTTCTGGGGAAGGTGGGACCTGTATAAGAGGGACGGTCTACATCTGAACCAGAGGGGGACTAACATCCTTGCTGGCGGATTTGCTAGTGCTGTTGGGAGGAGTTTAAACTAAGTTGGCAGGGGGAGGGGACGCAGACTCCTAACAGAATAGAGACACAGCTAAACACAGGAAAGCAAACAAGTCAGAGGGAATACAGCGGAAGTAAGTTTCAAGGGAGTAAGACCAGGATGGATGGCCTCTACTTTAATGCCAGGAGTATTACAGGTAAAACGGATGATTTAAGTGCAAGGATTGACACGTGGAATTGTGAAATAGTAGCCATCACGGAGACATGGTTGAGGGAGGGGCAGGATTGGCAGCTCAATATCCTGGGATATAGAATCTTCAGGCGAGATAGAGGAGGGGGTAAAAGAGGAGGGGGCATTGCAATATTAGTTAAGGAGTCAGTTACTGCAGTAAGGAGAGATGATATCTTGGAGAGGGCATCAAATGAAGCTTTATGGGTAGAGTTTAGGAATAAAAAAGGGACAGCCACATTGCAAGGTGTTTATTATAGACCCCCAGATAGTCAGCGGGAAATTGAGGAGCAAATATGTGCGCAATTCGCAGAGGCGTGTAAAAATAATAATAGGGTAATTATATTAGGTGATTTCAACTTTCCCAACATTAATTGGGATAGTCATCGTGTTAAGGGCTTAGATGGAGTGGAGTTCTTAAAATGTATACAGGAGAACCTTTTAGCTCAATATGTAGAGGATCCAACTAGGGAGGGTGCAGTGCTGGACCTAATTCTGGAGAATGAAGCCGGACAGGTTGATGTGTTGGTGAGGGAGCATTTTGGTGATAGCGACCACAACATGGTACAATTTAAGCTTGTTATGGAGAAAGAAATAGACAAGTTGCAAAAAAAGGTTTTGGATTGGGGGAGAGCGAATTTTAGTAAAATAAGGCAGGATCTGGCCAAGGTAGACTGGAACGAGTTACTTGTCGGGAAATCTACAGAAGAGCAGTGGGGGGCATTCAAAAAGGAAATGGGGAGGGTCCAGGCCCAACATGTTCCCACTAAGGTAACAGGTAGGAGCAACAAGCCCAGAGAACCATGGATGACCAGAAACATTCAGGATACGATGAGAAGGAAAAGAGAGGCTTTTAGCAAATACAAGGAGAGCTAATCAACGGAAGCATTAGTGGAGCACAGAAAGTGTAGGATGGAGCTTAAGAAAGCAATTAGGAGAGCAAAGAGGGGATATGAGAAAGCTCTGGCTGGTAAAAGTAGGGAAAATCCCAAGATATTCTATAAGTATATCAATGGGAAGAGGATAACCAGGGAAAGAGTAGGACCCATTAGGGACCAAGGGGGAAATCTGTGGGTGGAGCCAGAGAACATTGGTAGGGTTTTGAATGAATACTTCACATCTGTCTTCACCCAAGAGAATGAGGATGTAGATATGGAACTCAGAGACTGTGAGATTCTTGAGCAAATTGTCATAGGGAGTGACAAGGTATTGGAGGTTTTGGCAGGCTTAAAAGTAGACAAATTTCCAGGTCCAGACGATTTGTGTCCCAGGATGCTGTGGGAGGCGAAGGTGGAGATTTCAGGGGCTCTGACCTTAATTTTTAATTCTTCTCTGGCCATGGGGGAGATGCCAGAGGACTGGAGAACAGCTAACGTGGTCCCACTATTTAAGAAAGGTTGTAGAGATAAGCCAGGGAACTATAGACCAGTGAGTCTCATGTCCATGGTCGGGAAACTATTGGAGAAAATTCTGAAGGAGAGAATCTATCTCCACTTGGAGAGGCAAAATTTGATTAGGAATAGTCAGCATGGCTTTGTCAGAGGGAGGTCATGCCTAAAATATTTGATTGAATGTTTTCAGCATGTGACCAGGTTTGCAGATGAGGGTAGTGCCGTTGATGTAGTTTACATGGATTTCAGCAAAGCCTTTGACAAGATCCCACATGGGAGACTTATCAAGAATGCAAATGCACATGGGATACAAGGTAACTTGATAAGGTGGATTCAAAATTGGCTTAGCTGTCGGAGACAGAGTGATGACAGACAGCTGTTTTAGTGACTGGAAGCCAGTGTCCAGTGGCGTACCACAGGGATCTGTGCTGGGTTCCCTATTGTTTGTCATTTATATAAACGACATCGATGATGGGGTAGGATCAGTAAGTTCACAGATGACACAAAGATTGGCCGAGTGGTTAACAGTGAGGTTGAGTGTCTTGGGTTACAGGAAGATATAGACGGGATTCTCAAATGGGCAGAAAAGTGGCAGATGGAATTTAACCCTGAAAAGTGAGGTGATACACTTTGGAAGCAGTAATGTGACACGGAAGTATTCAATGAATGGCCTGACACTGGGAAGTTCCGAGGAACAAAGGGACCTTGGCGTGTTTGTCCATAGATCTCTGAAGGCAGAAAGGCAGGTTAATAGGGTGGTGAAAAAGGCATATGGGACATTGCCTTTATCAATCGAGGCATAGATTACAAAAGCAGGGAAGTCATGTTGGAGTTGTATAGAACAGCTGGAGTACTGTGTGCAATTATGGTCGCCACATTATAGGAAGGATGTGATTGTACTGGAGGGGGTGCGGAGGTGATTCACCAGGATGTTGCCTGGGATGGAACATTTAAGCTGTGAAGAGAGGTTGGATAGGCTTGGGTTGTTTTCGCTGGAGCAGAGAAGACTGACTGGTGACCTTATCGAGGTGTACAAGATTATGAGGGGCATGGACAGGGTGGATAGGGAGCAGCTGTTCCCCATAGTTGCAGGGTCAGTTACGAGGGGACACAAGTTTAAGGTGAGGGGCAGGAGGTTTAAGGGTGATTTGAGGAAGAACTTTTTTATCCAGAGGGTGGTGACGGTCTGGAATGCACTGCCTGGGAGGGTGGTAGAGGCGGGTTGCCTCACATCCTTTAAAAAGTATCTGGATGAGCACTCGGCACATAACATTCAAGGCTATGGGCCAAGTGCTGGCAAATGGGATTAGGTAGTCAGGTCAGGTGTCTTTAATGCATCGGTGCAGACTCGATGGGCTGAAGGGCCTCTTCTGCACTGTATTATTCTGTGATTCTGTGAACATGAGAACAAGTTCAGCCAGGCGGAGGAGGGTGGTGGTTGGTGGAACCGGTTGGCCCTTTGTTCATGGAAAATGGGGAGAGCTTTCAGACTATCCTGGTGGGGGATGGAGTTGTCGAGAGATTGGTCATCCATGGTGTAAAGGAGATAGTTAGGGCCAGGAAACTGGGAACTGTTGAAGTGACAGACGGAAGAAGAGTCACGGATATAGGTGGGAAGAGACTAGACAAGGGGAAAATAAAATAGAATCAGGTGAGGAAGAAATCAGTTCTGAGGGGTAGAAGCAGGCAGAATAGATGGGCCAACCAGGGCAGTTCAGTTTGTAGATCTTGGAAAGGAGGTAGAAGTGAGATGTTCAGGTTTGAGGGACTATGAGGTGGAGGCTATGGAGGAAGATCTCCAGAGGAGATGAGGTCTCTTACTGTCACTGAGGATGAAATCATGGGTCCTTCTAGGATAGTGGGCATTCACTCAGATGAATCTTTTGATGTGATTGCACACCAATTGCACATTGACAGAGTGGTAGCACTTGTTGTGGCATCACTCCCCATTGATGTGGGGGGTTTGCAGAGCCACCTGCATGCAGTCAATGATGTCCTGCACCATTGAAAAGCCCGCTAACCTGGTGAACCCACATCTGCTCCTCAGGCAGAAGAGGACGAAGTTCCTACTCCTCCTGTCGAGCTCTTCTGTCACTTCCCAGATACTACTGTGGACAGCAAACTGTGACATGTTGCAAATGTCACCAGCTCCTGCCTGGAAGCGACTGGTTGTATTTTATTTATTTTATTTTATTTAGAAAAAGAGCGCTGAAACAGGCCCTTCGGCGCACCGAGTCTGTGCCGACCATCAACCACCCATTTATATTAATCCTACACTAATCCCATATTCCTACCACATCCCCACCTGTCCCTATATTCTCCTACCACCTACCTATACTAGGGGCAATTTATAATGGCCAATTTACCTATCAACCTGCAAGTCTTTTGGTGGTGGGAGGAAGCTGTGAGGCTGCGGTGCTAACCACTGCGCCACTGTGCCACCCTTGTGAAGAATGAAAGGGCAACAATGATGTTTACAGACACTGGGAGGGCCGTCCTCTGGTTTGAGACTCAAGGTCTTCGTGAAGAAAGTGACATAACTCCATCACCATCTCTTTAGTGTAGCAAAGCCTGCTAAGGCAATGCTCCTGGCTCAGCCCAATGTAGAACTGGTGCTCCTGGGAGACCGTCTCAGGATAGGGCCTAAGAAGAACTGTCCCTTCCTTTTTTAATTTGTTCTTGGGATGTGGGCGTCGCTGGCTAGGCCAGCATTTATTGTTCATCCCTAATTACTCTTGAGAAGGTGGTGATGAGCTGCCTTCTTGAACTACTGCAGTCCATGTGGGGTAGGTACACCCACAGTGCTGTTAGGAAGTGAATTCCAGGATTTTGACCCAGTGACAGTGAAGAAACGGTGATATAGTTCCAAGTCAGGATGGTGTGCGACTTGGAGGGAAACTTGCAAGTGGTGGTGTTCCCATGCAACTGCTGCCCTTGTCCTTCTAGGTGGTAGAATTCATGGGTTTGGAAGGTGCTGTCGAAGGAGCCTTGATGAGTTGTTGCAGTGCATCTTGTAGATGGTACACACGGATGCATCGGTGGTGGAGGGAGTGAATGTTTAAGGTAGTGGACAGGGTGCTGATCAAGCGGGCTGCTTTGTCTTGGAGGGTGTTGAGCTTCTTGAGTGTTGTTGGAGCTGCACCCATCCAGGCAAGTGGAGTGTATTCCATCACACTCCTGACTTCCACCTTCTGGATGGTGGACAGTCCTTGGGGAGTCAGAAGGTGAGTTACTTGCTGCAGAATTCCCAGCCTCTGACCTGATCCTGTAGCCACAACTTTTATGTAGCTGGTCCAGTTAAGTTTCTGGTCAATGGTGACCCCCAGGATGTTGATGGTGGGGTTTCAGCATTGGTAATGCCATTGAAATTCAAGGGGGGGATGGCTAGATTCTCTCTTGTTGGAGATTGTCATTGCTTGCCACTTTTGTGGCATGAATGTTTCTTGTCACTTATCAGTCCAAGGCTGAATGTTGTCCAGGTCTTGCTGCACATGGGCATGGGATGCTTCAGTATCTGAGGAGTTGTAAATGGCACTATCATTAGCGAACATCCCCATTCTGACCTTATGATGGAGGGAAGGCCATTGATGAAGCAGCTGAAGATGGTTGGACCTAGCGCACTACCCTGAGGAACTCCTGCAGCAATGTCCTGGGGCTGAAATGATTGTCTTCCAACAACCACAACCATCTTTTTGTGCTACATATGACTCTAACCAACGTAGAGTTTTCCCCCTGATTCCCAGTGACTCCAGTTTTGCTAGGGCTCCTTGATACCACACCAGGTCAAAGGCAGTCACTTTCACCTCACCTCTGAAATTCAGCTCTTTTGTCCATGTTTGGACCAAAGCTGTAATGAGGTCTGGAGCAGAATGGCCCTGGTGGAATCCAAACTGAGGAGCAGTGAGCAGGCTGTTAAGTGCTGCTTGATCGCACTGTTGATGGCACCTTCCATCACTTTGCTGATGATTGAGAGTCGATGGGGTGGTAATTAGTCAGACTGGATTTGTCCTGCTTTTGTGTACAGGACATACCTGGGCAATTTTCCACATTGAAGGTAGATGCCAGTGTTGTAGCTGTACTGGACCAGTTTGGCTCGGGGTGCGGCAAGTTCTGGAGCACAGGTCTTCTGTACTAGGGCCGGAATGTTGTCAGAGCCCATAGACTTTGCAGTATCCAGTGCCTTCAGTTGTTTCTTGATATCACGTGGAGTGAATCGGATTGGCTGAAGACTGACATCTGTGATGCTGGGGACTTTAGGAGGAGGCTGAGATGGATCATATACTCGGCCCTTCTAGCTGAAGATTTTTGCAAATGCTTCAGCCTTACCTTTTGCACTGATGTGCTGAGCTACCCCATCATTGAGGATGGGGCAATTTGTGGAGCCACCTCTCCTGTGAGTTGCTTAATTGTCCACCACCATTCGCGACTGTATGTGGCAGGACAGCAGAGCTTAGAACTGATCCGCTGATTGTAGGATTGGTTAGCTCTGGCTATCGCAGGCTGCTTATGTTGGCACGCTAGTAGTCCTAGCTTCACGAGGTTGACACCTCATTTTGAGGTATGTCTGGTGCTGCTCCTGGTAAGCCCTCCTGCACTCTTCATTGAACTGGGGTTGATCCCCTGCTTGATGGTAATGGTAGAGTGGGGGATATGCCGGGCCATGAGGTTACAGATTGTGGTTGAGTACAATTCTGCTGCTGCTGATGGCCCACAGCGCCTCATGGATGCCCAGTTTTGCGTTGTTCGATCTGTTCGAAATCTATCCCATTTAGCATGGTTGTAGTGGCACACAACACGATGGAGGGTATCCTGAATATGAAGAAGGAACCCTCGCAAAAATGGAATCAATGGGAATCAGGGGGAAAACTCTCCATAGGTTGGAGTCTTACCTAGCGCAAAGGAAGATGGTTCTGGTTGTTGGAGGTCAATCATCTGAGCTCCAGGACATCACTGCAGGAGTTCCTCAGGATAGTGTCCCAGGCCCAACCATCTTCAGCTGCTTCATCAATGACCTTGCTTCAATCATAAGGTCAGAAGTGGGTATGTTCACTGATGATTGCACAATGTTCAGCACCATTCCCGACTCCTGAGATACTGAAGCAGTCCGTGTAGAAATGCAGCAAAACCTGGACAATATCCAGGTTTGGGCTGACAAATGGCAAGTAACATTCGTGCCACACAAGTGCCAGGAAATGACTATCTCAAACAAAAGAGAATCTAACCATCTCAACTTGACATTCAATGGCATTACCATCGCTGAATCCCCCACTATCAACATCCAGGGGCTACCATTGACCAGAATCTAAACTGGAGTAGCCATGGTTACAAGAGCAGATCAGAAGCTAGGAATCCTGCGGCGAGTAACTCACCTCCTGACTCCCAAAAGCCTGTCCACCATCTACGAGTCGCAAGTCAGGAGTGTGATGGAATACTCTCCACTTGCCTGGATGGATGCAGCTCCAACAACACTCAAGAAGCTCAACAGCATCCAAGACAAAGCAGCCCACTTGATCAGTACCCCATCAGCCACCTTCAACATTCACTCCCTCCACTACTGAAGCACAGTGGCAGCAGTGTGTACCATCTACAATATGCACTGCAGCAACGCACCCAGACTCCTTCGACAGCACCTTCCAAACCCGCGATCTCCACCCTCTAGAAGGACAAGGGCAGCAGATGCATGATAACTTCACCACCTGCATGTTCCCCTCCACACCACACACCATCATGACTTGGAACTATATCAGCGTTCCTTCACTGTCAATGGGTCAAAATACTGGAACTCCTTTCCTAACAGCACTGTGGGTATACCTACTCCACACTGACTGCAGCGGTTCAAGAATGTGGCTCATCACCACCTTCTCAAGGGCAATTAGGGATGGGCAATAAATGCTGTCCGAGCCAGCGACGCCCACATTAATGAAAAAATAAATGATTTGCCCTGAACAAATCCATGCTGTCTTTTCTTAATGAATCCACATTTGTCCAAGTGACTGTTTATTTTGTCCTGGATTATCGTTTACAAAGGCTTTCCCAGCACCGAGGTTTAACTGACAGGCCTGTAGTTGCTGGGTTTAACCTTGCACCCATTTTTGAACTAGGGTGTAAAATTGGCAATTCTCCAGTCCTCTGGCACCACTCGCATATCTAAGGAGATTAGAAGATTATGGCCAGTGTTTCCAAAATTTACACCTTTACTTCCCTCAGTATCCTCAGATGCATTTCATCCAGTCCGAATGAATTATCAACTTTATGTACAGCCAGCCTTTCTAATACCACCTCTTAATTATTTTTAGCCCATCCAGCGTCTCACTATATCGTCTTTCGCTATGGCCTTGGCAGCATCTTCTTTTCCTTGGTAAAGACAAATACAAAGTCCTCATTTAATACTTCAGCCATGCCCTCTACCACCACGCATAAATCCCCTTTTTGGTCCTTCATCGGCCCCACTCTCCTTTTACTAACTTTTTACTATTTATCTGCCTTTAGAAGACTTTTGGATTCCCTCTTATGTTAGCTGCCAGTTTCTTTTCATATTCTCTCTTTGCTTCACTTGTTACTTTTTTCATTTCCCCTCTGAACATTCTATATTCAGCCTGGTTCTCATTTGTATTATCAACCTGAGATCTGTCATACACATCCTTTTTCTGCTTCATCTTACTCTCTATCTCTTTCATCATCCAGCAGCTCTGGCTTTGTTTGTCTTACCTTTACCCCTCATGCAAATGTACCCTGACTGTACCCGAACCATCTCCCCTGTAAAGGCAGACTTCTTTTTTAAATTCATTCATGAGATGTGGGTGTCGCTGGCTAGGACAGCATTTATTGCCCAACCCTGATTGCCCTTGAGAAGGTGGTGGTGAGCTGCCTTCTTGAACCACTGAAGTCCATGTGAGGTAGGTATACCTACAGTGCTGTTAGGGAGTTCCAGGATTTTGACCCAGTGACAGTGAAGGAACGGCGATATAGTTCTAGGTCAGGATGGTGTGTGACTTGGAGTGGAACTTGCAGCTGGTGTTGTTCCCATGCATTTGCTGCCCTAGTCTTTCTAGTTGGTAGAGCTCTAAGGAACCTTGGTGCATTGCTGCAGTGCATCTTGTAGATGGTAGACACTGCTGCCACTGTGCGTCGGTGGTGGAGGGAGTGAATGTTTGTAGATGGGGTGCCAATCAAGCGGGCTGCTTTGTCCTGGATGGTGTTGTGCTTCTTGAGTGTTGTTGGAGCTGCACCCATCCAGGCAAGTGGACAGTATTCCATCACACTCCTGACTTGTGCCTTGTAGATAGTGGACAGGCTTTGGGGAGTCAGGAGGTGAGTTACTCGCCGCAGGATTCCGAGCCTTCGACCTGCTCTTGTAGCCATGGTATTTATATGGCTACTCCAGTTCAGTTTCTGGTCAATGGTAGCCCCTAGGATGTTGATAGTGGGGTATTCAGCAATGATAATGCCATTGAATGTCAAGGGGAGATGGTTAGATTCTCTCTTGTTGGAGATGGTCATTGCCTGGCACTTGTGTGGCGCGAATGTTACCTGCCACTTATCAGCCCAAGCCTGGATATTGTCCAGGTCTTGCTGTATTTCTACACGGACTGCTTCAGTTATCTGAGGAGTCGCAAATGGTGCCGAACATTGTGCAATCATCAGCGAACATCCCCACTTCTGACCTAATGATTGAAGGAAGGTCATTGATGAAGCAGCTGAAGATGGTTGGGTCTAGGACACAACCTTGAGGAACTCCTGCAGTGATGTCCTGGAGCTGTGATGATTGACCTCCAACAACCACAACCATCTTGCTTTGTGCTAGGTATGACTCCAACCAGTGGAGAGATTTCCCCCGATTCCCATTGACTTCTGTTTTGCTCGGCCTCATTGATGCCATACTCGGTCAAATGCTGCCTCGATGTCAAGGGCAGTCACTCTCACCTCACCTCTTGAGCTGAGCTCTTTTGTCCATGTTTGGACCAAAGCTACAATGAGGTCAGGAGCTGAGTGGCCCTGACGGAACCCAAACTGAGCATCACTAAGCAGGTTGTTGCTCAGCAAGTGCCTCTTGATCGCACTGTTAATTACACCTTCCATCACTTTACTGATGATTGAGAGTAGACTGATGGGTGGGTTGGACTCGTCCTGCTTTTTGTGTACAGGACATACCTGGGCAATTTTCCACATTGCCAGATAGATGCCAGTGTTGTAGCTGTACAGGAACAGCTTGGCTAGGGGCGCGGCAAGTTCCGGAGCACAGGTATTCAGTACTATTGCCGGAATATTATCAGGGCCCCATAGCCTTTGCAGTATTCAATACCTTCAGTCGTTTCTTGATATTACATGGAGTGAATTGAATTGGCTGAAGACTGACATCTGTGTTGCTGGGGACTTCAGGAGGAGGCTGAGATGGATCATCTACTCAGCAGTTCTGGCTGAAGGTTGTTACAAATGTTTCAGCCTTATCTTTCACATTGATGTGCTGGGCTCCCCCATCATTCAGGATGGGGATATTTGTGGAGCCACCTCCTCCAGTTAGTTGTTTAATTGTCCACCACCATTCACGGCTGGATGTGCCAGGACTACAGAGCTTAGATCTGATCCATTGGTTATGGGATTGCTTAGCTCTGTCTATCGCTTGCTGCTTTCTCAGTTTTGTACGCAAGTAATCCTGTGTTGACACCTCATTTTGAGGTATGCCTGGTGCTGCTCCTGGCATGCCCTCCTGCACTCTTCTTTGAATCAGGGTTGGTCTCCTGGCTTGATGGTAATGTTAGAGTGGGGGATGTGCCAGGCCATGAGGTTATAGATTGTGGTTGAGTACAATTTTGCTGCAGCTTATGGCCCACAGCGCCTCATGGATGCCCAGTTTTGCATTGCTAGATCTGTTCGAAATCTATCCCATTTAGCCGGGTGGTAGTGCCACACAACACGATGGAGGAGATCCTCAATGTGAAGGCGGGACTTTGTCTTCACAAGGACTGTGCAGGTGGTCACTCCTACCAATACTGTCGTGGACAGATGCATCTGCGGCAGGCAGATTGGTGAGGACAAGGTCAAGTATGTTTTTCCCTCTTGTTGTTTCCCTCACCACCTGCCACAGACCCAGTCTATAAGCTATGTCCTTTAGGACTTGGCCAATTTGTTCAGTAGTGGTGCTACCGAGCCATTCTTGATGATGGACATTGAAGTCCTCCACCCAGAGTACATTCTGCGCCCTTGCCACCCTCAGTGCTTCCTCCAAGTGGTGTTCAACATGGAGGAGTACTGAGTCATCAGCTGAGGGAGGGCGGTAGTGGTAATCAGCAGCAGGTTTCCTTGCCCATCTTTTGACCTGATGCCATGAGACTTCATGGGGTATGGAGTCGATGTTGAGGACTCCCAGGGCAACTCCCTCCCAACTGTATACCACTGTGCTGCCATCTCTGCTGGGTCTGTCCTACCTGTGGGCAGGACATACCCAGGGATGGTGATGGCAGTGCCTGGGACATTGTCCGTAAGGTATGATTCCGTGAGTATGACTATGTCGACAGGGCTGGGTTTGCTCTTGTTGTTTCCAGTGTCTAGGTCGATGCCGGGTGGTCCGTCTGGTTTCATTCGTAGCGGTTAGGTACAACTGAGTCATTTGCTAGGCCATTTCAGAGGACATGTAAGAGTCAACCACATTGTTGTGGGTCTGGAGTCACAGCAGATTTCCTTCCCTAAAGGACATTAGTGAACCAGATGGGTTTTTACAACAATCGACAATGGTTTCATAGCCATCATTAGACCAGCTTTTAATTCCAGATTTATTAATTGAATTCAAATTCAACCTTCTCCTCTGTTGGGATTCGAATCCATGTCCCCAGAGCAATACCCTGGGTTATTAGTCCAGTGACAATACCACTACGCCATCGCCTCCCCTTTCCCACCATGAGAGGAGACAGTTTCTATTTTGTGCACATGAAACGTACACTCCCGAATCATAGATTGTTTAAAAACTGACTCAAGATCTTAGTCCTTGTGCTCCTTAGCCAAAGGCATCTGTTTCTTTACCCTCCTTGGAGAGATGCCTATTTCATCATTCCCTTCCAGCACTTGCTGCTCGCTGGTGCTTTGTGATTCACTCAGTCTCCTCTGTCTCAGTAATATCCTTGTCCTGAGTGGGTGTATCTGGGTCAGAACTTCAGTAATTAAATTGCCATGATGGAATGAGTGAGTGAATCAGGTGGAGTCACAATCCTCTGACTCATTCGATGCTTCTTTCTGTAAGAATTCAGTACCTGTGAGAAACACAGGAACTTAATCTGAGTTATGAATCAGAAGATGTAACTGAGCAATCATTGTCAGAATACCTACAGAGAGCCATAACTCGCTGTGTAAGTGCTCCATCCCATTTGCAACCTGAACCTGACAGCTCTTATCCAACATCTCCATCTCCCACCAGCTCCCTGATGTGTCTGGCCAAAAGTTTTCTCCTCATGCCTACTAATGGGCTTGATGCTAATCATTCCTCCACATGTGGCAGTCGCTAGCCTCAAATTGGGCACGTTTCTCCTTTGCAAAATTCTCCAGACTAATTCACAATATCATTTCACTCAGATGTATGCAGACATTAACCTTGTACATTTCAATGCAGGAAAGTGCATCAAAAAGATGACAAAAATCAAAATTGCTGGGGTGGGGCAGTTATTGGAGGACATTCAATCAGATGGACTCGTATGCAGCCCCCACAAAAATAATCTTTGCTCTCTGAGTTCATTTCCCCCTTTGAAATATTTAAATCCATCACTGCAAAGTTTACACTTCTGTATAACCTATTTTCCCTATTTAATTAACAGATGGAATTTTGGGTACAACTGCAGCTTTAGTCATGACAAGTTCATGTTCATCTGCACTCCTATTGCAACTAATTCTTTTCATATGCCATACGTGAGACCTTTAAGTTTCAGTTTTTGGAGGAAAAAAATCTTAATTGCGAGATGTGCAAGTCACCAGCAATAAGTCCTGAAATCCAATTAAATAAAAAGGAATAAAAACAAAAAAAAAATTCTGGAGATACTCAGGTCAGATGGCATCTGTGGAGAGAGAAACAAAGCTAACATTTCAGGGCTTTCATCAGAATTGGAAAAGGTCATCAAAGGTCATTGACCTGAAATGTTAATTCTGGTTCTCTCTCCACAGATGCTGCCAGACCTGTTGAGCATTTCTAGCATTTTCTGTTTTTGTTTTAGATTTCCAGCATCTGCAGTATTTTGCGTTTGTATTAATAAAAAAGAATGTAACTTACTTAGTCAACTTGAAGCAGTAGCCTAGATCATAGGTCTTTGGAGCAGAGCCCAGATCTACCAGATTTCAACCACAGATATATCTTGCCAGGAATTGTATCTGGGATGGCAGCTTCTTAAGCACAGTCCCGTTACATACTGCATTGATTTTGTGGATGGGTCTAGGGGTATTCCTGGGCTATGCTGCAATTTCTGCCAGAAAGCCCTCTTAGCCCTGGCGAATCCCACACTTGCTGAGAACTATCATGGATTCTGTTTTGGGCCTCCTCCTTACATTCAGAATACGACATTCTAGTTCTCTGTCAGGACTTAGGAATCATTTTTAAATCTTCTAATCTTCAAACCATAAGAGCCTTCGGCAACCCCTTGGAGCAACATGGTGCTTCTGTAGGTTTCTGGCGGCAAAGCAAAGCAGTAGTTTCTACTGCACTTTTGTAGATATGATGTGCCTGTCCTGAATATTTAAATGACTCCATGATTTGGGATAGGTGTCAAGGTCTGGAAAAACAATGAGTGGAGGTACCACTCCAACGCACTTCTGCCCCCTTAAAAGAGTCTGCGCAATTTGAGGCCTACTATTTTCAATGCTGACATACATCAAAATTGGTTACACTTTGGAATTAAAATTAAAAGATTGTCATGCCCAACAAGTAGCACTTGATGGTTTGTTAAGACATGGAAAATAATTCAGTAGGAGACGCAAGATGTACTTATGCAACTGTCATTCCCTTAATCTTGCCTTTACGCACAACTTTTCTACCATCAAGGTCTCGATTGTAGAACAGGTCATCTCTAATCTGTTTCCCATACACATCCTCGTGCTATCCTTCAAAACCTCACTTTGGCATTTATTATGGTCAGCTATTCGATTCTCTTCAGTTCTCATTCATAGCACTAACCTGTTAAGGTTCAATTCCTAAGTGTCAGCTCGGCTCAGTTGGTAGCACTGCCAGAGGTCGTAGGTTCAACCCCCACTGCAGACTTCCCTACGTAAGGAAGGTTAACACTTCAGTGCAGGCCTAAAGAAGTATTGCATTGTTCAAAGTTTTGACTTTTAGGCCTCACTCCATCCTACCTCTGCAACTCCTCCATGTCTGCCTGCCCTCTTCTCAATCTGTGTTACTGTGAATCCCTTATTTACTTGCTTATGTTGTGATTTTAATTACAATAAGAAAATAGCTTATCTGAATAAAAATAAAATACTGCAGATGCTGTAAATCTGAAATAAAAACAAAATACGTTGGAAATACTCAGCAGGTCTGGCAGCATCTGTGGGGAGAGAAGCAGTTAACGTTTCAGGTCAGTGACCCTTCATCAGAACTTAGCTTATCTGAACACTGTTTATCCAAATTAACAGTTTAGAAAACCTGACTACCATGTCCTGCACAGGCAATTATTTCATGCTGTGTATTGTTTTTTATGCTGAATTATTTTTTAACATAATCTGACATTGGAATAAATACACAACTAGTTCCTTGAGTTATTCACTTATCTAAACGGGAGTGTTTTGTAAACAGTTCAGATAAGCAGCATCCAGCTGCATTTTTCAGTGTCCTATTGCGGCCAAATCACCATCTAGCAAACACCTGATTCAATAAACATATCACTGCACAATCAAAAATGGTGGTGATAGTCAACAACCTGCATTTATATTGTACCGTTGATATAAAGATAGACCCCAAAGCAATTCACAAATAGGCAAAAGGAAAACAGGTACTGAGCTAGGAAGAGCGAGATTAGGAAATGTGATCAAAAGCTTGGTCAAATATTAGGTTCTAAGCAAGGAGTTCCAAAAACTACAATCGATTGGGCACCAAATATCTCTGACATCAACAGTGGAACAAACTGAGGTAGAATGCACAGAAATCCAGAATCAGAGGATCGGAGTGTTTGGGAGCAGATACAAGGCTGGAGATTATAGAGTTAGGGTAGGTTGGAGACAATGTCAGACAAAGAGCCTAACAACACAGCGGCAATCAAGGATTGAGAATTAGAGCTGGGTAACAACTTTCAGCTGGTATTGTCGAGCTACATGTAGATGAGGTAACAAAACAGAAAAGGCTGGAAATACTCAGTAGGTCTGGCAGCATCTGTGCAGAGAGAAACAGTGTTATGTTTCAGGTCTGTGACCTTTCATCAGAACTGGGAAAAGTTAGAAATGTAATAGGTTTTGAGCAAGTGAAAGGGGGAAGGGTGGGAAGTAGAAAAAAGGGAAGTTCTGTGATATGGCGGAGGGCAAGAGAGATTAAATGCCAAAAGGTCATGTGGTAACTGTAGGGGATTCTCTTCCTCATTTGAAGACCCCACCCCACCCCCGCCGCTATCTGCTACACTCGAGTACGTGACACCAGAATTACAGATGTATGACTTGAATAGAATAACCAGCGAGACAAGTTTCTTCTGATAACTCACAATTATTTCATTGCATTATCCATAATCCTTAGAGAAGGGTTACACTCAGCAATCACAAGTTACAGTTGCAACGACAGTTACGTGACCAAGGACAGTTAACTACAGCTTCCCTGTATGAGGCTTGCTTTTCAGAGTTTCCACTTCCTGTCAGAGTTTAATGTTTCCGTACTGATCTTTACAGTGTTGTTGGTCCATACAACCACACCACCTTTTCTATCTTCTTCCTTCTTTGGGATGATCCTGTCCACCCCTTGACCCATCCTAATGGATCCTCTGAGCTAGCTATCTCCCTTAGCCAAGCCGCGCTTGGCTTTAACTTATCAAAGATATACATCTGTAACCTCACTGTCATAGTTATGGGAAGATTACTTTTCCTCCCCCATTTTATTATATCACCTACTAGTGTCCCTTCTCGTGGTCGTCAGGAAACTGTAGGGGATTCTTCTCCTCACTCGAAGTCATCCCCTATACTCAAGTTCATGACACCAGAATTACAGATGTATGACAAGCGAGATAAGTTTCTTCTGATAACTCGCAATTACTCGATTGAATTATCCACAATCCTTAGAGAAGGGTTACACTCAGCAATCACAAGTTACAGTTGCAACTACAGTCACATGAGCCAGAACCCTGTCCTGCGAGAGGCTAAACATGGGTTAAACTCTCTATTCCTAACTTAATTTCCCAAATTCATTTCCTAACTTAATACTTACAATCACCCTTCAGTTGGTCTGCCAATGGTGTTCATAGGTCCCTCGGTGGAGTTGACCAAGCTCTACCATCTTCCTTCATTGCCTGCAGGAACAGTAAAATACTCTGATCTCCGTGTACATTTATACATTTCTTGTTGCTGGTTGGGCCATCTCGACTCCAAATTTGACAATGCTGCAAACCTGCAAACCTTTAGTTCTGATTGGCAACTTATGTCCTCATTTATGAAATGCATTTTTTTTTAAAAAAAGGTCTTCTGTGAAAGACACAATCACCTATTTCCTGCTGATAATCGATTTCAGGAAGAGCAGCCTTTCACACCTCTTCAATCCTTAGATTTACACAGTACTTGAGCCCATCCCTTCTTCCATTGTGGTTGCAAGACATATATGCTTACTGGGTTCTTGCTTTTTGACTGGGCTATGTGACTGTCTGTTTCCACTGAAAACCTATAACTTCAGCAGAATCTCAAACAAGGAGATAACCCCTTATTTTCCTTCAGTAACTGAATAGCCCACATGGTGTCTCTCATGAAGGGTTAGTGGATCATAGTCAGAAGTTGCAGTTCTGGCACTTTTTTCTTCTCCCTGTCTTGCACACAACAGATTAAAGATTGTCCAGTGTACTGCTGTGCCATGTGTTGCAATTGCTTTTCTTCTTTGGTCTCCTTATCTCGAGAGACAATGGGTAAGCGCCTGGAGGTGGTCAGTGGTGTGTGGAGCAGCGCCTGGAGTGGCTACAAAGGCCAATTCTAGAGTGACAGGCTCTTCCACAGGTGCTGCAGAAAAATTTGTTTGTTGGGGCTGTTACACAGTTGGCTCTCCCCTTGCACTTCTGTCTTTTTTCCTGCCAACTGCTAAGGCTCTTCGACTCGCCACACTTTAGCCCCGCCTTTATGGCTGCCCACCAGTTCTGGCGATCGCTGGCAACTGACTCCCACGACTTGTAATCAATGTCACAGGACGTCATGTCGCGTTTGCAGACGTCTTTAAAGTGGAGACCTGGATGGCCGGTGAGTCTGATACCAGTGGCGAGCTCGCTGTACAATGTGCCTTTGGGGATCCTGCCATCTTCCATGCGGCTCACATGGCCAAGCCATCTCAAGCGCCGCTGACTCAGTAGTGTGTATAAGCTGGGGATATTGGCCGCCTCGAGGACTTCTGTGTTGGAGATGCGGTCCTGCCACCTCATGCCAAGTATTCTCCGGAGGCAGCGAAGATGGAATGAATTGAGACGTCGCTCTTGGCTGACATACGTTGTCCAGGCCACGCTGCCATAGAGCAAGGTACTGACGACACAGGCTTGATACACTCGGACTTTTGTGTTCTGTGTCAGTGCGCCATTTTCCCACACTCTCTTGGCCAGTCTGGACATAGCAGTGGAAGCCTTTCCCATGCGCTTGTTGATTTCTGCATCTAGAGACAGGTTACTGGTGATAGTTGAGCCTAGGTAGGTGAACTCTTGAACCACTTCCAGAGCGTGGTCGCCAATATTGATGGATGGAGCATTTCTGACGTCCTGTCCCATGATGTTCGTTTTCTTGAGGCTCATGGTTAGGCCAAATTTGTTGCAGGCAGCCACAAACCTGTCGATGAGACTCTGCAGACACTCTTCAGTGTGAGATGTTAAAGCAGCATTGTCAGCAAAGAGGACTCCCCGTACTTTGGTCTTCGCTCTTAGACAGGCAAGGTTGAACAACCTGCCCCCTGATCTCGTGTGGAGGAAAATTCCTTCTTCTGAAGACTTGAACGCATGTGAGAGCAGCAGGGAGAAGAAAATCCCAAACAGTATGGGTGCGAGAACACAGCCCTGTTTCACGCCACTCAGGATAGGAAAGGGGTCTGATGAGGTGCCGCTATGCTGAATTGTGCCTTTCATATTGTCATGGAATGAGATGATGATACTTAGTAGCTTTGGTGGACATCCAATCTTTTCTAGTAGTCTGAAGAGACCACGTCTGCTGACGAGGTCAAAGGCTTTGGTGAGATCAATGAAAGCAACGTAGAGGGGCATCTGTTGTTCGCGGCATTTCTCCTGTCTCTGACGAAGGGAGAACAGCATGTCAATGGTCGATCTCTTTGCACGAAAGCCACACTGTGCCTCAGGGCAGACGCGCTCGGCCAGCTTCTGGAGCCTGTTTAAAGTGACTCGAGCAAAGACTTTCCCCACTATGCTGAGCAGGGAGATTCCACGGTAGTTGTTGCAGTCACCGCGGTCACCTTTGTTTTTATAGAGGGTGATGATATTGGCATCGTGCATGTCCTGAGGTACTGCTCCCTCGTCCCAGCACAGGCAAAGCAGTTCATGTAGTGCTGAGAGTATAGCAGGCTTGGCACTCTTGATTATTTCAGGGGTAATGCTATCCTTCCCAGGGGCTTTTCCGCTGGCTAGAGATTCAATGGCATCATTGAGTTCCGATTTTGTTGGCTGTACGTCCAGCTCATCCATGACTGGTAGAGGGTGGGCTGCATTGAGGGCAGTCTCAGTGACAACATTCTCCCTGGAGTATAGTTCTAGGTAGTGCTCAACCCAGCGGTCCAATTGCTTGCGTTGGTCAGTGATTATGTCCCCTGATTTAGATTTGAGGGAGGCGATCATCTTGATGGTTGGCCCAAAAGCTCTCTTAATGCCATCATACATTCCTCTGATGTTTCCGGTGTCTGACGCCAGCTGAATATGACTGCATAGGTGTTGCCAGTAGTCATATGCGCAGCGCCTGGCTGTTCTTTGTGCAGTGCTTCTGGCTGCTTTAAGTGCTACAGATGTTAACTCGCTGGGGGCTTTCTTGTAGTTCAACAAGAACTTGGTCTCAAAGTTCTGCTGAACTGAGTGCTGTGAGGTAGAGTGCTCAATTCGGGGATTTGGTAAGTGAAGGAATTTGGTGCAATGAGGGAGGAGGTGCTGTTCTGGTCTTTTACAGAACAAGTAGTGATTCAAGAGAGGGAGCTGGAGACAGTGAGACCTGAGAGCTGAAACCCAGAGACATTAATTAGGTAAGCAGGTAGGTGATTAGTTGGTGAATTTTAAGGATTTTTCCTTTCTAAACTGGCACAGTAGTTTAAACTGGTACTGGGGAGATATAAGTATTGTATCAAATTTGTAGCTTAACTAGTTAAACTACTTAATATGTTATGAAAGTGATTCTGTTTTTTGGCTGAAAATATTTTAAAAAGGATTTGTGGTTAAACTGAATAAATATTTTTTTAATCAAGAGGGCACTGAAAGAACTAATTTGGCAACAGTGTGGCTGGCTGTCACATGGCTCGGGTTAGGCTTGGAGCGGTAACCATAGTAACAGGGGCAGTGAAATCACAAGCATTCCTTTGGTCGGACAAGCCCAGTAGTAGCAGAGCACCTGGGATGGGCAGAAAACTGACAAGCTTTTTGGTTGTTGGCCAGTGTCAGTGTTTTTTACCTTCTGGAGTGAGAAAAAGTCAAGTCTGCTGAAGAAGAAAGAGAGAATTCCAAGGAAGAACAGAAGACTACAAACCCAGCTCGCTTTCCAGCAATTCTCTAAAAGACTCTGAGAAGTCCATTGTGTCAATTCATCTTGTTTCCTGTATTTGAAGAAAGTCTGCAAAAGATAATTCTCAACACCGCCTGAAAAGAACTGTCCTGAAGATTCTAGTGACCTGTCTGCATGTACTCGGCAGTTAAACTGTATGGCAGTTTGGAACAAGGAAGAAGAAGGAATTTTCCTCCACACAAGATCAGGTGGCAGGTTGTTCAACCTTGCCCGTCTAAGAACGAAGACCAAAGTACGGAAAGTCCTGATCAGGGAACTCCTCTTTGCTGATGATGCTGCATTAACATCTCACACTGAAGAGTGTCTGCAGAGACTCATCGACAGGTTTGCGGCTGCCTGCCTAATTTGGCCTAAACATCAGCTTCAAGAAAACGAACATCATGGGACAGGATGTCAGAAATGCCCCATTCATAAATATCGGCGACCACGCTCTGGAAGTGGTTCAAGAGTTCACCTACCTAGGCTCAACTATCACCAGTAACCTGTCTCTCAATGCAGAATTCAACAAGCGCATGGGGAAGGCTTCCTCTGTTATGTCCAGACTGGCCAAGAGAGTGTGGGAAAATGGCGCACTGACACAGAACACAAAAGTCCAAGTGTATCAAGCCTGTGTCCTCAGTACCTTGCTCTATGGCAGCGAGGCCTGGACAACGTATGTCAGCCAAGAGCGACGTCTAAATTCATTCCGTCTTCGCTGCCTCTGGAGAATCCTTGGCATCAGGTGGCAGGATCGTATCTCCAACACAGAAGTCCTCAAGGCGGCCAACATCCCCAGCATATACACCCTACTAAGCCAGCGGCGCCTGAGATGGCTTGGCCATGTGAGCCGCATGGAAGATGGCAGGATCCCCAAGGACACATTGTACAGCGAGCTCATCACTGGTATCAGACCCACCAGCCGTCCTTGTCTCCGCTTTAAAGACGTCTGCAAACGCGACATGAAGTCCTGTGACATTGATCACAAGTCGTGGGAGTCAGCTGCCAGCGATCGCCAGAGCTGGCGGGCAACCATAAAGGCGGGGATAAAGCATGGTGAGTCAAAGAGGCTTAGCAGTTGGCAGGAAAAAAGACAGAAGTGCAAGGGGAGAGCCAACTGTGTAACAGCCCCAACAAACAAATTTTTCTGCAGCACCTGTGGAAGAGCCTGTCACTCTAGAATTGGCCTTTATAGCCACTCCAGGCGCTGCTCCACACACCACTGACCACCTCCAGGCGCTTACCCATTGTCTCTCGAGACAAGGAGGCCAAAGAAGTTTGGAACAACATATCTCATCTGTTGTTTCCTTCAAACATGAGCAAGTAGTTAACCGAAATGTCTTTTGTCTGTAACAGAGCTCTGATCCAAAAATCCCTTTTTGTTTTGGTTAACCAATATATAAATATATATATATATATGTGTGTGTGTGTGTGCGTGAGTGTGAGATGTTAGGGTAATAAAAGGGACTTTTAAAAATTTAATGTTAGGACTTTAAAAATTTTAATCTGTGTATTTATGTTTTACTTCATTACTAGTTAAGACTTCTCGTACAATAAACTGATAATTTTGTTGTTCAGTAAAGAAACCTGGTCAGTGTGTTCTAGTTTTTAGTTTAGTTTAGAGATACAGCACTGAAACAGGCCCTTCGGCCCACTGAATCTGTGCCGACCATCAACCACCCATTTATACTAATCCTATATTTCTGCTACATCCCCACCTGTCCCTATATTTCCCTACCACCTACCTATACTAGGGGCAATTGCTAATGGCCAATTTACCTATCAACCTGCAAGTCTTTGGCATGTGGGAGGAAACCGGAGCACCTGGAGGAAACCCACGCAGACACAGGGAGAACTTGCAAACTCCACACAGGCAGTACCCAGAATTGAACCCGGGTCCCTGGAGCTGTGAGGCTGCGGTGCTAACCACTGCGCCACTGTGCGTTCTATTCTGGGAAAAATAGAGTATATGATTAACCGTATCGATAAGTGGGAAAATATTAAATAATATGTTCTGACCTGTGGAGAGGTGGGACTGAAATAACAGTGCACTCCTCCGACTTGCTCGTAACAATAAGTACAAATTATGAGTGATATTTCTAAAGTTGAAACCCAATTAGTTAAATAAAACACAATAAAGATGGCTGGACAGGTGATGTGTTGCAGCTGCAGCATGTGGGATCTGGTGGACTCCAGTTTCATCCACTGCAACCACATCTGCAATAAGTGTCTTCTGCAGCTCAAGGAACTTCTGCTCAGAGTTGATGAGCTGGAGTCCAAGATTGGGACACTGCAATGCATCAGGGAGGGGGAAAATAACCTGCACGTTTTGTTCCAGGAGGCAGTCACATCCCTTAGGGCTATGTACTTCAGATTTGGACTATTCTCAGGGACAGGAGGCAGGTATGGGATCCAGAAACAAGCAATGGAGGAGCCTCAGGCCTTGCACTTGTTCAACAGATCTGAGGTTTTTGCAGCTTGTGCGGACGAGAGCAGGGACTGCAGGGAGGATGAGCAAACTGACCATAGCACGATGGTGCAGGGGGCCATTCAAGTAGGAGGAGTAAAAAAAGAATGTAGTGATAGTAGTAGTTAGGGGACAGTATAGTTAGGGGGATAGATACTGTTCTCTGCAGCTGAGAATATGTGTTCCAAAGTCTGTGTTGCCTGCCTGATGCCAGGGTTCAGGACATCTCCTCAGGGCTTGAGAGGAACTCGGAGTGGGAGGGGAAGGATCCAGTTGTTGAGGTCCACGTGGGTGCCAATGACATAGGTAGATCTAAGTGTTTCTATTGAGGGAATATGAACAGCTAGGGGCTAAATTAAAAAGCAGAACCACAAAGGTAATAATCTCTGGATTACTATCTGATTCATGAGCAAATTGGCATAGGGTAAACAGAGAGTTGAATGCGTGGCTCAAAGATTGGTGTGGGAGAAATGGGTTTCGATTCATGGGGCACTGGCACCAATACTGGAGAGAGAGCTGTACCGTTGGGACGGCCTTCACCTGAATAGTGCTGGGACCAGTATCCGGGCGAATCCTATAACTAGGGCTGTTGAAAGGGCTTTAAACTAAAAAGTTGGGGGGAGGGTTCAGGTGAGGGAAAATTTAGAAAGTTAACAAGAAAGGACGAGGTGCAGGGTAGCGATACGGGTAATGATAACCAGAGTGTGATAGGAAGGTACAGAGTGTACAAACATAAGTGTTCACCAGCAAATAAGGTCAGAGTAGACAAAAATGGTAAAAAGACAGAATTAAAAGCTTTTTATCTGAATGCACATGACACTTGTAACAAGATGGATGAATTGACAGCACAAATAGAAATAAATGGATATAATATGATAGCCATTACAGAGACGTGGTTGCAAGGTGACCAAGGCTGGGAACTAAATATTCAAGAGTATTTGACATTTCAAAAGGATAGGATGAAAGAAAAAGAAGGTGGGGTAGCTCTGTTAAAGGATGAGATCAGTACAGTAGTGAGAAATGATCTTGGCTCAGAACCAGATCAAGATGTCAAATCAGGTTGGGTGGAAATAACAAAATAGCAAAGGAAAGAAGTCACTGGTGGGAGTTATTTATAGGCCCCTTAACAGTAGGACAGAATGTAAGTCATGAAATAATGGGGGCTTGTAGGAAAGATAATGCAATAATCGTGGGCAATTTTAACCTTCATATAGATTGGACTAATCAAATTGGAAAACGTAGTCAGGAGGATGAGTTCCTGAGTACATTGGGGACAGTTTCTTCGGACAATACATTCTGGAACCAACCCGGGAGCAGGCTATTTTAGATCTGATAATGTGTAATGAGACAGGATTAATAAATGACCTCATAGTCAAGGATCCTCTGGGCAACAGTGATCGTAACATAATAGAATTTCATATTCATTTTGACGGTGAGAGGTTTGGATCTGAAACTCGTATCTTAAACTTAAATAAAGGCAATTACAAGGGTCTGAAGACAGAGTTGGCTAAAGTGGACTTGGAAAATAAGTTAAAAGGTAAAACAGCAGAGAAGCAGTGACAGTCATTTAAAGAGATATTTTTTAACTCTCAACAAACATATATTCCATTGAGAAAAAAAGACTCTATGAGAAGGATGCACCATCTGTGGCTAACTAAGTAAGTTAAGGATGGCATCAAATTGAAAGAAAGGGAGAAAATGCTGCAAAGATTAGTGGTAGGCCAGGAGATTGGGAAAATTTGAGAAACCAGCAAAGGATGACTAAAACAAAATAAAGAGGGAGCAATTAGAGTATGAGTAAACTAGCAAGGAATATAAAAACAAAAGCTTCTACAAATATATAAAAAGGAAGAGATTAGCTAAAGTATGTGTTGGTCCCTTAAAGGAGGAGACTGGGAAATTAATGATGGGAAACAAGGAAATGGCAGAGACTTTAAATTTTGTATTTTGTATGGGGTATGCCATTTAGAATCGAGATGAGGAGAAATTTCTTCACTCAGAGGGTGGTGAACTTGTGGAATTCTCTACCGCAGAAGGCAATGGAGGCCAAGTCATTAAATATATTCAAGAAGGAGATAAATATCTTTCTTCATGCCAAAGGGATCAAGGGATGTGGGGAGAAAGTGGGAACAGGGTACTGAATTAGATGATCAGCCATGATCTTATTTGAATGGTAGAGCAGGCCCGAAGGGCCGAATGGCCTACTCCTGCATTTTCTATGTTTCTATATTTCTATCGGTCTTCACAGTAGAAGAAACAAAAAGCATTCCAAGAATAGCAGAAAATCAAGAGGCAAAAGGGAGAGAGGAACTTAAAACAATCACCATCACTAGAGAAAAAGTACTAGGAAAACTAATGGGACTAAAGGCTGACAAGTCCCCTGGACGATTGCCTGCATCCTAGGGTCTTAAAAGAAGTGGCTGCAGAGATAGTGGATGCATTGATTGCAATCTTCCAAAGTTCCCTAGATTCTGGAAAGGTCCGAGTGGATTGGAAAACTGCAAATGCAACACCGCTGTTCAAGAAAGGGGGGCAATGGAAATCAGGAAACTATAGGCCAATTAGCCTAATATCTGCTATTGGGAAAATGCTAGAATCCATTATCAAGGAAGTTAGTAGCAGGACATTTAGAAAATCATAATACAATCAGGCAGAGTCAACGTGGTTTTAGTAAAGGGTAATTGTGTTTGACAAATTTATTAGAGCTCTTTGAGGATGTAACAAACAGGGTGAATAAAGGGGAACCAGTAGATGTAGTGTATTTGTATTTTCAAAAAGCATTCGATAAAGTGCCACATAAAAGGTTTCTAAACAAGTAAAGAGCTCATGGTGTTGGGGTTAATATATTAGCATGGATAGAGGATTGGTTAACTAACAAGAAACAGAGTTGGCATTAATGGGTCATTTTGGGATGGCAAACTGTAACTGGTGGAGTGCCACAGAGATCAGGGCTGGTATCTCAACTATGTACGATCTATATTAATGACTTGGATGAAGGGACAGAGTGTATTGTAGCCAAATTTGTGGATGATACAAAGCTAGGTAGGAAAAGAAGTTATGAGGAGTACACAAAGGGCTGAATTTTATAGGTCCCCCCGGAGACAAGCTCAGAGGTGGGGGGGCGACGAGAGGCGGTGGCGGAGGGCCTGTTTCCCTCCCATCGCACTGCAATTTAGTGTGGGATAGGCCAAAGACGGCCCTCCTTCCCAGAGGATACTTGAAGCCTTTAAGAGGCCTATTAACAGCCTATTAAGGGCCTCTTTTCCTGCCACTGGCATTAAGCGGGGGAGGTCACCCAGTAAAATGAGGCAACTTCCTGCAGGCTTAGGTGCAGCCCTCTTCTATGGACAATCAGTAGCCCACAGAGGCCCCCTGCCAGCAAACAGACCACCTCCCTGGACGCCCCTCCCCCTATACTGAAGGCCGACCTGCCACAAACCCCCCTACCGGGGCTTGCCGGATTGGCCCCAGCGACCTGCCTCACTTACCTGAGGTCCGCATCTGCAGCACTGCGCCTGGGTCTGAGGCCTCTTGCAGTACTGACAGTGGCCACCTCTCCCGGTGGCACTGCCAATACAACTGAGTTGGCAGCCCTGTGATTGGCCGACAGCTCTTGGAGGCAGGATCCCTGTCTTTAAAGGAATGGGGATTCCGGGGCGGGCTGTTAATTGGCCTGGCATTGTAGAATCGTGCCGGGGGTGGGGGGTGCGGGAGGAGTTCTAAATACCGAGGCGGGGTTTTCCCACCTTTTCGGCCTGCGCTGGGAACCTGTTATTGGCACAAAATACAGCCCAACGTGTCTGCCAAGAGAAATAGATAGGTTAAGTGAGTGGGAGTATAATGTGGGAAAATGTGAGGTTGTTCACTATGGCAGGAAGAATAGAAAATCAGAATATTATTTCCATGGAGAGAGACTGCAGAATGCTGCGTTACAGAGGTTTGTCCTTGTACATGAATCACAAAAGGTTAGCATACAGTACAGCAATTAATTAGGAAGGCAAATAGATTGTTGGCATTTGTTGCAAGGGGAAGGGAGTATAAAAGTAGGAAAGTCTTGCTACAACTGTACAGGGCATTGGTGAGATCATGCCTAGAGTACTGCATACAGTTTTAGCCTCCTTTCTGAAGGAGGGATATACTTGCATTGGAAACAGTTCAGAGAAGGTTCACTATGCTGATTCCTGGGATGAAGGGGTTGTCTTATGAGGAAAGGTTGAGCAGGTTGGGCCTATATTCATTGGAGTTTACATGAAAGAGAGGTGACCTTATTGAAACATATAAGATTCTGAGGGGCTTGACAGGGTCGATGCTGAGATGATGTTTCCCCTCATGGGAGAATCTAGAACTAGGGGACATAGTTTCAAAATAAGGGGTCTTCCTTTTAAGATGAAGATGAAGATGACGAGGAATTTCTTCTCTCAGAGGGTCATTAATCTATGGAATTCCATTCCCCAGAGAGCAGTGGAAATTGGATCCTTGAATATATTCAAGGCTGAGTTAAACAGATTTTTGATCTACAATGGAGTCAAAGGTTGTGGGGGGTAGGCAGGAAAATGGAGTTTAGGCCACAATCAGATCAGCCATGATCTTATTGAACAGTGGAACAGGCTCAAGGGGCCAAATGGCCTACTCCTGCTCCTATTTCCTATGTTCCCATGGTATGGCATATTTATCTGCCATTCTCTAGTTCCTCTAATAGCTCTAGTTACTTTTTAAATGCTATCAATATAAAATGTGGCTCCATTCCATTTAAAACTTGAGTATCTTTAATGACGAATAACATAGCTGTAGGAACTGAAAACATTTAAACTCCTTAAGTTATTGCTCCCAACCATGCCTTTTTTCCATCACTTCCTTTCAGTCTACTCAATTTCCCATTCATTTCATGGCTGTAATTTTACGCACCCCCCCCCCCCATCCCCCGCGAGATCAGGCTGGAAGCGGGGGGGGAGGGAGTGATGTAAAATCATGTGGGAAGTGGGGGGGGGGGGGGGGGGCGGTGTCGTTCCCGTCACCTTCCCACTGCAATTTTACAAGCAGTGGGAGAGATGACAAAAGGCCCGCCCGCCCCAGGCCAATTGAGGCCCTTAAGTGGCCATTTAATGACCACTTAAGGACCTTCATCCACCCGTCGGGTATATTGCCAGCAGCAGACGGGCACTTTGTCAGCTGTGGAGGCCGTGCAGTAATGCCAGGTGGCCTCCTTGCAGGTCTAGGGCGGGGGGGGGGTCCCTCCTGATCGGGCACCCTGTGTCCCATGGAGGGCCCCCCAGCAGCTCCTGCTACCCTTGCTAGTGCATCTCCGATGCGCTCCTGATTGACCCTCACCCCCCTCGCCAAAGCCCAGCTGATTGTCCCCAGCGAGGCCCAAAAACCCATTTACCATTTTCGGTACCAGTGTCCATGATCCTCCTGACGCTGGGGGCAGTCCCAGCAGTGGCCACCTCTCCCAGTGGCATTGCTGGGACTGAGGAACTGCTTGTCCCCTGATTGGCTGGCAGCTCCTGGAGGCGGGACTTCCTGCCTCAGAGGGGTGGAAGTCCCACCCGAAGTAAATTAAGGACATGGGCCACATAAAATCTCTGCATGGCTACCAGGCCCGGTGGAGGCGGGCTTGCCCCCAACTTTGAAGCTGGTGGGTGGGGCCTCCGCTCCGCATAAAATCCGGCTGAGAAATCTTGATTTCCAAATTCCAGAAATCTTGTTTCAAACTCTATCTTAAAATCAAAATAAGTTTCCTCCTCTTGATTTCTATTCAATCATTTTAGATACTGCATCAAATAATTCTAGTAAACACAAGGCATGATCTGTTGTTTCTAAAACATGTTGACTATTACCGATGATCTCTACAATCTATTGTGTTGTATGATTGCCTTTAAGAGTGAAGTCCCTTTAAGATCTTAGTATGCTAAGGAGCTGAGTACCAGGATGCAGTCATGTGACTACATGCCAGTCTCACAGTTACTGTAAGACCAAGAGGCAATTCCTGTAAATAGTTAGCTCTGCACTGTATATATTGTTAGCTTTTAATAAACCTGTTTGAGATCTTCAATCAACTGACCTCCGCTCATCCCATTTACGTTGCATCAGACAACATAAAAAGTTTCTCATTACATGTTGGCAGTGGTGGTGAGAAGACAAAATCCAAGATTGAAGACCACAGGAAAACAGCTTTAAAAATTACCTAAAGCTAAAAGAGAGAATGTTAAAATAAACACAGGCCCAAACAGTGTAAAGAAGAAAACAAAATCTTGCTCCAGCTGTAGAAGACAGAGCTGAATGACAGGCTGCAAATCAATCACTGTGAGCGGGTGAGTCAGTGTGCCGTTAGTACAGGAACCTCAGTTAAAAAAAGAGAACCTCGAAGTCCTTAAAAGATTGATTTTTTTTTGTCTCTCAAAGGCTCCCTGGGAAAATTAGAAATTCGGGGAAGACCCAATCCTTCCCCCAGGCTGATCAGGTTGGCACCATTACAGGAGGTGTCTGACAGCAAAAAGCATGGGAATCCACCATTCATGCAGCTTGCAGCTAGAGCTATAAAAAGAAACCTGTTAAATCACCCAAATGCTGAAGGGCTTTCACTCACTCAACCAGAGTTTTAAAAAAACTCAGAAAACCACTCAAGTCTGAAGAATTGCCTCTTGAATGGCTGTATAAACAAATCCTAGTAAAAAGCACTTGAAATGCCTATTGCACAACTATGTAAATAAATAGACTAGAGGCTGGAAGCTACAGAAACATACAAACACTGCTAAACACCTGCTGCTGTCAGTCAAAGCAGCCAAGAGAGTTTTTTTAAAGGGGAAACTAGTACAGAGTCTTAAAGCAAGTTCTTAAAGCAAAAGAACAACAGAAAGATGGATACCAATTTTCCCAGCATGAACTGGAAAGCCTATTCAAGTTCAAACTGTTCCAACAAAGCATGGGCAGGGACAGGTATATACCGCAGGGCAAGAATTATAGCTGGGGGAAAGGAAATTATGATGCGATTAGGCAAGATTTAGGATGCGTAGGATGGGGAAGGAAACTGCAGGGGATGGGCACAATCGAAATGTGGAGCTTATTCAAGGAGCAGCTACTGCGTGTCCTTGATAAGTATGTACCTGTCAGGCAGGGAGGAAGTTGTCGAGCGAGGGAGCCGTGGTTTACTAAAGAAGTTGAAGCGCTTGTCAAGAGGAAGAAGGCGCCTTATGTGAGGATGAGACGTGAAGGCTCAGTTAGGGCGCTTGAGAGTTACAAGCTAGCCAGGAAGGATCTAAAGGGAGAGCTAAGAAGAGCGAGGAGAGGACACGAGAAGTCATTGGCGGATAGGATCAAGGAAAACCCTAAGGATTTCTATAGGTATATCAGGAATAAAAGAATGACTAGAGTTAGATTAGGGCCAATCAAGGATAGGAGTGGGAAGTTGTGTGTGGAATCAGAGGAGATAGGGGAAGCGTTAAATGAATATTTTTAGTCAGTATTTACAGGAGAGAAAGAAAATGTTGTCGAGGAGAATACTGAGATACAGACTACTAGGCTAGATGGGATTGAGGTTCACAAGGAGGAGGTGTTAGCAATTTTGGAAAGTGTGAAAATAGATAAGTCCCCTGGGCCAGATGGGATTTATCCTAGGATTCTCTGGGAAGCCAGGGAGGAGATTGCAGAGCCTTTGTCCTTGATCTTTATGTCATCATTGTCGCCAGGAATAATGCCGGAAGACTGGAGGATAGCAAATGTTGTCCCCTTGTTCGAGAAGGGGAGTAGAGACAGCCCTGGTAATTATAGACCTGTGAGCCTTACTTCGGTTGTGGGTAAAATGTTGGAAAAGGTTATAAGAGATAGGATTTATAATCATCTTGAAAAGAATAAGTTCATTAGCGATAGTCAGCACGGTTTTGTGAAGGGTAGGTCGTGCCTCACAAACCTGATTGAGTTTTTTGATAAGGTGACCAAACAGGTGGATGAGGGTAAAGCCGTGGATGTGGTGTATATGGATTTCAGTAAGGCGTTTGATAAGGTTCCCCACGGTAGGCTATTGCAGAAAATACGGAAGTATGGGATTGAAGGTGATTTAGTGCTTTGGATCAGAAATTGGCTAGCTGAAAGAAGACAGAGGGTGGTGGTTAATGGCAAATGTTCATCCTGGAGTTTAGTTACTAGTGGTGTACCGCAGGGATCTGTTTTGGGGCCACTGCTGTTTGTCATTTTTATAAATGACCTGGATGAGGGTGTAGAAGGGTGGGTTAGTAAATTTGCGGATGACACGAAGGTCGATGGAGTTGTGGATAGTGCCGAAGGATGTTGTAGGGTACAGAGGGACATAGATAGGCTGCAGAGCTGGGCTGAGAGATGGCAAATGGAGTTTAATGCGGAAAAGTGTGAGGTGATTCACTTTGGAAGGAGTAACAGGAATGCAGAGTACTGGGCTAATGGGAAGATTCTTGGTAGTGTAGATGAACAGAGAGATCTTGGTGTGCAAGTACATAAATCCCTGAAAGTTGCCACCCAGGTTAATAGGGCTGTTAAGAAGGCATATGGTGTGTTAGCTTTTATTTGTAGGGGGATCGAGTTTCGGAGCCACGAGGTCATGCTGCAGCTGTACAGAACTCTTGTGTATTGCGTGCAGTTCTGGTCACTGCATTATAGGAAGGATGTGGAAGCTTTGGAAACGGTGCAGAGGAGATTTACTAGGATGTTGCCTGGTATGGAGGGAAGGTCTTACGAGGAAAGGCTGAGGGACATGAGGTTGTTTTCGTTAGAGAGAAAGAGGAGGAGAGGTGACTTAATAGAGACATATAAGATAATCAGAGGGTTAGATAGGGTGGATAGTGAGAGTCTTTTTCTTCGGATGGTGATGGCAAACACGAGGGGACATAGCTTTAAGTTGAGGGGTGATAGATATAGGACAGATGTCAGAGGTAGTTTCTTTACTCAGAGAGTAGTAAGGGCGTGGAACGCCCTGCCTGCAACAGTAGTAGACTCTCCAACTTTAAGGGCATTTAAGTGGTCATTGGATAGACATATGGATGAAAATGGAATAGTGTAGGTCAGATGGTTTCACAGGTCGGCGCAACATCGAGGGCCGAAGGGCCTGTACTGCGCTGTAATGTTCTATGTTCTATGAATTTATGCTTCACAGACCAAGTAATTACAGAACCAGGAAAGCAAGCCGTAAAAATGATAGCGATTAGAAATGAGGGATTGTATAGAACCAATGCATCAGGCATATATGAAGAGGACCAGAAAGATCCCACAAAGATATGGAAAGTGCTGGAAGATCATCTCAGATTAAGAGTGAATTTTAGAATTCACTGCCTAGAATTGATGTCCTACAGGCAACAGCCACAGGAATTAATTGACCAGGTCATCAGTAGATGCCATAGAAAGGGCACCGAATGATTTCTCGGAAGCTGAGCTGTCAGACCGAATAATGGAGCTAGTGATTGCATCAACACCCATTGAAGCATTTCAGAAAGACCTCTTATGAAAAAAGAAAGAGCACAGCATCGATGCACTGCTGGAAGATGGCAGGAAGTATAAAACCATTGTAGCTGGACAACAGCACCTGAAAGCACTAGATACAACCAACAGTACTAGCGCCATAACCAAATCGAAAAGAGCAAACAAGTTGCATGGTAAATGTGGTTGGTCCACTCATGGCGGAGCTGTCCTGCATATAGTGACTTGTGCAAGGTGTATGGTGCAAAAGGACACTGGGCCCACCTATGCAAGAATTCTGGCTCGAAAGATGCTGCCAGAGGCCACGGTAGGACACGAGCCAAAAGAAGACAGGCGTAGCAACATGGCAACAGCAGCAAGGAAAGCACCAGAGACCTGCATAAACACAAGGCGATACATGAGGTCCACAGCATAGCAGACCTGAGACGAGACTCAGAGAGAAGTAGTTCTCAGACAAAAGACAAAGAGGCATTCCACATTGTGAACTTGACAAATCACACTGACGAAGTCAAACAACTGGAAGCTTTCTCCACTATTAACATCACGTGGCCAAAGAAAGCTGGCAAAAATACACTCAGGATCAAAATTGACACTGGCGCTAGTGCAAATATCCTACTAGTCCGAATACTCAAAGATACGTACCGAAGTCGCTGAAGACCAATGATACAACCGACAACTGCCAAATTATCTGCATACAATGGGTCATCCAACCTTTGCAGTGGCACATTAACCATGCATACAGCTATGGCAAGTCAGCTTGGAAACCACAAACATTCTAATCGACATGAGCAGACCAGCAGTGGCAGGACTACGAGTGTGTAAGGACCTCAACATCATAACTATCTATGAGAGCATTGCCAAGGGGAAATCTCCAGGAACCAGAACCCACTTGCAGACTCTGACCAGCATCAAATGGCGCAGTCTGGAAACCCAGCAACAGCACAACATCTTCACTTCTGCTCTCTAGAGAACCACCAGCACCACAACGAGCCAGAATGGACAGGTATCTCCATGAGACCAAGTACTCCTCTCCCATCAAGTCCATTCCTCGAACCCCAAGCCTTCAGATGCGGAGGATGAGGATAGGTGAAAGACATGTAATGCCGTGAGGCAACAGAGGAGGAATGAGCTGAAGCATTGTCTATTGGCTCTTCCAGATGAGGTGCCGGAACTTTCCAAGAATGATAAGGCCTCAAAGGTGGTCATCTTGCGAAATGCAAGAGTATGTTAGCAGGCTGAAGGCAGAGCAACAGAAACTGAATGCAGAGAGGGAGAAACTACAGAAACCACAGTAACAGCTATGATATAAATTCCCCAAGGAAGAGTTGTCAAACCTCCGAGACGAGATATAGACTTTTCAGCCTCTATATCTGTCAGGTTCATAATCTCTATACATGTGTAAATAATTTTGATGTTATCTAATTTTATATGTTTTGCTTTTAGGATACGAGACTTATCTTTGGAAAGAAGAAGGATGTTGTGTGATTGCCTTACTAAGATCTTAGTATGTTAATGAGCTGAGTACCAGGATGCAGTCATGTAACTACATGCCACTCTCACTCTGTTACTGTGAAACCAAGAGGCAAGACCTGCAAATAGGTAGCTCTGCACTGTATATATTTGTTAGCTGTTAATAAACCTGTTTGAGATCTTCAATCGACTGATCTCCACACGTCTCATTTATGTTGCATAAGACAACATAAAAAGCTTCTCTTTACAAATAATTTTCAGAGATTGTGCTCATCTCTTTTGAGTACTAGGTACATGTACTATTTCAAGTATTAATGTGACAATTTTGCTTTGTTTAAGGTGAGGTGCACTTGTTTAAAATTATCTTCTGTTTAATATTGTTTAAACTTAAGATTCAAGAGTTTGCAGGGCTCATGTTTACACAAGACGGCAGCATTTGCGAAAAATAAATTCATATGACCTTCGCCTCTCCTTACAACAATATTTTCTTTTAGACGGTAACAAAACAATTTTACATTACTAGCAACCTAGCATCAGCCTAAATTGGTGAAGGGTAAGAAAATTAACTAATTAAATTTTAAGAACTTGCCAACTAGAACAGGTTCATTTGAATGGCAATTAAAGTGCAATAACTTGTAATTGCTTAACACGGACACATAAAATGTTCACTGTCCTGTAAAACCAAAAAAAAACTGTTAAATGTTTGGTATTCCCAGCTTCATTTTTCATATGCTAATATCAAGTTTTTGAAACTGGTCCACTGTATATTTATTAAAGGGTGATCCCAAATAGCAATTTATCTTCTAGGCAATTTACTTTCTAGGACTCAGTCTTTTGACGAGTAGAAATCTTGTTTTTAAATTATTGAAAAATTGGCCTTTGTGTTGCTCAGTCATTAATTACTCTGTAAATGATTATGATGTCAAATAACAGTCTGCACCAAACATACAATCCAGCAACTGAGGTTTGGTGTTGCAGGGCAACTAACTTACATTCAGTTGATTCGGCAAAATAGACTCGGAAATGTCAACAGTTTTTTGTGCATAGGTGCTTGCCATGAAGCCTGGAGCCATGGATAAAAGTTTAAATTTGTGTTCATTTGTATATGTTGCAAGTTAATGATGTTAACAGCACTGCATACTCATTAATAGGTAAATCTAAGGACAGCTCTTTCTAAATCTCCTGGTTCAAAAAATTCAAACTGGACAAACCAACAAATAGACAAAGTAAGCACAAATAGGTCTGGGTTTTCTGGGCTCTGACAGCAAAAGTCACAGGACTTTGGGGGTGGGTGGGGCAGGGGTTGTAGGGATGGTGTGGGGGGGGTGGAATGGCAGGGGTTGTTGTGGAGGCGGGGTTGTTGGGTTGATGCAGGGGGGAGGGGTTGGGGTGGTGCAGGGGGAGGGGTTGTTGGGGTGGGGGAGGGGTTGTTGTGGTAGTGTGGGGGAGGGGTTGGGGTGGTGCAGGGGGAGGGGTTGTTGGGGTGGGGGAGGGGTTGGTGGGGTGTGGGAGGGGTTGTTGTGGTGGTGTGGGGGGAGGGGTTGTTGGGATGGTGCGGGGGGGGGAGGGGTGGTTGTGGTGGTGCCGGGGGGAGGGGTTGTGGGGGAGGGGGAGGGGTGGTTGTGGTGGTGCAGGGGGGAGGGGTTTAGTTTAGAGATACAGCACTGAAACAGGCCCTTCGGCCCACCGAGTCTGTGCCGACCATCAACCACCCATTTATACTAATCCTACACTAATCCCATATTCCTACCACATCCCCACCTGTCCCTATATTTCCCTACCACCTACCTATACTAGGGGCAATTTATAATGGCCAATTTACCTACCAACCTGCAAGTCTTTTGGCTTGTGGGAGGAAACCGGAGCACCCGGAGGAAACCCACGCAGACACAGGGAGAACTTGCAAACTCCACACAGGTAGTACCCAGAATTGAACCCGGGTCGCTGGAGCTGTGAGGCTGCAGTGCTAACCACTGCGCCACTGTGGGGTTGTTGGGATGGTGCGGGGGGAGGGGTTGTTGGGGTGGGGGAGGGGTTGTTGGGGTGTGGGGGGGTTGTTGTGGTGGTGGGGGGGGGGAGGGGTTGTTGGGATGGTGCAGGGGGGAGGGGTTGTTGGGATGGTGCGGGGGGGTGGGGTTGTTGGGCCACTTTTACAATAGCTCACTATCTTAGGTTTTACAACTAAAAGTGAAATTTAAGCTTAAAGCCACGAGGCAAATAAAAGGGAAACTTTTCACTTTTGCAGCAATTCTAACCAGTGAATATCCTGTTGAAATCTACCTCTTGGCAAATCGGGCAGAGTTTATAGAATTTAGTAACACCTCTAAGAACTTGGAATTTCTATTTCAGGGGCTCTCATTTTAAATTTCTATTCTCAGTTGCTGTGAGCCATCAGCCTAAAGTGGTGGAACGTAAACCATGGCGATTCCCCGGAGGCAGGCATTGCCCTGCCTCTTACCCTGCGCGGTTTCACCATTGATATGATAGAAGAGACCTACGCCGACCACGGCGCTGTCTGCCCCCAGGGCATCAACACCGTCTACATTGCACCACTTGCGCTATGAGAATGAATTTTTAGCCCATACTAAAGAAAAACTGCAGACTATAATTAGCTCGTTTACTTTGAAGATTTTGATTAGCACTTATCTACTAGCTTGAATCCAGCATGTCTAGCAATGTTCTGTTGCGGGTACGCAGCTGGTTAGACATAACACTGAGAAAGAATGAAGTTGTGTATGTGGACAGCTCTTTGTGTGTATTGTGAGTTGTTTACCTCTCAGGCTGGCACAGCAGCTGATTCTGTGGCCTTTTATGTTCTTGCTTTTATCACTTTGCACCTCAGTTAACCATCAAAAACTGGAAAGATTAAAGACATTCAGCAAAATCTTAGCACCTTCGACTCCGAAACAAGGGTGAGTCCCTTTCTGGGTCATAAACCCGAAATGCGGGCTTTCCGGTTACACTGTACCAAACTCCTGCTGAGTGAATCCAGCATTTCTTGTTTTTGTTTCAGATTTCCAGCATCCGCAGTATTTTGCTTTTATTATATCAACCAATGAAGAGCCTGCTTCCAGGTTTGCCAGCCAATTAGGCAGAGTGGGCGGGCTGACATGTCTGAAACAGCAATAAGGGATCTCTGACATTAGCAGCATTGTGTGGTGTGATTCATTCAGTGAGCAGCAGAAGAGGAAGAAACGAAGTCGTGAGACGGCTGCCCACACCCCTCCTCCGGTTAACGGACGCATACCTGGAGATAATGCTCGAAGCAGTCAATGCATCCAGAGAAGTCTTCTTATCAGAGGACGGCAGAAGGATGCCAGCCAGCTTCACCAAATAGGCCTGGCTTGAGGTTGCGCAGGAGGTGAGCAGCAGGATTATGGTGCAGAGGACTTGGATCCAGTGTCCTAAATGTTACAATGACATCCTGAGGTCTGGCAAGGTGAGTGCCTTGCAACTCTCAGCTGGCAGCCATCACTCTCTCATCTCCCTGGCAGTCTCTGCACAGCTGCCATCTGAGCCACACTGCTGCCACACACATTCCTTTCTCCCCTGGCTCCTCCTCAAGTTTCCATCTCAAAAGACAGCACTCTGATCACCCTGAACTCTCACCCTGAACTTGGTGCCCCCTCACTCCCTGGCCCACAGGCACCACCCCCTCCCCCCCCCCCACCAAATGTCTTACCTCCATCCTTAGCAATCAGTTAACTCCTTATAGTCCTAATTCTCTGCCTTTTCCCATTGTCTCATTGTGGGAGAAGAGAGCCTACAACTGCTGGGGAAGACGAGAAGCAGGGGTGGGGCTGCAGCCATGGCCAGCGCGATGGCGATGGAGGAGGAAGCCCGAGGAGATTGGCAGGGTGTCAGCAGTACAGGCCATTGCTGATGGAGAGATAGGAATGGCACAGAGACCTGGTGAAAGCATTATATATCACACTGCCACATGGCATTGAACTGTCATTCATATTGATTGATGTCACCAGCTCATTAACGGTCATGATCTACATTATGCCAAGTAATCCTATTTCACCTATTTGTAGCACTAACAGCTATCTTTCATCTTCTGCTGCTGCATTGCCAAAGCCACACCAGGAGATGAGGGAGGGGGCAGTGGAGTCCTTAGAGGAGGAGCATCACTGAGGAAGCACTGTCTTATGCCTCATGCGTACCTTCCACCAGTGCAGATACATGCACCTCAGTGGCACATGGTGAGGAACATATCACATGTGAACAGGAGTAGGTACTACAGGCAGGGACAGCTGTGGAGAGTCCCACTTGGAGGGTTGAGGACACTGCAAACTTTGCTCAGCTGGACACAGATGCTGAGCCTTTGAGGGGGGTGGGGGTGGGGGGGAGAGTCACAAACTGAACAGATACATGTGGGGCAGCAAAGGGAAATGCGTGGGCATCTGTCAGAATTTCCAGAGGCAATACACACCAAGATGGAGCAGTCCATCTCTACAACGCTTGCCATGATGTCTCAGGCATTTGCGCTCATGAACACCTTCATTGAAAGAGCGGCCAATCTCATGGAGAATCAGACATGACAGACCAATGAGTGGATGCAGGCCCACACCAATGGTTTGCACACTATGGTGGTGATCTTGCAAACGCATCAATAAAAGAATCTTCTTGATGGCTGAACACGACACTCAACTACAGCCAAGTGCTCTCCCACTCTTGGTTAGCTGGGAAGTGTAATTAGATGCCCTCGCAAACAATGCAGCTGGGTACCTACCCTAAATGGACTGCAGCGGTTCAAGAAGGCAGCTCACCACCACCTTCTCAAGGGCAATTAGGGATGGGCAATAAATGCTGGCCTGGCCAGTGATGCCCACGTCCCATGAATGAATTTAAAAAAAGTTTAAAATTAATGTTCCTGTGGTGAAATTAATATTCCTCATTCTTGGCAGTTGGGGGCCTGCATGACAGTCACTTTGAAACTTAACTTTGAACTCAATTGTGTTATGATCATTACTTCCCAGCGGATCTTTTACTATGAGATTACTAATTATCCCTGCCTCATTACATAATACTGGACGTAAAGTATCTTTACCCTTAATTGGCTCCACCACAAATTGGTCCAGGAAACTGTCATGAACACATTCCACAAACTCATCTTCTGGATCTCCCTTGCCAATATGATTGGTCCAGTCTATGTGAAGATTAAAGTCCTCACAATGATTACATTGCCTTTCTTACAAGCGCCAATAATTTCTTCTTTAATGCTCTGTTCAACGGTATATCTACTGTCAGGGGACCTATAAGCTACTCCCACCAGCGTTTTCTGACCCTTGCTATTCCTAATCTCTACCCATACTGATTCTAATTCATGTTCTAAGTCAAGGTCCTTTCTCGCTAATGTCCTTATGTCATCCTTTATTATTCGGGCTACCCCATCTCCTTTACCATTCTGCCTGTCTTTTCAAAATATTGTGCGCCCTGGAATATTTATTTCCCAACCTTGGTCACTTTGCAACCATGTCTCCGTAACGGTAATTAAATCTAAACCATTTATTTCTATTTGTGCCACTAGTTCATCTACCTTATTGTGGCTGCTTCGTGCATTCAGATAAAGAACATTCAGTTGCTTTTTTTTAACTGCTATTCCCTACTGTTAACTCTCTGTCCCTTCCTGTCTTGCTTTGCTGGTCTTTACCCACATCACTAGACTGTTCTATTGCCTCGACTTTTCTCTTTGGCTTTCTAAATCTCCCTTCACCTGAACCCTTCCCCCACCCTCACCAGTGTTAGTTTAAAGCTGTTGTTTACACAACAAAGAGCCATAAATAGAAAATGGTGATGTTGACTTGAGATTGAAATTATTGGTTAAGACACTTAGGCCAGGTGGATGTTTTGCATCCACCTAAACAGGATGATGTTACCTTGGTTTAATGTCTCATCCAAATGATGGCACCTCTAGCAATATAGCACTCATTACTGAACTGAAGTGGCAGCTCAGATAGATGCTCAAGTCTTGGAGGGGAGCTTGAACCCACAACCTACTGATTCAGTTGAAAGTGTTATGACTGAGCCAAGTTCACATTTGCCTCAGTGGTGGAACTCTTGGAAAATTGGAATATACTTTGTAACCATTCCAAAAATTGTGACTCAACAGAATACCCTGATATGGAAGCATGTAATGCTACACCAGTATGTATAATTATACTAGAAAACTTACTGCATCACTCTACTCCTGGCAAATGTGAAATTATGCAAGTTAAACTGGCTATGTTAATAAAGCTTGACAAACCCTAGACATTTAAAGTACAGTCCCTACCACTTATGCCAGTCCATGGTTGAGAGCCAACCGTCAACCAGGCAATATCCCATAAACATAGAAATCAATTACAAAAACGCTGCTTACTACCATATAGGGAACTATTCAGGATAAATGGAGACGGTGTAAGTGGTAGGGACTACTGTTTTGTGGTACCTTGCTGTGTGAAAATAGGCTAATGTACCCAGTGAAAAGATTTCAAAAAGTAACTCATCAGTTCTTTGGAAGTCCTGAAGAGATGAAACACACTCCATAACTGCAAATTCTTTTTCTTTTAATAGCTCAAGTTCTGAACAATACCTTCAAACTCTTTCCTATGTCATTGGGTCTCTGGTTAACCCAATTGCCAGGTTTCAAAACTGATGGAAGCATTCTTCAGTCTTAGAACCCATGGGCTAAGAAAGATGAGGGGGTTTAAAAAAAAGCCGATGAAACAGGAGAGAAACCAGCTGGAAGTTGTCGTTCATGGACACTGAATCCACTACAGAAGACAGTGACCAAATGGATATCTCAAATGCCTTAAACTAGCTATGAGGAGAGGTTGAAGAAACTGGGCTAAAGTAGTTCATATATAAATAGAACATACTACAGTTTGCATTCAAGAGAAGCTTGTGGATTTGTGATAGAATGTACATACATGTACATAAGCAGAGTGTTATTGTTAAATTATCAGGAAAGATCTGTGTAGAAGAGATCCGTCTTACAAATTGCTTTATTTTCCTCTCTAATGACCAAACTCTTAACATGCAAAATACATTACAGCAATAACCATAATTTCCAATATAATTTTCCAAAAGTTTACTAATCCAGCATATCATTGCTTTGCATGTGGTTATTCTCTGTGGTAGCCCTTTCAATGCCAACAACTCCAGAAATTACAAATAATTCTCATGTTTCTGAAGTACAGTTAATTATATATGTTCTACAGAATTAAAAATGATATTGTCAACAGAAACTGATCACAATTGAGAATTGCGATGTACAGAAAATACTGACATCTCTGATTAAGATACTTGTCTCTTCATAATCTTGCATGAAGGAAAGAGAATTGCGCTGTATGTAATTTCAATGGACCTTAATCTTTGGGTGGTGAGTTTTGGATCCTAATAACAGCAGGTGCTAAGTGGCCAATACCGCACATCAGTTCTTACCATGAGGTAACAGGGATTAACACTGCTGTCTGCATTTCATTTAAATCTGTATTATATATGCAATAATCGGCTTGCAATCCTCATTTCTCACATTGTTTTAGTTCAATTACTTAGAATGTGCAACACAGAAACAGACCATTCAGCCCAACTGGTCTATGCTGGTGGTTAAGCTCCACACGAGCCTCCTCCCACCCCTCTTCACCTAATCCTTTCTACTCCTTTCTCCTGCATGTTTATCCAGCTTTCCTCTTAAATACAACTATAATATTTGCCTCAACTACTTCTTGTGGTACAAGTTCCACATTCCAACCACTCTCTCGGTAAAGAGGTTGCTCCTGAATTTCCTATTGGATTTATTAATGACTATTTTATATTTTTTGGTCTCCCCTACAAGTGGAAACATCAATGAAATAGTATAGGTAATACTATTCTTAATTAAAAGCTTTGTTTCTGACATGGATCCTATCTTGTTCTGAACTAACAATGCAGCCCAGGTCCAGATGTATTTACTTGTTTTCACTGGCAAAAAACATTAAATGAAAAATGACTTAATTTCTACCAATGCTGACTTTAAATATTTAGATATATTTACTGCTAACCAAAATAATCCAGGTGGAGAAACTAATTTGCTGATTGTAATGCCTTACATTCACTTTAACTTTTATCAAATATATTACAATTTTATGCAGTGTTCAAATTGCATCCAAAATGCATATGAATTTACAGAAGAGTACACTATATGCTTTCAGGAATATGCAACAAATTCTGATCACATGTATAACGTTAAATAACTAACATTTCAATGCACATAAATTAGTTTAGTAAAATGGAGATTAAAAGTACATCAAAATCAAAGCCAATAGTTGGAATCTGAACAGGGTGTTATCGGAAACTAAATTATTGATGATCATCATCATCTAGCATTCATTTGTTCTGGACTTTTTTCTCACCAGATGGTTTAAATAATTTATTCACCTCATTGGAGTTTTATTTTAGTGAAGTATAAAATGTGATCCATTTATAGTCAGCCCATTTAAGAAGCATCTCACACAAATGTTATTTATTGACGGTACATGAAGAATGGAAGTAAAGCATCTAAAGAGATTTTCATGGGAACAGTACTGGATATAGTTAACAAATAATACTATTAAGGTGTATTGAGACATATAAGTACTGCATAGCTATTCATTTGTAAGAGGAAACACAATTTTCACTTGCTGCATATAATTAAAAGTAATGTAATGACAATGCTGGTATAGAAAACATTAAATCCAGTAGATAAACATTCCAGTATTAAATAACTTTGTATGTTTTGTATTTATCCGTTTGTATTGGTCAGTGTTTTGCGAACATTTCAGTACATACAGAAGTATAGAAAAATCTTGTATACCTGTCTCAGAAAATATATTTTTAAAAAAAGAGGTACTTGGTCCCAAATGCTGTTTTCAGTATAATTTAGTGTCCAGTTATTTAACAGTCATTTGCACTTAACACAAAAGATACAGAAGATCAAGCGTTAAAAGAAAATTTGGGATATATAAATCGGAGGATTATTTGAGGTCAGTATAAAATCATAGTCATAAGCTCCAGAAATAGGATGCTTTATAATAAGAGTTTCAAAACAGGTTTTCTCTCAGGGCAATGTTATTTTAACACGTGGAATCATCTCTCCATCACAGCACGCCCAAAGCTTTCTTCAGATGATAATTTAAAGATAATCAGATCTCGGTCTTGATCCGTGGTGTCTGTATAGTTCTAGAAGTTTTAACACTGTATTTTGAATCCCAGTCTTCACTTGAAGTTTGTATCTTTCCTTCTGTTGTACTGCCTTCAGATTTATTTCTCTTCTGTTTTAGCAGAATTTTAAAAAGGAGCATTTTATTCATTATTAACAACATACAATTTTTATTGTATGAAAATAGAAAATTCTGCAGGGGCAGAATTGTATACAATCGCAATCTGTAACCTCATGGCTTGATCAACCCTGGTTCAATGAAGAGTGTAGGAAAGCATACCATGAGCAGCACAGACAGACCACATGCATGCTAAACAGTGGAAGCAGCATGCTACAGAGAGCTAAGCAATCCCAGAAGCAATGGATCAGATCAAAGCTCTGCAGTGCTGCCACATCCAATTGTGAATGGTGATATACAATTAAACAACTAATAGGAGGAGCAGACTCCATGAATATCCCCATTCTCAATGATGGCGTAGCCTATCACATCAGTGCAAAAGACAAGTCTGAAGCATTTGCTACTATCTTCAGCCAGAAATGTTGAGTGGATGATCCATCTCTGCCTCCTCCTGAGATTCCCAACAACACAGATGCCAGTCTTCAGTCAATTTGATTCACTCCATGTGATATCAAATAATGGCTCAGGGCACCTGACACCATCCCAACTTTAGTGCTGAAGACCTGTGCTCCAGAACTAGCTCCAGCTAAGCTGTTCTAGTACAGCTATAATGCTGGTATCTACCTGACAAAGTGCAAATTGTTCTGCCCACAAAAAGCAGGACAAATCCAATCTGAACAATTACCATCACCACTCTGGATATATTGTGCTGATTTGAGCCAAATAGGTTTTGTTACCATAATTGGAGTATACTATAAACCACTAAATAACAGGAAAGAATACAAATTTGTAGCTATGGTAACTTTAGTTATCCTAAAGTAGTCTGGAATAAAACAAAAGAGAGAAATTGATTACACTGTACAAACAGCAAATGGACTATGGTTTATAGATATGGGTACAATACAAAGTGAAGAGGTCATGTTAAATCTATACAAATCATTGGTTATGCTGAGGTAGTTTCTGCTAGGTTGTGCTAGTACCAGGGCAATATGCCTGAAATCAGCCAATTTTGAGCAAAGTTTGTGTTCAGATTGCCAATTGTGCCCAAAGCTGAAACTCTACACCATTGTCTTAGAAGAGATTAAGATGATACCATTTAGTTATAGAGACTAAAGAAATTATTGCTATTCATTAAAACAAAAATGTTAAGAGGAAATCGATAAATTATGGGGTGTTTTGATAAGATAAATTTGGCAAAACCGTTTCAACCACCCAGTGAGTTGATAACTAAATGGCATAACTCAAGATCATAACCATGCATAAAATGCCTGAAACAATGTTGGAAGCAGAATGTATAATAGCTTTTCAAAAGGAAATGGATAAATATCTGAAAAAGAAAAAATCAGGAGTATGGGGAAAGGACAGGGAATGCAATTGAATGGATAGGTCTTTCAGAGTGCCAACACAGGGGCAAAAGGCCAAATGAACTCCTTCTGTGCTGTAAAATTCAAGGTTCTACCAAGGGTACTCAGATATCTTGGTTTCAACAGTGATGGATATCAAAGACATTGCAAGGGCTGGCAAAGAGAACTTTATATTGGTCCTGAAATGCCTACTGGAGCTCGACAACTCCAAAGTGGCATACAGGTCAGCTTGGAACAAAACCTCTTGTGTCTTCACTCATGTAGTATGAGTTATTGAACTCTTCAATGAATTGTATTCTCCAGTAAGCATAAAGGCCATTTCCCCTTGTCCCAGATGAAACAAACAGACTACCTGAAGAACCAGATGACAAAGCTGTTAAAGCATATCAACCGTGGTTTCAGTAGTTTTAAGTCCTCTCCACATGTTCTGAGTAGGTTTTCTTCTGACCAGAGGGAAATACAGCAACCATAACTCTTTTCACAATAAGAATAAAAACACCCAACTTCGCTCTGAAACATGCATTATGCTCCAATGTAGCCAAGCCTGAAGTGCCTGCTTCTGCACTGAAGTGTGAAATTTTTAGCATCCACATATTTGCCATGCCTTGAATATCTTTAAAACAAAACAGAAACTGTTGCTGCTTCTTTCTTGCAATATAGTGTTACGACCAAGGCGGGAGGAGTGCACTGTTAATTCAGTCCCAATTCTCCACGGGTCACAGCATATCAATTCCACCTACCAAAAAACAGCCAATTACATACTCAATTGTCCCCCAGATTAAAGCACACCAACCAGGTTTCTTTAATCAACAACAACATTAACTCTTTATTATAAAAACAAGTCTTAACCTATAATGAGATGACTCTATAAACAAAAAGCTCCTTATTTCCCTAGTCTTCATGCATACACACACACATACATACATTAAAAAAACTGATTAACCAGGAAAAAAGGATTTTTTGATTTACAGCTGTTTCATAGGAATGAAAGGAATAATAAAATAACTTGGGTTATCATGTTCTGGTAGGAAGCTCTTCGGTTTGGTGAGGTGTCCCAGAGTCAAATAGTCGGATGCCACTCGAAGTTTCACCAGGCAAGACAGATGAACAGTCTATGATGGGTAGGCGTTAAAGGCAATTCAACTTCAGCAGGCCTCGCATAGGTCTTTCATCAGGGTGTAGCAACAGGTCTTGGGCTTTACATCAGCAGTCTAGCAATAGAAGATTTCTTCAGATTTCAGAATTTCTTAAAACACAGGAAGCAATAGGAACCACACTTGATGCAGGGATTTTTCAGAGACAGGTGGCAATAGCAATCTGCCACCTTTGAAATACAGAGTTTCTTCTCAAGAGATGCAGGATTCCTTTACAGAGAGAGGTAACACTTTTTCTGGGCCTTCCTCTCTGATTTCCAGGCAGGTCAAAACCAAACTTCAAATGCCTGCTCTTTGTCCAACTCACTATTTCTTTTAATGGGTCCAAAGTGACCAAAACCTTCCTAAACAGGTCACATGTCCAGACATAGAGTCTCCCTTGTCAAAGTATTGCTCTGAGGAGGTCAAACCTCTTGAAATTGCCTGCTTTCCTGTCCTTGTACAAGTTCAGCTTCCTTTCAAAACATCCAAACATTTCAGCCATTTGCAGGTGTCAATGTCCACTGAAAAATCCTTTTTCAGTTTTTTAAAAAACACAGCATTCTAAGTTTTTAATACAAAAACCTTGTAACAATAGTTAATAGAAATGTTTTACTAGACAGTAAAGCAACCTGGGGAAAACTCTTCTCCAGCACTCTAAGACAACTGTAGAATACTTCCAGAAACACTATGGCATAATTTTAAAGTATCTGGAAATCAGTCATTCTAAATTAGAATTGGGTCTTTTCCATTTTGACTCTATTCACTCCAAGTACTAATGCAGTGTTAGGTATTAAAAATTAATTGTATAATATAACCAATACTTTTGCCGAGATAATTATGGGCCCAATTTTCCTTTCCAATTGCAACTGAATGAAAAGTTGTATTTTCAGTGGTAAGAGTATTAGAGAAATCTTACCACCACTCCATATCTTCTGGTATTAGTTTTACACCGAGTAATCAATCAGAGCAGTGAAGCAAAGCACAAAATTTAGCTATTTACCTTTGGTCAATCCCATGAACTTTAATCACCCAATTTCTGATATTTTAAAGCCATAATATTTTCATTGTTATAAATTAAATGCTAACCAGTCCTTTTCATTACAGATTTTTGCAGTATGTCTTTATGTTCATTGCCGTCACAAGGAAAATGTCATATTCACATGAAAATCTATATAGGCAAAGCCTAAGTTATTTTTCAGTATATAAGCAGCAATTGTTTGATGCTTTGGGCTATCTGGGGTTTAAATTATAGAGCTATGCCAAATACCAGAACTTGAATTGAAAAGTATCTCATTGATTCCAGCCCTTCAGCCTGTGGTTGTAAAAACTGCCGTAACAACTTTTGCTACTGCTTTTTCTGGGCATCTGGACTTTACAATATCACAGTTCCCATCACTTGTAGTGGACACAATGGTGTTAACATGACTTGCCCACTATGCACATTGGAAGGCAAACCCAAGCAAGATATTTATAAAAAAAAGAACTCTCACTTAGCAACTGTCTTACCTAATTTTAAACTGCTAAGTACTAGGTAAATACATATTGAACTTCCCAAAATAGTCAGCAAACCATGTGATATTATAAGCAGAACCTTTGCAATTGACTATGGTTGTGGCAAATGGTTAGCGCTATTTAGCTGATATCATAGAATCATGCAACACAGAAGTATATTGTATCTATTCTGACACTTTGAAAGAGCTATCCAATTTCCTTTTTCCTCATTGCCCTGCATACAAAAAAAGACTTGCATTTATATGATTGGGATGTCCTGCGGTTGTGAAAACCAAACAGCCAATTAAGTAATAATTCAGTAATAATCCAATAATTAAGTAATCCAGTTCTGATGACAGGTCACTGACTTGAAATGTTAATTTTGCTTCTCTCTCCACAGATGCTACCAGACCTGAGTATTTCCAGCACGTTTTGCTTTTATTTCAACCAATTAAGTACTTTGGCAGTGTAGTCACTGTTGTAATGTAGGGATATGCAGAAGCCAATTTTCACAAAGTAAGATCAATGCAATAATGACCAGATAATCTGTTTTAAGTGATGTTGGTTGAGGAGTAGACACTGTCCAGGACACTGAGAAGAACTCCCTGCTGTTCTTCCAATTGGTACCATGAGAATAACATCGAAGCCAAAAGACTGTATATCCAACAATGCAGCACTTCCCAAGTACTGCACTGGAATGTCAGCCGAGACTTTGTGGTGCAATCTTGAACCCACAACCATTTGACTCAGCAATGTCACGCACACCAGAAGTGTGGTGATACAACAATCATGGACTATCTCTGAAGAATTACGAAAAATGGACTTTGTCTTTAAAAGATGAACCTTTTATTTTCAAGAGTGAACAATAGTCCAAAATGGCCACCGAAGAAAAGGGGATTGTATTCAAACAATCTGACAAAGGCAAAGGACAAATCTTCAAAGTCAAAAGGTGTAATGGAACCCATCTTACATCTATCCTAAAAACATTCCTGAATTGAATCCCATTTTCTGAAACAAAGGAGGTGTGAAATAGCCATGTCCTGGGCCATTGTGCAATCACCATGGAGAAGAGAGGAGAATGTCTCCTACCAGGAAGTGAGAGATGACACAGTTTTACCTCAAAAATGTTCTTCTGCAGACTGGCCCATCAAAATGCTCATCTGAGTCCCCTGCAGCAAAACATGTGTACAACATCTCCTGCTGGCAAGCTGGCGCCTGGACTATTCTCTTTTCCTACCCTGGCACCATGCCTGGTGTCTCACCATGCACAGATCATGTTTCTATGCTATCCTTTAAATTGCGAGTAGTATCAGTATCTGAGCTGGTGGCTGCGAGTGTGAAATTGAGTGACAGTGTGTCTTCTTCATCTCTCTTCTTGCTGTTGCTGCACTGCCTGTCTAGCCAGATTGTATTTCTTGGGTATCTTAAAGGAGAAAGGCACAAGGGTAAGATTGTGGTATGGCGGGGGGGTGGGGGGGGGGGGGGGAGGAAGGTGGTGTTGGTGCAAAGTAAGGGGTTCATACTTACACCATCTGCAGCTTGTAAACCAGAAGACATTGTGGAATGAGAAGGAGGTAGGATATGAGAAGGAGATTTATGAGGATACCATCATCGTCTTTTTTTTTTTAGCCCCGCCGCAGGTCACAGCAGCAGCAATGGGAATCCCAATAATGGCCAGCACTATCTCCTCCACAGTGGTTAGGACATGCAGGCATGCTTGTGCCCCTCCAGATACTTTCTGATGTCTCCAGTTGTGTGCCATCTGGTCCTCAAGAGAGAGGGAAGTGTGTCAGGGAGTGTGGTACAATCTGTTTTGGTGATTTTGCCATCATGGTTGAACGGCTGGGAGTGCGTCCAACTTGTGATATGTGGGAGTGAGGCTTGCAGCAGTGCTAGTTACATGAGGGTGCGGTGGAGCATATGAATGTCAGGTATTAGCCCTGATTGATAGAGATTGTTGGTAGATGAGTGATGGGTTGTGGTGAATTGAGCAGTGGCTGAGGCTAGTGGTGCATTTGGTTGTATAGGGCATTTGAAGATCCATTCATTGACCTTGACCATTAATGTTAGGTCATTGAATTTCTTGTGACACTGCATTTAGGTTTTGACTCCTGTGGCATTGACTTCCACAGCTATCTGCTCCCACTGCCTGAGTGTGTGTCAGAAGGGTGTCCTGGCCCCCTGTGGATACAGGGCATCTCTTCTCCTTTACACCTCCTCCACCAAGGCCTCCAAGCATCTGAAAGCCTTTGAGCCCACTCATTCACATGTAGTGCCATTCTTAAATGTTTCCTAGGTCAAAGTCACTTCTTGCATGACTGCCAGCACCTGCTCCAGCCATAATGCACCTCCTTTTTAAAAGGTGCAGGCTAGCTTTAAGCAGTACTAGCCACTCATGATATAAGCCCCATGCTGAGGCATCTAGCCAATCAACAGCACAGTTAGTGCTTGCTGGGTGCTGAAATCATTGAAATGAGCAGGCAGCATGAAGTTCATATTCTGTCTGCACTACAAACATCGGGCCAAGGTTAATTGCTCATCATGATCCCCATGCCCATATTCGGGGGCTATCGAGTTTATTTCCCATCAGTATGATGGCATATATAAGGCCTTCTATTCCCTCAGCATGCAGATAGTAAGTATTGAACAGAAAATAAATTTAATCTTTAACTGGTCCTGTGAATGTTATTTATTTGACCAGGATTATTAACTGTAAGGCTGACATTTGGAAATCTGGCTTGAAACCATGATCCATTATTCCTGTACCATCCTTAAACACCTGCATATCATAAACCAGCCAGACACACAGGAATTTGAAATTTAAAAAGTTGTAGTTTGATATAAATTATTTTCAGAACACGTAGGGATAAGTTTCCTAGTATCTGCTCACAGGTGGAGCCTTTTCCACCAGGAACATACCCCAACCTCCCACTCCACCAATAATTGTACTTGGGTGGAAAATTCCCAATTTGTGCCCCTAACAGGTGTGACACCAATAAAATCTTTCCAATATTGCCTGTATATTCTGGAACTTACTCCAATGCTGACAGTATTTTCTTCACAATGACATGTGCTCCAAGACTTCATATTGCTTTGTCAATATTGTTTTAATGGTTTGACTAAAACTTACTTGATTCAATGTTGAAGATGATCCATGACAGTCCTGAGCATCTGAGGCACGGGTCACGGGCAGTGGTGGCACAAGATCAGTCCTAGCACTGAAAACAAATGGATACATCTGCTTTATTTTCATTTTATGAAGTGTAAAATTTCTATTAACTGTGCCATTGGCCCATAATCAAATTTGTTTTGTTATTATGTCATAAAAATTAATAGTTTAGTTGCATATGACATCACGCAGTATTTATAATTGGCATACTGACCACTGTATTCCATAAAATGCCTGAACCCAAGAATCCAAAACACAATAAAACTGTCCCAGAAATCTGACAATATGCATTTAACATGAATGATCATAAAATTGTAATCTAAGCTTAAAATTACTGTGGCGGCATTAGCAGATGGGCACTTAACATATTCCCATGTCTGCTATTTTAACTAAGTCATTAAAAACAAATGACTTAGCATATGACAATGTGCCATATAAAAGGTTATTGTGCAAAGTAGGAGCTCATGGTGTAGGGGGTAACATATTAGCATGGAAAGAAGATTGGTTGGGCTGGCAGAAAACAGAGAGTATTCATAAATGCGTCCTTTTCTGATTGGCAGGATGTGACGAGTGGAGTCCCGCAGGGGTCTGTGCTGGGGCCTCAACTTTTTATAATTTATATCAATGACTTAGATGAGGGGAGTAATGGCATGGTAGCTAAATTTTCAGATGATACAAAGATGGGTAGGAAAGTATGTAGTGAAGAGGACATAGGAGGTTGCAGACCAATATGAATAGGTTGATTGAGTGGGCAAAGATCTGGCAGATGGAGTATAATGTGGGATAATGTGAAGTTGTTCACTTAGGAAGGACAATAAAAAAGCAGAGTTATACTTAAACGGAAAATGACTGCAGAATTCCGAGGTGCAAAGGGTTCTAGGTGTTCTAGTGCATGAGTCACAAAAAGTTAGTGAAATTACAGCAAGTAATAAAAAAGGCTAATGGAATGCTATCCTTTATTACGAAAGGAACTGAAAATAAAATAAGGATGTTATGCTTCAGTTTTACAAGGCATTGGTGAGACCACATCTCGAATAATGTGTGCAGCTTTAGTCTCCTTACTTAAGGAAGGATGTAAATGCATTGGAGGTGGTTCAGAGGAGATTTACTAGATTGATACCTGAAATGAGCAGGTTGTCTTATGAGGAAAGGTTGGACAGACTGGGCTTGATTTCACTTGAGATTAGAAGAGTGAGGGGAGACTTGATTGAAGCATGTAAGATCCTGAACGGTCTTGATAATGTTACGACCTGGTGAGAAAGGTGTCTTGGGGGTCCCTTTCAGCCTTTACCTGGTCTTACTGTAACAGGGTTTGATTTTTAAACACACCGTGTTTTGAGCTCCCCCTTTGGTGAATCCTTGTTCACTGCTTTCCAATTATATGGCAAGGACATGAGCACAAATAGGCTTTCTTAGGTTTAAAGAAAAAAAGTGAAATTTATTAAACTTAAACTACAAACTCTAATTCGGTTAACGCCCAAGGATACATGCCGTGACCCACACTAGCATGCACATGCAAATAGAGACAGAAAAGAGCAGAAAAAGAATAAAGTGGAGAGGTTTGAGGCAATATCTGAAGAGTTTCTTGTTACTGTGCTTCGAGCTCACTGTAGAGCCCTTGCTTGTAGGTAATTCTTGCTTTTTGTTGGGGCCCAATTTTCTTCTTAAACCTTGTTCACTGTAGGAGACTTTTCTCTCCTGGGTTCATGTATCTTCAGTGAGTTTCAGTTCCGTGAGAAAGAGATGGAAGCAGACAGGAGAGGCTGTGGTGAGCCAGCCATAACAGATCTGTTCAGTCTAGGAGCAAACCGCTTTCCGCCAGTTCAAAACTCTGTGGTAAGTTCAAATTCAAAAATCTCAGGTGGCCCAGCAGGTTAGTCATGTGACTAGCTGGTGTGACCACATCCGTTTGTGTATTTGGCCATCTTAACAGTCAACCTGGAATGCTAGCTCCTCCACCTTCAACGTCTGGTAATCAAAAGTGGACTGAATGTGTCAGGGAATGGTCTTTTGTCCCTTTTAAGCACTGCCTGTAAATATGCAAATGTCTTTCCAGTCAAGGGTCTGATGTTTTTTTTAAAGCAAGTTCTTTCTTTACTCCAGTAAGTTTAAAATCAACCGTCTTGTGGTGAAATTAATATGCCTCATTCTTGGCAGGTGGGGCCCAGCATAACAAGAAGGTGGATGTGGAAAGGATGTTTCCTCTTGTGGGTGAGTCAGAACTAGGGGGCACTGTTTTAAAATTAGGGGTCGCCCTTTTAGGACAGAGATGAGGAGAAATTTTTTGAGGGTTGTGCGACTTTAGAAATCTCTGCCTCAGAAGGTGGATACGATAGCGACGTTTAAGAGACATCTTGACAAATACATGAATAGGAAGGGAATAGAGGGATATGGGCCCGGAAGTGCAGAAGGTGTTAGTTTAGGCAGGCATCAAAATCGGCGCAGGCTTGGAGGGCCAAATGGCCTGTTCCTGTGCTGTACTGTTCTTTGTGGTGGAGGTGAGGTCACTGAATATTTTTAAGGCGGAGGTAGATAGATTCTTGTTAGGCAAGGGAATCAAAGGTTATCTGGGGTAGATGGGAGTGTGGAATTCGAGACACAAACAGATCAGCCATGATCTTATTGAATGGCGGAGCAGGCTCGAGGGGCTGAATGGCCTCATTCTGTTCCTAATTCATATGTTCGTATGCTCATTAAAATAACGAACAGGGGAATGTTATTAGAATGAATTTTTCTTAATTTCTAGGCTATAGCTTTGGGAGCCTGTGTGGTGCAATGAAGAAGATATTAACCTGTTATTTTTAGGATCTGGATTCAAAACCAGCAATGGTTGATGGAATAAAAGTCTCCTCTCTCTGTTGCCTGTTAGGACACTTACGTCAAATGAATTTGACGGCCTTAATTCCTCATCTACACTTCCTCACATGCTGTTTACTGTAAGGACTCCATTCCATTCTCCCAGTTTCTCCGTCTCCAATGCATCTGTTCTGATGATGCAACCTTCCACAACAGCACTCCTAATATGTTTTCCATTTTCCTCAACCAAGGATTTCCCACCCCCAGCACAGTGGTTGACAGGGTCCTCGACCATGTCTGACCCATTTACTGCACTTCCGCCCTCACCCTTTCCCCTCCCTCCCAAAACTGCAACAGGGTTCCCCTTGTCCTCACTTTCCACCCCACTAGCCTCCACATCCAAAGGATCATCCACTGCCATTTGCAGGAATTGTAATACCTGCCCTTTTACCTCCTCTCTCCTCACCATCTAAGGCCCAAAACACTCCTTCCAGGTGAAGCAGTGATTTACTTGTACTTCTTTCAATTTAGTAAACTGTATTTGTGGCTCACAATACGGTCGCCTCTACATAGGGGAGACCAAAGGTAGATTGGGTGACTGTTTTGCGAAATATCTCTGCTCAGTCCGCAAGTATGACCCCGAGCTTCTGATTGTTTGTCATTTTAATTCACCACCCTGTTCTCATGTCCACATTTCTGTCCTTGGCCTGCTGCAATATTCCAGTGAAGCTCGACGCAAGCTCGAGGAATAGCAACTCCTCTTCCAATTAGGTACTCTACAATGTTCTGGACTCAACATTGAGTTCAACAATTTCAGAGCTTGACAGCCTTTTTAAAAGATATATATATATTTATTTTATTTTATAACTATATGCCTGTTTTAAACTTGTTTTTCATGTTTGTGCTTTCGTTCAGAGCTATTCATTATTCTGCCATTAACACTCTCTCTGGACTAATCTACCTTAGTCTTTTACTACATTTATTCGCTTCCCATTGCCATTTAATCTTCCCTACCCTCCACCCTGTCACAGACCTTCCCTTTTCTTCTTATTCCCCCCTCCCCCCTTTCACTTGCTCAAAGCCTATGACATTTCTAACCTGTGCCAGTTCCGATGAAAGGTCACAAACCAGAAACGTTAACGCTTCCTCTCTTCAAAGATGCTGCCAGACCTGCTGAGCATTTGCAGCACTTGCTATTTTTATTTTAATTCCATTCCTAGTGGGCACAAAACTATGCATAATTCACACTAATTAGCATTAAATTGGCAGTTACTCAGAGGTCACTGGTTGGCGGTGGAAATGAAAAAATATCAAACCAATGCTTTAAGATGTACTTTCCTGGAGTTGAAGCTGAGTACATTGTTAAGGCATAATAAAGGGAGCTTTATTCTACATCCAACTGCCTTATATCTGACCTAGTGAATCCCTAAAGAAAATATTCGATTCCCCACTAACAGCAATCACTTTTTAAAATAAAATTCACAAAAAACAGTTTCACGCAACCTGGAGGAGCACATGGGTCTGGATGCTAGTTGGTGGGCTGGGCGGAGATAATAACCAGTAAAAATGTGAGCGAGCCGGGAAGCCTGTTCTAACCTCCCAATTTCTGCTTTTAACTAAAGTGCGCTAGGCTGCTTGTATGCAACCCCCTTGGGAGAGGTGGGCTGCTTACTAGCATATGGTAATCGCTCAATTGGAGTGATATTTCAACAGTTTTAAATTAATGTTGCATCTATGGTCCCAAGCTTCCTGAAACTCACTGTTCAAAGCAGGTGAGAACAGAATGGTATTTGAGGAGGCTGTTTAAAACTCATGGAAATATTCAGTGTTCACAGTGGCTTTCTTACCTACTAGTGGGAAAAGCTTTGCTCTCATTATTTTTGGTGAGAGTTCGCTTTCTACACTTTGGAGGTTTTTGGAATCACATCAGAAGAGTGGTGCCTTGACTGTCTTGGATTGGACTTTGAACGAGAAGCAATATGACCAGCACCAGGACCAGTAGCCTGCTTGAGAGACCTGCAGCTGGACATCAGAGATGGGGTGCAGCACTACCCACGACACGGAGTATAGGCAGCGTATGGGTTTCCTTGACATGGCATTGCTTTAGGAGGCTCAGATCATTGCATCAGTTGGTGGCAGACATCTGCAGCCTCCTAGAAGATGACTTGCTCCCTGCTAGACATAGTGGCCAGAAGTTATCAGGGGCTGTCAGTGACCAACACACTCAATCTTTTGGCCTCCGGATCCTTCCAGGGTTTTCTGGGAAATATCCCTTTCCCTGACCCAGCCCCCCTTTTAGTTTAAAGCCCCACTCATAGCTGCAGTTATATGATGGGCGGCACAGTGGCGCAGTGGTTAGCACCGCAGCCTCACAGCTCCAGCGACCCGGGTTCAATTCCGGGTCCTGCCTGTGTGGAGTTTGCAAGTTCTCCCTGTGTCTGCGTGGGTTTCCTCCGGGTGCTCCGGTTTCCTCCCACATGCCAAAGACTTGCAGGTTGATAGGTAAATTGGCCTTTATAAATTGCCCCTAGTATAGGTAGGTGGCAGGGAAATATAGGGACAGGTGGGGATGTGGTAGGAATATGGAATTAGTGTAGGATTAGTATAAAATGGGTGGTTGATGGTCGGCACAGACTCGGTGGGCCGAAGGGCCTGTTTCAGTGCTGTATCTCTAAATAAATAAAATTAAAAAAAAATAAATATCCAGGATCTTCCAGTCGATGACCCACAAGTGCATATGACAGGTGACTGATGGATTGTTTGCTAGGCTGGCAATTATGTGAACTTTACCGAGGATGACGCTAGTCAGACTGAACAGGAGTTCCATTCCGGGGTCGGAACCCCGACGTCGTGGCCACTTCCAGATCCTGACCCCAAATCACTGCGCTAACACATATACATTGTGATTTTAATATGGAAAACACTTAATTGGCCCAGAGTCGCATTCGCCGCCCAATTAGCAGTGGCGAAAATGGGAAGGAGGCAGGACATAGGCAGCAGCAGGGCCAATTTAAAGGGCGGGCAGCAACCAATGAGGTTGTCATTCATCCAAAGGATGGAATGAGGGGCACAGCAGAGGGCAGCCCCCTGTTTTTCTGATGCCTCACTGGAGGTGCTGCTGGAGGCGGTGACAGAGAGCAGAAACATCCTGTTCCAGGCCAGCGGCAACAGAAAGCCTGCAAGGTCACCAAGAGGGCGCGGCTAGAGGTGGCTCACAAGATCAGCAGCAGAGGAGTGGTGAGGAGGAACCAAGTGCAGTGCAGGTAACGTTTCAATGACCTTCACAGGTCTGGAAAGGTGAGTCCAAAGATAGACCCAGACAGCACACTTCCTGGTCACCAGTCACCAGAGTGCAAAAGAGAGCCACATCTGAGAGCGTATAGAATTCTCCTGACCATGGCAGAGATGTGTGCTCAGCAGCCTTGATGACCCATAAGCATAGGTCAGAACCCTGGTGATGTTGGACAGGAGGCTGAGAGTAGACTGCAGCAGCGTATGCAAATGAAAAGTTGTGAGTGGTGAGGGAAAGAGGCATTGTCCTTACTGTAAGCTTTTTTCACCTTGCAGGCCAAATGGGAGTTGAATGGTAGGGAGAAAGAGAGGGCATGCCTGGACAGTAGGAGGCCCCAGCTCATGTTGCTGACCCACTTTGAGGAGCTGGCCCTTGATGTGGCTAGAGTGTCAAGCCACCGGGGCGCTGAGGATGGAGAAACAGGGATACGCCATAGACAGGGTGAAAACATCTAAACATCTCCTGGTTCAGGGGATGTATGGCAATGCTCCCCATGTGAAGAACTGCCAATGCCTTAGCAGTAATCTCATTATTTTAAGTAGCAGAGGCATCTACTGTCTGTCTGGATCTCTCATCACCATCTTCTCTTATGTCTCCCAAAGGGACAGCCGTAGAAGGGCAGGAGTTCACAAAGCCAACAAGTTCCCAAGGAGTCAGATGAGGAAGATCCATCAGAGCCTGCACATCCTTTTCTAGTGCACTCTCCACCAGTGCAGACACTCGAACCTTGGTGGGTCCTCGCGCAATGTTAGAAACAGTAACACAGGATGGAACGCACATCATGTCAGAGCTGGAAGATTCAGGGGAGGCAGAGTCAGCTGTGGCCAGTCCCCTCGAAGGAAGGAGGACAGGTGCAACGATGCTCAGCAGGGTAGAGATGCAGAGCCTCAGGAGTCACAAAACAGGCGGCTCAAGCTGGAGAAGCAGCGTGAGTTGTGTGCCACATGTGAAAGGCTCTGTGTAGTCTTGGGATGAGAATGGAGGAGTCCATTCATCTCATGTGCTCCACAATGACTTAGTACTTTGAACGTGTTAGCTCCTCCATTGAAAGAGTGACCAACCTCTTGGAGAGCCATATGTGGCATCAGTCAGAGTGGATGCAGGAACAGTGCACTGACATCTACAAGATACATGCTGCAGTCTGCAGCATTGATTGGACTGCGGCACATATGATGCAAAGAAGCATGGGGTGGATGCCAGCTGCGTCCCAGCTGATGGTCCTCTCCAGTGATCAAAGGCCCCATGAAAGGTCTGAAGAGGTGACAGATGGTGATGAGGGGGCTACCCCTCATGGGACTCCATCATTTTCTGCTTCCATGGCCCCTCTGATGGATGGAACATCTGTAGAGTCACGCCTTGTGACAAAGGCTGCCCCTGTAGTAACACCGGTGTGACAGACTTTGGAGGTATTGCTCCTGGCACCTCCACACTGAGGTCCCCGCCATGGCCATCTCAATCCCAGACAGGAACTAGCGAGCAGTCTGCCTCCACCTCATCGTCAGCCATAGGAGTGGCCGTCAGTGGAGGCCACAGTGTTGGTAATGCCACTTTGCAGGTCACTTGAGTGTTTCTGATGTAAATAATAGTGATAAAGCACAGGGAAATTTGTTGCACTAAGGCTGATTTATGTGTTTCCATCTCATCATGGCGAGACACAAGAGAATGGGAAGATAAGGGTTCCTGAGGAAGAATGTGTTAGATGGAGATTCTGGAGCCTTGCAGTGTTTGTGCCTCTGGAAAATTGCTGACTTTTGCTACAAACTGAAGGTTGCTCTCACTCAGATGAAAGAGACACTCCTCTCCAAATGTCTGCAGACTGAATTTTGTGCAGGTCCAGTGTCTGCATCAGAGTGGCCCTTGTGTCCCTGCCATCCTGATGAGCATTCTGCCTTCTCAGCCTACCACGGCAGCAACCCTGCAAAGCATGGGGACCACTCCCAAGTTCTCCTTCAGTCTCCTCCTCCTCTGAGGGGCTGTGCCATTCTAACGCTTCTCCCTCCTCAAAGTCCACACCTCTCTGCGGGGCCATGCAATGGAGAGCTCAGCAGAGCACCACAATGTCCGAGACCATTGAGGGAGTGTACTGGAAGGAGCCACCTGACCCATCAAGGCAGCCTCAATATCAGGAGGCTGAGGGTCTGCTCAATGATGACCTTGTGCTCAGGTGGCATCGGTTGCAGAGTCTCTCAGACTCTGTAGCAGGGTGACACACCGGAGTCACCAACCATCGCATAGAGTCATAAAGTCAGTGTCATTTATAGCACAAGAGGTGGCCATTCTGCCCATCAAGTCCATGCCGGATCTCGACAGAACAATCCAGTCAGTCCCACGCCCCCACTCAATTTCCCCAGCCCTGCAAGTTTATTTCCCTCAACTGCCCATCCAATTTCCTATTGAAAAAATACAAACTGGGTGGTTTTATTTTAATTTTAAAAAGTCACAACAGATGAAACTCTCCGCCGAACAAAGGAAATCATTCAATCATCTCTGCTTCCACCACCCTCGTGGGCAGCAAGTTCCAGGTCATTACCACTAGCTGCGTAAAAAAGTTATTCCTCATAATCCTCCTGCATCTCTTGCCAAAAACCTTCAATCTGGGTCCCCTAGACTTTGTACCATTAGTTAATGGGAATAGTTCTTCCAAATCTAACTTATCTATGCCTGTCATAATATTGTACATTTCTATTAAATATACTCTCAATCTCCTTTGATCTAAGTTTTTCCAACCTAACCTTGTAAGTAAAATCCTCCATCCCTGGAACCATTCTGATAAATCCCCTCTGCAACCTCTCAAGGACCCTCACATCTTTCCTAAAGTGTGGTGGCCAGAACTGGACACAATACTCTAGTTGGGGCCTAACCAGAGCTTTATAAAAGTTCAGCATAACTTCCCTGCTTTTGTACTCGATTCCTATATTTATGGAGCCCAAAATCCAATATGCTTTACTAAGCATTCTTTTAATATGTCCTGCTACCTTCAAAGATCGATGCACATGTACCCCCAGGTCCCTCTCTTCTGCACACTTTTTAGAACTGTGCCATTAAATCTATATTGCCTCTCACTATTCCTTCTGCCAAAATGCATCACCTCACACTTGTCAGTATTAAATACCATATGCCACTTGTCTGCCCATTCTGCCAGCCTATCTATATCCTGTTGCAGGTGGTTCATAGAATCTTCACTGTTAGCCGCAAGTTTGGTGTCATCGGCAAAGTTTGAAATTCTATTCTGTATTCCAAGATCCAAGTCATTTATATACAGCAAAAAAAGCAGTGGTCCCAGCACTGACCCTTGGGGAACACCACTGTCTACCATCCTCCAGTCTAGAAAACAACTGTTTACCATGACTCGCTGTTTTCTGTCCTTAAGCCAATTTTTCAATCCAATTGGACACTGACCCTACTATTCCATGAGTCTCAATTTTGTTATCTCTACCAGGGTTAAACCTTATCTGCTAACTGCCATCCACGGATCTCCGATAGCTTCATGAAGAGCTGAGGCACCTGCGAGTTTTTTTTTATTGTTTGTGGGATGTGGGTGTTGCTGGCTAGGCCAGAATTTATTGCCCATCCCTAATTGCCCTTGCTAGGCCATTTCAAAGGGTATTTACAAGTCAACAACATTGCCATGGGTCTGGCCTCACATGTTGGTCAGACCAGGTAGGGACCGCAGATTTCTTTCCCTAAAGGACATTAGTCCTTAGAGAACCAGATGGTTTTTTTACAACAATTGACAATGGTTTCATGGTCACCATTACACTAGCTTTTTAATTCCAGATTTATTAATTTCACCATCTGCTGTGGTGGGATTCAAACCCTTGTCCCCAGAGCATTAGACTGGGTTCTGGATTATTAGTCCAGTGACATTACCACTATGCCATCGCATCACCAGAGACCATTGAGGGATCCTGAGTACTGGAGGATAACGGTGTAATGGCAGCTTCCAGGAAAGCATACACAGCTGCATGGCAGCTTGACATTTAGGAAGTGGAATTCCTCTGGCTGGTCTATTGGTGCCTCGATGGCCACATGGGTGCAATCGACGATCCCCAACATCCAGTGAGGGAGGCAAATCCCAATGCGCTTTGAGCTTGAGTGCCGCTATCTGCCTTTAATTCTGCCCTCTTGAACAGAGCATCCGCCACCTTCATGCTGCAATGATGTGCTGCTGCCTGTGAGATGCCACCAATGGCTGCTGCCGCTTCTTGGAAAGAGCCAGTTACAGAAAAATGCAAGGCCACTGTGACTCTTACAGCCATGGAAGGTTATGGCGACATTTCCTCCTAACCTCAGTTAACCCTCAATGAGGGCACATGTCAGCAACCATCTGCCTGGACAAGCAGAGCGTTCTGCAGCACTGAGGCTCTGTCATGCCTGGGCAGCTTCTCCTTTGGTATTGGACCCTATACTGAGAGTGTTGCCTCCATTGTTTTCCTGCACCTCGATCGTCAACCCTGTTGCCCAGGGGTCCGCCTAAGCTCCTGCAGATGCTGCTCCTAATCGTTGGTTGGACCAAGCTTGGAGTAGCTTGATCCCTTTCCTTTTTTATGTCCTTCCTTTCCACTGGAATGTGGAGTCTTCCTGATCCCCAGTAATGAACCCCTGAGACCCATAAGAATTAGGACCCATTTGTCCACCTCCCCAAAGCCACTTCCCAAAATGCCCTTGCCAAGAGTGCAGAGATATGAAAGATAATTCTTCTCACTGAGCACAGCTGGTTGCCTGTGAATGAGGGCCTTCTCTGAACCTTCCCTCTTCAATGGTGCCTCTAGTTGCTGTCCTACCATTCCAGCTCGCTCCCTGCTGTATCACCGCCTCCCCGTCCCAGTCCTGGTCAGGAGCCTGCATGGATCCTGCACTTTAATAAGAAAATTTAAAACTGGCCCTTACTGAGCTGACAAAAAGCTCATTAAGAGGCTTAACTGGCCATTTAAGCAGTTCGGGTGGGTTGCCTCTTCCGGCTCTCGTTGCAAACTTTTAAATTTGGAGTTTGCCGGTTTTGCATTGGGAAACAGGCACGCCAACTCAAGCGGTGGGTTTAAGTGACCGCCTGCCCCCGATCCTGCCCTCTCAATCACTTAAAAATCCTGCCCACTGAGTGGGTGCTCAGGTTTGCTTTTCTGGTTGGCTTCCCACAGGTACAGGATATCATCGAATACACCTAAATCGTAATCCAGGCACCCCCAGATCAACCAGAAGTACTCATCAACCACAGGTGCTTCCACTACATCAACCTGCTGCTGGATATTTCTGCAGATGTGCCAAGATTCCTGGGCTGCGATGATGCTTTCATCCTGTGGCAGTCTAAGCTCCCTGACAGCTTCTGACCAGCAAGTGGATTTGAGGGGTGAATGCTAGGACACAAGGGATGCCCACTTCAAACTAGGGTGATGAAACCTGACCAACGAGGTCCAATAGTGCTACAATGAATGACATATATTACCATCAGATGTGTGATCAAACAAGCCATGGCGTGCTGAAAGTGTACTTCAGGTGCCTAGACAGATTTGGAGGCACCCTTTAGTTACCACCAGCTACAGTATCCCAAATGATTATGGCATGCTGAACTCTGCACAACATTGCACAGCAACGAGATCTGGAATTGCAGGTAAATACAAGGTACAGAGCTCAGACCCACTGCAGACGATTCTGAGGAGAAGGTAGATGATGATGAGGAAGGTGATGAAGGCAAGCAGCACCAGTTGCTAATATTGCTGCCCATGATGCCCTTATTAATGCAAGGTTCACTGAGGCTGCACCAGTGTACTGTCAGAAGCACAGCACACTCTTCTCTTTCCCTCCCCAATGCCGACACAAAGCAGTCCTGTAAACAACCAACCACCCTTTGCACAACACCCATTGGTCCCTGTCAATTTATGTCTCCCCATTTATCTGCAAGCAAATTAAAAGGTGACTTGACATCCAACAAGCAAGAATGGGAAAGACAGGAAAGTGAGGAAAAATAATAAAATTTATGTGATTCTATTAAAGAACAGAAACTTCACATTACATTTTTTCATACACCCAGTGCAAACCCTTGTGCAACTACAAAGCTTTATTATTTATCTTCCTACCACCCTATGTAGTGCAACCCTGTGAGGTCTCCAGCAAAAACTGCTGCACCTGTGCCTGTGCAGTGGCCGACTCAGCCAGCAGGACAAGAGGCAGCATATTAGTTACTGACTGAGGAGATGGCAATGGGTGAGAAGTGGAGGTTCTGAGTGGAGTTCCCACTTTTATGTCCCTTTTCACCATTATCCTCTCATGGGTCAGGTGCACTTCACTGCTACCACTGTGCTGGAGTGCACTGCGGTACAGATCAGTGTGGCACTGTAAAGCCAAGGATAAGGTATCTGACATTCTATTTAAGGCAGCAAACATGTTGGCATCCAGAGTGTGCATGGCCCAGGTCATTTGATTGCAGTGTTTGATGTTTCACCAAGCTGGTCACTCAGTCTATGCAAGACATCATTACAATGTCTGGTAACATGAGACTACTCTTGCATAAAGTGGACTCCTCCATTCTCTCTGCAACCATGGTCAGTGTATTGTGTGTCAGAACATCACTCATTCTCTGCCGCTTCTCAATGATTCTCCCTTTCATCAACGGACCCCTGGGTACAGCATCTGCGTGCAGTTGAGCAGAGCTTGAACAAGGCTGCACCCTTCAATGTGGACTCTCTACATCTGTCTCTGCCACCATTATCTGCTCTTGCTCACTTGTGCAGTGAACATGATTGCAGAGAGAATGGAGGAGTCCACTTTATGCATGAGTAGTCTCATGTTATCAGGCATTGTGATGGTGTCTTGCATAGACTGAGTGACCAGCCAGGTGAAAACCCATCTATCTGTCTAACCGGTGAAATGCGAGTATCTGAGCTGGTGCATAGTATGCATGAGTCCTGTGACGTGTACCCTGAGACAAATTAGCTCCTTTGAGGATTCGTTGTCCATAGGGTTTATGGACTCCTGCTACATGCGTGAAGGCTCTGGCAGAAAGAAAAGATATGAATTAGTACAGGCTCGTTAAGAATGCTGGAACGTATCATTACGATGACAACCATATTTCACTCACTATTGAAATCAAGTCAACATTATTGAGTTTACAATTTATATAAATGACTTAGAAGAAGGGGCCGAAGATATGGTTGCTAAATTTGCTGATGACACAAAGATAGGTAGGAATGTAAGCTGTGAAGAGGACATAAGGAAGCTACAAAGGGATATAGATAGGTTAAGTGAGTGGGCAAAGATCTGGCAAATGGTGTATAATGTGTGAAAATGTGAAATTATCCATTTTGGCAGGAAGAATAAAAAAGCAGCATATTATCTAAATGGTGAGAGATTGCAGAGCTCTGAGATGCTGAGGGATCTGGGTGTCCTCGTGCATGAATTGCAAAAGGTTATTATGCAGGTACAACAAGTAATTAGCAAAGCTAATAGAATGTTATTGTTTATTGTGAGGGGAATTGAATACAAAAGTAGGGATATTATGCTTCAGTTATACAGGGCATTGGTGAGACAACATCTGGAGTACTGTGCATAGTACTGGCCTCCTTATTTAAGGAAGGATATAAATGCATTGGAAGCAGTTCAGAGAAAGTTTACTAGACTCATACCTGGAATGGGCGGGCTGTCTTATGAGGAAAGGTTGGACAGGCTAGGCTTGTATCCGCTGAAGTTTAGAAGAACAAGAGGTGACTTGATTGAAACATATAAGATTTTGAGGGGTCTTGACAGGGTGGATGTGGAAAGAATGTTTCCTCTTGTGGAAGAATCTAGAACTAGTGGTCACTGTTTAAAAATAAGGGGTCGCCCATTTAAGACAGAGATGAGGAAAATGTTTTCTCTCAGAAGGTCACGAGTCTTTGGAACTCTCCTTCTGAAAAGGTGGTGGAAGCAGAGCCTTTGAATATTTTTAAGGCAGTGGTAGATAAATTCTTGATAATCAAGGGGGTGAAAGGTTATCGGGGATAGGCAGAAATGTGGCGTTGAGGTTACAATCAGATCAACCATAATTTTGTTGACTGGCGGAGCAGGCTCGAGGGGCCGAATGTCCTACTCCTGCTTCTAATTTGTATGTTCTGAGGAAAGGTCATCAACCTGAAATGTTAACTTTGTTTCTCTCTCCACAGTTGCTGCCTGGCCTGCTGAGTATTTCCAGCATTTTCTGTTTTTATTTCAGATTTCCAGCATCTGCAGTATTTAGCTTTTGTATAGTATGTCTGTCACTGATATTTAACTGTCACCAGGAGGTTGGGAAGCCATCATTTCCAATGGCCAAGGATGCCAAAAAGCCATTGATCTCCAGCACTTCCCTCTCTGAAGTTGTTTGCTGGGAAATCTGTGGAGGACCACCTCAGATTCTTGCTCTCTTCCTAGTTTTCTGTGCTCTCTTCTCCTGCACACCCAAGAGTGACTGTAATGGCCTGATGGATGCAGTGCATTTAGTGAGGATGACTGTCGGGGAGAGGTGTGATATTTTATAAGGATGAGGGTGAGTGGCAGTGGTGGCTGGATAGATGGAAATGTGAGTAAGTGCATAGAAAGAGAAGGATAGGTGTTTGAGCAAGCTAAGTGAGTATGAAAAGTGATGTGATGCAGTAGGCTTGATTAGGCAGGGAAGGGGTTTGGAACGAGGAGAATAATACATCCTTCCAGATATAAATGGCCATACTATGACTACATGCATATAAGGAAAATGTGTTATATAGTTTATCTTCTCTTATTTGAACCCTAGGAACACTGGGGCAAGTAACAACTGTGCCTTCCTGGCATCCATTGTTGCAAGAGGATGTCTTTAACTTTGAAAAGGCTAGTTTCTCAAAAGCAGTCGATCACAGCGCGATAGGTTGCAGATCAGAAATTGGCATATTTAAAATTGGGGATGCAATTAAAAGTTTTTTTTTGAAAAGTTGAGTCATAACTGTGCACTCACACCGTAGAACTATCCCCCCCCCCCTCCAACTACCAGCTCCCAAAATATTTAAATGACTATAATCCTGGGACATGAACTACAGTCAAGCACATAGACAAGTGGTAAGTCGACTTTCTGCTCAGCACAAAAATTTGTTTTCATCATGCTCCACAGAAATTTCTAGGATAAAGTAATTTTTCTCTCATTGTCTCTCCTTACCCCTCCTTTCCTGAACATAGTGATTCTTCATGCTGATGTGCAGTTCTACAGGAAGCAACATCTTCTAGTACTTCACTCAAAAAATCACATTTCTTTAAATGAGTGCTAATGGCTTTTTCCATTGTGGGACCCATCACATTGCTCCTTAAGAACTACCCTAGAAAAACTGGACTGTTAGTGACCACTTCAGCTTAATTGTTTTTACATCAAAAAATGTTCTATGAGATAAAGCCAATTTGAACATCACATATATTGTACACAGAGGAATAGATTGATTAGTGTGTGCAGACTTTTCAATGGGTCTTTGCACAGCACAGATTGCATGAGAAATCTCCAATGATCCCTTTGGACAGAATTCTGATTCCCAGCCATACATACTGCTCCCTGCCTAAATCAGTGTACTTTATAAAGCTCCTTCAAATCTTGAATGCTCCAAAGTGAGATCGTTTTGGAAACCATTTTGAAATAGCTCAAAACAAAATTAATCATTTCCAGCAGTTGATCCTTTCTTCAGATCATTAAGGCTGTTTTTGCCATTGATGCATTTGTGGATTCCAAAAATACATACTTTACTTCTGACAGAACAGATCGTTCACCATCAGAACATTGAGAGCGCCGGTACTGTCGAAAGCTTCGAGGGGAATGAGAATGTCTGATCCGTATGGGGTTACCTTGAGTCCTGGTGACAAAATATTTTGAAATCATTGAGAAGCAGAAAAATCCACACCAAATATTAAAAAAGCGTAATATATGAGGAGAAAATTATGATTTATTTTTATGTTACATTTTACACAATTGATAATCATATATAAACTTTCATTGAACTAGGCTAATATAATTCTCTTCTCACCCTAATTTTCTAATTTTTCTGGGTCATGCAGGGAATATTCTCATGGGGGCTTAGCTGCTCTCCAGTACATCACCTAAGTGGCTAATCTACAAGGGTGAGCCTACTGAATGTTAACAAGCCATTGAACTGTGAAGTTCACCATGACAGATCATGTCTTCACTCAAAATCCACACACAAATGTGTGTCAGCTTTGACTCAGTGGGTGGCACTCTTGCCTCTGAGTCAGAAGTTGTGGGTTCTAGTCCCACTCCAGAAACGTAAGTCGAGACTCCAGTGCAATAGAGAGAGAGTGATACACTGTTGGAGGTGCTGTCTTTCAGATGAGATGTTAAACCAAGGTGTCATCTGTCCTCGGAGGTGGATGTAAAATATCCACTGGCACTATTCCAAGAAGAATAGGGGAGTTCTCTCCAATTTCCTGGCTAACATTTATCCCTCAACAAACATCACTAAATCAAATTATCTGGTCATTATCACATTGCTGTTTGTTGGACTTTTCTGCGTGCAAATTGGCTGTTGTGTTTTCTACAACAGTGACTACACTTCGAAAGTATTTCATTGGCTGTAAAGTGCTTTGGGACATTCTGAGGTTATAAAAGACACTATATAAATGCAAGTCTTTTTTTCTTTAAGTAATGCTCACTGGATCTGGACTAGTAATCATGACTATTCCCACCCTTGTTTGATCTAGATACCAAGGCTCATTGAAGCATATGAACAGACGAACATACGAATTAGGAGCAGGAGTAGGCCACTCACCCCCTCGAGCCTTTCAATAAGATCATGGCTGATCTGATTGTAACCTCGACTCCACATTCCCGCCTTCCTCGATAACCTTTCACCATCTTGCTTATCAAGAATTTATCTATCTCCTTAGACAGCACCTTCCAAACCCGTAACCTCTACCAACTAGAAGGACAAGGGCAGCAAATACATGGGAACACCACCACCTGCAAGTTCCCCTCCAAGTCACACACCATCCTGACTTGGAACTTCCTTCACTGTCGCTGGGTCAAAATCCTGGAACTCCCTTCCTAACAGCACTGTGGGTGTACCTACCCCACATGGACTGCAGCGGTTCAAGAAGGCAGCTCACCCCCACCTTCTCAAGGGCAATTAGGGATGGGCAATCAATGCTGGCCTGGCCAGCGACGCCCACATCCCATGAATGAATTTTTTTAAAATTGAAAGATTCTGCTTCCACCGCCTTTCGAGGAAGAGAGTTCCAACGACTCACGATCCTCAGAGAAAAAAAGTTCTCCTCATCTTTGTCTTAAATGGGTGGCCCCTTATTTTTAAATAATGACCCCTCCTTCTAGATTCTTCGACAAGGGGTAACATCCTTTCCACATCCACCCTGTCAGGACCCTTCTGAATCTTATATATTTCAATCAGGTTGCCTCTTACTCTTCTATCCTCAGTGATATCCTTGCTGAGACCAGCTAATCCACTGCCAACTCAGGACCGGAGAACCTGAGGCTTTTCTGATCTGTATAGCACAGGACTGGAAACACTGAGTACATTTACCCATGCAGATATTGGGGATCCAGGATGATAGTATTGTTATGAAAGTGCCTCTGTGTTTTGTTAAATATATTTTTGAGGATTCATTTTTGAAAGATTGAAGAAATGTTAAACTTTGGCATTTTCAAAGGGGGGGTCATGTAAAGGCCACTTGACTTTGAAAAAACAGTCCCTGTAAATGTTTTTTCAAAGGGGCACTGAGAGGTCTTGTGAGGAAAAAAGCCTTTCCAGGAAACCACCTGACTTCCAGAAACAACAAGAAGCCTTTCCAGGACTCTACTTGACTTCCAGCTCAACAAACAAGAGAGAACTTTGGACACCTGAAGAAGTTGTTTACAAAGAAGTCAAGTCAAGATTGAGGGAGGTCAAAAGGTTGACCTCCTGTTGTTGGTTTTGCTTTGAATTGTTTTGAGTTGGGGTTGAACTGTATAAAAAGTGAGAGAACTTCCAAGGAGAGAAGAGAATTCCCAAGGAAGAAAAGACCACACCAGCACCTCTCTAAAAGACCCTGAGAAGTCCACTGTGTCAACTCATCTTGTTTCCTGTCTTTGAAGAAAATCCTGCTAAATTAATTTTCAATGTCGCCTGAAAAGAACTGTTCTAAAAGATCCCAGTGACCCAACTATGTGTACTCGGAGGCCCGACTGTATGCCAGTTTTGGAACACAACATATCTCATCTGCTGTTTGTTCAAGAATGGGCAAGTATTCAGCCCAAGTGTTTTTTTCTGTAATAGAGCTCTAAAAACAAAAATCCCTTTATTTTTCCAGTTAACCGGTGTGTGTGTGGGGGGTGGGGGTGGGGGGCTAAGGTAAAAAGGGAACTTGAATATTTCAATCCGTGTGTTTATGCTTTACTTCATTACTGGTTAAGACTTGTTTTTATAATAAAATGATAATTTTGTTGTTTATTAAAGAAACCTGGTTGCTGTGTTTTATTCTGGGATAAAAATTGAGTCTACGATTGACCGTATTGGTAAGTGGGAAAAAATTTAAATATATGTTGTGACCTGTGGAGAAGTGGAACTAGAATAAACAGTGCACTCCTCCCGCCTTGGTCATAACAGTATTCTATGGGATACTTCTACTTAATAAAAGTAGATTTAAGTGAAGTTATCAAGACTACTACTTGTCTTGATCCCTGACCACCTTAAAGTCCCTTGTCTGTTTAATAACTAATAGTACTCATGTTCACATGAAAGCTCTGATTAACAGTACAGTCCTCATCCTGATTCTGAGACATAGCTAATAACATTATTGAGTGGATATCTGGCTGAACAATTTAAAATCCAAGAAAGAATTCTCAGACTTGCATTAAAAAGTCACTCGATTTACAAGAAAAGTCAGGGACAGAAAAAGAACATTCACTTTTCTGTAGATCATTATTCTAGTACACTATCTCTTCCATCACAGCATCCAGATGGATCACCAAAAACCCTCAATATTTTTGACTCCAATACCCTCCTTGGCAGACCAGTCCAAAGATTTCTAAAAAGTTTGTGAACCGATAAACCAGCTGCAAGTACAGAAATAGGATCATTTGACAAGTACAGCGTTTCTATAAAGACATTTTGGGAACAAATGTAACATGATAGTTTTATATGTAAACATCCTTGTGCATCGAATGGGTATTTACTTCTAATAATTGAATGATATTGTGTTTTCGTCTGCTTCTGCAGCTACCAGCTACATGCTTCGGAGTGTTAGACAATCTACAGTCGACACCTCAAGGCACTAGAGAGTAACACCAATGATGTCTCTGCAAAATCCTTCACATTCATTGGCAGGATAGGCATTCTAATGTCAGCATCCTATACCAAGCCAGCAATCCCAGCATCGGGGTGCTGATCATCAAAAACCAGCTTCGCTGGGTGGGCCACGTCATTCGCATGCCTGACACCAGGCTCCTGAAACAACTGCTCTACTCTGAGCTTCACCGCAGCAAAGACACCCAGGGGGACAGAGAAAACACTTTAGGGCATTCTCAAGGTATCCTTGAAGAAATCCAACATACCCACTGGCTGATGGGAGTTCCTGTCACTCGACCACTCAAAGTGGAGAGGAGCATTCAGGAAGGTATCGAGCACTTTGTGAGATTTCAACGGGAGCATGCGAAAGCCAAGTCCAGGCAGTGGAAGGAGCACACAGCGCCTCAAGTACATCACCTATCCAACTCTTCAAAACCACCTGCCCCATATATGGTAGAGCCTGCGGTTCGCACATCGGGCTCATTAGCCATGCTAGAACTCACTGAACCAGAGTGGAAGGAAGTCATCTGAGAGCCTGCCTAAGAAGAAGCAGCAGCTACCTGCATATTCCATTTTCCACCATTGTTTATGTTATTTCCTTTAGATATTTTATCTAATACTCACTTCTGGTTGAATTTTAAAGGAAGTGACTTTGGAAAGGTTCTGATACTAATAGTGCAAACAACACCTTGTAGTCTTACACACAATAATCCCTTCACTAAAATATAATTTTATAGTCCTATTTTAAACTCTCTTGAAATTCATTTCTATGCCTAGGCTAGGGTAGTTTAGTTTAAAAAATGGAACTACTGTTACTTAGAAAATATAGTTCTGTTCTTTGGTTGATATGATCTATGACACACATTAAGGCACAGCAAATAGACAGCAAGGCTGCATAAACTGAACACACTCACTCTACTTTGGTGTATGGTATCTCTTTCAGTTCTTCTTCCGTTAAGCCAATTGGATCCACCAGTTCCCGTCTAGAATACATAATTCAGGAGAAAATGTAAGTTATTCCAATAGCAGTGTACTTCATTACAAAAACAACTTTGTTACAATAGTCATAAGAATTTTTAAAAAATCCTATCTTGTCTTAATAAGACAGCTCCATTTTTAATGTGCCTTAATCATACCTTTCTACTACTTCCCTCAATAGCCCTTTCTGAAGATTGCAGTTGGTACTTTTTCCTCCTTTCCTCTGAGATTGATTGCCATTTGAATAATGCAAAGGAGTACCATCAAACCTCTCAATGTAGCACATATGCCTGCTTCCTGCAGGTGTGCATACCACTCAGTGGCTGTAAAAACTGCATATCTAGCAGTATTTCTGTGGGAAGCACAAGAATGCCATAGAAATGTCCCCAAAACTGACAGGCAGCAGAGTTAGGGTGGGCAGAAGTGGCACCTCCCCTGTTGATATATAGCAGAGGTAGAACTAGAAACCCATATGAGACAAATTACATCCTAGTCCCTCCATCCTCAAGGTGCCTGATGTATGCCCCAAAGAGAGGAGGAAACTCTACCCTCATATCTCTTTGACTATTCTATCACCGTCCCTAACCCAAATTTTTCCTAAGTCTTGGTCAGAGTCCTTCACATCTTACTGCAAAAGTGCTCCAGATATTCTTCTATATGAAAGATACGGTAAAAATGCAAGTTGATTTGTTGTTGATCTGCATCATTGCATCCTCGGCACCACCTATCTAATGGAATTTTGTTCAGCCATCTGTATGTACTGTAAGTGATTGAAAGTGCACTCTACCCACACTAAGAAATAATCTCTCGGCAAACAAAGTGCCTGTGTGCACCAGGCTCAAGCTGCAGTATGCCAACATTGAAGTTTCTAGGTTTAGCCCTAATTTTGGAATTAATCTTTTGGAAATTAATTGGTTTGTTTGGTTTCAGTAGGCCTACTGATACGATAATAATATATCTCTTGATTTATGCTCAATGCTATGATTCAGTTTTCTCACAACTCTTTAACCTTCTCTCCACATCAGTTTTTATTAGCAGGCCCACGTCTTGTCTGAACTGAAATATACACTGATATGCATGACCTTAAAGGGATAGTGTACAGTAGGATTAATAGGTACTCTTGTACCTTGGTATTTTGCACTAGAGTTTACATGGGTTACCCATTACATTCTGCCATTCACCTCAAAAATAAATAATTACTACCCTGTCAGACCAAAACAAACAATCAAGTTTATTCACTTGAGAGCTAATTACACAGAAGTGGAATCACACAGCAAGAAGCCAGAAACATAGAAAATAGGAGCAGGAGTAGGCCATTCGGCCCTTCTAGCCTGCTCTGCCATTCATTAAGATCATGGTTGATCATCCAACTCAGTAGCTTGTTCCCACTTTCACCCCATACCCTTTGATCCCTTTAGACCCAAGAGCTATATCTAACTCCTTCTTGAAAACCTACAATGTTTTGGCCTCAACTGCTTTCTGTGATAGCGAATTCCATAGGCTCACCACTCTCTGGGTGAAGAAATTTCTCCTCATCTCAGTCCTGAAAGGTTTACCCCATATCCTTAGACTATGACCCCTGGTTCTGGACTCCCCCACCATTGGGAACATCCTTCCTGCATCTACCCTATCAAGTTCTGTTAGAATTTTATAGGCTTCTATGAGATCCCCACTCACTCTTCTGAACTCCAGCGAATATAATCCAACAAACTCAATCTCTCCTCATACGTCAGTCCCACCATCCCCAGAATCAGTCTGGTAAACCTTCGCTGCACTCCCTTTATAGCAAGAACATCCTTCCTCAGATAAGGAGACCAAAACTGCACACAATATTCCAGGTGTGGCCTCACCAAAGCCCTGTATAATTGCAGCAAGACATCCCTGCTCTTGTACTCGAATCCTCTCGCTATGAAGGCCAACATACCATTTGCTAGGAGTACCGTTCTTGATTTCTTTAATGCACAAACTGTTTCCATTGAATCATTGGGTGGCAAAGAATCATACAGAGCCTCTCTTGTCCACCTCAGCTGGAACAGGCACTCTGTAGCAGGGAACTCAAGTTCCTAGAAAAACCCATGGCCATTATTCAACCAAATCCCTCCAGTCCAGCTTTGTTCTTCCCACAGCAATGAAACAGTCCCAATCAAAGTCACAAATGACATCCTTAAACTGTGACCATGATGTATATGGGACTGTCATTGTATGGTTCTGTCCTTATCTATCAGAATATTACCAGAATATCTCCATCCCTACACAGTAACCTCTGAGGTTCCCCAATAATGTATGCTTAACCCCCTGCTCTTCCCCATCTACTTTGTGCCCCTCAACAACATCATCTTTAGAAATGGGTCAGCTTCCACATTTTCAACAACATCCATCTCTCCCTTTTGCTGACTCCTCAATTGTTTTTGTATTCTCAGATTGCTTGTCTGATATTCAATCTTGATTAAGTTTTGATTTCCAGTCAACATTGTGAAGATTGAAGCCATTATGTTTGGCCCAACAGACACTGTTGCCTCTTGTCACCATTTAATTTTCTTTACCAAACTGTATGCAAACCCTACATCCTGTTCAATCCTGAGCTAAGCTTTAGTCCCCATATCCGCTCCACCTCAAAAACATTGTCCTCCTCTGCCTCTGAAATCTTCTACAATCTTCTACAAATATATAAAAAGGAAGACAGTAGCTAAAATAAGTGTTGGTTCCTTTGAGGATGAGACTGGGGAATTAATAATGGGGAAGAAGGAAATGGCAGAGACTTTGAACAAGTATTTTGTATCTGTCTTCACAGTAAAAGACACAAAAAGCATCCCAGGAATAGTAGAAAATCAAGAGGGAAAAGATCACCATCACTCGAGAAAAAGTACCAGGAAAACTAATAGGACTAAAGCTGACAAGTTCCTGGTAAATAATGGCCTGCACCCTACGGTCTTAAAAGAAGTGGCTGCTGAGATAGTGGATGCATTGGTTCTAACTTTTCAAAATTCCCTAGATCCAAGCAGATTGGAAAACTACAAACGTAACACCTCTATTCAAGAAAGGAGGGAGATAGAAAAGCAGGAAACTATAGGCCAGTTAGCCTAACATCTGGGAAAATGCTTCAATCCATTATGAAGAAGTAGCAGGACATTTAGAAACTCAGTGTCATAGAGTCATACAGTCATAGAATAATTTATGGCGCAGGAGGAGGCTATTCGGCCCCTTGAGTCCATGCCAGCTCTCCCTGGAGCTATTCAATTAGTTCCAGTCCCCCACTCCCCCACTCATTCCCTGCTAGCCCTGCAAGTTTATTTCCTTCAACTGCCCATTCAATTTCCTCTTGAAGTCACTGATTGTCTCCATTTCCACCACCCTTGTAGGCAGCAAGTTCCAGGTCATCGCCATTTGCTGCATAAAAACATCCTTTCCCAAAATCTTCAATCTGTGTCCCCTAGTCCTTGTACCTTTAGTTAACGGGAACAGTTTTTCCTTGTCTAATTTATCTAAGCCTGTCATAATCTTGTACATTTCTATTAAATCTCCCGTTAATCTCCTTTCGTCTAAGGAGAACAAGCCCAGCTTTTCCAACCTAATCTTGTAACTAAAATTCCCCAACTTTGGAACCGTTCTGGTAAATCTCTGCACCCTCTCAAGGGCCCTCATATCCTTCCTGGAATATGGTGACCAGAACTGGACGCAATACTCCAGTTGGGGCCTAACCAAAGCTTTACAAAGGTTCAGCATAACTTCCCTGCTTTTGTACTCAATGCCTCTATTTGTGAAGCCCAAGATCCCATGTGCTTTAATAATCTGTCTCTCCATATGTCCCACCACCTCCAAAGGTCGATGCACTTGCACCCCCAGGTTCCTCTGTTCCTGCATACTCTTTAGAACTGTGCTATTAAGTATATATTGCCTCTCCCTATTCATAATGCAATCAAGCAGAGTCAACATAGTTTTATGAAAGGTATACTGTGTTTGACAAAATTATTAAAGTTCTTTGAGGATGTAACAAGCAGGGTCGATAAAGGGGAACCAGCAGATGTAGTGGATTTGGATTTCCAAAATGCATTTGATAAAAGGTTTTTACACAAGATAATAGCTCATGGTGTTGGGGGTAATTTATTAGCATGGATAGAGGATCGGTTAACTAACAGGAAACAGAGTGTCGGGATAAAAGGGGCATTTTTCAGGTTGGCAAACTGTAACTAGTGGAGGGCCACAGCAATCAGTTCTGGGGCCTCAACTATTAATGACTTGGATGAAGGGACAGAGTGTATTGTAGCCAAATATGCAGATGATACAAAGATAGGTGGGAAAACAAGTTGTGAGGAAGACACAAAGTGTCTGCAAAGAGATATAGAGAGGTTAAGTGAGTGGGTACAAATTTGGCAGATGAAGTAATGTGCAAAAATGTGAGGTTAGGTGGGAAGAATAGAAAAGCTAATTATTTACATGGCAACATACTGCAGAATGCTGCGGTACAGAGAGATCTGGGTGTCCTTGTACATGAATCAAAAAATGTTAGCATGCAGGTACATCTAGAGTACTGAGTACAGTTTTGGTCTCCTTACTTAAGGAGGGATATACCTGCATTGGAAACAGTTCAGAGTAAGTTCATTAGACTGAGTCCCGGGATATGGGATCATCTTATGAGGAAAGATTGAGCAGGTTGGGCCTATATTCATTGGAGTTTAGAAGAATGAGACATGATCTTATTGAAACATGTAAGATTCTGAGGGGATTTGACAGGGTACATGCTGAAAGGATGTTTCCCCTTGTGGGGGAAGCTAGAACGAGGGGGCACAGTTTCAAAATATGGGTCTCCCTTTTAAGATGGAGATGAGGAGGAATTTCCTCAGAAGCTCATTAATCTTTGGAATTCTCTTTCCCAGAGAGCAGTGGAGGCTGGGTCCTTGAATATACTCAAATTAGACAGATTTTTGATTGACAAGAGAGTCAAGGGTTATGGGGGGTGGGCAGGCAAGAAAGTGACGTTAAGGCCACAATCAGATCAACCATTATCTTACTGAATAGTGTAGCAGGCTTGAAGGGCCAAATTGCCTACTCCTGCTCCTGTTTTTTGAGGAGGCAGTGCCACAGTGGTATTGTCACTGGACTAGTAACCCAGAGACCCAGGGTATTACTCTGGAAACAGCAGAAGGTAGAATTTGAATTCAATTAATAAAACTGGAAATAAAAGCTAATCTAATGATTGCCACGAAACCATTGTTAATTATCATAAAAACCCATCTGGTTCACTATTGTCCTTTAGGGAAGGAAATCTGCTGTCCTTACCTGGTCTGGCCTACATGTGACTCCAGATCCACAACAATGTGGTTCACTCCTAACTGCCCTCTGAAATGGTCTAGCAAGCCACTCAGTTGTATCAAACTGCTACAAAGTCAATAAGGAATGAAACCAAACGGGCTACCGGCATCAACCTAGGGACCGGAAATGATAACGGCAAATCCAGCCCTGTTGACCCTGCGAAGTTCTCCTTACTAACATCTGGGGGCTTGTGCCAAGGTTGGGAGAGTTGTCCCACAGCCTAGTCAAGCAGCAGCCTGACATAGTCATACTCACGGAATCATGCCTTAAAGACAATGTCCCAGACACTGCCATCACCACCTACTGCCCCCCCGACCCCCCTCAGCTGATGAATCAGTCCTTCTCCATGTTGGACACCAGTTAGAGGAAGCACTAAGGATGACAAGAGCACAGAATGTACTCTGGGGGGGGGGGGCGGGGGAGTGGTGGGGGGGACTTCAATATCCATCACCAAGAGTGGCTTGGTAGTACCACTGCTGACCGAGCTGGCCGAGTCGTAAAGGACATAGCTGCTAGACTGGGTATGCGGCAGGTAGTGAAGGAACCAACGAGAGAGAAAAACAAAATTCACCTTGTCCTCACCAATCTGCCTGTCACAGGTGTATCTGTGACAGTCTTAGTAGGAGAGATCACCACACAGTGCTTGTGGAGACAAGTCTTGTCTTCATATTGAGGATACCCTCCATTGTGTTGTGTGGCACTACCACTGTGTTAAATGAGATAGATGTTGAACAGATCTAGCAATGCAAAACTGGGCATCCATGAGGCGCTGTGGGCCATCAGCAGCAGCAGAATTGTACTCAACCACCATCTGTAACCTCATGGCCCGGCATATATTCCACTCTAACATTACCATCCAGCCAGGAGACCAACCCTGGTTCAATGAAGAGTGCAGGAGGGCATGCCAGGAGCAGCACCAGGCATATCTCAAAATGAGGTGTCAACCTGATGAAGCTACAACCCAGGACACTTGCACGTCAATCAGTGTAAGCAGCATGCGATAGACAAAGCTACATGATCCATCAACCAACAGATCAGATCTAAGCTCTGCAGACCTGCTACATCCAGTCGCGAATGGTGGTGGACAACTAAACAAGTAATTGGAAGAGGTGGCTCCACAAATATCCCCATCCTCAATGATAGGGGAGCCCAGCACATCAGTACGAAAGATAAGGCTGAAGCATCTGCAACAATCTTCAGCCAGAAGTGCTTAAGTGGATGATCCATCTCGGCCTCCTCCTGAAGTCCCCAGAATCACAGATTCCAGTCTTCGGCCAATCCGATTCACTCCACGTGATATCAAGAAACTGATATGGCAAAGGCTCGGGGCCCTGACAACATTCCGGCTGAAGACTTGTGCTCCAGAACTAGCCGCGCCCCGAGCCAAGGTCTTCCAATACAGCGACAACACTGGCATCTACCTGGCAATGTAGAAAATTGCCCAGGTATGTCCTGTACACAAAAACCAGGACAAATCCAACCCAGCCAATTACCACCCCATCAGTCTACTCTCCATCATCAGTAAAGTGATGGAAGGTGTTGTCGATAGTGCAATCAAGCAGCACTTGCTGCGCAATAACCTGCTCAGTGACACTCAGTTTGGGTTCCGCCAGGGCCACTCAGTTCCTGACCTCATTACAGCTTTGATCCAAACATGGACAAAACAGCTGAACTCAAGAGGTGAGGTGAGAGTGACTGCCCTTGACATCAAGGCAGCATTTGACCGAGTATGGCATCAAGGAGCCCTAGCAAAATTGGAGTTAATGGGAATCAGGGGAAAACTCTCCACTGGTTGGAGTCATACCTAGCACACAGGAAGATGGCTGTGGTTGTTGGAGGTCAATCATCTCAGCTCCAGGACATCACTGCAGGAGTACCTCAGGGTAGTGTCCTAGGCTTAACCATCTTCAGTTGCTTCATAATGACCTTTCTTCAATCAAAAGGTCAGAAGTGGGGATATTTGCTGATGATTGCACAATGTTCGACACCATTTGCGATTCTTCGGATACTGAGGCAGTCCGTGCAGAAATGCAGCAAGACCTGGACAATATCCAGGCTTAGGCTGATAAGTGGTAAATAACATTCACGCCACACTAGTGCCAGAAACTGAGTATCATAAACAAGAGAGAATCTAACCATCTCCCCTTGACATTCAATGGCATTATCATCGCTGAATCCCCCACTAACATCCTGGGGGCTACCATTGACCAGAAACCAAACTGGAGTAGCCATATAAATACCATGGCAACAAGAGCAGGTCAGAGGCTAGGAATACTGTGGCAAGAAACTCACCTCCTGCTTCCCCAAAGCTAGTCCACCATTTACAAGGCACAAGTCAGGATTGTGATGGAATACTCACCACTTGCCTAGATGGGTGCAGCTCCAACAAAACTCAAGAAGCTCGACATCATCCAGGACAAAACAGTCCACTTGACTGGCACCCCATCCACCACCTTCAACATTCACTCCCTCCACCACCACCAATGCACAGTGGCAGCAGTGTGTACCATCCACGAGATGCACTGCAACAACACACCAAGGCTCCTTCGACAGCACCTTCCAAACCCGCGACCTCTACCACCTAGATGGACAAGGGCAGCACAATCACCTGCAAGTTCCCCTCCAAGCCACGCACCATCCTGACTTGGAACTATATCGCCGTTCCTTCACTGTCGCGGGGTCAAAGTTTTTGAACTCCCTTCCTGACAGCACTGTGGATGCATCTACACCACATGGACTGCAACGGTTCAAGAAGGCGGCTCAGCACCACCTTCTCAAGGGCAATTAAGGATGGGCAATAAATGCTGGCCTAGCCAGCCATGTCCCCTGAACGAATAAATAAAATGTTTCTGAAAGAGAATTGGAGTGGGGTCAATGCTAGTTCAGACTTGCAGGTGGAAGTCCTGCACACAAAGAATTTCCTCGCAGTGACTCCGAACAACCCATGTTTAAAAAACAACTTTATAAATGACTTGCCAATATGTATTTTTGAGGTTCTATGAACTCAAAGCTCTCACAACATGTGGAAAATGGAAGCTGGTCGTGTAGAGTGAACACATTCTCTGTTGAGTTATAAAATTAGACAAAATGATCATCAGTGACATTGCTCACAGATAAAAAAATATATAATACACACCAGTTGATCTCCCACGACATTGTACAAAAAGAGTCAAGACCACATGTCGTCTACAGATGAACATACAAATTAGGAGTAGGAGTAGGCCACTTGACCCCTTCAGCCTGCTCCACCATTCAATAAGTTCATGGCTGAACTGATTACTCCACATTTCCACCTACCCCTGATAACCTTCCACCCCCTTGCTTATCAAGAATCTATCTACCTCTGCCGTAAAAATATTCAAAGACTCTGTTTCCACTGCTTTTGAGGAAGAGAGTTCCAAAGTCTCATGAGAGAGAAAAAAATTCTCCTCATCTCTGTCTTAAATGGGAGACCCCTTATTTTTAAACAGTGACCCCTAGTTTGAGATTCTCCCACAAGGGGAAACATCCTTTCCACATCCATCCTTTGAAGACCCCTCAGGATCTTATATGCTTCAATCAAGTCGCCTCGTACTCTTCTAAATTCCAACGGATACATGCCTAGCCTGTCCAATCTTTCCTCATAAGACAGGCGCCCATTCCAGGTATTAGACTAGTAAACCTTCTCTGTACTGCCTCCAATGCATTAATATCCTTCCTTAAATAAGGAGACCAGTACTGTACACAGTACTCCAGATGTGGTCTCACCAATGCCCTGTATAGCTGAAGCATAACCTCCCTACCTTTATATTCAATTCCCCTCGTGATAAACAATAACATTCTATTAGCTTTCCTAATTATATGCTGTACCCGCATACTAACCTTTTGCGATTCATGCACGAGGATACCCAGATCTCTCATCATCTCAGAGCTCTGCAATCTCTCACCATTTAGATAATATGCTTCTTTTTTATTCTTCCTGCCAAAATGGACAATTTCACATTTTCCCACATTATACTCCATTTGCCTGGTCTTTGCCCACTCACTTAACCTATCTATATCCCTTTGTAGCCTCTTTATGTCCTTTTCACAACTTACTTTCCTACCTATCTTTGTGTCATCAGCAAATTTAGTAACCATACCTTCGATCCCTTCATCCAAGTCATTTATATAAATTGGAAAATGTTGAGGCCCCAGCACTGATCCCTGTGGCACACCACTCGTTGCATCTTGCCAACCAGAAAATGACCCATTTATGCCTACTGTTTCCTGTTAGCTAGCCAATCTTCTATCCATGCCAATATGTTACCCCCTACACCATGAGCTTTTATTTTCTGCAATAACCTTTGATGTGGCACCTTATCAAATGCCTTCTGGAAATCTAAGTACAGTACATCCCCTTTATCCACAGCACATGTAACTTCCTCAAAGAACTCCAATAAATTGGTTAAACATGATTTCACTTTCACAAAACCATGTTGACTCAGCCTGATTACCTTGAACTTTTCTAAATGCCCTGCTATGACATCTTTAGTAATAGCTTCTAACATTTTCCCTAAGACAGATATTAAGCTAACAGGCCTGTCATTTCCTGCTTTCTGTCTCCCTCCCTTTTTGAATAAAGGAGGTACATTTGCTATTTTCCAATCTAAAGGAACCTTCCCCGAATCTAGGGAATTTTGGAAAATTAAAACTAACGCATCAACTATCTCACTAGCCACTTCTTTCAACACTGATGTCCATCAGGACCCGAGGACTTGTCAGCCTGCAGCTCCAACAATTTGTTCAGTACCACTTCCCTGGTGATTGTAATTTTCTTGAGTTCCTCCCTCCCTTCCATTTCCTGACTTACAGCTAATACTGGGATGTTACTTATATCCTCAATAGTGAAGAATGATGCAAAATATCTGTTCAATTCATCTGCCAACTCCTTATTATCCATTAATTCCCCAGACTCACTTTATATAGGACCAACGCTCACTTTGTTAACTTTTCTTTTTAAAATATCTATAGAAACTCTTACTATCTGTCTTTATCTTTCTAGCTAGCTTTCTCTCGTACTCTGGGTGGCACAGTGGCGCAGTGGTGAGCACCGCAACCTCACAGCTCCAGGGACACGGGTTCGATTCTGGGTACTGCCTGTGCGGAGTTTGCAAGTTCTCCCTGTGTCTGCGTGGGTTTTCGCCGGGTGCTCCGGTTTCCTCCCACATCCAAAAGACTTGCAGGTGATAGGTAAAATTGGCCGTTGTAAATTGCCCCTAGTATAGGTAAGTGATGGGGAATATGGGATTACTGCAGGGTTAGTATAAATGGGTGGTTGTTGGTCGGCACAGACTCGGTGGGCCGAAGGGCCTGTTTCAGTGCTGTATCTCTAAATAAATAAATAATTTTACTTTCCTTATCAATCCTTTAGTCATTCTTTGCTGTTTTTTTATATTCTGTCCAATATTCTGACCTGCCTCCCATCTTTGCACAATTATAGGCTTTTTCTTTAGGTTTGATACTATCTTTAACTGTTTTAGTTAACCCCGGATGACGGGTCTCACCCTTGGAATTTTTCTTTCTCGTTGAAATGCATCTATTCTGTTTATTCTGAAATATCCCCTTAAATGTCTGCCTCTGCATCTCTATAGACCTATCCCTTAACCTGATTTGCCATTTCACTTTAGCTAATTCTGCTTTCATGCCCTCATAATTGCCCTTATTTAAGTTTAAAATACTAGTCTTGGAACCACTCTTTTCGCCCTCAAACTGAATGTAAAATTCAATCATATTGTGATCGCTGCTACCTAGGGGTGCCTTAACTATGAGGCCATTAATTAATCCTATCTCGTTACACAATACCAGGTCTAGTATAGCCTGCTCTCTGGTTGGCTCCAGAACGTATTGTTCTAAGAAATTATCCTGAAAACATTCTATGTACTCATCTAGGCGACCTCTGCCCATCTGATTTTTCCAGTCTATATGTAGGTTAAAATCCCCCATAACTATTGCTGTACCTTTCTGACAAGCTGCCATTATTTATTCCTTTATACCCTTTCCCACAGTGTGTTTAATGTTAGGTGGCCTGTACACCACACCCGCAAGTGACTTCCTGCCTTTATGATTTCTCATCTCTACCCAAACTGCTTCTACATCCTGGTCTCCTGAACTTAGGTCATCCCTCTCTTGCGCTAATACAATCATTAATTAACAGAGCTACCTCTCCACCTTTTCCTAGCTTCCTGTCCTTCTTGAATGCCATGTATCCTTCAATATTCAGGTCCTAATCTATGTTGTCCTGCAGCCTTGTCTCTGTAATGGCTAACATATCGTACTTATTTATTTCTATTTGCGCTCTCAATTCATCTGTTTTGTTTCGAATGCTACGTGCATTCAGATATATTGCCTTTAGTTGTGTCCTTTTATTATTTTTTTAACCTCTAGCCTTATCTGTTGATTTATTCTTAGATTTGTACGCTCTGTCCCTTCCTATCAGTCCGTTCATCATTTCCCATATTAATACCTTTCTCTCTCGCCTTGTCTCTACTCCTTGATTTACCTCATCTTCCCAAATTTGATCCCTTGCCCCAACTATTCAGTTTAAAATCCTCTCTACTTCCTTAGTTAAGCGGCTCGCTAGAACACTGGCCCCAGCACAGTTCAGGTGTAGACTGTCCCAACGGTATAGCCACCACTTTACCCAGTACTGGTGCCAGTGCCCCACGAACCGGTTGGAAGACAGGGAATCTTTGGACCAGGGCGCACAGAAATAATTTAGTCCTCATTATACAGTCTGTCTTTATTTTTATATTTCTATTTTAAATTTTTTTGTTCACAATTATAATGGAAATTGCTGCTGTATATCTTTGACACTGTTATTACACTATCCTGTCAGTGGTATCATTGCATCACTTCCAATAGAGGCAGAGTATAATTACAGCGTGACAATTTAACATGGGCAGTTTTCAATACAAATATGATTAGATTAGATTAGAGATACAGCACTGAAACAGGCCCTTCGGCCCACCGAGTCCGCGCCGAACATCAACCACCCATTTATACTAATCCCATATTCCTACCAAACATCCCCACCTGTCCCTACACTTCCCTACCACCTGACTGAAGAATTTATAAAAAATAAGCACAGAATGTACGACCTGTCTACTAATGTGCTGGAAATCGCTCATGATGATATCTAGCGCTAGCTGTGCCAAAGCATATGGAGACACGGGGAAGTCACCCTTTTTATATAATCCAGTCAAGTGCGCATGGTGCATCCTGGGTTCTGCCAGAAGGGAAAGGCTGCAAAATGCAACTGAGGGTGCCTGCTCCAGAGGGTAGAGTCCAGGAGTCACCTGGAAAGATGTTCTTTATTGTCCACGAGCTCCCTTTATAAGAAGAAATTTTTAAAAAAGCAAAACTGCATCTTCGGGGTCCATGCCAAGACCAAGGCCCAAGAGGGTCCACTTGCACTGCATGGCAGTCTAGTGTACGCTTCTCACACTCGATGTACTGATCTTCTACTATTCACCAGAATGGGAATGGGGAAACCCCCAGCCTGGGAGATCACCCATGTCATAATGAACACAAAGTAACTTCATTACTCCTCCATTACCTCATTAACTCCTCCATTACCCCCACCACCTCGTCCCCGTCCCATGGCACCTTCCCCTGCAATCGCAGGAGGTGTAATACCTGCCCATTTACCTCCTCTTTCCTCACTATCCCAGGCCCCAAACACTCCTTTCAGGTGAAGCAGCAATTTACTTGTACTTCTTTCAATGTAGTATACAGTATTCGCTGCTCACAGTGTGGTCTCCTCTACATTGGGGAGACCAAGCGCAGACTGGGTAACTGCTTTGCGGAACATCTCCGCTCAGTCCGCAAGCAGGACCCTGAGCTTCCGGTTGCTTGCCATTTCAACACTCCCCCCTGCTCTCATGCTCACATCTCTGTCCTGGGATTGCTGCAGTGTTCCAGTGAACATCAACGCAAGCTCGAGGAACAGCATCTCATCTACCGATTAGGCACACTACAGCCTGCCGGACTGAACATTGAGTTCAATAATTTCAGAGCATGACAGCCCCCCATTTTACTTTCATTTTTAGTTATTTTTTTCTTCCTTTTTTTTTACATTCTTTTTTACAATCTTTTTTTTTGCATTTTTTTCATTTCATCTTAGTTTGTTCAGTTTGCTTAGCCACTGTTTTTTTTTTCAGGTTTGCACTTGCTGCTGTTCAATATTCAGTGTATAAACAGTTAATCTGTACTAATGCTTTGTCTTTTAACACACCATTAACATATTGTTTGCCTTTGCTCCGTGACCTTTTGGTCAGCTATGTGGCCTGGTCCAATCTAGACCTCCTTTGTTATCTCTTGCCCCACCCCCACCTCACTTGCTTATAACCTGTGACATTTCTAATATTTGTCAGTTCCGATGAAGAGTCACTGACCCGAAACGTTAACTCTGCTTCTCTTTCCACAGATGCTGCCAGACCTGCTGAGTGGTTCCAGCATTTCTTGTTTTTATTTCAGATTTCCAGCATCTGCAGTATTTTGTTTTTATTCATACTCACTGAATGTGCTTCCACAGTTCTTCTTTTGCTTGTACGTCAGGACTCCTCCTACAAAAAATATATTAACTAAGTAGTTGGAGTATTAGTCTACACATACTCTCCTGATAAAATAAGCTTCAAAAGAGAAAAGACATGAAAGCAGCTCCTAAAAGGTGGTTAAATTAATATTTAATAAACTCAGGTATAATTGTTCTAAATAGATTATACTAAAATAAACAATTTAAAATTTCCATAGTAAAAACCCATGCTTTTGTTCGTTGATAACTATAAGAACAGACTTTGAATTTCAGTATCCTGTTTACTATTTCAGATGCAGTGCTGTTATGCAGTGGTGCGGCTCCTCTCTGTGACTTTATATGTGACCACGGTGCCCTTTCTCACACTGACACAGAGCTTCTGCTGCATTTGTCTCACCATTTGCAATGCCTCATCCTAACTGCTGTGTGTTACAGATATGCACTCAGTGATAATGCGTGTTAGTGCGTGTGAGGAAGGGGGAGGGGAGGAAATGGTGCACTATATCAGGGGACGAGTGAATAGAACTGCAATGGAACCTCAGGACCAGACTAGGAAAATCCATTCCAGAAAGTCAACTCTTTCTGCTGTTCACAAAATTCCTAAATGATATCGATTTCGGTAATTTCAACCTCTATAAAAACAAAGGTGACCGCGGTGACTGCAACAACTACCGTGGAATCTCCCTGCTCAGCATAGTGGTGAAAGTCTTTGCTCGAGTCGCTCTGAACAGGCTCCAGAAGCTGGCCGAGCGCGTCTACCCTGAGGCACAGTGTGGCTTTCGTGCAGAGAGATCGACTATTGACATGCTGTTCTCCCTTCGTCAGATACAGGAGAAATGCCGTGAACAACAGATGCCCCTCTACATTGCTTTCATTGATCTCACCAAAGCCTTTGACCTCGTCAGCAGACGTGGTCTCTTCAGACTACTAGAAAAGATCGGATGTCCACCAAAGCTACTAAGTATCATCACCTCATTCCATGACAATATGAAAGGCACAATTCAACATGGTGGCTCCTCATCAGAGCCCTTTCCTATCCTGAGTGGTGTGAAACAGGGCTGTGTTCTCGCACCCACACTTTTTGGGATTTTCTTCTCCCTGCTGCTTTCACATGCGTTCAAATCCTCTGAAGAAGGAATTTTCCTCCACACAAGATCAGGGGGCAGGTTGTTCAACCTTGCCCGTCTAAGAGCGAAGTCCAAAGTACGGAAAGTCCTCATCAGAGAACTCCTCTTTGCTGACGATGCTGCTTTAACATCTCACACTGAAGAATGCCTGCAGAGTCTCATCGACAGGTTTGCGTCTGCCTGCAATGAATTTGGCCTAACCATCAGCCTCAAGAAAACGAACATCATGGGGCAGGATGTCAGAAATGCTCCATCCATCAATATTGGCGACCACGCTCTGGAAGTGGTTCAAGAGTTCACCTACCTAGGCTCAACTATCACCAGTAACCTGTCTCTAGATGCAGAAATCAACAAGCGCATGGGTAAGGCTTCCACTGCTATGTTCAGACTGGCCAAGAGAGTGTGGGAAAATGGCGCACTGACACGGAACACAAAAGTCCGAGTGTATCAGGCCTGTGTCCTCAGTACCTTGCTCTACGGCAGCGAGGCCTGGACAACGTATGCCAGCCAAGAGCGACGTCTCAATTCATTCCATCTTCGCTGCCTTCGGAGAATACTTGGCATCAGGTGGCAGGACTATATCTCCAACACAGAAGTCCTTGAAGCGGCCAACATCCCCAGCTTATACACACTACTGAGTCAGCGGCGCTTGAGATGGCTTGGCCATGTGAGCCGCATGGAAGATGGCAGGATCCCCAAAGACACATTGTACAGCGAGCTCGCCACTGGTATCAGACCCACCGGCCGTCCATGTCTCCGTTATAAAGACGTCTGCAAACGCGACATGAAATCGTGTGACATTGATCACAAGTCGTGGGAGTCAGTTGCCAGCATTCGCCAGAGCTGGCGGGCAGCCATAAAGACAGGGCTAAATTGTGGCGAGTCGAAGAGACTTAGTAGTTGGCAGGAAAAAAGACAGAGGCGCAAGGGGAGAGCCAACTGTGCAACAACCCCAACAAACAAATTTCTCTGCAGCACCTGTGGAAGAGCCTGTCACTCCAGAATTGGCCTTTATAGCCACTCCAGGCGCTGCTTCACAAACCACTGACCACCTCCAGGCGCGTATCCATTGTCTCTCGAGATAAGGAGGCCCAAAAGAAGAAAAGAACAACCAGTTCTTAGTGGGGATCAATTTGTAGCATATGGCCAGGATCTTGCTGTCTGCAGCAAAGCAGAGATGTGCGCCTCTGACTGATTTTTAAACTAAGTTCCCACCTTTTTCATTGGTTGCAGCAGGAACTACCTGGCCCAGCTGCAGCATGGATCCATCCGCGAGGTAAGTGGGGAGGCCTAGTGGCATGGCAGAACTCCAGTGAAGCCACGCCCCCTGACGTCACGAGCTTAAGACATGCCCCTTCAGATGTGCCTTCAGCTCAATTAAGGTGTGATTTTTAATGATTGTGAATTTTTTCTTTGATCTACTTTTAATTGCAACTCCTCCCTCCCCCCACATCCCCCCCCCCCCCCCCCACCCCTCACCGCCTCCGGCGTTCCCAGCTCCCATCAGCATGCACTGCCCTGAAGCCCATTTAGGCACACCAGAAGTTCCGGATTCGAGTGTAAGTGAGCTCCCTGGAAGTTGCGATGCTGTTGTGGACCTCCATAGCGGCAAATCTCTTAGTGTTTGCTGCTATTGGGATCGCAAGATCTGTGCCATTAGCACTGAATCAGCAGTCTCAATCAAAAAGGTGATAACCATGGCTGGTGCAGCAATTAGAAAAAGTTGTGATGCAATAGAAGTGCTCTGCTGAGGACAGGGGCTAAGGCACACTATTGGGGTATTATTATGCATATGGCTATGCCATATTTGACCTGAGCAAGCTTGATGCACTTTTGGTGAATCAATACTTAATAAATTATAGATCATTTACAATGAATTGTTCAGAGTGTTCTCGATATTAATAGGAGATTGAACACATACGATCGTGATCTATGCTTTGAACGTCTGTTGTTGGGGTCAGCCAATGATCGTTCTTTTTGCCTCCTCAGCACTTGTTCCCATTGAGGAGCTGAATCCACCATTTCATTCTCTTGACGTGACCTGAACAGCAGAAACAAAAATAAAATCTGACAGATGAAAGGCTGCATCAGAGTGCTTGAAACTAGCAATAATCAAAAAGAACATCTCTACAGATTTGGAACACAAAAGACAAAACCATATTCATCGAGTTTACTGATGAGTCATTCGTTTAGAGGAAAATCCTCTGATATAAGGATTCAAATTCTAAACCCACAGTACACTATCTGCTAAAATGTACAGCTCATCTTGCTAATTTAATCAGTTCATGTGAATGGATCATATCATCCAGGCCTGGACAGCTTAATGATTGATAATAGATTGTCCATTGAAACCAACGATCAACTTTGAAATCTCTGTAATAACAGGTTTTATAATAATAAAGTTTCATTTTATTGTCTCCAGGAAATGGGAGGAAGGTAACATTACAGTTAATGCTATCAATGATTGATGAACTCAATACAAAGTTATTTCCCCCTGCTTTGCTTCAATCCACAGCATCCACAATCAACATTTCCAATGGGTTTTCACATGGATTCATGGAAGAGGCAAAAATTAGATAATTATATTAAATGGTTTATTTTTTTAAATGACATCAGCACTCTTTATGAAAAACTGCATAAATGACAATAGTATTTAATTGTACTATTAGTTTTCCTTCAACTTAATTAACATAGTTTCATCTTTCTTATTGCAGATCTTTTATAACCAAGTACACATACTGATTCAGTAATTATTTTTTGGTACATCTCTGATTTTTGATTTCTTCTCAGACTCACTAGCAGAATATTCAGCAAATTAATCTTGAGCAAATAAAGCATAAGTTTGTTCTTGGATTTGTTCTATCTGTACATATTCCAAGCCGCATTTAAAAATTTTTTTTTTCACATGGTCAAGATTAAGCTATGTCAATCTAAAATCACCCATTAAAACAGGTAAACATTGAGGTGTGTAAGTAATACCATATCAAGAATTTTCTGACACAAATAACTGTCATTCCTTGGTCTAACAAAGCAGTGTGGGCCACCTGCTGGCTATTTTGAAATATTACACAGATCAGGTAGTTTAATAAAAAGAACAAAGGGACATTTTCAGGCTGCTTTCATGGCCTCTTTTCTGGGTGCTCTTTGGCCCAAGAAGAGGCCTCCCAGTAGCAATGGCTGCTCCCGTGGCAACAGCACTGCCTGCCCTCAGCGACCGCCTCACCAGGTCCTACCTGACTGGCACTGGTGCCCCCAGACACCAGTTACCTGACTGAGAGCACTGGCCATCCTCCAGGTGCAGGCCCAGCAGTGGCCATGGTGGTGCTGCAGAGGCTGCTGAGTTGCCAGCCCTCTGATTGGGCCAGCAGCTCATGGGAGGACGAGCCACCAGCCTTAATAGGAATGGCAGCCTCACAGCAGCCACTTAATTGGCTGCCACCGGCAAAATGTGGCCCCAGGCATAAATGCCAGCTGAAGTGAACTTGCCATCCCCCCACTTTCGCTCCGGGACCCCAGCCACCCTATATGAAATCCAGCCCAGCATTTCTCCTCAACTTGTCAGTGTGAGGAGCTGGGCCATCCTCTCGAAAAAATAGCATTAAGAGAGAAGCAGAGCCTGAAGCAGCATGGCCAGTTTGCTCAGAGAGTGATGCAGGCAAGGGAATGCAGTTTATACTTTCCATAGTGTATACAATATTATCTTTAGCTTCAAATGTTCATGTTAAAATGTTTAACGGTAATTAAGCATATTAACGTTGAATGTCACATAACAATCCAGCAACCTCCATAGAAATTAACTTCAGAGACATTTCCTGTCATGTTTGAAAATAATTGCCTTGGGACTCATTATAGCTTAGGGTGTATTCACTTCTGCATCGTTTAGTAAATCTGGCTTTCTTAGACACAGAATAAATACAAGAATTCTGAATATGGCAACAAAAAAGCCAAAAATAATTATGGATTAAAATGTCATTCTTTGATGGAAGATCCAATTGAGTGCACAGGAGGGAATCTTGGAAATATAAGGGCTTATGATATTGCCAGCTTGGGCAATGTGATCCTGGGAGTAGTTCAAACAAGTGTTTGAAGCAGAATACAACAACAACTTATATTTCTATAGCACCTTTAACATAATAAAATGTCCCAAAGCACTTCATAGGAGCATTATAAAGCAAAGTATGAAACTGAGCCAAAACAGGAGATATTAGGTCAGATGACCAAAAGCTTGGTCAAATAGGTAGGTTTTAAGGAGTGTCTTGAAAGAGGAAAGTGAGGCAGAGGTGTAGGGAGGGTATTCCAGATCTTGGGGATTAGGCAACTGAAGGCTGGAGCAATGCACACAAGAGACACAAGAGGCCAGAATTAGAGGAGCACAGATATCTCTGAGAGTTGTGGGGCTGGAGCAGATTACAGAGATAGGGAGCGGCGAGGCCGTGGAGGGATTTGAAAACAAGGACGAAAATTTTAAAATTAAGTTGTTGCTTGACCTATGTAGGTCAGCAAGCACAGGGGTGATAGGAGAACGGTACTTGGTGCAGGTTAAGACACAGGAAGCAGTGTATTGGATGACCTCAATTTTATGAAGGGTAGAATGTGGGCGACGAGCCAGATGTGCTTTGGAATAGTCAAGTTTAGAGGTAACAAAGGCATGAATGAGGGTTTCAGCAACAGACGAGCTGAGACAGGATGAAGTCAGGCAGTGGAAATAGCCGTTCTTAGTGATGATACAAATATGAGATCGGAAGTTCATCTCAGGGTCAAATGTGACACCAAGGTTGCGAACAGACCGGCTTAATCTCTGATTGTTGCCTGGGAGAGGAATGGAGTCAGTAGCTAGGGAATGGAGTTTGGAGCAGGGTTCGCAAACAATGGCTTCAGTCTTCCCAATATTTAATTGGAGGAAATTTCTGCTCATCTAGTACAGGATGTCAGATAAGCAGCCTGACTATTTAGCAATAGTGGTGTTTCGTCTTTATGTTGTTTCTGGTTCCCAGATGTTGGAAAGAAATCACACTTTAAACTTGGAAAAGACTGCAGTCAGTCTATGTTTTTAAAATTAATTCACGGGATGTGGGCGTCGCCGGCCAGGCCAGCATTTATTGCCCATCCCTAATTGCCCTTGACAAGGTGGTGGTGAGCTGCCTTCTTGAACCGCTGCAGTCCATGTGGGGTAGGTAGACCCACAGTGCTATTAGGAAGGGAGTTCCAGGATTTTGACCCAGCGACAGTGAAGGAACAGCGATATAGTTCCAAGTCAGGATGGTGTGTGACTTGGAGGGGAACTTGCAGGTGATGGTGATCCCATGTATTTGCTGCCCTTGTCCTTCTAGTTGGTAGAGGTCGTGGGTTTGGAAGGTGCTGTCGAAGGAGCCTTGGTGCATTGCTGCAGTGCATCTTGTAGATGGTACACACTGCTGCCACTGTGCGTCGATGGTGGAGGGAGTGAATGTTTGTAGATGGGGTGCCAATCAAGCGGGCTGCTTTGTCCTGGATGGTGTCGAGCTTCTTGAGTGTTGTTGGAGCTGCACCCATCCAGGCAAGTGGAGAGTATTCCATCACACTCCTGACTTGTGCCTTGTAGATTGTGGACAGGCTTTGGGGAATCAGGAGGTGAGTTACTATGTTTATTTCAGCACCATGCTTGTCCTGTAAAACCTGATTTTGTGTTACATATAACCTGACTCCCCAGTGCAGCCGTGAAGGAGGCACCCCACTGGAACACTTAACCATAATAACTAGTTCCTAGTTAATTAGTTCCTAACACTTTACAGATAGTATAACAATGTATAGATATATAACAAGTGGAGGAGTTGAGAGAAGTGGTGGTGAGATAGAGCTGAGTGTCGTCAGTGTATGTGTGAAAATGGATGCCATGATTTCAGATGATGTTGTCAAGGGGCAGCATGTAGATGAGAAATAGGAGTGGACCAAGGATGGTTCCTTGGGGACATCAGAGGTAATGGTGTGGGAGCAGGAAAGGAAGCCATTGCAAGTGTTTCTCTGGCTACAATTAGATAAAGAATGGAAACAGGTGAGAGCAGTCCTACCCAGCTGGACGGCAGTGGAGAGGCGTTGGAGGAGAATGGCGTGGTCAACCGTGTCAAAGGTTGCAGACAGGTTGAGAAGGATGAGGAGGGAAAGTTTGCCTTTGTCACAGTCACACAGAATGTCATTTGTGACTTTGATAAGAGCTGTTTCGATACTGTGGAAGGGGCAACAGAAACACGATTGGAGGGATTCAAACATAGAGTTCCAGAAAAGATGGGAACGGATTTTGGAGGCTTCAACACATTCAAGGACTTTGGAGAGGAAAGGAAGATTTGAGATGGGACAGTAGTTTGCAAGAGCAATGGGGTAAAGGGTTGTTTTTTTGATGAGTGAGTGATGGTGGAAGATTTAAAGTAGAGAGGGACAACACCTGAAGAGAGAGAACCATTTACAATATTGGCGAACATGGGGACCAGGAGGGGATGTTGGGTAATCAGCAATTTCGTATGAAAAGGATCAAGGGAATAGGAGGTGAGTCTCATGGACAAGATGAGCTCAGAAAGGGTGTGAGGGGTGAAAGGAGAGAAACTGGAGAAAGATGCAAGTTTAGGGCTAGGGCAAGGAGGAGCATTATAGGAAATTACACTCACCAATAAGCCTCTGTTAACACCATTAAATTATATGCTAGGTTGTCAGTAGAAGGGATGACAAATGGAGATGGCTGTTTACTGTGGACTTAACAAAGGATATTGAAACAAAAATAAACAAAGCACTTATGTTTTTCCACTGCTTGTTTTTCTGAAAGCACTTTGAATTGGTGGTGTAAGAAGGATTTTAAATCCTAACTTTTGCACATCCTTTCTCTACATGTTTGAAGAGTGAAGGGGAAGAAGCTTCTTCTAAATCATTCTGGACAGTTTCAGAGCAGTTGCAGACTAGGAGAGAGAGGGAGGGAGATTTGTGTGCTACTATAGGAAACACCATTTGCTCTTTTTTCCAATGGTTTTAAGCATTTCAAGATTTAAAGTCCACGATGGACTCGCAGCTCCTGTGTGGAAAGCCAAAGCAGTTTGTCGAAGATGTTCCCCAGGGGCAGTCACTGAGCAAAGTTTTTAAAGTATTTAAAAATGTATAACAGTTTTTAAAAGTTTATACAAGTATTTAAAAAACTTAAAAATTTAAAGAAGTTTGAAAAATTTATCAAAGTTTTAAAAAGTGCTTAAAATATTTAAAATCAAAATAAAACATTCACCTGCCTTTGAGCTGAAGACTAACCTCAAGGGAGCGTGTCTTCAGCTCCTGATGGTAGTAGGAGGTGTGGCTTTGACAGGAATGTGCCTCAATGCAAGGCTGTGCTGATGCTCTCATTGGTGGACCATGCTGCAGCCAGAAGTTTAAATTCTCACTGCAGCCAATGAACTAGGTAAGTTTGCATTTCTCAGCGTGGTCAGTGTCGAATGCCACCGCTTCACTGCTGACCGCAAAATCCAGGTCAGTAACTTCATGAAAATCACAGGGAGATTAAGCACGAGATGCCATTTCTGCAAAGCTAACAGCAGAGTGGTGCAAATGAGCCAGCAACTGTGGTGTATCTCTTCCTTGCTACAAGCTGTTGACCAATGTATGCATTAATAATGGTGTACCATGTTCAGACATGTTAGTTTTTTAGCATAATCTGACCCATGCACACTATCATAGAAATAGGTGGACAAATTAAACAATAAATTTGTATTTTTAAGAACTGAACTTTGAGATGTTTTAGATAATTACATGATCATTTACATGGACTGCAAATAACAGTTTTTTCAGATTTAGGAGAATTCATCATTTGAAGGATTTTTCATGAGGTCACGCTCTGGATGAAGTGGTCATGAGTGGAAGATGATGGTGTCCTGTATATTTGGGCTGTGTTTTATCTTTCATTTAAAATTACACTTATAGATGTTCTATGAGTTTATGGGGCAAATAGTATTCAGAAAAGTCAGAATCAAATTAAAAATCACATTTCATAGATTCATAGAATGGGCACCGCACTTTGGGAAGGTGTAAAGGCTTTACAAAGGTTCAGAAAAGATTTACGAGGATAGTTCCAGGGATGCGGGACTTCAGTTATGTGGATAGATTAGAGAATCTGGGGTTGTTCTCCTTTGAGAGGAGATTTGAGAGAGATGCTTTTGTACTCCATGCCCCTATTTATAAAATCCAGGATCCCATAAGCCTTTTTAACCACTTGCTCAATCTGCACTGTCACCTTCAATGCTTTGTGCACACATGCCCCGGGCTGTCTGTGTTCCTGCACCCACTTTAGAATTGTACCCTTTATTTTATATTGCCTATCCTTGGACTTCCTATCAAAATGTATCACTTTACACTTCTGTGCATTAAATCTCATCTGCCATGTGTCTGCCCATTCCACCAGCCTGTCTATGTCCATCACTATCCACCTCACAGTTCACAATATTTCCAAGTTTTATGTCATCTGCAAATTTTGAAATTGTGCCCTGTATACCCAAGTCTAGGTCATTAATATATAACAAGAAAAGCAGGAGACCCAACACCAACCCCTGGGGAACACCACTATATACCTTTCTCTAGTCTGAAAAAACAACTGTTGACCACTACTGTCTGTTTCCTGTCACTCAGCCAACTTTGTATCCATGCTGCCACTGTCCCTTTTATTCCATGGGTTTTAACTTTGCTGACAAACCTATTATGTGGGAGTTTATCAAATGCCTTTTGGAAATGCACATACACCATTAACCACATTACCCTCATCAACCCTCTCTGTTACCTCATAAAAAAACTCAAGCAAATTAGTTACACATGATTTGCCTTTAACACATCCATGCTGCCTCTTCTTAATTAATCCACACTTATCCAAGTGACTATTAATTTTGTTCTGGATTATCATTTCTAAAAGCTTTCCCACCACCAAGGTTAAACTAACTGGCCTGTAGTTGCTGGGTTTACCTTTACACCTCTTTTTGAACAAGGTATGGCATTTGCAATTCTCCAGTCCTGTACACCATGCCTGTATCAAAGGAGGATTGGAAGATTATGGTCAATGCCTCCGCAATTTCAATTCTTATTTCACTCAGCATTCTCTAAAGCATCCCCTCCGGCCCTGGTGGCTTATCAACTTTAAATACAACCAGCCTTTCTCATACCTCCTCTTCATCAATTTTGAGCCCATCCAAAATCTCAAAAGGAATGAAACTGGGCAGACTACCCAGCATCGACCAAGGCACCATAAACGACAATGGCAAACCCGGCCCTGTGGACCGTGCAAAGTCCTCCTTACTAACATCTGGGGGCTTGTGCCAAAATTGGGAGAGCTGTCCCACAGACTAGTCAAGCAACACCCTGACATAGTCACACTGAAGGAATCATATCTTGCATACAATGTCTCAGACACCACCATCACCATCCCTGGGTATGTCCTGTCCCACCGGCAGGACTGACCCACCACAGGTGGCGGCACAGTGGTACATAGTCGGGAAGGAGTTGCCCTGGGAGTCCTCAACATTGATTCCGCACCCCATGAAGTCTCATGGCATCAGGTCAAACATGGGCAAGGATGGTTTCCTGCTGAATACCCTTATCGTCCCGCTCGGGTGATGAATCAGTGCTTCTCCATGTTGAACACTAATTGGAAGAAGCACTGAGGGTAGCAAGGGCACAAAATGTACTCTGGGTGGGGGACTTCAATGTCCATCACCAAGAGTGGCTCGGTAGCACCACTACTGACCAAGTTGGCCGAGTCCTAAAGGACATAGCTGCTAGAATGGGCATGCGGCAGGTGGTGAAGAACCAACAAGAGGGGAAAACCTACTTGACCTCGTCCTCACCAATCTACCTGTCGCAGATGCATCTGTCCATGACAGTATTGGTAAGAGTGACCACTGCACAGTCCTTGTGGAGATGAAGTCCCGTGTACACATTGAGGATAGCCTCCATCGTGTTGTTTGGCACTACCACCGTGCTATATGGGATAGATTTCAAACAGATCTAGCAACTCAAAACTGGGCATCCATGAGGCGCTGTGGGCCATTAGCAGCAGCAGAATTGTACTCAACCACAATCTTTAACCTCATGGCCTGGCATATCCCCCACACTACCACTACCATCAAACAAGGGGGACCAACACTGGTTCAACGAAGAGTGCAGGAGGACATGCCAGGAGCAGTGCTAGGCATACCTAAAAATGAGGTGTCAGCCTGGTGAAGCAACAGTCCAGGACTACTTGCATGCCAAACAATGTAATCAGAATGCAATAGACAGAACTAAGCGATCCCACAATCAATGGATCAGATCTAAGCTCTGCAGTCCTGCCACTTCCAGTCGTGAATGGTGGTGGACAATTAAACAACTGACAGGAGAAGGCTCCACAAATATTCCCATCCTCAATGATGGGGGATCCGTGGAACATCAGTGCAAAAGACAAGGCTGAAGCATTTGCAACAATCTTCAGCCAGAAGTGCCGATGGATGATTCATCTCGGCCTCCTCCTGAGGTCCCCAGCATCACAGATGCCAGTCTTCAGCCAATCCAATTCACTCCACGTGATAAAATAAAAAAATAAAAAAAAAATCAAGAAACGGCTGAAGGCACTGGACACTGAAAAAGCTAGGGGCCCTGACAACATTCTGGCAATAGTACTAAAGACTTGTGCTCCAGAACTTGCCGCGCCCCTAGCAAAGCTGTTCCAGTACAGCTACAACAACAGCATCTACCCGACAATATGGGAAATTTCGCAGGTATGTCCTGTGCACAAAAAGCAGGGCAAATCCAACCCAGCCAATTACCACACCATCAGTCTACTCCCGATCATTAGCAAAATGATGGAAAGGGTCATCAACCGTGCTATCAAGTGGCACTTGCTTAGCAATAACCTGCTCACTGACGCTCAGTTTGGATTCCACCAGGGCCACTCAGTTCCTGACCTCATTACAGCTTTGGTCCAAACATGGACAAAAGAGATGAACTCCAGAGGTGAGGTGAGAGTGACTATCCATGACATCAAGGCAGCATATAACTGAGTATGGCATCAAGAAGCCCTAGCAAAAATGGAGTCAATGGGTATCAGGGGGTAAACTCTCCACTGATTGGAGTTATACGTAGCACAAAGGAAGATGGTTGTGCTTGTTGAAGGTCAATCATCTCAGTCCCAGGACATTACTGCATGAGTTTCTCAGGGTAGTGTCCTCGGCCCGACCATCTTCATTTGTTTCATCAATGTCATTCCGTCCATCACAAGGTCAAAAGTGGGGATGTTCGCTGATGATTGCACAATGTTCGGCACAATTCACAACTCCTCAGATACTGAAGCAGTGTGTCCATATGTAGCAAGACCTGGACAACATCCAGACGGTGATAAGTGGCAAGTAACATTCGCGCCACACAAGTGCCAGGCAATGACCATCTCAGACAAGAGAGAATCTAACCATCTCCTCTTGATGTTCAATGGCACTACCATTGCCCAAACCCCCACAATCAACATCCTGGGGGTTACCATTGACCAGAAACTGAACTGGACCAGCCACATAAATGCTGTGGCTACAAGAGCCGGTCAGAGGCCGGAAATTGTGTGGCGAGTAACTCACCTCCTGACTCCCCAATGCCTGTCCACCATTTACAAGGCACAAGTCAGGAATGTGATCGAATACTTTCACTTGGCTGGATGGGTGCAGCTCCAACACTCAAGAAGCTCGACACCATCCTGGACAAAGCAGCCCGCTTGATTGGCACCCCATCCACCACCTTCAACATTCACTCTCTCCACCACTGACACACAGTGGCAGTAGCGTGTACCATCTTCAAGATGCACTGCTGCAACTCACCAAGCTCCTTTGACAGAACCTTCCAAACCTGCGACCTCTACCAACAAGAAGGACCAAGGGCAGCTGATGCATAGGAACACCACCACCTGCAAGTTCCCCTCCAAGCCACACACCATCCTGACTTGGAACTATATCGCCGTTCCTTCACTGTCACAGAGTTAAAATCCTGGAACTCCCTTCCTAACAGTACTGTTGGTGTACCTACACCCCAATGACTGCAGCGGTTCAAGAAGGCAACTCACCACCACCTTCTCAAGGGCAATTTTGTATGGGCAATAAATGCTGGCCTAGCCAGTGATGCCCACAGCCCCCGAACGAATAAAAAAAATGACTTCGTCTTTCACTATGACTTTGGCAGCATCTTCTTCCTTGGTAAAGATAGATGCAGAGTACTCATTAGTCCCTCAATCATGCCCTCTGCCTTCATGCATAGATCCCCTTTTTGGTCCTGAATCGGCCCCACAACTCCTCTTACTACTCTTTTACTAATTATATGGCTATAGAAGACTTTTGGATTCCCTTTTATGAGATCTGCCAGTCTCTTCTCATATTGTTTCTTGGTCTTTCTTGTTTCCATTTTCACTTCCCCTCTTAACTTTTTTTATTCAGCCTGGTTATCACTTGTATTATCAATCTGTCATACGCACCCTCTTCCTGCTTCATCTTATTCTCTATCTCTCTCAATATCCTGGGAGCCTGGCTTTGGTTGCTTTACCTTTTCTCTTCGTGGGAATGTACCTCGACCGGACCCCAAATCATCTCCTCTTTAAAGGCAGCCTATTGTTCTGTTACACCTTTGCCTGTCAATCTTTGATTCCAATTTACCTGGGACAGAACCATTCTCACCCCACTGAAATTATCTCTCCTTCAATTAAATATTTTTACTCTAGATTGCTCCTTGTCCTTTTCCAGAGCTAACTTAAACCTTATGATATTATGATTACTGTTCCCTAAATGTTCCCCTTCTGACACTTGATCCACTTGACCCACTTCATTCCCCAGAACCAAATTCAGTAATGCCTCCTTCCTTGTTGAGCCAGAAACACAATGATCAAGAAAATTCTCCTGAACGTACTTCAGAAACTCTTCCCCATCGCTGCCCTTCATACTATTAATATCCTAGTCTATATTAGGATAATAAAAGTCCCCCACTATCACTAGACAATAGTTTTTGAACCTCTCTATAATTTCCCTGCAAATTTGCTCCTCTATATCTCCCATCAGTTGGTGGTCTTTAGAATACACCCAGTTGTGTTATGGTACCTCTATTTTTCTGACCTCTAACCAAATAGATTCTGTCCTTGATCCCTCATGTATACCAGCCTGTATACTGGTAGTTTAAAGAAAGAAAGAACTTGTAATTACTTAGCACATTTCACATCCTCAGGCATCTCAAAGTGCTTTACAACCAATGAATTTTTTTTGAAGTGTAGTCACTGTTTTGTCAGCAAGGTCTGACAAACAGCAATGAGAGAAATGACCAGTTAATCTATTTTTGGTAATACTTGTTTAGGGATAAATATTGGCCAGGACACTGGGACAACTCCCCACCTGTTTCAAATAGTGCTGTGGAATCTTTTACATCCATCAAAGCTGGTAAATGGGGCCTCAGTTTAAAGAGTTATCCAAAAACAGCACTTTCAACAATGCAGCACTCCCTCAGTACTGCACTCAAGTGTCAGCTTAGATTATGTGCTCAATTTCTGGAATAGGTCTTGAACTCATGATCCTCTAACTCAGAGGAGTTCTACCACTGAGCTAGGTTTGATACTGAAGGTAAAGTACACTAGAAATATTTACTCTTGGTTATTTATCAAAGTAATTTTTTAAAAAGCTATTAAAAACAAACTCATGCTACAGTACCAATGATTTGCTTTTACCCACCCCCAACCTCCTCCCTATTGGATCATTTACACACTGCCGAATTTCCAATACGTGCTTCCGGTGCAAAAGTTTCCCCAACAATAGAATGGACTCATAAAATTACCCCCTATGTGGCATACCTGTTTCGTCTTTTACGCTCTCTACTGGAATTTTCAGACTCACTACCACTGCCACTGGTGTTTCCACGGGATCGTGACCTTTGACCAAAAAAATGAGTTTTACTTTGCAGTAATTAACTGGATTATCACTCAATAAATTCAGTTACAATAATGCTAGCCTGGATTTTGTGTTAACAATAACAATGAGGCTATCAGCGTACACTTATTATGGAGTAAATTGGACAGCAACTTCCAGAACCTGCACATGTGCAGCTGAAGGCAGAAATCCAGAAATTGCTGCCTGATTTGCCCTGTTCCTCCACAAGCTGCACAACATTGCAACCTTGCCAACAGACTCAACATTGAAGTCCATCTAAGGGTGTGAAGTTGCTGTACTTACCCACTAACACGCTAAAAAAAGTTATGGCTCTGCATTCAAATGTAAGTCAATTTTTAATGGTGTGATAAGTTTTAATTACTGTCAAACAACCTCTCAGGCTCATGAAAATTTAATTTTATATATGCGGAGTCTCACTCCTTCAGAATGTAATTATTGTTGGAGATGTTAAAAATTTCTGTCTCTGTTATTGCTTTCTCTTAATCCCATCCTTCTTTCCCTCTGAGTTTGCTTTCTATACATCATTTTACAATAGATTAAATATTCTAATTTATACTTCCTGGTTTAGACTCTGCCTGTCTTAATGAGGATTCTTCGATGTGATGGGTTGAAGAGCCACCCTGTTGCTTGTCACAGAATCCCTGTAGAAAGTGTCTTGCTGGAAATGATCTCCAGGAGCAACTCAAAAGCCTGTGAAAGGTTTGTGGACAGCTATAGGCGTTGTGAACAGCGAGCAATGTTAAATCGCTGACAAATATGTTTTGGATACAGAAGGAATTAGAAGAGACCATGGAGTCAATTTTAGATAGAACTTTCCATTTAAAGGATTTAATCATTGTGACTTAAAGGAAAATGTATTCACACATGTTTAAAAAGTGGCATTGAGATGGAAAATTATATCCTAATAATTGCTTTGTAGATGCTGGAGGTGAGGGTGGAGGGAGAGGGGAAGGAGGTTAAGGAAATGGTTGGTAGTGGAGAAAGGAAACCTGGGTTATCTAAATCTCCAAGATGATACTGGAGTCATGAGCAGTTTCAGCAGAGGAGAGTAAAGCCCAAAAGTGCTTGATGTGGGTCAGGCAGATCTGGTGATGGATGGTTTTGTACAAGTGCTGCTCCACACTGGAAGTTACTGATCAGGAACTAAGACTTTATATTCCTGAAATCATTAATGGGCTACAGAATAGTGGCATGAAGCTCTGATCTTGCTTGGCACCAAAAGAAATTAATAGCTTAAATTGTGTTAATCCTTAATTGTGCTGTATCTCTAATCTAATCTTAATTGTTCTCTTCATTAGTTTCAATAATTTCATGTATTTTTAGGATTGCTGCCAATTTACGGGACCATATTTTTCCCATACAGTAAAATAATGCTTTTATGGGGCTAATTTAAATTCAGAAATGCAGGTGATCTAAAGCTTGGTGTATCTGACAAGGAAAGTTGTCTAAATCTAGTTTTTAAATACTACAGCAGCAAAACAAGTAACAGGGTGCTGCAGTTTTATTTTTAGAGATACAGCACTGAAACAGGCCCTTCGGCCCACCGAGTCTGTGCCGAACATCAACCACCCATTTATATTAATCCTACACTAATCCCATATTCCTACCAAACATCCCCACCTGTCCCTATATTTCCCTACCACCTACCTATCCTAGTGACAATTTATAATGGCCAATTTACCTATCAACCTGCAAGTCTTTTGGCTTGTGGGAGGAAACCGGAGCACCCGGAGAAAACCCACGCAGACACAGGGAGAACTTGCAAACTCCACACAGGCAGTACCCGGAATCGAACCCGGGTCCCTGGAGCTGCGAGGCTGCGGTGCTAACCACTGCGCCACTGTACCACCCTTTGAGCATTCATTTTTAAAGGATCTGGCTTGGAAACATTTTTGGTGAAAAATTAAGAACTTGCACATTCAGTTGAAGCTTAAGATTTTATAATGTTAGCCCGCAAAAGTAGCTCCTGCCTAACATACTGTGTAAGGGCACTGGTAATAATTTTGTTGAAGTACTTTTTGTCTTAGAAAATTTAAGTAAACACAAAGAAACAATCACAAGCACATCAGCAATGTCATTACATTGTTGCATTGTGCATTTTCTGGCAGTTATGTGCACTCAGGTCACATTTCAAAATAACATACCTTCTCTTTTGTTGCTTTGGATCTATATCCTCTCCATTGTTATGGCTCTTCCTGATTGGGTCAAACAAGTTGAAATCAAATTAGATCTGTTTTTTCCTTCTACATTAAACATCCGCAGTGAACAAAGATTGATCACCAAGGGAGCTGTACTCATTCATCACTGAATAAGGGTTTATACACACAGAAACTTGGGTCTGCGTATAACTGGGTTTTTTTCTTTAGAGCAGAGAAGGTTAAGGGGAGATTTAATAGAAGTGTTCAAAACCATGTAGGGTTTTGATAGAATAAATAAGGAGAAACTGGTTCCAGATGCAGAAGGGCCGGTAACCAGAGGACAAAGATTTAAGGTTAATTGGCAAAGGAACCAAAGGTGACATGAGGATTTTGTTTTTGATACTGTGAGTTGTTATACTCTGGAATGCACTCCCAGAAAGGGTGGTGGAGACAGGTTCAATAATCGGGTTGTGTCGGGTCAGGCGTGGGAAAAAATGGAGGGACTCGGGCCAGTTCGGGCTGGGGTCCGGTGTGGATCTGTCGGGTTCGGGTCAGGTTTTTTTTCCCTGACCTGAGCAGGCCTTTAGGGTGGCTACATGTGGCCATTAAGACACTGCAGTCACAAATAGGTCAAACCAGGTAGGGGATGGTAAGTTCCCTTCTCTGAAGGATATTAATAAAGCAGTTCGATATTTTAACAACATGGAAGCTTTCATGGTTATGTTCCTGGTAACAATCCACAAATTATCAGATTTATTATATTTATCTTGCCACAGTGGGATTTGAATTCACAACATCGATTGCTAGAATAATCCCATAACCATTAGACTACCATATCTTGCCTAATTTATCTGCATCATTGTTTGTTGGCTCCTGTTTCAAGTGCAAGACTCAAGGAATGCTTCCAATGAAGGGTCACTGACCCGAAACGTTAACTCTGCTTCTCTTTCCACAGATGCTGCCAGACCTGCTGAGTGGTTCCAGCATTTCTTGTTTTTATTCAAGGAATGCTTGTTAGGCCAATTTAATTTCACCTGTGATGTGAAGCTGGTCCAGTCCCTATACTGAAAATAGATATAATTTCACACTGCAAGCTACTTAGCAGAGAAAACACAGCAGCCTACAATATACTCATCAAAATTGTCTTTCATTTTGTCCTTACACATTAGATTTGTACACCAAGCTCACATATATTTTGTGCCAGTATTAATTTTCTTTTTGTTGTATTGCCATGTCCCAGGCTTCCATTACAGACATCAAGTTTTATCCTGTAGTTTCAGACTATGTATTGGGAGCTGAGTTTAACGAGTCCTTTTGGAAAAGGATGCTGTTCCCATCTTTCACATGGGCGGCTGGCCCACCATGATCACGCAGTGGGTGGCCAATTTGCATAGTGGAGACATGGGCATCACCCAATCACGTGGTGGGGGTAGGATGCAAGTCGCCGATTACACCGTCAGATGACTCTGGAGCATGTGCTGGTGCCATATTTAAAAGCCTGCCAACCCTGCATTCACTCCTGCCTTAGAGTCATTGTCAGCTTTGTGCAGCTGAAAACATGACTGGACTGGTTCCTGAACACCCCAGAGAAGAAGAGCACAGGGTGGCCCCACGTTTCAGTGATGCCTCCCTGCATATTCTCCTCCAGGCTGCAAGGGAAAGAGGGAGGTTCTCTTCCCCCGTGATGGCAAGCAGAGGTTCTCCCGCCTGACCAAGCAAGCATGGGTGGAGATGCTGAGGAGGTCAGCAGCCTTGGGGTCACCCACCAGAACTGGGTGTAGAGCAGGAAGCAGATCAATGACCTCCTGAGTTCTGACAAGGTGAGTGCACCACACCACTCGCCTTTTTGGAGATTGCATGTGACTATGCGGGAGGGTGTGCAACATGGGGAGGGTGGCACTACCACGACAATGGCAAAGGGGCGAGGGTATTACCTCATCCTGACAGATGTATGGTTGCATCTCGGCCATAAGCCACCTTCTTTCATAGCTCACCCCCATTAACTCCCCTGACAGCATGTGTCAGCTTGAGATAAATCAGATCCCTGAGTAGGGGATGAAGGACAGTCATTAGCAGAACTGTCACATTGATCTTTCTGCAAATTTTTATTGTCTCCATCCTTCCTCTTGCAGGGCAGGAGGGCCCACAACAGGAGGGAAACAGCCTGGACTGGCAGATCTACATCCTCTCACTCCAGCCGAGGAAGAGGTGGGGGACCTAGGGCAGCCGCACTATATCAGACAGAGGGACTGGAGGCTCTGTGCAAGAGAGTGAGGATTGGCTTCCATCGACATAGTCATTACTTCTGGAGAACCCACATCACGTATGGTTGGCATGATGAGAACTGCACAGCCGACCCCTCATGTCTTTGTTCTTTCATACAGGTCAGCATGCGCAGGAGATCTTTGAAGAGGACCACTCAGAAGATGCTTCATTCCATGACTCTCCTGCACCTTCCACCTCACTCATTCATTCACTCTCTCCACCACCGAAGCACAGTGGCAGCAGTGTGTACCATCTACAAGATGTACTGCAGCAATGCACCAAGGCTCCTTCGACAGCACCTTCCAAACCTGCGATCTCTACCACCTAGAAGGACCAAGACAAGCAGATGCATGTGAACACCACCACCTGCAAGTTCCCCTCCAAGCCACACACCATCCTGACTTGGAACTATATCGCCGTTCCTTCACTGTCGCTGGGTCAAAATCCTGGAACTCCCTTCCTAACAGCACTGTTGGTGTACCTACCTCACATGGACTGCAGCGGTTCAAGAAGGCAGCTCATCACCACCTTCTCAAAGGCAATTAGGGATGGGCAATAAATGCTGGTCTAGTCAGAGACAGCCACAGCCCATGAATGACTAAAAACAAAGATACTTTCACCTCATTGGTTACCCAACTGGCATTACAATCAGGGTCACCAGCTGGTGAGAGCACCGCACACACGTCCGAGCAGCTGGCTGAGGCTGACACAGCCGAGGCCTCTGATAGTCAGAGGACTGTGGGTGGCCAAGCCCATGCTGAGTCCCAGGCTGGTGATGAGCCTCTGGTGTCAACAGCAGATGGGAATGCTGGGGTTGCAGAGAGAGGTAACGCAACATCTGGCAGAGATGCCAGAGGCAATGTGCAGCCATGAGCGGATAATGGAGGGGTCCATACATGACATGAGTGCTGCCATGTCTCAGGTATGTAAGCACATGGTTTCCTCCATCGAGAGGTTGGCAACCCTCATGGAGAGCCACATCTCACAGATGCACATAGGTCTGAACACTATCGCCTTAGCCATGAGTTCTACAACACAGCATAGGCAAGGCGAGAGAGGGATCAGGAGCCTGGAGACCTCTCATGCTCCTCTTCCTTCTCTGGTGAGCAGCGAGGTTCAAGTAAGTCTTCAAAGGCAGGAGGAGAGGGGGCTCATCTGGGGGCTCCCCTCAGGGCGCTCCGAATGGAGGCACTGGCCCCTCAGCTCCTCCGCCAGTGAGCCCAGCTTCAGCAACCGCAATGCCTGAGGACAGTCCTGCACCAGTGCAGGACACCCCAGGCAGCCAGGGCCTTCTAGCTTTCAGGCAACCAGAAGATGACTGCCAAAGTCATCACAGGCCAAGGGGCAGCCTGATCAGCAGCCTGCCTGCAGCCCAGCTGCTGTCACAGGGATTACACTGTGTAGGAGCTCTCACAAATGTATTAGGAAAACCACCTAGCCACACTTGGGGACTCACAGGTGTAGGAAATATGCAATGTCTTGATTAATTAAGTTATTTTGTTCAAATCATTAATGATCATTGTCAGAAAGCCATTTTCCATTATGCCCTACTTGTGAGCTGCTGACTTCGCCCTTCCCCCTTCATGGAATACTAATGTAACCACAGTCCTCATTAACATATGTTCTCCCATGGGCACTAGCGTGGATTGTAGCTGGTTGCAAGGCAGGGAACACAAATAGAAAGGAGACGACAGTCTACATGCATTGAGGTGAGTCTTTATTGGTTTCTCTGTGAGTGGGCATCAGGGAGGCTGGAAGCGGGTGATTATTATGATGGTGTCTCTTACCTCCTTGGCATGTCGCTCAATCTGCCTGGCCTTTGGAGCAAGTGCTTTAACATCCAGTGCTGCTTTCTCCTCTCCCTCCTCCTCATCGGTGGATGAGTGTCACTCAGGCATCTTGTCGTCATGTAAGGCCTCCCTCTCTGTAGTGCTAGATTGTGCAATCCACAGCAGACCACCATGATAACCAAGACCCTCACCGGGGCATACTGCAGGGCTCCACCAGATCATCGAGGCAGCGGAATCTCATCTTCAGCAGCCCAATGGCCTGCTGGATTGTAGCTTGAGTGGAGCCATGCTAATTATTGTACCTCTCCTCCACTGCATTGTGAGGGTTCCTCACAGGCATGTCACGCTCACGCAAGGAAAAGTTATGAACTAAACTGAACTGGAGCAATTATGAACTGGGAAAATGAACTGATAAACTAATCCCCCAAAAATAGACAAATTTAAAAATAGCCACATTTTTACTGCAGACAAGATGGAGTAAGAGGTCAGGTGACCTCTCCTGTACCGCAAATATACATAGTGACTGTTAGAGACGAAACCCATCATCACATCTGGACTAGTCCTGGGGAAGACACAGCTTAATACTAAACAGCCCATTCAATGCTAAATGGCTCCTATCTTCAAGAACTGGGTTGACAAAGGCCTTCATAGACAGGGAGACTCTGGATTCAAAGCCAAGATAATAGGTGGTAAATAACACCACTTTATCAAGATAAGCCACATTCAAACACCATTGTGTAACAATGGCCACACATTCAAAGACATTGTATGAACAGCCAGGGGGGGAGCATCTATGTTCACCTGACTGAAATCAAGCCTGGTAAGGTTTTTTCTCAAAAAGGAACTCTCTGAAAGATAGAGCGAGAAGCCCAGCCAGAAAGCTGAGAGATTAATTCCAGCCAAGAAGACGACCCTGCCTGCAACATCTTTAAACCATAGAGGCAGAGACTACAAAGTGACCTTGTAAGCTCCCCACCTGAGAAATCGTAACAAGGTTCTTGCCACCGATTTTGACTGAATCTTAACCAGAGGAATTTGCAATACTCCAGTGATCTAAGAAAAGGAACACCAGGCCTGCACCGTTGTTAAAATATTTCCTCCAGGAAAACCAAGAAGGTTTCAAAGTGAACTCTTTTGCAACAATCAGACCAAAATGCATGCTGTCCTCTAATCTCAATCTCTTCTGGTGTGTGTGCATGCGTGAGTGGGTGAGGTTGCGAATATTTTCGGTATTATTTAATAAATAATTTATCTTTCTTTTAAACCTGTGAGAAAACCTGTCTTTTGTCTATTTATTTGACCACTAAAATGCTCAGGGATAAAACAATACTTTTAAAAACACTGCGGTCAGTTGAGAGGTGAAAAGTGGACATCATCCAAACCATCTCCCCACTGTCCGTAACAGGTGTAAGAGGACAAATCTTCAATGGGTGCCCCTTGTCCCTGAGAATTCATCCCTGAACACAAACAGCAGGCCTGAAAAACTGTGGCACCTGGGACAGTTAAAGTAGGCAGGTATCATGACTGCTTCCCAGGAAGCAGGCATACACCTGCAGGGAACACTTTCGGTGATCACAGACCAGCTGAAGGTTGATTGAATAGAAGCTGTTCCTGTTGATGAATGTAGCTGGTGGGTCCATGGGAGCCTTGATGGCCATGTGCATGCAATCTATCACATCTTGCACCATGGAAATCCAGCAATAGCCCTGAACCCGATGGCCCTCTCCGCCTGACTATCAAGGTCGGTCTGGTAGCGCACATAGGCACTGGCCCTCTGGAACAGGGCGTTGGTTACCTTCTTGAAGCAGCATGGGCTGTGGCCTGGGAAACCTGACACATGTCCCCAGTGGATCCCTGGAAAGATCCAGATGTGCAGAGGTTTAGTGCCACAGTGATCTTCAGGGCCACTGGTGTACAGTGCCCTCCAAATCCCAGACGCTGCAACTGATCCTGCAGCAGGCCGCATAAGTCGGTGACCGTCTCCCTGGAGAGCCTTAGCCTTTGTTGAAAATGGCGCTCAGACATTTGGAGGTAGCTGATTCGAGTTCGCTACACTAACTGGCATAAGTGGCCCTTCTTGGCATGGCCGGCTTCTGCTGCTCTCGTTGTGGAGCTTCATGGACTGGTTCAGTTGTCACTTGGCCCTCCCTCCATCAGAGGCATTGCATCACGCCACGGGTCCAAAAATGCAGGGTGTATGAGACCCATGTCAGGTGACCTGTGGGCCTACAAAGTGCTGTCAATGGAGTGACGACCCTGCCTTGGCAACTGAGTTTTTGACAATTCTCCTGGCGGAGTCTCTGATGGCCCTCAGTGCCCACCCTTGCAGATTGCCAATCCTGTCATCCAGCAGTAGGAGCGACCAAGCATCTCACACAGTAGTTTCGTAATCCACTACAGAACCCCCCCAAACCCACACTAACCTCTTGCAGAGCCCCTAAGATCCCGAAACCACTTGCAGAGCCCCCGAGACCCTGAACCCCCTTGCAGAGCACACAGTAACATAGTCTGACAATTGCCACTCGACCCACTCCCCCCACTTCCCCTATGAAGCACTGCTCATGGCTCCCTCCAGGTTGTGGCACTAAAGCATCTCACCTAAGTGCTGCCAGGTTTTAATGGTCGTGAACCCAAAGGCAGGTGAGTGCCAGCCGCCATCCAAGAGCCAACCATTAAATCGAGGATAATTAGATGTAAATGATCTACAAACAACTGCTCAACAATTTAAAATAGTTTCCTATCTCGCGGGGTGGCAATGCCACCTTGGTGCTTGCCACCACCGACAAAATCCAGAAATGACGTCTGAATGCCGGATTTGCGTGTGGACGGTTCCGACACGATTCTCCAGCCTCCCCATGCCACCATTCCCACTTTAAATGGCTGCATTAAATTCTGCCCGAGAGGGAGTTGTGTAACAAAATGACATAAAATTCCTGTGGCTGGCACAGTAAACACTCAAAACTTATAGCTGTGAATTTTGCAATTGTAAACTTTCTTTTCTCATGGGGTTTTTTTTCTAGAAGAATTTTCCTCTCTTTTCTGTAATATCTTCCCTTTTCTTTTCTCCGATGTGGCATGAAAACATGGAGTAAAAAGTACAGCTGTTCCCAGGCTACTGCTAATGCTCATTTAACTAACTAATCATTAGGAAGTTCCAGTGACTGCACCATCATTAATATGCTGCTTCAGGCCTAGCCCCAGATGAGAAATGCCACAGCCACTGCTCAACAGGGTCCTGATTGGGAACTGAGTGGAGTGGGATGCAAACACTTTGCTTCTGCCCATTCTGTGCTTCTAAATGTTGTAACACCATCATGGCCACAGCACTTTGCCAAACTGGGGTGCCTTCTTTTAATACACAGAATATGCAGAGCAGTGTGAAAAAAAGTAAGTTACATTTATTATCTGAAAGACTTGATTAACACTCACTTATTTTGCTCCACTGCTTCTGGATGCCCTGTTAAATGTCAGAATGTCAGACATATGCTGGAAAGAGGCAGGCCTACGATGACCTAACCCAGAAATACAAATGGGTAAGATAAATTCAGGTAATATGCATTTTGGATGTGTCCAAGAAGGGCATTGGAAAGGCTGGGTGGGGGCTGATGTGGGCACAGGTCCTGGGGATGCCAGGTATTGTTCAAAACTGCAATGGAATCAACTACTTAAAAAAAAAAATCAATTCCCACCATCGTCTCCCAGGCTGACCCGACTCATTATCACTTCCACCAGGAGTCCGCCGTTTAGGATGAGGGAATTTTGGTGATTTGTTGCGTTCACTTGGCGAAATATACAATCCACTGAAAAAAGACAATTCAGTACATGACTAGATAATAAGAATTAATATTAAAGTCTGCATTCAATATTTTAGCAAATATGGCAATTCATGTGCATGATCTTTTACCAGGTACAAAAGATTGGGAACAGATCACAGCACAGATTTGCAGCTAACAATCATAGTTATAGAGACATTTACGGCATAGGAGGCGGCCAATCGGCCCATCATGTCCATGTGGGCTCTCCGTGGAGCAATCCAGTCAGTCCCACTCTGCCGCTCAATCCCCATAGCCATGCAAGTTTATTTCCTCAAGTGCCACCCAAATTCCTTTTCAAATCATTCTTCCTCTCTGCTTCCACCACCCTCATTGGCAGCGAGTTCCAGGTCATTGCCAGTGTCTGTCTAAAAAACATTCTTCCTCACATTCCCCCTTGTTCTCTTGCCCAAACCCTGCAATCTGGATCCACTAGTCCTTGTACCATTAGTTAATGGAAACAGCTTTTCCGTGTCTACCTTATCTAAACTTGTCATACTCTAGAACACCTCTATCAAATTTCCCCTCAATGTCCTTTTTTCCAGGGAGAACGACCCCAGCTTTTGTGGCATTTTGTTCTGTGAGGGAAAGGGAAAAAGGAGACATTATGGTCTGGATTTCTCTGACTGACCCGCTGTGAGCTGGTGGTTTAGAAAATCACAGGATACCCTCCACATGTTGTGAAGTTAAAACTGAGTGATAGGCGGGCTTCCAGTTGGACAGGGAACTGGTCTGTACAGACTGCAGGACCAGGTATGTCTGCACTGGGGTAGGGGCTAATTTTGGGGTGAGGGGCCAATTTTGGGATGGGGGCTTATCTGGGAGGTGCGGGGGGGGGGGGGTGGGTGGCTGCCATTCCTAGGGTCGGTGGGGGGGGGCGGAATGGGTGGATGAGTGGGGAATGGGAGCCCGGTGGTTTGAAGGGGAGAGGAGTTCATAGGCTAGCCAGGGGTGGGGAAAGCAGAGGCCTTGGCGGGTGGGGGGGGGTGCGTATCTGAGACTTTACTTGGGGAGGTCATAGGCTTTGGGGGAGGGAGGACGGAGGCCTGTGGGGGAGATTCAGAGGCCTCATTGTGGAGAGGGGAGATTCAGAGGCCTTGTTGTGGAGGGGGGGAATCAGATGCCTTGGTGGAGAGGAATCTGAGACCTCAGTGTGAGGAATCAGAGGCCTGGGGAGTGGGCAGAGGTCTTGGTGAAGGGGGAAATCGGAGGCCTCATGGGGAAGTTCGTGGAGGGCAGAGTGCACAACCGCGGTGGTTCCTCAGGCAGGCGCACTGGATCCAGCAGGTAGGTGTAAAGGCACGCACCTCATGGATCTGCCAAGTTGTCCTTGCCTGGATGTGGTTGCTGAGTTTCCCAAGGCTCAAAAAACCCACTGACAATAGTTAAATTTGAAAAGCTGAATGGCAATGAAGCTCACAGCCTCATTATCATATTTAAACTATCAACCTGCCCCCTTGGAACAGGTTTGTCACCAGCCTACATTCCTGCCTCAGTTAAAGTCAGAAGTAGTTGAGTGGGGATCAGGGATCTGATTTTTAAGACTTTAACCACTCCCCTGCCACCAACCCAAACTCGCCTGTTATTGAGTTAAAATTCCCCCCTACATGTGTTTCCTCCATAGAACATCACTTCTTTACAAAGGGCCTGAACTGCTGCTCAGGGAGGAAAGATCACATAAGCAAATTATAAATATTTACTTTTGCAAAGTATGTGTAGGGTAATTGTAATTTATTTTCTCTGGAGGAAGTCATTTATCCTGGTTTTAATCCAGAAACTGCTGCAGTGCCAAACAAAGGCAAAAGAAAAATCACTACCACAAAATATCAGAAAATGCAGCTAAAAAATGTAATGTGTCAGAAGTAAAGCTTGCAAACATAATTCAGGTGAATTGGTGACTACTTAAGAGAATGGCTAGTAATTTCAGCAGTTGCTAGACTGGGGTGATGAAGGTTTGCTGTTCATCAAAAAAAAAATGTTGATCTGTAAAGCTAATCAATGTTTTCTTACCTTTGGGGACCATTATCTTCCCATGGTGCACTGGTTTTGTTCAGTGTGTTTGGACTACCATCCAGTTTGGTTACCTTGGAGCTAAGAAGAAGGTGAAAAGTCTTAACTGTCAGGACATTTAAACTCCTACAGTGACCCTTAGAGGACCTCTAACCTGACATATCATGTGCTCTAGAACAACATATAATGTGTATGAACAGAAATCAAAATAATGCAAATGCACAGTTGCTGAATGATCTACTGCATATTTCCTGTTCTTTTCTGTTTTTGTTTCAGAATATATATGATTCCTACATCAATAGAGATAACACACCCTCACTAACATGGTCCCCAATTATACTTTTACACGAAGAATCTGTTACTCACATCTGTTTCTGAATGAGGATTAGTACATATATGCAGTTGTAGTATCAGTGTACTGGCCATATTAAATCCTCATATACCAACAACACCAAAACAGATCATCTGGTCATGTTCACATTTGTTGTTTGTGGGAGCTTGCTGTGCACAATTTGGCTCAATTGTTTCTGAATATTGTTTCTCAATTGTCACAATAGTGACACTTCAAAAGTACTTCATTGGCTGTAAAGTGCTTTGGGAACTATATAAGTGTAAGTATTTCTTTCTTTACTTTGAATAAAACATCAATGACCAAACATTTATGTTTAGATTTGACTATTCCAATGCTCTCCTGGCTGGCCTCCCACATTGCACCCTCTGTAAACTTGAGCTCATCCAAAACTCTGCTGCCTATAACCTAACGCACACCAAGTCCTGTTCACCCATCACCCCTGTTCTCACTAACCTACACTGGCTCCCAGTCTGGCAACACCCTAATTTTAAAATTCTCATCCATGTTTTCAAATCCTTCATGGCCTCACCCCTTTCCCATCTCTGTAATCTCTTCCAGTCCTACAATTCTGAGGTTTCTCCGTTGCTGCAATTCTGGCCACTTGTGCATCCCTAATTTTAATTGCTCCACCATTGGCGAACATACTTTCAGTTGCCCAAGCCCTAAAACTCTGAAATTTCCTCCCTAAACCTCTCTGCTTCTCTATCTCTCTCTCCTCCGTTAAGATGCTCCTTAAAATCTATCGCCCACCTGTCCTAATATCTCCTTAAATGGATTGGTGTCAATTTTAAAGGTGCTATATAAATGCAAGTTGCTGCTGCTGTTAGAATTTTATTCCTACTTGATGCTATTCAATCTTACAAGAGGAATCTAGAGTTAAAGGTAACCATTAGCCCAGAACACTCTTTGGTTTTTGGCTATTTAAAGAAAATTTAATATCAAGATTATGTCAGAGTAAAGGGTTTCTCTATGGAACTCTGTTTGTCTTACTGTTCAGTGGATGAGCCTGTGAGGTAAGGCATGGAGAATATCTTGTAGCACTGGAAAACACTGTAATTTTTGTTTTGTTCTTTACCTAGCATAACAGAAAATAAAGGGTCTATTAAATTGGACTTTGTGCCACATTCCTTTCTTTTGTGTATCAGTGCTACTTTCAGCAGAGGTGGTCGAACCGGGCAACTGAAAGTATGTTTGCCAATCGTGGAGCAATTAAAATTAGGGATGCACAAGAGGCCAGAATTGTCTGTATATTAAACCATAGGCCAATAGGAGCTTGGAGCATAACAGCACAAAGCTACACAGTTAATCAGAGAAATAAGTAGTTACATGATCATTCACAGGCCAGAAAGTATTGTAAGGCAGTAAAGGATGGAAAGTATGCTGAACTGACAGCAGGAACCAATGGTTTTATCAATGCCCTTTGAACTCCATCCTTAATAAACACTCCAACCAGTGTCACTATTCAGAATATATACAGATGGGACTTATGGCACAGGATTTATATCATTTTACTGGGATTGTTCAGTGTGTATATATATATATATATATATATATATATATATGTGGCCCAAAACTCCTCAGGCCCAACTGTGGATCAAAGGAAGTGAGGAACTATTAGTTACCACATTTTGTCAAATCTAAAACCAGACAGAGACAGGAAGAGAATGGGTTCATGGCTTCACTTGTGATGCTTTCTTTGCCAATAATGAAAAAAAAACTGAACACCTTAAAATACAAATACTCTCACTTGGTAAAGCAGGAAAAAAACACATATTTTAAAAATCAGATTTCTGGTGTTCACATTTTAGAATTTCTGGACAACCCTGTCAAAAGGAAACTGATTCTCTGGACCAAAGTCAAACAGCTGGCAACTTTAATTGTATTGATATTAATCAAAATATATGATTCCACTTCTAGTGCAACACCAGTATGTTTGTGTCCTGCAGTGCAACAGAGGCATGTGTGAGTCACACATAGGAACAGGAGCAGGCCAATCAGTCCATTCAACCTGCTCTGCCAATTTTCCCAGCCATACACCTAGAAATTGATTGTGCCTGAATACAGATGCAAAGTCAGCACTGTGCACACTGCAATTGCTTGTTCATGTGGTTGCAAGGACCTTGCGATATTAATGCACCCACTTTGGTATCACTAAACGGGCATAAAGCCAACACTACTTTATTTATTAGCAAGAGACAGCATGGTTTTGTGAAGGGGAGGTCGTGTCTTACTAAATTGTTCGAGTTTTTTGAGGAAGTGACAAAGATGATTGATGAGGGAAGTTGCGGTGGATGTTGTCTATATGGACTTTAGTAAAGCCTTTGACAAGGTCCCACATGGCAGACTGGTGCAAAAGGTGAAGTCACACGGGATCAGAGGTGAGCTGGCAAGATGGATACAGAACTGGCTCAGTCACAGAAGACAGAGGGTAACAGTGGATGGGTGTTTTTCTGAATGGAGGGATGTGACTAGTGGTGTTCCGCAGGGATCAGTGCTGGGACCTTTGCTGTTTGTAGTATATATAAATGATTTGGAGGAAAATGTAGCTGGTCTGATTAGTAAGTTTGCGGACGACACAAAGGTTGGTGGAGTTGCGGATAGTGATGAGGATTGTCAGAGGATACAGCAGGATATAGATCGGTTGGAGACTTGGGCGGAGAAATGGCAGATGGAGTTTAATCCGGACAAATGTGAGGTAATGCATTTTGGAAGGTCTAATGCAGATGGGAGGTATACAGTAAATGGTAGAACCCTTAGGAGTATTGACAGGCAGAGAGATCTGGGCGTACAAGTCCACAGGTCACTGAAAGTGGCAACGCAGGTGGATAAGGTAGTCAAGAAGGCATACGGCATGCTTGCCTTCATCGGTCGGGGCATAGAGTATAAAAATTGGGAAGTTGTGTTGCAGCTGTACAGAACCTTAGTTAGGCCACACTTAGAATATTGCGTGCAATTCTGGTCGCCACACTACCAGAAGGACATGGAGGCTTTGAAGAGGGTACAGAAGAGGTTTACCAGGATGTTGCCTGGCCTGGAGGGCATTAGCTATGAGGAGAGGTTGGAAAAACTCGGATTGTTTTCACTGGAAGGACGGAGGTGGAGGGGCAACATGATAGAGGTTTGCAAAGTTATGAGCGGCATGGACAGAGTGGATCGTCAGAAGCTTTTTCCCAGGGTGGAAGAGTCAGTTACTGGGGGACATAGGTTTAAGGTGCGAGGGGCAAAGTTTAGAGGGGATGTGCAAGGCAAGTTTTTTTACACAGAGGGTGGTGAGTGCCTGGAACTTGCTGCCAGGGGAGATGGTGGAAGCAGGTACGATAATGACTTTTAAGAGGCATCTTGACAAATACATGAATAGGATGGGAATAGAGGGATATGGGCCCCGGAAGTGCAGAAGGTTTTAGTTTCGGCAGGCATAAAGATCGGCGCAGGCTTGGAGGGCCGAATGGCCTGTTCCTGTGCTGTACTGTTCTTTGTTCTTTGTACCAGCATTGCTTATGAACTGCACTCCTGTTTGGTGGGGTGGATAGTGGGGGTGGCAAATGGAAGGGACAAATCACTCCTCTTTGATGCTTTTAAAGGCAGCCTGCAACTCTTAAAGGGGAGTTGCACTGTGGCTGCAGGCAGCAGGAAACACTTGATAAGGGCCCCCAAATTTTCAGGTGCAGCATTGTGGAGGAGATCAGCAGGAAGAGCGAGACACTGCTGCCCGGAGTGGGGTTGTTGGGGGGGGGTGGGAAGGGGGGGGAAGGTCCTCCATGTTCAGTGGAGACGGTACAAAGAGGTGGCTAAAGAGATGAATGCCAGGAGCATGTTCCAAGGAAATGGATGTGATGTCACGAGAAATTTAATAAACTTCTAATCTGTCCCATAAAAAGCTGTTGATGTTAGATTAGCTGAAAATTTCAAAACTCAGATTTTTAAGTAAGGATTACGTAACCAAAAGAGGTAAATGGAGTTAAGATATAAATCAGCCATGATCCAATAGAATGGTGGAACAAGCTTGAGGGTCTGAAAGGTATTCACCTGTTCTTATGTTCCTATGTAACCTCAGCAGGGTTGTCAAGGTCAGACTCCTAACCCTGAGCTGAATTACTCTCTCCGCACACCTACACCACGTGTAGCCTCACTACTCAAAACCCTTCCCTCACCCGCTTCCTTTTACTCTCCTACAACCACTGCACCACAGTTTACTCCACCTCATTCTGCTCCTACTCTCATTAACTCACTTCCTCTCACTGTTATGCTAACTCTTACACAACAATCTCACTATTTGACCTTGATATACATATTCTCAAAACATCTCAGGCAGCTACCACTAGCACTCTCCTTTCTTCATTACAGAATAAGCTGGCAACAATATACATCATTTGGTGGCCACCAGAGTAGGCCGAGGTCACATGTACATCCCGTCTTTATTGGAGTAATAAGTGTTGGACATTTTGGACAGGGGACCAGTCATGGCCATTGCAACTGGACAGATTGGAGGAGGCATTCCACAGAGTTTTCCCACATCTTGGCCTCATTTTCTTTTCTCACTTCTGTCTCACCTTACAAACTCTGTATGATGAAATGCAGGTGCTTTTGACGGCCATTCATCTCTCTCTGCCTAACCCTTGCCCATCTCTTCCACTTCAGGTGTAGCAAATGTACAGGGCCTTAACACATCACAGGAAGAGGAAGGCAGCATCCAGGAAGATGCACTGTCACTCAAACTATACCTTGGCAAGCATCAGCTCAGAGATTGGCTACAAACATAGTTTACAGGGTAGGCTAGAGGGATATTCCACGGAGTGATTCACCAAGCACAAATATGCACGAGACAAGGGAATAGGACAACACCCAGGAAGACGACCTCGCCCTGCTGAACAGGACTCAGATGCAGACTTCAGGTGTCCAAAGTACAGAAGATGCACCATAAACTGTTGAGTGCTCTGGAATGCCTACCAGTGAGCTTATGCACAATGGCGCAGAGCACAGAAGAGTCCGGCTCCAACTTGCATCAGGCCTTTCACACAGGGCAACGAGAGCATACAAGCAACTTTGGAGCAAGTGGTTACTGCTGAAAGAGGCTGCTGGAGCATCACACGATTCCTGCACTCTGTTCTCACACAGAGTAGTGCGAATGTTGTAGCGCTGCCCCATGCAAGTAGCTTTGGCTCCATGGGAGAGCACCTACTGACCTCCCTCAGGATGAAAGCAGACCTATTCACTACCATCCTCTCCACCAGTGCCCTAGATAGTGACACGGCCAACTAGGTCAGACTACTCCAGCTCACAGTGAGATGCTGCAGTCTGCAGCAGACTCTCAAGAGCCAAAATTACTTCAGGTCTCCCACCATGATCATCTGAAGTGTCCTCAATGGAAGCTCAGCAGCCTTCCACCTCCCAAGCTGCAGCCATTGAAGATTCACTATGTAGAAGTATTAGAATAAGTCAATGAACACACAAGACAGATACCAGGGATTTACACAAGGGTAATGCTTAATTCTTTATGTTTAACATTCTAAATCTCAATGTAATAACAAATTTTCTTGTGGAATTCATGTTGTTGGAATATCCTGAATTATAAAAAGGTAATATGAATAAAATGCATGAGGGCAGTTAGATGGTGATTTCAAGGACTGTGGTTATAGGGATGTCAGGACTGTTGGTGCACTGGGGAGGGATGGAGCGCTCCTGTATCAGCTGTCTGAGATTTCTGGCAGCAGGAAGGTCTGGCAGGGGTTGCTGTTCCTGTACATCCTCTTACTCTTCGACTTCTTCCTGTCGAGGTGATGGCAAGGGCTGCCCTCAATTGATAGTTCCGAAGATTATAGATGCACAGTCTATTCATATTTGTCTAAAAAGATTTTTCCTGTATACATTTTTAACCAGCTTGCTTTTTACATTAAGTATATGTCCCCTTGTTCTGGTTTCTTTTCATTACAGGGAAGAGTTTTTTTACCCTATATATTATTTTCACATGATAGCAAGAAATGGCTGAAGGCACTGGACAGTGCAAAGGCTACGGGTCCTGACGACATCCCAGCCGTAGTACTGAAAACTTGTGCTCCAGGAATAGCCGCACCCCTAGCCAAGCTGTTCCAGTACAGCTACAACACTGGCATCTACCCGACATTGTGGAAAATTGCCCAAGTATGTCCAGTCCACAAAAAGCAGGACAAATCCAATCTGGCCAAGTACCACCCCATCAGTCTACTCTCAATCATCAGCAAAGTGATAGAAAGTGTCGTCGACAGTGCTATCAAGCAACACTTAAACAGCAACAACCTGCTCCGTTTGGGTTCCGCTGGGGCCACTCGGCTCCAGATCTCATCACAGCCTTGGTCCAAACATGGACAAAAGAAATGAACTCAAGAAGTGATTGCCCTTGATTTGACCGAATGTGGCAACAAGGAGCCCTGGCCAAATTGCAGTCAATGGGAATCAGGGAGAAAACGGTCCACTGGTTGGAGTCATACCTAGTACAGAGGAAGATGGTTGTGGTTGTTGGAGGCCAATCATCTCATCCCCAGGACATTGCTGCAGGAGTTCCTCAGGATAGTGTCCTATGTCCAACCATGGTCAGCTGCTTCATCAATGACCTTCTCAGCATCATAAGGTCAGAGGTGGGCATATTTGCTGATGATTGTACATTATTCAGTGCCATTCGCAACTCCTCAGATACTGAAGGAGTCCGTATCCATAAGCAGCAAGACCTAGACAGCATTTAGGGTTGGGATGATGAGTGACAAGTAACATTTGTGACACACAAGTGCCAGGCAATGATGATCTCCAACAAGAGAGAATCTAACCATCTCCCCTTGACATTCAATTGGATTACCATCACTGAATCCCCCGCTATCACATCCTGGGGGTTACCATTGGCCAGAAACTGAACTGGACCAGCCATACAAATACTGTGGCTACAAGACCAGGTCATAGGCTGGGATTTCTGCAGCAATTAACTCACCTCCTGAGTCTCCAACGTCTGTCTACCATCTGCAAGGCACAAGTCAGCAGTGGGATGGAATGCTCTCCACTTGCCTGGATGGGTGCGGCTCCAACAACCCTGAGGAAGCTCGAAGCCATCCAGGACAAAGCAGCCCACTTGATTCGCATCCCATCCACCACTTTCAACATTCACTCCATCTACCACCATGCACAGTGGCAGCAGAGTGTACTATATACAAGATGCACTGCAGAAACTCACAATGCCTCCTTAGACAGCACCTTCCAAACTGCAGTCTTTTACACCTAGGGCACAAGGGCAGCAAACACATGAAAACATCACCATCTGAAAGTTCCTCTTCAAAGCACACACCATTCTAACTTGGAAATATATCACTGTTCCTTCACTGTCGCTGGATCAAAATCCTATAACACCCACCCTAAGCACTGTGAGTGTGCCTGCACCAGATGGACTTCAGCGGTTCAAGAAGGTGGCTCATCACCACTTTCTCAAGGGCAATTAGGGATGAGCAACGAATGCTGGCCTAGATATGAAACCAATATAAAAAAAATTTAAACACCTCACATCAGATCACCTCTTTGTCCTCTCATCTTCAAGGAATGGGACCAAAGTTTATTAGCTCTATTGCGTCTTTAAAAGGTGCCGCATAGGATACTTGTTTATAAAATTAAGGCATACAGTATTAAAGGGAATATGGCAGGACGATTAGGAAGTTGGCTAAAGGACACAAAACGGAGATGAGTAATCAATGGATGTTTAAAAAATATATATATATTGTATTGAGAAGAGCAGTGCTTCTAACACTGGCCACTAGGGGGCATACACACATTATATATCTATATATATATATATTTTATAAAGACCGCAATTGTTGACAACGCGATCGGTAGGTGGCGCTGTTTTGGCACATGCGCAAATACAGCATGTGCCACGAAAACGTCACAGCTTGCGACTGCAGCAGCTGCCAGGACTAAAGATGGCGCTGCTCAAAGAATCACAGAGATGAAACCTGACATACACTCAGTCAAACTTCACGACAACAAACTCCTTGTTATTAACTCCTTAGTGATTTGCTGCAGAGAAACCATATAATAACCAATAATCAGGTGGCAGGTTGTTCAACCTTGCCAGTCTATAAGCGAAGACCAAAGTACGGAAAGTCCTCATCAGGGAACTCCTCTTTGTTGACGATTCTGCATTAACATCTCACACTGAAGAGTGCCTGCAGAGACTCATCGACAGGTTTGCGGCTGCCTGCAACGAATTTGGCCTAACCATCAGCCTCAAGAAAACGAACATCATGGGACAGGACGTCAGAAATGCTCCATCAATATCGGCGACCGTGCTCTGGAAGTGGTTCAAGAGTTCACCTACCTAGGCTCAACTATTACCAGTAACCTGTCTCTCGATGCAGAATTAAACAAGCGCATGGGAAAGGCTTCCTCTGCTATGTCCAAACTGGCCAAGAGAGTGTGGGAAAATGGCGCACTGACACAGAACAAAGAAGTCCAAGTGTATCAAGCCTGTGCCCTCAGTACCTTGCTCTACGGCAGCGAGGCCTGGACAACGTATGTCAGCCAACAGCGACGTCTCAATTCATTCCATCTTGGCTGCCTCCGGAGAATCCTTGGCATCAGGTGGCAGGACCGTATCTCCAACACAGAAGTCCTCGAGGCGGCCAACATCCCCAGCATATACACCCTACTGAGCCAGCGGCGCCTGAGATGGCTTGGCCATGTGAGCCGTATGGAAGATGGCAGGATCCCCAAGGACACATTGTACAGCGAGCTCGTCACTGGTACCAGACCCACCGGCCGTACATGTCTCCGCTTCAAAGACGTCTGCAAACGCGACATGAAGTCCTGTGATATTGATCACAAGTCGTGGGAGTCAGTTGCTAGCGATCGCCAGAGCTGGCGGGCAGCCATAAAGGCGGGGCTAAAGCGTGGCAAGTCGAAGAGACTTAGCAGTTGGCAGGAAAAAAGACAGAAGCGCAAGGAGAGAACCAACTGTGTAACAGCCCCGACAACCAATTTTATTTGCAGCACTTGTGGAAGAGTCTGTCACTTTAGAATTGGCCTTTATAGCCACTCCAGGCGCTGCTTCACAAACCACTGACCACCTCCAGGTGCTTACCCATTGTCTCTCGAGACAAGGAGGCCAAAGAAGAAGAAGAAGATTTTAACATCATTTTATTCTGTTAAAAAATTATACAATATAAATTGCTTTATATTATTTGTTTTTCTCAATTCTCACTGTTTCTATCTTTTTATCCTGTCCAAATGATCCTCATTTCTAAGTATGACTATGTGAAGTTTCACGCAGTTGTGATTGCCTTTCTGAACTCATCCAGTGCAGTGATAACTGGCTCTGTACTTTCCACATCTTCGTACACAAAAGTTTCCTTATCCTCTCCCTGACTCAATGTCACTGATGATGTGATAGTTTTGTTTTCAGAGACAAAGACAGTTTCACGTATGTTGCCTGGTTGCAGTTGCCTCATGCTAATTTCCTCGTTGACGTTTCCTCCTCGCAGTCGTTTTTTTTTTTAGAGATACAGCACTGAAACAGGCCCTTCGGCCCACCGAGTCTGTGCCGACCATCAACCACCCATTTATACTAATCCTACACTAATTCCATATTCCTACCACATCCCCACCTGCCCCTATATTTCCCTACCACCTACCTATACTAGTGGCAATTTATAATGGCCAATTTACCTATCAACCCGCAAGTCTTTGGCATGTGGGAGGAAACCGGAGCACCCGGAGAAAACCCACGCAAACACAGGGAGAACTTGCAAACTCCACACAGGCAGTACCCAGAATTGAACCCGGGTCGCTGGAGCTGTGAGGCTGCGGTGCTTCATTGCAATTTGTGCGCAGATGACAGGCAGTCTTATCATGCAACTAATGAATATATCTCGTGGAATTTTCACTACAAGACTTTATCTTTCAATTCCCCTCAACTTTAAATTCACTGTTGTATCTAGCTTAAGCGCTTGTTGTGATAGGCTGATTTCCATTGAAAAAATTGGCGCTGGCGGCTGCTAAAACTGGGCTTCATATATATTATCTTTCTTCTGGACTTGGGTATATTAAAATTTGCGGTTAACACCTGGTATCAGGTCAAACATAAGTAAGGAAAGGCAAGAAGCAGCGAGGCTTTAGACTTCAGAAACATAAATCTTTAAAAGTAAGAAAATAAGTTGGTAAAGCTGTACAGAAAACAAAAGGGATCACTGCTTTTCAAATAGGGACAAAGAATACAAAAGCAAATTGGGGCATTTTCATTAGACCAATGAAGGGCAGCAGGAAGTCAGGTTGGCACTGCCAGTGGTAGTCAAATTCCTGAGCACCTTCAAACCTTCTGCTTCAGCCTTCTTCCAAGCATCCTCTGGTAAAGATGTCCTGGAGTGGCAAACAAGATAATCCACTATACATCTACCTCATGCATCAACACCTTCACTTCATCAATCTTCACATGGAGTTTGACTGCTGTGCCACTCCATCACTTATTCAAAGTCTCCATTTCCTGTTGTCACATTTATTGTGCCAGTTAATGGGTTTTACCAATCACTTTTTGTCTCAAACTGCTTTTGGAAAGATTGAAATAACCAATTAAAATATTCACAGGTTTTTTAAGTTCAATGAGCACTTTGGCTCCAAATCTAAGTAATTACATTAAGTGGTCATATCACATTAATTTTTTTATGGCAGCCTGTCCCTCATCCTTCTATCAAGCTCCCAGCTTGTAGTCCAATGCGAATCAGGAACTCACTGCAATCATGAAAATGGGATTGACGATGGAAGTTCGTCCTCTACGCAGGCAGGTGCAAAATATGTCGTGCCTGCCTCTCACCTGATTCATGATTGGACTAAAAAATAATCTTTAGACCTTCTTATGAAATAAAACAGAACATACTTCTGATCCACAGCTGTTATGTTAACTTATTTCTGACAATGTTTACGTCACTTGCTTAATCGATATCCTTCTGCAATTTTCTGTTCTTTTCAGTTCTTAGATTATTGCCAACAATTTCCCTCTAATCCTACATCTGGGTCATTACAAACTGAGGGGCATCAAGCTGACAACATCCCTTTCATTCCAACTCTCAGCCTTCTACTTCCCAACCAATTTCCTATCTATGCCATCATGCTGCCACACAGTTTATCATGATTGTTGGAAGAAGATGTACTTTCTCAACTAGCTGTAAAGTAACAGAGTCATAAGACATTCAATGAGCAATTTCACAACATATGAGGGAATCAAGCAACCACAGCAATGATCAAACTATTTCTAATGAACACACAATCTGTGGAAGTTAATTTTAATTTCTAATACTAATAGCCCGGATTTTGCGGCCAGTGGCAAAGTGCTCACCACTAACTTCAAATAAAGTTGCCCACAAAGATCTACATGCTCTGTGGGTTTCACCATTCCTGACATTGATTTCATTCTGGCGTCCAGCAGTGATGTCATCAAACAGGCTAAGCAGCCAATCACATTTAAGAATTCTCACAGACAGCAAACCAGAAAGTAACAAGCAGATTTTATTGTTCACATTTTATAATTTTACAGAAGGCAAAATAAAGACTGAGGCTTACACATGGGATTAAGGTAGAAGCTGAAATAGCAAACAATTTTTTACAAAAATCTTTATTACTTTAAAAATCTATGGAATTTTTATCGTGGAATGGAGAAATTTGACATGCACACATATATAAAATTAGCTTTACAGGGCCAGAGAGGTTGCTCCACAGTAATTATGACTTAAGTATGCTGTTTAAAAAAACAATTACACTTCATTCAAGAAGGCATCACTTTTCAAAGGATGTTACAGTGAGATTAATTTTGTAAAAAGCAGAAGTTCTCATCAATTCAGTGATTTCTGGATGATTTCCATCTGCGAGGACTTCAAAAGTGCTCCAGTGGAGGAGCGGGGAATCACTGGCAGCAACTTCAGGATTTCCATGTTTAACTACACATGTGCAGATACCAGTAGTTTGTCTCAGTTTCACAGAATAACGACGATGAACACTGATGGGTTCAATGTCGTTACAACCACAAAAACTGAGCCAATGTAAATGGAACAATATTGCACAGGCGTGATTAGTTCTGATTTTTGTGCATTGCTGGAAATATTGTGGGATAAAGTTGTAATGGAATGATTTTTTTGTTGGTGGCTTTTATTCAGGATTTTGCCCAAAAGGACACTGTGATAGTGCAAAGCAGATGGATTGCAAGATGGGGAATTGTGGAGCAACTTTGATGTGGAGTTGAGATCTATGGGGAACCAGAGTCTTAGGACGCTGATGGTTTTCTCCACCACTTTTCTGGTCACTGCATGCCTCTCATTGTAGGGTGCTATCCATGCCTAGTCGGGTGGCGGAGAGGCATCATGAGTCAGGTATAAAGCAGAAATTCCTTGTCAGCCAACAGCCAGCCTCTGGTTCTTCATAGTTGTTGGATCCCATTAGTTACACAAAGAGAGACGAAGTCCGACTGTAGCTTTAAGAAACTTTATTGCAGGACTTCTTCGTTACATCATCAGCAAAGCAAACAACAAAACCTGGTCTCTTCGCTCCTCTCCTTTTCTCTCCTGCCTGAGCAGGGAAATCAAGCCTTTTCTTATAGTTCTTCATACACATCAGTGACACCCCCTTTATGTTCCCAATTGGTTACAAACTTTGCAGTTTCTTGGTGTCATGGCCTGATTGGGATACTGCCTTGTCACCTTCCCCTCTAGCAGTTTCTCATTCCCCCCTATCTCCTTGGACCGTTAGGCTATCCAGATTAAATTTAAGAATAAGTTAAGGATACAGCACTCGAAAATTCTGTTCCCACAATAGTGGAGCAAAGATGGCGGGCGTGCCGGACATGCACAGGATAAATGTGTCATAGCTGCTGCCAAGATAGTGGGCATTCGCCAACAGGATCTTTTGAGCAACTGCATATAAATAGAGTGGAGCCCTTGCAGTTTCAGTACATCTCTCCATTAACATGTGGGACCTGGAGAGCCACATGCATGCAGTCGATTGCACCCTACACCATTGGGAATCCCACTAGCCTCGCAATAGCCATGTGTTCACTCCTCCTGCTCTCTCTGATATGTTAGAAGACAATGAAGTCCCCTCTCCTTCTGCACTGGGCCTCTGTCACCTTCCCAATGCAGAGATGGATGACAAACTGTGAAATGTTGCTAATGTCGTCTGCTCCCACCTTGAAGAACTTGCTGGCATAAAAAGTTAGTGCTGTGGTGATCTTGATAGCCACTGATGGTGCCATCCTCGCCCTGCTGTGTGGCTGTGGGTAGGGTTGTAAGAGGAGGCACAGTTCAATCACCATCTCATTGGTGAAACGTAGGCATCTCAGACATTGCTCCAGGCTGAGGTGTAGGTAGAAGTGCTCCCTAAAGACCCTTGGTGGGTAAGGTCTTTTAGGGAAAGCCCTTCTTCTCTCTGTGCACAGCTTCCCCGATCTGCTGCTTGTGCACTATTTCCAAATAAGGCTGCAGCCCAAGAGGGGCTACAACTATTGTCCCCATTACTGCAGCATTCTTTCCCCTGACAGGCTTTCCAACTCCTCTGACCTCCTTCTCAAAATCCAGCAGCACTCCACTGCAAATCCAAAGGTATTCCAAACTTCTGTAGTAAGATGCAACACAGTACTTCCACTAACTCTGCACCAGCAAAAGAAAATCAAAAGCACCTCACCTGAAGCTTACATGGTGAGCAGCTTTAAATAGCAGTACTGTCAGGGACGGGAAGCAGGGTGTCCCTCATGAAGTTGAATGCTGGGAGTGATTAAGAGAGGGCATTAACAGGATCTGCATGGCCTACAATGGCTACTCGTGCGCCAAATCAGCATTAGAGGCTGTTTGGCATCACAATTCACCCATTCTGCATGTTTCTGGCACACGCAGGGTACACCTGCACTAACAGACTTGCAGTCAGGGCGCTCCATGCAGGTCATGCCATAAGTAGCTGGAAGCATTCCGGCTGGCACTTTAAGTTTCAAGCTTCCACAGTGCCAGCACCAGTGGAGCTACGGAGCTGAATTTCATGGCTAATCTGTCTCAGTACTTTTTTTATTCGTTTATGGAGATGTGGGCGTCGCTGGCCTGGCCAGCATTTATTCCCCATCCCTAATTGCCCATGAGAAGGTGGTACCTTCTTGAATCGCTGCTGTCCATGTGGGGTAGGTAGACCCACAGTGCTGTTAGGAAGGGAGTTCCAGGATTTTGACTCAGCAACAGTGAATGAACGGTGATATAGTTCCAAGTCAGGATGGTGTGTGACATGGAGGGGAATTTGCAGGTGGTGGTGTTCCCATGCATTTTCTGCCCTTGTCCGTCTAGGTGGTAGAGATTGTGGCTTTGGAAGGTGCTGTCGAAGGAGCCTTGGTGCATTGCTGCAGTGCATCTTGGAGATGGCACACACTGCTGCCACTGTGGGTCGGTGGTGGAGGGAGTGAATGTTTGTAGATGGGGTGCCAAACAAGCGGGCTGCTTTGTCCTAGATGGTCGAGCCTCTTGAGTGTTGTTGGAGCTGCACCCATCCAGGCAAGTGGAGAGTATTCCATCACACTTCTGACTTGTGTCTTGTCACTGGTGGACAGGCGTTGAGGAGTCAGGAGGTGAGTTATTCGCTGCAGGATTCCTAGCCTCTGACCTGCTCTTGTAGCCATGGTATTTATAAGGCTACTGCAGTTCAGTTTCTGCTCAATGGTAACCCCCAGTATGTTGATAGTGGGAGATTCAGCAACCATAGAACCATAGAAACATCATGGCACAGAAGGAGGCCATTCAGCCCATCGTGTCTGCGCTGGCCAAAAAAACTAGCCGCCCAATCTAATCCCACCTTGCAGCACCTAAATCCATAGCCTCTCAGGTTACAGCACTTCAGGTGCATGTCCAGGTATCTTTTAAACGAGTTGAGGGTTTCTGCCTCCACCACCGTTCCTGGCAGTGAATTCCAGATACCCACCACCCTCTGGGTTAAAAAAGGTTTCCTCATGTCCCCTCTAATCTTCTAGAAATCAACTTAAATCTGTGCCCCCTGGTAATTGACCTCTCTGCCAGGGGAAACAGGTCCTTCCTATCTATTCTATCTAGGCCTATTATAATTTTGTACACCTCAATTAAGTCACGCCTCAGCCCCCTTAGTTCTAAGGAAAACAACCCTAGCTGATCCAATCTTTCCTCATAGCTGCAACTTTCAAGCCCTGGCAACATTCTTGTAAACATCCTCTGTACTCTCTCCAGAACAATTATATCCTTCCTGTAATGTGGTGACCAGAACTGTGAGCAATTCTCCAGCTGTTGCCTAACCACCGTTTTATACAGTTCCAGCATTACATCCCTGTTTTTGTATTCTATACCTCAGCCAAGAAAGGAAAGCATTCCATATGCCTTCTTCACCACTTTATCTACCTGTCCTGTCACCTTCAGAGACCCGTGGACATGCACTCCAAGGTCTCTCACTTCTTCTACCGCTCTCAATATCCTCCCGTTTATTGTGTATTCCCTCACTTTAGTCATAGAGAGATACAGCGCCAAAACAGGCCCTTCGGCCCAACGAGTCCACACCGACCAGCAACCACCCATTTATACTAATCCTCGCACCCACTCTTTTTGGGATTTTCTTCTCCCTGCTGCTTTCACATGCGTTCAAGTCCTCTGAAGAAGGAACTTTCCTCCACACAAGATCAGGGGGCAGGTTGTTCAACCTTGCCCGTCTAAGAGCGAAGTCCAAAGTATGAAAAGTCCTCATCAGGGAACTGCTCTTTGCTGACGATGCTGCTTTAACATCTCACACTGAAGAGTGCCTGCAGAGTCTCATCGACAGGTTTGTGGCTGCCTGCAATGAATTTGGCCTAACCATCAGCCTCAAGAAAACGAACATCATGGGGCAGGACATCAGAAATGCTCCATCCATCAATATTGGCGACCACGCTCTGGAAGTGGTTCAAGAGTTCACCTACCTAGGCTCAACTATCACCAGTAACCTGTCTCTAGATGCAGAAATCAACAAGCGCATGGGAAAGGCTTCCACTGCTATGTCCAGACTGGCCAAGAGAGTGTGGGAAAATGGCCCACTGACATGGAACACAAAAGTCCGAGTGTATCAGGCCTGTGTCCTCAGTACCTTGCTCTATGGCACCGAGGCCTGGACAATGTCTGTCAGCCAACAGCGACGTCTCAATTCATTCCATCTTCGCTGCCTCCGGAGAATCCTTGGCATCAGGTGGCAGGACCGTATCTCCAACACAGAAGTCCTCGAGGCGGCCAACATCCCCAGCTTGAACACACTACTGAGTCAGCGGCGCTTGAGATGGCTTGGCCATGTGAGCCGCATGGAAGATGGCAGGATCTCCAAAGACACATTGTACAGCGAGCTCGCCACTGGTATCAGACCCACCGGCCGTCCATGTCTCCGCTTTAAAGACGTCTGCAAACGCGACATGAAATCCTGTGACATTGATCACAAGTCGTGGGAGTCAGTTGCCAGCGTTCGCCAGAGCTGGCGGGCAGCCATAAAGACGGGGCTAAAATGTGACGAGTCGAAGAGACTTAGTAGTTGGCAGGAAAAAAGACAGAGGCGCAAGGAGCGAGCCAACTGTGTAACAGCCCCGACAAACAAATTTCTCTGCAGCACCTGTGGAAGAGCCTGTCACTCTAGAATTGGCCTTTATAGCCACTCCAGGTGCTGCTTCACAAACCACTGACCACGTCCAGGCGCGTATCCATTGTCTCTCGAGATAAGGAGGCAAAAGAAGAACATTAATCGCATTTTTCCCTCTCACATCCCCACCTTCCCTCAATTCTCCTACCACCTACCTACACTAGGGGCAATTTTTACAATGGCTAATTTACCTATCAACCCCCAAGTCTTTGGCATGTGAGAGGAAACCAGAGCACCCGGAGGAAACCCACGCAGTCTCAGGGAGAACTTGCAAACTCCACACAGGTAGTACCCAGAACCGAACACGGGTCGCTCAAGCCGTGAGGATGCGGTGCTAGCCACTGCGCCGCTTTGTTTGCCTTTATCAAATGCATTACCTCACACGTCTCCAGATTGAATTCCATTTACCACTTTTCCGCCCACTCAAACAAACCATTGATATCATTCTGGAGTCTACAGCTATCATCTTCACTATCAACTACACGGCCAACTTTTCTGTCATCAGCAAATTTCCCAATCATGCCTCCCACATGTAAGTCCAAATCATTAATATATACCACAAACAGCAAGGGACCCAACACTGAGCCCTGTGGAATGTCACTGGAAACCGCTTTCCACTCACAAAAACATCCGTTGACTACTACCCTTTGTTTCTTGTCATTGAGCCAATTTTGGATCCAACCTGCCATATTCCCCTGTTTCCCTTGGGCTTTCATTTTACTGACCAGACTGCCATGTGGGACCTTGTCAAATGCCTTACCAAAATCCATGTAGAGCACATCCACTGCACTACCCTCATCAATCTTCCTTGTTACTTCCTCAAAAAACTCAATCAAGTTAGTAAGACATGACCTTCCCTTAACAAATCCATGCTGACTGTCCCTGATTAATCCGTGTCTTTCTAAGTTGCAGTTTATCCTGTCCTTCAGAATTGATTCTAATAATTTACCCACCACCGAAGTCAGACTGACTGGCCTATAATTATTTGGTCTATCCCTCGCACTCTTTTTGCCATTGCCATCGAATGCCAAGGGGAGATGGTTAGATTCTCTCTTGTTGGAGATGGTCATTGCCTGGCACTTGTCTGGTGCAAATGTTACTTGACACTTATCTGCCCAAGTCTTGCTGCATTTCTACACAGGCTGCTTCAGTATCTGAGGTGTTGCGAATGGTGCTGAATATTGTGCAATCATCAGCTAGCATCCTCAATTCTGACCTTATGATGGAGAGAAGGTCATTAATGAAGCAGCTGAAGATGGTTGGGCCTCGGACACTACCCTGAGGAACTCCTACAGTGATGACCTGGAGCTGAGATGATTGACCTCCAACAATCACAACCATCTTCCTTTGCGCTCGGTATGACTCCAACCAGCGTTGAGCTTTCCCACTGTTGATGACACCTTCCATCATTTTACTGATGATCGAGGGTAGACTGATGGGGGGGGATATTAGTCGGGTTGGATTTGTCCTGCTTTTTGTGCACAGGACATTCCTGGGCAATTTTCCACAGTGCTCTGGGTTGAAGGATAATTACCAGGAAAACTCTATTGCTTTTCTTCAAATAGTGCTATTGGAATTTTTACATCCACTCCAGCATTGTTGGAATAGTACTAGATCCCATGCACTATGACTCAGGGTGAGAGTCCAACCACTGAATCTAGGCTAATACTATTAAACATTTATGTTCCAGCCAATTTTGAATACTTCAATCAAATGTTGAACTCAGGACATGGTTGCATTCACAATTTACCCTCATTTAGTGAATAGATTTTATTTCTCCTTTCATATGACTTGAGCCATTACTCAAGACCACCTACTATTGTTGGAAACAGTTTTCATTGCTTTCAACCAGGCTTCTGGATATGATGATTCAGTCAAGATACAACATCCTGAAAGGAGGGAAGAACCTAATAGTCACTGTACATTGCTGTGAACATTCTCCTAGCATCTCTCACAGAAATGTGAATAATAGTAATGTTGTGACCGAGGTGGGAGGAGTGCACTGTTTATTCTAGTTTCACTTCTCCACAGGTCACAACATATATTTAAATTTTCCCACTTACTGATATGGTCAATTATACACTCTATTTTTATCCCAGAATAAAACACACCAACCAGCTATCTTTAATAAACAACAAAATTATCTGTTTATTATAAAACAAGTCTTAACCAGTAATGAAGCAAAGCATAAATACACAGATTGAAATATAAAAGTTCCCTGTTTACCTTAGCCCCTCCCACACATACCTCTTCAGAGACTGCCTCAAACTTTTCCACTTTATTTTCTTCTGCTCCTTTCTGTCTCTATTTGCATGTGTGTATCATGCATGCATGCTAGTGTGGGTGCGTCGTGCATCCGTAGGCGTTAACCTAATTAGAGTTTAAGTTTAATAAATTTTAGCCATTCTTCTTTAAACCTAAGAAAGCCTGTTTGTGCTGGTTTCTTTGCTTTATAATTGGAAAGCAGTGAACAAGGATTCATCAAGGGGGAGCTAAACACACGATGTGTTTAAAATTAAATCCTGTTACGGTAAGACCAGGTGAAGGCTGAGAGAGAACCCTAGACCCCTTGTCATAACAGGAATCTTTTACAAAGGTTCTTTACAGGCGGCGTTGAGAATTAATTTAGCAGGCTTTTCTTCAAAGACAAGAGATAAGATGAGTTGATACAGTGGACTTCTCAGGGTCTTTTAGAGGAGTGCTGGAAAGCTGAGCTGGGTTGTGGTCTTCTCTCCTTCCTTGAGAATTCTCTTCTCTTCTTGGAAATTCTCTCCCTTTTAACACAGTTGAACCCTAACTCAAAATAATTCAAGAGTGACACTGACAACAGGAGGTCAACCTTTTGACCTCTATCAATCTTGACCTGTCACTTCTTTGTAAACAACTTCTCCAGGTGTCCAAAGTTCTCTGTTGTATCCTGAGCTGGAAGCCCGGTGGTTTCCCGAAAATGCTTGTTGTTGTTGCTGGAAGTCAAGTGGTTTCCTGGAAAGGCTTGTTTTCCTCACATGACCTCTCAATGCCCCTTTGAAAAATCACTTCCAGGGACTGTTTTTCAAAGTCAAGTGGTCTTTACATAACCCCCTTTGAAAAGCCCAAGGTTTAACATTTCTTCAATCTTTCAAAAAGGAATCCTCAAAAAATATATTTAACAAAACACAGAAGCACTTTCATAACAGTAACCATGGGCTCGACTGCCACCCCTCCTGGTTGAAGGATGACGCTGCCTGGAAGTCAATACATGGGATAATAATAAAGTTGAAACAGAATCTGTCCAGATTAAATTTAAGAATAAGTTATGGATACAATTTGTTCTTTGAAGTGGCTATATGTAATCATGCCCTCAGCATAACATAGTAACATAGATTTGTTGTGATATTGAGGAGTAAAACTACCCCAACACAAATAATCAGAAGATTTATAGCATTACTTTGAGCACCTGCAGAACATCAATCAAGGTTAGTCTTCAAGCACATATTTCAGTTAGAAGTGCCAAGATTACTCATTTACAATAAACCAGACATAGAGCCTGGTACCAAGATATTATTTATAATTGTGCAGTAAACCACACTTTTTTTTCATTTGCCATTCATTGTTTCAAATGTGGAAGTGTAAATTCTGATGAGCAACTCAAAACACAATTTTGAGTGAGTTATTATTACTGATGGGACAAAAACATATTTGGTAGCAGAATAGAGTTTACAGAATAATCTGAAAAATCACCCCCATTGTTCTTGTTTTGTTTTTCTGTAAACATGCTGCTGAACTCAACAGGGTTAAACAACCTTTTCATTGTCTATTAGTCTATCTATTGTCGCATTGCAAATGGGGAGTCAAGACCAGATGAAGCAGGATTAGAGAGCAGGAAATTGTACCAGGGTGCACAGACATAGGCTGAGATTTCACCAGGAGCAAGTGGCCCCACCCACCCGCTGGAAAGCCGGGACAGGCCCACCTCCGCCGGTCCTGGAAGCCATGACCATATTTAACGCTCCTCAGGCAATTAACTGCCTGCAGTCATGGCTTATGTCTCTCTGAGGCAGGATGTCTTACCTCCAAGAGTTGCTGGCCAATCAGAGGACCGGTAGCTCTTTAGCCCCAATAGCGCCACTGGGAGTGGTGGCCACTGCTGGGACTGCAGCAGTCCCTGGACCCAGTCAGCGATGGGGGCTGGAGAATAAAGTAAGTGGGGTTGGGGCTCACTGGGACCAAGCAACCAGCCCAGGTGAAGGGTGGGGGTCAATAGTAAAGGCAGGCGAAGGTGTTCCAGTGGGTGTGGCCTATGCCACTTTGGGGGAGGGCCTCCATGGGGCACAGTGTGCCCAATCAGGAGGGACCCCTCTCCACCCACAAGGACGGCACCAGCATAGGGAAGAGGCCATTAATTGGCCACTTAAGAGCCTTAATTGACTGAAGGGTGGGCGGGCCATCTGCCACCTTCCCCGCCGCTGGTAAAATACCAGCCAGGTGGGTAGGATGGGCACAGCATTCCCATCATCCCACCCGATTATATACCCCTTCCCGCCACCCAGCCCACTGCCTGGGTGGGGGTGGGGGGGGGGGGGCGTCCTAAAATCTCAGCCATAGCACATTGCTTTTTAAAGTCATATATTCTGTCTTTTTATATATTATCTTTCGATTTTATATTATTTATCATTTTCAGAACTCACACAGGAATGCGGGAAACAAATTGGTTGAAGGAAAGGAGTTTCTTTGAAGTACAGGTTGAGGAGCTGGGAGGCATAAAACTGAGACATTATACTGCCTCCACTGGTGAGAGTCTGTAATTACAGTGTAATAAGTCTAATTAGGCAATTCCATTATAAATGCATAGGAATCTATAATGGAAAAAAGGTGACAAGTAAGTTCATGCAATTGTAAAATTGTTAATGTAATATATAGACAGGGATATGTACATAGAAAATTCAGATCTTTGAGTTTATCCACTCAAGCATGGGAGACATGTGATCCCCTTAAAGCAAGTACAGCTTCATATTATTTCAGCACAGGTGTAGAGAACTTATAAACATACCTGAATCTAAATTTAGGATTGAAACATCTGAGAAGAGATATTTCAATGCTAAATTGGAAAGCGAGCAAAGGGAGTTTTAATTCAGAATTTCAATTTGAATCTGAATTTGGGATTCAGATGTTCAAGGGTTGGAGCAGATGTTCATATACAGATTTATCCAATACGTTTGAGCAGAGCACAGGTTTACCTTTTCACTGGTGAAGGTGCAATAATTTTGGTGGCGCCATCATATTCCACATGATTCATATTTATATGACTGCGACTGTCATTGTTTGGTCCTGCAGTAACAATTAAAGTCACAGATCAAGATCTTACAAATGCTAAATTATGAATATTTAATAAATGGTTAAAGCAATTAATCATGAAATTACTAAATGTGCAATTCAATTCATATGAATATATTTGTCTTGCTAAGTAACCTATCTCACACAAATTAAAATAGAAAACAAAAAATAAATTGGTATATAGATGTGCCCTATTTTCCATTAAGTGGGTTCAAAGCCTCACCTCACAGGAAACATAAGTCTAAATCTCTGCCTGGGCCATTTCCCACTAGGTAGTATGACCCTCATATCATATATATAAATGTTAAAAGTTCACCACACGTGGTAATCAAGACATTACACATCAAAAAGTAGTGTCAGTTGTGACTCAAACTACGACAAAATTGGGCTGAAAGATTTGGTTTCTTCTTGTCAAAGCAAAAAATCAAATGAAGAATATATCCTGGGCGAATTCTCCTCTGTGATCTTGCTTAAAATCAGGCAGGAGAATGACAGAAAATTTAGATGGCCAGGCCTACCATTGCCTCACCACCCCACCCAGGATATTCCTCCCCCAGCTGGGACTGCCATTGCCTGCACCTTCCCTGCCCACTGTATGCAAATGGAAGCAGAGGTAGGGCACGGGGCCCCGGTAAACTTCCCTCCTATATGCCCCAGTTACTCCTGCTTCTCAGGGCCGTCAAATGGAAGGAGGCAGTAGGCTGCAGGAGGTGGCACTTAAAAGCCCCCAAGTTCCTCAGTGGAGGGAGAGGGCTATGTAGCAGCCTCCTCTTTCTACAAACACTTTACTGAAGGTTTTAGTCTTGGCCAAGGCTCTAACCCAAAGAGGAAAATTCATCCCCTTGGCTGGAGTCCCACTTGCTAAGCACAGGAGACCAATCATTTGTAGGATTTGTTCCCCTGTTCCAAAAAAAACTTAAATGTTTTCACAGCAGTTTTGAAAAAATTATTTGCTCCCAGTTTATGTGAAACATTCACAGAAAGATTAGGCCATTTGCCTGCCCTGTAATATCCCTGTAGTATCTGAGATATGAGAGTGCCCACCATTACTTGCTGCTAATTGTACGGGAAGCTTAGTGTCACCCAACAACCCCCCCCCCTCAAAGATATATATAGTCACATGGGACACTGTTTAACGGAGAAGATGGGGGTCTTGCCCGCTGGCTAAAAAGCCGGGGAGAGCCCCACGTTGCCTCTTTGTGGGAAGGCCCACTGCATTACCTGCGAATCAGGCACTTAACTGTTCAGCAGCAGGCCTTCCCTGGGGTTAAGGACCCTGGGGACAGAATTCCCGCCCACTGAGGGCTGGCGGACAATCAGAAGCCGGCAGCTCTTTTTCCTCAGCAGCGCCAGGAGGAGGCAGTGGCTGCTGCCGGTAATGTACCCACCCGAAGCCCAGGATCGTCAATGGACCCAGGCCACAGCTGGGAGGGGTCTTGCGAGTTGGGGGTCATGGGGCAGGGTGTGTAGGAGGGTTGGTAGCAAGGGCAGGAGGGTCCCTCAATCAGACATTGAGTGCCTTTGAATGAGGGACCCCACTGAGGAACCAGCAAGTAACCCACACAGGTTTGCTCGTCATGATTTCTGTGTGGTGACAGGCCCACCCGCCACTGGGCTAATACCGGCAGCAATGGGCAGAGGCCCTTAAGTGGACAATTAATGCCCAATTAAGGTCCTCTGCCCATTGCTGCCGGTATTAGCCCAGTGGCGGGTGGGCCTGTCACCACACAGAAATCATGACAAGTGGACAATTAATGCCCAATTAAGGGCCACATTTGGTGGCAGGGTGGGTAGGCTGCCCACGGGCCTTCCTGCGTGGACTTAATTGGGATGAAGGCGGGAACGTAGTGGGGTCCCCACCTGCCACCATCCTGCCCGATTAAATGCTCTCCCACCTCCATACTCGCCATGGGGGAGAGCATAAAGTCCTGCCCTTTAGATTTGTTTACAATGAGCTAAGACTCACTCATTTTGGTTTAAAATTGTCTTATTTGAACATACCTCACTTAGAACTATAAACACTGCTCTATACATTCCAAGGATGTTGGAATCAGCCTCACTGTTTTCATGCACAATCTAAAGTGCTCCGTATCACATACCGTATCGATTTTTGCCGTCCTCTCGCCTGCATATTGCACTACTCAATTCACTACAGACGCCTCTAAGCCACATTGTTTGGTTCATAGAGCTCCCTCTGTATCACACTGCTTACTTTTGAGTTGCCTTAATGTACCATACTGTGCCATCCACTTTAGTTTCTTGGTTTTTTGAACACTGTACTGCCAGTTTTAATTTTATTTAAATAAAGCTAATTTAATAAAGCTTGTTGCAATCATACATCTACACTGCAATTGGTGCAGAGCAAAACAAACAACACCATCTCCTGTTGGTACTTCCTACTTGCTCCAAAATCATTCTGCATTAGCAGTTGCATACAGCTTATTTGGCACCAGTACACTGACAATATTACAGAAACAGTATCAAGCTCCCATTATAACACCCTCATATTTTGAGTTTAGTATTCAAGAAAGTTAAATTTAAAATATCATCTGAAAACATCAAGACCAGCAGATCATTAACAAGCCATAGCGAAAATAATGTGGCCATTAAAATCTCTCAAAAGGCAACAGAAATCCATAACAGTTGCTTTGAATCAAAGGATCATCGTTAATATTTATTGTGATCGGTACTTTGATCCAGATGGGGCAGGTAATCACTATTCCAGGGAAAGACCAGAGAGAATTAGTCCCTATGTTTTTTAAATTTTATTTATATTATGTAAAACATCTATTTATTACAGACTGTAAACATTCTCTTTTAACATAACAATTCTGCAGAACAGATGGTATAGTACATCAATGCAATTGTGCACACTGTGTTATCACACCGGCTCTGTGATCATAGTATGGTGTCTGTAACTCAGATCCCTTCATGGTCGCTAGATCTTAGGAGACTATCATAAATTGAGAAAGCCATCAATCCAAGTCAACTTCAGTTTGGTTTGGCCAAGTAAGCAACCAGGCTTCTGCTCCTTTAATCACATCAATCATAATGTGGTCATTATTTAGATCATTTCCCATGAAAATCTCAAATGGTACAACTATAGACACTCCTACTTTCACTCCCAACCATTAGTTATATCCTTTTTGTATGTCAACCCAGCCTGGAAAATCACAAATGTTGGCCACCATACCTTTTAGGTACTGGTCATTCTGCTCCAAAGAGTACAACTATATCATACTGCCTATTCAAGGAGGTTAGGCATAGGATTAGCTCCATATTCCTTACATCCGGGTCACCATACACCCATCAGTACCATACTTCACAAGTGGAATAAGTCTTTCTGATTGGGTTTTGGTCCTTCCCCTGGAATAGTGATCACATGCACTGTGCCCCAACTTGATAAGCTTGTATCACCTTAAATTCCAGGGTGGCTTCATGGGAACCTAGTCTGTAAACAACTTCACCATTTTTGTCACTGGCCAACAGCACCAACACTAATGGGTTACAGAACGACTGGTTTTCCAAGGGTACCAATGCTACCATTTGGGTCCCACAACACAATCTGTGACTGGAAATGGATTTTATTCTTTCAACATGAATGTGGTATGCAAACTCCAGCACAGAACCATGCAGATTGACATCTGCTTTCCTCGAAGTTGTCACAATTTTAAGACAGTCATCAGTGCCATCCTTATTTGAAGGGGAATGAGAGTGGAAGTTGGCACCAGGCTACCCTCTGCAAACATGGCTGATAATACTCATGAACCAACCACAGAGAGAAGTAAAACAAAGGTGCAGGGAAGCTCATGCTATAACTAAAATTATACCATTGTAGTCTTGAAACAGGACTTTACATGTATGACTCGTGGTTGGCCAACAGTATAAACCCACCCCAAGGAATTCCTGAGTAATTGTTGTCTATTATACCCACCATAGTTTTTTATCCTGAGGCTTCAGCAATAATCTTAATTATCAATATAGCAAAGCCATGTCAAAGTAATAGGGTGAAAATGCCAAAGAACCTGAGTGGTAGCAGCATCAAAACAACAAAGAAAACTGGGATGCCAGCGATTAATTCCAGATGCCTTCAAGGAATGTCACAGCCACACCATTTTGTGGAGGCAAATTAATCTGCTATTTAACCGTAGCTAAACTAGCTGTCCTACACTTTCCTACTCAGCTCTTCAACTACCGTCTATTGCTATCTTACATTGGTCCCCTGTTATATTGTAACTGTTACACTCCCTATCTTGAGCAGACTCCTTTTCAGCATGCACAACAACTCAGCTTTGCACATACCCCCATGATTTTATGTCCATTAATTTTTTAGGACAGACAAATCATGGGAGGTAGACAAACAAATTCCTAAAATGTACTTCCAGGATGTAAAGTTCTGCACTGGGAGGAAGAAAGTTGAAAATTTACTTCAACTTCATTACAGTAAACAGCAGAAAAAAAAGAGATTATGACATTGTCACAGTGCAACTTCTTAAATGTTTTCTCTCTAACAAACTTTACAATGGAAAATCTGCCAAAAACTGCAATACCATACAGAAATGTGTTTCATGTGCTTCACCTAGAATGTTTTGAACTGCTTGGCAATATATTTTGGTTATCTCTAATTACGTCAGGTTGGGGGGTGGAGAAAAGCATTTTATATATTTGCAATGTGCTGAACGAAAAACTCAAGTGTTAAATCAATATGATGGCCAGTAAATAGGTGCTAAAATGTGTCCCAGCTGCAGTTATTAGAACATTGCTATCCAGCTTACCTGACTGCTGAGAGTGAAGCATCCTCTTAGGGTAAGTTTTACTGCGAGTTCTCTGTACGTTCTGATCAGGCCGCGGGAGCTCAATGGATTGGTCTCGGTTTAGCTGAAATGCTGTTTTACCACTGCTCAAAAATAATTTATTGTAGTCTTATTACTTTAAATTTATATACTACATATACATAACTATTTGTATTTATAATAAATATTTACTATTTCTTGTATATAAATAACTTTTAATTTATGAAATGTGGAAACATCCAAATGTATGTAATGTGCGTTTAAGTCAATAAGCTGCTTATATCACCAAAATTAGAATGGCCCCTACATGTCAACGTAAGTGGGTAAGATTGTACCAGTCAAATCAATTGACTGGCCCAATTCTAGGGGCTGTATCTCGTTCTCCACACGATGGCGGGTTTCGTGACGAGGGGGCGGGGGCGCAGAGAATCAGAGCAGCAGTAGCCGGATTGCCGGTTCCGATTCTCCCAGGGGTGGGACAGGCCGACAATGGCCTTCCTGCCCAGAGGCCAATTGAGGCCTGTAAGTGGCCGATTAACAGCCACTTAAGGACCTCTTACTGCTGCTGCTGGGACATTACCGGGGGGAGTGGGGGGTGGGGGGGGTGGGGCGGCTTCCGCTGCACGTCGAGGACGCCTTGGAAAACGAAGCGCCCTCCCTGCAGGCTTGGGGCGGTCCCTCCTTTGTGGGCAATTTGTGGCTCACAGAGGAACCCCACCGGGAACCAGTTCACCCCGGGTGACCCCCTCCACCTGGACTGAACGCCCAACCCCTACCCATCCCAACCCTTACCTGGACCTTCCGGACTGGCCCCAGCGACCCCGTGCCACTTACCTCTTCTCCAGGGTTCCACCGCTGGGCCTGGGTCTGAGGCCTCTGCAGTACCAGCAGTGGCCAGCGCTCCTGGTGGTGCTGCCGATACTGCTGAGCTGCCAGCCCTGTGAATGGCTGGCAGTGCTTGGGGGCGGGATCCCTGGCCCTATTAAGACTTTAAAGGGACAGGGATCCTGCCTCCTCAAACTTACACCCCAAAAGACCAGAGATCGCTCCGGTGGCTGAAAAAAGGCAGAAGTGAGGTTCTCTCTGCCTTTTTGGCTTGGTGCCGGGAGCCCTGCCTCCTACACAAAATCTAGCCCTAGGTGTGAAGTCCAACTCTTTATTTAACACAATTGTAATTTGTAGTTATTAAATGGAACAAAGCTAAAATTACATCTGCAAATTCCATGCATCAATAAATAGACTTGGCTGTACAAATGCAAGCCTGTTGATGGGATCTGGAAGAGTCTCACAGTTGGCGGGGTATATCAGGTGGGAATGATGATACAATGAACACAGCAACCAATCTCAAAGTGAGATACTGCAGTATTGCAAGTACACTTGTTATTCAAATTACTTTGAATCCTTAAATAAAAATGTTGTATCAGCTTGTCAAATTTAAATGTATCTAAATACAGAAAATGATTTCTTCCCAGCCTGCAAATATTAACTAATGTCATTAACAAGATCCAATGTTTTTCCCATGCGTTACAGCCACAAAAGATCCTTCAAATAACATGAAATATATGGAAAAAAAGAAGCCATTTTACTACAAGAAATGCAGTCATTTCGTGAACGAGGCCCCCTCTAGGCTGGGGAAACAATTATGCAATTACTGCAATAAAAGCAAAATACTGCGGATGCTGGAAATCTGAAACAAAAACAAGAAATGCTGGAATCACTCAGCAGGTCTGGCAGCATCTGTGGAAAGAGAAGCAGAGTTAACGTTTCGGGTCAGTGACCCTTCTTCCGAAGAAGGGTCACTGACCCGAAACGTTAACTCTGCTTCTCTTTCCACAGATGCTGCCAGACCTGCTGAGTGATTCCAGCATTTCTTGTTTTTGATGCAATTACTGCAGATCATTATTAAATATAATTAACAAAAGATATTGCTTTTCTACTCCTTTTTGATACTGACAAAGATGTACAATCCTACGTTACAGTGCAGTTGAAAATTTAGCTGCCGTATTCAAAATAATGTCTATTAATCACAGATAATGTGAAGTAATAGTACATAATTCCATTTGGCCTGATCCAAAAGGGAAACGTTTTGTGCTAATTTTTAAAACTGGAAGGGTATCTATTTGAGTATTGGCTTTGTTTGCAGACTCTCGGGATTTAGTCTGTTCAATAAAGATCCAACTTCATGGGACACGTTATTAAATTTAGCTTGGCTAATAAAGCATTGTAACACTGTAACTTACTTAAAATGGAGATTATTAGAGAGCACAAGATTAAAAAGGAAATCGCAGCATATTATTAGCGGAATCAATATTCATTAAAAATAATTGAACTGATCAATTATCAATAAGGGAGAAATAAATAATTCAGTAACAATAATGTTCAACATGTAATGTTTTTCCCAATTTGAATGACAAACCCAACAATTATTGCATTGCTATTAAGAAAAAATATCTCAATTCTTACAATGCCCTAATTTACTAAAGTCTTCGTTACTCTTCCTCTTTTAAAACACAAAAATTAATTCAGATAAAGAACTTCTCTTTACAATTTTTCTTTCTTTAAGCAAAGCAATTGTTCAGTGAAATCTGATTACCTGTATCGGTGTCTGTACCCTAGAGACCCCAGCTTGCTAAGTTTTCGTGACATAGAATTTGAATACTCGTCGGTTTCAGGCAATCTGATTGAATAAAATGAAAGGATTTTACTTAAAGAAGTGGAGTTAACAAATTATAGTTCTCCAGCAGTGGGAAAATGGCAGTACTACTTTATAAGGTGCAGTTTAAGATAAATATTTTGCATCTGCTGTACACTTAGGAAGGACATGAAGCAGGAGCAGGACCAGGCTCAGCTATCGAGCTGCTCAACAATTCAATAAACACTGACTCCTCACTGCCATGATCACTTGGGCACATGACCCCAAGCCTATGCAGTTGTTTTCCAGAATAAAATCATGTCTTCAGCAGAAAAGGGATAATGAAAGAAAAAAAATGAAGAAAAAAAACTGAGTAAAGGAAGAACATGAATGAGAAATGCTGCTCTGCGATTTTCAAGTCGGTGAGGAGATGTAGCCTGCAAAATCCAGCTCCATAGTGCCATTGTCTCAGTGCTATGGGTGCCATTTTGATTCCAAATTGATGTCTACGCCACATGCATACTTCTGGCATGACCCACTTTGGATGCCATTTTGGGGAGGTCAGTAGTGCAGGCATTAAAGGCGTGCACCAGAAGTATCAAACAAACCATCCAATATTCCATACGAAAGTCAACTAATCACCCTTATGTATTTCTTTAGTGCCTGTCTAGCCGGTACTTTTGCCTAGCCTAGTACTCCTGCGCAGTGCTACCCCAGTCACTGAAGCATGGCTGGTAGAAGACTACTGACCATCTGTGGGGGAGACTGCAGGTGGCTATGCAGGATGCCCTCGAGCAGTTCTGGGCCTAGAAGTCCTGGCTTCAGGCTGTACCACCTCGGCTTGGGCAGCAGCTGTCTGAGCTGGCTGGCTGACAGGCAACAGCAAGGGCACTAGCAGAGTGACAGAGGTGGGAGGACAAATGCAGTCATCCTGAGAGAGGACAGCAGGTTCTTGCTGCATGGAGCCACTGCCACTCCTCTTGCTTTAGCAGTCCTAGTAATCTGTTGGATGGCAGATTACTGGGTTGCTGTGAGAGCCTACAAGCCCCCTTGAGCACAGGTATCCACAGCCATGAGGGCAGCAGTCTGAACCTGCATGGCAGCAAGCTGAGATTACTTGATTGTAGCACTCAGATGTTGGGTGGCTCCTGCTTGTACTGCAATGGAAGCTGAGACATTGGCCATCAGACACTGCATCTAGGTTGGGTGCACAAGTTCTGTCATGTTGGCTACCACTTCCATGGTTGAAAGAATGGGTCCAAGCTCTGCGCAACGCTCTGTGCCAAGTTGGTGCCAGACTCCTCCATGCTCCTTAACAGCAAGCTTTCTGGCAGGCCTGCCAGTGTACCAAGCATTTCACTGTGCATGTCCATCAGCTGTTTTCTGTAAACTGCCCCATCAAAGTCCAGATCTGAGTCCCCCTGTAGCAGAACCCAGGTGCAACCTCACCCTCTGGGCACCTGCAGTACCCTTTCCTACTGCCCTGGCTGCAGGCCACTCATGTCCGGTGAGTCACTACGTGCAGATCCCGTCTCTAAGAACAAAGAACAACAAAGAAAATTACAGCACAGGAACAGGCCCTTCGGCCCTCCAAGCCTGCGCCGATCCAGATCCTCTATCTAAACATGTCGCCTATTTTCTAAGGGTCTGTATCTCTTTTCTTCCTGCCCATTCATGTATCTGTCTAGATACATCTTAAAAGACGCCATCGTGCCCGCATCTACCACCTCCGCTGGCAACGCGTTCCAGGCACCCACCACCCTCTGCGTAAAGAACTTTCCACGCATATCCCCCCTAAACTTTTCCCCTTTCACTTTGAACTCGTGTCCTCCAGTAATTGAATCCCCCACTCTGGGAAAAAGCCTCTTGCTATCCACCCTGTCTATACCTCTCATGATTTTGTACACCTCAATCAGGTCCCCCCTCAACCTCCGTCTTTCTAATGAAAATAATCCTAATCTACTCAACCTCTCTTCATAGCTAGCACCCTCCATACCAGGCAACATCCTGGTGAACCTCCTCTGCACCCTCTCCAAAGCATCCACATCCTTTTGGTAATGTGGCGACCAGAACTGCACGCAGTATTCCACTACCTTCTAAAGTTTGTGCAGTGCCAGCATCTGAGCTGGTGGTTGCAAGTGTGAGATCAAGCGACAGTGTTTCTTCATCATCAGTGTCCTGCCCCTCTTGCACTTCATGCTCCCACACCAGTGCTTGATCAAGTGGCAGGTCTTGGATATCTGAAAGGAGAAAAGCACAAGGGTAGGGTTGTGTGAGGAAAGCGGGGGAAAGCAAAAGGTGCTCCACCTGCAGCTTGTAAATCAGAAGACATTGTAGGATGAAAGGGAAGTAGGATGTGAGAAGTTGGATTAGATATGAACATACTGTCATCTTCTATGGTTTCAGCTCCACCACTGGCTGCAGCCTCAGTCATGGCCTCTCCATTGATGGTCAGCACCATGTCCTCCATGGGGGTGAGGGCATGTAGCTGTTCCTGACCCCACCCATTAGGTACTGCTGCCTGTGTTTACATGCAACCTTGTCTTTCAGGAGAGAGGGACGTGTGTCAGTGAGTGCGTTGCAATGGTCCGGGTGATGTGGCTGTCATAATTACATGGCTGCCAGCGTGTGCCAGCTGAGAGATCTGGGTATGAGGCTTGCAGCACGGTGAAGTGTATGAGGGTGAGGTAAGGCCATGAATGTTAGGTATGAGTCGTACTTGATAGAGAATGTTATTAATAGGTGGGTGAATGCAGTGGTGTGTGAAGCTAGTGATTCATTTTCTTCCTTGTCCACCTCCACAGGCCTCCAGTGATGACTTAGAGAACCTTAGAGCATGCTCTCTGCCCTGTTGCGCTATTCTTACTCTTCCTCCTGCTCAGAGACTCCTCCACAAGCAGTTTCTGCACCTGCAGTCAGAATGCACCTTCCCTTTAAGAGGTGCAGGCTGACTTTAAGTAGTGCAGGTTGGTTTAAATGGTACTAACCTCACACAAACTTTTGTCCCCTGCTGAGACAAGCATGCATTTAGCACTGGGCTGCATGCTAATATCATTTACAGCATCGCAATGAATAGGTGTGGGTTTAATCGTCATCCATGCACCCATTTCGGGCCTTATCCAATTTTTCCCCTGTGGTGGGGAAAGCAATGTGGATTTTTGGTCAGGACCTAGTTATGTCAGGTCTCCACTGCACCAGGGTTTTTTTTAGTCATTGCATACATGTGATTCTTGCATCTACTCTCTTTCTGGCTGATGTCAGGAAAAGAAATACAAACATACGATTTGATTCACCTGCATAAAGCACATCCTGATGGAAGTAGCTCCAGTAAAGGTTAAAGGCCAGTTTCCTCACAGCAGCCAATCCCAAAGACTTTCTACAAAAGGAACTGTTGGTTACTCAGAAAATGTTTTCATCTATCCCTGTTGTCTCTGTTCTGTTGCGGCTGGCCTCAATTGCAAATTTTCTCCTCCACACCACCTTTTAGGCACCCAACGTGCAACACTGCTGGTGCAGGTAACTGTCCATCTTCTGTAAATACCCCTGATTTCAGGAAGTAGAAATTGGATGCAAGTCCTGCACCAGAATAGTTATGGCACAATACATAGGTTTTCAGGCCCATATTGTCTGAGCACTTGCAGCAACAAAATCTTTTAGATATTTAAAAAAATTGAAAATAAAGATGATAATGAACAAAATAAATATGTAAAACCACATTCAGCCAGGAGTTAGGCAGTTAGAAGTAATTCTTCAGCTGTATTTCTATGATCATTGTTCATTTATTACATTTGAAGCAAACCTATGCAAAAAGCTTGCTCCCATTTGAACATGAGTCTAAATGGGCAGGTGTCCCATTGTTCTGGATTCTCCAAACACTTTTCATGACAAATTTTGTGTGCTGGAATAGGGTTTTGGGAATAGCCCTGAAACAATCAACAATGTGCAGGCATCTTTCTGTAGTGTTCCAAACAGTTTATGCAGGATGTACATATTTACAATTTGCAATGACAGAGATCAGGCACTGCACTGTGATTAATTATAGCACTGCACTCCACACTTGATGTGATGTCTTCAGAATGCTTGCACCTTTACAGAGCAAAGACAGCATCACACAATATTCCAAAAACCTTTGCAAGATGCTAAGCTCCCTTGTAGCCTACTTACCAATGATTTAAAGAGATGGAGAAATGGCAAATAAATCAATGTTACACTTCCCATATCCCTCTCATTATATATGTAAGAGAGTGTGGGAAAATGGCGCACTGACACGGAACACAAAAGTCTGAGTGTATCAAGCCTGTATCCTCAGTACCTTGCTCTACGGCAGCGAGGCCTGGACAACGTATGTCAGCCAAGAGTGACGTCTCAATTCATTCCATCTTCGCTGCCTCCAGAGAATCCTTGGCATCAGGTGGCAGGACCGCATCTCCAACACAGAAGTCCTCGAGGCGGCCAACATCCCCAGCTTATACACACTACTGAGTCAGCGGCGCTTGAGATAGCTTGGCCATGTGAGCCACATGGAAGATGGCAGGATCCCCAAAGACACATTGTACAGCGAGCTCGCCACTGGTATCAGACCCACCGGCAGTCCATGTCTCCGCTTTAAAGACGTCTGCAAACGCGACATGAAGTCCTGTGACATTGATCACAAGTCGTGGGAGTCAGTTGCCAGCGATCGCCAGAGCTGGTGGGCAGCCATAAAGGCGGGGCTAAAGTGTGGCGAGTCGAAGAGACTTAGCAGTTGGCAGGAAAAAAAGACAGAAGCGCAAGGGGAGAGCCAACTGCGTAACAGCCCCGACAAACAAATTTTATCTGCAGCGCCGGTGGAAGAGTCTGCCACTCTAGAATTGGCCTTTATAGCCACTCCAGGCGCTGCTCCACAAACCACTGACCACCTCCAGGCGCTTACCCATTGTCTCTTGAGACAAGGAGGCCAAAGAAGAAGAAGAAGAAGATATATGTAAATAACTTGGATAAAACATAAGCTTATGAAATTGTATGTCTAACTGTGGTCTCTGCACAGTGCTTGGCTACCACAAAATTATATTTGTCTTTTGTGTAGCATATACACATTTTATTTGCAAAATGCGAGCCTTTTCATAAATTTACACTACACATATTTTTAATGTTTTTTACTGAGATTATAATTAAAGTACAAATGAACAGCTGCGAGAGTATTGTGACATGGTCTACAGGGATTTGCTTGGGAGAAAATCAGGCCTGCTTTACTGCTCTGTTAGTTCTTCAGATCTAGGAGTAATGGAATATTATGGCACATACCTGAAAAATGTGTGATATTCCACACAGCATCTCCATAGATGTTTACAGGCTGTTTTGTTAGGTACCTCAAAGAAGTATGATGTTTCAGTGCACTATAAATAAAAAAAGTAAGTAATTAGATGAAATTTAATTTACCTTTTTGGTGTTTCATAGTTACCATACAAGTCTGGCAATGAAAAAAGGCACATCTCCATAAAATAAATATAATATTCAAATGCCGCTATTACACAGTAATGAGTTAAAATAATAGATGTTTTCCATCTGATTGACAGGCTTAGCTAGCTGTTGGGTGGGGCAGGCTCCAGAAAAGGCCACAGCAGAAGTGCAGATAGGTTTAGTAGTGGTGAGAGTGGCAGGGGTCAGTGATCATGGAGGGGGCTGGAGAGAGCGTGTTTGGGATTCCTGGAAGTGAGGGTTTCTCGCACATCCTGCTAAATTTAATGGCATAATATCTTTCACATTTTTTCAACAGGTTTCCTGCCTGATAGCCAGCCAAATTGAAAAGCTGGCTGCCGAATGGATGGGAAAGAAGCTGGGGAGTGGAATGGGGTGGGGGGGGCGGTCATACATCATTGGGCCGTTGGAACACTGTGGCGGAGTTCAGACAACGGAAGGGGAATTTGGGCATTGCGGGTTATTATTGTGTGGAGGTAAGCTTGTTGGGTCTGGGGGAAACAGCCCTGCTCCTCTTGCCCACAAGTAACTGCACTTATCTCATGGAGCCACCCCCTCTCACTTTCTTTTACCTGACAGGCTTCCTGAGGCCCAAGAATCCTGACCTCCATATATTGCAAATTAAAATTCAGTTAAAATGGAAGCATGCAGTCGCTCTGAAGTATTTTAGTGACCAATCTGCCTCCTGAGAGCGGCTTTGTCTCCGTTAAAATGGGAATTGAGCAGGTTGGGGTTGGGTTTGAGAATTAAAATTTTTTTTACGATCTCACAACCTCCAACCTACCCATCCTTGGAAGTTGTGTGAGGTGGACATGGATTTACCCAAGATTGGACCAGGGACGATATTGAGTACTTAATATGAAATTGGGCCTGGACAGTTCTGTTAAATTTGCCACCTATTTCTTTAATAGAATGAAAAACATTTGATGATGTACTCTGAACAGGCATGGAACAAAAAAACACTCAAGACTTCAGTGCAATTTTAAAAAACCTTAAATGTTTAGAATATTCAAAATTCCAACATTAACCTTGAGCCTGAGAATGGAATTTTCAAGATAGCAAAGTGAAGTACTATTTTACAACACAGCTTGTCAGATGAATGTTGTTGCACTTTGCTGATCTCGAATAAAGGAGAATTTGGTACAATCAAGGTTTTGCTACAGTGGCTGGTTTGGAAACAAAGCTGTTTCTGGGTAATCGTTTGCAGCTCAGTGAAAAATGCCATGGTTCACTGTGTTGGACTGAAAAGTATGCTCAAGAACTAAAGGCGTTTTTTGCCAGAGTCGTTCATTATGACTTTCCATGTGGTAAATTAAGTTAATCAGATATACTTATTTCTCATAGGCAGTTAGCATTCATAAGCTTTACATAACATTTATTTTCTGAAACTCATGTTATTATTATTTTATTTGGTAAAATTAACCTATATTTTTTCTTCAGATGACCAAGGATCTGCTGTGAACTTTCAGCATTTTCTATTTTTCTTACAATTATTTTACTGTTTCCCCATCAATTATATACAATGAAATTACTGCACTTAATTTTTACATGTACTCTGAAGTGGTACATAATAAATTATAAAATACAATGACCATATTCCCATAAACTAGTATTTGATATTTAAACATTATATCTCCAGGTCTTTCAGGTTCAATGAATGCATTAAGGACAAAGTTCACTGAAACCTTACCTCAAAATTGATAACAAGGCAGTGCCTGTAGGGTTTCCAAGTTGATTACTGTCAGCAGACTGATTGATCACATAAACACACTGGCTTCATGGAGACAAGGAGCTGGATTTTACCAGCCCCCCTGGCGACAGGGGTCGTGGCTGGGGGCCTGGAAAATACCTCCAGGAGAGGCCCTGCCCCATATTACTGGTGGCACTGAACCCTGCTGCTCAGCGATGGAAACTTCATTTAAATAAATGTTAATTAATGAATAAGTACTTACCTCGTCGTGATGGCTGTTCCGCTCCGATATTCCGACCGGTTGCCGGAACTCCTGCCCCTTCGGATCTCCATTCGGAGATCTGAGGCGGAACACTGGTGGGGAGGGGGGAGGAGTTATGTTTTCAGGGTGGAGGGGAGCGGGGAAAACTCATGTGATTGGTGGAAGGGATGGTGAGTTTAGTTTAGAGATACAGCACTGAAACAGGCCCTTCGGCCCACCGAGTCTGTGCTGACCATCAACCACCCATTTATACTAATCCTACACTAATTCCATATTCCTACCACATCCCCACCTGTCCCTATATTTCCCTACCACCTACCTATACTAGGGGCAATTGCTAATGGCCAATTTACCTATCAACCTGCAAGTCTTTGGCATGTGGGAGGAAACCGGAGCACTCGGAGGAAACCCACGCAGACACAGGGAGAACTTGCAAACTCCACACAGGCAGTACCCAGAATTGAACCTGGGTCGCTGGAGCTGTGAGGCTGTGGTGCTAACCACTGCGCCACTGTGCCGCCCGTCAAAGTGAATATATTTTTGGGGGCAAAGTTTGGAATCGGAAAATGGGATTTTTTTGGGGGGAAAAGGCAATCAATAAAGTTTTCAGTCATTGGCGGGGGGTGGAAGAGGGACTTGAATCATTTATTAAATTTTGCACATTGCATTTTTATTGCTTGTGTCCTTAAAAATTAAAATTACATATAAGGGCTTAAAGCCCTTTAAAAATGGTGCCAGCGCCTGCGCAGTGATGCCGGATACCGTTGCCGGGGACGGAGCGCTCGCCCCCTCCTTGTTATTGGGTGGGGGGGGGGCGGGTAGTCCGCCCCTTCTATTTAAATGAGAGTCCGTGCTAAATATCATGGCAGCTCCGCAGTGCACATCTCGTGCGCGCGCTGCGCCGTTTTTGAAGCTTGCCACCGAGATCGGAAAAATTCAGCCCAAGGTCTTTATCTGCCTTGTGAACTTTAATAGAAAATTAATTAAAGCACATATTGCTGTCTTATCTTCCCAATCAAATGGTTGTCTTAATTATCCAAAGTTAAAGAACAATGCAAGAGAGTCAGTGGCCCAGGACATGCCCAGGCTCTGTACTATAAATCAGCACTTTCAATTAACATTTTTGGCCGACAGAAGCTCTTTTCAATTTAAACTTTGGCTGGTTGCTAGCAGTGGTAATTTTTCCTCATATATTTCTACATTAACATCCCTTTTTTGAGCATACAACTTTCTGAGTTAATAGTGAACAGATATTTTTCTCAATGAATAAATTCTAGGATTTAAATGTGAACTCTGGTAGCACAGCTGCACTGTGTATATCCCTAGGTGGCATAATAATAGAAGTATTGTTGGAATTCAGGGAATAAAATAATTTTGAAAAACAGACAACTTTCTCAATACATAGACACAAGCAAGAAGGCATATCTTTATGCTTTATATTCAATACCCTTGAAACCTCCACCTTGAAATCATTATATCCACTCAATATGCCCCAAATAGCTTTCCTCCCCATTTACCAATCTGCTTCCAATTCCTTATCCCAGCTGATATACTTCCAATACTCCTTCTTAGACCAATAATGTGACTCTACACCACCCAAACTGGCCAATCAATGTTTCCATGAGTCTTCCTACCTAGCCTTTTGATGTGGTCTACTCGACCCTTTTCTCTATCTTGGGAGTCATATTTAAAGAATGTTTTGAAAGACTGGCTCAATTACAATGGATAAGAGGGAAGGCTCAGAAGCAAATGAGGCAAGAGAACATCCAAGGTAAAAAATATTTCCAGTTTGGCAAGTGTCTCAAATGACAAACATCATTATTTGGCTGCCCAGGTGTCCAGGCACCTGCTAATGTTGAACTGTAAGAGTTCTAATTCTCATAAATGTGAAGGAAGATAATGATTTGCTCTGAATCTTATCAATTGCTATTGACAATATGAATTAAGAGCAACCTTAGTAGCTTGCCATCACAATAATGTCAATGACTTTGTCTACCAGCACTCCAGATTATCAAGTAAACTAAATAATAAACTTGTGCAATTCCTGCTGTTCATGTCATAAGAATGTATCCATCTCCCAAGGAAGGATACAACAAACAGCTGGGTTAATTTGGGATTGCAGCCCTATCTGAGAGAAGATATAAGGCTGTCATAGGTTGTGACAAGCAATGGAACTATTTAGTGCAGCAAACATGTTTTGATTTTCACCCTTCTCTCAAACTAATAGAGAAAACTGACTCTCATTCCCAGATCTGAGGAAGATGTTTGAATTCCAGGACAAAGCTAATCATATCATAGCCATGTACTGAAAGTGTTGGTGACCCCCTCCCCTGCATTACACATACACTTATTAACAGAGAACGCCACATTTGGATAACTATCAACTTTGATATCCATGGTTCAAGTTGGCATCTCCTTCCATGCTCCTTCAACATGGAAAGCTGAGATTTGTCCATCTTTCCACTTCTAAATAAAATGCATGAAAGGTTATTGTACTATTAAATTCAAATTATCATCTACTTTGGCACATTGGTGGATCTGTACAGACAGTTATGAAAGTAGTTCTAACAATCAAGACTGTACTTTCTTCCTGAAATATAAATAAAAGTTCTGGAAATACTCAGCAGGTCTGGCAGCATCTGTGGAGATAGAAGCAGAGTTAACGTTTCAGGTCAGTGACCTTTCATCAGAACTGATGAACATTGACCTGAAATGTTTACTCTGCTTCTCTCTCCACAGATGCTGCCAGACCTGCTGAGCATTTCCAGCATTTTTGTTTTTATTTCAGATTTCCAGCATCTGCAGTATTTTGCTTGTACTTTCTTCCTGCTTGGCTTATGAGGTGATATATAACAAAATACCTATACCTTAAACATGAAAAATCCTTAAGAACATACCATGCAAAAGGGATTTCACAATTTTCAGCCAGCATACTACTGGATTCCTTTTGTAAACCACCTCATCAGCTGACAAGGCGACTTTTCAGTCGTATATAACAGATCCATCAGCAAGTATTTGTGTTGACATTTCTGGTCATCAATACTATTGACTCTTTGGTACAGTAGTACACTTTGGCATAGAAATTCTTCCATTTTGTGGCTTACTATTGAAAGTTGGTTTTCTTTATTACTTTGGAGGCTAAAATTTTCAAACATCAATTATCAATTACAAAAACACAGAAATTATAGCATCCTCTGGAATCTGCCAAAGATCTATCCATAGCCACCTCCTGTTGCTCATCTACATGCTGCCCCTCACTGACATCATCCGAAAATTCATCAGGTCCCACATTTTCCTTTTTTGACACCCAGCTTTACCTCATCTTAACCCCTTCACTGCCTCTCACTTGTCATGCTGTTTACCTGACATCCGATATTAGATGAGCAGAAATTTCTTTCTGCACTCCCTCCAAGGCCAATATATCTTTACGAAGGCATGGTGCCCAGAGCTGCTCACAGTACTCTAGGTGTGTTCCAATCAGGGCTTTGTATAGGTGAAACATGACTTCTACCCCCTGTATTCTATTCTGAGATAGTCATGGTGAAATGTCCATCTATATACTGTGCAGTCAGTAAACCACGTGTAGAAATTTGAAAGTGAACTGTAATCTCCTATAAAAAAATGAGAATACCCAGAAAAAATATTGCTGTGAGACCTGTTATGGAAACTGTTAACCTGTAATTTCAATGGAATTAAAACATTTGTGTTTTGCACAACATTTCTAACTGTCTTGAAAAGGTTTGTTTTCAGAATAAAAAGAAAGGACTTCCACTTACAGCATGCATTTTGTGTTCTTAGGATGTCCCAAACTGCTTCAAATCTGAAGAATTTCTTTTACAGTAAAGTTATTTGTCATGTAACCAAATGTGGCAGCCAATTGCGCACAACAGGGTTCCACAATGTTATAAAATTCCAGTTAGTTTATTTTTAGACATGTTGTTTGAGGGAGAAATATTAGCCAGAGCACCAAGAGAATTCTGTGATTTTATTTAAATACTAGCAGGGAGTCTTTTACATTCACCCACAAAGAGTCTTCGTTTAACATCTCATCTGAAAGCAGCACCTATGACAATGCAGCACTCTCTTAGCACCGAATTGAAGTGTCAGATTATGTGCTCTATTTTAGGAATAAAATTAGCAACAGATTCACACAACTGACCACCAAAAGAAAATGGCAAGGAAGATACAAGTTGAGGGAATGTTGTTAGTTTAGCTTCTTTAAACAACAACCCTCAGCAGTTAATCTGTACACTGCTCCTTTATGAATATTTGTTCAATCAATATTGGCCAACCCATCTAAAGTGTCAGAATGCAATTTAATATGCATTACTTAAAAGGCAGAGTAGGCATGAAACCATATAACTTACTAACACATCATTTATCCTCATATTTTAATCTAATTATTTAGGCACAGTGCTTTGTCTGTTGGCAACATAGATCGCAAATTTGGGCTGGAATTATCTATTGCACTTGTTGACCTCCATGACAAATTCCTAACTTGTGTTTCCTACAGATGAAATTCAGGCGAGGAATGCAAATTCTTAAGATTCCCTTTTGATGTGACCAAAAAAATACTGTTTTTAGATCACTTTTTAAATTCCAGAATTTGAATACAAAGGGAAAACTAACACATATTAGATTGAAACTTATACTTAGGCATTTCACATGAGTGGGCATTAAAGCACTTTACACAGTTTTACAGCAATAAGTGCACCACACTTATCTGTTAATATTGCACATTGTGTTATTGTTGACAATAAATCAATGGCCCCAACATGATATTACTTCAAAATATCTTTAAGCATCACTTCAACAAGCATGAATAAAGGGCTGGATTTTCATTCTGGGGATAGGAAACAGGAACTGGGTCTGATTTTGGGTCAGAAACCTGCCTCCTGTGGGAAGCTGATTCAGATTGCAATTTTCAAATGGCTAAACCCTTATCCTTAGCCAATAAGAAGACAGGCTTCCTGTCCTCTTAGAACCAGTAGAATTAAAAATGGCAGTGGGTCACATCAAGTATGAGGCTATGTAGACTTCCACAGCAGCCAGCACTGAGGCTGCTGGTTGTCCTGAGGGAGAAATCTACCTTCCACAGCACCAGAGGGAAGCATGATGTCACAGGAGAGCTATAAGCCTGGCACTAGGGCAGACTCTCCCTTCCGCAATGCCCACCTGGATCTAATGCTGGAGGCCATGAGGGCGAGGAGGGAGATCCTCTTCCCAGAAGATGGCAGGATGAGGCCACCTCGTGGTGCAACATTCAGTGTTATCCTCCTCTGCTCCTCCTCCTCCTCTTGTACCTTCTGCTCCTACCCCGATGAACTATCTCCTTCCAGGGAATCACTGTTCACAAGTTCCACACCTCTCTGGAGGGCCATGTTATGCAGAGCACAGCAGACCACCACAATGACCGAGACCCTTGCAGGAGGGTATTGGAGGGTGATCGCAGCAACAGAATCCTGTAAAAATGCTGTAAAACTGTGTAAAGTGCTTTAATGCTCACTCACGTGAAATGCCTAAGTATAAATTTTAATCTAATATGTGTTGGTTTTCCCTATGCAATTTCAAAGTTCAAATTCTGGAATTTAAAAAATGATCTGAAAACAGGTTTTTTTTTGGTCGCATCAAAAGGCAATCTTAAGAATTTGCATTCCACATCTGAGTTTGACCTACAGGAAACACAAATTAGGAATCTGTCATGGAGCTCAACAGGTGCAATAGATAATTCCAGCCCAAATTTTTGATATATGTTGCCAACAGAGAAAGCACCATGCCTATAAAATTAGATTAAAGTATGAGGATAAATGATCTGTTAATCAGATAAGTCATATGGCATCTTCACAAGGCCGATGGCCTGCTCAATGGTTGGCCTGCTGAGTAGGTGGCATTGGTTCTTTTGCCTCTGTGCCTCTATCTGGAACCCCTGTAGAGGGGTCAGTAGGTATTTCTTCAAGGGATTTCCCATGTCCCCTTGCAGCCTCCCGCTGTGCTCCTCTGCCTTCTCCTAGCCAGGAGGTTACATCTGCTGAAACTCATTCTGGCTGCTCTATCCAATGTCAGAGTAGCCTGTTCCCAACTAAACTCCCTCAGCTGAGCTTTGTACATTCACCAGGCCTTCCCTTGCCATCCCCAGCTGCCCTCATGATGCCAGCAGGCTCACGTCCCTCTCCGGCTTCCTGCAACTCTCCACCATGACATTAAACTCTTCCAGCTTCAGCAATATCCACACTAAGACACATCTGAAGCAGCTCAACAGGCAATTGAATGGAAGTGTGCGCCTGGCCCATTCCTTGCTGCCAACATCCCTTTTAAAAAGGCATTGTGTTCTGGAGGCAGTGGGTCCCGGTGCTGACCTCCGAGAACGTGATCTTCAAATCGCGCTCGTCTCTGTACTTGTATTTGGTGGGCAATGGAAATACGGCTTAAGGTCTTAAGATCTATGCAAATGCATCTGTCTCTATGCTTTAATGCTGATAAAATGTGGAAAATGTTACAATAGCATAAAACATAAGAAGAACTAGAAGTTGAACTTTTCACATCATTGAGAAGGAATTTCTTCAGCAATATTCTCCACTTCCACTCATGCAGGAAAACATACCATTAAATCAACTTTTGTTACTCAACGGTGTGTCCTTTGTATATTTTTTCAACTGCAGGGACTAAATATTTTCCTTCACATCACTGAGTTATCTCAGTTAATATTCCAAAATATTGTAATAATTCATCACAGCCTTAATTTAAATATCTAACTCCATGACTGACTGGTTCCTATTGTAAGATTCAACAGTTTAAAATTGTTAACTTGGGCAATAAGCACAGAGTGTGAAATGATAACCATCTGTTAGCACTAAAGCTGCATGCCAGTAAAGATAACATTTATTCCCATTTTTCTAATATTCAGCATGCCAAAATGTAATGGAGCTAGAAAATTAAATAACTCCACTGCAATGCACCTTTGCCTCTAGGACCTGTTCAAATCTAGCACAGACTTCTGAGTAAAAATCTCTTCTTTTCTGTCTTTTCTTCAGGAGTTTTATGTGAAAATAGGTATAGGCAGTCTCAACCCAATTTCAACTCAAGATAGGAACCCAGGCCAAAACTGCTCATATTGGCACCAAACTGGCAGCTTGTTCATAAGGACAATTGATCTCAGAAACTGTACTCATATTACAGTAGAGGGTGCCACTGAGGGATTGTGATTCGGACATAATAGAGGAAGCTTTTGTTTGCACTGGAGTGCTGACTTGGGTTGCAACAGAGTGCGACAGTGGAAGTTTGGTAAGTGAGGATAATTAAGGGTTAATTTTATCTTAAATCTAATCTGTATTTTATTTAGCAGATCAATTTAACAGTTGCTGTTAGGGTTGGGGAAGGCGAGTTTTAGACCAGCTTTAAACAGGGTTCACTCAGGCCCCGCTTGCAGCTGCACCTTGTTAATTAGAGAATTGGTTTAAGCCAGTTTTCAGGGGGCTAGAGTGAGTAGGTATAAAAGTGAGCCATCTTAGTGCTGACTTGGGTTGCAACAAAGTGCTACAGTGGAAGTTTGGTAAGTGAGGAAGTTCGGTAAGGAGGGAGCGAGGAGCTCCTTTCATTTCCTTCCTGTCCTCAGAGTGAGGGGAGCCCAGAGCTTCCAAAGAGCACAGCTAACTGGGAGAAGACCTGGAGGGCAGAGTTCCGGACCGGTAAGTATAAAAAACTTACCTCTGGTAAAAAAAAACTGAAAGTGACGTCACAGGAAAGCTGTGACCTGATTGGCTGGTAGGGATTTTTTTTTACTGAATTTGAAAATAAAACATTGATAAAAATTGATTAAAACCCGAATTAACTAATTAATAAGTAGAGTAACTAAACCAGAGGGAGGAGATTGCTGTATTTAGTTAGCATTTAATATTTATAGTAGGAATCTAGCACTAGGGACCATATAGTTAGAACAATTTAGTAAGGAATTAATAAGTACTTATTTATCTTAAATTAATTTATTAATTAGTGCTAGAAATGTCAGTTAGAGGGGTAAAGTGCTTCACCTGTGAGATGTGGGAGGTCCGTGACGCTTCCAGCGTTCCGGACGATTACATCTGCAGGAAGTGTACCCAGTTGCAGCTCCTCACAGACCGCATGGATCGGTTGGAGCGGCAACTGGATGCACTTAGGAGCACGCAGGTGGCACAGAGCGTCTTAGACAGGCGTTTTAGAGAAGTGGTTACACCCAAGGTGCAGGCAGATAGTTGGGTGACCGCCAGAAGGGGCAGGCAGTCAGTGCAGGAATCCCCTGTGGCTATCCCCCTCTCTAACAAGTATACCGTATTGGATACTGTTGGGGGGGATGGCATATCAGGGGAAAACAGCAGCAGCCAGAGCAGTGGCACCACGGCTGGAACTGTTGTTCAGCAGGGAGGGACAAAGCACAGAAGAGCAATAGTTATAGGGGACTCTATAGTCAGGGGCACAGATAGGCGCTTCTGTGGACGTGAAAGAGACTCCAGGGTGGTATATTGCCTCCCTGGTGCCAGGGTCAAGAATGTCTCTGAATGGACAGGGGGCATTCTGAAGGGGGAGGGTGAACAGCCAGACGTTGTGGTACACATCAGTACCAACGACATAGGCAGGAAGAGTGACTAGGTCCTGCAGGGGGAGTTCAGGGAGTTAGGTCGTAGGTTAAAAGACAGGACCTCTAGGATTGTAATCTCGGGATTACTCCCTGTGCCACGTGCCAGTGAGGCTAGAAATAGGAAGATAGAGCAGCTAAACACGTGGCTGAACAGCTGGTGTAGAAGGGAGGGTTTCAGATATCTGGACCATTGAGATCTCTTCCGGGACAGATGGGACCTGTACAAGAAGGACGGGTTGCATCTAAACTGGAGGGGCACAAATATCCTGGCTGCGAGGTTTGCTAGCGTTACTCGGGAGGGTTTAAACTAGTGTGGCAGTGGGGTGGGAACCAGAGCAGTAGGACAGCAAGTGAAATAAATGAGGGGGAACTAGTAAATAAGGCCAGTAAGACTAAGAGGAAGAGCAGGCAGGGAGATGTTGCTGAGCACAGCGGGAATGGTGGTCTGAAGTGCATTTGTTTCAATGCGAGAAGTATAACAGGTAAGGCAGATGAACTTAGAGCTTGGATTAGTACTTGGAACTATGATGTTGTTGCTATTACAGAGACTTGGTTGAGGGAAGGACAGGATTGGCAGCTAAATGTTCCAGGATTTAGAAGCTTCAGGCGGGATAGAGGGGGATGTAAAAGGGGTGGGGGGAGTTGCATTACTTGTTAAGGAGAACATCACAGCTGTACTGCGGGAGGACACCTCAGAGGGGTCATGCAGCGAGGCAATATGGGTGGAGCTCAGGAATAGGAAGGGTGCAGTCACGATGTTGGGAGTTTTCTACAGGCCTCCCAACAGCCAGCGGGAGGTAGAGGAGCAGATATGTAGACAGATTTTGGAAAGATGTAAAAGCAACAGGGTTGTGGTGGTGGGTAATTTTAACTTCCCCAATATTGACTGGGACTCACTTAGTGCTAGTGACTTCAATGGGGCAGAATTTGTAGGGAGCATCCAGGAGCGCTTCTTGAAACAATATGTAGATAGTCCAACTAGGGATGGGGCCATATTGGACCTGGTATTGGGGAATGAGCCCGGCCAGGTGGTCGAAGTTTCAGTAGGGGTGCATTTCGGGAACAGTGACCATAATTCCATAAGTTTTAAGGTACTTGTGGATAAGGATAAGAGTAGTCCTCGGGTGAAGGTGCTAAATTGGGGAAAGGCTAATTATAACAATATTAGGCAGGAACTGAAGAATTTAGATTGGGGGCGGCTGTTTGAGTGTAAGTCAACATCTGACATGTGGGAGTCTTTCAAACGTCAGCTGATTAGAATCCAGGACCAGCATGTTCCTGTGAGGAAGAAGGATAAGTTTGGCAAGTTTCGGGAACCTTGGATAGCGCGGGATATTGTGAGCCTAGTCAAAAAGGAAAAGGAAGCATTCGTAAGGGCTGGAAGGCTAGGAAGAGACAAATCCCTTGAGGAATATAAAGACAGTAGAAAGGAACTTAAGCAAGGAGTCAGGAGGGCTAAAAGGGGTCATGAAAAGTCATTGGCAAACAGGATTAAGGATAATCCCAAGGCTTTTTATAAGTATATAAAGAGCAAGAGGGTAACTAGGGAAAAGGTTGGCCCGCTCAAGGACAGAGAAGGGAATCTATGTGTGGAGCCAGAGGAAATGGGCGAGGTACTAAATGTGTACTTTGCATCAATATTCACCAAAGAGAAGGACTTGGTGGATGATGAGCCTAGGGAAGGGAATGTAGATAGTCTCAGTCATCTCATTATCAAAAAGGAAGAGGTGTTGGGTGTCTTGCAAAGCATTAAGGTAGATAAGTCCCCAGGGCCTGATGGGATCTACCCCAGAATACTAAGGGAGGCAAGGGAAGAAATTGCTGGGGCCGTGACAGAAATCTTTGCATCCTCATTGGCTACAGGTGAGGTCCCAGAGGACTGGAGAATAGCCAATGTTGTTCCTTTGTTTAAGAAGGGTAGCAAGGATAATCCAGGAAATTATAGGCCAGTGAGCCTTACATCAGTGGTAGGGAAATAATTAGAGAGGATTCTTCGGGACAGGATTTACTCCCATTTGGAAACAAACGAACTTATTAGCGAGAGGCAGCATGGTTTTGTGAAGGGGAGGTCGTGTCTCACTAATTTGATTGAGTTTTTTGAGGAAGTGACAAAGATGATTGATGAAGGAAGGTCAGTGGATGTTATCTATATGAACTTCAGCAAAGCCTTTGACAAGGTCCCTCATGGCAGACTGGTACAAAAGGTGAAGTCACACGGGATCAGAGGTGAGCTGGCAAGATGGATACAGAACTGGCTCTGTCATAGAAGACAGAGGGTAGCAGTGGAAGAGTGCTTTTCTGAATGGAGGGATGTGACTAGTGGTGTTCCGCAGGGATCAGTGCTGGGACCTTTGATCTTTGTATAAATGATTTGGAGGAAAATGTAGCTGGTCTGATTAGTAAGTTTGCAGACGACACAAAGGTTGGTGGAGTTGCGGTAAGTGATGAGGATTGTCAGAGGATACAGCAGGGTATAGATCGGTTGGAGACTTGGGCGGAGAAATGGCAGATGGAGTTTAATCCGGACAAATGTGAGGTAATGCATTTTGGAAGATCTAATGCAGGTGGGAAGTATACAGTAAATGGCAGAACCCTTAGGAGTATTGACAGGCAGAGAGATCTGGGCGTACAGGTCCACAGGTCACTGAAAGTGGCAACGCAGGTGGATAAGGTAGTCAAGAAGACATACGGCATGCTTGCCTTCATCGGTCGGGGCATAGAGTATAAAAATTGGCAAGTCATGCTGCAGCTGTACAGAACTTTAGTTAGGCCACACTTAGAATAGTGCATGCAATTCTGGTCGCCACTCTACCAGAAGGGTACCAACCGTTCCGAAGAAGGGTCACTGACCCGAAACGTTAACTCTGCTTCTCTCTCCACAGGTGCTGCCAGATCTGCTGAGTATTTCCAGCATTTCTTGTTTTTATTTCAGATTTCCAGCATCCGCAGTATTTTGCTTTTATTTAAAATCAAGATGTTGCTTGACCAGGAGCTTAATCAGTAGGTAACAGAACTAATACGTTAATTCCCCATCGGACACTGCTGGCAAGGAATGGTGCTCGCAGGCAGCACTGGTCCAGAAATTGGGGCTAGCAGTGGCTGACTTTACATCTATTTAAATGTACTGAAAATTAGGCAGTATGGGGATAAGTGAATCAGGCCTTTTGTGAGAGCATATGAGTTTTGAAAATTCAGCATTCAGCTGGCTGCTTTTAATGTGTATGGTAAAATGACTAATTGCGATATTCAATGAAAATTGTATGTGCCACTGGAAGTGAGAAAGACCATGAATTTTATTTTCATCTCATCGGGCTTCATTTTGAATATTTTCCATTTGATTTCGAACTGAAATACATTTAGGAAATATCAACCCAATTCTTATTTAATGGCACAAAATTTAATTCAAGCTGAAATAATAATGTTATGAAGAAGAGTCTTAAGGAATGATGGCAAGAGAAATGGAAAAAATCATGCTGATGTAACACATCTTTAGTATTGCTGAAAATAGAGACATTTCGTCAAAGATTTTCGTCTTGCACTCATTAGGACAATTTGCAAGAATACCAATGTAAGGGAAACAACAAATTTATACTGTATGAGAAGACGCGTGCTGATTGGTTAGCAAGTGGACTCTGATTGGTAGAGGCGTTGCTATGGAGAATGCACCAGTTTATGGTGACTGATAGTTAACTGCCAAGCTTTGTTTGAAATTTAAACCAGGCAGCTGGACTCTGATTGGTCAAGGCATTGCCCTGAGGAATGAACCAGCGAATGGCTGTCACTTACTTTGTTTAGCTGAAACAAGCGCAATGTCTGTCTGCAAAGAAAAGGGCCCTGTGTATTAATGTAAGTAGCTTCCAGTACATGCAAACTACGAGCCCGACTGACAATCTTAAATTGATTGTCAGCATAATACTTAGCACACTGAGGATTATTTAGCAAATGTTGTCCAATCGCGGAATCACATCTAATGTTGGACACTGTGTTTTGAGTTTTCTAAGTACAGGCTGGTTGGGTACGGCTTGTACCTTACCCAATGCAAACACTGGAAGGGACATGTTGTTTGATACGATCTGCCAGTCTTTGGGACGTATGGCCTATATACCTAGCATCACACTGGCATTGAAACTAAATATATCACATTACTCATTTGTCAGATAGGCAGAATATCTTTTTGGCTTGACAGCAGCATCCTGTTACTGGCGAGCTGTTGCGACTGCATAGTAGCAGCGTGAAACAGCCAGCTTCATCTGTTGCTCAAATGTTGACTGTCAGTTATCATAAACTGGTGCATTCTCCATGGCAACAGCTCTACATATCAGAGTCCACTTGCCAACCAATCAGCACTCTCTTTTCATCTGGTACAAATTTGTTGTTTCCCTTACATTGGTATTCATGCGAATTGTCCTGATGAGTGCAAGACGAAACTTTTGGACAAAATATATCTATTTTCAGCAGTATTCAAGTTCTGTACTACCAAACGACTACTTACATCTTTGCCCAGCACCCTTAGCTCAAACTGTGTTTCTCTGAAGTTCACCTTAGTGATTCTTGGCCTGCAATCAAACGGAGAACCTTTTAACTTAGAATGAAAACAAGTGAGGTAAGAAAACAAAAATTAGTGTACATTTCAGATCACCTACCAGAAATACTTTCCAACTTGGATTTTGTTCTTGTAGACAACAACCCCAACTGGTGTTAATCCTAAAAAATACTCTGTCTGGTTTTCTCCCTGAAATTCAATAAGAGTTTTCATTTACAGGTATTATTTTAAAAATACTCATACCATTTGTATACTTCCTGTTTATATACCTTATTTCCTGTTATGATTTTTAGTTACACTTTTCCAGCAACATTTATATGTACTAGGTGGTTCTGTGGGGCAATGTTCAGAAGTCTGTCTCCAACCCTCTCTCAATCTTGTGCTTAGCTACCTTATGGCATATATGCTTCCACTAACTAAAGATGACACAAGCTTAAAATTAACAAGCCTCAGTGAGATCAAATATAGAATGTGGGCTGCCAGCAAGACAAGATGAGTAAGAAAATCGTGACAGATTACAGAGGGTTAGAATTTGGGCATGAGGAGGGTGGAGTAGTCATAATCAGTTCGCAGTCTGTGTTAGCGGAGTTGTGTAAGAGAGAACTCCATAAGTTCTATGTTTAGTGTGGATTCTCCTGGAGCAGGTTATGCCATGATAGTTAAAAATATAGCAGCATTAGAGCAGCAGGAAGAAAAGAAAAGGGGTACCATCGCCAGAGAAGTAGTGAAGATCGGTCAGGATGTTGGAGGTAGGAATCTGAGGAGGAAAAGGTACAAAAAGGTGGGGTAAGTAGTTAAACTAGAACCAGAATTGTTAGTACAAGGAAGAGGGGTCAGTCACTGATGGAAAAAAGCAAATTAGATTCCTATGAGGGAAACAGCAGAAGTGGGAATCTGGTTCAGGAGGTGGGAGGTTGTGTAAGAGATCAGAAACAAGAGTACCATCTTAATAATAGATTACTACACAATGCATGATCTACATTTTTTTTCTTTCTGCCCAGCTCATGGGCACATTCTCTTATGTTAATAATGACTTTATTTTTTTTTGAGATACAGCACTGAAACAGGCCCTTCGGCCCACCGAGTCTGTGCTGACCAACAACCACCCATTTATACTAATCCTACATTAATCCCATATTCCCTACTACATCCCCACCATTCTCCTACCACCTACCTACACGAAGGGCAATTTACAATGGACAATTTACCTACCAACCTGCAAGTCTTTGGCTGTGGGAGGAAACCGAAGCACCCGGCGGAAACCCACACAGTCACAGGGAGAACTTGCAAACTCCGCACAGGCAGTACCCAGAACTGAAGCCAAGTCGCTGGAGCTGTGAGGCTGCGGTGCTAGCTACTGCACCACTGTGCCGCCCAACGTAAGACACATGAATTAGTTGATACATCATAAAATATTTGTGTGTGTATATTGTTGTAGCCAGGCAGTAAGGGAAGTGGGTGGTTCCCACTGTTCACCTCCCAACCCACCGCAATCGTGTTTTGTTTAAAATGATGAGTTAGCCTGGCAGGCTTTCTTGTAGATTTAAAACAGTAGATTAACTATTTATTGAACAATATTAATTCCTGAAATGTTCAGAACCACATCCATGCACACATTCACTCACACACACATAAGAATCGATAGATAGAGAGGAAAAGGGTAAGTGGTTTGAAGTGAGGCAGGTGTACGGGGTTCACGGTAAACCTGTTGAATTTTCTCGGAGGATAGTTTATCTTTTAAAGTTTGGGCCGGGGATTTTTGTAGCCTTGACTTGTAGAAGTTGGTAGATTTCTGGTGGTTAAGACTTCAAACTGGAGGCGTTGGTCACTTTCAGTTCTCTGCTGCTCCAAGTTGAAGTGTAGAAATTGCAGCAGAGCTCCTTCCTTGTTTTTTGCTGGGCTTCTTTTCACAGCCCTCGGCTGGACTGCTTTTCTCTGATATTCTTCTGATCTCTCTCCTCTCTCTCCAGAGAGCTACCTTTTAAGGTAAAAATCTCTCACATTAGCTTCTGATAGGAGACACATGGCCCACTCCTCTGCTGTGACTACTGTTATGACTGCTCAGGACAAAGCTCCAATCAAAATATATGATTCTGACTGCGGTAGGAGCAACACACTGTCAATTCAGTCTCGTCGCTCCACAGGTTGCATCATATATCTTTAAGCTCTCCAAATCGAAGAAAGCAGCAGCCGAATTGAAACAATCTAGTAACCCCTGAATGAGGCAAAATAAAACCAGGTATCTTTAGATATCAACAAATTAACAAGTTATTAAAAAAACTAAAATCTTAAACACTAGGATAAACCAATATCTAAAGACCTTATAACTTATTATTTAAAAAAACTAACTCATGCATTCGCATACATATATTCAAACTAACACAAGTTTTGTTTTTAATTAGCTGCCCGAAAAAATAGAAAAAACAAAGAAGTCTTTGCAGTTTACACTTCCGACGAATGGTCTTCCGATACATCACAGTCAAAGTTCACTTGCAGTCTTCCAAACTCTGATGAGAAAAGGGTCCTTCCAGATATAGGGGTTCAACAGTTCAGTCTGGCAGTTGTAATACTAAACTCTTTTATTTTCCAGTTATGAACACAGCAGATCAACAATTTGTTATTTCTTTAAGGAATTAATTTGGCCTGAAGCTTTTTTAGAAGTTTGAGAGAGAAACAATCAGGGTTTAAACTGACTTAGAGCGAGAGAGAGAACTCTCCTATTTCCTTCGCATGCTGGATCGGTCTGTCAACTGTGTGTTTCTGCTAGCCAATTTCAAAGTCAAAATGGATACATTGAAGCCCTGTTCTCCCTCTCTGTATGGTTGTTGCTGGGGACCAGAATGCACTTTGGTTTAAAGAAGTACTGATCTTTTACAGCCTTAAAGGCGCACCACAAGATTTCCCGAGGAGAAAAAAAACTCAATGGACCAGGATGTGGCTACTTCACTCACACCTTTGTTTCAGAAGAACCCATTCAATTCAGGCATGTCTCTTGATGCTTTCAGGATGGGTGTAATTGACACCTCCTTGCCTGGAATGTATCCTTTTGTTCTTTACAGACAGTGAGACAGTTTGAATATACAGGACAAGCCAGCCAACCTTCGGTGGCCATTTTGCAGCACATTTTCCACTTTTTAAAGGAAAAGTCAATTTTTTATAAGTCTTCAGTTTGGTTCTGTATTTTCATCATTGTAATTCTTGTGAGTGTGACAATACATATGTAAAAAGGTTTATTTAAAACTTCTACAAGTTACACCAATCAAAAAATAATCAATACTTGCAAGGAGGCTGGGTGTTCCAAATGCTCCAAGAAAATTAATTTTACCCCTTCAATGTTCAGTAATTTCTAAATCCTTGGCTGCTATACCTCTCAAGAAAAAGAAGTTTAAGAGAGAAAAGGAGGAAAATGGTAGAACAGAAGATATTCTCTTTTTGGGAACAATGGCTATCACAAGATATCTTAACAAAAATTTGAACTGAAAAACTGAAATGGAAATTATAGCTTGGGTCAAATGAATACTGGAATTCAAGTAGGCTTGATTTAGCACAGAAATCTAGACGTGGAACTCCTAAAATGATTTTGTCTTTATTGTCAATAATGGGTTTTTTCCCCCTACAGATATAAGCATTTAATTGATTTTGTAAATACACAGTTTGACTGACAGTAGTTTTAACTTAAAAGCACACAAAATTATTAGCATATGTTTGGGATTATACACATAGAATAATGGACAGGATTTATTACATTGCAAATCTGTAGCCTGTCTTAAGGCTAATTTAACATCAACGATAACAACTTGCATTTATATAGCACTTTTAAAGTAGTAAAACATCCCAAAGCACTTCATAGAAAGGCTTTCAAACAAAATTTGGCACCAAGCCACTTAAGGAGATATTAGGACAGATGACAAAAAGCTTGGTCAAAGAGACAGGTATTAGATAGTGTCTTTAAGGAAGAGAGAGAGGTCGAAAGGTCAAGAGGTTTAGGAAGGGAATTCCAGACCTTAAAACCAAGGCAGCTGAAAGCACGGTCGTCAATGGTGGAGCGATTAAAATTGGGGATGTGAAAGAGGCCAGAAATGGAAGAGCGCAGAGATCCCAGAGCGTTGTAGACTTGAAAACAACCGTTACAGTTTTAAAATCAAGACATTGCTGAATGGGAGCCAATGCAGGTCAGCAAGCACATGGGTAATGGGTGAACGGGACTTGATGTGAGTTTTACATGAGCTCATGTTTATGGAGGATGGAAGAAGGGAGGCTGGACAGGAGAGCATTGGAATAGTGAGGTCTCGTGGTAACAAAGGCATAGATGAGTGTTTTAGGAGCAGATGAGGTGAGGCAGAGCCAGAGTCAGGCAATGTCATTTTGGTGGAAGCAGGCAGTTTTGGTGATGGTGTGGATATTTGGTCCAAAACTTGTTTCAGAGTCCATTGTGATACCAGAGCTGCAAACGAGCTAGGGAACGGAGTGTATAGCAGGGACCGAAGACAATGGCTTCGGTCTTCCCAATATTTAGTAGGAAGATATTTCTGCTGATCCAGTATTGGATGTCAGACAAGCAGAGTGGCAGATTAGAGAACGTGGAGGGTTGAGAGAGGTGGTGATGAGGTAGAATTGGGTTTCATCTGCGTGCATGTGGAACCTGATGTGTTTTCAGTTGTTATTGCTGAGGAGAAATAGGAGAGAGTGAAGGGCATATCTTTGGGGGACTCCAGAAGTAATGGTGCAGGAGTGGAAAGAGAAGCCTTTGCAGATGATTCTCTGGCTAGGAGTGGACAGATAAGAATGGAACCAGGCGAACCAAGCTGGATGATGGAGGAAAGGTGTTCAAAGGTGGATGGTATGGTCAACCATGTCAAAGGCTGCAAACAGGTTGAGAAAGTTGAGGACAGATAGTTTACCATGGCCATAGTCACATAGGATGTCATTTGAAACTGTGATAAGGGCTGTTTCAGTGCTGTGGCAGGGCTGGAAACCTGATTGTAGGGATTAAATATGGGGTTCCAGGAAAGATGGGCATGGATTTGGTAGGTGACAGCACCTTCAAGGACTTTGGAGAGGAATGTGTGTTACAATGCTTGAAATACCCTTTAAATCATAATATTCTGCAAATATGCAAGCAGAGTAAAAAAAACTGTTTTGATTTACTTTTCAGCATACCTTGCTGGCAAAGAGTATCAATGCAACAGTAACAGACGACTGATAATCATAAGCAAAGCACGTTACTTGACCTGAAGTTGTATTCTACCAAGTGATTTGAACTGAAGTGTTATTACACTATGTAAATTGAACTTATTGATAACAGATTTTACTTCATCGCACGTCATGGGAGGATACTACATTTCACTTTAGCATAGGACTCCCCAATGGTTTCATTGCATTAAGCAGTATGGTGCCATGCATAAACAGACCAGGAAGGCACCAGATTTAGAATTATGTAGAATTTAGAGCACAGAAATAGGCCATTAGGCCCAAGAGGTCTATGTCGGTGTTTATGCTCCGTACAATCCTCCTCCCATTCTGCTTCATTTCACCCAATCAGTATATTCTCCTATTCTTTTCTCCTTTGCCAGGTAAAAAAAAAGTTTTTCTTGAATTCCTTATTGGATTTATTTGTGATTGATCACTATTTTTTGCAGTATTACCTTATTTTAACCAATACAGTGATGGCAGCACCACAGCTAGTTTCTGTCACAAAGCAAGGGGCCCAATCATTATTATCCAATGGCCCTGTTGCAAGTGTGCATGCATTGACATCAAGTGAGTACAGGATAAGGTTTTGTTAACTCCACATCCGAGTAGCCAAAACAGGCTCTCAGCTATTGGAGCAAGAATCTTGAGGGCTATTAATATCATGGAATGGACTTGGAGAAAAGGGGAGAACACAATATTGAAAATTACTATTTACTTTATTCCCATTTATGAAGCTATTACTTACAAAAACAGGATGGAGATCTACTCCATACATCTCTAACAATTTGGCAACCTGCAAGTAATTGAGTTCTGCCTCAGCAGGAACTTGGCCCCTAAGGAGAAAACAAACAAAAAATAAGTTACTAGAGCAAAACTATCCTGCTCTTACAACCATTTATATCAGAATAGATTCAGGAAAGGACTAGTGTTTATACAGCACCTTTCAAAACCGCAGAACATTCCAAAGCACTTTACAGCAATGAAGTAGCTTGGAAGTGTAGTCTGTTGTCATGTATGGAAATGTGTTTGTTAATTTGTGCACAGCAAGATTCCACAAACAGCAACATGATAATCACCATATAAACTGTTTTTGTGATGCTGGCTGAGAGATATATACTGGCCAGGATGCCAAAAGAACTCCTCTGCTCTCCTTGAAATAGTGCTATGGGATCTATTAAGTTCATCTGAGAGGGCAGATTATATGTCTCATCTGAATGATGGCACCTCTGACTGTGCAGCACTCCCTCAGTACTGCAGTGAACAGGCAATGCTGATTTTGTACTTAGTCCTGACCTTGACCACACAACTCTCTGATTCAGAGGGGAGAATCATACGACTGAGTCAAAGCTGACACCTATTAAACTCATGTTATAGAGTTAACCAGGAAAGCACATAATAAACTAATTACTAACAGTGCCTAAGCAATTTGTGATCAAGTATTAGTCAAACAAAGAGAGCATGGGTAACGTTTACAAAACTATATCTTAATTAACTGTTTCAATATCAAATACAGAAATCATATTAAGTAACTCTGAAGACTTTGGTGTCACATCTTTAATGTCTGAAACCATGAACATCTATTCATTGCCATCATATCTGAAAAAATATTCAGCAAAGAAAAAATATTTTGGCACAAATCAAAAAAAGAGCTTGTGTTTAAGAAGCCCATAAGTACTCTGTCTGAGTGGATTTACAAGGGAATTTTCCCATTCTATGTTACTCCAATGTGTCTTTTATTGTAAATTAAAAATGTTAAAATACAATAGAACTAGTGAGGTTCTCTGAGGCAGTTTTGATAGAAATTATACATAGTGTTGCATCATTAAGCTGCTAGGCATCACTGTAAACATTAAAAATTCATTAGAAACAGTGTTAAAAATATATTACAATGATCTATGACCAACCAGACTATTCATGAACTTGGAGGCCTGTTTGATCCTCCCCACGACCAAACCTCCCCACTTACTTCCATCTCAGCAACACTGTCATCTCCCATCCACCTCTACTCCATTGTAAACCCTTGACGTGCCTTCATTACCTCCACTACGCCAACACCCTCCTTGCGAGCCTCACTTCCTCCATTTTTCATGAACTCCAACTTGCACATCTTATCATACAGATCCTAACCCATTCACTCATCATCCCTGTCCTCACTGATGTACTTTTGCTCCTCATCCCTCTCCCTCATTAAGTTTAAATCCCATACCCTCATCTTCAAATTCATGTGTTACCCCGAAACACAAAGGGGCAAGAAATTGGTGTGTGTTGCACCTGTTCCAACAGCACAATGACAAATTTAGCAGCGGGATGGCCTTTGCCCAATCTACATGTGGGTTGTGCCATTGCAAAATGAATTAGGCCCATTTTTAGGCAGCCTAGGAAACTATCTAAAACAGATGTCAGGCCCCTTGAAAATGTTAATGAGAACTCTGATGTTTAAAATTGGTTTCTGATGAGCAAAGTAGGAGCTGGTCTTGCTCTGCTTAGGACTCTTCTGTGGTTGCTGACACAGCCGAAGCAGCACCTGTCACCAACAGGTAAGTTTTCTTAAATAAAATATTTTTCAAAAATGTTGCTGTGCACAGCAGGACTGCTTCCCGACTCCACAGTATCCCAATCCCCCCTGCCCCACCACCCCCCCCCCTAACACCTCCACTCCTCCATTGCCTCTCCTCAAAACCCAGGATTTATCTTAGGTCCGCTGCTGGCAAGGCATGTGGCCTGATAATTAATTTCATTCAATGGACGAGCTGCCTGTGAAGGTGTGACAGATGCCAGCAGATTGCCCAACTGACATTAATGATACTCAAGGCCCAATTTCAGGCCTCAGGCCTCTCAGGTGCGCATTGTGGTTGCATCGCTATCTTTTCGCCTGAAACCTGTGCCGATGAAATTCTACTTCTATGTTCCTCTGACTCTAGCCTACACATTTCTCCTCTTTCTGTTGCACTATTAATGGCATAGCCTTCAACCACCATGGATCTATTCTCTGGAATTTGCATTCCTACACCTCTCCTGTCTTCTCCTCAATTAATAATCTTCTCAAAACATAACCTTCCAACTATGTCTTCAGTCACTCCTCGTATCCTTTCCCTTCCAGACTCAGAATCTGTTTTGCTTGCATCTATCTGTGAAGTACCTTCTTGGATGTTCTTTATATTCTTTTCTTCTTTCTTCTTTTCTTTTGGACCTCCTTATCTCGAGAGACAATGGATACGCGCCTGGAGGTGGTCAGTGGTTTGAGAAGCAGCGCCTGGAGTGGCTATAAAGGCCAATTCTAGAGTGACAGGCTCTTCCACAGGTGCTGCAGAGAAATTTGTTTGTCGGGGATGTTGCACAGTTGGCTCTCCCCTTGCGCCTCTGTCTTTTTTCCTGCCAACTACTAAGTCTCTTCGACTCGCCACAATTTAGCCCTGTCTTTATGGCTGCCCGCCAGCTCTGGCGAATGCTGGCAACTGACTCCCACGACTTGTGATCAATGTCACACGATTTCATGTCGCGTTTGCAGACGTCTTTAAAGTGGAGACATGGACGGCCGGTGGGTCTGATACCAGTGGCGAGCTCGCTGTTAGATACAATGTATCTTTGGGGATCCTGCCATCTTCCATGCGGCTCACATGGCCAAGCCATCTCAAGCGCCGCTGACTCAGTAGTGTGTACAAGCTGGGGATGTTAGCCGCTTCAAGGACTTCTGTGTTGGAGATATAGTCCTGCCACCTGATGCCAAGTATTCTCCGGAGGCAGCGAAGATGGAATGAATTGAGACGTTGCTCTTGGCTGGCATACGTTGTCCAGGCCTTGCTGCCATAGAGCAAGGTACTGAGGACACAGGCCTGATACACTCGGACTTTTGTGTTCCGTGTCAGTGCGCCATTTTCCCACACTCTCTTGGCCAGTCTGGACATAGCAGTGGAAGCCTTACCCATGCGCTTGTTGATTTCTGCATCTAGAGACAGGTTACTGGTGATAGTTGAGCCTAGGTAGGTGAACTCTTGAACCACTTCCAGAGCGTGGTCGCCAATATTAATGGATGGAGCATTTCTGACGTCCTGCCCCATGATGTTCGTTTTCTTGAGGCTGATGGTTAGGCCAAATTCATTGCAGGCAGCCGCAAACCTGTCGATGAGACTCTGCAGGCACTCTTCAGTGTGAGATGTTAAAGCAGCATCGTCAGCAAAGAGGAGTTCTCTGATGAGGACTTTCCGTACTTTGGACTTCGCTCTTAGACGGGCAAGGTTGAACAACCTGCCCCCTGATCTTGTGTGGAGGAAAATTCCTTCTTCAGAGGATTTGAATGCATGTGAAAGCAGCAGGGAGAAGAAAATCCCAAAAAGTGTGGGTGTGAGAACACAGCCCTGTTTCACACCACTCAGGATAGGAAAGGGCTCTGATGAGGAGCCACCATGTTGAATTGTGCCTTTCATATTGTCATGGAATGAGGTGATGATACTTAGTAGCTTTGGTGGACATCCAATCTTTTCTAGTAGTCTGAAGAGACCACGTCTGCTGACAAGGTCAAAGGCTTTGGTGAGATCAATGAAAGCAATGTAGAGGGGCATCTGTTGTTCACGGCATTTCTCCTGTATCTGACGAAGGGAGAACAGCATGTCAATGGTTGATCTCTCTGCACGAAAGCCACACTGTGCCTCAGGGTAGACGCGCTCGGCCAGCTTCTGGAACCTGTTCAGAGCGACTCGAGCAAAGACTTTCCCCACTCTGCTGAGCAGGGAGATTCCACAGTAGTTGTTGCAGGTACTAAATATATGCGAGTTGTTGCATTATCTTTTTTTTGATTTGTTTGGGGGGTTGCGGGCATTGCTGGCTAGGCCAGAATTTATTGCTCATCCCTAATTGCCCTTGAGAAGGTGGTGGTGAGCTGCCTTCTTGAACCGCTGCAGTCCATGTGGGGTAGGTACACCCACAGTGCTGTTTGGAAGGGAGTTCCAGGATTTTGACTCAGCTACAGCAATATAGTTCCAAATCAGGATGGTGTGAGGCTTGGAGGGGAACTTGCAGGTGGAGGTGTTCCCATGCATCTACTGCCCTTGTCCTTCTGGACTTGAAATTGATAGCCAGCCTACGTGAGACTATTTGCAACTGGCTGATGTGTCCCTAGGTGGTAGAGGTCATGGGTTTAGAAGGTGCTGTCTGAGGAGCTTTGGTGCGTTGCTGCAGTGCATTTTGTAGATGGTACACACTGCTACCACTGTGTGTCGGTGGTGAAGGGAGTGAATGCTGAAGGATGGGGTGCCAATCAAGAATAGAATTATCTGGAATATACATTTTAATTGCATTCTGCAGGGTCAAATGACAAGTTTGTGCTTAAATGTGAATGTATCCAATTGTAATAAATTCCAGTGTTTCAGAATCATGTACTTGGAAACATGTGTTGCCTGTGTGGCAAATGCAGTTGCAGGAAATATGTAGAAAACAGGTTAGACTTGAAATTGATAGCCACCATAGGTGAGACTATTTGCAACTGGCTGATGTGTCCCTCGTCTTAAAATGAATATAATATTTTGTATTAAATTTCATTACAGCCCCCAGACTGCAAACTGAAAACATCCTGGAGGTGTTAATGTTCTTACTGAACTCTAGCACAAAGCACTGGAAATCTGTTTCTATAGTTCCCAACTACCATCAATAAAGTGGGAACATACTTGCTAGGTTAGTGTGTGCAGAATGCAAGAGCCATGTCACATTCCAAAAACTATGTCAAACACTATAATTGACAATATCTAAAACCAGTAGAAGTATTTTAAATATGCAGCAAAAAATGGTTACACGTCATGCAGCAATGTATAACTGTAACATAATAGATGAAGTCTAAAGCTTCCTAAGATTTCTTATTGTATTCCATTCTGAGCCAAAAGAGGTCAAATGGATTTAAACTATCTGATGTTTAATCATTTATGTTCAGTAAACAACACTGTCTTTCACAAAATAATTCCATGCCAAGCTGGAAAGCAAAGTATATTTATTGGCACTTAAGTGATAATTATATATATATATTTACAGAACAAATGTTATAACAGTAAATGATCAGAGAAATAACAACTGATCCTATCATCCGATCTGGTGAGAAGAGAAAGGATGTTGTTATGGAACAAAAACAAGAAATGCTGGAATCACTCAGCAGGTCTGGCAGCATCTGTGGAAAGAGAAGCAGAGTTAACGTTTCGGGTCAGTGACCCTTCTTCGGAACTGACAAATATTAGAAAAGTCACAGATTATAAACAAGTGAGGTGGGGGTGGGGCAAGAGATAACAAAGGAGAAGGTGCAGATTGGACCAGGCCACATAGCTGACCAAAAGGTCATGGAGCAAAGGCAAACAATATGTTGATGGTGTGTTGAAAGACAAAGCATTAGTACAGATTAGGTGTGAATACACTGAATATTGAACAGCAGCAAGTGCAAACCTGAAGAAAAACAACCTGAAAAAAACAGTGGGTAAGCAAACTGAACAAACTAAGATGAAATGAAATAAATGCAAAAAAAGATTGTAAAAAATGTAAAAAGGAATGTAAAAAAAAGGAAGAAAAAATAACTAAAAATGAAAGTAAAATGGGGGGCTGTCATGCTCTGAAATTATTGAACTCAATGTTCAGTCCGGTAGGCTGTAGTGTGCCTAATCGGTAGATGAGATGCTGTTCCTCGAACTTGCGTTGATGTTATGGAAAGTGGGGTTTCAGTATCTGAGAAGTCGCGAATGGTGCTAAGCATTGTGCCATCATCAGCGAACATCCCCACTTCTGACCTTATGATTGTAGGAAGGTCATTGATGAAGCAGCTGAAGATGGTTGGACCTTGGACACTACTTTGAGGAACTCCTGCAGTGATGTCCTGGGACCGAGATGATTGACCTCCAACAACTGCAACCATCTTTCTTTACACTAGGTATGACTCCAACCAGCAGAGAGTTTTCCTCCTGATTCCCATTGACTCCAGTTTTGCTGGGGCTCCTTGATACCATACTCAATCAAATGCTACCTTGATGTCAATTACAGTCACTCTCGTCTCACCTCTTGAGTTCAGCTGTTTTGTCCATATTTGGACTCATGCTGTAATGAGATCAGGTGCTGAGTGGCCCTGATGGAACCCAAACTGAGCATCACTGAGCCGGATATTGCTGAGTAAGTGCTGCTTGATAGCACTGTCAATGACACCTTCTATCACTTTACTGATGATCGAGAGTAGACTGATGGGGCGGTAATTGGCCGAGTTGGATTTGTCCTGCTTTTTGTGTATATGATATACTTGGGCAATTTTCCACATTGTTGGGTAGATGCCAGTGTTGTACTGTGCTAGAACAGCTAGGCTAGGAGCGCAGCCAGTTCTGGAGCACAAGTCTTCAGCCGGAATGATGTCAGGGCCCATAGCCTTTGCAGTATCCAGTGCCTTCAGCCGTTACTTGATATCACATGGAGTGTGATTGGCTGAAGACTGGCATCTGTGATGCTGGGGACCTCAGGAAGAGGCCGAGATGGTTCATCCACTCGACACTTCTCACTGAAGATTGTTGCAAATGCTTCAGCCTTATCTTTTACGCTGATGTGCTGGGCTCCCCCATCATTGAGGATGGGGATATTTGTGGAGCCACCTCCTCCAGTTAGTTGTTTAATTATCCACCACCATTCACGACTGGATGTGGCAGGACTTCAGAGCTTAGATCTGATCCATAGGTTCTGGGATCGCTTAGCTCTAATGCATGCTGCTTCCGCTATTTGGCACACATGTAGTCCTGTGTTGTAGCTTCACCAGGTTGACACTTCAGTTTTAGGTATGCCTGGTGCTGGTCCTGGCATGCCCTCCTGCACTCTGCATTGAACAAGGCTGATTCCCCTGGCTTAATGATAATGGTAGAGTGGGGGATATGCCAGGCCATGAGGTTACAAATTGTGGGTGAATACAATTCTACTGCTGCTGATGGCCCACAGTGCCTCATGGATGCCCAGTTATGAGTTGGCAGATCTGTTTGAAATCTATCCCATTTAGCATGGTGGTAGTGCCACACAATACGATCGAGGGTATCCTCAATGTGAAGATGGGACTTCGTCTCCCCAAGGACTGTGCGAAGGTCACTCCTACGAATGCTGTCATGGACAGATGCCTCTGCGACAGGTAGATTGGTGAGGATGAGGTCAAGTAGGTTTTTCCCTCTTGTTGGTTCCCTCACCACCTGCTGCAGACATAGTCTAGCAGATATGTCCTTTCGGACTCAGCCAGTTCAGTCAGTAGTTGTGCTATCGAGCCACTCTTGGTGATGGACACTGAAGTCGCCCCCCACATCCCCGCTCCACCCCCAGAGTACATTCTGTGCCCTTGTCACCCTCAGTGTTTCTTCCAAGTGGTGTTCAACATGGAGAAGTACTGATTCATCAGCTGGGGGGTGGTGGTTGGTGGTGGTGGTGGTGGCGGGCGGTAGTTAGTTATGAGCAGGAGGTTTCCTTGTCCATGTTGACCTGATGCCATGAGACTTCATGGGGTCCAGAGTCAATGTTGAGGTCTCCGAGTAAATCTCCCTCCTGACTGTATACCACGGTGTAGCCACCTCTGGTGGCCTACTGGCAGGACATACCTAGGGACGGCAATGGTGGTGTCAGGGACATTGTCTGTAAATATGATTCTGTGAGTATGACTACATCAGGCTGTTGCCTGACTAGTCTGTGGGACAGCTCTCCCACATTTGGCACAAGCCCCCAGATGTTAGTAAGGAGGACTTTGCAGGGTTGGCAGGGCTGGGTTTGTGCCTAGGTCGGTAATCGACAATGGTTTCATGGTCACCATTACTGAGACTAATTTTTAATTCCAGATTTATTAATTCAATTTAAATTCCACCTTCTGCCATAGTGGAATTTGAACCTGTGTCCCCAGAGCATTAGCCTGGATCTCTGGATTGTTAGTCCTGTGACATTACCATTATACCACTGCCTGCCCTATGGACACATACAACAGTAAAGGGAATTAATCTGTCAGATAACTTACATTCAATCCCCATACAGCAGGGTTGAACACATTTGCAAGTATACTCACTTTTGGAGTAACCTATTTTGAACTGACATCAGTAACAGCTGACAATATCTTTAATGAAAGGGGTTGGGAAGAGACCACGTGTGACCATTGCTGCATGAACAACACTTGGCTTTAATTTAGTGAGGACAAAGTCAGAGCTTGGCTGTTTTATCTTTCACAGCTGAATTGTCTACTACTATCAAATATTTACATTCATATGTGAAGCATGGCTACTAGGACAAAGTAGTGGACAGTTAGTGGCATGGAAAGAACAATATCCCAGTATGAGTCAGTACTTTAATGGCAGAATGGGAGAAAACTGGGAGAAAAGAAATCATAGATTAGACCTAAAATAAAAATAAGAAATGCTGGATATACTCAGTGGGTTTGGCAGCATCTGTGGAGAGAGAAGCAGAGTGACCTTTCATCACTGACCTGAAACGTTAACTTTGCTCCTCTCTCCACAGATGCTGCCAGACCTGCTGAGTATTTCCAGCATTTCTTGTTTTTATTTCAGATTTCCAGCATCTACAGTATTTTGCTTTTATCATAGATTAAACCTACCTACAGACCAGAGGAGATTGGCAGCACTGAAACAACTTTCAGATGTCAATGAATCAGGAATGTCACTCTGCATATTACAAGTATTCATGGTTGCCTTGCCAAAAAAAAACAAAGCTTTTTTTGTGCAGTTTAAGAGGTTGGTTTTAGTTTACCACAGCTAGAACAGGTAAGTAACCAATGGAAAAGGAGTCTCAAATGTAAACCAGGTCATTCCCAAAAACAATGAAAAGTATCTGCATGACTTTAGTACAGATTCTCAGATCATCCGTTCATTTGGTGCAATACCAGTAGAAATACCTTGATTTCCAGTTACTGAAAAATTACTTGCGTGCAGAATAGTAGGAAGATTTTTATAATCGTTTTACCTACCACAACAGACACATGTTTCGGCAAAAATGAGATTGCTTGACGAAATGGATGGAAAGCCTACTGCTTTTACAAGAGATGAAAGAAAAGACTCTGTTCAGGCTATTAAACTAGCAGGTGGTAGTGCACTCCTGCCCCTAAAGCAAAAGCATGACCTACTATAATGAACATATCTGACAGTGGGATACAAATATCATGTTACGAGTAATTGCAGCTAACAAACTTTCTATTCCATCAGAACACCTCAGGGCTGCTCCAGGGATGAAGAAACACATCTCACAATACTCCTAGTTACTTTGAAATTTTACCACTGACAGCAGCCCCAGGGTTGGTGACAAAGCGGTACACAAGAGTAGTTTAGCCAGCTGCAGTTTTGATGAAACATATCAGAAAGAAAGGAGGATAATTTATATAATACCTTATGTCCAAAGTGCCTTACAGCTAATGGATTAGTTTTGAATAAATGCAACTCTAGATGTAGCATCATTTTTGATTATTGCAAAATATTTGGTAATGTTTATTACAGCACGTGAACACTATTGGCAGTGTTTCATGGTTGATATCATAGTTATACAATAAACCTGATTTGACCACAGGAAAATAACAAATCTTTGGGCAAGGGGTGTCCAACTGAGTCTATATCCATATAATATCTTAGATCTAGGTGCATTTTCTATTTACCTATTGTCAATGTTTCCTATTATGAATTCCTATGTCCCATTTATAATTGAAAATGACTATGTAAGCTGTCAGAATTTAATTACACCCTTCCTCCATTGATGCCACTGCAGCATCTCATATTTGTATGTCCCAGCTCCTTAGCCATACCAGAAAGAAACATCTATGCTTCAACCAACTTTACTTACCTGCTGTCCAAGTTTTTGTAAGATTTGTTACTTAACTATAAATTATAGGATCATACAATGGTTAAAGCACAGAAGGAGGCTATTCGGCCCATCATGTTTGTGCCAGCTCTCTGCAAGAGCAACTTGGTTTGTCCCACCCCCCTGCCTTTTCCCCTTCACCCTGAAAGTTTTTTCTATTCAGATAATTATCTAATTCCCTTTTGAAAGCTACCATTGAATCTGCCTCCACCACAGTCACAGGCAGGCCACTCCAGATCCTAACCACTCGTTGTGTAAAAAAAATTTTTCTCATGTCGCCATTGCTTCATTTGCCAATCACTTTAAATCAGTGTCCTCTGGTTCTGGATCCTTCCACCAAAGGGAACAGTTTCTCTCCATCTACACTGTTCAGGCCCCTCATGATTTTGAACACCTCTATCAAGTCTCTTCTCAACTTTCTCTTCTGTAAAGAGAACAGCCCCAGGCAAGAGGGCAGCAAACAAGTCCTGTTGCAGAGGACACACGTGAGGATATCAATAGGGCAGCCGACCGAAGAATGCTGATGTGTATGCACAATGAAATATTTGGCGCATTGGGAAGCCTGCTAGAAAGCCTGCGGTCACTGTCAAAGAGCATGGAGGAGTATAGCACCATCTTTGCACAGGGCTTATGGATAGCCCTTTATGGAGTTCATCCCTTTTAACACAGAAGTGGTGGCCAACACCATTTGCACACTTGTATACCTAGCTGTGACAGCATGTGATGGTCGATGTCATAACTTCCATTGCACCACAAACAGCCATGACCCAATGTCTGAGTGCTGTAGTGGAAGCTCAGACTGCTTTCAAGCAAGGTCAGCTTGTTGCTGTGCAAGTTCAGCCTACTTACATCATGCCTGAGGATTACAAAGAGGCTTGCAGGATGTCACAGCATTTTGTCAATCTGTCCTCCAACGGATTACTAGGATTACTGAGGTGCAGCCCCGGGGAAGTGACAATGGGTTTATGGAGCATAAACCTGCAGTCCTCTTCCAGGAAGTCAGCATTACTTATTGAGCAGGCAGCTATCTCCTGCTCCATAGTCATAGCTCTAGCTGCAGTTAGCTTGAGTTAGCTCAAGTTAGTTGCAGGATGAGGGAAGGCTGCTGATCTTTATGGCAGTAAATGAAAATATTCCATGGCTTAGCAACGTTCTATGAATAGTTGACCACATAAGATAATAAATGAGTACATCATAGAGCACAAAGAAATATTTTCTTCAGTCTTTCTTTTCGTGCTGATGACCATAACATCTGTACTGAAATGAAAGGCATCCCCAGATGGATCTAATTTCTCCAAAGAAGATTACTAAACTGTATCATGAAGGTGCTTCCATTATTAATATTTTCTGAGGACTCATGTTTAAAGTATTGTGAAAATTGGTTCATTTGAAAGACCAAGCAGATGCCTGGATTTTTTTTCTTTAAAGGGTTACTGGAAGGATTTTTTTAAAAACACTTACTGGAAGAGGCAATGATATGCTAAAATAAACATAAGGAGTCTTACTGGCTATTGAAGTTGTTTCCAGAGAAGTCACATGTCTAGGTTTATCGTTGTCAGGAATTTTGGCTTTTTGATTTGGCTTTGACTGTTTAAATGCTCAGTTGGTGTGTAGCCTAAGAGAGAAACCACCCAACTCATCCTTTTCCAGCTGTTTTGGAAAATCTTCTGAGAATCCAGTGTGATAGCTGAAACCACTGAAGCAGTAATTCTCTCGTAAGCCTGCAAGACTACTCCTCAATATCTCCTGAACAGAACTGCTCCAGAAGGATTCCAGTGACAGCTGGATGTGACGTGTACCCAGACGCCAGACCAAAGGCCATCTGGAACATTCCATATCTTATCCTTTTTCTTCAAGAATTGGCAATAACTTGGCCAAAGTATTTTTTTAAAAGTTGATCTCTGCAGAGCCCATTTTTCTTTATTTTTTTTTCTTTAACCGGTGTGTGTGTGTGTGTGTGTGTGTGTGTGTGTGTGTGTGTGTGTGTGTGTGTGTGTGTGTGTGTGTGTGTGTGTGAGGTTACTTTAGAAGTGTACATATTTATACTTTCATATTTCAAACTGTGTTAATAAGCTTTGCAACTCTATTGAATAAGTCTTGTTTTATAATAAACTAATAATTGTGTTGTTTATTAAAGAAACCTGGTTGGCAGATTTTTAACATTCTGAATTTGATATAGATAAAATATATAATTGGCTGTATCAGTAACTGGGTAAAAGATTTAAATATATGTTGTGACCAGTGGAGTAGTGGAACTAGAGAAAGACAGTGCACTCCTCCAACCTCAGTTGTAACAACTGATACTCTACTAACTCATGCTGTACTAAAGATTCTTTGGACAAGAACTGACAGCATCTTTCAGAATTGAAAAGAACTACATCTTTTCTTTGTAGCAAATTAATTGTTGGAAATAACATGCTGCCCTTCTAAAGGCAGATGTGGCTAACAACATGTTTAGTCAACAAACTATTATAACTAATGATCAAATTTAGCTTTTTGAGTGCACAGAGTAACATTTGGTCAAGTCATGGTAGTTATTTTAGCTCCTGACACCAGTGACCCACTGACAGGATTCCGGGCTATGCTAGCATGCTGGGTATCTGAGTTTGGTTTGTTTGAATCCATCACAGCCACTGATGTTCCATCAGTAGCACAGCAACAGCAGAAGCATCAGAAAAGAAATGAAGAAATGGTAGAGGTGTAGAATAGCTATTTTGTGTCTTTCTTCAAAGACACAAATAATATTCCAGAAATACTTGTAAATCAAGTGGTGCAAGGGAGGGAGGAACTTAAAACAATTACAATCACCAGGGAAAGGGTACTGAGAACACTATTAGAAATAAAGGCTGACAAGTCCCCAGGACCTGATGGCCTGCATCCTAGGGTCATAAAAAGAGGTAGTTGTTGAGATAGTAGACGTGTTAGTTGTAATTTTCCAAAATTCCCTAGTTTCTGGAACTCCTCTATTCAAGAAAGGAGAAAGACAGAAAGCAGGCTAGTTTGCCTAACATCTGTCATAGGGAAGATGCTAGAATCTATTATTAAGGAAGGTATAGCTGGACACTTAGAAACTCTTAGTGCGATCATACAGAGTCAACATGGTTTTGTGAAAGAGTAATTGTGTTTGACTAATTTATTAGAGTTCTTTGAGGGAGTGACAAGCAATGTGGATAAAGGGGAACCTGTAGATGTAGTGTATTTAGATTTCCAAAAGGCATTCAATAAGGGACCACATCAAAGGTTACTAATTAAGAACTCATGATGTAGGGGGCAACACATTAGCATGGATAGAGGATTGGTTAGCTAACAGGATGCAGACAGTAGGGATAAATAGGTCATTTTTGGGTTGGAAAGCTGCAACTAGTGGAGTGCCACAGGGATCAGTACTGGGGCCTCAACTATTTACAATCGATATCAATGACTTGGATGAAGGGATCGAATGTATGGGTGCTAAATTTGCTGATGATACGAAAATAGAGTAAGTTGTTAAGAGGACATAAAGTGTCTGCGAAGGGATATTGATAGATTAAGTGAATGGGCAAAAATTTGGTAGATGGAGTATAATGTGGCAAAATGTGAACTTGCCCACTTTGGCAGAAAGAATAGAAAAGCAGTATACTCTTTAAATGGAGAGAGATTGCAGAACTCTGCGGTACAAAGGTATCTGTCTGTCCCAGTACATAATTCACAAAAGGTTAGTATGCAGATACAGCAAGTGATTAGGAAGGCAAATGGAATGTGGTTGTTTATTGCAAGGGGAATGGAATATCAAAGTAGGGAAGTTTTGTGACAATTGTAAAGGGCATTGGTGAGACCACATCTGGAGTACTGCAGACAATTTTGGTCTCCTTACATAAGAACACAAGAAATAGGAGCATGAGTAGACCATATGGCCCATCGAGCCTGCTCCAACATTCAAAACGATCATGGCTGATCTGAGGATTCAGCTCCACTTTCCCACTTGCTCGCTATATCTCTTGATTTCCTGAGAGACCAAAAATCTGTCTATCCCCAGTCTTAAATGTATTCAATGATGGAGCATCCACAATCCTCTGGGGTAGAGAATTCCAAAGATTCACAACCCTTTGAGTGAAGTAATTTCTCCTCATCTCAGTCCTAAATGATCGGCCCCTTATCCTGAGACTGTGCCTCCATGTTTTAGATTCCCCAACCAGCGGAAATAATCTCTCAGTGTCTACCCTATCCAGCCCCTTTAGAATCTTATATGTTTCAATGAGATCACCTCTCATTCTTCTAAACTCCAGAGAATACAGGCCCAATTTACTTAGTCTCTCAGCATAGGACAACCCCCTCATCCCAGGGACTAATCTAGTGAACCTTCACTGCACTGCTTCCAATGCAAGTATATCCTTTCTTAAATGTGGAGACCAAAACTGCACACAGTATTCCAGATGTGGTCTCACCAAAACCCTGTACAATTGTAGCAATACTTCCTTATTCCTGTACTCCAATCCCCTCACAATAAAGGCCAACATGCAATTTGCCTTCCTAATTGCTTGCTGTACCTGCATGTTAACTTTCTGCGTTCCTTGTACAGGAACACCCAAGTCTCTTTGAACATCAACACTTACAAGTTGCATACCTTTTAAAAAATATTCTGCTTTTCTATTCTTACGACCAAAGTGCATAACTTCACACTTCCCTACACTATACTCCATCTTCCATCTTGTTACCCACTCACTTAACCTGTCTATATCTCTTTGCAGCCATTCTGTCTCCTCCCCACAGCTTAGTTTTCCACCTACCTTTATATCATCAGTAAACCTAGATACTTTACTCTCTGTCTCTTCATCCAAGTCATTAATATATTTTGTAAATAGCTGAGGCCACAGCACTGATCCTGTGGCACTCCACTATTTACTGCCTGCCAACTTGAAAATGCCCTGTTTATGCCCACTCATTGCTTCCTGTCTGTTAACCAATCATCTATCCATGCTAATATATTACCCCCAACACCTTTTGTGTGGCACCTTATTGAATATGTTTTGGAAATCCAGGTATCTACTGGTTCCCCTTTATCTATCCTACTAGTTAAATCCTCAAAAAGCTCTCAATAAGTTTGTCAAATAGGATTTCCCTTTAGTAAAATCATGTTGATTTGTTCTAATCATACTGTGCTTTGCTAAGTACATTGTTAAGACTTCCTTAATAATAGATTCCAGCATTTTCCCAATGATTGATGTTAGTCTAACTGACCTGTAGTTCCCTGTTTCCTCTCTCCCTCCTTTCTTGAAAAGCAGTGTAATATTTGCCAACTTCCAATCTGATGAGACCATTCCTGAATCTAAGGAATTTTGGAAAAACATAGCTAGCGCGTCCACTATATCCACAGCTATCTCTTTTAGAATCCTAGGATGTTGGCCATCAGGTCCTGGAGATTAGTCAGATTTTAGTCCCTTAAGTTTCTCCAATACTTTTTCTCTGCTGATATGAATTTCTTTAAATTCCTTACTCTGTTTAGCCCCGGTTACTGCCTGTTTTTGGTATGGAACTTGTGTCTTCTGCTGTGAAGACAGTCACAAAATATTTGTTCAATGCCTCTGCTATTTCCTCATTCCCCATGATAATTTCTCCTGTCTCTGCTTCCAAGGACCAATGTTTACTTTAGCTACTATCTTCCTTTTGACATACCTATAAAAGCTCTTGCAATCTGTTTTTATGTTACTGGATAGTTTAGTCTCATTCCTTTTTTCCTATTTCATATTCTATTTTTTTATTACTTAAGGAAGGATATAATTGCATTAGAAGTTGTTCAGAGAAAGTTCACTAGACTGATTCCCGAGGAAAGCTTGGACAGGTTGGGCCTGTATCCATTGGAGTTTAGAAGAATGAGAGGTGATCTTATTGAAACAGCTCTCTGGGGTAGAGAATTCCAAAGATCAACAACCCTCAGAGAGAAAAAATTCCTCCTCATCTCCTCCTTAAAAGGGAGACCCCTTATTCTGAAACTGTGCCACCTAGTTCTAGATTCCCCTACGAGGTAAAACATTCTCTCAGCATCTACCCTGTCAAGCCCCATCAGAATCTTGTTTCAATAATATCACCTCTCGTTCTTCTACACTACAATGAATATTGGCCCAACCTGATAAACCTTTCCTCATAAGACAACCCCATGATCCCAGGAATCAACCTAGTGAACCTTCTCTGAACTGTCTCCAATGCAAGTACATCCTTCCTTAAATAAGGAGACCAAAACTGTTCTCAGTACTCGAGGAGTGATCTCACCAATGCCCTGTACAGTTCTAGCAAGACTTCCCTACTTTTATACTCCATCCCCCTTGTCATAAAGGCCAACATTCCATTTGCCTTCCTAATTACTTGCTGTACTGACATGCTAACCTTTGTGTTTCATGTATGAGGACACCCAGATCCCTCTGTAGCACAACATTCTGTAGCCTCTCTCCATTTAAGTGCAAACTGGCTGCTATTTACCCCTACATTACAACAGTAAGTACATTTTAAAAGTATTTTGTTGGCTGTAATTGGATGTGCTCGGCTAGTGAAAGGTGCTTTATAAATGCAGGTTCTTTCTTTTTAGGTTGAGAGTACATATATATCCAGGATGAGAGTTTAACTCTCCTTTAATTTGCTTTTCAATTCTCACACCTGTGGACCCAACCATAATGCAGTGTCTGATGATCAATGTCGCAGCTTCCATTCCACCACAAACTGCAGCCACCAAAAGTCTGAGTGCTGCAGTCGATGTTCAGACTGCTGTCATCATGGCTGTGGATTACAGTGTACAAGGGGCTTGCAGGGTGTTAAAGCAGTGCAGCAATTTGTCCCCCCCAACAAATTACTAGAATTGTTGAGGTGCTATCATGGGAGTGTGGCACATGCTGCATGGAGCACAAACCTGAAGCTCTCTGTCAGGAAGACAGCATTGGCCTTGCCACCCCCACTCCATCAGTGCGCTTGCTGTTGCTTCTCAGCCAGTCAGACCAGACTGCTGCCGCCCATGCCGAAATGGTGCAGTCTGAAGTTGAGTCCCTTTTAAACCCAGAGCTGCTTGAGGTTACCCTCCATGGCCATCTGCAGTCTTCTCCACTAAAAGTCAGCTGCCTTCCACCAGCCCTGCTGCAGGCACTAGGGTAGCACTAACTAGCAGCACTAGGACAGGCAAATGCACATGGAAGACAGGCACTAATGGAATGCACAAGGGTGATTAGTTGACTTTTGTATGTAATATGGCATGATTTCATTTATATATTTGGAAGCCTGCAAATTCTAGCAAAGGCTCAAGCTTGCTCCACCTACTTCTCTCTGGCAAAATGAATGCAATGTACTTAGCTCTCTTTGAGTAGACAGGCTCAGTGACCTTCCTTACCCAACAGTGGGTGGCAAACTCAGAGGAATGGATTTCCCAAATGTCCTGCAGAATTTAACTGCAAGGCTCCTTTAAGTGGGTTTCCTGCCCACAGGTAGCCTGATTCACAGGGCCGAAGGCCATGAGAGCAGGTAGGTGCATTGGGGGAGTGAGAGAGATCATTGGGGGTTGGGTGGGCTCCCGATCACAGAAGAAAGGTCTGGATCGCGGGGCAGGAGGGAGGGATCCAAAAGTGATCTGGGAAGAGTCCAGATTGTTGGGGGAGGATCCAATGGTGTTTGGTGGAAAGCAGACAGATTGCAGGGCAGATGGTGGGGTGGAGGTGTGGTTTACTGGGGTAGCTTCTTGTGCATAGAGGAAGCACTCCAATTCTTCCTGGCCCAGAAATTGTGGTGTAAAAGCACTTACCTCCTGGATTCAGCCCTACTCATCTTGTTTAAGCTGCTGAGTTTCCTAAGACCTTGAAAACCCAGCTGCCCATGGTTAAAATAGAATGACTGTTAAATTGAAGGCATGCAGCCTCATTATAATATTTAAATGATCAACCCACTTCCCGCAAGTGGGATGGCCACCTGCCCCTTGCCCTGCCTCCGTTAATGCCAGAAGTGGTTGGGTTCGAGGTGGCCTGTTCTTATTCCAGATTTATTACATTTTAATCTCTGACACGCTCAGAAACCATCTGTTTTAGGGAGTTAAGATTCAACCTGTTATTCCTCACTGAGGTTCAGGTAGGAGAATTGCTCCCTCAACACCCTGGGCAGTTATGGCATACTGCAAAGAGGCCTTCTAACTCTCCTCCTCCATATTCCAGCAGCTTATCCTGTTCTGCGTGGCCTCTGCTTCAAATCATGTTGCATTCAAGGGAAAGGCTTACGAGTACAACCATGCCTGGGAGCAACTGGTTTGTGCAGAAGACTTGACGTCAGCAAAGAAATCCTTCAGTACCTGCCACACCAGTCCCTGCAGAAATTTGCAACCTGAAACAAGTATGTAAAACTCCAAACACTTGTACTCATAGCCAAAGCCCGAAGAAATCAACCAGCAACTAACCTGTAAGCAGTTGATGATCCCTTTAAATATCGCTGGTTGGGTGTTTCTTTTCGGCTGCAGAACAAGTGTTCAGCTATAAAATGGCACCATAGGTGTCAAATCAGTGTTGCACACCTTATAGCATCATGATCTACCTGTTCTGCATGCTTCTGGCGGACGTTCACTGCTCGCACAATAAAGTCCCCACCAATATTGCGTCCAGTGCAATTTAACTCACAAGTATGCATATGCCACAGATGGCATTTTGAAGTTATAAGGGCACTCATAGCACCCAAAAGCGGGCGCAGACAATCCCAATTTCTCACCCCACATCTCTGAATGAAAATACAAGTGAACTCTGATATGCGGCATTCCAGCATTGTATTCTATCTACTCAGTAAATTGCATGTGCCAGTAGCTAACATAATTACCAAGGCACGTGAAATAAGGTCATGATTTATCTCTACAAAGAATGCGGTTTTCGTAGAGGGAGCAGATTCGTTAGGCTTTTCCCTTCTGTGTGAAGCACACAAGAGTTGCATTTCATACCATGGGCTGAAATTTATACTCCTGCCGCCAAACAATCGTGCCGCACGTTGCAGAGCCGCTGCAATCTTCCGTGCGGCAACTCATTTAAACAGCTGGGCGAACCAACCGCCCCACCCCCCCAATGATGTAGAGGGCGCGGGCTGTCCATCCCCGGCAATGGCATCAGTCGCCATTTTTAAAGGTCTTTGAGCCCTACCATTCAATTAAAATTTTTAAAGAGGCATTGAATGAAAAATATTAAAACATTTATTTTGCCTCTCTCCCACCACCCCCAATAATCACGGAATTAATTACTTGCCCTCTCCCCCTCAAAACTTTTCCACCTGATCTTCCCCCCCCAAAGTGCATTAACTTTAAACTATAACTCTTCCCAACATCCCCGATTACTTAAATGATATTACTTTGATCCCGCTCAACCCCCTCCACCCCCGCACTGAGAAATTTATCTCCTCCCCTCTCCCCACCAGTGTTCCGCCTCGGTTCCCCGGATGGGGATCCGAAGGCGCAGGAGTGCTGGCCAGTGGCACGAGGATTGCACCAGGACAGATGGTAGGAATGTAAATACAATTAATTCAATGATTTTAATTTATTTAAATATTTAAATGGCGGTCCCATCACCGAGTGGCGACGAAGCCTCGCCGCCGCCGGCAATATCGGGCCGGGCCCTCCCGGTGTGGGGTGTGTGGCGGCCCTCTCTCGGAGGCGTTTTCCGCGCCTCCTCCCCCACCCCGCCCTGCAACTGCCACAACCCCTGACGTCGGGGGGGTCTGTAAAATTCAGCCCCATGTGTTCAAAATTTTTCATATTTCAGCAAGTCTGACAGAGCCGAAGTTTCTAGTATTAAAATTCTTCAAGTTATTAATATAAGCAATGCAACTCAATAATGATGACAAAAGACTCTATTGCATTTTTTTTCTGGCTGGTTTCAGAAGCATCCTGTGTACATTATGAAATTAGCTAATATTTCCATAAGCCTGATTTATTTACCAAGAAAAACAGAATGTTCTTACATTAATGCTTTGTGAAATTGTTCTATTGCTTCTTCAAGATCCTCCTTCTGATCAGGAACAAAGCGGTATTCAGATACATAACCCGCTGTGTGCTTATAAGGGTCATAGTCTCCAAGTTCAGCTAAATAGAGAGAAAATAATAATCAGTCATGTCTTTGCTTTTACATTGACAATCAATTTAATCAATTGGTCTTACTGTAATACCTAGTGTTATGGGATTTATTTCATATTTATATGCACAGGTATATAGCTCTTCATGTTATAACACTAATGCTCTTTATCAGCATTGGAAAGTCTGTCAGTGTATAGTGAACCTGTCATTTTTATTCCTTTCCATCCATCTTGCAGTGATACTGCTCCTTTCATATTTCTGTCAAATGTGTAGTTCAATTGTGCCTTCAAAACATTGGCTCAGATTTTGCAGACCTCAAAGAAAGCTGCCCACAAAGAACTAGTTATCTTTGTGGCATAGAATTCCCCTTTCCCGATACCAGCTGAAATCTGGTGCCAAGACAAGGGAATCTCCAGGCATCCAGCAACAATAATGTCATCAAGCAAAGTAAACAGCCAATCACATTGAAATATTCTCACAGACAACAAACCAGGAAGTAAAATGCACTGATTATCCTTCACTTTCAATTAAGTTTTATAGGGAGCTAAATAAGTGATTGGGACATTGACATGGGATTGAGGTAGAAGCTGAAATACCATAAACAAACTTTAAAAAAATTAAAACTGTGACTTTTTTTTATCCTAATAGAGAACTTTGACATTCCACAATACGAAATTAGTTTTCCAGGGCCAGATAGACTTATCAACAGTAACTATGAATTTAGAGCACCATTAAAAACCCAGTTACACCTCATTCAACAATGTGTAACAATTTCAAACATTTTTACAGCAAGACTAATAATGTAAAAGGGCAAGTTCTCATCAGTTGAGTGATTTCTACTTGATTGCAGACTGGGTACTTCAACAGCGCACCCTATGAGGAAGAGTAGAATCATTGACAGCAACTTCTGGATTTCGGCATTTAACTGCGCATGTGTGGACTCCAGAAATTGCTGTCAATTTCAGAGATCAAATAATGGCACAGTGGTTAGCACCGCAGCCTCACAGCTCCAGCAACCTGGGTTCGATTCTGGGTACTGCCTGTGCGGAGTTTGTAAGTTCTCCCTGTGACCCCGTGAGTTTTCACTGGGTGCTCTGGTTTCCTCCCACAGCCAAAGACTTGCAGGTTGATAGGTAAATTGGCCATTATAAATTGCCCCTAGTATAGGTAGGGGAATTGAGGGAAGGTGGGGATGTGAGAGGGTAATGCGATTAATGTAGGATTAGTATAAATGGGTGGTTGATGGTTGGCACAGACTTGGTGGGCCGAAGGGCCTGTTTCAGTGCTGTATCTCTAAATAAAATACTGACAGTTTTACTGTTATTACTACCTCAAAATCCTGGCCTTTATTTAAGGTCCCTGTCTCACTGGAACAATAGTAAGGATATAAGGAGATGCAGAACTCAGGAATGCTATGGCAATTATTATGAATTCCTTTCTACTTTGAACAAGAGTCTCATTTTCCAAATTCATTTTCTGTAAAATGGAAAAAAAATCAAAGTTTGTTTCAACAATTCGATGAAAGGGAAATATTTTTTTTTATATCCAAAATATACTTTATTCATTAAAAATCTTTAAATAAAAACATTACCAAACAGTTTCAAACAGCACCAATTCAAAAAATACAAACAGTGCAAGGGAGATCAGTTTCCTTCAATACAATCATGAGTTGCCTCACAACCCTTCCATTTCATTTGTCATACACAATATTTTCCTGATACAGTTCGAGGGGTTTCCCATGGATCCAGCCCCTCTGTTCAGCTTGGTGGGGGGATCTTACACGGTGGTCTTTCCCCATTGAGCCTTTGCTGCGGCTGCCCCAAGCTTTAGTGCGTCCCTCAACACGTAGTCCAGGACCTTGGAATGTGCCAGTCTGCAACATTCGGTCGTGGACAACTCTTTGCGCTGGAAGACCAGCAAGTTTCGTGCAGACCAAAGGGCATCTTTCATTGAATTGATAGTCCTCCAGCAGCAGTTGATGTTTGTCTTGGTGTGAGTCCCTGGGAACAGCCCGTAGAGCACAGACTCCTGTGTTACAGAGCTGCTTGGGATGAACCTAGACAAAAACCATTGCATCTCTTTCCACACCTGCTATGCAAAGACACATTCCAGAAGGCGGTGGGCAACCATCTCTTCCCCACCACAGCCACCGCGGGGGCATTGTGAGCAGGGGGTGAGATTTTGGGCATGCAGGAAGGATCTGACAGGGAGGACTCTTCTCACCACCAGCCAAGCTATATCTTGGTGCTTGTTTGAAAGTTCTGGTGATGAGGCATTCCGCCAAATAACTTTGGCGGTCTGCTCAGGGAACCATCCGACAGGATCCACCGTCTCCTTTTCCCACAGGGCCTTGAGGACATTCCATGCAGACCACTGCCTGATGGATTGGTGGTCAAAGGTGTTTTCCCGCGGAAACTGCTCCACGAAGGATAGGTGGTACGGCACAGTCCAACTGGATGGAGCGTTCCGCGGCAATGTGACCAGGCCCATCCTTCGCAACACCGGGGACAGATAGAACCTCAGCACGTAGTGACACTTGGAGTTTGCGTACTGGAGGTCTACACACAGTTTGATGCAGCTGCACACGAAGGTGGTCATCAGGATGAGGGCGACGTTGGGTACATTTTTCCTGCCCTTCTCCAGAGGTTTGGACATCCTGTCCCTCCGGACCCGGTCCATTTTGGATCCCCAGATGAAGCGGAAAATGGCTCGGGTGACTGCCACAGCGCAGGAGTGGGGTATGGGTCAGACCTGTGCCCCGTACAGCAACAACGTGAGCGCCTCGCACCTGATGACCAGGTTCTTACCCACAATGGAGAGATCGCTGCTCCCACATGCTCAGCTTGTGTTGTACCTTGGCTACTCACTCCTCCCAGGTTTTGGTGCACACCCCGGCCCTTCCGAACCATATCCCCAGCACCTTCAGGTAGTCTGACCTGACGGTGAAGGGGACAAAGGATCGGTCAGCCCAGTTCCCAAAGAACATGGCCTCGCTCTTGCCGTGGTTATCTTTGGCTCCCGAGGCCAGTGCGAACTGGTCACAGATGCTCATTAGTCTGCGCACAGACAGCAGATCCGAGCAGAAGATAGCGACGTCATCCATGTACAGGGAGGGTTTAACCTGAGTGCCTCCACTGCCTGGGATTGTCCCCCCTCTTATGCTCGCATCCTTCCTAATAGACTCAGCAAAGGGTTCAATACAGCAAACAAACAGACCGGGGAGAGAGGACAGCCCTGTCTGACTCCAGATTGGATCGGGAAACCTTCCGATTCCCACCCATTGATTGAGACTGTGCTACTGATGTTTGTGTAGAGCAGTTGGATCCAATTGCAGATTCCCTCCCCAAACCCCATTTTGGAAAGCACGTCCATCATGTAGGTGTGCGATATCCTGTCATAAGCCTTCTCCTGGTCCAGGCTGATGAGGCAGGTGTCCACCCTCCTGTCCGTACAGGGAAACATTTTTTTTTCCAAAATATACTTTATTCATAAAATCTGTAAAAAAATACATTACCAAAAAGTTTCAAAAATTACAACCAGTGCAAAGGAGGTCCGTTTGCTTCAATACAATCATGAGTTGCCTCACAACCCTTCCATTTCACATTTGTCGTGCCAGATACATTATTACATTTTACAGTACACAATATTTTCCCGATACAGTTCGAGGGGTTTCCCATGGATCCAGCCCCTCCGTTCAGCTTGGTGGGGGGACCTTGCAGTGTGGTCCTTCCCCATTGAGCCTTTGCTGCGGCTGCCCCAAGCTTTAGTGCGTCCCTCAGCATGTAGTCCTGGACCTTGGAATGTGCCAGTCTGCAACATTCGGACGTGGACAACTCTTTGCGCTGGAAGACCAGCAAGTTTTGGGCAGATCAAAGGGCGTCTTTCACCGAATTGATAGTCCTACAGCAGCAGTTGATGTTCGTCTCGATGTGCATCCCTGGGAAGAACCCGTAGAGCACAGACTCCTGTGTTACCGAGCTGCTTGGGATGAACCTCGACAAAAACCACTGCATCTCTTGTACAGGGTAACATGTCAGTCATATATGGCCCTGGGACATAAGGAATGGGGTTTGCCACTTCTGCATTTGCCAGCACACAATTTCCCTGTCCATTTAAAAGAATGGCGGCAAACTGCAGGCTGACAAATGTGTAAATTGAAAACCTCAACTTCCAACATACAGTCTTGTGCAGCAAGCTGCAACCAAAAAGTCAACTTACCAGAATTTGCTATGGCCAATGGGCAGTCTTAGCACATCCCACACGTTTATACAGTCAGGTGCATAATGCTGCACAACAAGAGCTGACAGCAGAAGCACAGGTCTTAGCGCAATGTCAAAACAGCTTAAGTCTAGTCAGAGCATGCGCTGATCCAACTCATTTTCTAGCCAAGACACGTGACTGGAAGTGCTAGAACACTATTGAGACATGTAAACCTCTGGTGAATTGCAGCTAATATGCAGTTACATATGAATGCAAAGTACAAAAAGCTGTAAAATATTTCACATGTTTTCTTAAAGGGATAGACCTTTACAAAAATCAATCAATCCATTTGACTTAAATTCACATTTTCCAAGTTAACCTGATTTGTTCCAAGTATACATTTTGTTTTACAAGTTGTTTCATTTCTCATCCCTGTGAATATCTTGCCATGGCTAACTGACATTGTGATACTATTAACTGTAATAATTAGAACCTCTCACTGTATTGGGATATGTTGGGCTGGATTTTCAGCTTCTACACTCCTCCGACACACTGGAAGCACATATCTGGAAATTCCAAATTCCCACCCACAATTACATTCGAACATATATATATACAACATATGATTAGAACCATAGAAAAGAAGGAGGCCATTCAGCTCATCGTGTCCACGCAGCTGAAAAAACTAGCCGCCCAAACTAATCCCACCTTCCAGCACCTGGTCCATAGCCTTGCAGGTTACAGCACTTCAGGTACATGTCCAGGTACCTTTTAAATGAATTGAGGGTTTCTGTCTCCACCACCGTTCCTGGCAGTGAATTCCAGACACCCACCACCCTCTGGGTGAAAACGTTTCTCCTCATGTCCCCTCTAATCCTTCTACCAATCACCTTAAATCTGTGTCCCCTGGTAACTGACTTCCCTGCCAGGGGAAACAGGCCCTTCCTGTCCACTCTATCTAGGCCCCTCATAATTTTGTACACCTCAATCAAGTCACCTCAGCCTCCTCAAATCCAAGGAAAATAACCCTAGCCGATCCAATCTTTCCTCATAGCTGCAACCTTCAAGCCCTGGCAACATTCTTGTAAATCTCCTCTGCACTCTCTCCAGAGCAATTATGTCCTTCCAGTAATGTGGTGACCAGAACCGTACGCAAAACTCCAGCTGTGGCCTAACTAGCGTTTTATACAGTTCCAGCATCACATCCTTGCTTTTGTATTCTATACCTTGGCCAATAAAGGAAAGCAATCCATATGCCTTCTTCACCACTCTATCCACCTGTCCTGCTACCTTCAGGGACCTGTGGACATGCATTCCAAGGTCTCTCACTTCTTCTACCCCTCTCAATATCCTCCTGTTTATTGTGTATTACCTCGCTTTATTTGCCCTCCCCAAATGCAATACCTCACAATTCTCTGGATTGAATTCCATTTGCCATTTTTCCACCCACTCAACCAAACCATTGATATAATTCTGGAGCCCACGGCTTTCCTCCTGACTATTAACTACACAGCCAATTTTTGTGTCATCTGCAAATTTCCCAATCATGCCTCCCACATTTAAGTCCAAATCATTAATATAAACCGCTTTCCACTCACAAAAACATCCGTCGACTACTACCCTTTGTTTACTGTCCCTGAGCCAATTCGGGATCCAACCTGCCATATTCCCCTGTATCCCATGGGCTTTCATTTTACTGACCAGTCTGCCATGCGGGACCTTGTCAAATGCCTTACTAAAATCCATAAAATCTGTGACTAATAAAATTAAAAGTCAGAAATTCATGGACGAGGGTGCAGAACTTCCTAATAAATGCTCCCAGTATGTAAAAGGAGGATCTGGACTGAAAATCAGGAGTGTGCCAGGAGCAGTGAAGCAGAAGTTCCAAACCAATTCCTTTTCCTACAGATGTAAGACACTTTGCTCCCCAATAAATTTAACTGAGGGGTTTTTTCAGTCCCAGTGTTGATAGTATGGTCACTATAACAATAGCCCTTCATTAGCGTTCATGTATCACATGTTACAAAACTTCATTAAACAGAATAATACAGATGTACTTACACTGGATAGCATATGCACCCAGTTGTGCAGCAATGTTTAAAGAGCAAGGCAGTCGACCATGAAGGACATCCTGTTTGACCTGCAGGAAAAACTGGTACCTAAAATAAGATAAAAGTTATCAGTTAGGAAATTGTAAAGCTGGATCCATCCAGTATATCCATTTTTTGTTAAATCAGGCTATAATTGGAAGACAATTTAGTCAAAGCCAAATCAGATATCTGACAAAATAAACTCACAGAAACATGCACTCTCTTGTAATTATCTCAATGGTCTTATACAATTAAGATACCTGAAATGATCTTTGTGAAGACAGTGATATTGGAGCACAGTTTTCTTCAGCAGAAACACATTTGGTTCTCTAATGGAATTAACTGATGGTTTACTGCAGTACCAGCAATGATAACACATCATTGACACCGATCTGCTGCAGTGTCAGGCCCAGTTATTACCCCGACTTGGGAGTGGCTCTATTCATTTCAATGAGAGTCAGTACTGGGGGCCAAACGAGAGCTGCCCAACCCTTCAAAAAAAAATGCCTAGCTCATTTCTGTTGAATTCTCAGGTGGCTCTTGATCAGACCAGCTCAATCCAAGTGCCAGCTCCCACTGAAGTGAATGGAGGTAATCCATCGGCACAAAGACCCCCCAACAAACTCTGTCACCAGAGCTGCTGAAGAAAGAAGCAGAAACACAAGCTAGGTTTTTGTGTTGCAACAAGTGATGCAACAATGTTGAAGGTGTTTGTTACTTGGCATGAATTATTTTAAGACTATTTTTAAGCACAGGAAGATGACCACTTGGAACAAAAAGTATTTTTGATTGACTTTCCTTCCTCTGCCACTCTCTTATTGTACATATTGACATTTGCTTCCTTAGTGTGAAAGATCTTCAGTGTAAGATTGAGATGGCAAACTTATGGGCAGGGGGTGAAGTCAAAATAAATTTACTATTAAATGCTGCAATCTGACCCACTGTTAATGCTAAACTAACTTTTCTCCTTTCACACAGTCCAGTTAGATATTTAAGTTTCCATATAAATTGATTACTACCAGAAAAGGAAATTAAAAAAGAACAGAAATGGATTCACTGCCATACACTCATAACGAACCTCAGGCCCATATTATTTCCCACAATTCCTGCACTTGTGTCATTTTAAAATACTGCCCTGTAAATCTATTATATATGCAAGAAATGTTCTTACTTTCCACTCCACTCATTTGAAAACATTTTCAAAGGCAAACATAATATCATTAAACTGGTCTTACGGAATTCCATAAAGCTGACCAACCAAAAAAATACAATGTTCAGTTATATATGACTTAAGAAGCAAAGTTTATGTTTACATCTTGTTACCTTGTTATTTCCTCTTTAAGTTTACAAGGATCTTCTGCGTAGAACTTTACACCAAAATATAATGTATAGGGTGGGCCAGCTACAAGAAAAAAGACTTTGATATAAAATGCAATGTATGTTTTGAATGCTTTTTTAACTTAAATATTTTAAAGTTCACATATGTACTTTAAATTACAGTGCCTGGAATATTCTGATGCACTGTAAAGGTTAGTTTTCAATCTGAACAACCCATAGCAAATGAAGCAGACCAGTAAATAAATGATGAGATAGCCATATTCTTCAAAATCATATCAAATAAATATATACACATGGAATTTTATACACAAAAAGGCTAGTTAGGCCATCATGTTGTCATTGGTTCTTTTAGCCCCATTCCACTGCGATTTCATTGATTATAATCATACAATGGTTCCAGCACAGAAGGAGGCCATTTGGCCTGTCAAACCCATGCCAGCTCTCTGCAAGAGCAAGTTAGCTAGTCCCACTCCTCTGTCCTTTCCCCATAGTGCTGCAAAGTTTTTCTCTTCAGGTGCTTATTCAACTCCCTTCTTAAAGTCACAGCTGAATCTCTCTCCACCATCCTTTCAGGAAATGCATTTCAGATCCTAACCACTCTCTGCATAACTCATGTTATCTTTGGTTCTTTTGCCAATCACCTTAATTCTGTGTCCTCTGATTCGCGACCCTTCCACCAATGGGAACAGCTTCTCTCTATCTATGCTGTCCAGACCCCTCATGATTTTGAACACTTTTGTCAAATCTCCTCTAAAGAGAACAACCCCAGTTTCTCCAGTCTATCCACGTAATCAAAGTCCCTCATCCCTGGAACCATTCTCGTAAATCTTTTCTGCACCCTCTCTAAAGCCGTCACATCCTTCCTAAAGTGCGGTGCGGACACAATACTCCAGTTGAGGCCAAACCAGAGTTTTATAAAGATTCATCATAACTTCCTTGCTTTTGTACTCTATGCCTCTATTTATAAAGCCCAAGATCCCATGTGCCTTTATAATCGCTTTCTCAGCCTGCCCTGCCACCTTCAACAATTTATGCACATATACACCTAGGTCTCTCTATTCCTATACCCGCTTTAGAATTGTACCCTTTATTTTATATTGCCTCTCCTCATTCCTCCTACCAAAATGAATCACTTTGCACTTCTCTGCATTAAATTCAGGGGTCGGCAACATGTCCGTACATGGACACCAGTGTCCATGGTAAACAATTCTGGGGTGCGTTACTGATAATTTCAGGGATGAGAAATTTCCCATTGGGTTCTTCAGACCTGCTTTTTAAAAACAAAAATCGCAAGTGTCAGTTTCACAGCTGACAGATTCTGAAGCAGAACAGCGGTTCGGAACATCAGACAGTTTCGGGGTTTACCGGCAGGTTCTGATTTCTTTTTAAAAAGTCCGCCAGGAAACGACAAAAATGTCTGAAGTTCAGATGCGCTTTCCTGCTCTCAGCAACAGTGAGAGAGAAAGCGAGAGGTGGAGAGAGAGAGTGGGGGACAGCGAGAGAGAGAGTGGGGGAGGAGAGTGAGTGGGCGGGAGAGAGAGTGAGGGAAAGAGAGAGTGAGGGAAAGAGAGAGTGAGGGAAAGAGAGAATGGGGGAAAGAGACAGCGGGGGGGGAGAGAGAGCGGGGGGGGAGAGAGAGCGGGGGGAGGTGAGAGAGAGCGGGGGGGGGTGAGAGAGAGCGGGGGGGGAGAGAGAGCGGGGGAGAGAGAGAGAGCGGGGGAGAGAGAGAGAGCGGGGGAGAGAGAGAGAGCGGGGGAGAGAGAGAGAGCGGGGGGGGAGAGAAAGCGGGGGGAGAGAAGGCGGGGGGGAGAGAAGGCGGGGGAGAGAGTGGGGGGAGAGAGAGAGTGGGGGGAGAGAGAGAGTGGGGGGAGAGAGAGAGTGGGGGGAGAGAGAGAGTGGGGGGAGAGAGAGAGTGGGGGGAGAGAGAGTGGGGGAGAGAGAGAGTGGGGGAGAGAGGGAGTCGGGGAGAGAGAGTGGGGGGACAGAGAGTGGGGGGACAGAGAGTGCGGGGAGAGAGTGGGGGGAGAGAGAGTGGGGGGAGAGAGAGAATGGGGGAGAGAGAGAATGGGGGAGAGAGAGAATGGGGGAGAGAGAGAATGGGGGAGAGAGAGAATGGGGGAGAGAGAGGGAGTCGGGGAGAGAGGGAGTCGGGGAGAGAGAGAGTGGGGGAGAGAGAGAGTGGGGGAGAGAGAGAGTGGGGGAGAGAGAGAGTGGGGGAGAGAGAGAGTCGGGGAGAGAGGGAGAATGGGGGAGAGAGAGAGTGGGGGAGAGAGAGAGTGGGGGAGAGAGGGAGTCGGGGAGAGAGGGAGTCGGGGAGAGAGGGAGTCGGGGAGAGAGAGAGTGGGGGAGTGAGAGTGGGGGAATGAGAGTGGGGGAATGAGAGTGGGGGAATGAGAGTGGGGGAGTGAGAGAGTGGGGGAGTGAGAGAGTGGGGGAGTGAGAGAGTGGGGGAGTGAGAGAGTGGGGGAGTGAGAGAGTGGGGGAGTGAGAGTGGGGGAGTGAGAGTGGGGGAGTGAGAGTGGGGGGGAGTGAGAGTGGGGGGGAGTGAGAGTGGGGGGGAGAGGGAGTGGGGGGGAGAGGGAGTGGGGGAAGAGAGAGCGTGGGGGGGAGAGAAAGCAGGGGGGGGGAGAGAAAGCAGGGGGGGAGAGAAAGCAGGGGGGGAGAGAAAGCAGGGGGGAGAGACAGAGGGGGGGAGAGAGAGTGGGGGAGGGAGAGAATGGGGGAGAGAAAGAATGGGGGGGAGAGAGAATGGGGGGGAGAGAGAATGGGGGGGAGAGAGAATGGGGGGGAGAGAGAATGGGGGGGAGAGAGAGAATGGGGGAGAGAGAGAGTGGGGAAGAGAGAGAGTGGGGGAGAGAGGGAGTCGGGGAGAGAGGGAGTCGGGGAGAGAGGGAGTCGGGGAGAGAGGGAGTCGGGGAGAGAGGGAGTCGGGGAGAGAGGGAGTCGGGGAAAGAGAGAGTGGGGAGAGAGAGTGGGGAGAGAGAGTGGGGATGAGAGCGAGAGTGGGGGACAGAGTGAGTGGGGGAGAGAGAGGTGGGGAAGAGAGAGGTGGGGAAGAGAGAGAGGTGGGGGGGAAGAGAGAGAGGGGGGTGAGAGAAGAAGACAGAGCGAGACAGAGAATGGGGGAGAGAGGGGGGACAGAGAGAGCAGGGGGACAGAGAGCAGGGGGACACAGAACGAAAGAGAGGACACAGAGCGAGAGAGAGGGGGCAGAGAGGGCGGACAGGGGGGACAGAGAGGGGGTCAGAGAGAAGGCGGAAACAGAGAGAGGGGGGAGCCAAAGAGACGGGAGGAGACAGAGATGGGGGGACAGAGATGGGGAGATGGGGAGGGGGAGACGCGGGGGAGAGACGGGGGGGGGGAGGCGGGGGGGGGAAGACAGTGGGGGGGAAGACAGTGGGGGGGAAGACAGTGGGGGGGAAGACAGTGGGGGGAGACAGTGGGGGGTACAGAGAATGGGGTACAGCGAGGGGGTGCAGAGAGGGGGACAGAAATATGAGGACATGGAGAGCGGGGGAGACAGAGAGAACAGGGGACAGAGAGAGCGGGGGACAGAGAGAGTGGGGGACAGAGATGGGGGGAGAGACAGATGGGGGGAAAGACAGAGATTGTGGGGGGAGACAGAGATTGGGGGGGGAGGGGAGACAGAGATTGGGGGGAGACAGAGATTGGGGGGGGAGACAGAGATTGGGGGGGGGAGACAGAGATTGGGGGGGGGAGACAGAGATTGGGGGGGGGAGACAGAGATTGGGGGGGAGACAGAGATGGGGGGGAGACAGAGATTGGAGGGGGGGAGACAGAGATGAGGGGGAGACAGATATTGGGGGCGGAGACAGAGATTGGGGGCGGAGATAGAGATTGGGGGAGACAGATTAGGGGAGACAGATTGGGGGGGGGGACAGAGATGGGGGGAAAGACAGAGATTGTGGGGGGAGACAGAGATTGTGGGGGGAGACAGAGATTGGGGGGGAGGGGAGACAGAGATTGGGAGGGGGGGGAGACAGAGATTGGGGGGGGGAGACAGAGATTGGGGGGGGAGACAGAGATTGGGGGGGGGAGACAGAGATTGGGGGGGGGAGACAGAGATTGGGGGGGGAGACAGAGATTGGGGGGGGAGACAGAGATTGGGGGGGGGAGACAGAGATTGGGGGGGGGAGACAGAGATTGGGGGGGGAGACAGAGATTGGGGGGGGAGACAGAGATTGGGGGGGGAGACAGAGATTGGGGGGGGAGACAGAGATTGGGGGGGGAGACAGAGATTGGGGGGGGGGAGACAGAGATTGGGGGGGGGAGACAGAGATTGGGGGGGGGAGACAGAGATTGGGGGGGGGAGACAGAGATTGGGGGCGGAGACAGAGATTGGGGGCGGAGATAGAGATTGGGGGAGACAGATTGGGGGAGACAGATTGGGGGGAGACAGAGATTGGGGGGGAGACAGAGATTGGGGGGGGAGACAGAGATTGGGGGGGGAGACAGAGATTGGGGGGGGAGACAGAGATTGGGGGGGGGAGACAGAGATTGGGGGGGGGAGACAGAGATTGGGGGGGGGAGACAGAGATTGGGGGGGGGAGACAGAGATTGGGGGGGGGGAGACAGAGATTGGGGGGGGGAGACAGAGATTGGGGGGGGGAGACAGAGATTGGGGGGGGAGACAGAGATTGGGGGGGGGAGACAGAGATTGGGGGGGGGAGACAGAGATTGGGGGGGGAGACAGAGATTGGGGGGGGAGACAGAGATTGGGGGGGGGAGACAGAGATTGGGGGGGGAGACAGAGATTGGGGGGGAGACAGAGATTGGGGGGGGAGACAGAGATTGGGGGGGGAGACAGAGATTGGGGGGGGAGACAGAGATTGGGGGGGAGACAGAGATTGGGGGCGGAGACAGAGATTGGGGGGCGGAGACAGAGATTGGGGGGCGGAGACAGAGATTGGGGGGCGGAGACAGAGATTGTGGGGGGGAGACAGAGATTGGGGGGGGAGACAGAGATTGGGGGGGGAGACAGAGATTGGGGGGGGAGACAGAGATTGGGGGGGAGACAGAGATTGGGGGGGGGAGACAGAGATTGGGGGGGGGAGACAGAGATTGGGGGGGGAGACAGAGATTGGGGGGGGAGACAGAGATTGGGGGGGGAGACAGAGATTGGGGGGGGAGACAGAGATTGGGGGGGGAGACAGAGATTGGGGGGGGAGACAGAGATTGGGGGGGGAGACAGAGATTGGGGGGGGAGACAGAGATTGGGGGGGGAGACAGAGATTGGGGGGGGAGACAGAGATTGGGGGGGGAGACAGAGATTGGGGGGGGGGAGACAGAGATTGGGGGGGGGGAGACAGAGATTGGGGGGGGGGAGACAGAGATTGGGGGGGGGAGACAGAGATTGGGGGGGGGAGACAGAGATTGGGGGGGGGAGACAGAGATTGGGGGGGGGAGACAGAGATTGGGGGGGGGGAGACAGAGATTGGGGGGGGAGACAGAGATTGGGGGGGGAGACAGAGATTGGGGGGGGAGACAGAGATTGGGGGGGGGAGACAGAGATTGGGAGGGGAGATAGAGATTGGGGGGGGAGACAGAGATTGGGGGGGGAGACAGAGATTGGGGGGGGAGACAGAGATGGGGGATGACTGAGATGGTGGGGGGAGACAGAGATTGGGGGAGAGACAGAGATTGGGGGGGGGAGACAGAGATTGGGGGGGGGGAGACAGAGATTGGGGGGGGGGAGACAGAGATTGGGGGGGGGAGACAGAGATTGGGGGGGGAGACAGAGATTGGGGGGGGGAGACAGAGATTGGGAGGGGAGATAGAGATTGGGGGGGGAGACAGAGATTGGGGGGGGAGACAGAGATTGGGGGGGGGGAGACAGAGATGGAGGATGACTGAGATGGTGGGGGGAGACAGAGATTGGGGGAGAGACAGAGATTGGGGGGGAGACAGAGATTGGGGGGGGGGAGACAGAGATTGGGGGGGGGGAGACAGAGATTGGGGGGGGAGACAGAGATTGGGGGGGGGGAGACAGAGATTGGGAGGGGAGATAGAGATTGGGGGGGGAGACAGAGATTGGGGGGGGAGACAGAGATTGGGGGGGGAGACAGAGATGGGGGATGACTGAGATGGTGGGGGGAGACAGAGATTGGGGGGGAGACAGAGATTGGGGGGGGGAGACAGAGATTGGGGGGGGGAGACAGAGATTGGGGGGGGGAGACAGAGATTGGGGGGGGGAGACAGAGATTGGGGGGGGGGAGACAGAGATTGGGGGGGGGAGACAGAGATTGGGGGGGGGAGACAGAGATTGGGGGGGGGGAGACAGAGATTGGGGGGGGGAGACAGAGATTGGGGGGGGGGAGACAGAGATTGGGGGGGGGAGACAGAGATTGGGGGGGGGAGACAGAGATTGGGGGGGGAGACAGAGATTGGGGGGGGGAGACAGAGATTGGGGGGGGAGACAGAGATTGGGGGGGAGACAGAGATGGGGGATGACTGAGATGGGGGATGACTGAGATGGGGGATGACTGAGATGGGGGATGACTGAGATGGGGGATGACTGAGATGGGGGGACACAGAGATGGGGGGAGACAGAGATGGGGGGAGACAGAGATGGGGGGAGACAGAGATGGGGGGGGGAGACAGAGATGGGGGGGGGAGACAGAGATGGGGGGGGGAGACAGAGATGGGGGGGGGAGACAGAGATGGGGGGGAGACAGAGATGGGGGGGAGACAGAGATTGGGGGGAAGACAGCGATGGGGGGAAAGCAGGCAAGAAAATCCAAGGTATCTCCAGAATTCAGCACTGTAAATTCCTCTTGAATGCAACAATACAGTGTATTGGGCTGAGTGATACTGGCGAAAACAGGCTGCTGCTGATCCATAAACACCCATTATTAAATACAATGTAATGGATAACTTTAATAAACCTTAATCTATGATGAACTGTCTATGATTCATTAACAAAATCCATGCCGCATTTGCAGTTTTAAAAATGGCGGGTAAGACACATAAAATAAGACACAAATAAAATTTATTATGTTTCAATGGCCATGTTAGAAACAATCACTACCTGATTTTTTTTTTTGCTGCGAATTGGATTAAAGGACAAGTTTTACAATTATGGAAAAGATCAGTAACTGCAATGTGCGTCATTTACAATCCAGTTTGAGGGCAGATAACCTGAGTGGCCAATGCCATTTGAAAGTTGTCTGGATCACATAATTACATTATGTTATAAGTGCACCTTTGCTAACAGGTAAGATATTTGGCTTGGACATAAATTGGTTGGTCTGGAGTACAATCTCACAGATTGTGACTAAGCATTTTGTAATTGAATAATACATGCAGTAACAACCACTCAACTTTTTGCAGAAAAGTTTTTTGTTAATAATTATCTTGTCAGAGTTGAATCAGAATTGACAGTGATAGACTGAGATATAGACATAAGTGAATTTAAGAGAATTGCTTTATTAGAGGAACTGAAGGGCGCTCTTTATTTGTAATTGTGTTTATCAAATTTTGTCACCAGCTTTGTCCATGAGAGATTCTATTGTTTCTGTATTTTAGAATCCAGGGCCTAGTTCAACAGCCTGTCAAGATGAATGAACTAGTCTTGGCTACCTACCTTTAATCTCTGTCTCTTCCTGTCCCACTCTGCTTTTCTGTTTTACATGACTCTTCTGAAGTACTATCTGCTCCATTCTATAAAATTCTCCTGATTTGGAGATCACTGCCCTTTTGTTGGCTGCCCTGTCTTCAGACACATATTACAAGCAGGTGGAGAAGTTGTACAAAGATCGACCATGAGTTAAATTGTCTTGTGAAAACAGCAGTGTGAGAAATGGTCCGTTTTCCTATTGCTGATTTTTCTACTGCCTCACCTCAATAACCACAACAATCCTCTCCTTGAGTTTTATGGTTCATTGGATGAATTTTCACTCCTATCACAGTGTGAATCCTCAGAGGACATCCGATAAGGTCCATCTACCACCCCGTGACATGGTGTAGCTAGCTCTATTCTGTCAACAAAAGTTATTTGCATTGGCATTGCATACTATTTTGCTTGCTAGCTAGCTAATACAGTTGTGCTGCTCTCCATTGATGTTTATATGCTTAGCTACTTTATTTACAGAGAGAATTGTGTTTTAAATAGGACTGTGCTTTGATGGCATTAGATTGGCTGTACACTTTATATACAGATTAATTGCACCCATGTCTGTGGTTGAATTAATAATTTTGTCAAATATCTGTGGTGTGACATGTTGGTGCCTATTCCTGATTAAATTTCAGCTGTCATGTGTCCGCCCATTCCACCAACTTGTCTCGGTCCTCTTGAGGTCTATCACTATTCTCCTCACGGTTCATTATACTTCCAAGTTTTATGTCATCTGCAAATTTTGAAATTATGCCCTGTACACCCAAGTCCAAGTCATTAATGTATATCAAGGAAAGCAGTAGTCCTAGTACTGACGCATCCTTTTAATTTTTTTTCTTTGTTATGTATTTATCTAGTTTTCCATAAATGTTATTGTGGAATAAAAGCAAAATACTGCAGATGCTGGAAATCAGAAATGAAAACGAGAAACGCTGGAAATACTCAGCAGGTCTGGCAGCATCTGTGGAGACAGAAGCAGAGTTAATGTTTCAGGTCAGTGACCCTTCATCAGAACTGGCACAGGCTAGAAATGTAATAGGTTTTAAGCAAGTAAAGCGGGGGTGGGACAAGAGATAACAAAAGAGAAGGCGTTGATCGGACAAGGTCACAGAGAATAACTGACCAGAAGGTCATGGAGCAAAGGCAAATGTGGTGTTAATGTTGTGGTGAAAGACAAAGCCTAAGTACAGAGTGGGTGTTAATTGACAGAAAACTGAACAGCCTGGCCCCACACAAACATGAAAACAACAGTGGGTAGGCACAGTAGAAACAAACTAAAATAAAATAAACACATAAAAAATAAAAAAATAACTAAAAGTAAAAATAAAAAGGGGGGCTTGTCATGCTCTGAAATTACTGAACTCACTGTTCAGTCCGGCAGGCTGTAGCGTGCCTAATCTATAAATGAGATGCTGTTCCTCAAGTTTGCGTTGATGCTCACCTGAACACTGCAGCAATCCCAGGACAGAGATGTGGGCATGAGAGCAGGGGGAGCGTTGAAATGGCAAGCAACCGGAAGCTCCCCAATGTAGTGGAGACCACATTGTGAGCAGCGAATCTTCTTCTTTGGCTTCCTTGTCTCGAGAGACAATGGGTAAGCACCTAGAGGTGGTCAGTGGTTTGTGCAACAGCGCCTGGAGTGGCTATAGAGGCCTATTCTAGAGTGATAGACTCTTCCATAGGCGCTGCAGATAAAATTGGTTGTCGGGGCTGTTACACAGTTAGCTCTCTCCTTGCACTTCTGTCTTTTTTCCTGCCAACTGCTAAGTCTCTTCGACTCGCCACTCTTTAGCCCCACCTTTATGGCTGTCCGCCAGTTCTGGCGATCACTGGCAACTGACTCCCACGACTTGTGATCAATGTCACAGGACTTCATGTCACGTTTGCAGACATCTTTAAAGCAGAGACATGGACGGCTGGTGGGTCTGATACCAGCGACGAGCTCGCTGTACAATGCGTCCTTGGGGATCCTGCCATCTTCCATGCGGCTCACATGGCCAAGTCAACTCAAGCACTGCTGGCTCAGTAGGGTGTATATGCTGGGGATGTTGGCAGTGAATACAGTATACTAAATTGAAAGAAGTACAAGTAAATTGCTGCTTCACCTGAAAGGAGTGTTTGGGGCCTTGGATAGTGAGGAGAGAGGAGGTAAATGGGCAGGTATTACACCTCCTGCGATTGCAGGGGAAGATGCCATAGAAAGGGGACCAGGGGATGAGGGTAATGGAGGAGTGGACCAGGGTGTCATGGAGGGAACGATCCCTTCAGAATGCTGACATGGGAGGGGAGGGGAAGATGCTTTCGGTAGTGGCATCATGCTGGAGGTGGCGGAAATGGCGGACGAGGATCCTTTGGATGTGGAGGCTGGTGGGGTGGAAAGTGAGGACAAGGGGCACCCTGTCGCTGGGGTGGAAAGTGAGGACAAGGGGCACCCTGTCGCGGTTCTGGGAGGTAGGGGAAGGGGTGAGGGTAGAGGTGCGGGAAATGAGCCAGACACGGTTGAGGAACCTGTCAACCACAGTGGGGGGGAATCCTCGGTTGAAGAAAAAGGAAGACATATCAGAAGCACTGTCCTGGAAGGTAGCATCATCAGAGCAAATGTGTCGGAGACGGAAAAACTGGGAGAATGGAATGGAGTCATTACAAGAGGCCGGGTGTGAAGAAGTGTAGTCGAGGCAGCTGTGGGAGTCAGTGGGTTTATAATGAATATTAGTAGACAGCCTATCCCCTGAGATGGAGACAGAGAAGTTGAGGATGGGTGGAAGTGTCAGAGATGGACCATGTAAAGGTGAGAGAAGGGTGGAAATTAGAAGCAAAGTTGACAAAGTTTTCCAGTTCTGGGCGGGAGCAGAAAACGGCACCAATACAGTCATCAATGTACTGGAAAAGGAGTTGGGGGAGGGGGCCTGAATAGGACTGGAACAAGGAATATTCGACATATCCACAAAAAGACAGGCATAACTAGGACCCATGTGGGTACCCATAGCGACACCTTTTACTTGAAGGAAGTGAGTGGAGTTGAAGAAGAAGTTGTTCAATGTGAGAACAAGTTCAGCCAGGTGGAGGAGGGTGGTGGTGGATGGGGACTGGTTGGGCCTCTGTTCAAGGAAGAAGCAGAGAGACCTCAGACCATCCTGGTGGGGGATGGAGGTGTTGAGAGAATTGTTATTCTGGAGTCTGGTTCCAACACGGTTTCCAATTGGACATTCCCGGTCCTAACAACCCTTTGCATTTATAAACGACACTATTTAAGGTTCAGGCTACCCTTGCTACTTGGGGTTCCATTTTTTCTTGAAACTTGAGAACCTCTTTTTAAAAAGACTGAAAAGGATTTCATGGTGATTAAATCATCTGGAGATTGTTCAACATTGTGGGTGCTTTTTTTTTAAAAGGAAGGTCAACAAAAGTTGGACCAGTAAACAAGTTTTTACTGGAAGGCACATGATTTCAAGTAAACATAGCCGGGGGTTGTGCATTCACTTAAGAGCTATTTTTCTATTTTTGCTTATTGACAAGACAGGATTTATGATTGTCATAGGACTTGCCTGGAAAAAGTTGGTTTCAATTTTGAACTGTTAAAAAGCCAGCTGATTTGATAAAAAGAGGCAGCTGGAGTTTCCTTTTTGACCTTCCAGGAGATCAGAAGAAAATCCAGACAACTGTTACCTCTCTTTGAAGAATCCCTGCTCTTGAAAAGTAAATCCTGGATGAAGTTGAATTGTTCCCTCATGTATTTTGAAGAAATCCTGAATGTTTGCAGAAACCCTGCATCTTTCAAAGAACTTTGCACCGAATGTGTGAGAACTGAAACCTTTGTTGCTGCACACCTGATGTAATACCTATGTGAAGCCTTCTGTAGCTGAATTTCTTTGAATGCCTACTCAAACAGACTATTCATCAATATCACCTGTAATGATTCCTAGTGAAAGCCACCTATTCGACTTTGAGACACCATCAAAACAAAGGATTTCCATATCATCTATTCAGTATAAGATTTTTTTTTATTCCTTCTATTTCTTTGTAACAGCTGTAAACAAAAATCCCTTTTTCTCCCAGTTAACAGGTTATGTATGTGAGTGTGTGTGTGAGAGTTGGGATAAAAAAATGAGGCTTTAATATTTCAATTCGGGATGTTTACTTTATTATTAGTTAAGACTTGGAGTATAAGAAGTGGATAATTTTGTTGTTTATTAAAGAACCCTGTTTGGTGTGTTTTATTCTGGGGGAAAATAAAGTATCTGATCTGATCTGATCAGCAAGTGGGAAAATTTAAATATATGTTGTGACCTGTGGAGAAGTGGGACTGAATTAACAGTGCACTCCTCCCGCCTCGGTTGTAAGACCATCAATAAATAAAGATGTCAGAAACAAAATCACAGCGTATGATAAAATGAAAAGGCTGTGAGAATATGGGAAAATAAGGAAAGAAGTTAAGAGAGTGTTCAGATAAGCAAGGAAAGTAGGATGAGGGAATCACAAAAAATATTAAAAATAGTAAAGTTGTACAAATATAAAGATAAAAAGAGAATTATTAAATGTGGTAAAAACCCAGAGAGGAGAGGATAGTGTGATGGAGTCCTTGTATGCAGACTGCATTCTGTGCAGTTGACCTGTTGGGTGCTATGACTTTGGATTCAAAGTCTGTTTTTAGAGACAGACCCTAATTTGAGAATGAAACTAAAAGCTTCAATGTTCTGAGAGGTCAAAACCAGTTTAACACAACAGTATTTTACCAGAGACATGTGATTGGAGCTTAAGTTTCAGATTCTGGAGGGTGGAAACCAGCTGTGGTTGTTTGTAAAAGATTCCATGAGCTGTTGAACTGAAACAAGCTGGGAGCAGTTGGTGTTTAAAGAAACAAGCTGAGAACTGCAGAGAAGCTGCTCAGAATTGAAACAGACTGTAAAGCAATAGTCCGGAATAGTTGTTTTGACTGCAGGCAGAGGAGCCTGGATTGTTGGCTGACCATTGGTGAATGACTTATGGCAGTTGTTTTCAGTGCCTTAAAAATTATCAGTGGAATCATGCCATCAGGACGGTTGTGGGCAAGACCGAGGTTATTTGAGAAGCGACAGAACCTAACCATTCAAGGCAAGATTGCATCGCTCGTTATTGACGGGACCTCATTACTTCTGTATCTGCATCCTGGAGGACAGGACTTGGAAAACCACCTGAGAAAGTTCCTGATTTTGTTGTACTGTGGAACTGTTCGGCACTATCTTGCTGATAAATCTGTTCAGAGGATTATTATCACTGAATCACAAAATTGTTACAGCACAGAAAGAGGCCATTCGGCCCATCATGTCTGCACAGGCTTTCCAAAAGAGCAATTTACCTGGTGCCACTCACCTGTCTTCTTCCCATAGTCCTGTACATTCTTCCTTTTCAGATAACAGTCCAATTACCTCTTAAATGCCTCAATTGAACCTGCCTCCACCACACTCTCAGGTAGTGCATTCCAGATCCTAACCGCTCGCTGCGTGAGAAAGTTTATACTCATGTCGCCATAGCTTCTTTTGCCAATTAACTTAAATCTGTGCCCTCTTGTTCCTGATCGTTCCACCAATGGGAACAGTAAGGACTATCTTTGTTGCATCTGCTAATTAACATGTAACCTTTAAGATATACGTATATTGATCATGATTTAACTGTTAGCTCATGTTTAATTTATGTTGGTTTTGGTTTGAGTGTTTAAGTAAAATTTATAAAAAAGTGAAATTTTGTTTTCTAAATTGAGGTCAATCGGTGGATTCTATTCTTTTGGTTTGTTGGTGGTCTCCACGGGGATTATCACAATCGTGATTTAGTAGAATATAAATGAAAGTTGGTGGAGATACTTAACATGTCCTTGATATCAGTGCTTAAAAAAGAGCAGGGGCTAAAAAATTGGATAAGGCCCAGTGCCCAGCGTGGGGATCGTGATATGCCATTACTCCATGCCTGATGGAAGTTTATGCAGGCAGCACACATCCTGCCTAGTGCGAAACGCCCTGCTGAGTGGCTATGCGATCAGTAGAGGACCCAGGTTCATGACATGCTTGCACCAATTAAAGCTAGACTGCACCTCTTAAAGCCAACCTGCAGCTCTTTAAGGGGAGATGCATTCTGGCTGCAGCAGGCTGTAAGTGGATGGAACAGACTTTCTTAGAATGAAGAAATCAGAGTAATGGAGCAGCAGGCCAAAGAGAGGTATCCCAGGTTCTCAGCAGGAGCTGAAAAGGAAGAGAAAGACTATCTTTAGACAGGGAGCCAGGAGGCCATCAAGAGATACACTGCAAAGGCAGTGGAAGCAGATAGCCACAAAGGTCAGTGCCAGGAGTCTGGCCCCAAGGCCCTGAATACAGTACTGGAAAAAGTTCAATGACCTCACACATGTGCTCAAAGTCGGTGAATGCATCTTCCAATGCTATCTCCTACAAACCACACCATAAATCTCACACAGTCCTCAATGTACCATAGCTCCTTCACTCACCCATCAACAATCTCAAGTAATCACGACTCATGCCTAACATTCATATGCTCTACCTTACCCTCACACACTTTCCACTGCTGCTAGCCTCATAGCCACACCCTGCAACTTCCACATACTTCCATCTATTCAGCTATGGCAGGCACATAACCCAAACACATTGCAACACGCTCGCTGACACTCTTCCCTCCCTCTTGCAGGACAAAGTGGCAAATAACAGGAGGCAGCAGCAAAGAAGGGGTGGGAACAGGCAAGCCTGCATGTTCTCACCCCTTTGAAGGAGACTGTGCTTGGCATTTTTGGTTCAGCCATACTGATGCCAATGGCAACTAGCATCACTGAAGCCACCCAGGATGATGGTGTGTTTCTGCCTTATGTACCTTCTCAAATTCCACTTCACACTCATCCTGCAATCTGGTATGAAGTACAAGTTGCTGATGGTGTTAACATGAATCTCTCTCTTTCCACCCAAACCCCCTTCCTTCATGCCCAATCCTCCCCTTTTGCATTTATGTTTTCAGATACCCAAGAACTGCCACCTAGCCAGCCAGTGTTGCCTGAGAATGAAGGCTCATAGGCACACCTCTAAGGAAGAGGCAATGTTAGTTGATCTGATACTCTCAGCCACCAGTTCAGTTACCGGTATTGGGCAAAGTTTAGAGGCAGGATCTGCAGCCTCGCTAGAGGAAAAGGATAGCATGCACGTAAGCTCTCTGGAGGCCAAGGCTACAGATTAATTCTGCTGCAGAGGACTCAGATGAGAACTTTATTAGGGCAGTGTACAGGAAAAGGCTGATGGGCATGCACACCAAAATGTTTGGTGCACTGGCAGCTTGCTACAGAGCCTTTTGTCACTGTCAAGAAGCATGGAGGAATCAGACAACAACTTGGCACAAGGCTTTGCGCAGACCTTGGAGCCCATTCTTTCTCGTGTAAAAATGGTGGCAAATTCCACGAGGATACTTACTTCCAGACATGATGCAGCATCTGATGACCGATGTCTCAGCTTCCATCGCAGCATAGACAGAAGCCACCCAACACCTGAGTGCTGCAGTGGAAGCTCAGATTGAGATCATGCCATGCAGGCTCAGACTGCTGCCATCTTGGGTATGGATACGGTGCTCAAAGGGGTTTGCAGGGTCTCACAGCAATCCAGCAATCTGTGTTTCATCTGATTATTAGGATTGCTAAGGTGCACCCTGGGGAAGTAGCAATGGCTCCGTAGTGCATGAACCTGCTGTCTTCTCTCAGGATGACAGCATTAGCACTCCCACAACTGTCACTCTGACAGCACCCTTGCTACTGCCTGTCAGCCAGTCATGTCAGGTGGTGCAGCCCGAAGCCAGATCATCAAGGCCCAGAGTTCTTCGAGACATCCTGCAAGGTCATCTCTCCCCCATTGAAAATCAGAACTCTTACACCAGCCATGCTGCAGCCACTGGGGTAGCACTGCGTAGATGCACTAGGCCAGACAAAGATACCTGCAAGACAGGCACTAATGCACAAGGGTGAATAGTTGAGTTTTTATGTAACATTGCAAGTGTTGTTGGATAAAGTTGATATGGAATGGCAGATTTGTGGTCCCTTTTATCTCAGATTTTTGGTCAAGAGGAATCTGTAAAAGTCCATAAAAAAGGGATGAAAGGTGGGAAGTGTGTCATAACGTTGATCTGAGGATGTTTTCAGAAAAAAACAAAGTCCGATCAGATGTTCAAGGACAACTGTCCAGAGCGATGATGTCCTGATGCTGCCTCCCTTATTTCTCTTCCTCAGGTGGCTGCTAGGGAATGCGTCCTAGAACATAGAACAGTACAGCACAGTACAGGCCCTTCGGCCCATGATGTTGTGCCGAACCTTTAACCTACTCTAAGATCAAACTACCTACATACCCTTCATTCTACTATCATCCATGTACCTATCCAAGAGTCGCTTAAATGCCCCTAATGTATCTGCTTCTACTACTACCGCTGGCAGTGCATTCCACGCACCCACCACTCTCTGTGTAAAGAACCTACCTCTGACATCTCCCCGAAACCTTCCTCCAATCACCTTAAAATTATGCCCCCTGGTGATAGCCCTTTCCACCCTGGGAAAAAGTCTCTGGCTATCCACTCTATCTATGCCTCTCATCATCTTGTACACCTCTATCAAGTCACCTCTCATCCTTCTTCGCTCCAATGAGAAAAGCCCCAGCTCCCTCAATCTTTCTTCGTAGGACATGCCCTCCAGTCCAGGCAGCTTAATCCTGCCATCCAGCATTTGATCTGTAGCCATGCAGATTAAGGCACTTGAGGTGCATATATAGACACCTTTTAAATGAGTTGAGGGTTTCTGCCTCAACCACCCCTTCAGGCAGTGAGTTCCAGACTCCCACCACCCTCTGGGTAAAAAAAGTTTTCCTCATCTCCCCTCTAATCTTTCTACCAATCCCTTTACATCTTTGCCCCCTATTCACTGACCTCTCTGCTAAGGTAAATAGGGCCTTCATCTCCACTCTATCCAGGCCCCTCACAATTTTGTACATTTCAATTAGATCTCCCCTCAGCCTTCTCTGTTCCAAGGAGAACAACCCCAGCCTACCCAATCTTTTCTCATAGCTGCATTTTTTCAGTCCTGGCAACATCTTCGTAAATTTCTTCTGTACCCTCTCTGTAATGAGGTGTCCAGAACTACCCACAGTACTCAAGTTGTGGCCTAACCAATGATTTGCACAGTTCCAGCATAACCTCCCTGCTCTTAAATTCTCTGCCCGAGCTAAAAAAGGAAGGGTTTCCATATGCCTTCTTAGCCACCTTATTGAGCTGTCTTGCTACCTTCAGGGATCTGTGGACATTCACTCCAAGGTCCCTCACTTCCTCTGCACCTCTCAGTATTCTCCCATTAATCTTATATTCCTTTGCCTTGCTTGACCTCCCTAAATGCATCATCTCACACTTCTCTGGGTTGAATTCCACATGCCACTTTTCTGCCCACCTGACCAGTCCATTGATATCTTCCTGCAGCCGACAGCTATCCTCAAAGAACAAAGAACAGTACAGCACAGGAACAGGCCATTCGGCCCGCCAAGCCTGCGCCGATCTTGATGCCTGTCTAAACTAAAACCTTCTGTACTTCCGGGGTCCGTATCCCTCTCTTCCCATCCTATTCATGTATTCGTCAAGATGCCTCTTAAACGTCGCTATCGTACCTGCTTCCACCACCTCCCCTGGCAGCAAGTTCCAGGCACACACCACCCTCTGTGTAAAAAACTTGCCTCGCACATCCCCTCTAAACTTTGCCCCTCGTACCTTAAACCTATGTCCTCTAGTAACTGACTCTTCCACACTGGAGAAAAGCTTCTGACTATCCACTCTGTCCATGCCACTCCTAACTTTGTAAACCTCTATCATCTAGCCCCTCCACCTCTGTCGTTCCAGTGAAAACAATCTGAGTTTATCCAACCTCTCCTCATAGTTAATACTCTCCAGACCAGGCAATATCCTGGTAAATCTCTTCTGTACCCTCTCCAAAGCCTCCACATCCTTCTGGTAGTGTGGCGACCAGAATTGTACGCAATATTCCAAGTGTGGCCTAACTAAAGTTCTGTACAGCTACAGCATGACTTGCCAATTTTTATACTCTATGCCCCAACCGATGAAGGCAAGCATGGCGTATGCCTTCTTGACTACCTTATCCACCTGTGTTGCCACTTTCAGTGATCTGTGGACCTGTACGCCCAGATCTCTCTGCCTGTCAATACTCCTAATAGAGAGATAGAGAGAGATACAGCACTGAAACAGGCCCTTCAGCCCACCGAGTCTGTGCCGACCAGCAACCACCCGTTTATACTAATCCTACATTAACCCCATATTCCCGACCACATCCCCACCATTCTCCTACCACCTACACGAGGGACAATTTACAATGGCCAATTTACCTATCAACCTACAAGTCTTTGGCTGTGGGAGGAAACCGGAGCACCTGGCGGAAACCCACACGGTCACAGGGAGAACTTGCAAACTCCACACAGGCAGTACCCAGAACCGAACGAGAGTCGCTGGAGCTGTGAGGCTGCGGTGCTAACCACTGCGCCGCTGTGCCGCCCCCTAAGGGTTCTGCCATTTACTGTATACTTCCCACCTGCATTAGACCTTCCAAAATGCATTAGCTCACATTTGTCCGGATTAAACTCCATCTGCCATTTCTCTGCCCAAGTCTCCAACCGATCTATATCTTTTTTTTTTTATTATTCATTCATGGGATGTGGGCGATGCTGGCCAGGACAGCATTTATTGCCCATCCCTAATTGCCCTTGATAAGGTGGTGGTGAGCTGACTTCTTGAACCGCTGCAGTCCATTTGGGGTAGGTATACCCACAATGCTGTTAGGAAGGGAGTTCCAGGATTTTGACCCAGCGACAGTGAAGGAACGGCGATATAGTTCCAAGTCAGGATGGTGTGTGACTTGGAGGGGAACTTGCAGGTGGTGGTGTTCCCATGTATTTGCTGCCCTTGTCCTTCTAGTTGGTAGAGGTCGTGGGTTTGGAAGGTGCTGTCTGAGGAGCCTTGGTGCATTGCTGCAGTGCATCTTGTAGATGGTACACATTGCTGCCACTGTGCATCGGTGGTGGAGGGAGTGAATGTTTGTAGATGGGGTGCCAATCAAGCGGGCTGTTTTGTCCTGGATGGTGTCGAGCTTCTTGAGTGTTGTTGGAGCTGCACCCATTCAGGCAAGTGGGGAGTATTCCATCACACTCCTGACTTGTGCCTTATAGATGGTGGACAGGCTTTGGGGGAGTCAGGAGGTGAGTTACTCGCCTCAGGATTCTGAGCCTCTGACCTGCTCTTGTAGCCATGGTATTTATATGGCTACTCCAGTTCAGTTTCTGGTCAATGGTAGCTCCTAGGATGTTGATAGTGGGGGATTCAGCGATGGTAATGCTGTTGAATGTCAAGGGGAGATGGTTAGATTCTCTCTTGTTGGAGATGGTCATTGCCTGGCACTTGTCTGACGCAACTGTTACTTGCCACTTATCAGCCCATGCCTGGATATTGTCCAGGTCTTGCTGCATTTCTACATGGACTGCTTCAGTATCTGCGGAGTCGCGAATGGTGCTGAACATTGTGCAATCATCAGTGAACATCCCCACTTCTGACCTTATGATTGAAGGAAGGTCATTGATGAAGCAGCTGAAGATGGTTGGGCCCAGGACACTACCCTGAGGAACTCCTGCAGTGATGTCCTGGAGCTCAGATGATTGACATCCAACAACCGCAACCATCTTCCTTTGCGCTATGTATGACTCCAGCCAGCGGAGGGAGGGTTTTCCCCCTGATTTCCATTGACCTCAGTTTTGCTAGGGCTCTTTGATGCCATACTCGGTCAAATGCTGCCTTGACGTCAAGGGCAGCCACTCTCACCTCACCTCTTGAGTTCAGCTCTTTCGCCCATGTTTGAACCAAGGCTGTAATGCGGTCAGGAGCTGAGTGACCTTGGCAGAACCCAAACTGAGCATCCCACTGAATGGCCAGCAACTCAATGAGGCTGGACTTCCTCCCTCAAGCAGGTGGAAGTCCCGCCTCGGAACAATTGAAATCTGGGGACCTGTAAAATACATAACAGATCCCCAGGCGAGGCGGAAGCGGGTTCGGCATTGACTTTTCAGTCAGTGGCCAGCTCCCGTCCGCCCAACATAAAATCCTGGCCAATATGTCCTGGAACCAACATGGGGGCATGCCATATTAGATATAATAATGAGTAACCAGACAGATTAGTTAACAGCATATCGGTGTGTGAGCATTTATCTAATGGTGATCATGATATGATTGAGTTCAACGCAGTGTTTGAAAGGGAGAACCGCGGAACAGCTACTAAAGATTACGAAGATGCAATGAGTTAGAGACAATTCACTGTTAAGTGGGCAAATCTGTTAATGGGTAAAATGGCAGGACCTCAGTGGGAGATGTTCAAAAAAGAATTTAACGTAATACAGAAGCAGTTTATACCTCTAGTGAAAGAGCTCTACTTGTCAAGAAAAACAGCCATGGACAACTAAAGAGTTTAGAGAAACAAAAAACCGAAAAGAAAAAGCATACAAAAATGCAACAAATAGCACAAATCCTGGCGAATGGGAAAGATACAAATAACAGTAAAGGGTGATAAAACAGATTGTGAGAGCTACAAAAAGGGAATATAAAAGAAACTTGCAAGGGATATCAAAACCAATAGAATATCTTTTTACAATTAGATTAGGAAAAATAGGGTAGACAGGAACAAAGCATGCACCTTAAATTGATGATAGTGATGTTGTCAATGAAAATAAGGAAATGACAGAAATGTTGAAAAATAACTTTGCATCAGTATTTACAGTAGAGGAAGAGGTCAGCATACCAGACCTCCCACAGAAACTAATAGAGAATCAGGGACAGTGACCCACCAAAATTAATGCAAAATAACAGTAATGAAGAAAATAATGACACTAAAGAATGACAGATCCCCAGGACCAGATGGTTTCCATCCTAGGGTATTAAATAAAGTGGATGAGAACATTGCCAATGCCCCAACTATAATCTTCCAAAGTTCTCTTGATTTGGGAAGCGTTCCTTTAGGTTGGAAAATTGCACATGTCACTCTGCTCGTAAAGAAAGGTGAGAGAGGAAAACCAGGAAATTATAGATCAGTTAGCCTAACATTTTTTGTTTGGAATTATTAGAGTCTATAATTAAGGATAGGGTGACTGAACATCTTGGAAGTTTTCCGCTGATCATAGACAGCAAGTGTGGTTTTGTAAAGGGTAGGTCATGCCTGATGAACCTGATGGAATTTTTTGAAGAGGTGACTAAAGTCATGGACAGGGGAATGTCTATGGATCTTATTTATAGAGGGCACTGGCAAGCAAGAACTTGGTTTAAAGTGTGTCTACTTCAACGCCAGGAGCATCCGGAATAAGGTGGGTGAGCTTGCAGCATGGGTTGGTACCTGGGATCTCGATGTAGTGGCCATTTCGGAGACATGGGTAGAGCAGGGGCAGGAATGGATGTTGCAGATTCCGGGATTTAGATGTTTCAGTAAGAACAGAGAAGATGGTAAAAGAGGAGGGGGTGTGGCATTGTTAATCAAGGAGAGTATTACAGCGGCAGAAAGGTCGTTTGAGGACTCGTCTACTGAGGTAGTATGGGCCGAGGTTAGAAACAGGAGAGGAGAGGTCACCCTGTTGGGAGTCTTCTATAGACCTCCGAATAGTTCCAGAGATGTAGAGGAAAGGATAGCGAAGATGATTCTCGACAGGGGCGAGAGTAACAGGGTAGTTGTTATGGGGGACTTTAACTTTCCAAATATTGACTGGAAATACTATAGTTCGAGTACTTTAGATGGGTCAGTTTTTGTCCAGTGTGTGCAGGAGGGTTTTCTGACACAGTATGTAGACAGGCCAACCAGGGGCGATGCCACATTGGATTTGGTACTGGGTAATGAACCTGGCCAGGTGATAGATTTAGATGTAGGTGAGCACTTTGGTGATAGTGATCACAATTCGGTTAGGTTTACCTTAGCGATGGGCAGGGACAGGTATATACCGCAGGGCAAGAATTATAGCTGGGGGAAAGGAAATTATGATGCGATTAGGCAAGATGTAGGATGCGTAGGATGGGGAAGGAAACTGCAGGGGATGGGCACAATCGAAATGTGGAGCTTATTAAAGGAGCAGCTACTGCGTGTCCTTGATAAGTATGTACCTGTCAGGCAGGGAGGAAGTTGTCGAGATAGGGAGCCGTGGTTTACTAAAGAAGTTGAAGCGCTTGTCAAAAGGAAGAAGAAGGCTTATGTTAGGATGAGACGTGAAGGCTCAGTTAGGGCGCTTGAGAGTTACAAGCTAGCCAGGAAGGATCTAAAGGGAGAGCTAAGAAGAGCAAGGAGAGGACACGAGAAGTCATTGGCGGATAGGATCAAGGAAAACCCTAATGCTTTCTATAGGTATATCAGGAATAAAAGAATGACTAGAGTTAGATTAGGGCCAATCAAGGATAGTAGTGGGAAGTTGTGTGTGGAATCAGAGGAGGTAGGGGAAGCGTTAAATGAATATTTTTCGTCAGTATTTACAGTAGAGAAAGAAAATGTTGTCGAGGAGAATACTGAGATTCAGACTACTAGGCTAGATGGGATTGAGGTTCACAAGGAGGAGGTGTTATCAATTTTGGAAAGTGTGAAAATAGATAAGTCCCCTGGGCCAGATGGGATTTATCCTAGGATTCTCTGGGAAGCCAGGGAGGAGATTGCAGAGCCTTTGTCCTTGATCTTTATGTCATCATTGTCGACAGGAATAGTGCCGGAAGACTGGAGGATAGCAAATGTTGTCCCCTTGTTCAAGAAGGGGAGTAGGGACAGCCCTGGTAATTATAGACCTGTGAGCCTTACTTCGGTTGTGGGTAAAATGTTGGAAAAGGTTATAAGAGACAGGATTTATAATCATCTTGAAAAGAATAAGTTCATTAGCGATAGTCAGCACGGTTTTGTGAAGGGTAGGTCGTGCTTCACAAACCTTATTGAGTTTTTCGAGAAGGTGACCAAACAGGTGGATGAGGGTAAAGCAGTGGATGTGGTGTATATGGATTTCAGTAAGGCATTTGATAAGGTTCCCCACAGTAGGCTATTGCAGAAAATACGGAAGTATGGGGTTGAAGGTGATTTAGAGCTTTGGATCAGAAATTGGCTAGCTGAAAGAAGACAGAGGGTGGTGGTTGATGGCAAATGTTCATCCTGGAGTTTAGTTACTAGTGGTGTTCCGCAAGGATCTGTTTTGGGGCCACTGCTGTTTGTCATTTTTATAAATGACCTGGAAGAAGGTGTAGAAGGGTGGGTTAGTAAATTTGCGGATGACACGAAGGTCGGTGGAGTTGTGGATAGTGCCGAAGGATGTTGTAGGGTACAGAGGGACATAGATAGGCTGCAGAGCTGGGCTGAGAGATGGCAAATGGAGTTTAATGCGGAAAAGTGTGAGGTGATTCACTTTGGAAGGAGTAACAGGAATGCAGAGTACTGGGCTAATGGGAAGATTCTTGGTAGTGTCGATGAACAGAGAGATCTTGGTGTCCAGGTGCATAAATCCCTGAAGGTTGCTACCCAGGTTAATAGGGCTGTTAAGAAGGCATATGGTGTGTTAGCTTTTATTAGTAGGGGGATCGAGTTTCGGAGCCACGAGGTCATGCTGCAGCTGTACAAAACTCTGGTGAGACCGCACCTGGAGTATTGCGTGCAGTTCTGGTCACCACATTATAGGAAGGATGTGGAAGCTTTGGAAAGGGTGCAGAGGAGATTTACTAGGATGTTGCCTGGTATGGAGGGAAGGTCTTACGAGGAAAGGCTGAGGGACTTGAGGTTGTTTTCGTTGGAGAGAAGGAGGAGGAGAGGTGACTTAATAGAGACATATAAGATAATCAGAGGGTTAGATAGGGTGGATAGTGAGAGTCTTTTTCCTCGGATGGTGATGGCAAACATGAGGGGACATAGCTTTAAGTTGAGGGGTGATAGATATAGGACAGATGTTAGAGGTAGTTTCTTTACTCAGAGAGTAGTAGGGGCTTGGAACGCCCTGCCTGCAACAGTAGTAGACTCGCCAACTTTAAGGGCATTTAAGTGGTCATTGGATAGACATATGGATGAAAATGGAATAGTGTAGGTCAGATGGTTTCACAGGTCGGCGCAACATCGAGGGCCGAAGGGCCTGTACTGTGCTGTAATGTTCTAATTCTAATTCTAATATATGGACTTTCAGAGGCATTTGATAAAGACCCTCATTAGAAACTGTTAGCTAAAGTAGAAGCTCATGGAATTGAAGGCAAATTATTGAGCTGGTTAGGAAACTGGCTGAACGGCAGGAGACAGAAAGTAGGGATAATGGACAAGTACTCTAATTGGCAGGGTGTGACTAGTGGTGTCCCGCAGTTGATGGAATAGAAAGTTACATATCCAAATTTGCCGATGACACATACATAAGCGGCATTGTAGATGGAAGCATAAAATTACAAGGATATTGATAAATTAAGTGAATGAAGAAAAACTGTGGAAATGTATTTCTATATGGAACAGGGTACTTTCTACATGGTGAAAAGCTAGAAACAACGAAACAAAGAGACTTGTATTTATATAGTGCCTTTCATGACCACAGGATGCCTCAATGTTTTTTTTACAGCCAATGAAGTATTTTTGAAGTGTAGTCGCTGTTGTAATGTAGGAAACATAGCAGCCAATTTGTGCACAGCAAACTCCCACAAACAGAAATGTGATCCTGACCAGATAGTCTGTTTTTGTGATGTTAGCTGAGAGATAAATATTTGCCAGGACACCAGGCATAACTCCATTGTTCTTCTTCAAAATAGTGGCATGGGATCTTTTATGTCCACCTGAGAGGACAGATGGGGCCTCAGTTTAACATCTCATCCAAAAGATGGCACCTCTGACAGTGCAGCGCTCCCTCAGTACTGCACTGGATTTTTGTGCCCAAATCCTGAAGTGGGACCTAAACCCACAACCTTCTGGCAGTGCAAAGAGACTTGGGGGTCCAGGAATATAGATCATTAAAATGTCATGAACAGGTATAGATAATAATCAAAAAGGCTGATGAAAAAATCTAGAGGACTAGAATACAAGAGGGTGGAAGACATGCTATAGCTATGCAGAGCCCTGATTAGACCACACCTGGAACACTCTGAGCAGTTCTGGGCACTATACCTTAGGAAGGATATATTGGCCTTGGAGGGAGTCTAATGTAAATTTGCCAGAATGATAGCTGAACCTCAAGGGTTAAATTACGGGGCAAGATTACACAAACTAGCATTCTATTGCCTGAAATCTGGAAGGTTAAAGGGGTGATTTGATCGAAGTTTACAAGATATTAAGGAAATAGATAGGGTATCGAATAGAATCATACAGCACCGCACAGAAGGAGGCCATTCAGCCTGTCAGGCCCGTGCTGACTCTCTTCAAGAGCAACTCAGCTAATCCCACTCACCCACCCTCTCCCCATAATCCAGAAAATGTTTCTCTTCAGGTGCTTATCCAATTCCGTTGTGAAAGCCACGATTGAATCTGCCTCCATCATGCAACCCTGCCCCCGTGATCAGAACCACCCTCAACCCCCAGTCCGATTACCATGGGACCCTCCCCCTGCAATCAGAACCACCGAGATCACCGTGGGCCCCCCACCTCGTGATCAGATATTCTGGAAACGTCCCATGATCTCCCTCTCCCCCAATACTCCTATCTGCTCCTGTAGGCTTTGGCCCTGTGAATAGGCTTCCTGCCCAAAAGGCCTCAAGCCTGACAATCAGGCCTCCAGTGGGTGGGAGCTACACAGGAAAAAATATAAAGCAGCCTTGCAGTTAAACTCTGCATGACAGTCAGAAAACCCATTCTTCTGCATTGCCTGACCTCACAACAGCACTCAAACGTATTCAGCACATTCCCCCCCCACACCACCGCATCCCCACCACCCACCACCCCCCCGCCCCCCTATCACCCCCAAACCCGGGCACAGAACTTGCCCTACAGGCTCCAATCTAAGCCACAATCAATTCTTATGTATAACTTTTCCCCTCTCTTTAGCTCTGTTCTTTTCAGTGTGTCACTACCATTTCCCATTCAGGGTGAGCAGGCAAGCTAACATCAGTCTTCAGCAGTTTTTAGGTGCTCTGTCAGAGTGGTCTGCAATGACTCCCCTTCCAATTCTCCCTTCCCTCCTGTGGGGAAAGTATCCAGCCACAAACTGCAGTTTCCCTTGGTCAAAGAGCTAAGTTTAAGAATGTGCACTGAAGAGAATAACCTGCCTTTGAATACTCTTTGACATATCCACCATGAATTTAGCTCTATTTCGCCTGACCCTATGCTTACTCCCATATCTCATCTATATAGAATATTTCCACATGAGCAACAAATACAGAATTACAGTTTAAACCAGAATTCTGACATTTTGCAGCAAGTGCTCAAAACCAAGTATTACTTCAAAACAGCTTGTAAAAACATTGATATTTAGTTGTGGTTGTGACCTGAAAGTAGAATAGTTGCAGTTTGGAAGCCTGAGACACATAGTTTTCGTCCTTTCTTTTGTATTGTGGGTAATATGAAAATAAAGAACCAAAACTCAATATCGGATTTTCTTAGCCTCTCATTTTGTTTGAAAAAGCTCCTTTTGCTAGCAAGCAGGGACTCGATTCTAATTAGGATGCAGCTGCACAGCTCAAGCCCCCGATTTAAGCAATTTCAATGTATGAGTATTTCACAAATGTCTAATTATAATGTCATTTTAGAACTGAGACAGCAGTATTAGTACATTAATCCTTCTTATTCTGCAAAGAAGGAGCTCAGATTTCAGAAAGTGGTATTGCCGAGTTATCTGAGGCACTGAAGCAAGGGCCCTGTTGTGCATTCAACTCCCATTGCTGGCAAAGGGGCTCCTGTAACATGAAACATTCAAACCATAAATATTTTGTATTGGACACCACTTAGCAGGTAGAGCTAAAAGCACGATAGCATGAAATCCTGAAAAGATTCAAGGATCAACAAAAATGCTCATATGCCTTGGATCATTGAGTTGATCGCTGAGCTATAAGGACTAACTGAAAGATTTCCACATTGTGAAAATCAGGCATCAGACTGACCATGATCCAAGTTGTTGAAATGAAGAAAGGCTCAATGAGGTGAATGAAAAGAGGACTGAGAAAACATAGTAATTAGCCCAGGAATAGGCAAACTAAATAATACTTGAGGAATAAGCCTGTGAATACAAATTAATGGATTTGTAACTCAACGTAGGCTACAAGGAGAAGAGGCAAGATGAAAATAGTTCACAGATGTTCTTATATTCTTATGCGGCTCCTGTACTTTAGTTCCCTACCCAGCTGGCCCTAACTGATGTCCAATTGGAATTGTGTTCCTGACATCATGTACTTGGAGCTTTTCCAAGATTAGAAACTGAAATCAGTCAAATTACTGTTTATGAACAGATTTATATTTTGTTTCAGACATATTTGCAGCACAATTCAGAATAATCTGTTCCAAAAATGTATTAATTTTCAGACATTACAACATCAAACAGGACTTCATATGGTGTACTTCTTTACTCACTAATCCTTCACATGTGAAGTATGGAAACATCTACTTTAACAGAATATGCTCAGCATAAGGACATGCATCAACTTGCTAATTGAGACATAAAATGCTGAGCAAAAAAGGAGAGATGGATTTTTAAAATTTCTTAATTTCTATGATTACAGCAAGTTACAAGTTACTGTATAGCATAGAAACTTTTACTTGTTGGTTTAAACTTTAGAAAATATACATTAAATACCGCCAACAAATAAATGGGAAATATTTATACTATTAATAAATGAACTCCAAATATTTGGGGTAAGGATCAACAAACACAGTTTTGTGTGAGTGCATGCACATATATGCCATTGTCCGTATGTTCTTTTGGGTGTCTGCATGTTTTTATGATTACTGTATAACTGAGTCCTTCTCTCCATGATAGTGTGGAATTCTCAATATAGAGTAATATGAATTATAAAGTAATTATAATAGTTTTCACTGAATTGCCAAACAAGGAGATATGAAATGCAGTGCTGTCTATGTGGCATTCAGGAATCTTCCCTTCTATGAAATAACTTTGCAAATAGCAATGGCACAAGAAAAACTATTTTAAAACTGCCATCCTTTCACTCATGAATAAATATTATAAAGATGACTTCCTATAGATTATGTAAGGTCGTAATTGGGAGTGAAAATGTTTTTCTTCCCCATTTTATTATAAATTGCTGTTTATTTCAATTGTACTGTACATTCTCCCAAGAAAAACATTAGTTAAAAATGAAAATAGCATATAAGAATGAACATCCTAATAAAAAAAATAATTATCAAGGTAACTCCTCAGAGCTCCATTTAGTTTTGCTGGGGATGCCATCAGCACGTGTGCTCGTCAACAAACAGTTGTCTTACACACAAAATGAATCAAAGATTAACCAAGTCAAATTCATAAAGCATTGCAACAGTCTTCAATATTTCAACTTGATTAAAATTGGCATGTCCTGGCCCACAATCAGCTCCAAGTTCCCATCCAACTCATGCATCATCCTGACTTGAACATACAGGGGGGAATTTTATCCTGGCAACAGGGTCTCAACATGCAAAGAAAGTGATGCCGTGATCCCCGCATTGTCTCTTCTCCGAAGGCCAACTGAATCTAGTGCCAATCAGGCAGTTAAGTGGACAGTAGTGGGCCTTCCACAGGAAAAAGGACCCTGTTACCAGAAATCCCAGCCTTGGAGAGCTGCTGGCCAATCAGAGGCCGGCAGCTGCAGCACCACCGTGGAGGCGGTGGCTACTGCTGGAGCAGTACCTACCAGAGGCCGAGGAACCAAGCCTCAGGTATGTCAGAGCGGGAGGGGTCTCGTGGGGTGGGGGTTGTGGGGTTGGTGGGGAGGGGGAGGCCGCAAGTGCAGGTTTGTGGCTGTCAGCAGGCCCCCCCACCTTCCCGATGCTGGGTCCCTCGTTAAGACACTGTGTCTTTAAACGAGGGCCCTCCCCACCAGAAGCCAGGAAGAAGCCTGTATGGTTTCCCATGCCGTGCTTCCCGTGCGGCGACATGGCCGCCCGCCGCACAGCTAATTAAAACCAAAGAAGCATAGAAACATTATGGCACAGAAGGAGGCCATTTAACCTATCATGTCCATGCCGGCTGAAAGAAAAATGGCCGCCCAATCTAATCCCACCTTCCAGCACTTGGACCAGAGCCTTGTAGCTTACAGCCTTCAGGTGCATGTCCAGGTACCTTTTAAAAGAATTGAGGGTTTCTGCCTCCACCACCATTCCTGGCAGTGAATTCCAGACACCCACCACCCTCTGAATGAAAAAGTTTTTCCTCTTGTACCCGCTAATCCTTCTACCAATCACCTTAAATCTGTGCCCCTGGTAATTGTCCTCTCCGCTAGGGGAAACAGAGCCTTCCTGCCGACTCTATCTAGGCCCCTCATAACTTTGTATACCTCAATTAAGTCACCCCTCGCCTCCTCTGTTCGAAGGAAAACAACCCTAGAATACCCAATCTTTCCTCATAGCTGCAATTTTCGAGCCCTGACAATAATCTTGTAAATCTCCTCTGTACAGTCTCAAGAGCAATTATGTCTTTCCTGTAATGTGGTGACCAGAACTGTCGCAATAGTCCAGCTGTGTCCTAACCAGCATTTTATACAGTTCCAGCATTACATCCCTGCTTTTGTATTCTATACCTCGGCTAATAAAGGAAAGCATTCCAAATGCCTTCTTCACCACTCTATCTACCTGTACTGCCACCTTCAGGTACCTGTGGACATGCACTCCAAGGTCTCTCGCTTCTTCTACCCCTCTCAAAATGCTTCAGTTTATTCTGTAGTCTCTGGCTTTGTTTGCTCTCCCCAAATGCATTACCTCACACTTCTCCGGATTGAATTCCATTTGCCACTTTTCCACTCACTCAACCAAACCATTGACATCATTCTGGAGTCTACAGCTATCCTCTTCACAAGCAATTACAAAGAACAAAGAACAGTACAGCACAGGAACAGGCCATTCGGCCCTCCAAGCCTGCACCGATCTTGATGCCTAAACTAAAACCTTCTGCACTTCCGGGATCCGTATCCCTCTATTCCCATCCTATTCATGTATTTGTCAAGATGCCTCTTAAACGTCTCTGTGGTACCTGCTTCCATCACCTCCCCCGGCAACAAGTTCCAGGCACTCACCGCCCTCTGTGTAAAGAACTTGCCTCGCACATCCCCTCTAAACTTTGCCCCTCTCACCTTAAACCTATGTCCCCAAGTAACTGACTCTTCCACCCTGGGAAAAAGCTTCTGACTATCCACTCTGTCCATGCCGCTTATAACTTTGTAAACCTCTATCATGTCGCCCCTCCACCTCCATCGTTCCAGTGAAAACAATCCGAATTTATCCAACCTCTCCTCATAGCTAATGCCCTCCAGACCAGGCAACATCCTGGTAAACCTCTTCTGTACCCTCTCCAAAGCCTCCACATCCTTCTGGTAGTGTGGCGACCAGAATTGCATGCAATATTCTAAGTGTGGCCTAACTAAAGGTCTGTACATCTGCAGCATGACTTGCCAATTTTTATACTCCATGCCCCGACCGATGAAGGCAAGCGTACTGTATGCCTTCTTGACTACCTTATCCACCTGCGTTGCCACTTTCAGTGAACCGTGGACCTGTACGCCCAGATCTCTCTGCCTGTCAATACTCCTAAGGGTTCTGCCATTTACTGTATACTTCCCACCTGCATTAGACCTTCCAAAATGCATTACCTCACATTTGTCCGTTTTAAACTTCCATCTGCCATTTCTCCGCCCAAGTCTCCAACCGATCTATATCCTGCTGTATCCTCTGACAATCCTCATCACTGTCCGCAACTCCACCAACCTTTGTGTCTTCCGCAAACTTACTAATCAGATCAGCTACATTTTCCTCCAAATCATTTATATATACTACAAACAGCAAAGTTTCCATCACTGATCCCTGCGGAACACCACTAGTCACATCCCTCCATTCAGAAAAGCACCCTTCCACTGCTACCCTCTGTCTTCTATGACTGAGCCAGTTCTGTATCCATCTTGCCAGCTCCCCTCTGATCCCATGTGACTTCACCTTTTGTATCCGAAGATGATATTTGATAGCGAAGATGATTCTCGACAGGGGCGAGAGTAACAGGGTAGTTGTTATGGGGGACTTTAACTTTCCAAATATCGACTGGAAATACTATAGTTCGAGTACTTTAGATGGGTCAGTTTTTGTCCAGTGTGTGCAGGAGGGTTTTCTGACACAGGATGTAGACAGGCCAACCAGGGGCGATGCCACATTGGATTTGGTACTGGGTAATGAACCCGGCCAGGTGTTAGATTTAGATGTAGGTGAGCACTTTGGTGATAGTGACCACAATTCGGTTAGGTTTACCTTAGCGATGGGCAGGGACAGGTATATACCGCAGGGCAAAAATTATAGCTGGGGGAAAGGAAATTATGATGCGATTAGGCAAGATTTAGGATGCGTAGGATGGGGAAGGAAACTGCAGGGGATGGGCACAATCGAAATGTGGAGCTTATTCAAGGAGCAGCTACTGCGTGTCCTTGATAAGTATGTACCTGTCAGGCAGGGAGGAAGTTGTCGAGCGAGGGAGCCGTGGTTTACTAAAGAAGTTGAAGCGCTTGTCAAGAGGAAGAAGAAGGCTTATGTTAGGATGAGACGTGAAGGCTCAGTTAGGGCGCTTGAGAGTTACAAGCTAGCCAGGAAGGATCTAAAGGGAGAGCTAAGGAGAGCAAGGAGAGGACACGAGAAGTCATTGGCGGATAGGATCAGGGAAAACCCTAAGGCTTTCGATAGGTATATCAGGAATAAAAGAATGACGAGAGTTAGATTAGGGCCAATCAAGGATAGTAGTGGGAAGTTGTGTGTGGAATCAGAGGAGGTAGGGGAAGTGTTAAATGAATATTTTGCGTCAGTATTTACAGTAGAGAAAGAAAATGTTGTCGAGGAGAATACTGAGATTCAGGCTACTAGGCTAGATGGGATTGAGGCTCACAAGGAGGAGGTGTTATCAATTTTGGAAAGTGTGAAAATAGATAAGTCCCCTGGGCCAGATGGGATTTATCCTAGGATTCTCTGGGAAGCTAGGGAGGAGATTGCAGAGCCTTTGTCCTTGATCTTTATGTCGTCATTGTCGACGGGAATAGTGCCGGAAGACTGGAGGATAGCAAATGTTGTCCCCTTGTTCAAGAAGGGGAGTAGAGACAGCCCTGGTAATTATAGACCTGTGAGCCTTACTTCGGTTGTGGGTAAAATGTTGGAAAAGGTTATAAGAGACAGGATTTATAATCATCTTGAAAAGAATAAGTTCATTAGCGATAGTCAGCACGGTTTTGTGAAGGGTAGGTCGTGCCTCACAAACCTTATTGAGTTTTTCGAGAAGGTGACCAAACAGGTGGATGAGGGTAAAGCAGTGGATGTGGTGTATATGGATTTCAGTAAGGCATTTGATAAGGTTCCCCAGGCTATTGCAGAAAATACGGAAGTATGGGGTTGAAGGGGATTTAGAGCTTTGGATCAGAAATTGGCTAGCTGAAAGAAGACAGAGGGTGGTGATTGATGGCAAATGTTCATCCTGGAGTTTAGTTACTAGTGGTGTACCGCAAGGATCTGTTTTGGGGCCACTGCTGTTTGTCATTTTTATAAATGACCTGGAAGAGGGTGTAGAAGGGTGGGTTAGTAAATTTGCGGATGACACGAAGGTCGGTGGAGTTGTGGATAGTGCCGAAGGATGTTGTAGGGTACAGAGGGACATAGATAGGCTGCAGAGCTGGGCTGAGAGATGGCAAATGGAGTTTAATGCGGAAAAGTGTGAGGTGATTCACTTTGGAAGGAGTAACAGGAATGCAGAGTACTGGGCTAATGGGAAGATTCTTGGTAGTGTAGATGAACAGAGAGATCTTGGTGTCCAGGTGCATAAATCCCTGAAGGTTGCTACCCAGGTTAATAGGGTTGTTAAGAAGGCAGAGGAGATTTACTAGGATGTTGCCTGTTATGGAGGGAAGGTCTTACGAGGAAAGGCTGAGGGACTTGAGGTTGTTTTCGTTGGAGAGAAGGAGGAGGAGAGGTGACTTAATAGAGACATATAAGATAATCAGAGGGTTAGATAGGGTGGATAGTGAGAGTCTTTTTCCTCGGATGGTGATGGCAAACACGAGGGGACATAGCTTTAAGTTGAGGGGTGATAGATATAGGACAGATGTTAGAGGTAGTTTCTTTACTCAGAGAGTAGTAGGGGCGTGGAACGCCCTGCCTGCAACAGTGGTAGACTCGCCAACTTTAAGGGCATTTAAGTGGTCATTGGATAGACATATGGATGAAAATGGAATAGTGTAGGTCAGATGGTTTCACAGGTCGGCGCAACATCGAGGGCCGAAGGGCCTGTACTGCGCTGTAATGTTCTAATTCTAATTCTAAAAAAAAAACTCAATCAAATTAATGAGACACGACCTCCCCTTCACAAAACCATGCTGCCTCTCACTAATAAGTCCATTTGTTTCTAATCCTGTCCTGAAGAATCCTCTCTAATAATTTCCCTACCACTGACGTAAAGCTCACCGGCCTATAATTTCCTGGATTATCCTTGCTACCCTTCTTAAACAAAGGAAGAACATTGGCTATTCTTCAGTCCTCTGGGACCTCACCTGTAGCCAATGAGGATGCAAAGATTTCTGGCAAGGCCCCAGCAATTTCTTCCCTTGCCTCCCTCAGTATTCTGGGGTAGATCCCATCAGGCCCTGGGGACTTATCTACCTTAATGCTTTGCAAGACACCCAACACCTCCTCCTTTTTGATACACGACCATTTTTTGTGTCATCTGCAAATTTCCCAATCATGCTTCCCACATTTCAGTCCAAATCATTAGTATATACCGTAAACAGCAAGGGACCCAACACTAAGCCCTGTGGAAAGCCACTGAATACTGCTTTCCATTCGTAAAAACATCCGTCGACTGCTATCCTTTGTTTCTTGTCATTTGGGCCAATTTTGGATCCAACCTGCCACATTCTCCTGTTTCCAATGGGCTTTCATTTTACTGACCAGTCTGCCATGCGGGACCTTGTTAAATGCCTTACTAAAATCCATGTAGGCCACATCGACTGCACTATCCTCATCAATCCTCCTTGTTACTTCCTCAATCAAGTTCGTGAGACATGACCTTCCCTTAACAAATCCATGCTGACTATCCTTGATTAATCCGTGCCTTTCTAATTGGCAGTTTATCCTGTCCCTCAGAATAGATTCTAACAATTTTCCCACCACCGAGGTCAGACTGACCAGCCTACAATTATTTGGCCTATCCCTTGCACCCTTTTTAAACAATGGTACAACGTTCGCAGACCTCCAATCTTACAGCACCTCACCTGTATCCAGTGAGGATTTGAAGATGATCCTCAGCTCATACGCTATTTCCTCTCTGGCTTCCTTTAACAAGCTGGGATGCAATCCATCTGGCCCTGGTGACTTATCCGCTTTCAAGGAAGTCAGACCCTCTAGTACTTTCTCTCTCATTATACTTATTGTATCTAATATTTCACACTCCTCCTCTTTTACTATAATGCCTGCATTATCCCTCTCCTTTGTGAAGACAGAGACAAAAAACTCATTAAGAACCCTGCCCACATCTTCTGCATCCACGCATAAGCTCCCTTGTACATCTCTGATGGGCCTACCCTTTCCTTAGTTATCCTCTTGTTCTTAATGTACTAATTGTGGCTGTGGTGGGAAGAGGCCCTTAATAGAGGGTTAATTGCCCAGTTAAGGGCCTCAATTAGTAGTGGGGTGGGAAGGCCGTTCACAGGCCTTCCTGCACTGGACTAAATTTTGGCAGAGGTAGGATAGTGGTGGGATCCCCCACCATTGCCAGCAACCGCCACCCACAACCACCACCCACAACCCCGCCCCCTCGCCACCATTCCATCTGATGTTACGCTCTCCCTGCCTCCAAACCCACCATGGGGAAGAGCATAAAATTCCCCCCCCCACCCCCCCCGCCATATTGTTGTTCCTCCATTTTTGCTGGGTCCCCCACTATCAACATCCTGGGTGTTAGCATTGACCAGAAACTTAACTGGACCAGCCATATAAACACTGTGGCTACGACAGCAGATCAGAGACTGAGAATTCTGCAGTGAGTAACTCACCACCTGACTCTCCAAAGGCTGTCCACCATCTACAAGGCACAAGTCAGGAGTGTGATGGAATACTCTCCAATTGCCTGGATGAGTGCAGCTCCAACAAGCTCAAGAAGCTCGACACCATCTAGGACAAAGCAGCCTGCTGATGGCATCCTATCCACCACCTTAAGCATTCACTCCCTTCACCACTGCCGCATAGTACCATCTACAAAATGTACTGCAGCAACTTGCCAAGACTCCTTTGATAGCACCTTCCAAACCCACAACCTCTACCATCTAGAAGGACAAGAGCAGCAAACACATGGGAACATCACCACCTGTAAGTTCCCCTCCAAGTCACCCACCATCCTAACCTGTAAATATATCGCTGTTCCTTCACTGTTGCTGGGTCAAAATCCTGGAACTCCCTCCCCAACAGCACTGTGGGGATACCTACACCAAATGGGCTGCAGCGGTTCAAGAAGGTTGTTCACCTTCGAGATGGGCAGTAAATGCAGGCCTTGCCAGCAATGCTCACATCCTATGAACGAGTTTTAAAAAAAAGGATAAAGAAGCCTCAAAATTCATGACATGTGTGGCAGGGTGAAAAACCAAGCAGGCTCAGACGTGTTTAGTTTTAAACTGGAATCATGTTTTGTGTATTCGTGTTAGATATATAATGCTGTTCATTCTTAGTGATGGTCTACAACAAGCTGCAGTCTTAGATTATTTTCAGTAAAGCGCAGGATAATACAGTAAACAGAGGCTCCAAATGAGTGGAGCCCAACATTGCTCTTTTAAAATGGGACTGAGATTCCAAGCATGAAGTTTTTAATTAATGTGGAAGGCAGGCCAGAGGATAGAATAAGAGAAATCAGGATTCATTTACCACCTAAGTTAGGAGCCTTCAGCCTCAAAAATATATATGTGGTGAATTTCAGCTTGGCTGGGGACACAAAACAGACTTCAATGGAACTGAATTTTGGACAGGGTGCATAACCAGTGATCGATGCGATACCACTCAAGTCAAATTTAACCACCTTAAAGATATCTAAAACACTTAATGGGTCAGACAAAGCAAATCCAGAAAAACACCTGCAGATAACCAGGACAAAAAAACATAGATTCATGTTTGTGAAGGACACATATCAGCATGTTTTTTTTTATACAGAGTTTTAATGGGTTGCCAAGAGTGGAAGTTGAGACCGGGGCATAAACCCATTTAAGAAGCGCACGGGTGCTGTAATGGAAAGAATCAAGGATTGGTTTTGTGGAAGGATCAGATCAAATTGCCTGAAGGATTTTCTTTATCCAATCCTGTCTTGTTCTCTTGTGAACATGCATGACTGCCATCAATTTCACCCACATTAGCCATGATACTGCACCAGACATTCTGTCATGTTTCAGAATCATTTGAACATTTTTCCATAGAAAGGACTGAGAAAAAAGACTCACTTTCAGTGTTGTTAAAGCATTGTGTATTCATGCGACTTAAAAAGCAAAGGTCTGAAGCAAGAGGTAATTAAGATGCTAATTAGTTAGTGTTGCTATTGTTATGATATAGAATATAAACAATAATCAATTTGTCAGGCTGTCTAAACAATGGAAAAACACTTCATCCCCAATGAGCTTGGGCAGTCTTTGATCACAGTTGATGGGGGAAATCGAGAGAGCAAATGGTTGGAATTTTTGAAACAGGAAGAGTTTCAGGTTTATTAAAGACAATACTTTAAGGTACTCAGTACCTTAAGTGTCCTCAGTACCTTGCTCTATGGCAGGGAGACCTGGACAACGTATGTCAGCCAAGAGTGACGTCTCAATTCATTCCATCTTCGCTGCCTCCGGAGAATACTTGGCATCAGGTAGCAGGACCGTATCTCCAACACAGAAGTCCTCGAGGCGGCCAACATCCCCAGCTTATACACACTACTGAGTCAGCGGCGCTTGAGATGGCTTGGCCATGTGAGCCGCATGGAAGATGGCAGGATCCCCAAAGACACATTGTACAGCGAGCTCGCCACTGGTATCAGACCCACCGGCCGTCCATGTCTCCACTTTAAAGACGTCTGCAAACGCGACATGAAGTCCTGTGGCATTGATCACAAGTCGTGGGAGTCAGTTGCCAGCGATCGCCAGAACTGGCAGGCAGCCATAAAGGCGGGGCTAAAGTGTGGCAAGTCGAAGAGACTTAGCAGTTGGCAGGAAAAAAGACAGAAGCGCAAGGGGAGAGCCAACTGTGTAACAGCCCCGACAAACAAATTTTTCTGCAGCACCTGTGGAAGAGCCTGTCACTCTAGAATTGGCCTTTATAGCCACTCCAGGCGCTGCTCCACACACCACTGACCACCTCCAGGCGCTTACCCATTGTCTCTCGAGATAAGGAGGCCAAAGAACAAGAAAGAACAGAACTTTAAGGTAAAGTGATTAGAAATGCTGGAGGATCATTAAAAACCTTGTTTAGGTCAATCAGGATATCTCATTGGTGTGGAGTGATGGGGCATGTTCTTTATTTCATATTATTACACAAATTGTACTGATTGAATTAAGTGAGTTCCATCATATGGCTGTTCTATAAATTTGCCTTACTGTGAAACACAGCAGTTTAATAATTCATATCTGACCTTGTCTCATCCAAGTGTTTGCTCGGTCTACCTTTGGAAACATTGTACATACTATTTTCGCTGCCTAATGTACAAATAAGAGGTGGAACAAATTCTGGCAACTCCACTAAAGATGCTCAGAATGCTTATGAAAAAGAGACTTGCATTTATATAGCACCTTTCGCAACCTCAGGACGTCCCAAAGCACTTCACAACCAATTAATTACTTTTGAAGTGTATACTGCTGTCATGTAGAAAATAAGGCAATCAATTTGCATTAAGCAAGCCCTCACAGACAGTAAGGTGATAATGACCAGCTAATCTGTTTTTGTGATGTTGATTGAGGAATAAATATTGGCCAGGATACGTGGCAGAAATCCCCTGTTGTTCTTTGAAATAGTGCCACGGGATTTTTTTATGTCCACCTGCGAGAAAAGACAGAGCCTTGATTTAATGTCTAATCCAGAAACTGATGCCACTGATTCTGAGAAGGGATCTATGGTAGGCCCAAGTCAGTAAGACTCACATTTTAGTAATCTGAATGGCTCAGGTCTATAAACCAAAATTATCATAAAATTTGCCAGAAGGCTGAGGTATCACTTTTCGTAAACCACCGGCCCCCCCCCACCCCTCCTCCCCACATATTAGTTCATTTGTGTGCGGGTGAAAGTCAAGATGATTTGCATTGTTTTGGTCATGTGGTGCAAGGAGACTCAGAAATACACAAAAGCAGTACTCCCTAAGCTGTCCATCTCGTTTTACTGGCCCTGTAAAGCAGCAAATCTATGTTCCAAGAATTGATTGAAGCCATTACTCACTGTTTATTAGGTCCTTGTGTTCAGCAAGGGTTTTTGTGGGATCCAGCCAGTACTGTTTAAAATAAATGGTTGCTGTTAGAACACATCAATTGTGTTTCTTTTAGATGGATTGACAGAGCAAAGTAATAATAGATTCAGGAATAAATCAAAATACATTTCATAGCAGAAACACGTGAAAGCTTTTCATAGACAAAAGCTCCCATTTTCAGCATTCTCTGATTTATTTAGATTTGAAACATATATTAGATTTTCCTATAAATAGATTCAAGGTATTAGAGTCATAGAGCCATTATGACATAGAAGGTGGCCATTCAGCCCATTGAGTCTATGCTGGCTCTCTGTAGAGCAATCCCGCCAGTGCCTTTTTCCGGCTCTAACCCTGTAGCCCTACAAGTCTATTTCCCTCAAGTGCCCATCCAATTTCCTTTTGAAATCATTGATCATTTCTGCTTCCATCACCCTCATAGGCAGTGAGTTCCAGGTCATTACCACTCATTGCGTAAAATAAATTCTTCCTCTCTTCCTCCCCCTGCATCTCTTGCCCAAAACCTTAAATCTGTGTGCCATCAGCTAATGGAAACAGCAGTTCTATGTCTACTGTATCTAAACCTGTCATAATGTTGTCCACCTCTATCAAATCTCCCCTCAACCTCCTCTGCCCCAAGGAGAACAACCCCAGCTTCTCCAACCTAACCTTGTAGCTAAAATTTTCTCATCCCTGGAACCATTCTAATAAATCTCCACTGCACCCTTTCAAGGACCCTTATATCCTTCCTACAGTAGATCCTTCTCTCGACACCAACCACCCGTATTTATAAAGCCACTTTAAAACAATAAAATGTAAAATACTTCACAGGGGTATTAGAACCATAGCAACATAGAAAAATTACAGCACAGAAGGAGGTCATTCAGCCCACCGTGTCCATGCCGGTCGCAAAAACTAGCCGCCTAATCTAATCCCACCTTCCAGCACTTGGTCCATAGCTTTGCAGTTTACAGCACTTCAGGTGCAGGTCCAGGTACCTTTGAAAAGAATTGAGGGTTTCTGTCTCCACCACCGATCCTGGCAGTGAGTTCCAGACACCCATCACCCTCTGGGTGAAAATGTTTTTCCTCATGTCCCCTCTAATCCTTCTACCAATCACCTTAAATCTGTGCCCCCTGGTAATTGACCTCTTTGCTAGGGGAAACAGGCGCTTCCTGCTGACTCTATCGAGGCCCCGCATAATTTTGTACACCTCAATTAAGTCACCTCTCAGTCTCCTCTGTTCTAAGGAAAACAACCCTAGCCTATCCAATCCTCCCTCATAGTTGCAACTTTCAAGCCCGAGCACCATTCTTGTAAATTTCCTCTGCACTCTTTCAAGAGCAATTATGTCCTTCTTATTATGTGGTGACCAGAACTGTATGCAAAACTCCAGCTGTGGCCTAACCAGTGTTTTATACAGTTCATTACGGCCAATAAAGGAAAGCATTCCATATGCCTTCTTCACCACTCTATCTACCTGTCCGTCCACCTTCAGGGACTTGTGGACATGCACTTCAAGGTCTCTCACTTCTTCTACCCCTCTCAATATCCTCCCGTTTATTGTGTATTTCCTTGCTTTGTTTGCTCTCCCCAAATCCATTACCTCACACTTCTCTGGATTAAATTCCATTTGCCACTTTTCCACTCACTCAACCAAACCATTGATATCATTCTGGAGTCTACAGCTATCGTCTTCACTATCAACTACACGGCCAATTTTTGTGTCATCTTCAAATTTCCCGATCATGCCTCCCACATGGAAAGCCACTGGATACTGCTTTCCATTCGCAAAAACATCCATTGACTGCTACCCTTTGTTTCTTGTCATTGGGCCAATGTTGGATCCAACCTGCCGCATTCTCCTGTATCCAATGGGCTTTCATTTTACTGACCAGTCTGCCATCTGGGACCTTGTTAGATGCCTTATTAAACCCATGTTGACCACATCCACTGTACTACCCTCATCAATCCTCCTTGATACTTCCTCAAAAAACTCAATCAAGTTAGTAAGACATGACCTTCCCTTAACAAATCCATGCTGACTGTCCCTGACTAATCCATGCCTTTCTAAGTGGCAGTTTATCCTGTCCCTCAGAAGCCAAAGACTTGCAGGTTGACAGGTAATTTGGCCATTGTAAATTGCCCCTCGTATAGGTAGGTGGTAGGGAATATGGGATTACTGCAGGGTTAGTATAAATGGGTGGTTGTTGGTCGGCACAGACTCGGTGGACCGAAGGGCCTGTTTCAGTGCTGTATCTCTAAATAAATAAATAAATTTACCCACCACAGAGGTCAGTCTGACCGGCTTGTAATTATTTGGCCTATCCCTCACACCCTTTTTAAAGAATGGCACAAACGTTCGCAGACCTCCAGTCATCTGGTACCTCACCTGTATCTAGTGACGATTTGAAGATGATCCTCAGCGCATCCATTATTTCCTCCTTGGCTCTCTTTAACAACCTGGGATGCAATCCATCCGGCCCTGGCAATTTATCCACTTTCAAGGATGACAGACCCTCTAGTACTTCCTCTCTCATACTTATCTAATATTATAGTATGATAAGGGTATTATATATATATATATGTATACATATAAGGGCCACCCGAGTATCAACACGAGCAGAATTTCTCATCCACAGCTGTTACAAAACTTTCTAAATTCACTTGTAAAAGCCCTTCAAAACACTCCCACAGGGGATGCTGAGACCAAGTGGGCCCACATCAGAGACGCCATTTATGAGTCAGCTTTGACCACCTACGGCAAACTGCGAAGAGGAATGCAGACTGGTTTCAATCTCATATTGAAGAGCTGGAACCTGTCATAGCCGCTAAGCGCATTGCAGTGTTGAACTACAAGAAAGCCCCCAGCGAGTTAACATCCGTAGCACTTAAAGCAGCCAGAAGCACTGCACAAAGAACAGCCAGGCGCTGCGCAAATGACTACTGGCAACACCTATGCAGTCATATTCAGCTGGCCTCAGACACCGGAAATATCAGAGGAATGTATGATAGCATTAAGAGAGCTTTTGGGCCAACCATCAAGAAGATCGCCCCCTCAAATCTAAATCAAGGGACATAATCACTGACCAACGCAAGCAAATGGACCGCTGGGTTGAGCACTACCTAGAACTGTACTCCAGGGAGAATGTTGTCACTGAGACTGCCCTCAATGCAGCCCAGCCTCTACCAGTCATGGATGAGCTGGACGTACAGCCAACAAAATCGGAACTCAGTGATGCCATTGATTCTCTAGCCAGCGGAAAAGCCCCTAAGAAGGACAGCATTACCCCTGAAATAATCAAGAGTGCCAAGCCTGCTATACTCTCAGCACTACATGAACTGCTTTGCCTATGCTCGATGAGGGAGCAGTACCTCAGGACATGCACGATGCCAATATCATCACCCTCTATAAAAACAAAGGTGACCGCAGTAACTGCAACAACTATCGTGGAATCTCCCTGCTCAGCATAGTGGGGAAAGTCTTTGCTCGAGTCGCTTTAAACAGGCTCCAGAAGCTGGCCGAACGCGTCTGCCCTGAGGCACAGTGTGACTTTCGTGCAAAGAGATCGACCATTGACATGCTGTTCTCCCTTCGTCAGATACAGGAGAAATGCCGGGAACAACAGATGACCCTCTACATTGCTTTCATTGATCTCACCAAAGCCTTTGACCTCGTCAGCAGACGCGGTCTCTTCAGACTACTAGAAAAGATTGGATGTCCACCAAAGCTACTAAGTATCATCACCTCATTCCATGACAATATGAAAGGCACAATTCAGCATAGCGGCACCTCATCAGACCCCTTTCCTATCCTGAGTGGCGTGAAACAGGGCTGTGTTCTCGCACCCACATTGTTTGGGATTTTCTTCTCACTGCTGCTCTCACATGCGCTCAAGTCTTCAGAAGAAGGAATTTTCCTCCACACAAGATCAGGGGGCAGGTTGTTCAACCTTGCCCGTCTAAGAGTGAAGACCAAAGTACGGAAAGTCCTCGTCAGGGAACTCCTCTTTGCTGACGATGCTGCATTAACATCTCACACTGAAGAGTGTCTGCAGAGTCTCATCGACAGGTTTGTGGCTGCCTGCAACGAATTTGGCCGAACCATCAGCTTCAAGAAAATGAACATCATGGGACAGGACGTCAGAAATGCTCCATCCATCAATATCGGCGACCACACACTGGAAGTGGTTCAAGAGTTCACCTACCTAGGCTCAGCTATCACCAGTAACCTGTCCCTAGATGCAGAAATCAACAAGCGCATGGGAAAGGCTTCCACTGCTATGTCCAGACTGGCCAAGAGAGTGTGGGAAAATGGCGCACTGACACGGAACACAAAAGTCCGAGTGTATCAAGCCTGTGTCCTCAGTACCTTGCTCTATGGCAGCGAGGCCTGGATAACGTATGTCAGCCAAGAGCGATGTCTCAATTCATTCAATCTTCGCTGCCTCCGGAGAATACTTGGCATCAGGTGGCAGGACCGTCACAGAACACAGAAGTCCTCGAGGTGGCCAACATCCCCAGCTTATACACACTACCAAGTCAGCGGTGCTTGAGATGGCTTGGCCATGTGAGCCGCATGGAAGATGGCAGGATCCCCAAAGATACATTGTACAGCGAGCTCGCCACTGGTATCAGACCCACCGGCTGTCCATGTCTCCGCTTTAAAGAAGTCTGCAAACGTGACATGAAGTCCTGTGACTTTGATCACAAGTCAGCGATCGCCAGAACTGGCAGGCAGCCATAAAGGCGGGACTAAAGTGTGGCGAGTCGAAGAGACTTAGCAGTTGGCAGGAGAAAAGATTGAAGCGCAAGGGGAGAGCCAACTGTGTAACAGCCCCGACAAACAAATTTTTCTGCAGCACCTGTGGAAGAGCCTGTCACTCTAGAATTGGCCTTTATAGCCACTCCAGGCGCTGCTCCACACACCACTGACCACCTCCAGGCACTTACCCATTGTCTCTCGAGATAAGGAGGCCAAAGAAAGAAGATATATATATATAATATATATAGTGTAGTAAAATATCACACTGAGCCACATGAGGAGGTATTAGGGCAGACAGAAGCATAGAAACATAGAAAATAGGAGCAGGAGTAGGCCATTTGGTCCTTCGAGCCTGCACCGCCATTCAATACAATCATGCCTGATCGTCCAAACTCAGTAACCTGTTCCCGCTTTCTCCCCCTATCCCTTGATTCCTTTAGCCCTATGAACTATATCTAACTATTTCTTGAATATATTTAATGATTTGGCCTCAACTGCTTTCTGTGGTAGAGAATTCCGCAGGTTCACCACACTCTGGGTGAAGAAATCCCTCCTCATCTTAGTCCTAAATGGTTTACCCCTTATCCTTAGACTGTGACCCCAGGTCCTGGACTCCCCCGCCATCGGGAACATCCTTCCTGTATCTAGTCTGTCCAGTCCTGTTAGAATTTCTATGAGATCCCCTTTCATTCTTCTAAACCCTAGCGAATACAAGCCTAATCCACCCAATCTCTCTTCATACGTCAGTCCTGCCATCCCAGGAATCAGTCTGGTGAACCTTCGCTGCACTCCCTCTATAGCAAGAACATCCTTCCTCAGATAAGGAGACCAAAACTGCACACAATACTCCAGATGTGGTCTCACCAAGGCCCTGTAAAATTGCAGCAAGATATCCTTGCTCCTGTCCTCGAATCCTCTCGCTATGAAGGCCAACATACCATTTGCCTTCTTAACTGTTCCTGCACCTGCATGCTTACTTTCAGCGACTGGTGTACAAGGACACTCAGGTCTCGCTGCACCTCCCCCTTTCCCAATCTATCACCGTTCAGATAATAATCTGCCTTTCTGTTTTTGCCACCAAAGTGGATAACTTCACATTTATCCACATTATACTGCATCTGCCATGTATTTGCCCACTCACTCAACCTGTCCCAATCACACTGGAGCTTCTCTGCATCCTCCTCACAGCTCACACTCCCACCCAGCTTTATGTCATCTGCAAACTTGGATATATTACATTTAATTCCCTCATCTATATCATTAATATATATTGTGTATAGCTGGGGTCCTAGCACTGATCCCTGCGGTACTCCACTAGTCACTGCCTGTCACTCGGAAAAAGACCCATTTATTCCTACTCTTTGTTTCCTGTGTGCCAACCAGTTCACTATCCATGTCAGTACCTTACCCCCAATCCCATGTGCTTTAATTTTGCACACTAATCTCTTATGTGGGACCTTATCGAAAGCCTTCTGAAAGTCCAAATACACCACATCCACTGGTTCTCCCTTATCTATTCTACTAGTTACATGCTCAAAAATTTCCTGTAGATTTGTCAAGCACGATTTCCTTTTCGTAAATCCATGTTGACTTTGTCCGATCATGTCATTGTTTTCCAATTGCTCTGCTATTACATCTTTTATAATGGACTCTCGCATTTTCCCCACTACTGCTGTCAGGCTAACCGGTCTATAATTCCCTGTTTTCTCTCTGCCTCCTTTTTTAAAAAGTTGGGTTACATTAGCTACCCTCCAATCCATTGGAACTGTTCCAGAGTCGATAGAATTTTGAAAAATGACCAACAATGCATCTATTATTTCTAGGGCCACTTCCTTAAGTACTCTGGAATGTAGATTATCAGGCCCTGGGGATTTATTGGCCTTCAATCCCATCAATTTCCCTAACACCATTTCCCTACTAATACTGATTTCATACAGTTCCTCCTTCTCACTAAACCCTGTGTTTCCCAATATTTCTGGAAGGTAATTTGTATCTTCCTTTGTGAAGGCACAACCAAAGTATGTATTTAATTGGTCTGCCATTTCTTTGCTCCCCATTATAAATTCCCTTGTTTCTGACTGTAAGGGTCTTACATTTGTCTTCACTAATCTTTTTCTCTTCACATATCTATAGAAACTTTTACAATCAGTTTTTATGTTCTCTGCAAGCTTACTCTCATACTCTATTTTCCCCTTCTTAATCAATCCCTTTGTCCCCCTTTGCTGAATTCTAAACTGCTCCCAATCCTCAGGTTTGCTGCTTGTTCTGCCCATTTTATATTTCTCCTCCTTGGATCTAATATTATCCCTAATTTCTTTTGTAAGCCACGGTTGAGCCACCCTTCCTGTTTTATTTGCTGTTTTATATTATGAGCAAAAGCTTGGTCTGAGCAGTAGGTTTTAAGGAGCATCATAAAGGAGGAAAGACAGGTAAAGGTGTGAAAAGGTGTAGAAAGGGATTTCCAGAGCTTAGGGCCTAGGCAGCTGAAGGCACAGCCACCAATGGTGGAGCGATTAAAATCAGGGATGCTTAAGAGGCCAGAATTAGAGGAATGCAGATATTTCAGAGGGTTGTGGAGCTGGAGGAGATTACAGAGATAGGGAACGGTAAGACCATGGAGGAATTTGAAAAGGAGGATGAGAATTTTAAAATCAAGGTGTTACTTAACCAGGTGCCAATGTAGGTGAACGAGCACCAAGTGATGGGTAAATGGGACTTGCTGCAAGTTTGGATGGCATCAAGTTTACGCAGGGTAGAATGTGAGAGGCCTGCCAGAGTGCGTTAGAATAGTCAAATCTAGAGGAAACAAAGGAATGGATGAGGGTTTCAGCAGATGAGCTGAGGCAGGGGCAGAGTTAGGTGATGTTACGGAGATGGAAATAACTGGTCTTAGTAATGGCATGGATATGTGGTCAAAAGTTTATTTAGGGGTTTAACACGACACCAATGTTGTGAACAGTCTGGATCAGCCTCTGACATCTTCAAGGGAGACAAATGGAGGCTAGGGAACAGATTTGGTGGCAGGGTCCGAAGATAATGGCTTCAGACTTTCCAATATTCAACTGGAGGAAATTTCTGCTTATCCAGTACTGGATGTCATATAAGCAGTCTGACAATTTAGAGGCAGTGGAGGGGTCAGGAGAGGTGATGGTGAGGTAAAGCTGGGTTTCAGTGTACAGGTGGAAACTGACATTGTATCTGAGTTTTTGGATGAGGTCACAGCATATAGATGAGAAATAGGAAGGGACCAAGGATAGATCGTTGGGGGACACTGGAGGCAACTGTGTGAGAGTGGGAAAAGAAGACAATGCAAGTGATTCTCTGGCTATGAATAGAAAGTTAAGAATGGAACCAGGCAAACGCATTCTCACTCAGCTGGATGATGGAGGAGAAGCACTGGAGGACGATGGTGAGAGAAAACATGTCAAGGGCTGCAGACAGATCAAGAAGGAAGAGGAGGGATTGTTTACTTCCGTCATAGTCACATAGGATGTCATTTGTGACTTTGATAAGAGCCATTTCCGAACTGTGACAGGGGTTGAAACCTGATTGGAGGCATTCGAACATGAAATGCCAGACAACGCCAAGATGTAGCAATCTAGGCAGGGCGAGGCACAGGATACAATCTCTGTGCCTGAATAGTGAGGTCTGAGGCACCTTAATATTGAGCCTTGAACCTCAGGCATCAGTTCAATGGAACCTGCGAGCTGTCGGTGAATCAGATTTGTTGTTAGCATGTCTTAACAGATAATCTTCATGAAACACAAGGTAAAAAAATGCATATACTGGAAGTTATAAACACATGTTCTGCAGTACAATTTGTCGAAGCACCACAGACAGAACAAATGATTATGACAGGTAAGGCGTAATTAAATAAATGTTTTCAATGTGTGGTGTTTTGTGTTCTTTGAATAATTGCTGCAATTTAAAACGGTTGTTAATTATCTGAACTTCAATTCAGCTATTTTCTGCCACTCTCTTCCACAGCTGGAACGATGGCAGAGTCTGGCATGTAAACCTTACCACATCCAACGAAATCATTTGGAAATGTATATTTTACTCTTGCTCACACTGAACTCGTTGCTTCGTATTCCTGCCCAACTACATGGGCGGCACAGTGGTTAGCACTACAGCCTGACAGCTCCAGGGACCCGGGTTCAATTCTGGGTACTGCCTGTGTGGAGTTTGCAAGTTCTCCCTGTGTCTGCGTGGGTTTCCTCCGGGTGCTCCGGTTTCCTCCCACATGCCAAAGACTTGCTGGTTGATAGGTTAATTGGCCATTATAAATTGCCCCTAGTATAGGTAGGTGGTAGGGAAATATAGGGACAGGTGGGGATTTGGTAGGAATATGGGATTAGTGTAGGATTAGTATAAATGGGTGGTTGATGGTCGGCACAGACTCGGTGGGCCGAAGGGCCTGTTTCAGTGCTGTATCTCTATATATACACCATGAGATAAGGTAACTCATCCAACCAAGGCACATAGGTGTAAATGCCAGTTTCAATGACAATCTAATAAGATTGACGGCAGCACATTATACAAACATACGAATTAGGAGCAGGAGTAGGAGTAGGCTACTCGACCCCTCGAGCCTGCTCCGCCATACAAGTTGTTCATGGCTGAACTGATTACTCCACATTTCCACCTACACCAGATAACCTTTCACCCCCTTGCTTATCAAGAATCTATCTACCTCTGCCTTAAAAATATTCAAATACTCTGTTTCCACTGCCTTTTGAGGAAGAGAATTCCAAAGGCTCACGACCCTCTGAGAAAAAAGTTCTGCTCATCTCTGTCTTAAATGGGCGACCCCTTATTTTTAAATAGTGACCCCTAGTTTGAGATTCTCCCGCAAGGGGAGACATCCTTTCCACATCCACCCTGTCAAGACCCTTCAGGATCTTATATGTTTCAATCAGGTCGCCTCTTACTCTTTGAAATTCCAGCAGATACAAGCCTAGCCTGTCCAATCTTTCCTCCTAAGACAGCCCGCCCATTCCAGGTATTAGTCTAGTAAACCTTCTCTGTACTGCCTCCACGTATTTACATCCATCCTTAAATAAGGAGACCAGTACTGTACACAGTATTCTGGATGTGGTCTCATCAATGCCCTGTATAATGAAAGCATAACCTCCCTACTTTTGTATTCAATTCCCCTCGCAATAAATGATAATATTCTATTAGCTTTCCTAAGTACGTGCTGTACCTGCATACTAACCTTTTGCAATTCATGCACTAGGACACCCAGATCCCTCTGCATCTCAGAGCTCTGCAATCTCTCACCATTTAGATAATATACTTCTTTTTATTCTCCCTGCCAAAGTGGACAATTTCCTACTTCCCCACATTATACTCCATTTGCCAGATCTTTGCCCACTCACTTAACCTATCTATATCCCTTTGTAGCCTGCTTATGTCCTCTTCACAAGTTACTTTCCTACCTATCTTTGTGTCATCAGCAAATTTAGCAACCATACCTTCAGTCCCTTCATCTAAGTCATTTATATAAATTGTAAGAAGTAGAAGCCCCAGCACTGATCCCTGTGGCACACCATTTTCCAACCAGAAAATGACCCATTTATGCCTACTTTCTGTTTCCTGTTAGCTAGCCAATCTTCTATCCATGTCAATATGTTACCCCCTATGCCATGAGCTTTTATTTTTTGCAATAACCTTTGATGTGGCACCTTATCAAATGTCTTCTGGAAATCCAAGTACAATACATCCACCGGTTCCCCTTTATCCACAGCACATGTAACTCCCTCAAAGAACTCCAATAAATTGGTTAAACACAATTTCCCTTTCACAAAACCATGTTGACTCTGCCTGATTACCTTGAATTTTTCTAAATGCCTTTCTGTAATATCTTTAATAATAGCTTCTAATATTCGCCCTAAGGCAGATGTTAAGCTAACTGGCCTGTAGTTTCTTGCTTTCTGTCTCCCTTCCTTTTTGAATAAAGGAGTTACATTCGCTATTTTCCAATCTAAAGGAACCTTCCCTGAATCTAGGGAATTTTGGAAAATTAAAACTAATGCATCAACTATCCCACTAGCCACTTCTTTTAACACCCTAGGATGGAGTCCACCAGGACCCGAGGACTTGTCAGCCTGCAGCTCCAATAATTTGATCAGTACCACTTCCCTGGTGATTGTAATTTTCTTGAGTTCCTCCCTCCCTTCCACTTGTGCTTCTGAGCCACTATTGTTCTAACGGTATATTTAAATTATTTAACTGTAAGATTTTCAAATTTAATACATTGATGACCTGGAAAATTTTACAAAGATGATACAGTTGCTGAATCATTTAATTCTGTTGAAAGTTGCCGTCACTTTTCTTTTAATATAAATTACAGCAGCTCTATTCCCCAAACCCTCAATCCCACCTCACCTTTTTTCTATCACTCACCGTTTGATGACTCCTGTCGCAATAACGCAAACCAAAGTAGTCTGTCTCCATCAGGTTTGCATGTCTGAATACGTAGTCCAGGACAATAGATCCCTTGGTAGACTTCTGTAGGAAAAATTTAAAGAGACTTTTTTAAAGAAAAAAACACCACTTACTTTGGAGAGCTGAAAGGTACGAACACAGGAGAGTTCAAAGGTGTGAGGAAATTGTGACCATAGGGAAAACAAAATTATGACACCAGATATGACATAAATGAGATTTAAAAAATCATGACACAGGATCTGTGACAAACAGGCAGCACGAGCAGACATGGCTTTTAACATAATAAAGATTTCCTCTGCATTCACACCTATTTTCAACAAAAAAACTTATATGTCTACATTAATGAAAAAAACTGCCTACATAAACCGGTTATGCTATAATTACATCCTCCTGCCAGTTGAGTAAAGTAGCACCTCAGTTTTGTGTCTCCCAGCTCTTCAGTCTGTACTGCCAAAAATTTTAATCAACTATATTTCTGTACTTCTCAAAGTGCCAAATTATTTGCTATTTAACTATAAATAATTTCAAATCAATGTATCTATATTAGATATCAAAATTGGTATATAAGTTACGTGCGTCACTGAAAACATTATAAGTACCTGTTACTCCTGTAGGTGGTGGTGTGATAGCTATATTCAGTGTTAAAGGTGTCACACTTCCTTATCACACCTTTGACACACATATAGTGAGAAAATATCACCCTGGCTGATCACTGGGTTTTCACAAATTGCTCTAAATACTTTCTGAAATGTTTCTTCAGCTGCAAGTTTTTCCACAGTAACTAAAATTTGTAACATCCAAAATATGGGTTTAAACAAAACAAAACAAAAACACATTGCATAATAGTATGATCAAATTTATCCATAGAATTTTTTGTTTGCTTTTTTAACACTTTCAAAGTTTTTATTGAAGGCACAAAAGCCCGAGTTTGGATTTGATATTTTCACCCAAAGATCTGTCTCTGAGTTGAATCTAGATTATAACATCTTAGCATCTACAGTGTACCCACTTTGTCAGAATGTCTCAATTCTATTCTGTCAGCTGTATTGAAGCAATATTCCAGTAGTTTTTGTTCCAAGGTTTTTCAAAATTATTTAACTCGAGGAAAATTTTAAATTCTTTAATCAGATAAAATTTATATTAAGGCTGCAAAATACAGCAATAACTGTAGCGGCAATAGTTTCGGTGCTACAGGTGCCTGTATAGGTGAAAAATGGCATCCGTGACGCTCCTGCCCATTTCAAGCACGACCTGCGCCAAAAGCAGTGTTGTTGAGGGTGTCCACACAGGCATTATGTGCATGTGCAGGAAGTATGCAGAGTAGGCAGATCATGGCATCAGTCAGCGTCTGACACTGATTTGACCCCCTGACGTTCCATTTTTCACCTTGTAGTTCTAGTTAATGCCCTCACAAACACATACAGATGAATGTGCATGCAGTAGCATGTGGACTCCCCCCCACCAGTGCTATTTAAAGGCATCATCATCCAACTTGAAGGATAGTTTTTTTTAATGATCCATTTGCGCTTGTTGAGTTTGTCAAAGTGCTGTGTTGGTGGAGGAATTCAGAAATGTTGGTAAAGTCAGAAGGGAGTGGTGCTGGACTCTAGGAAGGCATTGTGTGCTTCTGAAAGGCCTCCGAGTACACCATTTGCTCCCAGTCATGGGGACTATAGTTGCAGTTCCCCTTGGGCAGCAGCATCAAAGGGAGATGGAGGAGAGGCAGCAAAGAAGACAAGTTGCTTGCAGAGGGAGGAAGAGGAGGGGGGATCTCAGCAGGAGGCCTTACCCGTTTCGGGTCTTCAAGGAGCACTTCTTTTACCTGCACCTGAGCCAACAGCAGTATGTTCAGTGGCTGCGCTTCACCAAGAAGGTGCTCACAAAACTCTGTCACATCTTCGAACTGGACCTGCAGCCTCAGAGCAGGGTGAGGACGGCACTGCCAGTGGCCAACAGGGTGACCGTGGCTGTAAATATTTTCCCCAGCGGATCCTTTCAGGTTTGAACAGGCAACATGGCAAACATATCACAGTTTGCCATCCATCACTGCACTTGAAAGGTCACAGAGGCTCTGTACTCCGGGAGAGAGGATTTCATTACCTTCTCTCCAAACACAGAAGCAGGAGGAGCAGGTAAATAGCTTTGTCAGGATAGTGGGCTTCCCGTGGTGTATGGTGATATTGATTGCATGTATGTGCATTTGAGGATGAGGCTGCAACAAAGAATGATATTGAGTCATTGATGTACTGAAGCAACCGTTCTGCTGCCTGGACTGCTCTGGAGGAGCTGGAGCAGGCGTCCCAATTCATGGTGGTCTGTTGCATCTCCCACAACCTAGCCATCGTGAGGGCACAGCCCTTTCCATCATGGGTTCAGCGAGTACCTCAGGAGGTGGATGAGGAGGAAGAGGAAGTGGAGGAGGAAGGTAGGAGGCAGCTAACACATCCACCTTCTGGACAGACTGTCCGTGAGCACATCACACTGCAGTTCCCCTGAATGAAACCCCACCTTGCCATCCCTTTATGACGGACCATCACAGAGTTCTTTTGGCCACAATTCTGAAATAAAAGCTGCCACAAAACAACGATTCTATACCAACTTTATCCAACAACACATTCAGTACTCCATAAAATACTCAACTTATCATCCTTGTGCATTCTATTAGTGCCTGTCTTCCAGGCCTGCTTTGGCCTAACCTGGTGCTCCTTCACAGTACCTCCCCAGTGGCTGCAGCATGGTTAGTGGAAAGCTACTGAATTTCACCGGAGCAGACTTCAGATGGTCTTGCAGGATGGCCTCAAGCAGTCCTGCACCAGAATGACCCGGCTTCGACTGCACCACCTCAACAGGGGGTCAGCAGTCTGGGCTGGCTGGCTGAGAGGTAACAGCAATGGCACTAGCGGAGTGACACTGGTGGGACCATGAATGCTGTCATCCTGAGAGAAGACAGCTGGTCTACATAGACATTGCCACTCCCCTGGGCAGTATCTCAACAATCCTAGTAATCTGTTAGAGGCCTGATTGTTGGACTGCTGCAAGACCTTACAAGCCCCTTTGAGCACTGGTATCTGAAGACATAATGACAGCAGTCTGAGCCTGCATGGCAACAAGCAGAGATCTCACAACCTCAGTCTGAGCTTCCACTGCAGCAGCCAGACATTGGGTGGCTTCTGCTTGTGCTGTCATGGAGGTCGAGACATTGGCCAGCAAACAGTGCATCATGGTTGGGTCCATAAGAGTTCTCATGGAGTTGACCGCCACTTCCACGCTGGAAAGGATAGGCTTCAAGCTCTGTGCGAAGCCTTTTGCCAGGTTGGAGCTGGACTCCTCCATGTTCCTTGAAGTGACAAATGGCTCTCTGGCAAGTCTGCCAAAGTACCAATCTTTTCTGTGTGTTTTCCCTTCAGTCTTTTTCTATTCACCGCCCCATCAAAGTGCTCATCTGAGTCCTCTGCTGCAGAACTCGTGTGCATCCTCAACTCAGGCAGCTGGCTCCTATGCTATCCTTTCTCCTGGCCTGGCTGCCGTCCACTCTTGCCTGGTGACTCACCAAGCACAGATTATGTATCGAAGCTACCCTCTAAGTACCAGTATCTAAGCCAGTGGCCAAGAGTGTCAGATTGAGTGACAGTGTTTCTTCCTCCTCACTCAGCTTTCCAGTGCAGTTAAATTCCATTTCACCACCTCAGTACTACAAAATACTAGTGCCAGAAATGTCCTTGGGGGTTCTCGTAATCGGCTACTATAACTTTGGTAGTAGATTGGCAGAAGTGCCAGATAAACTATGAAAACAAAGTTTCCGCTGAGTTTCTGCCAAGTTAAGGCAGCTGACTGGATGAACCACATAGGAATTTCCTGGCATAGATATCAAACTTCAATTGGCATATCTTGCATGCCATCTAGTTGGTTATCTTCAGCTATAAAATTTGTACAGAATAAACATTTTTTAAAAATTCATTCATGGGATGTGGGCATCGCTGGCCAGGCCAGCATTTGTTGCCCATCCCGAATTGCCCTTGAGGAAGTGGTGGTGAGCTGCCTTCTTGAATTGCTGCAGTCCATGTGGGGTAGGAACACCCACAGTGCTGTTAAGAAGGGAGTTCCAGGATTCTGACCCAGCGACACTGCAGGAATGGTAATATAGTTCCAAGTCAGGATGGTGTGTGGCTTGGAGGGGAACTTGCAGGTGGTGCTGTTCCCAACCACATAAATGGAATTTATATAAAATATATAAAGTCCACTCTTTTAGAGTTTTCAGAGAATGAATTATGAAATCCAAAGCTTAAAGCAAAGTAAAAATTCCAGAATACATTAAAAAAAAGAATTTGATTTATTTGATCTCTGTATATCAGTGCCTCTAATGTTATCCCCTACACTGGATATACACTCCCACTGTTCTAACACTGGGGATAATTTTAACTATTGGAGATGCTGTAAATGGATGATACAGGATCGACTGCCCATTATACACCAACCAATTTTACTTTCTACTGACATCAGCGGAAAAGAAAACCAGGCAGGTTGTATCCCTGGGTAAATCCCATAATGCCCATACACAGAACTGGCAGAAGCTATATTTCCCACCACTGTAAATAATGTTACAAGAGATCTACTAGTTATAGAAACTTAAGCACAAAATGTAAGACTTTAAAATGAGAACTGAATTATGACTGCACATCAATGTCCAATTATTTCTCTGTCCTCTAACTCCCCTTTATCGCACCACTACTACCCTTAATCCTAATTCACATACACAATGCCACGAGCATGCGGACAAACAAATTAGAAGCAGGAGTAGGCCACTCGGCTCCTTGAGCCTGCTCCGCCATTCAATAAGTTCATGGTTGAACTGATTACTCCACATTTCCACCTACCCTCGATAACCTTCCACCCCCTTGTTCATCAAGAATCTATCTACCTCTGCCTTAAAAATATTCAAAGACTCTGCTTCCACTGCCTTTTGAGGAAGAGTTCCAAAGACTCATAACCCTCTGAGAGAAAAAATTTCTCATCTCTGTCTTAAATGGGCGACCCCTTATTTTTAAACAGTGACCCCTAGTTCTAGATTCTCCCACAAGGGACATCCACCCTGCCAAGACCCCTCAGGATCTTATAGTTTCAATCAAGTCGCCTCCTACTCTTCTAAATTTTCCAGGAGATATTTATTTTTTTAAAAAGCAGGGGGAAGGAGAAGGGGGAAAGGAGCTCTGAGAGGAGTGGTGAGATGAAAGAGGGAGAAAGAGGGAGAAAAGGGATGGGGAGAAGGAAGGTATTGGGATGAGGGAAGGGTCGGGGTGTGTAGGAAGACAGAGAGGGAATATAAAAACAGAAAGTGCTGGAAATACTCAGCAGGTCTGGCAGCATCTGTGAAAAGACAAACAGAGTTACCGTTTCAGGTCTGTGACCCTTCTGCAGAACCTCTGTTTCTCTCTCCACAGATGCTGCCAGACCTGCTGAGTATTTCCAGCACTTTGCTTTTATTTCAGATTTCCAGCATCCGCAGTATTTAGCTTTTACATCAGAGAAGCAAAATAGTTGGGAGATCCATGAATCTTGCTCAGATTGGAGGTGAGGGTCCAGGTCTCAATTGAGAGGTCGGAGTATTTTCTTATTGCTTGAGCATGGGAGCTTTTGGTTTTGTTTCCTATTTTGCTTTGCTGATCTTTTCACTCAGATTCTGGAAGGACCACTGCTTCAAGACTTCTTGATACTTGACTGGTACTCAAACTGTCCTCCAAGACTTTTTCAGTACGCTCCGTTTCTGTTTCTTTATATTATGAAGTGGAGAATGGTGGGGTGTGGGGGGGGAAGTTTTTCTCATTGGTGGGACAAAATCTTGTTCGAAGGTGGGAGAGTTGGACATGTATATCTTGCTCACCAGAGGATGCCCCAATACTTGCTTCACAAATTTGGAGGACAAGAGGGTAAAATCTTGCTCTGTTGGGGAGGCATAATGTAGAGAATTCCTTTTTGGGGAGTCACCACGCCAATTATAATATTGCCATTTTTAAAGAAACTCAAAGACTTTCTTGGTAAGATTATTTCTATCTGTGAAAGGGAAAATACCTTAAACAAAAAGTATTCCACCTGGACGTTCCTTTTTCTGTAATGGAACATTCACAATTAGACTCCTATCCATTTTCCGTGAGGCCATTTGGAGTACAATGAAGTGATTTGTTTCAAAACTTTCAACACACAAAGCATAATTTTGAATGTTTTGTATCACCCTGTGGAACGTAAAATACTATTATGTGTCACAATTTTGTGCAAAGACCTTGGGGTGTGAAATTCGTCTTAGGCAGTAATATGAAACTGGTGATGGTGCATTGTTAAATCCAAAAAGTATTCAGATTTCAATGGAAAAAAAAATTAGGCAGGGTGTAAAACTGATGTGTTATCCCCCATTTTACGCTGCTGCCCAGGACAAATTGTATCCTTGTGATGTCCATTCTCTGTACAAAAAGAATTGTGGTATCCAGTGATTAATAACTGAAGCACGACAATTCAGAGTTTTGCATAAATAAGTATCTGATTAATGGATTACATCCAAATAGAGTGAAAAGTTAAAATAAGATGTTGCATAGTTTTAATTAATTTGCATAACTAAACAAAATGTAGCCGAATAGGCCAAAGATGATGGTATAAGTCTTCCCCAGTGCACAACTGAAGAAATAACAAATACATTGCAATTTTTGTACTTATGCAACAAAAAAGGAACAATTTGCATCTCAGAGCATTTCAACGCTAATGAAATATTTTTAAGTGTATTCCTTACCATAAGACAGACAAATGAGACAGCCAATTTGCACACAGCAAGCTCTCATAAACACAATGAGATAAATCACCAGATAATCTGTTTTGGCACTGTTGGGTGAGGGAGAACTCACTGCCCTTTTTTGATTCATATGATGAGATTTTTAACATCCAAATGAACAGACAGACAGAGCCTCAGTTTACCATCTTATTTGAAAGACAAGAATTCTGGCAAGCCAGCACTCCCTCGGTACTCCGCTGACGTGTGAGACTAGATTATGTGTTCAAGTCTCTGAAGTGTACCTCGAATCCACAACATTAGCATGTTTTGAAAACTGAGAAAGACTTTCTGTACTTTAAAAGATATAAACAGGTGCAGTTGTGCTCAAATACCTCACACAGAGTATTGCTTGAACTACTGTCGCAGCTAGTAAGCTGATGCAAGTGAAACAACTTATATTTGTATTGTGTCTTTAATGTAATAAAACATCCCAAGGTGCATCACAGGAGCATTATAAAACAAAATATGACACTGATCCACATAAGGAGATATTAGGTCAGATGACCAAAGCTTGGTCAAAGAGGTAGGATTTAAGGAGTGTCTTAAAGGAGGGAAGTAAGCAGAGAGGAGGAGAGGTGTGGGAAGGGTATTCCAGAGCCTGGGGATGAGCCAACTGAAAGCACTTGAGCACTTAGTATCTTTCAGTCCTCTCACAATTCAGGACAATTTACTGAGGCAGCTGCTTTGGTTGCCTCAATGGTGGCAATGGCTTGGAAGGAGGGTTATTGGTCTCCTTACTGCTTCCCTTCATGTCCCTGTGACAAAATGTCTGTGCCTCCTCTGAACAACATGAAATGCAATATAGGAATTTTCAAGCATAAGACTGTCCCATCATTCTATATAGCACAGAACTAAAAAACTAACTATATTCTATATACACATTTGATCTAAAACATGAGTGTGATACAAACACAGTAGCTTGCCATCAAATATAATGTATAAGAAGGGTAGGAAAATTAGACATTTACCCTTTCCAGAGTTCCTACTGGTTAGATTTATTTGCAGCAGTGTTGTCCAACGTACAGCCGGCGGGCCAGGATCCAGCCTGCCAAAGGTTTCCATCCGGCCTGCGGATGTATTTCAGAGATGAGAAATTTTCCATTGTCTTCAACTTTCAGACCGTCTTTTAAAAAAAATTGTGCTGAGTTTCACAGCTGACAGGCGCTCAGAGCAGGAACAGCAGTTTCTGAATTTTGGACAGCTTCAAGGTTTTCCAGCGGGTCATTTTTTTTTAAAGCCCGCTTGAAAACCCCGAAGCTGTCCGAAGTTCCGAAACTGCTGTTCCCTCTCTGAGTGCCTGTCAGCTGTGAGACTGACAGCGCGATGTTTGGGGGGTGGGGGGGGGTTGTTGCAGAGGGAGAGAGAGGGTGGGCAGAGAGGGAGAGAGGGAGAGAGACAGAGTGATCAAGATCACACCTGACAGATGGGCATCTATCTGGAATACTCCGCATTACTTCAACAAGTGTGCGGGCAAACATTGACTAGTTGTGCAAGCAACAAAATGTAGGTATCTCACTAAATCAGTGTCCAACATAGTGATGAGAAAGTAAGTCAATAAATTAATCTTCTCATTTAAAGCTTCTTCACAAAAATGCACATATGTTGTTGTTTTGATTAATTGTAAGATACATTTTTAATGCCTTTATCTTTCCAAAATTGTCTCACCGGCCCCTATGTAAGACAAAAATTGTAATGTGCCCCCACCCCCAAGCGAAAAGGTTGGACGACCCCAATTTACAGTAACCATTTTCATTGTTCTCCTTGGAGCCTGTTCTCCCTGTTGAATCAAGAATACATTCATTTTGTTTTGAATGCTTCAACCAAGTCTACATTTACTGCTACAAATGACCTATGAGGCGAAACTTAACCATATGCATTTAGTATATGGGATGTGGCATGTTGCAGGACATGTAAATTTGCTTCTGGACGGTATGTTGAATTCCACAATGTTGCATGCCATTTCAGTAACCAATAACAGGCTCGCCTATTAACTGGTTTATTCACAAACAGAATTATTTACAAAAACCAACAGCATAGGTGACACAAGGAAGAGTTCAATAGTGCACTACATATCTGGAAACAATTCACAATGGAGTTGGAAACAATTCACAATGGAGTTAAGCAAACAAGCTAGTCAGGTAAGACTTTTTGGATTTGTGCAACAGAATTTAGGACAAATTGTTTCTCATAAAATCAGCAATCCTCAGTGAAAAGGAATTACAGTCTTTGCACAAATTACCTGAGAGCTAGCTTACTGAGCCTATTTATCAAAGTGATCCACACCAAGACAAACTAAACTACTAACAAATAAAATGTGCTAGTTTTCGACAATCATATTTCCAGTCAAGAATCAGTATGTGCTCAGAGGCTGGTCTATTGATGCACCTCAATACAACTCACTTACTGAATCAACAGATGCTGCCAGATCTGCTGATTAAGATACTCGGTTGAACAATATAGAGCCTATGGACACATAGTCGTGAATGTTAATGATAGGTTAATTGTGTTGTTAAGATAAACTGGTGAAGAGCATTGTTTAATTAAGGACTGAGAGGGGATTAAAAAAGAGAGCCTGCTGGGACATAAGGTGAGAGTTTGTAGGAGGCAGAGATGTGTAATTCTGTGAATAAAGCAACTATCAAGGAAAGGATCTGTGTCTAGATTCATTCTTCACCATTTGGCTTGGATCCAATGATTGCCTAAAGGTAACCAAGGATTTTTTTTCAAGGCAGAAGATTGTAATTGGAGTTACTTTAGAGAAGAATGGCTGAAACCAAATGGGAAGTGTCAGGGTATGATTTCCCACTGATGTTCTTTGAATCTGAACTTATGACCAATGGAAAAATGAAGTAGATATGTGGACTTGAGTTACATCCTTAAGGGGAAAATGAGGTATGATCTTGGCACTGTTGCTTCCTAACCAAAGCAAGATCAAGCGCAAAGTATTTTGTGAGCTAGAGGCATATCAGTTGGACACTGAGGAAAGTTTGCTACTTCTATTGAGCTTTATGGATAAAATTTATATGAAAGATCAATTAAATGCATCTGAGGCATAGTCAGACTTTGATAAATTTAGAAATATGGATGGTTATTCGATAGAGGAATATTTCATGGAATTTAATGCACTATATAAAAAATTTCAGTAATTCTATTTGGAAATTCCTTGTTCAGTGCTTGCTTTGAAATTGTTGAATTATGCTAAAGTATTGCTCCTAGTATTAACTAGAGAGATTCTCAGAAAGAGGCATGCTTTTAGATCAGGTTACTGATGCTTTGAAAAAAATTCCTGGGAAAGCAGTCATTTCCAGCAGCCTTCACTGCACAAATGGTGGTGTCACAGAAGATGGAGGACTCAATGGTTGTGGCATTTCAAGATCATTCGGTTATGGGGTGCAGGCATCAATACAGCAGAAGAATCATAGACAAAAGAAATGAGGATGGAGACATTTTTAGCAGATCTGGCAGATGACAGGAATGGAGGAACAATAACCGATGAATTGACTCCAGGAATGCCTGGGGAATTATTAACAGGTGTTTCAGATGAGATTCAAAATATAATGTGGTAAATTGTCTGAAATGGAACAGCAGGGTTTGAGACGACTCATGACATGGAAGGTTCAGAAGTGGAAGATGATGATATTGATCATTCTGAGGGAATTGTACTGGTCACCCGAAGTTTCAGTCCAGTAAAGAGTGTGTTAGTTGTGAATTAATTTAATTGTGCTGTGTTAGACAGTGGTTGCACATCCACAGTATGTGAGGGTCAGGGATGACAGTACATCAAGGCCATTGAAGAGGGTGGTGATTCCATGCAAAATAGCTGGAATAAGCCAATTTATTAGTACAGATGTGGTATCTAGTGAGATACCCTGCTGCTGAGCAAGCCTTCCATGAAAAAGGCACAAATGAAATTACCATGAACAGGTTAAAGCAATTGTATTTTGGGTAAATTGGAAAGTTAGTAGATTTGCAATCAGAACATTATTGCATCCCTTTAACAACCTAGCATCACTAATAAGAATGCTAAAGGAGTGTTAATGACAACAAGTAATAGGAGTTTGAGAGGAGGGGCGAGGGGGGGAAAAAGCAAATAGTCTTCAAGCTAAATTGATAATGTGCTCATCCCTCTTGTCATGGATTAAAAAGCATATTAAAAGTTGCAGGGGTGGTTGAGTACACAAAGACTATTAAAGAGATTAGTGAAAAATATGATACATGCAAAAAGTATCAGAGGACACCATCACGGTCTATTGTCAGTCACCCATTAGCACAAGACTCTCTACTGTAGTAGCAGCTCTGGATTTAAAGGTGCAGGACAAGGTCCAAAACATTTTCATTTTGCATTTCATAGACAAGGCAATAAGACTCTGTCTTTTTACAGTAATACATGGTAAAGACAAAAGTAATTGTAGATAAAATCATGGAAAATGGCTAGGGACTGGACTGGGGTCACCAGCTAAGTTGCTGACTGACAACGGGGGGAATTTGCCAATGACTAGTTTAGAGACATGTGCGAAAATATGACCATTGTAGTGAGGAACACCACAACTGAAAGTCTTTTTCGTAATGGACTCTGTGAAAGAAATCACAGTGATTGAGATGCTCCATAAGATCTTAGCCAACCAACCAAATTGCTAGCTAACATCTGTCCTGGCATGGGCAGTCCATGCAAAGAATTTGCTTCAAATGTTTGGGGGCTATAGTCTGTAACAGTTGGTCTTTGGGAGGAATCCCAAAATACTTTTTGTGCTGTGTGATCATCTCCTGGCCTTAGCAGAGACTACAATTAGTTCCACCTTTTCTGCACACTTGAATGCCCTAAATTCAGGGAGAAAGTCATTTATCAAGGCAGAAGTCTCAGAAAATTCGGCGAGCCTTAGGGCATTGCATAAGACTGTCTGTCTGAAAAACTTTAATCTTGGGGATTTAATATACTATAAAAGGTCAGAAAGAGTGGAAAGGTCCAGCTAAAGTGATTCTCCAGCATGGTCGCCAAACTATTAGGGTCCATTCATCGAGGTTAATCAGGGTTGATTATAAACTTGTAGAATCTGAATAATTAGTAAAAACATTAGGTGGCACCCTGTACCTCACATACTCATATATTTTTGACGGTTATGAGGAACAAAATACAGTAGATAAGGGGCTGGATCACTATTCACAGTGATACCGGTGGACAGGCTGAAGCTAGTTTACCCAAAGGACAACTGCCTAAAGTCGGTAGTAGGGTAACGTACATACCAGAGGGGTCCAATGAATGGAAGGATGGAACCATTGTGCGGAGACGGAGCACAAAGAGACCGGGAGACAGACAGAGAGAGAGGTCATTCAGCGAGCTAGCTTACCTTCCTGGAGCAGCCCAGGCGCGCTGGAGTTTTGGAAAAAAAAAGTCGTGACATCACAGGAGAGCTGTAAGGTGATTGGTTGGTGAGTAACCGCTGTTAGGGACTAACTCTAAATAGCTTGGTAAGTAACTAAAGAGAAAGGTCTACAGTTCTTTTTAACATAAGTAGGTAGTGTTTTTTGGGGGGGGAATCAAGGTACTTAGTGTAAATGTAATTTAAGGGAGTAAAAGAGTGGGGAAAAAGTGACATCACAGGCAAACCGTAAGTTCATTGGTTGGTAAGTAACTGTTAATTTGAAATGCCTATTCTAAGTTGATTTCAGATTAAAGGTGAATAGGAGAAATATTTTACAGATTAAAAACTTAAAAACCAGTCAGAAATTAAAAAAAACAAATTAAAATCTAATTAAATAAAATAGAGATGCAGGGCCAGGTGATGTGTTGTACCTGCATGATGTGGGAGCTGGTGGACCCCATTGTGATTCCTAGTGACCACATCTGTAACAAGTGTCAGCTGCTTGAGAAACTCCAGCTCAGAGTTGATGAGCTGGAATCTGAGCTTCGGACACTGCGACACATCAGGGAGGGGGAGAGTTACCTGGACGCTGTATTTCAGGAGGCAGTCACACCCCTTAGATTAACTACCGTGAATTTGGCCAGTGGTCAGGGACAGGAGGGTGTGACTATGAATGAGGTAGGTGGAGGGATCCAGGAGGTAGTGCTGCAGGAGCCTCAGCCCTTGCCCTTGTCCAACAGGTTCGAGATTCTTGCTCACCTTGTGGACAAGAGCAGAGACAGTAAGGAGGATGAGCAAACTGACCACAGCACCATGGTACAGGGAGCCATTCAAGTGGGGGGAGAAAAGAGAAATGTAGTTGTAATCGGGGATAGTATAGTTAGAGGCATAGACACTGTTCTCTGTGGCCAGGATTGAGAGTCCCGAAGGCTCTGTTGCCTACCTGGTGCCAGGGTTCGGGATATCTCATCTGGGCTGCAGAGGAACTTTGAGTGGGAGGGGAAAGATCCAGTTGTCGTGGTCCATGTAGGTACCAACAATATAGGTAGAACAAGGTTAGAAGTTCTGCTGAGGGAATATGAGCAGCTAGGGGCTAAATTTAAAAAGCAGAACCAAAAAGGTGGTAATCTCCGGATTACTACCTGAGCCACGAGCAAATTGGCAAAGGGTCAATAAGATTAAAGAGGTAAATGCGTGGCTCAATGATTGGTGTGGGAGAAACGGGTTTGAATTCGTGGGACATTGGCACGTGTACTGGGGAAAGAAGGAGCTGTTCCGATGGGACAGGCTCCACCTGAATCATGCTGGGACCAGAGTCCTGGCGAATCGCATAACTAGGGCTGTAGATGGGGCTTTAAACTGAATAGGGGGGGGAAGGGTGCAGTTGCATGGAAAATCAGGAAGTTAAAGGAGAAGGTAGGCATGCAGGTTAGTGGTGAGGCTGATTGGTATCAAACTGCAAGAAGTATACTGGTTAAACCAGAAGACAGAAATAATAAACATGCAAATAAAGCATCAGTGCTGAGGGACAGGTTTGGGGGGATAGCTCAAATAAGAGTTCTATATACAAATGCACGGAGTGTAAGAAATAAACTAGATGAACTGCAGGTGCAAATTCAAATGGAAGATTATGATGTGGTGGCCATTGTGGAGACATGGCTGCAGGATGATGGGGACTGGGAATTAAATATACCTTGTTATAAAGTTTACAGGAGGGACAGGGAAAATGGCAGAGGGCGTGGAGTAGCCTTACTGATTAGAAATATCACCTCATTGGGGAGGGAGGATATAATGAGGGGAAAGCATCCAGTGGAGACTTATGGGTGGAACTGAGGAACAGAAACGGATCTAAAACTGTAATGGGTGTTGTGTATAGACCCCCTGGTAGCAGTTCTGAGGTGTTCGATTGTATAAATGCACAAATTAGGCAAGTGTGTAACAAAGGCAGAGTAGTATTAATGGGGGATTTTAACTTGCACATAGATTTGGAGAGGCAGACTAGCACCTGTCAGAAAGGTAGTGAATTTCTGGAATGTGCCTGGGATAGTTTCCTACAGCAGTATGTCCTAGATGTAACAAGGGGACAGGCAATATTAAATTTCATTATGAATAATGAGCCAAATTTAATTAGTAGCCTAACTGTGCATAAAGATTTATCAAATAGTGGTCACAACATGATCGAATTCAAGGTAGCGTTTGAAAGTGAAAAGCACGAATCAGCTACTAGAATTTTAGACTTGGGTAAGGCTGAATTTACTGGGATGAGTCAGACTGTCCACAGTAAACTGGGAAGATCTGTTAATGGGTCAAACGACTGAAGAACAGTGGAGAATATTTAAAGAAACATTTAATGAAATACACCGAGTATATACCCCTGAGAGGAAAAAGCTCCACTTCACAGAAAAAAACAGCCATGGACAACTAGAGATTAGGGATAGCATAAAACAAATAAATGGCTTACAAAAATGCTCAATGCAGCACGGATCCAGCCGAATGGGATCGATGCAAAGGGTCACAAAGCAGCTTATAAGATCTACTAAAAGAGATTATGAAAGGAAACTTGCAAGGGACATCAAAATCAATAAGAAATTTTACAGTTACATAAAGGGAAAATGGGTGGTCGCGCAATGTAGGCCCACTAAAAGCTGAAAATGGAGATATTGTCATTGATAATGGGGAAATGGCAGACATGTTGAACAATTACTTTGCCTCAGTATTTACAGTTGAAAAGGAGGATAACATGCCAGAAGTCCCGTAAAATTAATAGCCGCTAAGGGACAGGGACTTAATACAATTAACATAAGTAAATCATCAGTAACAAGGAAATTAATGGAACTAAAGAATGAGAAATCCTCAGGACCTGACAGTTTCCATCTGAGGGTGTTAAAGGAAGTAGGCAAGCACATTGTAGATGCCCTAACTATAGTCTTTCAGAGTTCCCTAGATTCAGGAGTGGCCCCTCTGGATTGGAAAGTTGCACACATCACTTTTTTAAAGAAGGGTGAAAGGGGGAACCAAGGAAATTACAGACCAGTTAGCCTGACATCTGTGGTGGGCAATTTGCTGGAGTCTATAATCAAGGATAGGGTGACTGAACACCTAGAAAAATTTCAGTCAATCAGGGACAGCCAGCATGGATTCATGACTGGAAGGTCATGCCTGACAAATCTCATTGAATTTTTTGAAGAGGTGACTAAGGTAGTGGACAGGGGAGTGTCCATGGATGTTATTTATATGGACTTCCAGAAGGCATTTGATAAAATCCCACATAAGAGACTGTTAACTAAGGTAGAAGCCCATGGAGTTGAGGGCAAATTATTGACATGGTTAGGAAGTTGGTTGAGGGGTAGGCAACAGTGTGGATAATGGGTAAGTACTCCGATTGGCAGGATGTATCTAGTGGTGTCCCACAGGGATCTGTGTTGGGGCCTCAATTATTCACATTATTCATTAACGACTTGGATGATGACAGTCATATATCCAAATTTGTTGATACAAAGTTAGGCGGCATTGTAGACAGTCTAGATGATAGCATAAAATTGCAAAGAGATATTGACAGACGAGGTTAGTGGGAAAAATTGTGGCAGATGGATTTCAATGCGGGCAAGTGTGAAGTTATCCATTTTGGACCAAAAAAGGATAGAGCAGGGTACTTTCTAAATGGCAAGAGGTTAAGTACAGTGGATGTCCAAAGAGACTTGGGGGTTCAGGTGCATAGATCTTAAAAATGCCACGAGCAAGTGCCATAAAATAATCAAAAAGGCTAATGGAATGCTAGCCTTTATATCTAGAAGATTGGAATATAAAGACAGAGGTTATGCTGCAGCTGTACAAAACCCTGGTTAGACCCCACTTGGAGTATTGTGAGCAGTTCTGGGCACCACACCTCAAAGGATATATTGGCCTTGGAGGGAGTGCAACATTGGTTTACAAGAATGATGCCTGGACTACAGGGATTAAAAGTTACGAGGAGACATGACACAAATTAGGCCTGTTTTTGCTAGAATTTAGAAGTTTGAGGGGTGATCTGATTGAAATCTTCAAGATATTAACAGGAAAAGATAGGCTAGATAAACCATTTCCACTGGTTGGAGATTCTAAAACTGGGGGGCATAGTCTAAAAATTAGGGCCAGATCGTTCAGGAGAGATGTTAGGAAGCACTTCTTCACACAAAGGGTGGTAGAGGTTTGGAACTCTCTCCCACAAACAGCAGTTGAAGCTAGAACAGTTGTTAATTTTAAATCTGAGATTGATAGATTTCTGTTAAGCAAAGATATTAAGAGATATGGGCCAAAGGCAGGTATATGGAGTTAGGCTGCGGATCAGCCATGATCTCATTGAATGGCGGGACAGGCTCAAAGGGCTGAATGGCCTACTCCTGTTCCTATGAAAGCCACTGACAAATTCAAACATTGGCTAAATTTCCAAGGTTATGGACAAGAGGTAAGATCTATGGACTGGCAAAATGGGGTGGAAAGCAAGAAAACGCAGTGCAAGTCCCCACAGTGGTTCTGGGAGTGAATCTGGCAACTGGAAATGACCACGTACTGTCTATGGAACCCCTGATCATGGGAGAGAGCAATCCTGTAGCAATTGTCCAGGAATAGATAAGAGGGCAAGTAGGGGCCATAGCTTGACTAGGCTATGCAATAGAACAAGGACTACAGAACAATCTAGAAACAATACTAGAAGTACAGCCCTCATGATCAGGAAGTTATGGTGGCTGCAAACAAATCAGAAGGAAAATTGAAAGACAAAACAGAGTTGGACATTTGGAAGGAATTTGATATTGCTTTCGGACAGAGCTGTTCGTTATTCTGTCATTAACACACCCTCTGGACAAAATTCTTTGTCTTTTACGGCAACTATTCCTACTCCCTTTGCCTTTTATTCCATGACCTCTTTCAACATGGTGGAAGTAATATGTTGCCTGCTGACTTTTCTCTCACCCCGATACATTTTCCTGAAAAATTTAACCCAACAACTCCACTGACTGTCTTCATAATTTTAAACACTTGGGGCTAAAAGTTGGTCATTGTTGCTATCTTTATCCGAATGGAAAATGGGGCAAAAATTACCATTTTCATAGGGCACGATGACCTGCCCTAATTAAGCCAATGTCCAATTTCAGGTGAGCCTCAGATTCCTAGTTGGGGCACTCTGTCTGTGGCCATCAGTTATGGACTCAAGAATAGGCCATAAGGAATCTCCATCCCTTTGATTATAAAAGCATACAAACAGAAAAGATTAGCAAGCTGTTATGACTGCCTCACCTAGACGATGGTGCAACCAGTACACCGTTCATCCATCCACTAATCATGTTATCTTCTGGGAGAGGCAAAAAAAAGCCCACAGCCGCTTCCAAGTCCCTACTGCAGTCAGCAAGCTCCAGGAAATTGTATGACTCCTTAAACACATCTGACAATCAAACTATCCCTTATAAACCCTCATGAGCTTTTGCAGCTCCCTTTTTTAAAAAAAAAAATGATACTGACTCCTTACCACATGGCTTGTCAGCTTGTTTCTGACAGGATTGAAAGCCAGTGTTTTGCCTTTAGAATTTATGGGGATGATCTCTCCTTCTAACATCCCTAACTATTTGAAATAATCTGTCTAATCAGACTATCTCCAAAACCTGCATCATTATGAAAAGCTCAATATTTACTTTGAAGAAATATAGGGGTTATTAACCATAACCCTTACAGTCTATCTATTATCATAACTAAGAGCTTTTCCTGCTTGATCCCCTCAGTACCTTTTGTCAGCAACTCAATATCTTTCACCATTTCCTGGGAACAAGAACTAACAAGTACGGATGTACCAGAGCTCATATAATTTAAGCATTGTATCCTTAATTTTGTACTTCTAAAATTACAATTAAAATCCTTTTATGGTTTCTTTGTAGCCACTTAACATTGCATGTGCATCTCTAATGAGAGACTGACTATTACTCCAAGGTCGCCTCTCTGATCCTTTACTTTTAATAGATACTCCTGCATGGTATAAACATGCTTGGAATTTCCCAATCTCAAAACACTATTTGCCTACATTGGTCAACATCTGCCACAACAACTTATATTTATATAGACATTCACATCATTCATCTAACTCATCCTGTGAGCTACTGATTTGGTCTGAATTATTAAGCCTGTGCACATTTCTGCACCATCAGCAAATTTAAGAATGATTCCATTTAAGTGCTCTCCACATCATTAGTGAAAACAATGAATGGTTTCAATGCAGAACTTTGCAAAACTACATTTTGGTCATTCTACATGAAGTATAGAGACCAAGAAGACTGATGTAATCCATGGTATTATAGGGTAAGTGTGTTAATTGTTTCATTAGAAGTGACTACCATAATTCTTTTAACTTCGATGAATGTGAGTAAAGCTGATAGTGCTGCAGGACCCAATGACATTTAAGCCAGAATGCTCAAGAAAATGGGGGCAGGTCACTTATGAGCTACTGGTTCCATTAATAACACCCCTCTACTTATTTCATTTCAACCAGCTATATATCCAACATAATAGCATCCCTATCATCCATGCAATTAATTATCTTCTAATCCCATCAATATGGTAATTCATCAAATGTCTTTTGAAATTCAAGATATACAGCACCAATTGGACTATCTTCATTCACCATTCTGATCATGCCCTCAAACAATTCATAGAACACAGGCCCTACAAACCATCAGCTTGGAGTTATCTCATGCGCGTTTTGCCAGTCGGCCAAAGGTGGTAGCTGCTTTCCCTACGTGTGTATCGAGCTCTGCATCAAAGGACAGATTGTCTGTCACCATGGACCCAAGGCAACAGAATTTTCTAACCACTGCCAATGGGGTGGTATTTAGTGTGATTGAGGCAGAGATGCAACACATTGTCCCATGACCACTGTTTTCTTGACTTATAGTCAAGAAAACAAATTACAGGCATAGGAGGGACAATCCAATGTCTTTGTAGCTGAGTTTCCGTGTGAGCGACTTGTGCAGCATCATCAGCATAGGAGTTTTCTGATCAGGACGTGATGTGTTTCTGTCTTCGCTTTCAGCCATGATAGATTATAGAGCTTGCCGTCTGACCTAGTGTGCAAGTAGACTCTTTTCATATCTGCATGGAAGGTGAAGGTCAGGAACATGGAGAAGATCATGCCAAACCGAGTGGGAGCTAGAACACAGCCCTGTTTCACTCCATTCTTCACTCTGAAACTGTTGGAAGTGGAGCCATCAAGCAGTGCATGTTGTCATGAAGGAAGTGGATGAGACTGAGGAGCTTCGGTGGACAGCCAATTTTTTCCAAAATTTTTTTTAGAGCTTTGCTTTGCTGACAGTGTTGAATGCCTTAGTGAGATCTACAAAAGTAAGGTAAAGGGGTATACCCTGTTCCCTACACTTCTCTTGTAACTGGCATATGGAGAAGATCATATGCACAGTAGATCTGCCAGCATGGAAACGGCACTGCACTTCCGGGTACACTCGGTCTGTAAGTAAATAGAGTCTTTTAAGTATGACCCCAGCAAAGGCCTTCCCCGTGATGCTAAGGAGTGAGATGCCCCTGTAGTTGTTGCAGTCTGCTCTGTCGCCTTGGTTTTTGTATAGTGTGATGATTTTGACACCACGCATCTCCTGTGGAACACAGCTGAGAAGGAGGTGGTCATAAAGGTGTGGCAATAGATGAGACTTTCTGTGCTAGAGCCATTCGGCTGAGATTCCGTCCTTGCCCGGTGCCCTTCTGTTCGCTAGGTGGTCTATGACATTCTCGAGCTCCAGTGATGAGGGTTCTTCTGACTCATCCATGACAGGAAGTTGTGGGAGAATGTCAAGTGCAGACTGGGAGATGTCTGACATACAGGAGTACAGCTCTCAGTAGTGTTCAGCCCAGTGGCACATCTGTTTACTTGTGTCAGTGAGTATTTTACCATCTAATGACTTCAGGGGAGCAACTTTGGTGATGGCAGGGCCAAGCACCCTCTTGATTCCTTCATACATAGCTCGTAGATTTCCTTTGTCACATGCAGTTTGGCTTTCTTGACATAAGTTGATCCAGTGTTTGTTTGTGCAGCATCTCCCTGTCTTTTGCACAGCTGTCTTGGCTACTTTCAGGTCATGCAGTGTCTTAGCTGTTGAGTTTATGTTGTGCATCATGTCGGATTTGTTTTTTGCATCAATGGTTGCTGTCATCTCAGCTGAGCAGGTCTTAAACCAGTCCTTGTTGCGGGTTCTGCCTTTACCAAATGATGCTTCTGCTTCATAGATGATTGCGCTTCGTGACTTCCAAGCTTCTTCAATGCTGGTGTCTATGCTTCCTGTTCAGGTTTTGGTGGGTAGCAAACATTCTAATAAGTGTGAAATGCTGGTATTTGGCATCATTGCTTGTGCAAAGGATGTTGATACATGATGGACTGTCTCATTTGGAGCTGTGGAACTTTCGGGGGTACACCTTCACTCTGTTGCTAAGAGTGGTTGGTGTCACAATCTGCACTGTGGTAGGTGCAGGGGTGATGAACACTGGGCAGATTGCATCTCCTCATGATGACTAGGTCTAGTTGGTGCCAGTGTCCAGACCTTGGGTGATGCCACAATACCTTGTGGCGATGTCTACCCTGGAAGAAGGTGTTGGTGCTGCAGAGTTCATTCAGGGCACAAAGCTCAAGAAGGCTGTAATCATTGATCTTGCCCACCCCATGACAACAGGGCACGTTGGCCATGAATCACTGTCTGCACTCACACATGCATTGAAGTCACCCAGGATGAATAGCCTCTCGCCATTTGGGATGTTCCTTAAAGTCACCTAGGGAGTCATAGAAATGCTTTATCTGAGATGCTGACGTTCAGAGTTGGTGCGTAGACACATATGATGACGGTGCCTCCATCAGATGATAACCGCAGTGAGATGAGGCATTCTGAGGTTGCTACTGGTGGCTTAATTGACTGTGTCAGCCAGTTGATCACCGCAAAGACTACACCATGCTCATGGCTATCTTCAGCACTCTTTCCATGCCTGTAGAATGTATAGTTAGCCTCTCGAACAGAGCCTGTGTTGGCTAATCTGGTTTCTTGTAGAATGGCAATGTCAACATCAAGCTTGTGTAGCTCACGGTCAATCAGGGCTCCCTTGCGTACACTAGTTGTGGAGTGAACTGAAAATACTACCAAAGGTTCAAAGAAAAAATTGGTTTTATATATGTCACATGTTTCATTTACTTTCAACTGCTGTAGTTGAGTAGTCTGGTAAAAAGACTAACGTGTTGTAAACAACACTCATGAATACGACAAAATCTACTGCTGCATGAAAGAGGAATTTTGTGACTTGCCGATGAGACGCAACTTTCACTTACTAGTAGATGTTCAAGCATGTATGAAGAAAACATAACATCTGAAATAAAAATAGAGGATGCTGGAAATACTCAGCTGGTCTAGCAAGCAACTGTGGAGAGAGAACCAGAGTTGATGTTTCAGGTCGGTGCCCCTTCGTCAGAACTAATATGTAGGCTAATTTGGATTTTGCAGCAGTGCTTCATTCATTTGTGAATATATGCTTCTGGATGCTGTGACGGAAAGCACACCTGCCAAATGGAAACATATTAATTTCATCATATGGGACACCTCTTTAACTTTTTTTTTTACTGGACATTGCACAGAACTGAGCGGCTGAAAACATGGCTGCACATTTGCATTCTGAGACAATTGAATAGAGAGTTAATGAAAGTGCTCACTGATTCAATTAACAAGATTAGTCTGGGCAATCATAATAATCAACCTTCTTTGTCTGTATAAGAGCCAAAGCTCCACAACCCGCCAAGTGTGACTGGTGAACTTTGTGAATCAACAACCCTCGCAGAAGATGCTGTTTCAAACAGCGAGCTGGTCATATGACTTACCTGCTGGTCAGACTGGGAACTGTTTGAATTGTGCCACACAGAAAGGTTAGGGGCAGACCGCAATTTGAAGATAAAAGAGAAGGAAGGTCTCTCCCACAGAAGCAGCTTAAGCCTCAAGATAGAGGACCTCTTCAGCTTTCAGTTTGAAAGCGTGCCTGGGCCCCAGCGAGAACTGCAAGACCTCCACTCCAATCAAGGATTTTACATCCAAACTGAATTTATTTATTGCCAACCCTACTTAAACCTCCCTCCTTTTTAATTCTTTCTTCCCCTCTGTATCTATTTGTGTGCGTGTTTATTTCTTATGCATGCTAGCATGGTTGTGTCCCATAGTTTACTAATTTCAACTGAGTTAGAGTGATAAGGTTAATAAACTTACATCTTTCTTGTTTAAAACTGAGAAAAAATGTCTGGTTCATTTACAATTACAATTAGATTGCAGTGAGCAAGGACTCAGAGGTGAAGCTAAAAGCACTATTTTAAAAGATAAACCCTATTGCGGCTGAACTAGGAAAAGGGCACAAGGGGAGCCTGAGACCCCTTCCCCACCTGGTTGTAACAATGCCTATAAAGGTTGATTACTTATCTGGGCAGGCACAGTGTTCACTACAGGCAGGGTTTGGAATCTTAAAATATATGGATGACACCCCTGGGGAAAAAAATTGCCTTCACTCAAAATGCTGATGAAAGAAAATATTCCCGATTAGTTTGCAATATCTTGCTTCAAATCACAGTATGCTTTGATATTTTAATGTAACCTCAAAGGTAAATAAGTGCAAACATTTACTGTACAATACAGCGAAACTAACTGCTCAGACTGAAGCTTTTGAGCAAAACTCTAGACCAATAACAATCCAGGGCAGTACTGGGGGAGTGCTGCACAGTTGGTGTAGTGTAAGGATCTGAAAGGGTTAATGTTTGGGACAGTGAGTAACACCTCCCACTGTGGTGATGTAAGAGATCATATGTGTAATGGGCTTGGGAAGAAGCATCATGCAGAGTAAGAGCTAGACGAGCTTATAGAAAATATGGACAGTCCATGTAAATGTAATAAATGAGTTACTGTTTAGATTTACAAAGACTCCGAGATCTCTGTAAACCAAGCTCAACCTAGCATATGAAATGTTAGCATCAATATACAACATAGTGGCAATGGTGAACATATTTAGAAAATTTTAAGAAGCCTAACCTGGTACAGTAGTGCCAAAAGACTACAGATCTCATGGAGAGGCTGCGAAGAGCTCCAGAGCTACTCCATAGATGACAAAAAGCCACAGTCAGTGAGTCAGCCACACAGGCATTCAGGCTGCACCACAGAAGTGTGGTGGTCTGAAAGTAAAATCCAAGTCCAGCGATCGCAGGCATCGAGTCACCGAATCGAGTGACAGTCAGGGATCCGGTGAGCAACCTTTAGAAAAGGGTAGGAACAATGTCTAATGGTGCACTGGGCAGGCAAAATGGGGAAAAGTTGAATCCTCACAAAGGGCGGATCCGAAGTCAGCGGCCATTACTCGAGCAGACAGCGACGGAAAAGTGTGGGAAAGCTCTGAAAAGAGTGGGAAATCTCCAAAAAGTGCGGGAACACTTCCATAGTGAGAACAAAAATTTTATCAAAGAAATAAAACAACCCACAGTTTAGGAAGGATATGGATCCAAAATATACAATGCCTGAAAAGTTGGCAATTTGCAAGGACCTAACCAGATTCTGAATTGGTCTCAGTGAAAGAGAAGATTTTTAAGATACAGAATAGCTTCCCAGCTGCACAGCTAGTCTGAAGCTGAACAAGTAAATAGGTGCAATAGCTGATGTGATCGCACGGTGGGGCACCAATGAGGCTTCCGATAAGTTTGATGTTCTACAAGCCTTCGATAAATATTTTAATTTAAGAAGTAATGAGATACTAGAAAGGGCCAAGTTTAATAGAAGGGTCCAGAAAAAAGGTGAATCGATGGATATTTCTATGAATGATTTGTACAGACTGGCTGAAGGATGTGAGTATGGAGAACTGAAGATCGAATTGATAAGAGACTGCATAGTTGTGGGCATTGTAAATGAACCTCTATTGGATTTATTACATTCAAAAGAAGTCCTCGTCCTGGAGAAGGCGATGCAGGTTGTCAGACAAGCAGAGGTCCATAGGCAGAACAGAGCGATCCTTGGGTCAGAAAATCTCTGGCCGTACAGTTTCTGAAGTCCGGGACTGAAAAACAATCTCCAGACAAGAAGGTATGCTCAGGGCAGAGGTGGGGGGGGTGGGGATGGTGCAAGACGCCATGAAACCCTGCCAGCTCTGTGGCGCCAAAAAGACCCACAGGCACGAACAGTGTCCAGCAAATAAAGTAGAATGCTTTAAACTGTAAGACGGTGGTCCATTTTGGAAAAATGTGTCAAACAAGAGCTCTACTTTTAAAGATTCCAAGCAAAATGTCTTCATACAAAGAGCGGTCAATGAAGTGGAACAAACTCCATTGAAGAATAAGTCGAATTTTCCTTGGAGAGATCAACAACCTTAACCAGGTACTCTGGACAGCAGATATTTGTCAATGGACATATCACCAATTTTAAATTGGACACTGGAGCAAGCATCACCGTTTTTGTCAGAACAAACCGTGGTTATCCACACATTGTTTACAACCAAGAGACACTCAGTTACTCGGTACAGGAGGGATTGAACTGAAAGTCAAGGGATAGCTACAGGCAACGCTCCCGTACAAGGAAAAGCAGATATTGGAAACACTATGTTTTACAGAATCAAGAATTTTTTTCTTTTTGAGCAGAAGAGTGTTTAGATCTTCTTAACAAAAAGTGGGTGAAATCAAGCAACAAGAATCTAAGCCACTTTGAAGTAGACTTTCCAAGACTCTTTTCAGGTGTAGGAAGACTGAAGACCGAATATAGCATTATGTTGACAGAAGATGCTAAACTGATATGTATATTTATGCCTAGGAAGTTACCACACCCATTGCTGAAGCAAGTCTAAATACAGCTAGAAGAGATGACCAGGAGGGGACTCATTACTCCTGTCATGAAACCAAAAGAGCAGTGTTCGGGAATGGTTCCAGTTCCTAAACCAAACAGTACTCTTCGCATTTATGTAGACCTAACTCAACTTAAGGCTGTCGCAAGGGAAATTCATCCAATGTCCTCAGTAAACGAAAGCTTGGGAAAGTTATCCAAAAGTGTTATGTTCATGAAATGCAACACGAATAGTGGCTTTTGGCAAGTTCCTTTTGCATGAGAAATCAAGATTACTGACAACCTTCTTCACTTTGGAAGATTTTGTTTCAATTGTTTACCATTCGGTATAACATCTGCACCTGAAATAGTCCAAAGGACTATGTCAAAAATTTTACAGGGCCTTAAAGGTGTAATATGCCATATAGATGACACCTTAGTCTGTGATAAATCCACTGAAGAACATGACCTGAGGGTTAGAGAAGTTTTGAATCATTTACAGGAAGAAAAGTGTGAATTTTCAAGAACGTCTATTCATTTCATTTCTTGGGATACATTGTTAGCAGCAAGAGCATAATGGCAGACCCATAAAAGACTAGAGCGATTAGTGAATTCCCAATTCCTACTTCTGTCCAAAATCTTCAATGATGCCTTGGAATAGTTAATCAGTTGGCAAAATTTTTGCCCAACCCAGTGCAAGTTACTGATCCTTAAGATAACTCAAAGTTCAACCATGGTGTTGAAATGCACATCAACAGCAGCAGGCATTTAGAAATGCTGGTTTCACCAGATATCTTAGCACATTATACCCCTTCACTTCCAAACACAATTGCAGCAGACGTCTCATCTATAGGGCTAGGGGTAGTCCATTTTCAAGAACAGTCAGATGGATGTAGAAGATTAATCTATTATGCATCACTAGCACTGTCCGAAACTGAGACAAGGTACGCTGTCATAGAGAAAGAAGCTCTCGCAGTCATGTGGGCTTGTGAAAAGTTCTCAGATTATATTATTGGGTTAAAAGTTGTCATTGAGACAGACCACAAACCCTTAATTTCCTTACTAGACAAAAAGGAACTCACTAGAATGCCTCCTGAGGATTCAGTTTCCAGTTGAGGCTAATGAGATTCACGTACGAGACGCTGTATGTACAAGGAAGGCTGCAAACTTCCGCAGATGCTTTATCCAGAGCTACTGTTGACCATCCTACACAACAGGATGTTCACTTCGTGGACGAGATTGAGTCGAACTCCGAGTACATGGTGTCGCAATGGCTGGCAAGTACACAAAAGCTCCAAGAAATTCATCAAGCTCAGAAGCGAGAAGAGGAATGCATCTGAATACGCCAATATTGCACACAATGTTGGCCACTGCAACATCCCAGTGGTAAAGTGATGAAAATTTTCTTCGAGTTCAGGAAGCAGCTCACTATTGTGGATGATTTGCTGGTGTATAACGACACGCTAGTGATTCCGGTCTCACTCCGGACAGATATCTTGGAAAGAATACATCAGGGCCACATGGGTATCATGAAATGTAGAGCACAGGCTCAGTCATCTGTCTGGTGGCCAGCGATATCCAGCAATATAGAACAAATGATCTCTGCCAGGTATACGCAGTGCTCAGAACAAACCAGAGGGAACCTCTTTATCGACACCATTTCAAGCCAGACCATGGGAATGGCTAGGGATGGATCTATTTAGGTTCCATGGGAAATCCTACAAGATAGTGATTGACTATTTTTCAAGATGGATTGAAGTGAAAAAAATGTGTACAACAATTACCGAATCATCTGTTATTTGTGTTTTGCAGGAGATCTTCGCAACTCATGGCATTCCTGACAAACGCTGTGTCAGATAATGGACCACAATTTCCAAACGATACTTCACACAATTTGCTGGAAAATTTGGATTCGTATATCTTACAAATTCCCCGAGATATCCTCAATCTAATGGTGAAGTCAAGAGGAGTCAGAACTAGGACTGTTAAAGCATTGTTGAAGAAAAATGAACATTTTCAAACTGCATTCTTAAACTACAAATCTACTCCATTGCTATGTGGATTAGCACCGTCTGAGCTGTTGATGAGAAGGAAGCTCAAAACTCAACTTCCCATCCTGCCCAAAAACTACTTCCAGGGCTGAAAGTCCACGATTATCAAAGTTCAAGTCTTATAGGAAACAAGAAGCTCAGAATTACAATAGGACATATTATACCAGAAACCTACCCAAGTTGATGGAAGGGCAAAAAGTATGGATATGAGACCAAGGCAGAGAAGGAGTAATTATCCAGCGAGAAGAAACTCATCAGAAATCTTATTTTGTACATTCTCCAGAAGGTACTATCGAACAAAATAGGAGAAACCTTATTTCTATTCCTCAAAGACGTCAATCAGTCATATATCTGGATGAATCAGATGTTGATCCTGAAGTTCAGAGAAAACTGGATATTACAAACCTCAATGAAGGCCATCCAAGTCAACGACCAAGAGTGCAGAGAAAGACTACTGATCTTCCGACTCTGACAAGAATACGATCAGGGAGAGTTGTGAAGCCTCCTGACAGATTGAATTTGTGATGTTGGAGACTTGGTGGGTCAAAATCCTAGAACTCCCTTCCTAACAACACTGTGGGTATACCTACCCCACATGGAATGCAGCGATTCAAGAAGGCAGCTCACCACCACCTTCTCTTGGGCAATAAATGCTGGCCTGGCATGTAGTACAAGGGTCTGAAAAGGTTAATGTTTGAGATAGTGAGAGTAACACCTCCCATTGTGATGTAAGAGATCACATGGGGAGAAGCAAGAAGCATCATGCAGAGTAAGAGCTAGACAGGCTTATGGAAAGTGTATATCGTCTATGTAAATATAATTGAGTTACTGTTTAAATTTATGATGACTCCGATACCTCTGCAAACCAAGCTCAAACTATCATCTGAAATGCTAACAATATACAATAGGCGGAGGTGCCGTCTTTCAGATGAGACATTAACCCGAGGCCCCATCTGCCTGCTTAGGTGGATGTAAAAAGATCCCATGGCATTATTTCAAAGAAGAAGAGGGGAGATATCTTTGGTGCCCTGGCCACTATTTTATACCTCAACCAATATCGCAAAAATAGATGATGTGGTGATTTGAGATTGTTGTTTGTGGGCGTTAACTATCGCGTTTCCTACATTACAATAATGACTACACTTCAAATATACTTCATTGGCTGTAAAGCACTTTAGGATGTCCTATGGTCACAAAAGCTCAGAAAATGCAACTCTTTTTTTGGGAATTGGCGAACTGTCTGCTGTTGCCACTTAAAACAGAAATGGATGAGACATCTGTAAACTGGCAAATTGTGAAACTCATCTGAATACAAATTTTTAAATTAATGATGACAGACGTCAGTGAACTGTGAGCAGCAGTAAATTCACATTCCTCTAATTTTGAAACTAAAAATTAAAATGTTATGAAGTCAAGTTACTGCAGATACCACTACAGTTTTAAAAGTTGCCCAAGTTTTATCGACTTAAGGAGAGGTTAATACCATCCATCAAGTATTTCAAAATCCAGCCGAAATCCTGAAACAACTCCAAAGTGGAAGAATGCTGCAGAGAAAAACTCTGCAAATTGAAATTCTTAGCTCATTTTTCATAATTCTATCGTTGTAGATTCTTTATTACCTCACTCAAAATTTCATTAAGTGGAATAAGGATTTGTTTACGTGGTTTTGCTGTTCATTGTTCATGAGGTATCTTGCCCAGCTCTACTTTCTAATATATCCAAGCAGAAAAGGCACTGTTCAATTTGAGTATCTTGATAAAATCTACCTGTGCTGTCCCTTTGACATTGCTTTAGCACCAAGTCTCAGAACTAATGTTTGATTAACAAACAGAAACAAAGGGTCTGCACTAACAGCAAATAACTAACATTAACTGGTTGACATGTAAATTACCCAGTAATACACCAAGTTTGAGAATCCGGGCAGTGTTTTCACTGTCTAGCTGCTGGACAAATATCAATGGGAAATTCACATCTGGAGTAAGCTGTCACACCCTTATGCCTTTGGAGTACTTAATTGATGTGGTTTATATTTCAAGAGCTTTACGCTGGTGTCAGTCCAGACACTCATCAGTGACTGTCATTGAATTTGGATATCTGAATCAGAAAAAAAACCTCTGTGTGCAACAAAGAATAAAAGGGATATTAATTACACTATACCTTTACACTTTGAGGTATTTGGCAGAATTTTAATTCTTGTAGAAACCTGTTAGAGTCTACCTTTGTGAGTCAGCACCCTCAAACAGAATCATCAGCATACATCTGTGAAATTGATCTGATTTTATAAGCCACATAGCTGCAAAGTGATGTTCGCCTTTTCATACAGATGCGATTTAATCACCATTCATTAAAAATCTAGTCCAATGCCAAGCCATAAAGGGGCCAGCATGATGCTGCCATGGCTTCTTCACTCCAATTCAATTACATAAAGCTATTTAACAGACATAAATGCTTCACAAATTCCGTAACATTCATCAGACCATTTACAAGAGAAAACTTCATTATGATGCTGAGAAAAATCTGTTTTAAAAAAAAAAAAAAAATTCCTAATACTACTGAAACAGTAGTGACATATTCAATGAGGCATCAAATATGAATCCAACTAATATTACCTATTCATTGGTCTATAAGGCATCAGGTGACAGGACCGTATCTCCAACACAGAAGTCCTCGAGGCGGCCAACATCCCCAGCTTATACACACTACTGAGTCAGCGGTGCTTGAGATGGCTTGGCCATGTGAGCCACATGGAAGATGGCAGGATCCCCAAAGACATATTGCACAGCGAGCTCGCCACTGGTATCAGACCCATCGGCCGTCCATGTCTCCGCTTTAAAGACGTCTGCAAACGCGACATGAAATCCTGTGACATTGATCACAAGTCGTGGGAGTCAGTTGCCAGCGTTCGCCAGAGCTGGTGGGCAGCCATAAAGGCGGGGCTAAAGTGTGGCGAGTAGAAGAGACTTAGCAGTTGGCAAGAAAAAAGACAGAGGCGCAAGGGAAGAGCCAACTGTGTAACAGCCCCGACAATCAAATTTTTCTGCAGCACCTGTGGAAGAGCCTGTCACTCTAGAATTGGCCTTTATAGCCACTCCAGGCGCTGCTCCACACACCACTGACCACCTCCGGGCGCTTACCCATTGTCTCTTGAGATAAGGAGGCCAAAGAAGAACAAAAAATTGAAGGATTAGGAGATAAGCATTGCTTTTATTTCCATATAATATTCCCTATTTTACTTGTTCTTTTTCTTTTTAAAAAAAAAGTTACTTTATTATACTTTTAGCTAAGATGGCAGTAAAAGTTTTGGAATGAGGCTATCAATATTTGTCCAGTGTTGCTTTTCCTTGGCCATGATGTTTTCCTTTTCTTCTAAAATTATCTGCTGACTCTCAGCGCTCTTTTATCTTGTGGGTACTGAATTCATTTATAAATGAAGGTAACATGAAGTTTATATTGCACCATTTCACATATTATGTATGCAGTAGGTAGCAGGTAATCTACCTTAAATGAGGGGATCCTATTCCCTCCCCCAGCAGGTAAGGGAACTCAGCAAATAACTGATAAATTCTCTAAATAATATCAAAGAACATGCATTTATGTAGTGCCTTTTAAATAAAGAATGTCCAAAAGCTTTTTACAGCTTTGCACAAGAAAACGGTTACCAAGATATGGTTGTGAGGTGAAGTCCAATGACAAAAACCTTCAAAGAATTTAGTTTTGTGAGGGCTTTAAAGGGAAAAATGGAGGTGCAACAGCCGATAGTTTCAGGGAGGGAATCACAAAATGCACAAACTAAGGCAGCTGAAATAGTAAGAAGGGGAGCGGAATCACAGAAGGCCGAAGTCAAAGGAACGGAGTTTTTGAGGTGGGTAGAGGACTGGAGTAGATTAGAAATTTACAGCAGAGCAAGCCTTGAGGATATTTAAAGATGAACATGAGGATTTAAATCCAATGCAGGTCATTGAGGACAGTAGTGATGGGCAACAGACACTCAGTGTAGCAGAGTTTTTGACAAGCTGGTGTTTATAAAGGGTGCAGAATAGGAGGCCATCAATGAGAGTATCGAAATGATCAAGCCTGGAATTGACAAAGGTAGGGAGGAGGATTTCAGTCGCCAAGGGACTGGCAATATCGTGGAGATAGAAGTAAGCAGTCATTGTGATGGAAAAGCCTGGAGTTTGGAATAAAATTGAGACTCAAATAGGAGAGGGCAGGGAGGTTGAAACTGGAGCAATAATTGCAAAGGTGGAATGATAAGGTGTTTATTTTTTGAGGAGCTGGTGCGAATGGAACTTTTGAAGGGGAGAGGAATGGTGCTTGAGGAGAGAGAACCATTGAAAGTGTCAAGTAACTCGGAGGAAGGAGAGTTGGGTGGCCAAAAATTAAGTAGGAAGGTAATCGAGGAAGTGGACATTGGTATTAGACAAAACGACCTTGAAGAAGGCAGGAGGAAGATGGGGAGCAGCTGGAAAGAGATAGGCTCATGTTTAGAACAGGTGACACACTGGCTAGGGTCGGGGCGCAAGATGCCAGTGAGGATCCAGCAGAAGTGGTGAATACTTCAATTTTTTTAAAATTCTATTTCGATTACCGTTGATCTGTTTAGATTACCTAATCAGGTTGCAAGTAAGAACCACATTTTCTACTCCAGATAGCAACTACTCATCCTGCTGGATCAAGAAGCCAGTGTCTATCAAAAATCAATTCAAAATGCTCAATTGTTTTCAGTTGGTTTATGCAAAATTAACCCATTGTCCAATAAAATTCTTGTAGATGATGGGAGTAAGGATAATTAAGGTTTCACTGAACATTCTTTATCATAAGCAAAATATTTCATAAGCGCACTGTGCAAAGATGTTCTGTTCCATAAAACGCAGTAATGTAATGGAACCGATATATAATACGTAAGAATATTTTGGCACTCAGCAGTGCAAAGAAGTGGAAGGGATGTTTGGAAATGAGAAAGGAATTCTTCTCATTGAGGATTTAGTAGTAACTGAGATACTAAGTCAGCACTTTGCCTTGGTTTTCAAAGAGTATGACATTCAATAGCATTACCATCGCTGAATCCCCCACCATCAACATCCTAGGGGCTACCATTGACCAGAAACTGAACTGGAGTAGCCATATGAATACCGTGGCTACAAGAGCAGGTCAGAGGCTAGGAATCCTGAGGCCAGTAACTCACCTCCTGACTCCCCAAAGCCTGTCCACCATCTACAAGGCACAAGTCAGGAGTGTGATGGAATACTGTCCACTTGCCTTGATGGGTGCAGCTCCAACAACACTCAAGAAGCTCGACACCATCCAGGACAAAGCAGCCCGCTTGATTGGCACCCCATCTACAAACATTCACTCCCTCCACCACCGACGCACTGGCAGCAGTGTGTACCATCTACAAGATGCACTGCAGCAACGCACCAAGGCTCCTCAGACAGCACCTTCCAACCCGTGACCTCTACCAACTAGGAGGACAAGGGCAGCAAATACATGGGACTACCACCACCTGCAAGTTCCCCTCCAAGTCACACACCATCCTGACTTGGAACTATATCGCTGTTCCTTCACTGTCGCTGGGTCAAAATCCTGGAACTCCCTTCCTAACAGCACTGTGGGTATACTTACCCCAAATGGACTGCAGCAGTTCAAGAAGGCAGCTCAACACCACCTTCTCAAGGGCAATTAGGGATGGGCAATAAATGCTGGCCTGGCCAGCGTCGCCCACATCCCATGAATGAATTTTTTAAAAGTATGTGAGTGGGAATGAAAGTACAGAAGTGTAGATAGGATAAAGCTGGCTAAGAAAATAGGAGTACTGAAAATGTAAATGGAACACAAAGTGGAAAGGCACCAAGCCTTCTGCCATGTATTTTAAAATGTTGAAGTCAGAGAGGAAATACCAGAGGCTCTGACCACAATCTTTCAAATATCTTTGGATATGAATGTTGCGCCAGAGGACTGAATGGTTTCCAATGTATTGCTATTGAAGAAGACAGAAAGGGATAAATCAAGTAACTGTATTCTAGTCAGCTACCTAGAACTGTACTCCAGGGAGAATGTTGTTACTGAGACCACCCTCAATGCAGCCCAGCCTCTACCAATCATGGAAGAGCTGGACGTACAGCCAACAAAATCGGAACTCAGTGATGCCATTGATTCGCCAGCGGAAAAGCCCCTGGGAAGGACGGCATTACACCTGAAATAATCAAGAGTGCCAAGCCTGCTATACTCTCAGCACTCCATGAACTGCTTTGCCTGTGCTGGGACGGGGGAGCAGTACCTCAGGACGATGCCAATATCATCACCCTCTATAAAAACAAAGGTGACCGTGGTGACTGCAACAACTACCGTGGAATCTCCGTGCTCAGCATGGTGGGGAAAGTCTTTGCTCGAGTCGCTTTAAACAGGCTCCAGAAGCTGGCCGAGCACGCCTACCCTGAGGCACAGTGGGGCTTTCGTGCAGAGAGATCGACCATTGACATGCTGTTCTCCCTTCGTCAGATACAGGAGAAATGCCGCGAACAACAGATGCCCCTCTACATTGCTTTCATTGATCTCACCAAAGCCTTTGACCTCGTCAGCAGACGTGGTCTCTTCAGACTACTAGAAAAGATCGGATGTCCATCAAAGCTACTAAGTATCATCACCTCATTCCATGACAATATGAAAGGCACAATTCAGCATAGCGGCACCTCATCAGACCCCTTTCCTATCCTGAGTGGCGTGAAACAGGGCTGTGTTCTCGCACCCACACTGTTTGGGATTTTCTTTTCCCTGCTACTCTCACATGCGTTCAAGTCTTCAGAAGAAGGAATTTTCCTCCACACAAGATCAGGGGGTAGGTTGTTCAACCTTGCCCGTCTAAGAGCAAAGACCAAAGTATGGAAAGCCCTCATCAGGGAACTCCTCTTTGCTGACGATGCTGCTTTAACATCCCACACAGAAGAGTGTCTGCAGAGTCTCATCGACAGGTTTGCAGCTGCCTGCAACAAATTTGGCCGAAACATCAGCCTCAAGAAAACTAACATCATGGGACAGGACGTCAGAAATGCTCCATCCATCAATATCGGCGACCACGCTCTGGAAGTGGTTCAAGAGTTCACCTACCTAGGCTCAGCTATCACAAGTAACCTGTCTCTAGATGCAGAAATCAACAAGCGCATGGGTAAGGCTTCCACTGCTATGTCCAGACTGGCCAAGAGAGTGTGGGAAAATGGCGCACTGTCACGGAACACAAAAGTCCGAGCGTATCAAGCCTGTGTCCTCAGTACCTTGCTCTATGCCAGCGAGGTCTGGACAACGTATTTCAGCCAAGAGCGACGTCTCAATTCATTCCATCTTCGCTGCCTCCAGAGAATCCTTGGCATCAGGTGGCAGGACCGTATCAGCAACACAGAAGTCCTCGAGGCGGCCAACATCCCCAGCTTATACACACTACTGAGTCAGCGGTGCTTGAGATGGCTTGGCCATGTGAGCCGCATGGAAGATGGCAGGATCCCCAAAGACACATTGTACAGCGAGCTCGCCACTGGTATCAGACCCACCGGCAGTCCATGTTTCCGCTTTAAAGACGTCTGCAAACGCGACATGAAGTCCTGTGACGTTGATCACAAGTCGTGGGAGTCAGTTGCCAGCGATCGCCAGAGCTGGCGGGCAGCCATAAAGGCGGGGCTAAAGTGTGGCGAGTCGAAGAGACTTAGCAGTTGGCAGGAAAAAAGACAGAAGCGCAAGGGGAGAGCCAACTGTGTAACAGCCCCAACAAACAATTTTTTCTGCAGCACCTGTGGAAGAGTCTGTCACTCTAATATTGGCCTTTATAGCCACTCCAGGCGCTGCTCCACAAACCACTGACCACCTCCAGGCGCTTACCCATTGTCTCTCGAGTCAAGGAGGCCAAAGAAGAAGAAGATTCTAGTCAGCTTAATTTTTTTGTTTTTAGAGATACAGCACTGAAACAGGCCCCCCGGACCACCGAGTCTGCACCGACCATCAACCACCCATCCACACCAATCCTGCACTAATTCCACACTTCCACCACATCCCCACCTGTCCCCACACTCCCACACCTATACTAGGGGTAATTTACAATGGCCAATTTACCTATCAACATGCAAGTCTTTGGCATGTGGGAGGAAACCGGAGCACCCGGAGAAAACCCACGCAGACACAGGGAGAACTTGCAAACTCCACACAGGCAGTACCCAGAATTGAACCCGGGTCGCTGGAGCTGTGAGGCTGTGGTGCTAACCACTGCGCCACTGTGCCACCCCAGTCCAATCTCAGTACTGCTTAGGCTTCTAGAATCCATAGTGCAAGCTGAAGTTAATACTTAACTAGAAAAACACAAGTTAATTACAGATTTGTAAATGGTAAGTCATATGTAACACATTTATTGAATTCTTTCAGGAAATACAAGAAGGAAACACAGTAAATGTTTTGCATAAGGATTTTTAAAAGGCCACATTGGAGGCTTGTTGATAAAATTAAGGTACATGGGGAGAGAAATTTGTTCGTGCAGCGTTGCTTCTAGTGGTGCTACATAGAACACAGCTATTCCCCAGGACTAGACATATTTTGTTTTATAATGCTTTGGGATGTTTTATTACGTTAAAGATGCTATTCAAATATAAGTTGTTGTTGTTGACATAGACAATGCTAAGGGCTGCTACTTGTGCAGATTTTGGCAATGATACCATGAGGAAACCCACACATGGATGAGGGTTTCAGCAACAGTTGAGCTGAGGCAGGGGAACAAGTTGGGCGATGTTACGAAGGTGGTCTTAATGACCTAACCAGGTCAGGAAAGGTAAGTACAGTTGCACACTCACCTACATCCTCTTATGCGCATCACCCACCCCCTCAGTTTGCCTTGTCAAGCCTACTCATTCACATCATTCCTCACACATCATTAGAGTCATTCATAGGGTCTGTTCTCTTCCTCGCTGCAGAAGAGAGCGTAGAACATGAGGGAGAGAATGGGAGGTGGTCCTCCAGAGATTTCCCACTCAAATGCAGAGGAGGTGGCCCTGGAGATAAGTGTAGATTTGGCATACCTGACCTTTGGAGATGGGAACCTCCCAGATACCTGCTCACACATTTAAAATTCAGCGACTTACATGTCATATAACACTCAGTCATGTTGACTTGATTTCAACAGCAAGTGAAATATGATCATAATGATAACTTGTGACATTCCTACATTGCCATGACTAATACATATTTTTAATCTTCGACAGGGCCATCACACATGCAGAAGCAGTCGCTGGAGTTTACAAACAATTCCTCAGAGGAGCCGATTCCTTTTAAGGGTGCACCATCACAGGACTCATGCATACCACGCACCAGCTCAGATGCTTGCATTTTGGTGGGACCAGTTAGACAGATAATTGGGTCTTCAACTGGTGACTCACACTTCACAATTGAGCAAGAGTAGATGGTGATCGCAGGGACAGCACTGGAGAGTTTGCCTCGCAGGGCGTAGCCCTCTCCAAGCTCTGTTCAGCTGGACACAGATGCTGGACCACAGGGGTCAGCGATGAAAAGGAGAACCATGACGCAGCAGCAGAGAATGTGCGATGTACTGACAGGCCTTCCAAGCCACACTGACCATGATTGCAGAGAGAACGGGGAGTCTGCCTCAAGCATAAGTGGCTTGATGTTACAGGGCATCGCAATGATGTGTTTTTCCATGGATAGACTGGCCTGTCCATGGAACTTCAAACAAGGCAACCAAATGAGTCAATGTACATCTTGACCGCAGCCAGGCAGATAAAATGACTGCCAACTTAAATAGGACAACAGATAGCTTAGCCTTGGCCTTCCAGAGTCCCACAACCTGCACCTAAGATCTCTCTAGCATAGTGGTAGCACCTGCAAGTTTCCCTCCAAGCCACACACCATCCTGACTTGGAACTAGATCGCTGTTCCTTCACTGTTGCTGGGTCAAAATTCTGGAACTCCCTTCCTAACAGCACTGTAGGTGTACCTACCCCACGTGGACTGCAGCGGTTCAAGAAGGCAGCTCACCACCACCTTCTCATGGGCAATTAGTGATGGGCAATAAATGCTGGCCTGGCGAGTGACGCCCACATCCCATGAATGAATAATTTTTTAACAAATGCAGCTGGGCCATGAAGCAGATAAAGGGGCGACTCCACTGAAGTCTTTGGCAGAGTCCTTACAGGCTCCTAAACCCAAAGGTCGTCAAACAAGAAGATCTCAGCAGTCAGAGCAGGGATCTAAGCAACCTGCCTCTATCTCTGATCAAGCCAAGCCGTATGAGCAGTAGGAAAAGGATGAATAAAGCCTAGTATTTCCACAAGGATATGTACATAAGTATATGAGAAAATGTAATGATAGTAAGGTTCGGTGGTTTAGTTAAAGTACTTCAGTTAAAGTTTTGCATCACTTTCCCATCTTGCCCCTTCTTGGTCACTGGGTGGCAAGTCACCTTTTAACTTGTTTGCTGATAATGGGAAGACATGAATTGACGGGGACCAATGTGGGGTTTGGGGGGTGGGGGGGAGGTGGTTACCGTGAAAGGGGTGGTTGGCTGTTTCCAGGACTACTTCATGTCAGTGGCAATAGCTGCGATGGGAAGAGTGATCATTGCATATTCTTCTGACATCTGACCACTGGTGCAACCTCAGTGAACCCTGCGTTAATAATAGGCATCCAGGCAGCATTGTGAGCAGCTAGTGCTGCATTGTTTTCATCACCTTCCTTCCCACCATTTTCCTTGTCCTCATCCTCTTCCTCCTTGGAAGAGCTCTATTCCTTGGTCCTCCCGCAGGCCCGAACCTCACTGCTTCACAACGTTGTGCAGGGTGCAGCACACCATGTCCATTTTGGACACACTTTCTGGTGCATATTGAAGAGCACCTCCAGATCTGTCTAGGCACCTGAAGCACATCTTCAGAATGCCAATAGCCTGTTCAATCACACATCCGGTAGTCATATGGCATTCACTGTAACACTGTTGGGCTTCATTGGTCGTTTTTCTGACAGATGTCTGCAGGTCCCAAAACATCAGGAAGCTTGGACTGCCATAGGACAAAAGCATCATGGCACCTTCCTGGGAATCTTGTGCACATCTGCAGAAATATTCTTTTGTGGTTGCACACCAGCTGCAAAGCAATGGGGTGAAAGCCCTTGCAGCTGACATGTACTCCTGATTCATCTGAGGGTGCCTGTGTTGCCATGTGTGTGTAGTCGGTGATGTCCTGCACCTGTGGGAAGCCAGCCAAAGACACAAATCTGAGCGCATGCTCCTTCTGACAGGCATTGTTGCAGGTGAACTTAACATTGCTACCCGCCTGAGCAAACATCCCATCATTCACCTGTCATGCATTTGTGGACCACTGACTGGGAGATCTTGGATATGTCTCCCACAGAGCCCTGGAAGGATTTGGAGGCTAAACAGCCATTGTTCACACTTGGCCATAAGTCCAGCAGGCTGCAGGTTTTCTTTGAGGAGGCTACAGATATCTTCCACTATCTGACATGACAACCTGAGCCTCCTGAAACATTGTTGTTCGGACGCATCAAGGAAACTCACCCTCTGCCTGCACACTGTGGGTTGTAGGCAGTGCCTCTTGCAAACAGCACCCCTCTGCTGTTACCCTTTCTGCTGTCCAGCTACAGTCTCTCAAGAGCAGACTGTTCTTGGTGCTGGTCATATTGGTCCTTGTCTGAGGAAGCCACCCATCCTGCTGTGATTCAGAAAACCTCCAAAGCATAGAAAGTAAACTCTCAGTAAAAGTAATATGAATAAACCCTTTGCCACATGCCTGTAAGAAAGCAGCTGAGAGTACTAAATAATTATTGCAGTATTTCCATGAGCTTGGTTCAGCCCCATCCATTGCCATTGTGCTCTCACTTTGCTTTCACTGGTAAGTCTCAGAAAGCCCGGAAAACCAGTGAATGCACCATTAAGCGTAAAATTGGGTTAAAATTCTGATCCAATTGGCAGTTACCAAATGTTAATGGCAACTCTCCTCTCCCAAGTAAGTTTTGTGCAAACAGCTTGAATTAAATGGTAAGTCGGCGGGTTGGAGCTGGCTTCCCGATGTGCTGATATTTTGCCAATTTTAACCTCTCCCTCCCCCCCCCCCCCCCTCCGAACACAAACCCATGCACTCCTTCAGGTTAAAATTCCCCTCATTATGTCCAGTTTTGAGAGTCTTACTTTAGGAAGGATGTTAAAGCCATGGAGAAGGTGCACGAGCAGCTTATTAAGAGGCTTTACTATGAGACAACACTAATCTGTACCCCTATTTAGAAAAGCCAAATATGCTATGCTGTTGGCTTCTTATAGCTGTATTTACCTGTACTTGCAAAAAATATGTATTCAAACCCCTAGGTTTCTCTGCCCATTCACAAAGAGTGTATACTTTCATTACCTTTTCTTCCCCCAAAATGTCACCTCACATTTATCCATGTTAATTTGTAAACCCTACACAATGTACAGGATTCTCTAGGGAAGAGTGATCATAATATGTTTACTTTCAATTGTTCGAGGGTGTGAAATTTGGGTCTGGAACTAGCGCCTTAAACTTAAATAAAGGCAATTACAAGTGTATGAAGGCAGAGTTGGCTAAAGTGGACTGGGAATATAAGTTAATATGTAAGACAGTAGATAAGCAGTGGCAGACACTTAAGGAGATTTCATAACTCTCAACAAAGATATATTCCATTGAGAAAGACTCGACAAGAAGGATGAACCATCTGTGGCTAACTAAGGAAGTTAAAGATGGTATCAACTTGAAAGAAAAGGTGTACAATGCTGCTAAGATTAATGGTAAGACAGAAGATTGGGAAAATTTTAGAAACCAGCAGAGGATGACTTAAAAAAAAAAGAGGGAGAATTTAGAATATGAAATTAACCAGAAAGAAATTGAAAAACAGACAGTAAAAGCTTCTATAAGAAAAAGGAAGAGAGTAGCTAAAGTAAGCGTTGATCCCTTAGAGGCTGAGACTTGGGAATTAATAATGGGAAACAATGAAATGGCAGAGACTTTGAACAAGTATTTTATATCTGTCTTTATGGGAGAAGTCACTAAAAGCATCCTAACAATTGAAAAAAAAAACAAGGGGCAGGGAGAGAGCAACTTAAAACAATCACTATCACTGGAGAAAAAGTACTAGAAGAACTAATAGGACTAAAGGCTGATAAGTCCCCTAGAGCTGATGACCTGCATCCCAGGGTTTTAAAAGAAGTGACTACTGTCATGGTCCTGTAGTTTTCTTTTCCGGGAATATGCAGTTTGCCTTTAAGGTTTGCAGAGGATCAGTATTGCTTTAACAGCCGGCAAGCCTCAGGAGTTATATAAAGGTGCATTTTCGGTTGCCGTTAGAAACAGTCATTTGGAGACTGCGATTCAAAGGGTGCCTTCTCATTACCACAGATACAGCCACTGAGAGTGAGTAGCAAGTGACACATTTGTTACAATTCAATTTTGAACTGGCTTTTAGTTGAAGACAGTTTGTTCTAACAGAACACAGACACAGAGGACACAGACAGCTGTGGTGTTTAGCACACCTGAAAAATAGCTCTCAACCATTTAAACTGAAGGAATAGGATTTTAGTCTGCTTAATTATTATCTCTCAAAATTCTAAAAACGTCAAGCCAAAACAGAGATCTCTGGTAATTTAAATTGAAGAAGGGAAAGTTAGACTGCGACAATCTTTTATCCCTCAAAAACTCTAAAGTCATCTTGATTCTATTGAAAGAGTTTGCAAGTTGTTAATTGTTGAACTTCACTGGAGAAGGAAAGCATCACCTACTGCTGAAGTTAGATTACGGACTGTTCTACTGTGGAAGAACCTTTTTCCCACATCGGACGACTGTGAGGACTTCAAGCAACAGTGGACTTTAAATTTGCAAGGACTCTATTTTTTTCTATTTAAAATGTTGTTTATATCTTCATTGTGTTTAAGAATTTAGTTCTTCTAATTAAAGAGTTAATTTGTTGATTTAAAGACACCTGGTTTAGTTAGTCTCATTTGGGAATTAATAGATGGTACAATTTGGCTGGGTCTTTCTTTAATTTGCAAAGTTTTAAATGATATGTTGGGCGATCAGTGGAGTGACAGGATTGAATTATCAGTGCGTCTCTCCCACCACAATCAGAATCGTATATTTTGATTGGTGACTTTGACAGGAGCAGTCGGTCATAACATATTTTTTGAGGGGCTCGTCCGGGATTTGAATCATATTAATTGGGTTTCTGGATTTAAATCATATCTTAATTGAGGGCTCGCTCACAGTTGCATCATATTTAGTTCAATGGCATGCGCCTGCGATCAGAATCAAACAAATTTGGAGGGCTCACATTTGGAATCATAGCAATTACTCGTCTCTGGGATAACATATTTAAATTGGGGTCTTGCGATTGGCATCAGATTAATTGCTCTCGAGTCTGGGATCTTATCAATTGGAAACTTGATTGTTGGGATCTAAATCTGACACCAATTACAAAGAAATTAAAAGAACCAGGTCTCTTGTATAATAAGGTACAGTCTATACCATTGTTATGGCATTAATGGTTGTAGCAGAGGGAAAACAGAATGTTTCCCTGAGTGACTTGATAATTTTAACTAAGAACAAATTAGAAGAATTGGCAGCAAAATTGGGGTTGAAATTGAAATCAGATGCCAAAAAAGCAGAGATATTGATATAATAGCCGAACATCTGGAATTAGTAGAAGATGATGATGATATAGATGAAGGGCAATACGTGGAGCAAGAAAGGGAATACGAGAGACATGAAGGTAGTATGTCCAAGAGTAATGCAGTGGTATTGGCTAGGACACAGTTAGAAAAGAAAAAACCTGAAGCAGAAAAATAATTCAAAAAACTTGAATTGGAAAAAAAGGAAAAGGAAAAAGCAATAGCAATAATAAAACTTGAACTTCATAGAGTGAAAGAGAAGAGGGAATTTAGGCTAAAAGAGATGGAACTAAGACAAAGGGGTAGTCTTAAATCCAGGGAAAATTTGGGTCAGGAAGTATCTGAATTTAAATCAGGAACCAGAGAGAAGTTATTTAAATTTATACAGGCCCTTCCTAAGTTTGGGGAAAGGGATGTAGAGGCATTTTTCATATCTTTTGAAAAAATAGCCAAACAGATGAAATGGCCGAAAGAAAGCTGGACATTGCTCATGCAGGGCTGGCTGGTAGGCGGAGCTCATGAAGCTTATGCCATGTTTTCTGAAGAGGCTTCTGCAGATTATGGGATGGCAAAAAAGGCTATTCTCTCTGCGTATGAGTTAGTCCCTGAAGTTTACCGTCAGAAGTTTAGGAACTTATGGAGATTGACTGGGCAGACATATTTAGAATTTGAGAGGGTGAAGCAAATGAATTTGACCATTGGATACGGGCATTAAAGATAGAAACCACATATGAGAACCTTCGAGAATTGATTCTCTTAGAAGAGTTTAAAAACTCCATTCCTTCAGTAGTGAGAACTCATATAGATAACCTGAAGGTTTTGAAAGCTAGGCAAGCAGCAGAGATTGCTGATGATTTTAAGCTTGTGAATAAGCCAACCTATTTTGTCCGTTAGCCCCATAAACCAGAGAAGGATAGAAAGGGGGAGAGTGAAAGGAAGGCAAGTAGTCGGGGACAAGAAGGAACAGCTGAGAATGCCCCAGGATCACCTCCTGAGGTCAGAAAGGAAGGTGCTGAGGGTAGACGTGAGGTTCGCAAGCCAAAGTGTTATCATTGCAACAAAACGGGTCATCTTCGCTCAGAGTGCTGGAAATTTCAAGGTAAACCTTGTTGGGGTATGCAAAGTTAGTGCAGAGTAAAAGACTCTGACTGAGCGTATAGCAGACCAGGCTATAACTTTAACGACAGCTGTGAATGTGAAACCAGATACTAAAACTAAGAGGAGTGTAGAGGTTAACACCTCTAACAGGATTAAGGAAAATCCCAAGGCTTTTTATACGTATATAAAGAGCAAGAGGGTAACCAGGAAAAAGGTTGGCCCACTCAAGGACAGAGAAGGGAATCTATGTGTGGAGCCAGAGGAAATGGGCGAGGTACTAAATGAGTACTTTGCATCAGTATTCACCAAAGAGAAGGACTTGGTGGATGATGAGCTGAGGGAAGGGAGTGCAAATAGTCTCAGTCATCTCATTATCAAAAAGGAGGTGGTGTTGGGTGTCTTGCAAAGCATTAAGGTAGATAAGTCCCCAGGGCCTGATGGGATCTACCCCAGAATACTGAGGGAGGCAAGGGAAGAAACTGCTGGGGCCTTGACAGAAATCTTTGCATCCTCATTGGCTACAGGTGAGGTCCCAGAGGACTGGAGAATAGCCAATGTTGTTCCTTTGTTTAAGAAGGATAGCAAGGATAATCCAGGAAATTATAGGCCGGTGAACCTTACATCAGTGGTAGGGAAATTAATAGAGAGGATTCTTCGGGACAGGATTTACTCCCATTTGGAAACAAACAAACTCATTAGTGAGAGGCAGCATGGTTTTGTGAAGGGGAGGTCACATCTCACTAATTTGATTGAGTTTTTTGAGGAAGTGACAAAGATGATTGATGAAGAAAGGGCAGTGGATGTTATCTATATGGACTTCAGTAAAGCCTTTGACAAGGTCCCTCATGGCAGACTGGTACAAAAGGTGAAGACACACGGGATCAGAGGTGAACTGGCAAGATAGATACAGAATTGGCTCAATCATAGAAGACAGAGGGTAGCAGTGGAAGGGTGCTTTTCTGAATGGAGGGATGTGACCAGTGGTGTTCCGCAGGGATCAGTGCTGGGACCTTTGCTCTTTGTAGTATATATAAATGATTTGGAGGAAAATGTAGCTGGTCTAATTAGTAAGTTTGCAGACGACACAAAGGTTGGTGGAGTTGCGGATAGTGTTGAGGATTGTCAGAGGATACAGCAGGATATAGATCGGTTGGAGACTTGGGCGGAGAAATGGCAGATGGAGTTTAATCCGGACAAATGAGAGGTAATGCATTTTGGAAGGTCTAATGCAGGTGGGAAGTATACAGTAAATGGCAGAACCCTTAGGAGTATTGACAGGCAGAGAGATCTGGGCGTACAGGTCCACAGGTCACTGAAAGTGGCAACGCAGGTGGATAAGGTGGTCAAGAAGGCATACGGCATGCTTGCCTTCATCGGTCGGGGCATAGAGTATAAAAATTGACAAGTCATGCTGCAGCTGTACAGAACTTTAGTTAGGCCACACTTAGAATATTGTGTGCAATTCTGGTAGCCACGCTACCAAAGGAACGTGGAGACTTTGGAGAGGGTACAGAAGAGGTTTACCAGGATGTTGCCTGGTCTGGAGGGCATTAGCTATGAGGAGAGGTTGGAAAAACTCGGATTGTTTTCACTGGAACGACGGAGGTGGAGGGGCGACATGATAGAGGTTTACAAAGTTATGAGCAGCATGGACAGAGTGGATAGTCAGAAGCTTTTTCCCAGGGTGGAAGAGTCAGTTACTAGGGGACATAGGTTTAAGGTGAGAGGGGCAAAGTTTAGAGGGGATGTGCGAGGCAAGTTCTTTACCCAGAGGGTGGTGAGTGCCTGGAACTTGCTCCCGGGGGAGGTGGTGGAAGCAGGTACGATAGCGACGTTTACGAGGCATCTTGACAAATACATGAATAGGATGGGAGTAGAGGGATACGGTCCCCGGAAGTGCAGAAGGTTTTAGTTTAGGCAGGCATCAAGATCGGCGCAGGCTTGGAGGGCCGAATGGCCTGTTCCTGTACTGTACTGTTCTTTGTTCTTAAGAAGAAAATACCTGAGAGTTCTCATGATTTTTTGTCAAAGGGGAGAGTAACTTCGTATCCTGTGAGTGAGACAGGAAAACCTATCATTATACTCGGGGATACAGGAGCGACCCAAACACTCTTGCTGGGGAAAGATATGAGGTTTCCACCAGAGAGCGCCTTGAACGTTTAAGTCTTAGTAAGTGGAATTGGTGGGGTGTGTATACCCGTACCTTTGTATAAAGTATGCCTAGAGAGTGACTTAATAACTGGGATAGTAACTGTAAGTGTTGTCCACAGTTTACCTGTAAAAGGAATTGATCTCCTAGGAAATGATTTGGCAGGGTCAAAAATATCAGTTTCTCCTATGGTTACAGAGGAACCATGTGAAATTAAGGAAATGGAGCAATTACAGGAACAAGTTCCGGGAATATTTCCTGCGTGTGTAGTTACCCGAGCAATGGCTAAACAGGAGCCATTGTCGGAGGTAAAAGGGGCACCACAAATAGACAGCCAGGCATCTGAAACCTTATTTGGGGATTTAAATAATCCAAATGAGATGTTTAACAGATCGTCTATCATTGCAGCACAGCAAGCGGATCCAGAGATCCACCAAATAGCATAGACGGCTGTCAGAAGCTGAGGTGAAAGGAGTTCCGGAAGGCTATTATATGGCAAACGGGGTTTTGAGGAGGAAATGGAGACCACCTCATAGACCTGCCGACGAAGACTGGACAGTTGTTGAACAGATAGTGGTACCACCTATTTATCGACAGGATTATTAAGGTTAGCACACGACATTCCTTTTGCAGCACATAGGGGAATTCGGAAGACCAAATCACGCAAAAGCCAACATTATTACTGGCCAGGTCTTACAAAGGATGTGAGACAATTTTGTCGGATATGCCATACCGGTCAAATGGTGGGAAAACCACAACCTACCATAAAACCAGGGGATAAAGTATTAGTGTTGTTAACATCACAGGGAGAACCAGTGATAGCACGGTTCAGTGGCCCGTATAGAGTAGTCAAAAGAGTGGATAAGGTAGATTACTTGATTGGCACCCCTGATAGCTGGAATAACCGGTTGTGTCACATTAATTTGCTCAAACCATATTACCGCAAGGAGAAGGATAAGCCAGTGCAGGTATGTCAGGTAATCGGGACTGTGGAGAAGGAAAAGGATAGTGAGGATGAGGCAGAAGTAGGCCTAAGAAATGCTCAGATTGAACCTCCAACTATCCAATCAGCGAATGCAGAATGGCTAGGAAAATTAAACAATAGGCTTTTACACTTCGAGGCAAAACAGCGTGAAGTCCTAACCAGGGTTTTCACAATGTTTCAAAAGGTTTGTAGGGATAAGCCAGGATGTACAACCTTAACCACACATAATGTGGGTATAGGGGATGCTATTCCTTTAAAACGACATCCTTGTTGCTTCGGTCCAGACAGACAGGCCCAAGTGGAAGCAGAGGTACAATGCATGCTGAAGGGCAGCTTAGATGAACCTAGTCAGGACAGCTGGAATTCGCAGATGGTCTTGATGACTAAACCTGGTGGGACGGCCCAAACTTGCATAGACTCTGGAAAAGTCACTGTGGTAAAGAAGGCGGACTCCTACCCAAATTCTCATTTAAAGGACTGTATGGACAGAGTGGGCAACACAATGTGTCTTAAAGAAACAGATGTGTTGGAAGGATACTATCAAATTCCTTTTGACACCCCAGGGTAAGAAAAAATCAGCTTCTGTTACACCGGGTTTACACAGGGTTTTCCAGTGTCAAGTGATGCCACATAGGTTACGGGGTACTCAAGAAACCTCTCAGAGAATAGTGAACCCAATAGTGGTCAGTGCTCCTAGCTGTGCATCTCACCTGGCTGGGGTGATGGACAATAGGGACACTTGGAAGGAAAACACGAAACAATTGGAAGACTATGCTTGGAAATTTTAAAAATGTTAATTGGAACAACCTTTTGAAAATTTAAAGCCGAAATGTTCTGGTGTAACTTGTTGTTGTAGTCTAAACATTTTTTTTTAGAAATGTGTAAAGCTGTAAATGCGTGGGGGAAGAAATGTTAGCATTTTTTCAATTTTTTTGTACCCATTGTAATGAAATGCAATTCAAGAAAGGTGTTTCATTCCACTAGGGGAGGAGGTGTCATGGTCCTTTAGTTTTTTTTTTCATGAATATGCAGTTAGCCTTTAAGGTTTGCAGAAGATCAGTATTGCTTTAAGAACCAGCAAGCCTCAGGCGTTATAGAAAGGTGCATTTTCAGTTGCCGTTAGAAACAGTCATTTGGAGACTGCGATTCAAATGGTGCCTTCTCGTTACCATAGATACAGCCACTGGGAGTGAGTAGCAAGTGATACATTTGTTACAATTCAATTTTGAACTGGTTTTTAGTTGAAGACAGTTTGTTCTAACAGAACACAGACACAGAGGACACAGACAGCTGTGGTGTTTAGCACACCTGAAAAAGAGCTCTCAACCATTTAAACTGAAGGAACAGGATTTTAGTCTGCTTAATTATTATCTCTCAAAATTCTAAAAACGTCAAGCCAAAACAGAGATCTCTGGTAATTTAAATTGCAGAATGGGAAGTTAGACTATTACAATCTTTTATCCCTCAAAAACTCTAAAGTCATCTTGATTCTATTGAAAGAGTTTGCAAGTTGTTAATTGTTGAAATTCGCTGGAGAAGAAAAGCATCACCTACTGCTGAAGTTAGATTACGGACTGTTCTACTGTGGAAGAACCTTTTTCCCACATCGGACAACTGAGAGGACTTCAAGCAACGTTGGACTGTAAATTTGCAAGGACACTAATTTTTCCTATTTTAAATGTTGTTTATATCTTCATTGTGTTTAAGAATTTAGTTCTTCTAATTAAAGAGTTAATTTGTTGATTTAAAGACACCTGGTTTGGTTAGCCTCATTCGGGGGGTTAATAGACGGTACAATTTGGCTGGGTCTTTCTTTAATTTGCAAAGTTTTAAATGATATGTTAGGCGATCAGTGGAGCGACGGGATTGAATTATCGGTTCGTCTCTCCCACCACAATCAGAATCGTATATTTTGATTGGGGGCTTTGACAGGAGTGGTCGTTCGTAACACTACAGAGATAGTGGATGCATTGGTTGTAATCTTCCAAAATTCCCTACATTCTGGAAAGGTCCCAGTCGACTGGAAAACCACAAATGTATTGCCCCTATTCAAGAAAGGAAGGACAAAGAAAGCAGAAAATTATAGGGCAATTAGCTTAACATCTGTCATTGGGAAAATGCTGGAATTCATCATTAAGTAAGTAGAAGCAGGACATTTAGAAAATCAGAATACAATCAAGCAGAGGCAACATGGATTTATGAAAGGGAAATCCTGTTTGACATATTTATTAGCGTCCTTTGAGAATGTAACAGGCAGGGTGGATAAAGGGGAACCCGTAGATGATGTGTATTTGGATTTCCAAAAGGCTTTCGATAAGGTGCCACATAAAAGGTTACTTCGCAAGATAAGAGCTCATGGAACTGGGGGTAACATATTAGCATGGAAAGAGAATTTATTAACTAACAGAAAACAAAGGATTGGGAGAAATGGGTCATTTTCAAGTTGGCAAACTGTTATAGTGGGGTGGCACGGGGATCAGTGCTGGGGCCTCAACTATTTACAATCTATATTAATGACTTGGATGAAGGGACAGAGTGTATCATAACCAACGTTGCTGTATAAAATGCTGGTTAGGCTACAGTTGGAGTATTGCGTATAGTTCTGGTCACCACATTACAGAATGGACATAATTGTTCTGGACAGTGAACAGAGGAGATTTACAAGAATATTGCCAGGGCTTGAAAGTTGAAGTTGAATAAAGATTTGATAGACTAGGGTTGTTTTCCCTAGAACAGAGGAAGCTGAGGGGTGACTTAATAGAGGTGTACAAAATTATGAGGGGCCTGTATAGAGTAGACAGGAAAGACTTGTTCCCCTAGCGGAGAGGTCAATTATCAGGGCGCACAGATTTTAGGTGATTGGTAGGAGGATTAGAGGGGACATGAGGAAAAACTTTTTCACCCAGAGGGTGGTGGGTGTCTGGAATTCACTGCCAGGATCGGTGGTGGAGGCAGAAACCCTCAATTCTTTTAAAAGGTACCTGGACATGCACCTGAAGTGCTGTAGCCAGCAAGGCTATGGAACAGATGCTGGAAAGTGGGATTAGATTGGGCGGCTAGTTTTTTTCTGTGCCATAGTTTTTCTATGATTCTATGATACAAACATAGGTGGGAAAGCAAGTTGTGAGGAGGAGACAGAGTCTGCAAAGGGATATAGATAGGTTAAATGACTGGGCAAAAATTTGGCAGATGGAGTATAATGTGGGAAAATGTGGTTATCCACATTCGTAGAAAGAATAGAAAAGCAAAATATTATTCAAATGGAGAGAGACTACAGAATGCTGCAGTATAAAGGGATCTGGGTATCCTCGTACATGAATCACAAAAAGGTAGCGTGCAGCCATAGCAAGTAATTAGAAAGGCAGATGGAATGTTGGCCTTTATTGCAAGGAGAATGGAGTATAAAAGTAGAGAAGTCTTGCTACAACTGTATATTGGTGAGACCACACCTAGAGTATTGTGTACAGTTTTGGTCTCCTTATTTAAGGAGGGATATACTTACATTGGAGGCAGGTCAGAGACGTTTCACTGGGTTGATTCCTGGGATGATGGGGTTGTCTTATGAGGAAAGGTTGAGCAGTTTGGGCCTGTCCTTTTAGGAATTTAGAAGAAAGAAAGGTGATCTTATTGAAACATATAAGATTCTGAGGGGACTTGTCAGGGTAGATGGTGAGAGGATGTTTTCCCTTGGGGGGGGGGGGGCGGGGGAGGTAGAAATCTAGAACTAGGAGGCACAGTTTCAAAGTCGGGGTCTCTCATTTAAGATGAAGATCAGGAGGAATTTCTTATCTCAGAGGGTCGTTAATCTTTGGAATTCTCTGCCCCAGGGAGCAGTGGAGGCTGGGTCATTGAATACATTCAAGGCTGAGTTGGACAGAATTTTGATTGACAGGGGAGTCAAGGCTTATGGGGGGCAGGCAGGAAAGTGCATTTGAGACCACAATCAAATCAGCCATAATCTTACTGAATGGCGCGGATCAGGCTCGAGGAACCAAATGGCCTACTCCTGCTCCTATTTCTTATGTTCAGTGAAACTTCCCTCTGAAGTCTACTGCAGTTTATTTCACTGCTACCAAACTACTTTTGTGTCATCAGCAAATTTAAAAATTGTGTTACCAATATTAATCAATACATACCAGGAACAAAAATGGCACAGCATCACAGCACTGACCCCTGGGGTACACCACGTCCAACCTTCTCCAATCCAAGGAACACTCCGATAAAAGGGCATGTTTTGCCGCCTACTTCTACAATGGTCTACATTTCAGTGACATAAAAAACTGAATTTTTAATGCTCGCAGTGCAATATAATCCCTCAAACGCACAGTACAACTTTGGTTTTCTGAACCACTACAAAATTTCATGCATCCGAAGATCACTTGTAAGCATTTATACATATATAAAATGGCTCATAATCTAAACCTAAATTACTAAATAAATAACTGTGGAAAATAATTTTAGCAAAGACATTGGCCTACAAATTCGTTGGCACATGCTTATTTTTACAGGTGTAAAGCAGGCACCTAAGCACCCAATATGGTGGGTGGTGTACAACTGTCCTGTGCCAAAACTGTGTCATCTGCCATACTGGATCAGGGTACCCTGTAGGCGTCCAGAGCACATGTAGGAAGTATGTTAAATAGTAACATACATGGTATCAGAAAACCTGCATTCCCTGTCTTGACTCCTTGCAACAATTTTTTTCAACTTCCAAAATTTCCCTGTAATATACAGCTTGTGTTCACCTTCCCTTTAAGAAACGCTGGTAGCTTTTAAGTTGCACCAAATACCCACACCCCCTAAACAGGCGTGCATGGGCAGAGCTGGCTGCACAAATGAAGCAAGCACAGAATTTACCTGTTCACAGTGCCCCGTGTGTCCATTTACAGGTGCAATCAAATGACTCAGCCCTTCTATTTATGGTGTTCACAATAGAAACATTTCTCCAGTTTAGACTAGAGAGTGTGTATACTTGATGTTATGAAGTTACAACCACACCAGCGCTTCAATTAAAGTACATCACTGCAAACAGCAGCTATCTCTTTGATCCTTCAGTCTTCAAACTAGAGAGAAGCAGAGTTTATGATTTTTTCAGTCTGTAAGCCTCTAGGTATTTCTTAGACTATCTGAAAAGCAAAATTAATTCTCTGAATGCTAAGAATGATCTTGAAGCCTTAAGTGCAATCTCTTGTGACTTTTATCTGGTTCTGCATTACAATAAATGATTGGGGAGTTAAAAGAAAGGTCAAGTATTTATTAAACTAAGTTTTTTTGCCTGCTGGTTTTGTTTCTGAAGAAGAAAAATATTTTCAGGCTAATGCTCTGCAAAATAATGCTGATTTCTTTTGTCACTCAAACCATTGTTGATGCCCCTTGTAATGTTCTGCAATCCATTTTATATATGGCCACAGCGGAATGAGGATGGCTTATATTGTGGCAAAGCAAGAACTCAAAGACTGCATAACTACCACTGAAATCAAAAGTAGATATTCAGGAGCCCTGTGGAAAATAATAGATTCAGGACACTGAAAATAACCAAGTCAGTACAGCTGAGGTTGAACATCTGAAGTGAGAAAGGGTGGAATGATGGAGCACCTCAGAATATGAAGCAAATAATGAAAGATAGGGATCTACCATACCTTTTTCCCTAATGATCAATAAGCTGCCATTCCAGAACTTATTAGAGGTGACTTGACTGTAAGACTGTAGGCAATTGAGAGGTGATCTCTTAAGGGTGAATGGTTATCATAATTGCTATTACAACATAATTTATTCATTGTAACAATGTTGAATCATGTAGGAACCATGTAGTAAACTCGTGTGTGTGTGTGTACAGGTTAGTTAAAATTGCCTAGTGAGGAATCATGACTAACAATGGCGTCCTCAAGCTTGCTTGATTGTCTTATGGAGCCACAGAGAAATTTCCCAGATGTTTACTTGAATTTGCTCAGTTTTTTTTTATTCTGCCTCTCTTCCAGTAGTTAGTATTACTAGCAGTTAGGAATGTTGGTGCAAAAGGAAGCAGTCTACAGAATGGAGTAAGCAATCATGGGCTTGACAGTCTTCTCTTGCCATTTTTATTTTGCTTTATTAACCGCCTTCATTTCATCATTACAAAACTCTAGTCCCTTTGAGGTTTGAGTCACAAATCACTTCAGAGTGACCCAAGATATCCAATGCAAGTGTGGATATGGTGTAGAAATGCTCCTGCAGTCCTTGAAGGGTTGAGGATTGGATGGCATAAGGGGAAATTTTAAGGGGCTCACCTCCCAGCACAGGTCGTGCAATTGCTCTGTAATGTTATAAATCTAATTGCGATGTCCGGTCCTGGTTAGCAAGGCTACATGCTGGGACCAGAGCGCCTCAAAATTGCCTCAATCATGTAACATATTCATAACTGATTCTTCAACTTGCAAGCAAGACATTGACAAACATTTAATCAATCTTAGTGTTTACATATTAATTAAAGATCAAATGCATCACTGCATCTCAGAAAATTCTTTGTCTCATATGCAATCCAGATTATCAGATGTAGTTCATAAAAGTGTTTTATTTCTCTCTACCTTCTGTCCCAACCCCAAACATCTTTTACAATTGCAGATACTGAACAAAGGTATTCAACTGGATTTAATCCAGCTTTGCTAGCTTCAAATGTACAGGATACTGAAGCACAAAGACCTGATGCAGAGATAAACATGTTGGCTTGTTGGAAAAAACAAAATCAGAATGGTAGCTGTCGGGAAATGAGATCACAGTTAGAAAAGGAACGTCTATGGCCCAGGGAATCAGGAATGACTTGAAATGCAGGCTTTGAAGTTCACATTCTTTTCAGTGCTAACATTTCCCTTGAACTATTATGAAAGATTAATTCTCTGATTTCAAACATTTGGGACACTGACGTTGGTATCATTTCCGGGTCCTGACCCCGTCTGATGGGGAAGCAGTCTTGGGATGCTATTTTCCTGGAGGTTGGCTCTAATTGGCTAGAGGATGGGTTTGACAGCAAATGAGTGGCAGTGGACACGGGAAGGAGGCGGGGGGCTGAAAGTGCGGGCCCAATTTAAAGGAATGACGGCAGACATTATTGTGGCTGTCATATTAAAACACTATGACAGGGAGAAGTGAGGAGCAGGAAAGGGCCAGACACCTGTGGCAGGACAACCCTAAGGAATGGTGATGCCACCCTTTAGATGATGCTGAAAGTGATGAGAGAGAAGCAAGTTATCTTGTTCCTGGAGAGTGGCAGGAGAAGGCCACCAAGCAGGACTCACTGGAGGTGGCAGTGCAAATGAACAGCCATATCGTTGCGAAGAGGACTAGGGTGCACTGCCATAAGAGACTCAATGACCTTCTTGGTTCTGGCATGAGGAGTGCAGTGCAACGTCCAGATGGCAGGACAGCAGCCACCAGCAGACACACCAGCTGAGGGCGCATGGTGCTCCTAAACATGTGGGAAATGTGTGCCCAGGATAATTAATGGCCCCTGAGCTAGTCTCAAATCCCTCGGGCGCCATCATCATCGGCCTCTTTGGCCCTCTGACTGAGGGACCATTTATGCAGCATTGATGCTGGTGCATCTGATAAATGCAGCATCTCAATGAGCCACTGGAATTGGTAAGAGAGGGCAGCATTGCCTTATCTCTCTCTCTCTCTTTTATCCTTGCAGGAGAAGAGGGTGTACAATGCCAGGGAGAGGGCATACACCAGTGGAGGAGTGCCCCAGCTTGCCATCCTTACGACAATGAAGGAGGCAGCCCTTGACATCACGAGGATGGAGTTGGATGAGGAAGTGGGCAATGGAGAAATGGGAACACCAAGAGGAGAGGGTGAAAGGTATTGAATTGTGTAGATAAAGGGGATGGAGTGCAACCTCCCTGTGCGACAGCATGCCAAAACTTCAGCTGCATTGAGAAGCCTCAACACCACAGAGGCATCTGCTGCCAGAGATGAGTACTCATGTACTCATGATCTCCTTCTTCCATCTTCTACAGGACCAGTTGTGAAGGGGAAAATCATGGCAGTGCCGGAGAGACATCTCCGGGGATGTCAGATGAGATGCAAGCCACAGACCCAGCACCGTCACATCATTCAAGTGCACCCTCCACCACACAGATACACTCACATCAGTGGGCCCTCGAGCACGATCAGAAACGGTGGCACTGGGTGAAGAGCACATCACAAGTGAATAGGAGAAGATGAGAGTGGCAGAGGCAGCTGTGAGCAGTCCCGCTCAGAGGACGGAGGACAGACAGCCCTGCTCAGCTGGACACAGATGCACAGCCTCGGGAGTCACAAACAAGGTGGCTCTACTTTGACAAGCAGCGAGAGATGTGTGCCCACATGTCAGCGTTCCTGGAGGCAGTGCAGTCACGGGCTGAGAATGGAGTTCATTCAGCTCATGTGCACCAACGTGCCTCAGGGTTTTGAACATATGAGCTCCTCCATTGAAAGAGTGGCCAACCTCATGGAGAACCATATACAGCAGCACTCTGAGTGGATGTAGGACATGCACAGAATGCATACTACGGTCTACAACATTTACCAGTCAGTGGTGTTGACGTCATGTAGATGCATGGAATGGATGCCAGTTGTGCCCCAGCTGGTGATCCATTCTAGTGATCCAGAGTGCCAGCAAAGGGCTGAAGCAGTCACCGATGAGGATGAGGGTGCCACCCCTCATGGGGCGCCATCATCGGCCTCTTTGGCCCCTCTGACTGAGGGACCATTTATGCAGCATTGATGCTGGTGCAACAGCCTCTGGAGGTGCCCCCATTGGTACCTGCAGGACAAGTATGAGTGCCATGGGCATCTCAGCTGCAAATAGACACACACAAACAGGCTGCCTCCACCTCATCCGATGCTACAAGGGAAGCACAGCGTAGTAATGGCCAGAGCGAAGGTCACCGCGTCATTTATTGCACTGAGCAGTTTACTTGCGTGGCTTTTATTTGTGCTTGTGTGAATTGTTCATTTTTAAGTACATTGGTAATGTTGTGTCATAATCTCAGACACGCAAGCTTCCATTCTTTGATGGCAAAACTGCAAAAGAGGGAAGAAGTGGTGAAGGGAAGCACTGGTTTTTGAACCGGGACACTCAGACCACTGGAGAGATGTGTTCCATGCATTGTCAGTAAGAATGGAACGGCTTAAAAGTTATAGTCATGTACGGCATAGAAGGAAGCCATTCAGCTCATTGGGTCCATGGAATAATCCAGTCAGTTCCACTCCCCCGCTCGATCCCAGTAGCCCTGCAAGTTTATTTTCTTCAAGTGCCCATCCAATTTCCTCGAAGTCATTGGTTGTCTCCACTTCCATTCACCCTTGCGGGGTAGCGAGTTCCAGGTCATGACTACTTGCCGCATAAAAAAGTTCTTCACATTCCCACTACATCTTTTGCCCAAAACCTTCAAACTGTGTCCCCGAGTCCTGTGCCATCAGTTGATGGGAACAGTTTTTCCTTATCTAACTTATCTAAGTCTATTATAATCTTGTACACCTCTATCAAATCTCCCCTCAATCTCCTTTGCTCTAATGAGAACAATCCTAGTTTTTCTAACCTAACCTTGCAACTAAAATCCTCCATCCCTGGAACCATTCTGGTAAATCTCCTCTACATCCTCTCAAGGACCCTCACATCCTTCCTAAAGTGTGGTGACCAGAACTAGACACAATACTCTAGTTGGGGCCTAACCAGAGCTTTATAAAGTACAGCATAATTTCCCTGCTTTTGTATCCAATCCCTCTATTTATGAAGCCCAAGATCCCACATACCTTGCTAACCACTCTCTCAATATGTCCTGCCACCTTCAAAGACCGATGCACATACACCCCCAGGTCCCTCTGTTCCTGCACACTCTTTAGGACTGCGCCAATAAGTCTATATTACCTCACCCTATCCTTTCTGCCAAAATGCATCACTTCACACTTGTCAGTATTAAATTCCATCTGCCACTTGTCTGCCCATTCTGCTAGGCTATGGCCTTTTGCCGGCAGTTCGTACCATCCTCACTGTTTGCCACGCCTTCAAGTTCAGTATTCTTGGCAAATTTTGAAATTATACTTTGCATTCGAAGATCCAAGCAATGGTCCTAGCACCAACCCATGGGGAACACTACTGTCTGCCATCCTCCAGTCTGAAAAATAACCACTCACTATGCAATTAGTTTATCCAATTGCACACTGACCCTTCTATTCCATGAGCCTCAATTTTGTTAACCATCCTTTTATGTGGTACTTGATCAAATTCTCTCTTCAAATCCATATAGACAACATCTACCGCATTACCTTCACCAATCTTTTCTGGTTACTTCATCAAAAAATTCAATTAGTCAAACATGATTGGTCATTTACAAATCCATGCTTGCTATCCTTAATTAACTCAAACCTCTCCAAGTGCCTCTTGAGTTTTTCCCTGATCACTGTTTCTAAAATTTTACTCAGCACTGATGTTAAACTGACTGGCCTGTAGTTGCTAGGACTGTCCTTACACCCTTTCTTGAATAAAGGTGTCATATTTGCCACTCGCCAATTCTCTGGCACCTCCCCCATATCTGGGGAAGGTTGGAAGATTATGGCAAGCCCTTATGCTATCTCCAATCCAACTACCTTTAACAACCTGGGATGTAAGCCGTCTGGACCAGGTGACTTATCTACACTGAGCACACCCAGCCTTTCCAGTACCATCTCCTTCTCAATTTTTACCCTATTCATTGCCTCTACTCTCACCACTTCTTCTGATATTTTGTCAGATTCCTCTTCCTTAGTATACACCGATACAAAGTGCGCATTAAGTATCACATAGGAGCATAGGAGGAGGAGTAGACCATTCAGCCCATCGAGCCTGCCCCGCCATTCAATACGATCACGGCTGATCATCCACTTCAGTGCCATTTTTCCACACTATCCCCAAATCTCTTTATATCATTGGTATTTATAAATCTGTTAATCTCGGCATTAAACATACTCAATGACTGAGCTTCCACAGCCCTCTGGGGTAGAGAATTCCAAAGATTCACAACCCTCTGAGTAAAGATATTTCTCCTCATCTCGTTCCTAAGTGGCTTCCCCCTTATTTTGAAATTGTGTCCCCTGGTTCTAGACTCCCCAACCAGTGGAAACATTTAGCTGCATCTACCCTGTCTATCCCTTTAAGTATTTTGTCACAGAGTTGTACAGCACAGAAACAGGCCCTTCGGCCCATTGTGTCTGTGCCGGCCGTCAAGCACCTATCTATTCTAATCCCATTTTCCAGCACTTGGCCCATAGCCTTGTATGCTATGGCATTTCAAGTGCTTATCTAAATGCTTCTTAAATGTGGTGAGGGTTCCTGCCTCTACCACCCCTTCAGGCAGAGTGTTTCAGATTCCAACCACCCTCTGGGTGAAAAAGATTTTCCTCAAATCCCCTCTGAACCTCCTACCCCTTATCTTAAATCTAGGCCCCCTGGTTATTGAGACCTTCGCTAAGGGAAAAAGTTTCTTCCTATCTACCCTATCTATGCCCTTCATAATTTTGTATACCTCTATCAGGTCCCCCCTCAGCCTTCTCTGCTCTAAGGAAAACAACACTAGCCTATCCAGTCTCTCGTCATAGCTGAAATTCGTCAGACCAGGCAACATCGTGGTGAATCTCCTCTGCACCCTCTCCAGTGCAATCACATCCTTCCAGTGTGGCGACCAGAACTGTACACAGTACTCCAGCTGTGGCCTAACTAGCGTTTTATACAGCTCCATCATAACCTCCCTGCTCTTATATTCTATGCCTCGGCTAATAAAGGCAAATATCCCATATGCCTTCCTAACTACCTTATCTGCCTGTGCTGCTGTCTTCAGTGATCTATGGACAAGTACACCAAGGTCCCTCTGACCCTCTGTACTTCCTAGGGTCCTACAACCCATTGTATATTCCCTTGCCTTGTTAGTCCTCCCAAAATGCATCATCTCACACTTCTCAGGATTAAATTCCATTTGCCACTGCTCTGCCCATCTTACCAGCCCATCTATATCATCCTGTAATCTAAGGCTTTCCTCCTCACTATTTACATGTCATCTGTGAACTTACTGATCATACCTCCTATACTCACATCTAAATCATTAATGTACACTTCAAACAGAAAGGGTCCCAGTACCGATCCCTACAGTCCACCACTGGTCACAGCCTTCCAATCACAAATACAACCATCGACCATCACCTTCTGTCTCCTGCCACTAACCCAATTTTGGATCCAATTTGCCAAATTGCCCTGGATCCCATGGGCTCTTACCTTCTTAACCAATCTCCATGTGGGACCTCATCAAAAAGTTTAAATGTAAGTTTCAATGAGATCATCTCTCATTCTTTGAAACTCAAGAGAATACAAGCCCAATTTCCCCAATCTCTCTTCATAGAACGGTCCCGCCATCCTGGGAACAAGTCTGGTGAACCTTCATTGCACTCCCTCTATGGCAATAATATCATTTCCTCAGGTAAGGGGACCAAAACTGCACACAATACTCCAGGTGCAGTCTAACCAAGGTTCTATACAATCGAAGCAAGACTTCACTACTCCTGTACTCCAATCCTCTTGCGATAAAAGCTAACATAGTATTAGCCTTCCCAATTGCTTGCAGCACCTACATGTTACCTTTCAGTGACTTATTGACGAGGACACCCAGGACCTTTTGTACATCGACACTTTCTAATCTCTTACCATTTAAGAAATACTCTGCACATCTATTCCTCCTACCAAAGTGGATAACCTCATATTTTTCCACATTATATTCCATCTGCCACATTCTTGCTCACTCACTAAGTCTGTCCAAATCCCCTTGAAGGCGCTTTGTATCTTCCTCGCAACACACATTCCCACCTAGTTTTGTGTCATCCGCAAACTTGGAAATATTACATTTGGTCCCCATATCCAAATCATTGATGTATATTGTGAACAGCTGGGTCCCAAGTACTGATCCTTGCAGTACCCCACTAGTCACAGCCTTCCAACACAAGAGTGACCCGTTTATTCCTACTCTCTGTTTTCTGCCTGTGAACCAATCCTTAACACATGCCAGTATATTACCTCCTACCCCATATGCTTTAATTTTGCTAACCAACCTCTTGTGGGGGACTCTCAAAAGCCTTCTGAAAATCCAAGTATACTACGTCCATCGACTCCCCTTTATCAATTCCGTTAGTAACATCCTCAAAAACTCCAACAGGTTCATCAAACATGATTTCCCATTCATAAACCCATGTTGACCATGCCCACTCAGATTATTATCCAAGTGTCCATTTATCACATCCTTTAGAATAGATTCTAGCATTTTCCCTACTACTGATGTAAGGCTAACAGGTCTGTAGTTCCCCGTTTTCTCTCCCTTGTTAAATAGTGAGGTGACATTTGCCACCTTCCAATTTGTAAGAACCGTTCCAGAATCTATAGAATTTTGGAAGATGATCACCAATGCATCCACTATCTCCATTGCTACCTCTTTCAACACTCTGGGATGTAGAATATCAAGTCCCGGGGACTTATCAACCTTCAGCCCCATTCATTTCTCGAATACAACCTTCTTATTAATACTAATTTCCTTTAATTCCTCATTCTCCCTTGTCCCTTGGATTTCTAAGTCTGAGAGATTTCTTGTATCTTCTTCAGTGAAGACTGACACAAAGCAATCATTTAGCTTCCCTGCCATTTCTCTATTCCTCATTATAAATTCTCCTGACTCTGCCTTTATTGGGCCCACATTTGTCTAAGCCAAACGTTTCCTTTTTACGTACCTATAGAAGCTTTTACAGTACATTTTTATATTTTTTGCTGGTTTACATTCTAGCCTACATTACCCTCTTTGTCCCTAATAGGCCACACTCCACTTCTTACTACCCGCTTGCTATTTACATGCCAGATGATGATTTCTGGGTTCCTTTTCATGCTGACTGCCATTCTATTCTCATAGTTTCTCTTTGCCAGTCTTATTTTCCTCTTCACCTCCCCTCTCAACTAATTGTTCTGGTTCTCATGAAGAATTCACCTGGCATGTATCATATAACCTCTTTTTTTGTTTCATCATAATCTCTATTTCCCTCGTCATTCAAAAAACCCTGTTTTTGGCTCCCCTGCCTTTCACCCTTGTTGGAATGTACCTAACCTGTATCTGAAGCATCTCTTCCTTAAAGATAACCTGTTGTTCCATTACAGTTTTTCCTGTCAAACGTTTGTTCCATTTTATCCCAGCTAGATCCCTGCACATCACATTGAAATTAGCCCTCTTCCAACTGCATCAGCTTTTCTCAAAATACTTGTCCATGTGAATCAGACTAAGATAAAAATAAATCAGTCCTTTGTTTTGTTTGTAAATATTTTGTTAAATTTATTTAATTGTCCAGCAAACTTTATACATGTTGCGGAAGTGTGAAGTAGTTCAATTTTGTACGTTTTACAACCCAAACAGATTTTTTGTCTGATTATATTATTTAAAAAGTACACAGCATCAGCAAGAACCAATATTTTCTACCAAGGATTGGTGGGATGTATTTTTTTTATGGCCTTGGGCCACAGAACAAAATTTCCCTAATCAAGCACTAAATTGACTCACTCTAACTTCATGCCTTTGTAGAAATGGACAAATGTCACACTGATATAGTAGGAAGCATTCTTCTGAGATTAGGGCTGAGGCATGTTCTTGGGACAGATCAGGGAGAGTTTTACTGAGGCTAACTCTGGGTGCCCGAAATGGAATGTTTCTTAGCACACACATCGTTCATCTTAACCAGCATCAAAAAAAGTGAAGAGCAAGACATGAATTCATATGCACAATCACCCATATGTTTGCAACCCCAAGGCATCATTGCAGAAGTTTGATGTTTCTTCACAGGATGAGAAAACCTAAATGACCACATTTATCATTCAGTTGTAGGGTTCAGAACAGCACTGTCTGAGATCTGGGAACAGGTGGCCTGCCCATAACCTGGACTGCAGTGGGGGATGTAGGGGAGCCAAAGTAGGAAAAAAAAAGCCTAAAAGGAAACTCATCCCAAAAAAACCCCATATAATCAGCAAGTTTATTGTCTCCTGTTTTGGGCAGTGTGAATTAAATAATATTTACAGTTTAAAACAAGATTGCATTCTTTATTTTCTTTTGTTGGGAGAAGTATTTTGTCATGAAGACCCCGCCCCCCCCCCACCCCCGCCACGAATGAGGCATATTAATTTCGTCATATGAACATTAATTTTGAACTGTTGCTGGAATGAAGTAATGACTTGTTTAAAGAGATCACCAGACATTTGGCTGGAGAACATTTGCATACTAAGAGACAGTGCTTGGATAGACAAAAGAACTGCTCACTGATTCAATTAACATAGATTGCTCTGGGCAATGGTGATCCACATCTTGTCGGTGTAAAAGACAGCACTACACCTCCCCTCCTCCCTCAAACCGAGAACTTTGAAATTCACAAACAACAGGAGCGGTTATTCCCAAATAAGGGGTTAGTCACATGACTAACCTGCTGGCCACATTGGAGTTTTGAATTGTGCTCACAGAACAGTTTGAAGACAGACTGCAGATTGCAACTGAACCTGGGACAAGAAAGCCTCTCTCCTGGCTGGCCCTCTCTCATTTCTCACAAACCTCCAGACCCACTGAAGTCGCTTAAACCTCAAGAGAGAAGACTGCTACATTGGAACAAGTTAAAGCGTGCACTAGGCCCCAATGAACAAGCAAGACTTACCGGCAACCAAAGACTCCACATCCAACTCAAAAAGAACTGTAATTACAACCCAGCTATTGCCTCAAACTTTCCCTTTTATGCTTTCTACTTTTTCTGTCTCTATCTGCGTGTGTTTATCGCGTATGTATGCCAACATAGTTGCATCGCGTACCAGTAGTCGTTAAACGGATTAGAGTTTAAGGTTAATAAACTTCCACCATTCTTGTTTAAATCTAAGAAAACCTGTCTAATTGATTTATTGGCCTTCCAATTGGAAAGTGGTGAACAAGGATTCACTGAGGGGAAGCTAATACACGGTGTTTATAAAAATTAAACCCTGTTCCGAGTGAACCAGGCAAAGGCTGAGAGGGAACCCCTAGACCCCTTTCTCACCTGGTTGTAACAATTTCTTTTGATATCTAATGACCAATTAAAAAGATACTTGTAGAAAAGGAAAAAACACTGGCCTGACCTGATCCAGCACCTGTAATAATAACAGGGATGTTATCATGTTAAAGTAATTACCTTTGAAATGTGTCATCCAGCAAACACAAGAATCAAGAATTTCAGGAGGAGCTTAGAAACATCTAGTTAACAGAGTCCTATCAAATTTAATGTAAAAGCCAACATAATGAAGGGAAAAATAGATGATTCCTACTCCTCACAGGTTCATCTGTCAGGGAACTTGTTAAACAATAAGGCAGTTAAAACCCATCTGCTGAATGAGACACCAACCACAATTGCTTCTTTCACCATATTTCCTTTTCAAATAGCAAACAGTTCTGAAATTGTTGTTCTAAGTGTGCTAAGCAGCAATGGTTTATAACTAATTACAATATGCAAAAGAACTTGAATCAGTGGTCTTATGATTTGAAGGAACATGGAATATTTGCACTGTATCTATGCGATGAGGATTGGATTTTGTGCCAATATGAATGACCTTTGCACTTGATGCTGAGGTGATCTGTTCATATGTTAAATAATGCAGTATGCAATACTGATTTTCTTTGCAGATTCTATTGATCTGTGCACTTTAAAAATTCAATAAACTGTATAATGCATTCAATTGTTGTATACTATAAAATAAATGTTCTCCCTTTCTTGGAGATAGATGCTGCTGGCTTGACAATTAGAGCAGGCATACAATTAGTATACATTTAAATGTCAACCAAGGAACTCACACCACAATCAAAGACAACCCCATAACCCATGAGTTATTCAATCACCAAAACAAGCATTTGTTTTTTTATACCAGAAAAGTCTATTTTGTTTTCTTCTTTCATGGGATATGGGCATCGCTGGCAAGGCCAGCATTTGTCGCCCATCCCTAATTGCCCTTCACAACTGAGTGGCTTGCTAGGCTATTTCATAGGGCAGTTAAGAGTCAACCACATGTAGGCCAGACCAGGTAAGGATGGCAGATTTCCTTCCCTAGAGGACGTGAAGTGGTTTTTTACGACAATTGATGGTAGTTTCATGGCACCTGAGACTAGCTTTCAATTTTAGATTTTTATTAATTATCTATTATAATTAATTAATACGCATGAGATAGCACCAAGCTGACCCTTAGGACCAAGCTAATGGTTTACAAGGCCTGTGTTCTCAGCACCCTGCGGCATGGCTGTGAAACATGGGTGACTTACTGCTACCAGCAAAAGAAACTCAATAATTTCCATCTTCACTGTCTGCGATACATTGTGGGTATATCCTGGCAGGACAAAAGTACAGATGTAGCAGTCCTGTCAAAGGCAGAGCTCCCAAGTGTGTTGGCACTAACCAAACAGCGACAGCTTTGGTGGATCGGACACGTCTGCAGGATGGAAGATGGTCGCATACCCAAGGACCTTCTGTTTGGTGAGGTAGCCAGGGCCAGACAACTAGTGGGGTGCCCAAAGCTCCGCTTCAAGGATGCTTGTAAGCGTGACATGAAGGCCCTAAATGTCGACTATCGCACGTGGGAGTCACGAGCTGGCAAAACAGAAAAATACTGACATGCTGTGGACTGGCTTGCACTACCAATATGACCAGTTGCTATATAACTTGGCTAAAAACAACAACTCACACCATCACTTTGCAGCTTCACATGCAGCACTTGTGGCAGAACTTTGCCTCTGAAGGATTGGCCTTCACAGCCATCATCAAGAGAAGACACCCCACCTATGTGAATTGTTTGCTGCATTTCCAGTATCTTACATAAATGGAAGGATGCTAACCAACCAGCCAATTAATTGAGTTTAAATTCCACCAGCTGCCATGATGGGATTTGAACCCATGCCTCCAGGGCATTAGCCTGGGCCTCTCGATTACTAGTGCAGTGACATTACCACTGTACACCATTTGCCCCGGCATAAACGTGTGTCTTTTCAGACTTCCTTATTTTTGTGTGTTATTCAGGCAGGGACTGGAAATATTTTTGTACTGGACAGCCAGTCATACCCACAACTGCAGTATTACAACAGCAGTACTTACTAGCATATCCTCAATAACACGGCTTATGACAAGTTGGATGGCATGTTGTTTACTAGTATAGGAATAGGAAGAGGCCATTCAGATCATTGAGCTTTCTCACCATGATGGCTCTTTCTCAATCCAAATCCCTGCCTTTGCTCTGTTACCTTTAATATCCTCGTTGCCCAAATAAAAATCTCTCTCATTTTCAGGACTTCACAGAATTTGCATCTATGATCTTCCAAGACAGTACATTCCACATTCTCAAACCTTTGTGCAAAGAAGTTCTTTTTGTATTCACTTTAACTAGCTTATCTCTAATCTAACAATAATATTCACATAGATGAAAATATGATATAGAATTAGGGACCTTAAAATAGATAGGACAGCTGGTCCTAATAATTTCTAAACGAGATTTTTCAAGGAGATGGGACACGTGGGACTGAGTTTTATGGGCCCCTAGGGCCGGAAACGGAGACGGGTGGGGGGGGCCCATAAAACTGTGTGGGAAGGCAGGGGTAGGGTGCCTGTCCGGACCTTGGAATTAAGTCCAGGGCGGAAAAGGTCAAAGATGGCCTTCCTGTCCAGAGGCCAACTGAGGCCCTTAAATGGCCAATTGGAAACATCTAGTTAACAGAGTCCTATCAATTTTAATGTAAAAGCCAAAGTAAAGAAAGGAAAAACGGATGATTCCTACTCCTGACACATTACATTACTGAAATGCCCATCTGTCAGAGGGTGCCTCCGCCTTGTGGGGAGGTCGTCCAGTTAAACATAGCGACCTCCTTGTGGGCTGGTAGGGGCGGTGCGGCCTCCTCCGTGGGCAATCTGTGGCCCACGGAGTGCCCCTGGCGGCAAAGGCCGCCCCTCTGCAAAAAACCCACCCCTCCCCCACCTTCAATGACCACCCTCGTCCCCCACCTCGCCAGAACCCGCCACATTTACCTGAGGTCCAGGGCTCCAGCGCTGGTCCTGGTCCCGGTCCCAGGCCTCCTGTAGGACCAGCATTGGCCACCAGTCCACTGGCGCTACCGGTACTACTGAGCTGCCAGCCCTCTGATTGGCCAGCGGCTCTTAAAGGCGGGGTCCCCATCCTTAAAGGGATGTTGACCCTGACAGTGGGCAGTTAATTGGCTGCCTGCCGTGGAATTCGACTGGGAGTCCAAAACAGGGCTCAGGTCGCGTCACGCCCTGCCTTCCAGCCTGTCACCGGGACGCCTGCTGTCAGGGTAAAATTCAGTCTGTGGTATGCAAGTCACCTGCCATATCTTTAGTAACCTGCTGGAGTCTGCGATGGTTCCTTAGACTGTAAGGAGGTTAACGTGTTTCCAATCTTTAAAAAGGGAGATCAGATGGATCTGGGTAATTAAAGGTCCATTAGCCTCACATCAGTAATACGGAAGATACTTGAGGGAATCACTTAGGATGCAATATACAACTACTTAGACAAAGGACAACATATCAGGGACACCCAACATGGTCTCGTCTTCCTAATTTGAATGTTTTTTTTTTAAAGAGATCACCGAGATAGTGAATGAACAAAACCCAGTAGGCCTTGTCTACCTACACTTTCGAAAAACTTTTGATAAGATACCATATAAGAGGCTTCTCCAAAGGTTGAAGCCTCAGGTATTAATGACAATATAACGTGATGAGCAGAGGAATCAGTGTTATTGGGATCTGGAACGCCGTACCAGAAAAAGGTGATGGGAATTCCATAAATAATTTCAAAAGGGAGTTGGACAGGTACTTGAGGATGAGAAATTTACAAGGTTACGGACAAAAAGTGGGGAAGCTGGATTAAGCATGACTGCATATGCACAAGGGGCCAAACAGCCTCCATCTGTGCTCGAAGTTTCTGTGATTCTATGATAAATGACTTTGCTCCAATTTCAAGATTGTGCACCAAACACGCACCCCCCCACCCCCCCACCCCCCGCCCAAGTCTGGAAAACCCTTTAATTCCTGGTATTATTCTGGTAAATCAGTGGTGTAACCTTCTCTAACATTAATATATCTTTCCTGAGGTGCAGTGACTTAAACTGAAAGCAGTACTCCAACAGGGTCTAACCAAGTTTCTGTACACCTAAAGTATCACTTCCTCACTTTTGTATTCCAATCCCCTCAATAAAGGGCACATTCCATTACCCCTTTTGAATCCAACATTAAGGACAATTTTACAGATTGGTTGGCTATGGATAGCAGTGGTTCTGTCCCAGAACTGTTTCTGCTCGCTATATACAAAAATTATTTGGATATAGGTCTGCTGTCCAAATTTGCAGATACTGAAACAGGTAGCACAAAATGTACTGAGTGCCAAACAAAACTGCAAACAGATGTGTATAACATTGAATTCCATCCGCTGCCTTTTGCCCAATGTCAGTAAGTGGGAGAGGTATGTTTTGGTAAAAAAAAAACATTATTTTGAATGGGGAAAGTTGGGTGATGTGGAAAAGCAGATGACTTAGGGTTTGAGGTGCACAGGACAGTAAAAGCAACACTTCAAGTGGATAAGCCATAAAAAAAACTAATGTAATATTTTTTTGGCAAGAAGTACAACACATAAACATTGAGATGTATTGGTGAACCTATGCAAAGCAATAGTACAATCACAGATGGAGTACTATGTGCAGTTTTGGGCTCTATACCATAGGCGATTGAGACAATAGAGAAATGTACAGCACACATTCACAAAGGAAGCTACCTGGTATGAGGAAATGCAAATACTAAGAACAACTTAGAAACTGGGGCTGCTTTCATCTGAACAAAGGTTATGGGGTGATTAAATGAATTATGAAGGGATGGAACAGAGTAGGTAGAAACAAACTTTCCACTGACTGAGGGTTATAGAGTGAGATGATATCTGTATAAGGCTAAATGTAGGAGATCTAGGATAGAGAGAAGAAAGTTTTTTTTTTGCATGGTGTTGTGAAATTATGGAATGGATTACCAAAGTTAGTAATTGAAGCAAAAATAGGTTGCAAGTTCAAAAATGTTAAATTTCAAACTTAAACTCAACACCTCTTTAACCCACCCACTCGCATTTTAACAGAGAGTTGGGGCGGGGGCACCATTCAACTCTCTGAAGGAAAGTTGGTCATTGAAGGCTTTTAAGGAGGCTGCGTGCCTTCATTTTAATACACTTTCTATTTTTAACTAATGTCAGCTAAGTTTCCCTGGCCTAGGCAAACCCATCAGGTTAAAGGAGGCAGGAAGGGCTAGATCCATAAGGTAAGTTGCCTCTCAGCCCAACAAGCTACTCTGTAAACACCACCATCTCCACCCACTCCCCCACTGCACCCTCCAACCCAGGGCAAGCTGTCCAACCTACAATGACCAGACCTACGTGATCTTCCACTGCATCCTTCTGCTGCAAGCTTTCCTGCCTGATAGGCTGTCCTGTCAGTCAATCAGGCTGGTTGTCACGCAGAAGACCCAGAGAGAAAAAAAAACTGCAGGGCATTCCAGAAGCCGATAGTTCCAGATACCAATACATGGTTCCTCTAAACATAACCCCACCCCCTCCACCCCTGAACGCATGGTTCAGTAAATGTTAGGGCCCATATCTATATTTTTTAAATGGTTGCAAATGAATGAAGGAAAGGGGAATAAACAGATATGGAAACGGCAAGCATATGGCTCCTGTGCAGGATAAAGACCAACTTCTATATAATTCTATATAAAATAATCCAAGTTTATTGAGTCTCATAATAATTCAGTCCTTTAACCCCAGGCATTATCCTGAACAGTTTGGACTGCCAAGGACAGTACATGTTCAACAACTCAACAGTGGCAGCTGTAACTCTCCAGGCTATCACCCAGTGCCCTGTCTCCATGCACTCATTCTACAGATTTGGGAAGAGAAAGAACTCCCACCCCCTCCACACATACCCCAGCCCCACCTCCAAATTCAGGAATGAGACAATTGTAACTATCTTCAAGCAGGGAGATAAATCATGCTGTGGAAACTATAGAGTTATTTCCCCCTTTTCCATAGCAAGGAAAATCCTGACATGAATCGCCTACTTCCTGTGGCTGAGGAATTCCTCCCAGAGGCAGTGTGGCTTTAGACCTTCCAGAGGAACCTCCGACATGGTCTTTGTCGCTCGATAAATCCAGGAAAAATGTCCAGAACAACAGCAGGAACTCTTCATTGCATTCATCGACCTGACCAAAGCATTGGACTCAGTAAATCACAAGGCTCTGTGGATTGTGCTCCAAAGATTTGGATGTCCAAGAAACTTCATCACAATCCTGCAGTTGCTCCATGATGATACGACTGCAACTGTCTTGAGTGGGAGATCTGGAGCAGACGTCTTCAACATCCGGACTGGAGTCAAGCAAGGCTGCGGGAGAGCCCCCATACTATTTACAATCTACCTGATAGTGGCTATTCACCTCGTGAAAGATCAGCTGCCCTCTTAGTGTGAGTATTAAATACCACCTAGATGGAAAGCTCTGTAACCTCAGTCCCCTCCATGCCAAAACTAAACTGACCACCATAGACATACATGATCTACAGTTTGCGGATGACTGCAGTGTTATTGCCCACTCTGCACCAGATTTGCAATCCGCTCTCAATCTCTTCAATAGACTTGGCCTGTCCTTGCATGTTGCCAAAACAAAACTCATATCAACCCACACCTGGTCAGCCAAATATTCCACCTCCCATATATGTTAAAGGAGAGACTTTGGAATATGTTGAGCAATTCCCATACCCTTGGCAGCCACCCCTCTCAAAAGGCCACCATTGACGAGGAGATCCAACACTGGATCAGTTACACCAGCTCAGCCTTCTACAAACTACAGCAGCGAGTGTTTGACAACAAAGACCTCCGCAAGTAAACAAAAGTCCTTAGTGTACAGAGCAGTTGTTGTCACCGCACTCCTGTACTACAGTGAGACCTGGACTGTGTATCAGCGACACATAAGAGCACACTAGAGAAATTCCATCAGCAATGCCTCTGCTGCATCCTCCTGATGCAATGAGAGGACCGGCGAACAAATGCTTGTGTCCTTCTTGAAGCCAGCTCCACAAGCATTCAGGCAAAATTCCTGCAAAACCAACTTCAATGGACTGGACACTGTGTCCGGATGGTTGAAAACCGTCTCTCCCACCTGGTCCTGTTTTCTCAACTCTCAAATAGCCAGTGTTCCAGGGGAGGGCAAAGAAAATACTTCAAAGACACTCTGAAGCTGTCTTTGAAGCGCGGCAGCATTGACATTGATGAGTGGGAGGAGCTTGCTGCTAATCAGTCAAAACAACAACAACTTGTCCATCAAGCTGCATCATGCTTTGAGTCCAAACGCCTTAATGATGAGGGAGAGCAGCGGCACAGAAGAAAAGGAAGCAAATCCTGCACTCCGGATCCCACTACCTCGTAGAACATCCTGCCCCATGTGCCCAAAGATCGGGGGGTTGAGAATCAGCCTGTTCAGTTACCTGAAGACCCATGGCAGAAATTAGTGACCTCGAATAGACGTCATCCTCAAATCGAGGGACAGCCGGCGATGACGACGATATTTTTCTTCAACCAGCATACCCAAAAACAAACACTATAGTGAAAATTGTGTTCTATGAAGTTGCATTACTATGCTTTTATATTCTAATAAATCAATTGTGAAGTTCAGCATCCCATTATCCTTTTTGATTGCTTTTTAGCATATGCAATCTAGCTTTTAGTTACATCTGTAAATCCTGTATGTGAATTGTTATTGAAGTAAGGTAACAGTAATTTCCTCTAATTTTTAAAAGCAAAAAGGTATCACTGTATCACATTGATCAGCTTGTTCTCTATTGTGACCAGGCCATTATCCAAGTGGGTATTTATTTTATTGCTTATTTCAAGGAAATACGACAGCTTTTATATTAATAGAAAATGCATCAAGGAATCAGATGACACAATAAACTACAAAAGGTGAAATATAAGTAACTCATCAATGTCATCTGAATCCCACAATATGTCTTGTCATTTTATATAATACGCACAGGTGCAGTGGACTGGGTGTTTTGTCCTGTTTTGCATGTATTTTCTGAAGATAGGAGTCATAATGAACAGTAACGGATAGTAAGCTTCAGAAATCAAATCACATATCTTGAACTGAAGTAACATTGGATTTTATGCCATTGCATGTTACAGAGGAATAGTATATACTGCATATGCATGGGATAATTTTAAAATTGTAGCTTGACTCACTAGGATTGTAACTACAAAAATGTACTGGGTCAGATTTTTAGTTTTGTTAATGGAAGCTTGCCATCAGTGGGACACATAAAATAGCTCACAGCTGCAATTGCTTTTTAAAGGGCCAGTATGAACAAGCCATGCACAGCATCGTGTTGCCTCTCAGGGCTATGCTTCATTCAGCCCATCTATTCTCTCCTCCCCCAAACAAAAACTATGCCAGAAAGAAAGCAGGACAATCCAGCTAAAGCCTGGCTCGGATATAAAATTGAAGCCCGACCCGGGCCCGACCCGACTACATCCAACCCGAACCTGATCTGGGCCCCGAGTCCTTTAATTTTTTTAAATGCCCGTCCCGACCTGAACCCGACACATGTAGTCGGGTTTGGTCAGGTAGCCAGGCTTTAGGCCAGTGTCCTGAATAAACAAGCCCAAGGAGATGGAATAAATGAAGGGTTCATTTTGAATAGAGATTCCTTCCGACTGTCGTTCAGTTTAACGATTATGGATTTTCACCTCTCCGACAATGGTACCTATCACTGCCTAATGCTGTCCTCTCAAACCATGCTGCTGGGAGATGGAAGTGTGGTGACTGTAGGTAAGGAGATTTCGAATTTGGATACTGTATACATTACAAAAAAAAACTTTTAGAAGTAAAATAAGACAACTCTAGAAACACTCAGTGGCTCAGGCAGTGGAAAGAAATAGAGTTAACATTTCAGGCTGAAAATCTTTCATCAGGACCTACAAAAAATATAGTGGCAGATTCATTACAAAGGCCTTCAGAGATCAGAACGGTTGTGATTTCAGATATTCCTGTTTCGTAAACGTTTGTTCTGCGTAATTGCCATTTTCAAAATTATTAATTTAACTGTAGGAACTCCGCTGCATATTCCAATTATTCCGGTTTTCCCTAAGGTTTTGTGATTGAGTTTTAGAATGGGTGCTCTTGGTTCATGTTGTTCTACTTACTGGATGATTGATTTTTAGAGAAGTTATTGTCATGACTTGTCATCATTCTCCAGTCTAACAAAGTCAGAATTGGATTTGTAGTAATTTGATAATGTTAGATCTGATATAAATAACAACCCCCCCACCGCCCACAGGGGCCCTGAGTTGCTAATTACGAGTTATTTGTTTTTATTTGACACAAGGCGCTCGGATATAACACACACTGGAACATAATGCTCATAAAACGCTGTTTCTTTCAATTCCAGAGAGACTGAAAATGACTTCGCTGCCTCCGACTACAAAACACCGCAAAATCTATTGTTACAAGTACCCGATCACGCGTGACAAGAAGGCGGCAAATAATAATGGTAAGACTGATGTTAAACTGCATTGTCCATGTCTGAGAGATAGACTGGGACTTTCTGCCCATTCAATACATCTGGGAGATAAAAGGGTTGGTTTTCATTTAATTTCTTTACAGACCAATGGGTTACAAAAACTGTCCACACTGACAGCCTGGCTTTGAATATCCCGAGTGTCCATGTCCAGCCCAACCGGACCCGAGCCGGAAGGGAGACCCGACCCAAGACCGACATGTCGTCAGGTCTGGTCGGGTTCGGGTAGTAAATCCAGCAACAACAGATGTGGCAAAAACAGTTTAGAGTCATCTTGTGATTCTGTACAAGATGACACAGGCTACCTACCTCAAGCTCAAAGGGCTTCATATATATCCAGATGTCTTACTGCCCAGAAGACACGAGTTACTTTGTAAAAACATTCCTCCAACATCTGTCTTCATTAGGAACCAGTACTAATAATGTTAAACTAGAGAGGAATTGAAGAAAATCTAATCTGGACTGTTTTAATATTCTTTAGTATTTATCTTCCTGTTTCCAGAGTTCATTATATGTTATTTCCTCACCTCCAATTTTCTCTCCATGGCCTTCCTCTCCGAAAGGCAATTAAAATATGCAGGACTGCAATTCCATGAGTTTTGGCCAGCTAACATATTCATTGCCCAAAATTCTATGGTAGGTAACACCCCTCCTGACTCCCCAAAGCCTGTCCACAAGTCAGGAGCACGATGGAATACTCTCCATTTGCCTGGATGAGTACGGCTCCAACAACACCATCCAGGACAAAGCAGCCCGCTTGATTGGCACCCCATTCACCACCTTCTACGTTCACTCCCTCCATCACCGATGCACAGTGGCAGCAGTGTGTACCCTCTACAAGATGCGCTGCAGCAACTCACCAAGGCTCCTTCGACAGCACCTTCCAAACCCCCTGACCTCTACCACCTAGAAGGACAAGGGTAGCAGACACAGGGGCCCACCACCACCTGCAAGTTCCCCTGCAAGCCACACACCATCCTGACTTGGAACTATATTGACCAGGTGAGGGATGTGTCTAGGGATCTGTTACTATCTTCACCTGGTCTTATTGTAACAGGTTTTAATTTTAAACACACCATGTTTTGAGCTCCCCCTTTGTGAATCCTTGTTCACAACTTTCCAATTATAATGCAAAGAAATTAGCACAAACAGGCTTTCTTTGGTTTAAAGAAGAAAGATGAAATTTATTAAATCTTAAACTTAAACTCTAATATGGTTCACACCTACGGAAATACGACGCGCCCACGCTGGCACGCACACATGATATAAACATGCAGTTAGGGACAGAAAAGAGAGGAAAATAGAGTAGAGAGGGGTTTGAGGCAATATCTTGTTACGGTGCTTTGAGCTCACTAGTCCTTGTGGAAGTTGTCTTGCTTTTCGTTGGGGCCCAGTAGTCTTTTAAAAATCTTGTTCACGTAGGAAACTTTCTCTATTTGAGTTTCACGTGTTTTCACAAGATTCAGTTCCATGGAAAGGAGATGGAGGAAGGCAGACAGGAGAGGCTGTAATTGTTGCTTCACTTCCAGGAGAGATCTTTACTCCATGAGCACATGGCTTTGTCTGTCTTCAAAATCCTTTGTTGGAAGATCAAATTCTCTGCAACAGCCAGTTAATCATGTGACTAAAACTGGTCTGACCACTTCTGTATATTGGGGAAGCAACTACTAGGTTCCCATCGTTTCAACATTGTCTGTTACTATGCAAAAATCTCTTTCTAGTCAGGGGCTCGCACTTTTAAGTTTTAATGTTCATGTGGTGCAATAATGTGTGCCTCAGTCTTGGCAGGTGGGGGGGGTTTGCCTGATACCGTTCCTTCACTGTCACTGGGTCAGAATCCTGGAATTCACTTCCAAACAGCACTGTGGGTACACCTATATCACATGGACTGCAGAGTTCAGAAAGCGGCTCACCACTACCTTCTCAGGAACAGTTAGGGATAGGCAATAAATGCTGGCCTTACCAGTGACACTCACATCCCAAGAACGAATTTAAAAAAATTCATCTTTCATGTGTAAGTCTGAACAAAGCCATTGATGGCCTATTCATCTATGGTAGTCATTATACCCAAAGACAACTGTATCCTCAATTCAAATTGACATTTCAAGCTTCCAAATGTTATTGTACCTTTCCCCCAATCACTGTCCTGGCTTACTCAGTGTAAATGAGGAAGTGAACCTGGGCCCCATCTTGTGGACCTAGCCACTGGGGAGTGGGGAACAAAAACATTTTCTCATTGGCAGTTTTAATAAACAAATGACAGGGGAGCATAGGAAGTTCTCTCTGTACACCATAAATGGGAAGGCAGGCAAGGAAAAAGAAGCTAAGCATTTACATTACATTTTAATAAAATGAAATGTCACAAAAATACAGCAACACACAAAACACTGAACTCAAAGTATGAAATTCAGAAACCCTCATCCAATTGCATGGAGAGATTAGATTTGATTTTGAATAGACTTGGACTTTATTACTGTTCGGAAAGAAATAAGAAATAGCAATGTTTTAAAAGGTGGTACACCATGGTAAACTATTAACAAGAGGTCAGCAAAGGCATGCAAAGTATGCTTACCCAACTATGTTGTGGGGACGCCTGTGTTTATTCTGCACATTCCCAAATCATGTAGATCAGTACAATAAGCAAACAAATGGTTCACTGTCCAAGACTTCTGGTTATTTTAAGTACCAACTGTAGAAAACTTCAGTCTTGGAGACTAAATCCTATGAATCTAATTAGTAACCTTCAACATTCACTAACTCTTACTAAAGGAAAGAAGGGACAAGAGACAACAGCACTTAATACTTGTCCCTGTCTAATTGGTCACTGCTGTTTGATAGTAAGAGTAAATGTAATTTACTTTTTTGTATTTACTTGATTGGTTTAATTAGTAATTTATTTAAACTATAAATCGAGGCTTGGGAGCAGTTTATGCGCCTCTTGATTACAAAACGTACAGATGGGAACTTAGAAAGAGGGAAGAAATGTTATCACCATGTGGAAAAGTCTCTAAAACAAACTACTGGAAAATCTATATATGTATTTTCCATTTACCTGATATCAATGCACACTGTCTCTCCAAAAAGGTGCACCCTATCTACCTAACCTCAGGTTGGTAAAACCAAAGACTGGTAATTGAGGGCACTCGGGAGTTTTGCTGAGGCCAAAAACCTCAACAGAAAAAAGAAAAGCCCCTACAGCTTCCTGAGGAGTTGAAGATTTAAGTAACTGATATGTTATCAGTCCCTTCCTGCAATCTCAAGGGTGAACTGCATACACCAAGCAAGCAAATGACCCCATTCCTACAATTTGGCTTGGGGTCAGTGGCACACTCTGGGGTCAAAGTTAAGACGTGCTCTATCACACTTGGCTAACTGAGTGGGCTCATCGAAATTTCAGGCCTACAAACTTTAAAACAGAAATTATTTCACACAGATGTTTTAAACTTGTAATTTGAGAAGTTTACTATAGTGCCTATAATTATCACTTTAGAACAACAGCTAACTTTTAACTTGCCTATTACAAAATTCCATATTAATTACATGCAGATTAAAAATCCAAAACACCAGCTTAACTCACTGGCATTTAAACTGCAATCCGACTTAAGGTCATAAATTGCAAGCCCTAATGACGCAATTAGTAAAGATAGCATGTAACTGACCCCTATAGTCCACAAGATCGGATGTATGATCCCCTGTCTCTGCTCAGTTAGCTGATTTAAGTCAGGGTGGCAGTGGAAGTGGGACTATTAGCATCCCAGGGTCATGGACAGGAAAATAATCCAGCAGTCTCTTTTTTTTAAGAAGTTTATTTGCAGGATGTGAGCGTTGCTGGCAAGGCCAGCATTTATTGCCCAGTCGTAACTGCCCTTGAGAAGCTAGCAGTGAGCTGCCTTCTTGAACCTCTGCAGTCCATGTGGTGTCAGTATACCGACAGTGCTGTAAGGGAGGGAGGGCCAGGATTTTGACCCAGCAGTGAAGGAATGGCAATATAGTTCCAAGTCAGGATGGTGTGTAGCTTAGAGGTGGAACTTGCAGGTGGTGGCGTTCCCATCCTTCTATATTCTTGATCACCATCCGGTCATCAATTGTGGGATTGGACTCAATTGTAATGCTTCATGGGCAAATTATTAGAATCTATTCTGAGAGACAAGATAAACTGTCACGTAGAAGGACACTGATTAATCAAGGATAGTCAGCATGGATTTGTTAAGGGAAGATCTTGTCTGACTAACTTGATTGACTTTTTTGAAGAAGTAACGAGGAAGAGTGATGAGGGTAGTGCAGTTGATGTGGTCTACATAGATTTTAGCAAGGCTTTTGACAAGGTCCCACATAGCAGACTGGTTAAAAAAATAAAAGCCCATGGGATCCAGGGAAATGTCACAAGCTGGATACAAAATTGGTTGAGTGGCAAGAAACAAAGGGTAATTGTTAACCGGTGTTTTTGCAACTGGAAGGCTGTTTCCAGTGGCATTCCACAGGGCTCAGTAGTATGTCCCCTGCTTTTTGTAGTATATAGTAACGATTTGGATGTAAATATAGGGGGCACGATCAAGAAGTTTGCAAATGATGCAAAAATTGGCAATGTGATTGATCGTGAGGAGGATAGCTGTAGGCTACAGGAAGATATCGATGGGCTGATCAGGTGGGCAGAAAAGTGGAATTCAACCCGGAGAAGTGAGAAGTGATACATTTGGGGAGATCAAACAAGGCAAAGGAATACACGAATAATGGGAGAATATTGAGAGGTGTAGAGGAAGTTAGGGACCTTGGAGTGAATGTCCACAGATCCTTGAAGGTAGTAGGACAGGTCGATAAGGTGATTAAGGCATATGGAATCCTTTCCTTTATTAGCCAAGGTATAGAATACAAGAGCAGGGAGGTTATGCTGTAACTGTATAAAACATTAGTTAGGCCACAACTTGAGTACTGTGTGCAGTTCTGGTCACCTCATTACAGAAAGGATGTAATTGCACTAGAGAGGGTACAGAGAAGATTTACAAGGATGTTGCCGGGACTGGAAAAATGCAGCTATGAGGAAAGATTGGATAGGCTGGGGTTGTTGTCCTTGGAAAAGAGGAGGCTGAGGGGAGATTTGATTGAAATGTACAAAATTGTGAGGGGCCTGGATAGAGTGGATGTCAAGGGCCTATTTGCCTTAGCGGAGAGGTCAGTGACTAAGGGGAATAGATTTAAAGTGATTGGTAGAAAGATTAGAGGAGAGATGAGGAAGAATTATTTCACCCAGAGGGTGCCTGAAAAGGTAGTAGAGGCAGAAACCGTAAATGTCTGGATAGGCTATGGACCAAATGCTGGGAGGTGGGATTAGGCTAGGTGGCTCGTTTTTCAGCCGGCGCAGACACGATGGGCCAAGTGGCCTCCTTCTCTATCATAAACCTTCTCTGATTTTGTGCTTGAATAGCTTAATGACACCCATTGTCTAAGCCCATGCATGAACAATAGGTACTGCCCAGCCAAGGCATTGGACCACAACTGCAAGAACAAGCCTAATATGTGAGAGAGACTGTGGAAAAAATACAAAATCAACAAAATTAGAGTTAACTGTTTAAAAAGTGGCAGTAAACAGAGTAAGTTGTTGAATGTAATTAGCTGATGTCATAATTGTGGATGAGGAAAGCCATTCAGCCCCTCTTCATTCATCCATCCATCCATCGAGATCCTAAAGCACCATCCCACCCATTTCAGCATCCAATTATTTCTTAAAAGATTCCAGCACTTTTGCCTCCACTATACATTCTAGAAGCTTATTCCATATCTTTGTGGTCCTAAATTTACCTTGCACCTATGCCCCCTGTCCTGCTCTCATAATTGAGTTTAAAATATTACAGATTTATGTTTTCCATTTCCTTAACAATTTTACATACCTTAATTACCTCTAAGACATCACCTTCCCAGCAGATGTCCCACTTACCCTCTATTAAAGTCTTGTCTGGCCACATCCTAAACCATTTGTTTCAGTGCTTCTCTCATTTGCTTGAATGTGGCCCTTGTAGCCAGTCCTGTTGCAAGAACACATTTAACTTCAAGTAAATGGACATTAATGGATCAAGCGGCTGTACTGCAAAGGCAGTTTGTAATTGACAATCATCAGGTTTTGTATCCCAGGAACTAATAGGACTTTTAACTGAACTTTTAAAACAAGTTGGGAGCTGAAATGAAATTATTCATGGAGAGATATAGACAAGATGGATTGACTTCATGAAGATGTTAACCAAGAAATTGCTAGTACAATCAGACCAGACAATGGAATGTGTTGGCTCAAATTTAAGTGACTGTCCTGACCAGTGGACTCCTGTGGCTAAGCTGTTAACAGGATTTACAAAATGATGACCACGATTTCAGTGCTTCTGAAATGGCCCCCACATCCTTTGGAAATGTTAATCTCAAAACAGTTATAGAAGATAAAACTAATTCACCAACCTGATGATGCTGATAAGCCCAGAATTTTCCCATCAAAACACCTTTGTGTTTCATGTCACCCATTATCTGACTATTCCTACTCACCAGTTTGCATATCTCTTTCTAAGTATACTCACCTGTTAACTACTTCTTATCCTGCAATTCTTCTAATCGGAATCCGGTTTCCACTAATGGGCTATTCAAGGACTCAGGATGTGGAAGTAAGTCAAGCATTCTTATAGATTGCAGAAACAGAAACGATTAAGAAGTTACGAACAAAAGTGGGGGGGTTGCGTCAATCATTGTCATGGGTGTGATCATTGCACTATAAGAAGTGTGCTTTTAGGACAGACTGGGTGACTTGCAAGGATAACCACGAGTGGACTTGATCAACCACACAAAAGGGGATCTATTCCTCTGAGTGATCACTGGGGTGAGTAGTGTTTGTAATTAAGGAGAGTCAAAAGGGAACAGCATGTGTGGGTGCTGATTGAAATTCAAGGGAGTTAGAAAACAGTACATGTAGGAATAGCGAAAAATTAAAGGTATCAGTGTACTGACATTTGTATGTTATCCAAGGTACAATAAATAGTTAAAAGAATACTGAGTTGTGAGCCTTGACCATTTTACCACACCCAGATGGGTTCAGGCCAGACTCTAGGATTAGAGTGTAAGAGGGAAGATGCAGGTTCACCTACCTAAACTTTTTTTTTTATAAAGTGTTATACCTGATTCCTGGTCTTAGGTATTTCTGATTTCCAGGTAATGCTGAATGTGATCAGTCTGTGGTCACCATGTCTTCAATTTCCTGAAGTTGTCTGGGTTATTGACAAATACCAGGTCAAAATGAGCGTGCCTCTTGAAACTTCCTTGATGTGCTAAGTCATGAAGCAGTTATGCATTACATTTACCAGTTCAGAATCTAAACCACTGGGGGTTGTCCCACTTTATATTTAGTTGACTGAAACTGCCTATTAAAATAATTTGCCTGTTCTTACATACCTTTCCTCGTGCTTCTTGGAGCATGTCGTTCTTATGCTGAAAGGTTGTCAGTAGCATCCTTAGTGTAAGCTTGGATTTTTTCCCCGATGAGATATCTCATCTAAGTAATTTGGTTTGTAGTGTTCTCCCTCCCACAGAATCAACTTTATTTATCGCCAAGGTATACCTTTCATATGACTAAGTCACCTTTAGAGTCATAGAGTTATACAGCACAGAAACAGGCCCTTCAGCCCATCGTGTCCATGCTGGCCATCAAACACCTATCTATTCTAATTCCATTTTCCAGCACTTGGCCCGTAGCCTTGTGTGCTATGGCATTTCAAGTGCTCATCTAAATACATCTTAAATGTTGTGAGGGTATCTGTCTCTACCAACCCTTCAGGCAGCGCATTTCAGATTCCAACCACCCTTTGGGTGGAGAAAGTTTTCCTCAAATCCCCTCTAAACCTCCTGCCCCTTAACGTAAATCTATGCCCCCTGGTTATTGACACGTCGCTAAGGGAAAAAGTTTCTTCCTATCTACTGTATCTGTGCCCCTCATAATTTTGTATACCTCAATCAGGTCCCCCCTCAGCCTTCTCTGCTCTAAGGAAAACAACCCTAGCCTATCCAGTCTCTCATCATAGCTGAAATGCTCCAGCCCAGGCAACATCCTGGTGAATCTCCTCTGCATCCTCTCCAGTGCAATCACATCCTTCCTATAGTGTGGTGACCAGAACTGTACACAGTACTCCAGCTGTGGACTAACTAGCATATTATACAGTTCCATCATAACCTCCCTGCTCTTATATTCTATGCCTCGACTAGTAAAGGCCTTCCTAACCACCTTATCTACCTGTGCTGCTGCCTTCAGTAATCTATGGACAAGTACACCAAGGTCCCTCTGACCCTCTGTACTTCCTAGGGTCCTACCACCCATTGTATATTCCCTTGTCTTGTTAGTCCTCCCAAAATGCATCATCTCACACTTCTCAGGATTAAATTCCATTTGCCACTGCTCTGCCCATCTTACCAACCCATCTATATCGTCCTGTAATCGAAGGCTTTCCTCCTCACTATTTACGACACCAATTTTCATGTCATCTGCAAACTTACTGATCATACCTCCTATATTCATGTCTAAATCATGAATGTACACTACAAACAGCAAGGGTCCCAGCACCGATCCCTGTGGTACACCACTGGTCACAGGCTTCCCCCCAATCGCAAAAACAACCCTCGACCATCACCCTCTGCCTCCTGCTACTGAGCCAATTTTGGATCCAAATTGCCCTGGAACCCTTGGGCTCTTACCTTCTTAACCAGTCTCCCATGTGGGACCTTATCAAAAGCCTTACTGAAGTCCATGTAGACTACATCAACTGCTTTACCCTCATCTACACATCTCGTCACCTCCTCGAAAAATTCAGTCAAGTTTGTTAGACATGATCTCCCCCTGACAAAGTCATGCTGACTATCCCTGATTAATCCCTGCCTCTCCAAATGGAGATTAATCCTGTCCCTCAGAAAATTTTCCAATCGTTTCCCTACCACTGATGTTAGACTTAAAACTTTGTTTCTGTGCATTCTATTTTCTGAATACTCCATATCCACGAATGTTAAGCTAATTGCCGTCACATTTCCCTACTGCCACAATAGCCTCTAGTTCTGGAACCTTATTTCTAATTACAGATTTACCTCCTTTCATATCATCTGACTATTCCTCGTCACCAGTTTGCATATCTCGTTCTAGGTATACTCACCTGTTACCTACATCCTATCCTGCAATTCTTCTAATCTGGGATTCAGTTTCCAATTAGTCCACCTGCTCCACCGATCTATTTTAAATTATTCTTGATTGCTGCTTCAATGTTCCTCACATGTTTCAACATTCCCACTTGGTGTAGGCGCAGCTTAAAATTTTTTTTAAAATATTTAGTGAGAGTCTTTTTCCTCGGATGGTGATGGCAAACACGAGGGGACATAGCTTTAAGTTGAGGGGTGATAGATATAGGACAGATGTTAGAGGTAGTTTCTTTACTCAGAGAGTAGTAGGGGCGTGGAACGCCCTGCCTGCAACAGTAGTAGACTCGCCAACTTTAAGGGCATTTAAGTGGTCATTGGATAGACATATGGATGAAAATGGAATAGTGTAGGTCAGATGGTTTCACAGGTCGGCGCAACATCGAGGGCCGAAGGGCCTGTACTGCGCTGTAATGTTCTAATTCTAATTCCCAGTTATTTACGAAGCTTGCATTGTTCTTTTCACATCAGGTTGCCAGCGGCTGATTTATGTCCTCAATTGTTCCCAAATACAAGTATACCTGAAAACATTACTTTACATCCTCAAATCTTTCCATTTTTAAGCAAAAAAGTAACTTCTAAAGCCTTTACATTATTTCTTCCTGTGTTAACCCTGAAAGAACTCTCATCACTGCACCCTTACTGTCCTTGCAGTAATCTTCGCTCAGAGCTGCTCAAGGCCATCTGCAGTCTCTTCCACTGAAAGTCAGCAGCTTTCCCGAGCCTTGCTACTCCGGGGTAGCACTGTATAGCAGCACTCAGCAAGGCAAAGGCACACAGAAGTCAGGCACTAAAATGGAATGCATGATTATTGGACATTTGTATGCAATATGACATGCTTTGATTTATATTTCAGCATTGTGGCCTTGTGAACACTGCTGATGATGATCAGTAACAGAGGGATGATAAGGTGTGAGACTGTTGGTGAATGGGGAATTCTGATTGCATATTTACTGGTATTGCAGTCAGATGAGTTGTTCAGACAGCCAAGCCAGAAGGGGGCTGTTTAAATTGCCTCCTGCCTTCCTCTTCCTGCTCCTCCTCAGCTTCTCGCCATATTGCTGGTGAGGTTGTGCAGCGTGCAGCAGACCACCATTAATCTTGACACACAATATGTTGAGTACTGCAGAGTTCCTCCAGAGCAGTCCAGGCACTGGAAACATTGTTTCAGTACATCAATGATCTACTCTATCAGATATCGTGTGGCACCACTGCTTTCATTGTATTCATGCCTTGTGCCAGAAGACAGCCCTGGTCGCCCTGTAGCCACCCTTTGGTTTGTCATGGTAGCTCAAATGCAAATAGTATTGCGGACTGCCATAGAATGAAGGCATCACGACTGCTGCTCGGAGACTGGGCATTGACCTGCACGATTGGCTGCGTATGGTCACACACCAACTGGACATTGAGGGGGTGGTACATTGGTTACGGTGCATCTCAGTTGACTTGTGACACTCGCACAGTAACATGCATGCCATAAATGGCTCCCTGCAATTCTTCCGAACCCAAGTGCTACTTCCACATTCTGCTCTCCAGCAAAAGAGAATGAAATGTAGTCAGCTGTCTTTGATTAACAGTGTAACTGATATCCCTTACACAACAGTGGGCCGTAAGAACATAGAACATAGAACAGTACAGCACAGTACAGGCCCTTCGGCCCACGATGTTGTGCCGACCCTTTAACCTACTCTAAGATCAAACTACCTACATACCCTTCATTCTACTATCATCCATGTACCTATCCAAGAGTCGCTTAAATGTCCCTAATGTATCTGCTTCTACTACCACCGCTGGCAGTGCATTGCACGCACCCACCACTCTCTATGTAAAGAACCTACCTCTGACATCTCCCCGAAACCTTCCTCCAATCACCTTAAAATCCCCTGGTGATAGCCCTTTCCGCCCTGGGAAAAAGTCTCTGGCTATCCACTCTATCGATGCCTCTCATCATCTTGTACACCTCTATCAAGTCACCTCTCATCCTTCTTCGCTCCAATGAGAAAAGCCCTAGCTCCCTCAACCTTTCTTCATAAGACCAGTCCAGGCAGTATCCTGGTAAATCTCCTCTGAACCCTCTCTAAAGCTTCCACATCCTTCCCATAATGAGGCGACCAGAACTGAACACAATATTCCAAGTGTGGTCTAACCAGGGCTTTATAGAGCTGCAGCATAACCTCGTGGCTCTTAAACTCAATCCCCCTGTTAATGAAAGCCAACACAACATATGCCTTCTTAACAACCCTATCAACTTGGGTGGCAACTTTGAGGGATCTATGGACGTGGACCCCAAGATCCCTCTGTTCCTCCACACTGCCAAGAATCCTGTCTTTAAGCCTGTATTCTGCATTCAAATTCGACCTTCCAAAATGAATCACTTCATACTTTTCCAGGTTGAACTCCATCTGCCACTTCTCAGCCCAGCTCTGCATCCTGTCAATGTCCCGTTGCAACCTACAACAGCCTTCCACACTATCCACAACTCCAGCAACCTTTGTGTCATCGGCAAACTTACTAACCTAGCCTTCCACTTCCTCATATTTATAAAAATCACAAAGAGCAGAGGTCCCAGAACAGATCCCTGCGGAACACCACTGGTCACAGAGCTCCAGGCTGAATACTTTCCATCTACTACCACCCTCTGTCTTCTATGGGCCAGCCAATTCTGTATCCAGACAGCCAAATTTCCCTGTATCCCATGCCTCCTTACTTTCTGAATGAGCCTACCATGGGGAACCTTATCAAACGTCTTGCTAAAATCCATATACACCACATCCACTGCTCTTCCTTCATCAATGTGTTTTGTCACATCTTCAAAGAATTCAATACGGCTTGTGAGGCATGACCTGCCCCTCACAAAGCCATGCTGACTATCTCTAATCAAACTATGCTTTTCCAAATAATCATAAATCCTGTCCCTCAGAATCCTCTCCAATACTTTGCCCACCACCGACGTAAGACTGACTGGTCTGTAATTCCCAGGGTTATCCCTATTCCCTTTCTTGAACAAGAGAATAACATTTGCCACCCTCCAATCATCTTGTACTACTCCAGTGGACAGTGAGGACGCAAAGATCATCGCCAAAGGCGCGGCAATCTCTTCCCTCGCTTCCCGTAATAACCTTGAGTATATCCCGTTTGGCCCCGGGGACTTATCTATCCTCATGTCTTTCAAAATTTCCAGCGCATCCTCCTTCTTATCAACCTGTTCGAGCATAAGCTGTGAGATATTACAAATATTGTCTGCTCTAGTCTGGAAGCAGCCTGATGCATAGACAATCACCATGGTCACTATCACAGCTACTGGCACTGCCATCCTTGCCCTGATCTGAGGTTACAGTTGTGACACAGCAGGTGGCAGTTTTCAGTGAAGATGGCTTGACTGAAGTGCAGACATCTCATACAATGTTCCTCACTGAGGTTCAGGTAGAAGTGCTTCGTGAACACCTTGAGTGGATATGGCCTCTGCGGAGAGCCCTTCTCCCCCTCATCCTCCTCCCTCTTTGAGCAGCTGTCCATCTACTACCACCGTCTGTCTTCTATGGGCCAGCCAATTCTGTATCCAGACAGCCAAATTTCCCTGTATCCCATGCCTCCTTACTTTCTGAATGAGCCTGTGTTCCCTCTGTTCATTTTCTCAGTCATGCTGTATCCCAAGGGGAATTCCTACTATTGCACCCATGTCTGGGAACAATGGGATTGTGCAGAGCCTTGAAGTCAGGTCAAAGCCATAGAGCATCTGCCACACCACACCCTGTAGACATTAGCAACTTCAACGAATGAAAGAAAACACCAAACTCTGGTAGAATTGTAGCTCCAAGACATCGATGGGCCGAGTGGCCTCTTTCTGTGCCTTAAACTTTCTCTGATTCTATGATCACTGCAGGAGTTCCTCAGGGTAGTGTCCCAACCATCTTCAGCTGCTTCTTCAATGATCTTCCTTCAATCATCAAGATTAGAAGTGGGGATGTTAGCTGATGATTGCACAATGTTCAGCACCATTCACGACTCCTCAGATACAGAAGCAGTCCATGTAGAAATGCAGCAAGACCTGGACAACATCCAGGCTTGGGCTGATAAGTGGTAAATAATATTCATGCCACACAAGTGCCAGGCAATGACCATCTCCAACAAGAGAGAATCTAACCATCTCCCCTTGACATTCAACAGCATTACAATCGTTGAATCCCCCACGATCAACATCCTGGGGTAACCATTATTAAACAAGCAGATGTCCAGTCACCAAAATGAGGAAGCAAATGATAGTCTCTGATCCACAACTGTTTTATTGGCAATTCATAGTTCAGTCCAAACATCAGTTCCCACTCTTTCCTTCTGGACTAAACTCTCAGTCCAGAGGCAACTTCCCCACCGGGCAAAAACCCAGCCCTTAAATACAAAACTATAATGAGCATCACCTGCTCTCTATTAACACTGAAATCAGTCCTGTTTAATTTCGATGGCATCAGACAGGAACTCTCAAAAGTTGAATGGGAGAGGCTGTTTACAGGTAAAGGGACGTCTGGCAAATGGGAGGCTTTTAAAAGTGAGATAGGAAGAGTTCAGGGCCAGCATGTTCCTGTTAGATGGAAGGGCAAGGCTGGCAAGTTTAGGGAACCTTGGTTGACGAGGGATATTGAGGGTCTGGTCAGGACAAAGAAGGAGGCATATGTCAGGTAAAGGCAGCTGGGATCGAGCGAGTCCCTCGAGGAGTATAGGGGATGTAGGACTACACTTAAGAAGGAAATTAGGAGGGCGAAAAGGGGCCATGAGATTTCCCTGGCAGATAAGATAAAGGAGAATCCTAAAAGATTCTCTAAGTATATTAAGAGTAAAAGGGTAGCTAGGGAGAGAGTAGGTCCCATTAAGGATCAGTGTGGCAATCTATGTGAGGAGCAACGGGAAATGGGCGAGGTCTTAAATGAATATTTCTCGTCCGTATTTACCGTGGAGAAGGTCATGGAAGCTAGTGAGTTCAAGGGAGGGAACAGTGATATCCTGCAGCATATCAACATTACAAAGGAGGAGGTGTTGGAGGTTTTGAAGGGCATTAAGGTGGATAAATCCCCAGGGCCTGACCAGGTGCATCCTAGGATGCTATGGGAAGCAAGGGAGGAGATTGCTGGGGCCCTGGAAGAGATTTTTGTATCATCGTTAGCCACGGGTGAGGTCCCAGAAGACTGGAGGATAGCTAATGTTGTGCTTTTATTTAAGAGGGCAGCAGGGATAAGCCAGGGAACTACAGGCCGGTGAGCCTTACATCAGTGGTGGGAAAGTTATTGGAAGGGATTCTGAGAGACAGGATTTATATGCATTTGGAAAGGCATGGCCTGATTAGGGATAGTCAGCATGGCTTTGTGTGTGGGAAATCATGTCTCATGAATTTGATTGAGTTTTTCGAGGAGGTGACCAAGAGGATTGATGAGGGCAGGCCGATGGACGTTGTCTACATGGACTTTAACAAGGCCTTTAACAAGGTCCCGCATGGTAGGCTGGTCCAAAAGGTTCGAACACATGGGATCCAGGGTGAGCTAGCAAACTGGATACAAAATTGACTTGGTGATAGGAGGCAGAGGGTGGTAGTGGAGGGTTGTTTTTCAGATTGGAGGCCGGTGACCAGTGGTGTGCTGCAGGGATTGGTGCTGGGCCCTCTGTTGTTTGTCATATATATTAATGACTTGGATGTGAATGTAGGGGGCATGATTAGTAAATTTGCAGATGACACCAAAATTGGTGGTGCAGTGGACAGTGAAGAAGGTTGTCTAAGGTTACAACAGGATATAGATAATCTAGAAAGTGGGCAAGGGATTGGCAAATGGAATTTAACGCAGACAAGCGTGATGTGATGCAACTTGGGAAGTTAAACCAGGGCAGGACATATACAGTGAATGGCAGGGCCCTGAGGAGTGTTGTTGAGCAGAGAGACCTTGGGGTGCAAGTACATAGTTCCCTGAAAGTGGCAACACAGGTAGACAGGATGGTGAAGAACGCGTATGGCATGCTTGCCTTCATCGGCCGAGGCACGGAGTACAAGAGTTGGGACGTCATGTTGCAGTTGTATATAACGTTGGTTAGGCCGCATTTGGAGTACTGTGTGCAGTTCTGGTCGCCGCACTACAGGAACGATGTGATTAAGCTGGAGAGGGTGCAGAAAAGATTCACAAGGATGTTGCCTGGTTTGGAGGGCTTGAGTTATAAAGAGAGATTGGATAGGCAGGGTCTGTTTTCCCTGGAGCGAAGGAGGCTGAGAGGGGACATGATAGAGGTATATAAAATTATGAGAGGCATAGATAGGGTAGATAGCCAGCGTCTGTTTCCCATGGTAGGGGTGACTAAAACTAGAGGGCATAGATTTAAGGTGAGAGGGAGGAGGTTTAAAGGTGATCAAAGGGGTAAATTTTTCACACAAAGAATAGTGGGTATGTGGAATGAGCTGCCTGAGGTAGTGGTGGAGGCAGGAACAGTAGCAACATTTAAGAGGCATCTGGACAGGTACTTGAATGAGCAAGGCATAGAGGGATATGGAATTAATGCAGGCAGGTGGGATTAGTATAGATAGGCATTATGGTCGGCATGCACACGGTGGGCCGAAGGGCCTGTTTCTATGCTGTACGACTTTATGACTCTCAAGGGACCAGCATTTTCAATATTGTCGACCATTTACCAGAAACGAATCTGGAGTAGCCTTAGCTACAAGAGCAGGTCAGAGTAACTCACCTCCTGACTCCCCAAAGCCTGTCCACCATCTACAAGGCACAAGTCAAGAGTGTGATGGAATACTCTCCACTTGCCTGGATGGGTGCAGCTCCAACAACACTCCAGAAGCTCGACACCATCCAGGACAAAGCAGCCCACTTGATTGGCACCCCATCTACAAACATTCACTCCCTCCACCACCGACGCACAGTGACAACAGTGTGTACCATATACAAGATTCACTGCAGCAACTCACCAAGGCTCCTTAGACAGCACCTTTCAAACCTGCAACCTCTACCACCTAGAAGGACAAGGGCAGCAAATGCATGAGAACACCAACTGACAAGTTCCCCTGCAGGTCACACACCATCCTGACTTGGAACTATATCACCGTTCCTTCACTGTCGCTGAGTCAAAATCCTGGAACTCCCTTCCTAACAACACTGTGGGTGTACCTACCCCACATGGACTGCAACGGTTCAAGAAGGAGGCTCACCATCACCTTCTCCAGGGTAATTAGGGATGGGCAAGAAATGCTGTCCTAGCCAGTGATGCCCACATTCCATGAAAGAATAAAAATAAACAGCCAGTAAAATTTAATCAGTAACTAACCTGAAAGTAGTTGATGCTCCCTTTTGTTAACACTGGTGGGGTGGGTCTTTCCTGCTGCTGAACATGTGTTTAAGAGCACTGAGCTCCAAAATGGCAGTGCTGGTGTCAAATCAATGTTACACGCTGATTGATGTTCCGATCTGGCTACTGTTTATTATCTATAGGGATACATATCCTGCCCAAAAACAAGCACTACACATCCAAATTTTATGCCATATATGAATTGACTTGACACCACATATGGCTTTCACTTTCCTAAACAAGAAATCCTCATGATTACAATTTTTGTGACTTGCAGACACATTTTAGTCCAACCCAATTTTTTCTCAATGTCTCTTCTTCACATGCAATGACATACGAACATATAAATTAGGAGCAGAAGTAGGCCATTTGGCCCCTTTAGCCTGCTCCGCCATTCAATAAGATCATGGCTGATCTGTTTGTGTCTCAAATTCCACACTCCCATCTACCCCTGATAACCTTTGATTCCCTTGCCTAACAAGAATCTATCTACCGCCGCCTTAAAAATATTCAATGTCCCCGCCTCCACAGCCTTCTGAGGCAGAGTTCCAAAGTCACACAACCCTCAGATAAAATTTCTCCTCATCTCTGTCCTAAAAGGGCGACCCCTAATTTTAAAACAGTGCCCCCTAGTTCTGGACTCCTCCACAAGAGGAAATATCCTTTCCACATCCACCTTGTCAAGACCGTTCAGGATCTTGTATACTTCAATCAAATCTCCCCTCACTCTTCTAAACTCCAGTGAAAATAAGGCCAGTCTGTCCAACCTTTCCTCATAAGACAACCTGCTCATTCCAGATGTCAATCTAGCAAACCGCCTCCAACACATGCTCCATTCATAATGGATAAGGTACTTCATTACATAAAGAATAGCAAGGAAGCTGTGATGGAATCCCCACATGTCAAATGGCGATATTAATTTCATAATGTGCAACTTTGCTTGAGATTTTTACTGGACACTGTTACAAGTAACTTTTTAAAACAGAACAACTAGCGGCCAAGATGGCCACTCACAATTTGCACATGAGAAAAAACAAAGAATCAGGCTGGAGACAGATTAGATTAGAGATACAGCACTGAAACAGGCCCTTCGGCCCACCGAGTCTGTGCCGAACATCAACCACCCATTTATACTAATCCTACACTAATCCCATATTCCTACCAAACATCCCCCCTGTCCCTATATTTCCCTACCACCTACCTATACTAGGGGCAATTTATAATGGCCAATTTACCTATCAGCCTGCAAGTCTTTTGGCTTGTGGGAGGAAACCGGAGCACCCGGAGAAAACCCACGCAGACACAGGGAGAACAGGCAAACTCCACACAGGCAGTACCCGGAATCGAACCCGGGTCCCTGGAGCTGTGAGGCTGCGGTGCTAACCACTGCGCCACTGTGCCGCCGATGTGATTACACAGCCTAGCCAGGACAATGGGGTGCTCTCTGACACACTTATTTGGGATAACCTTATCAATGGGGGTCGTCAAAAGCCATCGACACCCATTGACTTTGAAAGAGCCAAACCACCCCCCCCTACCAAGTTTGTCTGAACAGCCTTGAATTTCAAAGATCATTCCAGAAGATGCTGATTCAAACACAAAGAGATGGTCACATCACATGACTGCTTCGGCCACTCTGAAGATTTGTGGGTGGTGACTCACAGTAACTGAGATTCAGTCAGGGGACATCCCTCCACTCTCTCTCTCTCTCTTTCCAGTAGAGATCCTGAGAAGCCTCAAGCTACAGCTAGTGGAAGTCTATAGATCCTTACCGTCAGCAACCAGGAGACAAGGATAAAGCCCCTCTTCTGCCTTCCGGAACCTGAGAAGCAAGCCCGAACTGTGTGTGGCCCAGCGAGGACTTCAGGACTACAATTTCAACTAAGGACTCTGGGAATAAACTTCAGTATTTAAATACCATTTTTATTAAGGACTCTCCTCCAACCTCCTGACTCTTTTTCCCCCTCTGTAATCTCCTTGTGTATATGTGCCTTTTGTGTGAATGTGAGCATGGATGCGTTGCGTATTTCAGTAATTTTAATCAGTTTCGAGTAATAAGTTTAATAAACTTACACCTTTCTTGTTTAAACTCAAGAAAACCTGTCTGATTGGTTCATTTGCAATTAGATTAGAGGAGCAGGAGCAAGTGCTCACTGAGGTGGTAGGTTAAATCACTGTGTTAAAAAAGATAAACCCTGTCGCAGTCAAATCAGAGAAGGGCAAAAGGGGAGCCTCAGACCCCCTTCTTCACCTGGTCGAAACAAAGAATTAATTACAATTCTTAATGGATGAAATTCCCAGTCAACTAAAACATCTCTTCCAAAAGGAGATATTGCATATAATGTAACCACTGTTGTCATGCTTACAATGTCTTCAAATGGGTTAGGCAGGCAAGACAGTTCAGTGTTAATTGACATTTTATTGAGCAATGGTGTGAAATGTTTTGTTTGTATGGGACTTTGGGCTGGCTTTAGTGAGTGAATGGCCTATCAGAAGCTGTGAATAAATGTGCATTTAACCATAATATTTAACACGGAATTGATGGCAAATGAATAGCATTCCAAATGTGTAGATTTAACATCACTGTGCTTTTAAGGGAATCGAAGCATGGAAAACAAAAATCAAATGAAACCACAAAATAAAATAAATAAATTAGGAATAAACGGAATAGAGTTCAATAAGCTCTATTCCTACTCCATGCTAATGATTGAGCACAACTGAGGTTTGGACAGAAGCACTATAATTGCAAGGAGAGATATGGTGTTGGAAATGGGCTATTTGTAAATTTGTGCAGAATATGTGCAAATTTCAACATTTTGTGAAAGCAATCATTTTCATTAAAGTATGGGAATTTCCTGGAATTTTAAACGTGCTCTGGCAACACTGAATCAAGCTGGACCAGAGAACCTGGACATATGGGCTGCTTCTCCTGGGTTCCTAACAAATATCAACATTGCACTGCCTTATGCTCCTTTAGGACCACAAAGGTAGTGTGGTTTGTCAGATGTTTGCAATACATTTCTAAAAAGAATCACCTCTTTATCGAATGTATTTTTAAACAATAAACTCCATCAGTCCATTTATTGCATTACTTTATAAAATAAAATTTATTAATATGCTGGGGTAACCTTTTGGTCTCAGCATCCCCAGGTTCCAGTGTGGTGAAGGGAGGGGAAGGAAATCTGCCAGGATTCCTACTCCCAATTGCGATCTAGTAATTTTTGCCTGAATGTTTGACATCCTCACAATTGAACAGCCTGCTATTAATTTGCTGTCTCTGATCCCAAAGGACTACCAGTATTGATGGAACCAAACCCCAACTTGAGTTTAAAAATGACTGAAGACAAATAAAACGAACAATATTAAATTTAAAATAAGGGCAAGAACATTAAGTGGAACAGAATCAATTGAAACTGTGCAAAGGATAGATGGGCTCCCAATAATTAAATAGCCGGTCGACACACATTGTCAAGGCTCAAACATAAACAATGGTCACTTGGGCAAAGTAACAGAGGATATCTGCCTTGTGTAACCAAATCCCTGCAAGGAATAAATTCTTTCAGAACAAAGTAGGGAAACCTGGTTAAGGAAAAAAAACAAAACCAGCAGAAATACAAGTAAAAAGGAACCAAGTTATGAAAAATAATGAACGATAAATACAGCAATTAAATAAGTCTATACAAAATAAGATTGGGAATGCATAAGGTACAACAATAAAGAAGAATTGAGAGAGAGAGAAACACACAGAATTGAAAAATCAAATATTCAACAAAGCAGCCTTCTCCAGGCCACTAGAGAGCCCAGGATGAATTTTTTTTTATTGTTTTGTCGAGGCAGCCTTTCAACCAGAGGAGTGCTATTAAATTACTCCCATGCTCAAAAGCTCATTACAGTAGATGATTCACTGCTTGGACTTTGAGCAATCATGAGGACTTCCCTGGCTTTTTTTTAAAACTCCTTTTGTCGGTTGAACATTCACAGACTTGTCTGCTCCCACAAATTCCATAATGCTTTCCTCATCATCTCTGACTTTCAGCAATCATTATAGCTCGAGGAGAGCAGCATAATTAACATGAACTGCATACCCGCAGTAAAATATTCAACCACAATTTCAGACAAATATGATTGAAAGATCATCTTATTAATGTTACATGCAAAATCAAAATCTCTAGTGATTTTCTAGTTTTCCCCATGCCAACAAGTAGTTTACTTTTAGTTATAATTTATGATTGAAGCCTTTCAAAGAACCAGTGTAACCAGGAAGTGACCCCCGTTATGATCTGCAATACACTGTCTTAAAAAAGGTGGTGGAATCCAATTCAACAGTATGTAAATTCCTTTTGAAAGTTATGTACTTGAAAAAGAAAACTTTACAGGGCTATGGAGAAAGAGCAGGGGAATGAGACTAATTGGATAGCTCTTTCAAAGAGCCAGCACAAGCACAATGGGCTGAATGGCCTCCTTCTACGCTGTATGATTCTATGATTGAACTTAATCTGGCATCAAATACACACACGTATGATCATGAAATGTTATATCCTCATTTGGTAATATAATGGATTTACCTCAATTCTTAAACTCATCATGGACTCACTCTGGACCCTGTGCAACAGCACAGGTTACACTGTCATAATGCCAAATCTGCTCAATATGCAGTACTTCGCATTTACCAGAAAAACTGTATTTACAATTTGTCTTAATAATTTGAATTTCTAATGTAAATCTTCTGCGAATTTTTACCACATCCTCCATCTCTGTTTTAACGATGTCTGAAAATTTAATAAGGAAATGGACACTTTTTTTCCCTTTATCCTTTCATTCCCTTTGACCACCCTCAACGTTCTGCTCATCGGTAGTTACAGTGAAATTTCAACTCCCTTATTTTAAAAGGAACCTCATTCCATATGTTAATTTTTGAATTAATTTCTTGGCCTTAAAAATCCGCAGGGTAGAAACCCAGCATAAGTGTCGAAAATGTACATGCCGGGAACCTCTGATGCTGACCTCACCAGAGTATATCCGGGGTGGGGGGGGGGGTGGGCGGTGTGGCGAGGGGAGGGAGGGAAGAGTGGAGAGTTTTTTAGAATATTACAGCGCAGTACAGGCCCTTCGGCCCTCGATGTTGCGCCGACCTGTGAAACCACCTGACCTACACTATTCCATTTTCATCCATATGTCTATCCAATGACCACTTAAATGCCCTTAAAGTTGGCGAGTCTACTACTGCTGCAGGCAGGGCGTTCCACGCCCCTACTACTCTCTGAGTAAAGAAACTACCTCTGACATCTGTCCTATATCTATCACCCCTCAACTTAAAGCTATGTCCCCTCGTGTTTGCCATCACCATCCGAGGAAAAAGACTCGTTGGCGTGCACTCCCTAATTAATACAATGCCAGGCACCTTTGCTGCTAGAAGCATGTCTCAGGTGGAACCAGTTAGCAGAAGCCAGTAATTCCTGAGGATTTGTTGCCACACTCCGGGAAATATTCTATCGGCCCCGTTAAAAGAGGATTATAAAATAATACTGAAATTGTTCCGCTCTCTTTAGGGTTTCAGGCCACAACCCAGGCTTGGAGTCCCAGAGAGAGCCAATTTTAAAAAATGTCATTCACAGGATGTGGGCATCGCTGGCAAGACCATTCAATTATTGCCCATCCCCAAATGACCTTGAGAAAGTGGTGCTGAGCCGCCTTCTTGAACCACTGCAACTCCCTCCCAAACAGCACTGTGGGTGTACCTACACCAGATGGACTGTAGCGGTTCAAGAAAGTGGATCACCACCACCTTCTCAAGAGCCTTTAGGGTTAGGCAACAAATGATGGCCTTGCCAGCAATGCTCACATCCCACGAAACAGTAAAAAACCCAGAGAACATATTGTGCTCTTGTTATCCTCCGTGCTGCTTCCAAGTGGTGTTCGACACGGAGGAGTACTGCTTCGTCAACTGAGGGAGGGCAGAGGCTGGTAATCAGCAGGAGATTTCCTTGCCCATGTTTGACCTGATGGCATGTGACTTTATGGAATCTGGAGTCAATGTTTAGGATTCCAAAGAATCCCTTTCACCTGTATACCACTATGCTGCCACCTCTGCCTGTGGGACAGGACATCCAAATGATGGTGATGCAGAAGTCTGGAACATTGGCTGAAAGGTATGATTCAGAGAGTATGACTATGTCAAGCTATTGCTTGACTGGTCTGTTGGGCAGCTCTCGCAAATTTGCCGCAAATCCCCAGACGTTAGTGAGGAGGGCTTTGCAGGATTGACTAGACTGGGTATGCCTTTGTCGTGCATGAATCCAGTGCCTAGGTTGAGGCTGGATGGTCCGTCCGATTTTATTCTTATTGATACAACTGAGTGACTTGCTAGGCCATTTCAGAGGGCAGTTAAGAGTCAACCACATTGCTGTGGGTCTGTGGTCACATATAGGCCAAAGCAGTAAGTGTGGCAGATTTCCTTTCTTAAAAAAACATTAGTAAACCAAATGAGCCTTTACCACAATACAGTAGTTTCATAGTTACCATTACTGATTTTAACTTTTTATTCCAGATTTATTTAATAACTGAAGTTAAATTCCCCAGCTGCTGTGATGGGATTTAAACTCATGTCTCCAAATCAGTTATCCAGGTCTCTGGATTGCTGGTCCAGTAACATAACCACTATGCTACCATAACCTGTGTACTGGGCAGAGGTATGGGGCAGGGCTGGTGGGTGGTGGGATGGTGGAGAAACATGGTGGAGCAGGGGAACAGTATGCCTGGTTTCACAAGGCACACTAGTGCCCCCTACAGATTCTCAGGCAAATGTCATGCCGCACCCACCTCACCCACTTCTTGGGTCCAGAATCCTCTCCCCCAATCATACCCACAAGTATGGGGAGATGGTGGCGTACTGTAATATCACTGAACTAGCCATCCAGAAGTCCAGGCTAATGCCCTGGGGACATGAGTTCGAATCCTACCATGGCAGCTGGTGGAATTTCAATTCAATTAATGAATAAAATCTGCTAGTCTCAGTAATGGTGCCATGAAACTATCATCCATTGTTTAAAAATCCATCTGGTTCACTAATGTCCTTTAGGGAAGGAAATCTGCTGTCCTTACCTGGTCTGGCCTACATGTGACCCCAGACCCACAGCAATGTGGTTGACTCTTAAATGGCCTAGCAAGTCACTCAGTTGTTGAGAGCAATTAGGGATGGGCAGCAAATGCTGGCCTTTCCAGCGACACCCACATCCCATGAAAGAATAACAAAAAAAGTTATTTCAAGTTACCCTTTTACTCTGATTAGTTTCTTACTGCCCTTCCTAACTGTAACCGTCTGATCACACAGTCAGTATTTTTATCTGCCTATAATTTAGTAACAAGTTCTTTTCTCTCCATGCTGAGCTATTCCTTCCGAGTCTGCTATTTACAGCTAACTCTCTTATCCTCTTCATTTCTATAACTTGCAAACAATAGCCTATAATGAGTCCTCTGCTGCAATTATTAAACAGGTAACAGTACACATAGCACACTACTCTGAGTTAATTTCCTTATCCCACTAGACATGACAGTAAAACGTACAGTGCTTTCCACTAAACTTTTAAATAATTGTTAGAATTTTCGATGTAAATAAATTACACACCATGTAATTATGGATGAGGAAGGCCATTTGGCCCAGTTGATTCATCCAGGCAGATGCCAATGTCTCCTCCCATTGTAGAGTGTAACTGTTTCTTATATAATGCCAGGGTTTCTTTCCTCCACCACACCATCTGCAAGTTTATTCCACACACTGATTACTCTTTGTGTGAAGAGCAATTCCCTATCACAAGTCCTAAAATTACCTTTTGCGAGTTTGTCCCCATATCCCCTTGTTCTATTTACAGCTTAATTTGAAGTAATATTCCAGACTAACTTTTTCCATACCCTTAACAATATAATAGGTCTCCAAGATCCTTCCTACAAGCCTCCTTTTTAATCTGAAAAGCTTAAGTTTCTCCAGAGTTTCTTCATAACAGACCCCTGCAATGCCTCTTATTTGTTGGCAACCAAAACTGGACATGCTATTCTAACCAAAGCACGAATAAGTTTGGTAATGATGTCGCCTAACTTATATGCTACTGTTTTGGCTATGTAATGCAACATCCTATTGGCTTTATTGGCTGCGGTTCCACATTATGTTGAATATCCAACTCTCAAACTTCTGAGCCTCCTCTTCCGATTCCACTGCCCTTCCTAGTTTAGTAGCAGCTGCAAATTTGACCACTTTGCCTCAAGTTTCCATAAATTAGGAATGGTAGCAGTCGAAGCAGTGAGACCTAAAGTATCCCACACAGTATTTCCAGTATATTCTATGAAAATGACATTGACAACGGGAAAAATTATGGGCTGGATTTCATGTTGGGCGGACAGGAGCTGGCCACCGACATAAAAGTCAGTGGTGCATCCACTTCCACCTAGCTCGCATTTTACGGGTCCCTGGGCTCTAATTGTTCCGAGGCAGGACTTCCACCCACTTGAGGGAGGAAGTCCCGCCTCAATGAACTGCCAGCCAATCATCGGGCTAGCAGCTCTTAATCCCAGCAGCACCACAGGGAGCGGTGGCCACTGCTAGGACTACAGCCCAGCCGAGGACATGGAGCCAGGACTGCAGGTAAGTTTGGGTTGCCTCCCTGGGCCCGCCACCATCCGGCTCGTTGGGGTGGTGTAAAATTCAGCCCTATATTTTGAAAGTTAATTTTCTGAAATATATTTTTAACAGTTTACACAATTCATATTACTTGTTAACCAGCCTTAAATAATTTAACTTAAACTTGTAAGTAAAAGTTATTTCAAAGCAAAATACTGTGGATGCTAGAAATCTGAAATAAAAACTGAAAGTGCTGGAAATACTCAGCAGGTCTGGCAGGATCTGTGGAGAGAGAAGCAGAGTTAATGTTTCAGGTCAGTGACCCTTCTTCTTCACCTTGAAATATCCTTTAACCAGCCTCAGGCTATATTGTCCTCCTTGACCAGCTTACAGCTAAAGAAGTGACAGGACTGCATGCCCACCTGCCAGCGCCACACTATTTCAAAAAAAATGAGACCAATTTTCCTTATTTCGCTAAAATAAAAGCAAAATACTGCAGATGCTGGAAATCTGAAATAAAAACAAGAAATGCTGGAAATACTCAGCAGGTCTGGCAGCATCTGTGGAGAGAGAAGCAGAGTTAACGTTTCAGGTCAGTGACCTTTCATCAGTTCTGCTGCCAGACCTGCTGAGTATTTCCAGCTTTTCTTGTTTTTATTCCTCATTTCGCCTTCATTATATATTTATTGTGGATTCCTGGCATCATTAGCATCCCTTTTAGGGATTTCACTTCTGGGTTTGGAGGGATAGGGGAAGGATTGAGAAAGTCTAGTGCTGCGACAGGAGGTGAATAGGACAAGATGGCCACTTTTATGTCTGCTGGAATTCTGCAATTTGAGGCCGTCAGTTCTTCAGGGCACTAAGTCCCTAAATTTAAAGAATTTCCATTGAGATGGAACTGTGTTACGCAGTGAAGGAACACCTACATTTTTAATTCCAAAGGAAGTAGGGTCATGAAGATATAACCCGCGTCCAATAGAAGAAGAGAGTCTTTGCAGTAAATGCCACATTTAGCAATCCCCTATAGTACTCAGTGCGAGAAGGTTAACTAACCTCTAGCACAGCAACGTTAGCATGAGGCAGTCATATCCTGTAGCAATGCACTGCAACAGTATGTTGCCCTCGCTACCTTGAAATCCATTTACAATTTACCACCTAGGAGCAGGAGGTATTAGAGTGCTTTTCACATACGCTTTCTTCTCCTGGAAGTGATCTTTTTACTCACAAATAAACATGTAGGAAAGTAGTGAACAGATTCACTTGATCTATATCTTGTTTCCAACACCTGTTCTCACTCCCATTAAAGGAATGCTCTCTGACGACTGCGTTGCATTCTATACGATGGCACGTACAACGCCTTCATTTTTTACTTTCTTCTTAAAAAATAAACTAATCACAATCAAAGACAAGAAAATACCACTTCAAGCCCCCCATAGTTCCTCCTGGAAAGAATCACCTTGCCACCTCAAAAATCTCCTGCCACTGTAGAAATAAAAGATTAGGTCAGAAATGGCACACAATAGTACTCACAACATTCATCAGTGATAGGAAGGTACACAGATTTGTTTTCACTGTGATGCTTTTGTCACTGCTGAATGAATAACATAAGGTGAGGGAATGTGTGCAAGTACCATAATGTTTTCCAAATGAGAGACTCCAGTAGTTGGAAGTTTCATGTCAGCTATGCCACTTTCTATCAGGCAGGGTGGGCAAGCAGGGGCACTAGAGTCCTCTCCCATCAGAGGCAATGGAAAATTATGCAAGGGATTCAATAGTCGGCCTTCCCACCCCATTTTCCTTCATTTGTCAACCCAGGACTGCCCAAAAACAGGTAGAATTTAGGAGGTAAATATAGTCCCATGTATTCTATAATTCTGTGTTGGAGATACAGTCCTGCCACCTGATGCCAAGGATTCTCTGGAGGCAGCGAAAATGGAATGAATTGAGACGTCGCTCTTGCCTGACGTATGTTGTCCAGGCCTCGCTGTCGTAGAGCAAGGTACTGAGGACACAGGCTTGATACACTTCGACTTTTGTGTTCAGTGTCAGTGCACCATTTTCCCACACTCTCTTGGCCAGTCTGGATATAGCAGAGGAAGCCTTTCCCACGCGCTTGTTGAATTCTGCATCGAGAGACAGGTTACTGGTGAAAGTTGAGCCTAGGTAGGTGAACTCTTGAACCACTTCCAGAGTGTGGTCACCGATATTTATGGATGGGGCATTTCTAACGTCCTGTCCCATGATGTTCGTTTTCTTGAAGCTGACGGTTAGGCCAAATTCGGTGCAGGCAGCCGCAATCCTGTCGATGAGTCTTTGCAGACACTCTTCAGTGTGAGATGTTAATGCAGCATCGTCAGCAAAGAGGAGTTCCCTGATGAGGACTTTCCGTACTTTGGTCTTCGCTCTTAGACGGGCAAGGTTGAACAACCTGCCACCTGATCTTGTGTGGAGGAAATCCTCCGGAGAATCCTTGGCATCAGGTGGCAGGACCGTATCTCCAACACAGAAGTCCTCGAGGCGGCCAACATCCCCAGCATATACACCCTACTGAGCCAGCGGCGCCTGAGATGGCTTGGCCACGTGAGCCGCATGGAAGTTGGCAGGATCCACAAGGACACATTGTACAGCGAGCTCGTCACTGGTATCAGACCCACCGGCTGTCCTCGTCTCCGCTTTAAAGATGTCTGCAAACGAGACATGAAGTCCTGTGACATTGACCACAAGTTGTGGGAGTCAGTTGCCAGCGATCGCCAGAGCTGGCGGGCAACCATAAAGGCGGGGCTAAAGCGTGGCGAGTCAAAGAGACTTAGCAGTTGGCAGGAAAAAAGACAGAAACGCAAGGAAAGAGCCAACTGTGTAACAGCCCCGACAACCAATTTTATCTGCAGCACCTGTGGAAGAGTCTGTCACTCTAGAATTGGCCTTTATAGCCACTCCAGGTGCTGCTTCACAAACCACTGACCACCTCCAGGCGCTTACCCATTGTCTCTCGAGACAAGGAGGCCAAAGATTCTATAATTATCTAATTATTTTGTGATCTATATCATTGATTTAAACTGAAAAACTGTGTACCCTATTTACAGTTTCCTGTTTTAAAAAAATTATCCTTAACACTTAGTCTATAAGTGAAGGAAAATAAATACGTTTAAAGTTATGGTTGTGTTGATTTTCAGCTTCCACCAAAATCAAACTGGCCAAAACCTCTACTCAGTTCCACACCACAGAATGCTCTCAACCAAATTCCCTCTTCGCCAACTCTAAAAATAACCTTTTCACCATTTAAAATGTCCTATAATCAAACTTAAACAACTTGAAAATAATTTCTAATTCTTGAAGAATATATTGTATGTACTTGATACTTATTCTAAAATATCAACAGCTGATGCTTCTGCTGAGTGATGAACCACTGTCATCTCAAATTGGACTGGTCTACAAAGAAAACCTGGCACTGACCCAACTTCATTGAACCAATCAGCGGCAACACTTTAGATACCCACCACAAAGACAGAAACATGGAATGAATTTGAAAGACGAGCCTACATCCAACCACAGTCGAAAACATTCAAGACTAGCAAAGTGGTCTAGCAGGATAGCTACCAAAGAGACCACCCCTAGGAAGGCAGCAGCAGGTGTGCTTGGCAGTTCAACAGGCCAGTCCCCGACATGGCGAGCTGGAGAAGGGCCAGAGATTTAACAACTGGTTTCTTGTCTAGTTAGATTACAAGCTCAATCTGCAAAGATTTCAAGAGAAATGGCTACAGAGATAGACACCTCTCTTCAGAAGATTAGATTAACTAATTTCAGTAATTTTCTACTGTATACTGAATTTAGCCCGAGAGAAGTACTGTGCAATTAGCCTAGTCTTGTTCGAGCACTGATCAGTCCTCCTTTTGGGAGGTAGGAGAAAAGTATATAGTGGTATGTATAAGATTATAGTATCCAGTACACAAAGGTATTTCATTACTATGGCCCTGGGTCACACTATTGTATGACTAGATATTCGGCCATCAAGGTAATGGGGTCTGCTTATTAGGGGGGTGGGGTGAGGGAGGGAGGGAGAAGACCACTGATGCTGAATCTAAGAGAAAATCTAGTATAAGCCCAAGGGGTGCTGAAGCTAATGGAATGCTTTTACTCCAAGTTAAAATTAATCACAGCACAAACTAGGGGTGAAACCTAGAACACTCCTTGTCTGTATAATCCAACTATTCACCATTAACCAACTGCACTATTCAACAACTATGAATAAGATCCTGAACTCAAAATAAGTTAAATGTGATACTACCAGGCCAATTGAAATGACAGTGGTTCATTACTCAGCAGGAGCATTAGCAGTTGACATTTTAGGATAAAGTATATACAATATATGCTTCAAGAATTAGAAATTATTTTCAAGTTGTTTAAGTTTGATTCTTGGAACAATTGGCTGTCCAGTACTGATGTACATTCAGAACAAAAAAGGAACCCCTTCAGTAAAATTAAAATGCAAATTAAATAGGAAAATGTATTCTAATTTATTTTTCTGAATACAGATTAGAGTATATTCATGGTCAGGAGGCATGTGAAACACCCATCTGTTCTCATATTATTAAAAACTAAATAATCTAATTTTTCTAACAGCTTTTAAAACAAAACAGGCACAGTCCTGCTGGAGATTAATGAAGCAAGGGAACATGCTCAATCTGACAGCACTGCTGCAGAACATAGATGACAGGAAGGAGTCATAAATATTTAGGATAGAAGGCCAAAATGACTGCTGGCAAAACAAAGAACAGAGAAGGACTTGTTTGCTGTCTATCTCAGAAACAAGATAGTATTTTCCACAAAACCTGAAAATTGTCTGTGTCAGAGCGTCCAACCTGATAATCATCTACAAAAGTTTTCATTCTTAAAGCATGAAGAAAATAAAAGTTTTCATTCTATCAGGGATTGTGCTCACATTGCATTCTAAATCACAATTAATCTCTCAAGTTAGAGGCAGGTGTTCTCTCTTGTCAGATGTGAGGGATGCTGAAGCAGCCTCTAGTACTACAAAAGGAAAATTCTAGAAATGTGAAAGATAACAGCTATACATATCAAATTGCTATGTTAATATGTTGCAACAGTATGTCTTTGTTTCATGCATTTTGCATTGTCAAAGCTGAAAGACAATGAATTACAGGGTCCTTATACATTTCATTATGCTTTCATCCTCAAGGCACAGCTAATTATTCATGCACATAGGCAATTCTAAAAGACACTGGTTTCAGTCAAAGTTTAACAAAATCCAGAGTACGATTACAGCATTAATGCCACAAAACAGGAAGTACCAGGATGCCCCGTATCCCCAATTCAACACATCTGAACTTTACAATATTCCTTTCCGTTTGAGCCACACTTGTTAAAAGACAAGAAGTTCTATTCTTCACAAAACTAGGTTTTGCTGAATGTGAAAAACCAAGCTATGTATTCAAATTGTACCATTTTAGAGGGGGTGCAGAAACAAACACACCTGGGAATTCCATACAAATCTTTGAACGCAGCAAGACAAATTGATAAGACTGTTTAAAAAGGCATCTATACAGATAAGTAGAGACAGAGTACAATAGCAAGGAGGTTATCCTAAACTTTCAAAAATCACTGGTTAGATCTCAGCTAGAGTGTTGTGTCCAATTCTGCAAAGCACACTTTAAGGAGGGTGTCAAGGCCTTTGAGAGGGTACAGAGAAGACTTTTTTTAGAATGGTACCAAGGATAAAGTACTTCAGTTATGTGACAAGACTAGAGAAATTGGATTGTTCTCTTTAGAACAGAGAAAGTTAAGGGGAGATTTAATAGAGGTGTTCAAAATTATGAAGTGTTTTCACAGGTTCAGTCACCCTCTTGGCATTTCTTTGCGGACAAAGATTTTGGGAAGGTTGTAGGCATCGGTTGCAGGCCTGCTGGTGGCTAGTCAGGCCTATCTGTGACCGGCAAATTGTCCCACAGCAGGTGCAAATAAAGGTGTAGTCGCTGCTGAGGGCAACTGGATCTATCCTTCTCCTCCTTTTCTCTTTCATGCTGGTTCTTCGCTAAGTCTCAAGGTGTCTGTAGCCCTTCTGATGTAGCATCTCCAGGCATCACAATCTAGGGCCTGCGCTTCCCACTGGCGATGGTCGATGTGGCACAGAGAGAGGGACTTCTTCAGGGAGTCCTGGAAATGTTGCATGGGGCCCCTCTGTTCCTTTTACCCGTGGTCAGCTCTTCATACAACATGATCTTGGGCAGGCGACTGCCGTCCATCCGGGCAACATGACCCACCCAACGCAGTTGGCTTTGAAGGAGGATGGCCTCAATGCTGGCGATGTTGGCTGTTTCCAGAACATCAATGTTTGTGATGCGGTCCTGCCAGTGGATCTTCAGGATGCTACAGAGGCAGCACAGATGGAAGCGTTCTAGAAGATGTACATGACGACGGTATAGGACCCATGACTCAGCGCCATACAGAAGGGTGGTGAGGAATATGGCTTTGTACACTTTCAGTTTGGTCTGTGCTCTGAGGCTGTGGTTGCTCCACACTCGTTTGTAGAGTCTGCCGAATGTGCTGTTTGCTTTTGAGAGCCTATTGTCCACTTCCTTGTCTATGGTGGCATCAAACAAGATGACACTCCCCAAATAAGTAAATTACTTGACAGCATTCAGCTCGGTTCCCTCGATGACAATGCTTGGTGGTCTATATTCTTCTTGGGGCGCAGGCTGATGCAGGACTTCAGTTTTCTTTAAACTGATTTTTAGTCCAAAGAGTTGTGCCGCCTCGGAAAAATGTGTCATTATACATTGCAGGTCTGACTGGCTGTGGGCCAGGAGAGCACAGTCATTGGCAAAAAGAAGTTCATGGATGAGTTTTTCTTGTGTCTTTGTGTGAGCCTGAAGACATCTGAGGTTGAAAATGCCTCCATTAGTCCAGAAGCATATGTAAATTCCCTCCTTAAGGTCTTTTGTTGCCTGCTGCAGTATCATACTGAAAAATATGGCGAATAGGGTCGGGGCCAGCACACATCCCTGCTTCACGCCATTGGAGATTCGAAGGGACTCAAACGGTTGCTGTTTTGTTTGACTTGCCCGTACTGATTTTCATGAAACTGCTTCACCATGGCCAGGAACCTGGGTGGGCATCCAAGTTCTACAGGGTCAGTCACCAGAGGCCACAGATTTAAGATAATTGGCAAAAGAACCAGAAGGGAGGGGAAGAAAATTTTTTAGGCAGCCAATTGCTACAATCTGAAATACATTGCCTGAGAGAATGGTGGAAGCAAATTCAAAGTAACTTTCAAAAAGTAATTGGATAAATACTTGAAAAAGGGAAAAAAATGCAGGGTCTGGGAAAGAGCACAGGAATGGGACAAATTGGATAACTCTTCAAAGAAGCACGATGGGCCAAATCGCCTCCTTCCATACTGTATGAATACATGATTCCATGCAAGAACAGCACTTACTCTGCACAGCTAAAACTTAGACATCTAAGGTGGGAGGGAAGTTTAACCCCCAAGAACAGGCGAGTTAGGAGCAGGTGGGGATGAACATTTGTGACTTTTAGTGCGTGAGCGCAACTCAGCTCCAACGTGCCCACTTCCAGGTTTAACAGAGGCACATTTGGATGCCAGTGAGAAACCTACACGGTGAAGTCGGGGATTTCATAACTGGATGTGGACAGGTATTTATTGGTGCAATTAATGTCTGAGGAAATGTTAGTGCACTCTTTTAAAATTGTTTATAAATTTGGCTCCAAATTTGACTTGAGCTGCTTGGATTTCCCAGGCTTTGGGAAATGGAAGTGAAATTGAGCAGCTACCCAGGTGGGTATTTAAAATTGTCACGCCCCATCTGAATTTAAGCTCACTTATTGCAGCTGCTGTCTCAGTTTTCTCTGGCAAATGTTTGGCTCAGATTTCAGCTTGTTCTTCCAGCAGAGATAACTAAAGCAATACAAATTAACTGATAGTTAGTTATACTGAAATTTACATTGCATATTTCACATCAAAGCAGCCAAAACTGCCTGTAAGATCTTTCCATTTTAAGTGATTTCCTTCACACATTTAAGAAAAATTAAAAGTGATCAATATTTGCATTACAATAGACTCTAAACTAGTGGCAATTCTCAAAGGGCAGAATAAATAACATCAAAAAAACTTGAACCTAATAAAGGATTATAGCAATCATTTAGTGGTTTTGAAACCTTCTGATGAATGTAATTGTGGCTATATGGAATGGATGACTCATTTACAAGCACTACAAGATGTACACACATCACCTAAGCACTTGTTCTGAAATTTTAATGTTACAGGAGATTATGATGCAATCTGCTGATAATTCAGTCATTTTTTGTCTAAACAAAAATTGTTGCCTCCAATAATTTGATTAAAGAAAATAAATTACAGCAAAGTGGGAGTTTAATGCTTAAAGAAAAATCAAATTTGAAATAAGAAACTCTGAATTAAGGAAAATAGGTAGATTCCTAGATAGTTAAAAAAGAAGAGTTAACAAAGTGAGCGTTGGTCCTATTGAAAGTGAGGCTGGAAAATTAATAAGGGAAAATAAGGAGATGGCAGATGAATTGAACAGGTATTTTGGTCTTCACCATAGAGAATACAAATAACATCCCAGAAATAGCTGTAAATCAGGAAATGGAAGGAGAGGGGAACTCAAGAAAATTACAATCACCAGGGAAGTGAGACTGAGCAAATTATTGCAGCTGCGGGCTGACAAGTCCCCGTGTCCTGATGGACTTCATCCTAGGGTCTTAAAAGAAGTGGCTAGTGAGATTCATGCGTTGGTCTTAATTTTCCAAAATTCCCTAGATTCGGGGATGGTTCCATTAGATTGGAAAATTGCCAATGTAACACTTTTATTCAAAAAGGGAGACAGAAAGCAGGAAACTACAGGGCAGTTAGCTTAACATCTGTCTGAGGGAAAATGTTAGAAGCTATTATTAAAGACTTTATAGCAGGGCACTTAAATATTCAAGGTAATCAGGCAGAGTCAACATGGTTTTGTGAAAGGGAAATCATACTTAACCAATTTATTGGAAATCTTTGAAGAAGTAACATGTGCTGTGGATAAAGGGGAACCGATGGATGTACTGTACTTAGATTTCCAGAAGGCATTTGATAAGGTGCCAAATCAAAGGTTGTTGCAGAAAATAAAAGCTCATGGTGTAAGGGTAACATTTTGGCATGGATAGAAGATTGGCTAGCTAACAGGAAACAGAGAGTAGGCATAAATGGGTCATTTTCTGGTTGGCAAGATGTAACAAGTGGTGTGCCACAGGGATCAGTGCTGCGGCCTCAACTTTTTACAATTTATATCAATGACTTGGATGAGGGGACTAAAGGTATGGTTGCTAAATTTGCTGATGACAAAGATAGGTAGGAAAGTAAGTTGTGAAAAGGGCATAAGGAGGCTACAAAGGGATATAGACAGGATAAGTATGTGGGCAAAGATCTGGAAAATGGATATAATGTGCGAAAATGTAAAATTGGCCATTTTGGCAGGAAGAATAAAAAAACATATTACCTAAGTGGTGAGAGATTGCAGAGCTCAGAGATGCAGAGGGATCTGAGTGTCCTAGTACATGAATCGCAAAAGGTTAGTACGCAGGTACAGCAAATAATTAGGAAAGCTAATAGAAAGTTATTATTTATTGCGAGAGGAATTGAATACAAAAGTAGGGAGGTTATGCTTCAGTTATACAGGGCATTGGTGAGACCACTTCTGGAGTACTGTGTACAGTATTGGTCTCCTTATTTAAGAAAGGACATAAATACTTTGGAAGCAGTTCAGAGAAGGTTTACTAGACTAATACATGGAATGGATGGGTTGTCTTATGAGGAAAGGTTGGACAGGCTAGGCTTGTATCCGCTGGAGTTTAGAAGAATAAGAGGCCTCTTGATTGCAGCACATAGATTCTGAGGGGTCTTGACAGGGTGTATGTGGAAAGGATGTTTCCCTTTGTGGGACAATCTAGAACTTGGGGTCACTATTTAAAAATAAGGGATCACCCATTTAAGACAGAGATGAGGAGAAATTTTTTCTCTCAGAGGGTCGTGAGTCTTTAGAACTCACTTCTTCAAAAGGCGGTGGAAGCAGAGTCTTTGATTATTTTTAAGGCAGAGGTAGATAGATACTTGATAAGTAAGGGGGTGCCAGTCCTCTGGCACAATTTGCCTTTTCAAACAATTTTAGAAAATTAGAGTCAAAAGTCTCTATTTCTTCCCTACCTTCCCTCAGGATCCTCAATTGTAAACCAATTGAGCTTCAGTGATTTGACTACCTTGATTAACTTTAGCACCATTTCGCTGAATAGTAATCTCTACTAAACAATCTATGAACAACTCTCCTGTTTCTACAATCCCAATATCTATCTCCTCTGAAAACTGAAACCAAGTACTTAATATTTCTGCCTTTCTCTCACTTTCTAGTATCAGTTTGCCTCTATCACTCAGATGCCCTACCACTACCTTGAGTAAAGAAAACCTTTTAAAGATCCTTTTTTTTCTGATTTTCACTCATACGTACTCAGTCTTTCTAATCTCTTGTTGCCATCTCCCTTAAGATGTAACTTAAGCCCTTCAAAATGCTACAAACTCTAAGCAATTACTTGATAATTAAATTAGCATTGAGAAGGATTTGCCACTGTAGGTACAGTGGGTAATCCTTAAAGGTGGTAAAATTTGGGATGGAAGCATCTGGACACAGTAAAAGAGGTAACTTCCTTTTTGAAAATACAGCAGAGCAGAAAGTTCAGGTAAACCTTTTGTATGGCTTATTTCCCCAATACCAGTCAATGATGATATACATTCACAATACTACAGCACAGATATCCGGCCCATCAAGTCTGCACTGGCTCTTTTGAAGAGCAATCCAGTAATTCCCACTCCCCAACTCATTCCCCATATCCATGCAATCTTCTCTCCTTTAAGTATTTTTCCAATTCCCTTTTAAAGGTAACAACTCAATCTGTATCCATCACACTATCAGGCAATGCATTCTAAATTCTAACGACTCATTGCATAATAAGGTTTTGCTTCATGTCACGTCTGGTTCTTGTACCAATTTTGGGCCCTTTGATTACCAACCCTTCTGCCACTAGAAACAGCTTTTCTTTGTTTACTCTATCTAAATCCTTCACGATTTTAAACACCTCTATCAAACCTTTGATTCATTCATGGAATGTGGGCGTCACTGGCAAGGCCCATCCATTTATTGCCCAGCCCTAAATGTCCCATCTATTTATTGCCCAACCCTAATTACCCTTGAGAAAGTGGGGTAAGCCACCTTACTGAACCGCATGGTTAAAGTACTTCCAACTAGGGAGTTCCCCATCAACGAGGAAGGAGCGGCAATATATTTCCAAGTCAGGATGGTATGCAACTTGGAGGGAACATGTAGGTGGTGGTGCTCCCATGCACCTGCTGCCCTTGTTCTTCTAGGTGATGGAGGTCACAGATTTTGGAGTGCTGAAGAAGCCTTGGCGAATTGTTGCAGTGAATCTTATGGTACAAACTACAGCCACTGTGTGCCAGTGATGAAGGGGAGTGAATGTCTAAGGTTGTGGATGAGGTGCCAATCAAGAGGGCTGCTTTGTCTTGGATGGTGTCAAACTTTGAGCATTGATGAAGCTGCACTTATCTAGGCAAATGATAGTATTTCTTCACACTCCTGCCTTGTAGATGATGGACAGGCTTTGGAGTCAGCGGGTGAGTCACTCGCTACAAACTACCTAGCCACTGACCTGTTCTTTTGGCTGGTCCAGTTAAGTTTATGGTCAATGGCGATCTCCAGGATGTTGATGGTAGGGATTTGGCGAGGGTAATGGAGTTGAATGTCATAGGGAGGTGGTTAGATTCTCTCTTGTTAGAAATAGTCATTGCTGGTACTTGTGTGGTATGAATGTTACTTGCCATTTATCAGCCCAAGCTTGAATATTGTCCATATCTTATGCATGTGGGTACAAAAGACTTCATTGTCTGAGGAGTTGTTTTCTCTGCCTTAAGGGGAACATATATTTAAAAACAAAAGTTTTTTGTAAAACAAGCATCTTCCTGTAGGGTTGCCACTTACTTTCTGTCCATATTTATGTAAGCTTCTTTAGGAAAACACTCTACCCTCTGCTGCAACTACTGTCATTTTGAGAGCCACAACCAGCAACAGCAGAAGCATTGGAACGTTTGTGGACTGAGACCAATGAATCATTCAATCCTCGATAGAGCTCTGATTGCTTGCTGAGTCGATGGTAGTCTTCAAGCTGGAACTGGCTCTTGATGCCACTAACTCTTGGAGCAGCCAATATTTGTGCTTTCTTTTGTGAAATAACCACAAATTCTGACAAAATAACATTCCATGCAACACAGAATCACCACCATATCTCAATGTAACAAAACAGTAACAGACAAGCATAGTCAGAGTAGTGAACTTAATTATCAGCTGCCCCAGATTACTGTACTACTGCTCTGTCTTGAATGCCAATACTTGAGATTGTACATCTCTTTGAAACAGTGGAGAAATTTCTCTGTTAAATGCCTAACCACTATCTCTCTACTGATGACCCGCTTTGTCTACCCTCTGCTGTACTTTCAGATCAACAAGTGAGAATTATAAAATGCTCCTTTTGTTATCGTTCTCTATTTTCACTGTACATGCTTGTAAAAAACACAAGTAACCATTAGTTACCAACATTTTTCAGTGGCCTATTATTTTATTAGAGCACTATATACTTCATGTTTTTTTCCATTCTCAGCTTAAGTAAATTTATGTGATGATTCACCTTATTAAACTTTGCCAGCAAAATCCATTTTTTTCCAAAACCAGCACACAAATCAAAAGGAATATGAATGTAAAATCTATAAGGGTAATTCTAGAATCCAACAAGGAGTTGCCTCACTGAGCACAAATCAGTGACAATACAACAACGTTGTTTCCCTGATTCTCCAACCAACACGGATTGTCAGCATAACTTATTAGTGAAAACTCGGTAAATAACCTTTACATCTTCTTAACCAATTTATAGTGTAGAATGCTCTTCTAAGAAGGTACCCTCTGTCTTACAGTGAGCAATGGAAGATCTAATATATATATATTTCTAAATTCAGATCACTATTTCCATCTGGAGTACTAATGGGTACTCCTCAGCCAAGATAAATCTGAGGTTATTAATCTTACTGAACGAGAAGGAACCAACTTTTTTGGGGATCATGCTACACAACACACACTAGGGCTAGTATAATATTCCTTTAAAGTCAGTATCAGGCTATGATATTAACATTTGAATTCTTTGATGCTTGAATTGGGAAGGATAGTAATTGATACATGCTGCTCCATCACTTAAACCACTTATTTCCAGCTCTATTGCATTGCCAGACTTCATCCCTGCCTCAGCTCATCCACAGAAACCCTCATTCATGGCTTTGTTATCTCTAGACTTGACTAGTTCAATGCACTCCTGACTGATCTCCCATATTCTACCCTCCAAATCTTTGCTGGTCATGTCCTTACTCACACTACATCCCATTCACCTATCACCCTGTATTCACTGATCAACGCTGGCACCCGTTTAAGCAACACCTTGATCTGAACACTTTCATCCTTGCTTACAAATCCCTCCAAGGCCTTGCCCCTCCCTATCTCCGTATTCTGCTCCAGTCCCACAATCCTCAGATATCTGTACGCATCTCATTCTGATTTTAATCACTCCACCATTGGTGGCAGTGTCTTCAGCTGCCAAGGCCCTAAGCTCTGGAATTCCCCACCTAGGGTATCAGCTGTGGCTCAGATGGTAGCACTGTCTTGTCTGAGTCAGAACTTGAGCACAAAAAAAAAAATCAAGGCTAACATTCCAGTGCAGTACTGAAGGAGTGCTGCACTGTCCCAGGTACCGTCTTTCAGGTGAGACGTTAAATCGAGGCCCTGCCTGCCCTCTCAGGTGAATGTAAAGGATCCCATGGCACTATTATGAAGAGGAGCAGGGGGTCATCCCTAGTGTTCTGGCCAAGATTTATCCCTCATCAAGATCAAAAAAAGATTATCTCGTCATCATCCCACTGATGTTTGTGGGAGCTTGCTGGGTGCAAATTGGCTGTTGCGTTTCCGAAATTTCAACATTAGCTATAACGCACTGCGACATCCGGTGGTCGTGAGAGGCACTATATAAATTGCAAGTGTTTCTTTTCTTATCACTGAAATTCTGTGGCTCTCTATCTTTCTTTCTCCCTTTAATACACTCCTTAAAACCTACCTCTTTGACCAAGCTTTTGGTGATCTTACTGAATATCTCCTCATTTGGCTTGATGTCATATTTGGTTTTATAATGCTCCTGTGAAGTGCCTTGGGGCATTTAATTACATTAAAGGTGTTATATAAATATAGGGTGATGGTAGTGACTGTTGTTGTTTCTTCTCCAACATTCTTTGATAGAGTAATGGGACTACATCGATGACTTCCCACAAAGCTAGGTTTGATTGTACCAAAAAGGATGTAGAAAACAGAAGCCAAGTGCTCCTTAACTGGGAAAGAAAGTCTACTGGGCATATTGTCTAAACTCTTTTCATAAAGCTCCTAATTGCTAACTACAAGGCAACAGAAGAGGTCTGGGAACAGATTGTCTTTCTGTAATCTTTTAGTGGCGTTTGGGTAGGTGTTGGGTGACCAGGAAATAAAGAAAAAGACAAATAAATGTTCAAGTACATTTTTAAAGGACTTAAATTCCAAATGATTTACAGATGTAGTTTTTTTTTTAAACTATAATTATGAATTTAAGGTATAGTAGGGTAGAAATTACTGTCAGCTACATCATATAAAAACACTTAAATGTCACACCAAATTCTTTTCTCTACTTAATACGAACATATGAACATACAAATTAGGAGCAGGAGTAGGCCACTCAGCTCCTGAAATGTTAGCCCATTAAGCAAATGGAAAGATAAATTTGAGGCTATATTCAGGAAGTTTATGCTCCTGGGATACAGCCTCATATGACAATGGCATAGGTCCGAGAACTGGGCACACAAGTGCCCAATTTGTTCCTGTCCTAATTTTCTAGATCAATCCTAATTACTGAAAACTAAGCTCTGTGAATTAGGTGCACTAACTTACACCCCAGATTCTCCAATTCATGTTCTGATTGAGCAAACCTTCCCTTTTTGGTACAAGTACATTAAGCATTCACATGGTAAAACTGACAACATAATTTCTACTGCATTTTGTTAACCAAATTATATGTTAATTCTTTTTACGCAGATGGGGAAAATAAACTGCCTGCCAATATAGATTGAATGTTTTCTGTTGCTAAAATATTGCACTAGTAATTGCCCATGCTCAACCAGATGAGACACTAACATATTAAATCAATAAACCAGTCTTTGCCCTTACTGGTTCTCTAACATTGTAAAGAATTTCTAATCCATTTTACTTAATTCCTAATTGATGTAATTCTCAAATGGTGCAATAATTTATTACAAATATTATTTACACTGATTGCAAGTGCAAAATAGCAGCATGACATGTTCTAAGCATGCAAATAATCATAGTAGCTGAAGAGAACCAATATGTCAGTGATTATAATATAATTTTTCTTTTCCGTGCCCAGAGATTGTACCAAAAGCAATTCCTGACATTATCAAGCAGCATCTTGTTGCAAATGGTACCCAGAGTGACTCCAGGAACATTACTCCAGCTAAAACCATGAAGTCTGCATTTACACTACTAAAGTGTGAAATTTAATGGCACTGGTATGTAACAGAGTCATCAACATGGTAAGTCAAAGTTAATGGCGGCAGGATAAAGGAGCGGGTCTGAGAGGGAGCACAGCAAGACCAACGGCAGTGTAAAGGAGTAGACCCGAGAGGGAGCACAATGAGACCGGTGGGGGTGTAAAGGAGTGGGGCGAGGGGACGTGCCGACTGACTGCACGCTAAAGTAAATCAGTGTGATGTCACAGAGAAGGTAAGTGATTGGTGAGTATTTTTCTCTTTTCTCTCTAAAGTAGGGTACTGGTTCAAATTAGGAGATGAGAAATTAAATATATTCAATCAGGGCAGTGTAACAGTAAGTGTTATAATAAGAGTATAAGCACAAAGCAGGTATTAATTAAAATTGATAGTTTAAACAGGGTGCTAAATAGATTGTTTTAAAAAAGGAATAAAGGTTTTTTTTAAGATCATGGATGGGCAGCTGCGACCTGTTGCTGCCAATTCCTGCGCCATGTGGGAACTTCAGGACACTTCCTGTGTCTTGGGTGACAACTTGTGTAGGAAGTGCCTCCAGCTGCTTCAGCTCAAGCTCAGGATTTCCAAGCTGTAGCAGCAACTGGAGTCACTGTGGAACATCAGGGAACAGGAGAGTTTCCTGCATCGTACGTTCCAGCAGGTGGTCACCCACCGGCAGTAGAAGTTCAAGATAGTAGTTGGATGGCCATCCGGAAGAGTAGGAAGAGGCAGGAAGTGCGGGAGTCTTCGGAGTGTGTGTCAGTCTCAAACCGGTACTCAGCTTTGGAGACTGTTGGAGGTGATGACACCTTAATGGAGTGCAGTCCAGACCATGGCACCAATGGGCAAGGGACTGAACAGGAAGGATCAGCAAAGTGCAGAAATGCAGTTGTTATAGGTGACTCTATAGTCAGGGGGACAGACAGGCATTTCTGTAGCCATTATCGTGAGTCCCGCATGGTGTGTTACCTCCCTGGAGCCGGGGTAAAGGACATCACGGAGAGGGTGCAAAATATTCTTCAAGGGGCAGGGAGTGAGCCAGAACTTGTGGTACACATTTGTACCAACGACATAGCAAGGGCGGGTACTGAGGTCCTACAGTCAGATTTTCAGCAGCTAGGAAGGAAGTTAAAGAGTAGGGCCTTGAGGTAGTAATCTCTGTATTACTCCCAGTGCCACACGCTAGCGAGAGTAGAAAGAGGAAGAAAGGGAGGATCAATGCATGGCTTGAAGCATGGTGCAGGAGGGAGGACTTCAGATTCTTGGGGCATTGGGACCAGTTCTGGGGCAGGAGGCACCTATTCAAAATAGATGGATTGGGCCCAATGTCCTCGTGGGGAGATTCACTAGTGTGGTTGGGGAGGGTTTAAAAGTAAATTGGCAGGGGGATGGGCACCAGCATATAGAAGTAGAAAAGAGGAATAAAGTGCATAATATGAGAGTGTTTGACAGCACTAAAGAAGGGAGTAGTTCCGTATTAGATGGGAACAGACTGAGAAGGATTATGAGGAACACAAAGAAAAGGTTACAATGCATGTGTGTAAGCTCTCTTTGGCCTCCTTATCTCGAGAGACAATGGGTAAGCGCCTGGACGAGGTCAGTGGTGCGTGGAGCAGCGCCTGGAGTGGCTGCTGTGTAACAGCCCCGACAATCAAATTTTTCTGCAGCACCTGCGGAAGAGCCTGTCACTTTAGAATTGTGTAAACTAATGTGGTGAATAAGGTTGGTGAGTTACAAGCACAAAAAGCAATATGGGAATATGATGTTATGGCTTAAAATGGACTGGGCACTTAAAATACAAGGATGTAAACAGTGTTCAGAAAAGATAGAGTAGGTAAAAAGGGAAGTGGGGTGACAGGACAAATTAGGAGATACATTGCAGTGTTGAAAAGGGAGGATGTCCTTGTTAAGTAAGAGGGATCATTGTATCTTCAAGGTTTAGACTAGTCATGCAGAAAAGCAAGAACGAAAGAAGGTAGAACACCTAGATTGGAAGAGGGCTAACTTCAATGTGATTAGCAGGGATCTAGCCAGGGCAAAAAGGAAGCAAAGACTGACAGGAAGAGCTACATTGGAACAATGGGTTATCTTTAAGGAAGACATGCTTCAGGTACAGGTTACGTATATCATAACAAGGGCGAAAGGTAAGGTAAACAATAACAGGACTCCTTGAATGATGAGGGGGATAGAGATTATGATGAAACAAAAAAAAAGAGTGAATGATGTATGTCAAGTGAATTCTTCAAGTGAGAACCAGGGAGGTAAAGAGAAAATAAAACTGTCAAAGAGAGAATATGAGAATAGAATATCAGTCAACATAAACGAGAGCCCTAAAATCTTCTAATTGGCATGTAAATAGTAAACGGGTAGCAAGAGGTGGAGTGGGGAATATTAGGGGCAAAGAAGGTAATATATGCTTAGAGACATAGGGCAAGGCTAATATACTTAATGAGTACTTTGTATAAGCAAGTAGAATCTGACAAAACATCAGTAGATGCAAAGAGAGTAGAGGCAATAGATAGGGTAAAATCTGAGAGGGGCGAGGTACTGGAAAAGCTAGCTATGCTTAGGGTAGATAAGTCACCTGGTCCGGAAGGCTTGCATCCCAGGTTGCTGAAGGACCTGGGGGTAGAGATAGTAGAAGGGTTTGCCATAATCTTCCAATCTTCCCTGGATACAGGGGAGGTGCCAGAGGATTAGAGAATGCCAAATGTGACACCCTTATTCAATAAAGGTGTAAGGACAGTCTTTATAATTACAGGCCAGTTAATTCAGCATCAGTGGTGGATAAGGTTTTAGAAACAATAATCAGGAAAAAAATATCAACAGACAGTTGGAGAGGTTCAAGTTAATGAAGGATATCCAGCATGGATTTGTAAAAGGGAGATAATGCTTGCTGAATCTAATTGAATTTTTTGATGAAGTAACAGAGGAGGTTGATGAAGGGAATGCAGCAGATGTTGTTTATATGGATTGTCATGCAGGCCCACACCTGCCAAGAATGAGACACATTATATTTCACCCCATGGACATTAAATATTAAAATTGTTGCTGGAATAAAGAAAGAACTTGCTTTAAAAAAAACACCAGACCCTTGATTGGAAAGACATTTGCATCATAACAGACAGTACTTGGGATGGACAAAGGGGCTACTTCCAGTCTTTACAAGGATTCACTAAAGCCGGAGCTCAAAACACAGTGTGTTTAAAAATTAAATCCTGTTACATTAAGACCAGGTGAAGGCTGAAAGAGACCCGTAGACACCTTTCTCACCTGGTCGTAACAGGATTTTAAGAAAGTGTTTGATAAGGTATCACATAAAAGGCTGGTTAACAAAATTGAGGCTCATGGAATAGGAGGGTCAATGTCCAATTGGATCAAAAATTGGCTTCAGGACAGAAAACAGCACATTGTAGTAAAGGCTGTTTTTCAGACTGGAGGATGGTAGACAGTGGTGTTCCCCAAGGGTCAGTGTTGGGACCACTGCTTTTTTTGTTATATATAAATGATTTGGATCTTGGAATACACAGAGTAGAATCTCAAAATATGCCGATGACACCAAACCTGGATGTGTGTCAAACAGTGAGGATGATATGAACCACCTGCAACAGGACATAGTTAGGCTAGCAAAATGGACAGGCAGGTGGCAGATGGGATTTAATACTGACAGTGTGAGATGATGCATTTTGGCAGAAGGAATAGGGTTGAGGCCATATATACTTAATGGCACAGTTCTAAAGAGTGTGCAGGAACAGAAGGACCTGGGATTGCATGTGCATTGATCTTTGAAGGTGGCAGGACATATTGAGAGAGTGGTTAATAAAGCATATGGGATCTTGGGCTTCATAAACAAAGGCATTAAAGTACAAAAGCAGGGAAGTTATGCTGAACCTTTATAAAGCTCTGGTTAGGCCCCACCTGGAGTTCTGAGTCCAGTTCTGGTCACCAAACTTCAGGAAGGATGCAAAGGTCCTTGAGAGGGTGCAGAGGAGATTACCAGAATGGTAACCTGAAACGTTAGCATCTGTGGAGTGCGAAGCAGAGTTGCCAGACCAGCTGAGTATTTCCAGAATTTCTTGTTTTTATTACCAGAATGGTTCCAGGGATGAAGAATTTTAGTTACAAGGTTAGGTTGCAAAAGCTGGGATTGTTCTCATTAGAACAAAGGAGATTGAGGGGAGATTTAATAGAAGTGTACAAGATTATGACAAGCTTAAATAAGTTAGACAAGGAAAATCTGTTCCCATTAACTAATGGTACAAGGACTAGGGGACACAGGTTGAAGGTTTTGGGCAAGAGATGCAGGGGGAATGAGAGGAAGCACTTTTTTTACACAGCGGGTGGCAACGAGCTGGAACTTGCTGCCCGCAGTGGTGGTGCAAGTGCAGACAATCAATGACTTCAAAAGAAAATTGGATGGCCACTTGAAGATATAAATTTGCAGGGCTATGAGGATCAAGCGGGGGAGTGACACTGATTGCATAGTTCCGTGGAGCGCCAGCTTGGACTCAATGGGCCGAATGGCCTCCTTCTGTGCCACAAATGACTGGGACTCATCTTCTGCAAGCAACCTAAGATTCATGAGAGAGATCAACTAGCTTGGTACTTGGTTACTCTCCACTGGTACTGATATTATATTAATATACTTGTATGAAATCCATTTCCAGAAGGATAGGATTCTTTTTATATGCATCTATATTTCAACAGGATGGAAGATGTTGCCCTACAATCAGTTCAGGAGCGAAAGTAAAGTAATTATCCAGCAGTGTTCTTCCTGTAACGTTGGAACTATCGATTTAAGTCCTGGAGATGTCATTGTTCTCATTCTGTACAACGCACAAAAAGCAACATTGTTGAAAACAGGTGAAAAGGGCCGAACAAAATTATTAAATTAATGCATGATATGGACATTAATCACTGGTTTAAGGCCGATTGGTAACAATGCTGCCTTTGATTTCAAGTCCTTAACTTTGGATGTAAATTCTTCCTGAAGAGAGACGTTTTATTCCAGTGAACAAAAGCAAAATAACGTGGTATTGGTTTAAATTGAAGTTCAGAAATAGCGCATAAGAATTCTTAAACATACAGACTACTACCACAAAGACAGTTAACCACCTCCTAGCGGGTTCCTGGATTTCCAGTAAAGGGACAGTGAATGTCATAAAAGAATCATAGTAATAAAAAAAATCAAACTGTACACATGAATATGGAGGAATAAATCAGCAGGTGCCTTGATGGCTGGACGAGGATCAACTTACTTTTATTCCTTGTTGTTGGGTAGTTAGGGTGAGCTTGGTCTCATCTAAAAGCAAAACTTCGCAATAAAATTCTTCCTGTGCAGCGCAGAAGCAACCCATCGCTGCATTGAAACTAGAAGTAAAGATTAAACCAGATATGAAGTCAAATAACTTGAGTCCAGTTTCCGTGAAAAAACCGTCCAGTTTGAAGTCCAGTTAATCAAACACATGGGATGATGCCACTGCACTAACTCAGTCAGATAAATGGAAACGTACCAGCTGGGAACATGTATCACCACCGCCGGAACGTCATCCCTTTCTGATGAAACAGCCGTAAAATATACAACGCAAACGGTTATATCGTCGAAATCAAATGTAGCTAAAACAATCCCGTCGATCAGGCAGGTTCGGCGAGCTGGTTCTTGGAGGTGGAATCTGAAAGAGGAACAATAGCGCTCTGATGAAATAGACCACACTTGACATATCGCACGGAGAACTCTACTTAGCTTTTGTAAATATTATTAAAGACCCAAAAATAATAACAATCCCTTTCGGGGTCTTTTATAATTAGATTGAAGTAACGTATTGATCACGGTGGAAAACTGTGCAGTTGCCTGAATTTATGAATGTGCAGCGATCCATCACACGCCCCTCTTCACAATAGCAAAGGCGCAAATGTATCGTTTGTGCAAGTGAAAAAGAAAGCAGCCAAATTTATTTATCCTCTAGTTATAAACACTTTTAAAAATCATCGATATAAAATAGTCTATTTTTAAAGCAGTATTCGGGGACGTCTGCGACTAACCTGCCCGGGGCTGGGTCACTCTCCTCAGAACGCCGTCCCTGACGAAGGGGTTCAGACTCTCTGCGCCCCAGCAAATCCACACAAAGTTACATTGTTCACTAGAAGCCCGCGTTCCACTTCCTTCAGGCGAACTGCGACGTTACACAAACAAGCCGCAGTGGGAGAAGTGGGTGACAATCCCCTCCAGGGCTGTGCAGCCAGCAGCAGCGAACATCGAGAACAGCATGCAGGGAAAAGGGCCTCTCTGTGCTGGTTAACACAGCTCCTCTCGTTCTCTCTCTGTGCTGGGTTACACAGCTCCTCTCCCTCTCTCTCTGTGCTGGGTTACACAGCTCCTCTCTCTCTGTGCTGGGGAACTCAGCTCCTCTCTTTCTCTGTGTGCTGGGTTACACAGCTCCTCTCTCTCTCTCTGTCTCTCTCTGCTGGGTTACACAACTCCTCTCTCTCTCTCTGTGCTGGGTTACACAACTCCTCTCTCTCTCTCTGTGCTGGGTTACACAACTCCTCTCTCTCTCTGTGCTGGGTTACACAACTCCTCTCTCTCTCTGTGCTGGGTTACACAACTCCTCTCTCTCTGTGCTGGGTTACACAACTCCTCTCTCTCTGTGCTGGGTGACACAACTCCTCTCTCTCTCTGTGCTGGGTTACACAGCTCCTCTCTCTCTCTGTGCTGGGTTACACAGCTCCTCTCCCTCTCTCTCTGTGCTGGGTTACACAGCTCCTCTCTCTCTCTCTCTCTGTGCTGGGTTACACAGCTCCTCTCTCTCTCACTCTCTCTGTGCTGGGTTACACAACTCCTCTCTCTCTCTCTGTGCTGGGTTACACAACTCCTCTCTCTCTGTGCTGGGTTACTCAGCTCCTCTCGCTCTCTGTGTGCTGGGTTACACAGCTCCTCTCTCTCTCTCTCTCTCTCTGCTGGGTTACACAGCTCCTCTCTCTCTCTGTGCTGGGTTACACAGCTCCTCTCTCTCTCTGTGCTGGGTTACACAGCTCCTCTCTCTCTCTGTGCTGGGTTACACAGCTCCTCTCTCTCTCTCTCTCTGTGCTGGGTTACACAGCTCCTCTCTCTCTGAGCTGGGTTACACAACTCCTCTCTCTCTCTCTCTCTGTGCTGGGTGACACAGCTCCTCTCTCTCTCTCTGTGCTGGGTTACACAGCTCCTCTCTCTCTCTCTGTGCTGGGTTACACAGCTCCTCTCTCTCTCTCTGTGCTGGGTTACACAACTCCTCACTCTCTCTGTGCTGGGTTACACAACTCCTCACTCTCTCTGTGCTGGGTTACACAACTCCTCACTCTCTGTGCTGGGTTAAACAGCTCCTCTCTCTCTCTCTCTGTGCTGGGTTACACAGCTCCTCCCTCTCTCTCTCTCTCTGTGCTGGGTTACACAGCTCCTCTCGCTCACTCTCTCTGTGCTGGGTTACACAACTCCTCTCTCTCTGTGCTGGGTTACACAGCTCCTCTCTCTCTCTCTTTCTGTGCTGGGTTACACAGCTCCTCTCTCTCTCTCTGTGCTGGGTTACACAACTCCTCTCTCTCTCTCTGTGCTGGTTGACACAACTCCTCACTCTCTCTCTGTGCTGGGTTACACAGCTCCTCACTCTCTCTCTTTCTCTCTGTGCTGGGTTACACAACTCCTCTCTCTCTCTCTCTGTGCTGGGTTACACAGCTCCTCTCTCTCTCTCTCTCTTTCTGTGCTGGGTTACACAGCTCCTCTCTCTCTCTCTCTGTGCTGGGTTACAACTCCTCTCTCTCTCTCTGTGCTGGTTTACACAACTCCTCTCTCTCTCTCTGTGCTGGGTTACACAACTCCTCTCTCTCTGTGCTGGGTGACACAACTCCTCTCTCTCTCTCTGTGCTGGGTGACACAACTCCTCTCTCTCTCTCTGTGCTGGGTTACACAGCTCCTCTCTCTCTCTCTCTGTGCTGGGTTACACAGCTCCTCTCCCTCTCTCTCTGTGCTGGGATACACAGCTCCTCTCTCTCTCACTCTCTCTGTGCTGGGTTACACAACTCCTCTCTCTCTCTCTGTGCTGGGTTGCACAGCTCCTCTCTCTCTCTCTCTCTGCTGGGTTACACAACTCCTCTCTCTCTCTCTCTCTCTCTCTCTCTCTCTCTGTGCTGGGTTACACAACTCCTCTCTCTCTCTCTCTCTCTCTCTCTCTGTGCTGGGTTACACAGCTCCTCTCTCTCTCTGTGCTGGGTTACACAACTCCTCACTCTCTGTGCTGGGTTAAACAGCACCTCTCTCTCTCTCTCTCTGTGCTGGGTTACACAGCTCCTCTCTCTCTGTGCTGGGTAACTGAGCTCCTCTCTCTCTCTGTGTGCTGGGTTACACAGCTCCTCTCTCTCTCTCTCTCTGTGCTGGGTTACACAACTCCTCAGTCTCTGTGCTGGGTTACACAGCTCCTCTCTCTCTCTCTCTCTGTGCTGGGTTACACAGATCCTCTCTCTCTCTCTCTCTGTGCTGGGTTACACAACTCCTCTCTCTCTCTCTGTGCTGGGTTACACAGCTCCTCTCTCTCTCTCTCTCTGTGCTGGGTTACACAACTCCTCAGTCTCTGTGCTGGGTTACACAGCTCCTCTCTCTCTCTCTCTCTGTGCTGGGTTACACAGATCCTCTCTCTCTCTCTCTCTGTGCTGGGTTACACAACTCCTCTCTCTCTCTCTGTGCTGGGTTACACAGCTCCTCTCTCTCTCTCTCTCTGTGCTGGGTTAAACAGCTCCCCTCTCTCTCTCTGCTGGGTTACACAGTTCCTCTCACTCTCTCTCTCTGTGCTGGGTTACACAGCTGCTCTCTCTCTCTCTCTCTGTGCTGGGTTACACAGCTCCTCTCCCTCTCTCTCAGTGCTGGGTTACACAGCTCCTCTCCCTCTCTCTCAGTGCTGGGTTACACAGCTCCTCTTCCTCTCTCTCAGTGCTGGGTTACACAACTCCTCACTGTCTCTCTCTGCTGGGTTACACAGCTCCTCTCTCTCTCTCTCCCTGTGCTGGGTGACACAGCTCCTCTCTCTCTCTCTCTGTGCTGGTTTACACAACTCCTCACTCTCTCTGTGCTGGGTTACACAGCTCCTCTCTCTCTCTCTGTATGCTGGGTTACACAGCTCCTCTCTCTGTGCTGGGTTACTCAGCTCCTTCCTCTCTCTCTCTCTCTGTGCTGGGTTACACAGCTCCTCTCTCTCACTCTCTCTGTGCTGGGTTACACAACTCCTCTCTCTCTCTCTGTGCTGGGTTACACAACTCCTCTCTCTCTCTCTGTGCTGGGTTACACAGCTCCTCTCTCTCTCTCTCTTTCTGTGCTGGGTTACACAGCTCCTCTCTCTCACTCTCTCTGTGCTGGGTTACACAACTCCTCTCTCTCTCTCTCTCTGTGCTGGGTGACACAACTCCTCTCTCTCTCTCTGTGCTGGGTTGCACAGCTCCTCTCTCTCTCTCTCTTTCTGTGCTGGGTTACACAGCTCCTCTCTCTCACTCTCTCTGTGCTGGGTTACACAACTCCTCTCTCTCTCTCTCTCTTTCTGTGCTGGGTTACACAGCTCCTCTCTCTCTCTGTGCTAGGTTACACAACTCCTCTCTCTCTCTCTCTGTGCTGGTTTACACAACTCCTCACTCTCTGTGCTGGGTTGCACAGCTCCTCTCTCTTTCTCTCTGTGCTGGGTTACACAACTCCTCTCTCTCTCTCTCTGTGCTGGGTTACACAGCTCCTCTCTCTCTCTCTCTCTGTGCTGGGTTACACAACTCCTCTCTCTCTCTCTCTGTGCTGGTTTACACAACTCCTCACTCTCTGTGCTGGGTTACACATCTCCTCTCTCTCTCTGTGCTGGGTTACTCAGCTCCTCTCTCTCTCTGTGCTGGGTTACACAACTCCTCTCTCTCTCTCTGTGCTGGGTTACACAGCTTCACTCTCTCTCTCTCTGTGCTGGGTTACACAGCTCCTCTCTCTCTCTGTGCTGGGTTACACAGCTCCTCTCTCTCTCTCTCTCTGTGCTGGGTTACACAGCTCCTCTCTCTCTCTCTCTCTCTGTGCTGGGTTACACAACTCCTCTCTCTCTCTCTCTCTGTGCTGGGTTACACAACTCCTCTCTCTCTCTCTGTGCTGGGTTACACAACTCCTCTCTCTCTCTGTGCTGGGTGACACAACTCCTCTCTCTCTCTCTGTGCTGGGTTACACAGCTCCTCTCTCTCTCTCTCTGTGCTGGGTTACAGAGCTCCTCTCCCTCTCTCTCTGTGCTGGGATACACAGCTCCTCTCTCTCTCACTCTCTCTGTGCTGGGTTACACAGCTCCTCTCTCTCTGAGCTGGGTTACACAACTCCTCTCTCTCTCTCTCTCTGTGCTGGGTGACACAGCTCCTCTCTCTCTCTCTGTGCTGGGTTACACAGCTCCTCTCTCTCTCTCTGTGCTGGGTTACACAACTTCTCTCTCTCTCTCTGTGCTGGGTTACACAGCTCCTCTCTCTCTGTGCTGGGTAACTCAGCTCCTCTCTCTCTGTGCTGGGTAACTCAGCTCCTCTCTCTCTGTGCTGGGTAACTCAGCTCCTCTCTCTCTGTGCTGGGTAACTCAGCTCCTCTCTCTCTGTGCTGGGTAACTCAGCTCCTCTCTCTCTGTGCTGGGTAACTCAGCTCCTCTCTCTCTGTGCTGGGTAACTCAGCTCCTCTCTCTCTGTGCTGGGTAACTCAGCTCCTCCCTCTCTCTCTTTCTGTGCTGGGTTACACAACTCCTCTCTCTCTCTCTGTGCTGGGTTACACAGCTCCTCTCTCTCTCTCTCTCTTTCTGTGCTGGGTTACACAGCTCCTCTCTCTCTCTCTGTGCTGGGTTACACAACTCCTCTCTCTCTCTCTGTGCTGGATTACACAACTCCTCTCTCTCTCTCTGTGCTGGTTTACACAACTCCTCACTCTCTGTGCTGGGTTACACAGCTCCTCTCTCTCTCTCTTTCTCTCTGTGCTGGGTTACACCTCTCCTCTCTCTCTCTCTCTTTCTGTGCTGGGTTACACAGCTCCTCTCTCTGTGCTGGATTACTCAGCTCCTCTCTCTCTCTCTGTGCTGGTTTACACAGCTCCTCTCTCTCTCTCTCTCTCTCTGTGATGGGTTACACCTCTCCTCTCTCTCTCTCTGTGCTGGTTTACACAACTCCTCACTTTCTGTGCTGGGTTACACAACTCCTCTCTCTCTCTCGCTGTGCTGTGTTACACAACTCCTCTCTCTCTCTCTGTGCTGGTTTACACAACTCCTCACTCTCTGTGCTGGTTTACACAACTCCTCACTCTCTGTGCTGGTTTACACAACTCCTCACTCTCTGTGCTGGTTTACACAGCTCCTCACTCTCTGTGCTGGTTTACACAGCTCCTCTCTCTGTGCTGGGTTACTCAGCTCCTCTCTCTCTCTGTGCTGGGCTACACAGCTTCACTCTCTCTCTCTCTCTCTCTCTGTGCTGGGTGACACAGCTTCACTCTCTCTCTCTCTGTGCTGGGTTACACAGCTCCTCTCTCTCTGTGCTGGGTGACACAGCTCCTCTCTCTGTCTCTCTCTGTGCTGGGTTACACAGCTCCTCTCTCTCTCTCTCTCCCTGTGCTGGGTTACACAACTCCTCTCTCTCTGTGCTGGGTGACACAACTCCTCTCTCTCTCTCTGTGCTGGGTTACACAGCTCCTCTCTCTCTCTCTCTGTGCTGGATTACAGAGCTCCTCTCCCTCTCTCTCTGTGCTGGGATACACAGCTCCTCTCTCTCTCACTCTCTCTGTGCTGGGTTACACAACTCCTCTCTCTCTCTCTGTGCTGGGTTGCACAGCTCCTCTCTCTCTCTCTGTGCTGGGTTGCACAGCTCCTCTCTCTCTCTCTCTCTGCTGGGTTACACAACTCCTCTCTCTCTCTCTTTCTCTGTGCTGGGTTACACAACTCCTCTCTCTCTCTCTCTCTGTGCTGGGTTACACAACTCCTCTCTCTCTCTCTCTCTGTGCTGGGTTACACAGCTCCTCTCTCTCTCTGTGCTGGGTTACAGAACTCCTCACTCTCTGTGCTGGGTTAAACAGCACCTCTCTCTCTCTCTCTGTGCTGGGTTACACAGCTCCTCTCTCTCTGTGCTGGGTAACTGAGCTCCTCTCTCTCTCAGTGTGCTGGGTTACACAGCTCCTCTCTCACTCTCTCTCTGTGCTGGGTTACACAACTCCTCAGTCTCTGTGCTGGGTTACACAGCTCCTCTCTCTCTCTCTCTCTCTGTGCTGGGTTACACAGCTCCTCTCTCTCTCTCTGTGCTGGGTTACACAGCTCCTCTCTCTCTCTCTCTCTCTGTGCTGGGTTAAACAGCTCCCCTCTCTCTCTCTGCTGGGTTACACAGTTCCTCTCACTCTCTCTCTCTGTGCTGGGTTACACAGCTCCTCTTTCTCTGTGCTGGGTTACACAGCTCCTCTCCCTCTCTCTCAGTGCTGGGTTACACAGCTCCTCTTCCTCTCTCTCAGTGCTGGGTTACACAACTCCTCACTGTCTCTCTCTGCTGGGTTACACAGCTCCTCTCTCTCTCTCTCCCTGTGCTGGGTGACACAGCTCCTCTCTCTCTCTCTGTGCTGGGTTACACAGCTCCTCTCTCTCTCTGTGCTGGGTTACTCAGCTCCTCTCTCTCTCTGTGCTGGGTTACACAGCTTCACTCTCTCTCTCTCTCTCTCTCTGTGCTGGGTTACACAGCTTCACTCTCTCTCTCTCTCTCTCTCTCTCTCTCTCTGTGCTGGGTTACACAGCTCCTCTCTCTCTCTGTGCTGGGTTACACAGCTCCTCTCTCTCTCTCTCTCTCTGTGCTGGGTTACACAGCTCCTCTCTCTCTCTCTCTCTCTGTGCTGGGTTACACAACTCCTCTCTCTCTCTCTCTCTCTCTCTGTGCTGGGTTACACAACTCCTCTCTCTCTGTGTGCTGGGTGACACAACTCCTCTCTCTCTCTCTGTGCTGGGTTACACAGCTCCTCTCTCTCTCTCTCTGTGCTGGGTTACAGAGCTCCTCTCCCTCTCTCTCTGTGCTGGGATACACAGCTCCTCTCTCTCTCACTCTCTCTGTGCTGGGTGACACAGCTGCTCTCTCTCTGAGCTGGGTTACACAACTCCTCTCTCTCTCTCTCTCTCTCTGAGCTGGGTTACACAACTTCTCTCTCTCTCTCTGTGCTGGGTGACACAGCTCCTCTCTCTCTCTCTGTGCTGGGTTACACAGCTCCTCTCTCTCTCTCTGTGCTGGGTTACACAACTCCTCACTCTCTGTGCTGGGTTAAACAGCTCCTCACTCTCTCTCTCTCTCTGTGCTGGGTTACACAGCTCCTCTCTCTCTGTGCTGGGTAACTCAGCTCCTCTCTCTCTGTGCTGGGTAACTCAGCTCCTCTCTCTCTGTGCTGGGTAACTCAGCTCCTCTCTCTCTGTGCTGGGTTACTCAGTTCCTCCCTCTCTCTCTCTCTCTCTGTGCTGGGTTACACAGCTCCTCTCTCTCACTCTCTCTGTGCTGGGTTACACAACTCCTCTCTCTCTCTCTGTGCTGGGTTACACAGCTCCTCTCTCTCTCTCTCTCTCTTTCTGTGCTGGGTTACACAGCTCCTCTCTCTCTCTCTGTGCTGGATTACACAACTCCTCTCTCTCTCTCTCTGTGCTGGTTTACACAACTCCTCACTCTCTGTGCTGGGTTACACAGCTCCTCTCTCTCTCTCTTTCTCTCTGTGCTGGGTTACACCTCTCCTCTCTCTCTCTCTCTTTCTGTGCTGGGTTACACAGCTCCTCTCTCTCTCTCTCTCTCTGTGCTGTGTTACACAACTCCTCTCTCTCTGTGCTGGTTTACACAACTCCTCACTCTCTGTGCTGGGTTACACAGCTCCTCTCTCTGTGCTGGTTTACTCAGCTGCTCTCTCTCTCTCTGTGCTGGTTTACACAACTCCTCACTCTCTGTGCTGGGTTGCACAGCTCCTCTCTCTCTCTCTCTCTCTCTGTGCTGGGTTACACCTCTCCTCTCTCTCTCTGTGCTGGTTCACACAACTCCTCTCTCTCTCTCTGTGCTGGTTTACACAACTCCTCACTCTCTGTGCTGGGTTACACAGCTCCTCTCTCTGTGCTGGGTTACTCAGCTCCTCTCTCTCTCAGTGCTGGGCTACACAGCTTCACTCTCTCTCTCTCTCTCTCTCTCTCTCTCTCTGTGCTGGGTTACACAGCTTCACTCTCTCTCTCTCTGTGCTGGGTTACACAGCTCCTCTCTCTCTGTGCTGGGTGACACAGCTCCTCTCTCTGTCTCTCTCTGTGCTGGGTTACACAGCTCCTCTCTCTCTCTCTCTCTCTGTGCTGGGTTACACAACTCCTCTCTCTCTCTCTGTGCTGGGTTACACAACTCCTCTCTCTCTGTGCTGGGTGACACAACTCCTCTCTCTCTCTCTGTGCTGGGTTACAGAGCTCCTCTCCCTCTCTCTCTGTGCTGGGATACACAGCTCCTCTCTCTCTCACTCTCTCTGTGCTGGGTTACACAACTCCTCTCTCTCTCTCTGTGCTGGGTTGCACAGCTCCTCTCTCTCTCTCTCTCTGCTGGGTTACACAACTCCTCTCTCTCTCTCTTTCTCTGTGCTGGGTTACACAACTCCTCTCTCTCTCTGTGCTGGGTTACACAACTCCTCTCTCTCTCTCTCTCTCTCTCTCTGTGCTGGGTTACACAGCTCCTCTCTCTCTCTGTGCTGGGTTACACAACTCCTCACTCTCTGTGCTGGGTTAAACAGCACCTCTCTCTCTCTCTCTGTGCTGGGTAACTGAGCTCCTCTCTCTCTCTGTGTGCTGGGTTACACAGCTCCTCTCTCTCTCTCTCTCTGTGCTGGGTTACACAACTCCTCAGTCTCTGAGCTGGGTTACACAGCTCCTCTCTCTCTCTGTGCTGGGTTACACAGCTCCTCTCTCTCTCTCTCTCTGTGCTGGGTTACACAACTCCTCTCTCTCTCTCTGTGCTGGGTTAAACAGCTCCCCTCTCTCTCTCTGCTGGGTTACACAGTTCCTCTCACTCTCTCTCTCTGTGCTGGGTTACACAGCTGCTCTCTCTCTCTCTCTGTGCTGGGTTACACAGCTCCTCTCCCTCTCTCTCTCTGTGCTGGGTTACACAGCTCCTCTCCCTCTCTCTCTCTGTGCTGGGTTAAACAGCTCCCCTCTCTCTCTCTGCTGGGTTTCACAGCTCCTCTCCCTCTCTCTCAGTGCTGGGTTACACAGCTCCTCTTCCTCTCTCTCAGTGCTGGGTTACACAACTCCTCACTGTCTCTCTCTGCTGGGTTACACAGCTCCTCTCTCTCTCTCTCTCTGTGCTGGGTTACACAGCTCCTCTCTCTCTCTCTCTCTGTGCTGGGTTACACAACTCCTCTCTCTCTCTCTGTGCTGGGTTACACAGCTCCTCTCTCTCTCTCTCTCTGTGCTGGGTTAAACAGCTCCCCTCTCTCTCTCTGCTGGGTTACACAGTTCCTCTCACTCTCTCTCTCTGTGCTGGGTTACACAGCTGCTCTCTCTCTCTCTCTGTGCTGGGTTACACAGCTCCTCTTTCTCTGTGCTGGGTTACACAGCTCCTCTCCCTCTCTCTCAGTGCTGGGTTACACAGCTCCTCTCTCTGTGCTGGTTTACTCAGCTCCTCTCTCTCTCTCTGTGCTGGTTTACACAACTCCTCACTCTCTGTGCTGGGTTGCACAGCTCCTCTCTCTCTCTCTCTCTCTCTGTGCTGGGTTACACCTCTCCTCTCTCTCTCTGTGCTGGTTCACACAACTCCTCACTTTCTGTGCTGGGTTACACAGCTCCTCTCTCTCTCTCTCTGTGCTGTGTTACACAACTCCTCTCTCTCTCTCTGTGCTGGTTTACACAACTCCTCACTCTCTGTGCTGGGTTACACAGCTCCTCTCTCTGTGCTGGGTTACTCAGCTCCTCTCTCTCTCTGTGCTGGGCTACACAGCTTCACTCTCTCTCTCTCTCTCTCTCTCTCTCTCTGTGCTGGGTTACACAGCTTCACTCTCTCTCTCTCTGTGCTGGGTTACACAGCTCCTCTCTCTCTGTGCTGGGTGACACAGCTCCTCTCTCTGTCTCTCTCTGTGCTGGGTTACACAGCTCCTCTCTCTCTCTCTCTCTCTGTGCTGGGTTACACAACTCCTCTCTCTCTCTCTGTGCTGGGTTACACAACTCCTCTCTCTCTGTGCTGGGTGACACAACTCCTCTCTCTCTCTCTGTGCTGGGTTACAGAGCTCCTCTCCCTATCTCTCTGTGCTGGGATACACAGCTCCTCTCTCTCTCACTCTCTCTGTGCTGGGTTACACAACTCCTCTCTCTCTCTCTGTGCTGGGTTGCACAGCTCCTCTCTCTCTCTCTCTCTGCTGGGTTACACAACTCCTCTCTCTCTCTCTTTCTCTGTGCTGGGTTACACAACTCCTCTCTCTCTCTGTGCTGGGTTACACAACTCCTCTCTCTCTCTCTCTCTCTCTCTGTGCTGGGTTACACAGCTCCTCTCTCTCTCTGTGCTGGGTTACACAACTCCTCACTCTCTGTGCTGGGTTAAACAGCACCTCTCTCTCTCTCTCTGTGCTGGGTAACTGAGCTCCTCTCTCTCTCTGTGTGCTGGGTTACACAGCTCCTCTCTCTCTCTGTGCTGGGTTACACAACTCCTCTCTCTCTCTCTGTGCTGGGTTAAACAGCTCCCCTCTCTCTCTCTCTCTGTGCTGGGTTACACAGCTGCTCTCTCTCTCTCTCTGTGCTGGGTTACACAACTCCTCAGTCTCTGAGCTGGGTTACACAGCTCCTCTCTCTCTCTCTCTCTGTGCTGGGTTACACAGCTCCTCTCTCTCTCTCTCTCTCTGTGCTGGGTTACACAACTCCTCTCTCTCTCTCTGTGCTGGGTTAAACAGCTCCCCTCTCTCTCTCTGCTGGGTTACACAGTTCCTCTCACTCTCTCTCTCTGTGCTGGGTTACACAGCTGCTCTCTCTCTCTCTCTGTGCTGGGTTACACAGCTCCTCTCCCTCTCTCTCTCTGTGCTGGGTTACACAGCTCCTCTCCCTCTCTCTCTCTGTGCTGGGTTAAACAGCTCCCCTCTCTCTCTCTGCTGGGTTACACAGCTCCTCTCCCTCTCTCTCAGTGCTGGGTTACACAGCTCCTCTTCCTCTCTCTCAGTGCTGGGTTACACAACTCCTCACTGTCTCTCTCTGCTGGGTTACACAGCTCCTCTCTCTCTCTCTCTCTGTGCTGGGTTACACAGCTCCTCTCTCTCTCTCTCTCTGTGCTGGGTTACACAACTCCTCTCTCTCTCTCTGTGCTGGGTTACACAGCTCCTCTCTCTCTCTCTCTCTGTGTGCTGGGTTAAACAGCTCCCCTCTCTCTCTCTGCTGGGTTACACAGTTCCTCTCACTCTCTCTCTCTGTGCTGGGTTACACAGCTGCTCTCTCTCTCTCTCTGTGCTGGGTTACACAGCTCCTCTTTCTCTGTGCTGGGTTACACAGCTCCTCTCCCTCTCTCTCAGTGCTGGGTTACACAGCTCCTCTTCCTCTCTCTCAGTGCTGGGTTACACAACTCCTCACTGTCTCTCTCTGCTGGGTTACACAGCTCCTCTCTCTCTCTCTCCCTGTGCTGGGTGACACAGCTCCTCTCTCTCTCTCTGTGCTGGTTTACACAACTCCTCACTCTCTCTGTGCTGGGTTACACAGCTCCTCTCTCTCTCTCTGTATGCTGGGTTACACAGCTCCTCTCTCTGTGCTGGGTTACTCAGCTCCTTCCTCTCTCTCTCTCTCTGTGCTGGGTTACACAGCTCCTCTCTCTCACTCTGTGCTGGGTTACACAGCTCCTCTCTCTGTGCTGGTTTACTCAGCTCCTCTCTCTCTCTCTGTGCTGGTTTACACAACTCCTCACTCTCTGTGCTGGGTTGCACAGCTCCTCTCTCTCTCTCTCTCTGTGCTGGGTTACACCTCTCCTCTCTCTCTCTGTGCTGGTTCACACAACTCCTCACTTTCTGTGCTGGGTTACACAGCTCCTCTCTCTCTCTCTCTGTGCTGTGTTACACAACTCCTCTCTCTCTCTCTGTGCTGGTTTACACAACTCCTCACTCTCTGTGCTGGGTTACACAGCTCCTCTCTCTGTGCTGGGTTACTCAGCTCCTCTCTCTCTCTGTGCTGGGCTACACAGCTTCACTCTCTCTCTCTCTCTCTCTCTGTGCTGAGTTACACAGCTTCACTCTCTCTCTCTCTGTGCTGGGTTACACAGCTCCTCTCTCTCTGTGCTGGGTGACACAGCTCCTCTCTCTGTCTCTCTCTGTGCTGGGTTACACAGCTCCTCTCTCTCTCTCTCTCTCTGTGCTGGGTTACACAACTCCTCTCTCTCTCTGTGCTGGGTTACACAACTCCTCTCTCTCTGTGCTGGGTGACACAACTCCTCTCTCTCTCTCTGTGCTGGGTTACAGAGCTCCTCTCCCTCTCTCTCTGTGCTGGGATACACAGCTCCTCTCTCACTCTCTCTGTGCTGGGTTACACAACTCCTCTCTCTCTCTCTGTGCTGGGTTGCACAGCTCCTCTCTCTCTCTCTCTCTGCTGGGTTACACAACTCCTCTCTCTCTCTCTTTCTCTGTGCTGGGTTACACAACTCCTCTCTCTCTCTGTGCTGGGTTACACAACTCCTCTCTCTCTCTCTCTCTGTGCTGGGTTACACAGCTCCTCTCTCTCTCTGTGCTGGGTTACACAACTCCTCACTCTCTGTGCTGGGTTAAACAGCACCTCTCTCTCTCTCTCTCTCTCTGTGCTGGGTAACTGAGCTCCTCTCTCTCTCTCTGTGCTGGGTTACACAGCTCCTCTCTCTCTCTCTCTGTGCTGGGTTACACAGCTCCTCAGTCTCTGAGCTGGGTTACACAGCTCCTCTCTCTCTCTCTCTCTGTGCTGGGTTACACAGCTCCTCTCTCTCTCTCTCTCTGTGCTGGGTTACACAACTCCTCTCTCTCTCTCTGTGCTGGGTTACACAGCTCCTCTCTCTCTCTCTCTCTCTCTCTGTGCTGGGTTAAACAGCTCCCCTCTCTCTCTCTGCTGGGTTACACAGTTCCTCTCACTCTCTCTCTCTGTGCTGGGTTACACAGCTGCTCTCTCTCTCTCTCTGTGCTGGGTTACACAGCTCCTCTTTCTCTGTGCTGGGTTACACAGCTCCTCTCCCTCTCTCTCAGTGCTGGGTTACACAGCTCCTCTTCCTCTCTCTCAGTGCTGGGTTACACAACTCCTCACTGTCTCTCTCTGCTGGGTTACACAGCTCCTCTCTCTCTCTCTCCCTGTGCTGGGTGACACAGCTCCTCTCTCTCTCTCTGTGCTGGTTTACACAACTCCTCACTCTCTCTGTGCTGGGTTACACAGCTCCTCTCTCTCTCTCTGTATGCTGGGTTACACAGCTCCTCTCTCTGTGCTGGGTTACTCAGCTCCTTCCTCTCTCTCTCTCTCTGTGCTGGGTTACACAGCTCCTCTCTCTCACTCTCTCTGTGCTGGGTTACACAACTCCTCTCTCTCTCTCTGTGCTGGGTTACACAACTCCTCTCTCTCTCTCTGTGCTGGGTTACACAGCTCCTCTCTCTCTCTCTCTTTCTGTGCTGGGTTACACAGCTCCTCTCTCTCACTCTCTCTGTGCTGGGTTACACAACTCCTCTCTCTCTCTCTCTCTGTGCTGGGTGACACAACTCTCTCTCTCTCTGTGCTGGGTTGCACAGCTCCTCTCTCTCTCTCTCTCTGCTGGGTTACACAACTCCTCTCTCTCTCTCTTTCTCTGTGCTGGGTTACACAACTCCTCTCTCTCTCTCTCTCTCTGTGCTGGGTTACACAACTCCTCTCTCTCTCTCTCTCTCTCTCTGTGCTGGGTTACACAGCTCCTCTCTCTCTCTGTGCTGGGTTACACAACTCCTCACTCTCTGTGCTGGGTTAAACAGCACCTCTCTCTCTCTCTCTCTCTCTGTGCTGGGTAACTGAGCTCCTCTCTCTCTCTGTGTGCTGGGTTACACAGCTCCTCTCTCTCTCTCTCTCTGTGCTGGGTTACACAACTCCTCAGTCTCTGTGCTGGGTTACACAGCTCCTCTCTCTCTCTCTCTCTGTGCTGGGTTACACAGCTCCTCTCTCTCTCTCTCTCTGTGCTGGGTTACACAACTCCTCTCTCTCTCTCTGTGCTGGGTTACACAGCTCCTCTCTCTCTCTCTCTCTGTGCTGGGTTAAACAGCTCCCCTCTCTCTCTCTGCTGGGTTACCCAGTTCTTCTCACTCTCTCTCTCTGTGCTGGGTTACACAGCTGCTCTCTCTCTCTCTCTGTGCTGGGTTACACAGCTCCTCTTTCTCTGTGCTGGGTTACACAGCTCCTCTTTCTCTGTGCTGGGTTACACAGCTCCTCTCCCTCTCTCTCAGTGCTGGGTTACACAGCTTCACTCTCTCTCTCTCTCTCTCTCTCTCTCTCTCTGTGCTGGGTTACACAGCTTCACTCTCTCTCTCTCTGTGCTGGGTTACACAGCTCCTCTCTCTCTGTGCTGGGTGACACAGCTCCTCTCTCTGTCTCTCTCTGTGCTGGGTTACACAGCTCCTCTCTCTCTCTCTCTCTCTGTGCTGGGTTACACAACTCCTCTCTCTCTCTCTGTGCTGGGTTACACAACTCCTCTCTCTCTCTCTGTGCTGGGTGACACAACTCCTCTCTCTCTCTCTGTGCTGGGTTACAGAGCTCCTCTCCCTCTCTCTCTGTGCTGGGATACACAGCTCCTCTCTCTCTCACTCTCTCTGTGCTGGGTTACACAACTCCTCTCTCTCTCTCTGTGCTGGGTTGCACAGCTCCTCTCTCTCTCTCTCTCTGCTGGGTTACACAACTCCTCTCTCTCTCTCTTTCTCTGTGCTGGGTTACACAACTCCTCTCTCTCTCTGTGCTGGGTTACACAACTCCTCTCTCTCTCTCTCTCTTTCTCTGTGCTGGGTTACACAGCTCCTCTCTCTCTCTGTGCTGGGTTACACAACTCCTCACTCTCTGTGCTGGGTTAAACAGCACCTCTCTCTCTCTCTCTCTCTCTGTGCTGGGTAACTGAGCTCCTCTCTCTCTCTGTGTGCTGGGTTACACAGCTCCTCTCTCTCTCTCTCTCTGTGCTGGGTTACACAACTCCTCAGTCTCTGAGCTGGGTTACACAGCTCCTCTCTCTCTCTCTCTCTGTGCTGGGTTACACAGCTCCTCTCTCTCTCTCTCTCTCTCTGTGCTGGGTTACACAACTCCTCTCTCTCTCTCTGTGCTGGGTTACACAGCTCCTCTCTCTCTCTCTCTCTCTGTGCTGGGTTAAACAGCTCCCCTCTCTCTCTCTGCTGGGTTACACAGTTCCTCTCACTCTCTCTCTCTGTGCTGGGTTACACAGCTGCTCTCTCTCTCTCTCTGTGCTGGGTTACACAGCTCCTCTTTCTCTGTGCTGGGTTACACAGCTCCTCTCCCTCTCTCTCAGTGCTGGGTTACACAGCTCCTCTTCCTCTCTCTCAGTGCTGGGTTACACAACTCCTCACTGTCTCTCTCTGCTGGGTTACACAGCTCCTCTCTCTCTCTCTCCCTGTGCTGGGTGACACAGCTCCTCTCTCTCTCTCTGTGCTGGTTTACACAACTCCTCACTCTCTCTGTGCTGGGTTACACAGCTCCTCTCTCTCTCTCTGTATGCTGGGTTACACAGCTCCTCTCTCTGTGCTGGGTTACTCAGCTCCTTCCTCTCTCTCTCTCTCTGTGCTGGGTTACACAGCTCCTCTCTCTCACTCTCTCTGTGCTGGGTTACACAACTCCTCTCTCACTCTCTCTGTGCTGGGTTACACAACTCCTCTCTCTCTCTCTCTGTGCTGGGTTACACAACTCCTCTCTCTCTCTCTGTGCTGGGTTACACAGCTCCTCTCTCTCTCTCTCTTTCTGTGCTGGGTTACACAGCTCCTCTCTCTCACTCTCTCTGTGCTGGGTTACACAACTCCTCTCTCTCTCTCTCTCTGTGCTGGGTGACACAACTCCTCTCTCTCTCTCTGTGCTGGGTTACACAGCTCCTCTCACTCTCTCTCTTTCTGTGCTGGGTTACACAGCTCCTCTCACTCTCTCTCTCTGTGCTGGGTTACACAACTCCTCTCTCTCTCTCTCTCTTTCTGTGCTGGGTTACACAGCTCCTCTCTCTCTCTGTGCTAGGTTACACAACTCCTCTCTCTCTCTCTGTGCTGGTTTACACAACTCCTCACTCTCTGTGCTGGGTTGCACAGCTCCTCTCTCTCTCTCTTTCTCTCTGTGCTGGGTTACACAACTCCTCTCTCTCTCTCTGTCTGTGCTGGGTTACACAGCTCCTCTCTCTCTCTCTCTGTGCTGGGTTACACAACTCCTCTCTCTCTGTGCTGGGTTACACAGCTCCTCTCTCTCTCTGTGCTGGGTTACTCAGCTCCTCTCTCTCTCTGTGCTGGGTTACTCAGCTTCACTCTCTCTCTCTCTCTCTCTCTGTGCTGGGTTACACAGCTTCACTCTCTCTCTCTCTGTGCTGGGTTACACAGCTCCTCTCTCTCTCTGTGCTGGGTTACACAGCTCCTCTCTCTCTCTCTCTCTCTGTGCTGGGTTACACAGCTCCTCTCTCTCTCTCTCTCTCTCTGTGCTGGGTTACACAACTCCTCTCTCTCTCTCTGTGCTGGGTTACACAACTCCTCTCTCTCTCTGTGCTGGGTGACACAACTCCTCTCTCTCTCTCTGTGCTGGGTTACACAGCTCCTCTCTCTCTCTCTCTGTGCTGGGTTACAGAGCTCCTCTCCCTCTCTCTCTGTGCTGGGATACACAGCTCCTCTCTCTCTCACTCTCTCTGTGCTGGGTTACACAGCTCCTCTCTCTCTGAGCTGGGTTACACAACTCCTCTCTCTCTCTCTCTCTGTGCTGGGTGACACAGCTCCTCTCTCTCTCTCTGTGCTGGGTTACACAACTCCTCACTCTCTGTGCTGGGTTAAACAGCTCCTCTCTCTCTCTCTCTGTGCTGGGTTACACAGCTCCTCTCTCTCTGTGCTGGGTAACTCAGCTCCTCTCTCTCTGTGCTGGGTTACTCAGCTCCTCCCTCTCTCTCTTTCTGTGCTGGGTTACACAACTCCTCTCTCTCTCTCTGTGCTGGGTTACACAGCTCCTCTCTCTCTCTCTCTCTCTCTCTCTCTCTCTTTCTGTGCTGGGTTACACAGCTCCTCTCTCTCTCTCTGTGCTGGGTTACACAACTCCTCTCTCTCTCTCTGTGCTGGATTACACAACTCCTCTCTCTCTCTCTGTGCTGGTTTACACAACTCCTCACACTCTGTGCTGGGTTACACAGCTCCTCTCTCTCTCTCTTTCTCTCTGTGCTGGGTTACACCTCTCCCTCTCTCTCTCTCTTTCTGTGCTGGGTTACACAGCTCCTCTCTCTCTCTCTCTGTGCTGTGTTACACAACTCCTCTCTCTCTGTGCTGGTTTACACAACTCCTCACTCTCTGTGCTGGGTTACACAGCTCCTCTCTCTGTGCTGGATTACTCAGCTCCTCTCTCTCTCTCTGTGCTGGTTTACACAACTCCTCACTTTCTGTGCTGGGTTACACAGCTCCTCTCTCTCTCTCGCTGTGCTGGGTTACTCAGCTCCTCTCTCTCTCTGTGCTGGGCTACACAGCTTCACTCTCTCTCTCTCTCTCTCTCTCTCTCTCTCTCTGTGCTGGGTTACACAACTCCTCTCTCTCTCTCTGTGCTGGGTTACACAACTCCTCTCTCTCTGTGCTGGGTGACACAACTCCTCTCTCTCTCTCTGTGCTGGGTTACACAGCTCCTCTCTCTCTCTCTCTCTGTGCTGGGTTACAGAGCTCCTCTCCCTCTCTCTCTGTGCTGGGATACACAGCTCCTCTCTCTCTCACTCTCTCTGTGCTGGGTTACACAGCTCCTCTCTCTCTCTCTCTGTGCTGGGTTACACAACTCCTCTCTCTCTCTCTTTCTCTGTGCTGGGTTACACAACTCCTCTCTCTCTCTCTCTCTCTCTCTCTCTCTCTCTCTCTGTGCTGGGTTGCACAGCTCCTCTCTCTCTCTCTCTGTGCTGGGTTACACAACTCCTCTCTCTCTCTCTTTCTCTGTGCTGGGTTACACAACTCCTCTCTCTCTCTCTCTCTCTCTCTCTCTCTGTGCTGGGTTACACAGCTCCTCTCTCTCTCTGTGCTGGGTTACACAACTCCTCACTCTCTGTGCTGGGTTAAACAGCTCCTCTCTCTCTCTCTCTCTGTGCTGGGTTACACAGCTCCTCTCTCTCTCTCTCTCTCTCTGTGCTGGGTTACACAACTCCTCTCTCTCTCTCTGTGCTGGGTTACACAGCTCCTCTCTCTCTCTCTCTCTGTGCTGGGTTAAACAGCTCCCCTCTCTCTCTCTGCTGGGTTACACAGTTCCTCTCACTCTCTCTCTCTGTGCTGGGTTACACAGCTGCTCTCTCTCTCTCTCTGTGCTGGGTTACACAGCTCCTCTTTCTCTGTGCTGGGTTACACAGCTCCTCTCCCTCTCTCTCAGTGCTGGGTTACACAGCTCCTCTTCCTCTCTCTCAGTGCTGGGTTACACAACTCCTCACTGTCTCTCTCTGCTGGGTTACACAGCTCCTCTCTCTCTCTCTCCCTGTGCTGGGTGACACAGCTCCTCTCTCTCTCTCTGTGCTGGTTTACACAACTCCTCACTCTCTCTGTGCTGGGTTACACAGCTCCTCTCTCTCTCTCTGTATGCTGGGTTACACAGCTCCTCTCTCTGTGCTGGGTTACTCAGCTCCTTCCTCTCTCTCTCTCTCTGTGCTGGGTTACACAGCTCCTCTCTCTCACTCTCTCTGTGCTGGGTTACACAACTCCTCTCTCTCTCTCTCTGTGCTGGGTTACACAACTCCTCTCTCTCTCTCTGTGCTGGGTTACACAGCTCCTCTCTCTCTCTCTCTTTCTGTGCTGGGTTACACAGCTCCTCTCTCTCACTCTCTCTGTGCTGGGTTACACAACTCCTCTCTCTCTCTCTCTCTGTGCTGGGTGACACAACTCCTCTCTCTCTCTCTGTGCTGGGTTACACAGCTCCTCTCACTCTCTCTCTTTCTGTGCTGGGTTACACAGCTCCTCTCACTCTCTCTCTCTGTGCTGGGTTACACAACTCCTCTCTCTCTCTCTCTCTTTCTGTGCTGGGTTACACAGCTCCTCTCTCTCTCTGTGCTAGGTTACACAACTCCTCTCTCTCTCTCTGTGCTGGTTTACACAACTCCTCACTCTCTGTGCTGGGTTGCACAGCTCCTCTCTCTCTCTCTTTCTCTCTGTGCTGGGTTACACAACTCCTCTCTCTCTCTCTGTCTGTGCTGGGTTACACAGCTCCTCTCTCTCTCTCTCTGTGCTGGGTTACACAACTGCTCTCTCTCTGTGCTGGGTTACACAGCTCCTCTCTCTCTCTGTGCTGGGTTACTCAGCTCCTCTCTCTCTCTGTGCTGGGTTACTCAGCTTCACTCTCTCTCTCTCTCTCTCTCTGTGCTGGGTTACACAGCTTCACTCTCTCTCTCTCTGTGCTGGGTTACACAGCTCCTCTCTCTCTCTGTGCTGGGTTACACAGCTCCTCTCTCTCTCTCTCTCTCTGTGCTGGGTTACACAGCTCCTCTCTCTCTCTCTCTCTCTCTGTGCTGGGTTACACAACTCCTCTCTCTCTCTCTGTGCTGGGTTACACAACTCCTCTCTCTCTCTGTGCTGGGTGACACAACTCCTCTCTCTCTCTCTGTGCTGGGTTACACAGCTCCTCTCTCTCTCTCTCTGTGCTGGGTTACAGAGCTCCTCTCCCTCTCTCTCTGTGCTGGGATACACAGCTCCTCTCTCTCTCACTCTCTCTGTGCTGGGTTACACAGCTCCTCTCTCTCTGAGCTGGGTTACACAACTCCTCTCTCTCTCTCTCTCTGTGCTGGGTGACACAGCTCCTCTCTCTCTCTCTGTGCTGGGTTACACAACTCCTCACTCTCTGTGCTGGGTTAAACAGCTCCTCTCTCTCTCTCTCTGTGCTGGGTTACACAGCTCCTCTCTCTCTGTGCTGGGTAACTCAGCTCCTCTCTCTCTGTGCTGGGTTACTCAGCTCCTCCCTCTCTCTCTTTCTGTGCTGGGTTACACAACTCCTCTCTCTCTCTCTGTGCTGGGTTACACAGCTCCTCTCTCTCTCTCTCTCTCTCTCTCTCTCTCTTTCTGTGCTGGGTTACACAGCTCCTCTCTCTCTCTCTGTGCTGGGTTACACAACTCCTCTCTCTCTCTCTGTGCTGGATTACACAACTCCTCTCTCTCTCTCTGTGCTGGTTTACACAACTCCTCACACTCTGTGCTGGGTTACACAGCTCCTCTCTCTCTCTCTTTCTCTCTGTGCTGGGTTACACCTCTCCCTCTCTCTCTCTCTTTCTGTGCTGGGTTACACAGCTCCTCTCTCTCTCTCTCTGTGCTGTGTTACACAACTCCTCTCTCTCTGTGCTGGTTTACACAACTCCTCACTCTCTGTGCTGGGTTACACAGCTCCTCTCTCTGTGCTGGATTACTCAGCTCCTCTCTCTCTCTCTGTGCTGGTTTACACAACTCCTCACTTTCTGTGCTGGGTTACACAGCTCCTCTCTCTCTCTCGCTGTGCTGGGTTACTCAGCTCCTCTCTCTCTCTGTGCTGGGCTACACAGCTTCACTCTCTCTCTCTCTCTCTCTCTCTCTCTCTCTCTGTGCTGGGTTACACAACTCCTCTCTCTCTCTCTGTGCTGGGTTACACAACTCCTCTCTCTCTGTGCTGGGTGACACAACTCCTCTCTCTCTCTCTGTGCTGGGTTACACAGCTCCTCTCTCTCTCTCTCTCTGTGCTGGGTTACAGAGCTCCTCTCCCTCTCTCTCTGTGCTGGGATACACAGCTCCTCTCTCTCTCACTCTCTCTGTGCTGGGTTACACAGCTCCTCTCTCTCTCTCTCTGTGCTGGGTTACACAACTCCTCTCTCTCTCTCTTTCTCTGTGCTGGGTTACACAACTCCTCTCTCTCTCTCTCTCTCTCTCTCTCTCTCTCTCTCTGTGCTGGGTTGCACAGCTCCTCTCTCTCTCTCTCTGTGCTGGGTTACACAACTCCTCTCTCTCTCTCTTTCTCTGTGCTGGGTTACACAACTCCTCTCTCTCTCTCTCTCTCTCTCTCTCTCTGTGCTGGGTTACACAGCTCCTCTCTCTCTCTGTGCTGGGTTACACAACTCCTCACTCTCTGTGCTGGGTTAAACAGCTCCTCTCTCTCTCTCTCTCTGTGCTGGGTTACACAGCTCCTCTCTCTCTCTCTCTCTGTGCTGGGTTACACAGCTCCTCTCTCTCTCTCTGTGCTGGGTTACACAGCTCCTCTCTCTCTCTCTCTCTGTGCTGGGTTAAACAGCTCCCCTCTCTCTCTCTGCTGGGTTACACAGTTCCTCTCACTCTCTCTCTCTGTGCTGGGTTACACAGCTGCTCTCTCTCTCTCTGTGCTGGGTTACACAGCTGCTCTCTCTCTCTCTGTGCTGGGTTACACAGCTGCTCTCTCTCTCTCTGTGCTGGGTTACACAGCTCCTCTTTCTCTGTGCTGGGTTACACAGCTCCTCTCCCTCTCTCTCAGTGCTGGGTTACACAGCTCCTCTTCCTCTCTCTCAGTGCTGGGTTACACAACTCCTCACTGTCTCTCTCTGCTGGGTTACACAGCTCCTCTCTCTCTCTCTCCCTGTGCTGGGTGACACAGCTCCTCTCTCTCTCTCTGTGCTGGTTTACACAACTCCTCGCTCTCTGTGCTGGGTTACACAGCTCCTCTCTCTCTCTGTGCTGGGTTACTCAGCTCCTCTCTCTCTCTGTGCTGGGTTACTCAGCTCCTCTCTCTCTCTGTGCTGGGTTACACAGCTTCACTCTCTCTCTCTCTCTCTCTCTCTGTGCTGGGTTACACAGCTTCACTCTCTCTCTCTCTGTGCTGGGTTACACAGCTCCTCTCTCTCTCTGTGCTGGGTTACACAGCTCCTCTCTCTCTCTCTCTCTCTCTGTGCTGGGTTACACAGCTCCTCTCTCTCTCTCTCTCTCTGTGCTGGGTTACACAACTCCTCTCTCTCTCTCTGTGCTGGGTTCCACAAACTCTCTCTCTCTCTCTGTGCTGGGTGACACAACTCCTCTCTCTCTCTCTGTGCTGGGTTACACAGCTCCTCTCTCTCTCTCTCTCTGTGCTGGGTTACAGAGCTCCTCTCCCTCTCTCTCTGTGCTGGGATACACAGCTCCTCACTCTCTCTCTGTGCTGGGTTACACAGCTCCTCTCTCTCTGAGCTGGGTTACACAACTCCTCTCTCTCTCTCTCTCTCTCTCTGAGCTGGGTTACACAACTCCTCTCTCTCTCTCTCTCTCTCTCTGTGCTGGGTGACACAGCTCCTCTCTCTCTCTCTGTGCTGGGTTACACAGCTCCTCTCTCTCTCTCTGTGCTGGGTTACACAGCTCCTCACTCTCTCTCTGTGCTGGGTTAAACAGCTCCTCACTCTCTCTCTCTCTGTGCTGGGTTACTCAGCTCCTCTCTCTCTGTGCTGGGTAACTCAGCTCCTCTCTCTCTGTGCTGGGTAACTCAGCTCCTCTCTCTCTGTGCTGGGTCACTCAGCTCCTCTCTCTCTGTGCTGGGTCACTCAGCTCCTCTCTCTCTGTGCTGGGTCACTCAGCTCCTCTCTCTCTGTGCTGGGTCACTCAGCTCCTCTCTCTCTGTGCTGGGTCACTCAGCTCCTCTCTCTCTGTGCTGGGTCACTCAGCTCCTCTCTCTCTGTGCTGGGTCACTCAGCTCCTCTCTCTCTGTGCTGGGTCACTCAGCTCCTCTCTCTCTCTCTCTGTGCTGGGTTACACAGCTCCTCTCTCTCACTCTCTCTGTGCTGGGTTACACAACTCCTCTCTCTCTCTCTGTGCTGGGTTACACAGCTCCTCACTCTCTGTGCTGGGTTACACAGCTCCTCTCTCTCTCTCTCTCTCTCTGTGCTGGGTTACACCTCTCCTCTCTCTCTCTCTTTCTGTGCTGGGTTGCACAGCTCCTCTCTCTCTCTCTCTCTGTGCTGTGTTACACAACTCCTCTCTCTCCGTGCTGGTTTGCACAACTCCTCACTCTCTGTGCTGGGTTACACAGCTCCTCTCTCTGTGCTGGATTACTCAGCTCCTCTCTCTCTCTCTGTGCTGGTTTACACAACTCCTCACTCTCTGTGCTGGGTTACACAGCTCCTCTCTCTCTCTCTCTCTGTGCTGGGTTACACCTCTCCTCTCTCTCTCTGTGCTGGTTTACACAACTCCTCACTTTCTGTGCTGGGTTACACAGCTCCTCTCTCTCTCTCTCTGTGCTGTGTTACACAACTCCTCTCTCTCTCTCTGTGCTGGGCTACACAGCTTCACTCTCTCTCTCTCTCTCTCTCTGTGCTGGGTTACACAGCTTCACTCTCTCTCTCTCTGTGCTGGGTTACACAGCTCCTCTGTCTCTGTGCTGGGTGACACAGCTCCTCTCTCTGTCTCTCTCTGTGCTGGGTTACACAGCTCCTCTCTCTCTCACTCTCTCTGTGCTGGGTTACACAACTCCTCTCTCTCTCTCTGTGCTGGGTTACACAACTCCTCTCTCTCTGTGCTGGGTGACACAACTCCTCTCTCTCTCTCTCTGTGCTGGGTTACACAGCTCCTCTCTCTCTCTCTCTGTGCAGGGTTACAGAGCTCCTCTCCCTCTCTCTCTGTGCTGGGATACACAGCTCCTCTCTCTCTCACTCTCTCTGTGCTCGGTTACACAACTCCTCTCTCTCTCTCTGTGCTGGGTTGCACAGCTCCTCTCTCTCTCTCTCTCTGCTGGGTTACACAACTCCTCTCTCTCTCTCTTTCTCTGTGCTGGGTTACACAACTCCTCTCTCTCTCTCTCTCTCTCTCTGTGCTGGGTTACACAACTCCTCTCTCTCTCTCTCTCTCTCTCTGTGCTGGGTTACACAGCTCCTCTCTCTCTCTGTGCTGGGTTACACAACTCTTCTCTCTCTGTGCTGGGTTACACAACTCTTCACTCTCTGTGCTGGGTTAAACAGCACCTCTCTCTCTCTCTCTGTGCTGGGTTACACAGCTCCTCTCTCTCTGTGCTGGGTAACTGAGCTCCTCTCTCTCTCTGTGTGCTGGGTTACACAGCTCCTCTCTCTCTCTCTCTGTGTGCTGGGTTACACAACTCCTCAGTCTCTGTGCTGGGTTACACAGTTCCTCTCACTCTCTCTCTCTGTGCTGGGTTACACAGCTGCTCTCTCTCTCTCTCTGTGCTGGGTTACACAGCTCCTCTTTCTCTGTGCTGGGTTACACAGCTCCTCTCCCTCTCTCTCAGTGCTGGGTTACACAGCTCCTCTTCCTCTCTCTCAGTGCTGGGTTACACAACTCCTCACTGTCTCTCTCTGCTGGGTTACACAGCTCCTCTCTCTCTCTCTCCCTGTGCTGGGTGACACAGCTCCTCTCTCTCTCTCTGTGCTGGTTTACACAACTCCTCACTCTGTGCTGGGTTACTCAGCTCCTTCCTCTCTCTCTCTCTCTGTGCTGGGTTACACAGCTCCTCTCTCTCTCTCTCTCTGTGCTGGGTTACACAACTCCTCTCTCTCTCTCTGTGCTGGGTTACACAACTCCTCTCTCTCTCTCTGTGCTGGGTTACACAGCTCCTCTCTCTCTCTCTCTTTCTGTGCTGGGTTACACAGCTCCTCTCTCTCACTCTCTCTGTGCTGGGTTACACAACTCCTCTCTCTCTCTCTCTCTGTGCTGGGTGACACAACTCCTCTCTCTCTCTCTGTGCTGGGTTACACAGCTCCTCTCTCTCTCTCTCTTTCTGTGCTGGGTTACACAGCTCCTCTCTCTCACTCTCTCTGTGCTGGGTTACACAACTCCTCTCTCTCTCTCTCTCTCTTTCTGTGCTGGGTTACACAGCTCCTCTCTCTCTCTGTGCTAGGTTACACAACTCCTCTCTCTCTCTCTGTGCTGGTTTACACAACTCCTCACTCTCTGTGCTGGGTTGCACAGCTCCTCTCTCTCTCTCTCTCTCTCTCTGCTGGGTTACACCACTCCTCTCTCTCTCTCTTTCTTTGTGCTGGGTTACACAACTCCTCTCTCTCTCTCTCTCTCTCTCTCTCTGTGCTGGGTTACACAACTCCTCTCTCTCTCTCTCTCTCTCTGTGCTGGGTTACACAGCTCCTCTCTCTCTCTGTGCTGGGTTACACAACTCTTCACTCTCTGTGCTGGGTTAAACAGCACCTCTCTCTCTCTCTCTGTGCTGGGTTACACAGCTCCTCTCTCACTGTGCTGGGTAACTGAGCTCCTCTCTCTCTCTCTGTGTGCTGGGTTACACAGCTCCTCTCTCTCTCTCTCTCTCTCTGTGCTGGGTTACACAGCTCCTCTCTCTCTCTGTGCTGGGTTACACAACTCTTCACTCTCTGTGCTGGGTTACACAGCTCCTCTCTCTCTCTCTCTCTGTGCTGGGTTACACAGCTCCTCTCTCTCTCTCTCTCTGTGCTGGGTTACACAACTCCTCTCTCTCTCTCTGTGCTGGGTTACACAGCTCCTCTCTCTCTCTCTCTCTGTGCTGGGTTAAACAGCTCCCCTCTCTCTCTCTGCTAGGTTACACAGTTCCTCTCACTCTCTCTCTCTGTGCTGGGTTACACAGCTGCTCTCTCTCTCTCTCTGTGCTGGGTTACACAGCTCCTCTTTCTCTGTGCTGGGTTACACAGCTCCTCTCCCTCTCTCTCAGTGCTGGGTTACACAGCTCCTCTTCCTCTCTCTCAGTGCTGGGTTACACAACTCCTCACTGTCTCTCTCTGCTGGGTTACACAGCTCCTCTCTCTCTCTCTCCCTGTGCTGGGTGACACAGCTCCTCTCTCTCTCTCTGTGCTGGTTTACACAACTCCTCACTCTGTGCTGGGTTACTCAGCTCCTTCCTCTCTCTCTCTCTCTGTGCTGGGTTACACAGCTCCTCTCTCTCTCTCTCTCTGTGCTGGGTTACACAACTCCTCTCTCTCTCTCTGTGCTGGGTTACACAACTCCTCTCTCTCTCTCTGTGCTGGGTTACACAGCTCCTCTCTCTCTCTCTCTTTCTGTGCTGGGTTACACAGCTCCTCTCTCTCACTCTCTCTGTGCTGGGTTACACAACTCCTCTCTCTCTCTCTCTCTGTGCTGGGTGACACAACTCCTCTCTCTCTCTCTGTGCTGGGTTACACAGCTCCTCTCTCTCTCTCTCTTTCTGTGCTGGGTTACACAGCTCCTCTCTCTCACTCTCTCTGTGCTGGGTTACACAACTCCTCTCTCTCTCTCTCTCTTTCTGTGCTGGGTTACACAGCTCCTCTCTCTCTCTGTGCTAGGTTACACAACTCCTCTCTCTCTCTCTCTCTGTGCTGGTTTACACAACTCCTCACTCTCTGTGCTGGGTTGCACAGCTCCTCTCTCTCTCTCTTTCTCTCTGTGCTGGGTTACACAACTCCTCTCTCTCTCTCTCTCTCTCTGTGCTGGGTTACACAGCTCCTCTCTCTCTCTCTCTCTGTGCTGGGTTACACAGCTCCTCTCTCTCTCTCTCTGTGCTGGGTTACACAACTCCTCTCTCTCTCTCTCTGCTGGTTTACACAACTCCCCACTCTCTGTGCTGGGTTACACAGCTCCTCTCTCTCTCTCTTTCTCTCTGTGCTGGGTTACACAACTCCTCTCTCTCTCTCTCTCTGTGCTGGGTTACACAGCTCCTCTCTCTCTCTCTCTGTGCTGGGTTACACAACTCCTCTCTCTCTCTCTCTGCTGGTTTACACAACTCCCCACTCTCTGTGCTGGGTTACACAGCTCCTCTCTCTCTGTGCTGGGTTACTCAGCTCCTCTCTCTCTCTGTGCTGGGTAACACAGCTTCACTCTCTCTCTCTCTCTCTCTCTGTGCTGGGTTACACAGCTTCACTCTCTCTCTCTCTGTGCTGGGTTACACAGCTCCTCTCTCTCTCTGTGCTGGGTTACACAGCTCCTCTCTCTCTCTCTCTCTGTGCTGGGTTACACAGCTCCTCTCTCTCTCTCTCTCTCTGTGCTGGGTTACACAACTCCTCTCTCTCTCTCTCTCTCTGTGCTGGGTTACACAACTCCTCTCTCTCTCTGTGCTGGGTGACACAACTCCTCTCTCTCTCTCTGTGCTGGGTTACACAGCTCCTCTCTCTCTCTCTCTGTGCTGGGTTGCAGAGCTCCTCTCTCTCTCTCTCTCTGTGCTGGGATACACAGCTCCTCTCTCTCTCACTCTCTCTGTGCTGGGTTACACAACTCCTCTCTCTCTCTCTCTCTGTGCTGGGTGACACAGCTCCTCTCTCTCTCTCTGTGCTGGGTTACACAGCTCCTCTCTCTCTCTCTGTGCTGGGTTACACAACTCCTCACTCTCTGTGCTGGGTTAAACAGCTCCTCTCTCTCTCTCTCTGTGCTGGGTTACACAGCTCCTCTCTCTCTGTGCTGGGTAACTCAGCTCCTCTCTCTCTGTGCTGGGTAACTCAGCTCCTCTCTCTCTGTGCTGGGTAACTCAGCTCCTCTCTCTCTGTGCTGGGTAACTCAGCTCCTCTCTCTCTGTGCTGGGTTACTCAGCTCCTCCCTCTCTCTCTTTGTGTGCTGGGTTACACAACTCCTCTCTCTCTCTCTCTGTGCTGGGTTACACAGCTCCTCTCTCTCTCTCTTTCTGTGCTGGGTTACACAGCTCCTCTCTCTCTCTCTGTGCTGGGTTACACAACTCCTCTCTCTCTCTCTGTGCTGGTTTACACAACTCCTCACTCTCTGTGCTGGGTTACACAGCTCCTCTCTCTCTCTCTTTCTCTCTGTGCTGGGTTACACAACTCCTCTCTCTCTCTCTCTGTGCTGGGTTACACAGCTCCTCTCTCTCTCTCTGTGCTGGGTTACACAGCTCCCCTCTCTCTCTCTGCTGGGTGACACAGTTCCTCTCACTCTCTCTCTCTGTGCTGGGTTACACAGCTCCTCTTTCTCTGTGCTGGGTTACACAGCTCCTCTCCCTCTCTCTCAGTGCTGGGTTACACAGCTCCTCTTCCTCTCTCTCAGTGCTGGGTTACACAACTCCTCACTGTCTCTCTCTGCTGGGTTACACAGCTCCTCTCTCTCTCTCTCCCTGTGCTGGGTGACACAGCTCCTCTCTCTCTCTCTGCTGGGTGACACAACTCCTCACTCTCTCTGTGCTGGGTTACACAGCTCCTCTCTCTCTCTGTGTGCTGGGTTACACAGCTCCTCTCTCTGTGCTGGGTTACTCAGCTCCTTTCTCTCTCTCTCTCTGTGCTGGGTTACACAGCTCCTCTCTCTCACTCTCTCTGTGCTGGGTTACACAACCCCTCTCTCTCTCTGTGCTGGGTTACACAAGTCCTCTCTCTCTCTCTGTGCTGGGTTACACAGCTCCTCTCTCTCTCTCTCTTTCTGTGCTGGGTTACACAGCTCCTCTCTCTCACTCTCTCTGTGCTGGGTTACACAACTCCTCTCTCTCTCTCTCTCTGTGCTGGGTTACACAGCTCCTCTCTCTCTCTCTCTTTCTGTGCTGGGTTACACAGCTCCTCTCTCTCTCTCTCTCTCTGTGCTGGGTTACACAGCTCCTCAGTCTCTGTGCTGGGTTACACAGCTCCTCTCTCTCTCTCTCTCTCTGTGCTGGGTTACACAGCTCCTCTTTCTCTGTGCTGGGTTACATAGCTCCTCTCCCTCTCTCTCAGTGCTGGGTTACACAGCTTCTCTCTCTCTATCTCTCTCTCTCTCTCTGTGCTGGGTTGCACAACTCCTCTCTCTCTCTCTGTGCTGGGTTACACAACTCCTCTCTCTCTCTCTGTGCTGGTTTACACAACTCCTCACTCTCTCTCTGTGCTGGGTTACACAGCTCCACTCTCTCTCTCTCTCTCTGTGCTGGATTACACAGCTCTCTCTCTCTCTCTCTCTCTCTGTGCTGCGTTACACAGCTCCTCTCTCTCTCTCTCTGTGCTGGGTTACACAGCTCCTCTCTCTCTCTGTGCTGGGATACACAGCTCCTCTCTCTCTCTCTCTCTCTCTGTGCTGTGTTACACAGCTCCTCTCTTTCTCTCTCTGTGCTGGGTTACACAGCTCCTCTCTCTCTCTCTCTCTCTCTCTCTGTGCTGGGTTACACAACTCCTCACTCTCTGTGCTGGGTTACACAGCTCCTCTCTCTCTCTCTCTCTCTCTGTGCTAGGTTACACAGCTCCTCTCTCTCTCTCTCTCTGTGCTGGGTTGCACAGCTCCTCTCTCTCTCTGCTGGGTTACACAGCTCCTCTCTCTCTCTCTCTCTCTCTCTGTGCTGGGTTACACAGCTCCTCTCTCTCTCTCTCTGTGCTGGGTTAAACAGCTCCTCTCTCTCTCTCTCTCTCTGTGCTGGGTTACACAGCTCCTCTCTCTCCCTCTCTCTCTGTGCTGGGTTACACAGCTCTCTCTCTCTCTCTCTCTCTCTGTGCTGGGTTACACAGCTCCTCTCTCTCTCTCTCTGTGCTGGGTTACACAGCTCCTCTCTCTCTCTCTCTGTCTGTGCTGGGTTACACAGCTCCTCTCTCTCTCTCTGTGCTGGGTTACACAACTCCTCACTCTCTGTGCTGGGTTAAACAGCTCCTCTCTCTCTCTCTCTCTGCTGGGTTACACAGTTCCTCTCTCTCTCTCTGCTGGGTTACACAACTCCTCTCTCTCCCTGTGCTGGGTTACACAACTCCTCTCTCTCTCTCTCCCTGTGCTGGGTTACACAGCTCCTCTCTTTCTGTCTGTGGTGGGTTACACAGCTTCTCTCTCTCTGTCTGTGCTGGGTTGCACAGCTTCTCTCTCTCTGTCTGTGCTGGGTTGCACAGCTTCTCTCTCTCTGTCTGTGCTGGGTTACACAGCTCCTCTCTTTCTCTACTGGGTTACAGAGCTCCTCTCTCTCTTTCTCTCTGTGCTGGGTTACACAGCTTCTCTCTCTGTCTGTGCTGGGTTACACAGCTTCTCTCTCTCTGTCTGTGCTGGGTTGCACAGCTTCTCTCTCTCTGTCTGTGCTGGGTTGCACAGCTTCTCTCTCTCTGTCTGTGCTGGGTTGCACAGCTTCTCTCTCTCTGTCTGTGCTGGGTTGCACAGCTTCTCTCTCTCTGTCTGTGCTGGGTTACACAGCTTCTCTCTCTCTCTCTGTGCTGGGTTACTCAGCTCCTCTCTTTCTCTCTGTCTGTGCTGGGTTACACAGCTTCTCTCTCTGTCTGTGCTGGGTTACACAGCTCCTCTCTTTCTCTCTGTGTGCTGGGTTACACAGCTCCTCTCTCTTTCTCTCTGTGCTAGGTTACACAGCTCCTCTCTCTTTCTCTCTCTGTGCTGGGTTACACAGCTCCTCTCTCTCTCTCTCTCTCTGTGCTGGGTTACAGAGCTCCTCTCTCTCTCTCTCTCTCCCTGTGCTGGTTTACACAGCTCCTCTCTCTCTCTCCCTGTGCTGGTTTACACAGCTCCTCTCTCTCTCTGTGCTGGGTTACACAGCTCCTCTCTCTCTCTCTGTGCTGGGTTTCACAGCTCCTCTCTTTCTCTACTGGGTTACAGAGCTCCTCTCTCTCTTTCTCTCTGTGCTGGGTTACAGAGCTCCTCTCTCTCTCTCTCTCTCCCTGTGCTGGTTTACACAGCTCCTCTCTCTCTCTCCCTGTGCTGGTTTACACAGCTCCTCTCTCTCTCTCTCTCTGTGCTGGGTGACACAGCTCCTCTCTCTCTCTCTCTCTCTCTCTCTCTCTCTGTGCTGGGTTACACAGCTCCTCTCTCTCTCTCTCTGTGCTGGGCTACACAGCTCCTCTCTCTCTCTCTCTGTGCTGGGTTACACAGCTCCTCTCTTTCTCTACTGGGTTACAGAGCTCCTCTCTCTCTCTCTCTCTCTGTGCTGGGTTACACAGCTCCTCTCTCTCTCTCTCTTTCTCTCTGTGCTGGGTTACACAACTCCTCTCTTTCTCTCTCTGTGCTGGGTTGCACAACTCTCTCTCTCTCTACTGGCTTACACAACTCCTCTCTCTCTCTCTCTGTGCTGGGTTACACAGCTCCTCTCTTTCTCTCTCTCTCTCTCTGTGCTGGGTTACACAGCTTCTCTCTCTCTCTCTCTCTCTCTCTCTCTCTCTCTCTCTCTCTCTCTCTGTGCTGGGTTACACAGCTCCTCTCTCTCTCTCTCTCTCTCTCTCTGTGCTGGGTTACACAGCTCCTCTCTCTTTCTCTCTCTGTGCTGGGTTACACAGCTCCACTCTTTCTCTGTCTGTGCAGGGTTACACAGCTCCTCTCTCTCTCTGCTGGGTTACACAGCTCCTCCCTCTCTTTGTGCTGGGTTACTCAGCTCCTCTCTTTCTCTCTGTGCTGGGTTACACAGCTCCTCTCTTTCTCTCTGTGTGCTGGGTTACACAGCTCCTCTCTTTCTCTCTCTGTGCTGGGTTACACAGCTCCTCTCTTTCTCTCTGCTGGGTTACACAGCTCCTCTCTCTCTCTCTGTGCTGGGTTACTCAGCACCTCTCTTTCTCTCTCTGTGGTGGCTTACACAGCTCCTTTCTCTCTCTCTCACTCTGTGCTGGGTTACACAGCTCCTCTCTTTCTCTCTGCTGGGTTACACAGCTCCTCTCTCTCTCTGTGCTGGGTTACTCAGCTCCTCTCTTTCTCTCTCTGTGCTGGCTTACACAGCTCCTCTCTCTCTCTCTGCTGGGTTACACAGCTCCTCTCTTTCTCTCTCTGTGCTGGGTTACACAGCTCCTCTCTCTCTCTCTGCTGGGTAACACAGCTCCTCTCTCTTTCTTTCTGTGCTGGGTTACACAGCTCCTCTCTCTCTCTGCTGGGTTACACAGCTCCTCTCTTTCTCTCTCTGTGCTGGGTTACACAGCTCCTCTCTTTCTCTCTCTGTGCTGGGTTACACAGCTCCTCTCTTTCTCTCTCTGTGCTGGGTTACACAGCTCCTCTCTCTCTCTCTCTCTCTGTGCTGGGTTACACAGCTGCTCTCTCTCTCTCTGTCTGTGCTGAGTTACACAGCTTCTCTCTCTCTCTCTGTCTGTGCTGGGTTACACAGCTTCTCTCTCTGTCTGTGCTGGGTTACACAGCTTCTCTCTCTCTCTGTGCTGGGTTACTCAGCTCCTCTCTTTCTCTCTGTCTGTGCTGGGTTACACAGCTTCTCTCTCTGTCTGTGCTGGGTTACACAGCTCCTCTCTTTCTCTCTGTGTGCTGGCTTACACAGCTCCTTTCTCTCTCTCTCACTCTGTGCTGGGTTACACAGCTCCTCTCTTTCTCTCTGCTGGGTTACACAGCTCCTCTCTCTCTCTGTGCTGGGTTACTCAGCTCCTCTCTTTCTCTCTCTGTGCTGGCTTACACAGCTCCTCTCTCTCTCTCTGTGCTGGGTTACACAGCTCCTCTCTCTCACTCTCTGTGCTGGCTTACACAGCTCCTCTCTTTCTCTCTCTGTGCTGGCTTACACAGCTCCTCTCTCTCTCTCTCTGCTGGGTTACACAGCTCCTCTCTCTTTCTCTCTGTGCTGGGTTACACAGCTCCTCTCTCTCTCTGCTGGGTTACACAGCTCCTCCCTTTCTCTCTCTGTGCTGGGTTACACAGCTTCTCTCTCTCTCTCTCTCTCTTTCTGTGCTGGGTTGCACAGCTCCTCTCTCTCTCTCTCTCTCTCTGTGCTGGGTTACACAGCTTCTCTCTCTGTCTGTGCTGGGTTACACAGCTTCTCTCTCTCTGTCTGTGCTGGGTTGCACAGCTTCTCTCTCTCTGTCTGTGCTGGGTTGCACAGCTTCTCTCTCTCTGTCTGTGCTGGGTTGCACAGCTTCTCTCTCTCTGTCTGTGCTGGGTTGCACAGCTTCTCTCTCTCTGTCTGTGCTGGGTTACACAGCTTCTCTCTCTCTCTCTGTGCTGGGTTACTCAGCTCCTCTCTTTCTCTCTGTCTGTGCTGGGTTACACAGCTTCTCTCTCTGTCTGTGCTGGGTTACACAGCTCCTCTCTTTCTCTCTGTGTGCTGGGTTACACAGCTCCTCTCTCTTTCTCTCTGTGCTAGGTTACACAGCTCCTCTCTCTTTCTCTCTCTGTGCTGGGTTACACAGCTCCTCTCTCTCTCTCTCTCTCTGTGCTGGGTTACACAGCTCCTCTCTCTCTCTCTGTGCTGGGTTTCACAGCTCCTCTCTTTCTCTACTGGGTTACAGAGCTCCTCTCTCTCTTTCTCTCTGTGCTGGGTTACAGAGCTCCTCTCTCTCTCTCTCTCTCCCTGTGCTGGTTTACACAGCTCCTCTCTCTCTCTCCCTGTGCTGGTTTACACAGCTCCTCTCTCTCTCTCTCTCTGTGCTGGGTGACACAGCTCCTCTCTCTCTCTCTCTCTCTCTCTCTCTCTCTGTGCTGGGTTACACAGCTCCTCTCTCTCTCTCTCTGTGCTGGGCTACACAGCTCCTCTCTCTCTCTCTCTGTGCTGGGTTACACAGCTCCTCTCTTTCTCTACTGGGTTACAGAGCTCCTCTCTCTCTCTCTCTCTCTGTGCTGGGTTACACAGCTCCTCTCTCTCTCTCTCTTTCTCTCTGTGCTGGGTTACACAACTCCTCTCTTTCTCTCTCTGTGCTGGGTTGCACAACTCTCTCTCTCTCTACTGGCTTACACAACTCCTCTCTCTCTCTCTCTGTGCTGGGTTACACAGCTCCTCTCTTTCTCTCTCTCTCTCTCTGTGCTGGGTTACACAGCTTCTCTCTCTCTCTCTCTCTCTCTCTCTCTCTCTCTCTCTCTCTCTGTGCTGGGTTACACAGCTCCTCTCTCTCTCTCTCTCTCTCTCTCTGTGCTGGGTTACACAGCTCCTCTCTCTTTCTCTCTCTGTGCTGGGTTACACAGCTCCACTCTTTCTCTGTCTGTGCAGGGTTACACAGCTCCTCTCTCTCTCTGCTGGGTTACACAGCTCCTCCCTCTCTTTGTGCTGGGTTACTCAGCTCCTCTCTTTCTCTCTGTGCTGGGTTACACAGCTCCTCTCTTTCTCTCTGTGTGCTGGGTTACACAGCTCCTCTCTTTCTCTCTCTGTGCTGGGTTACACAGCTCCTCTCTTTCTCTCTGCTGGGTTACACAGCTCCTCTCTCTCTCTCTGTGCTGGGTTACTCAGCACCTCTCTTTCTCTCTCTGTGGTGGCTTACACAGCTCCTTTCTCTCTCTCTCACTCTGTGCTGGGTTACACAGCTCCTCTCTTTCTCTCTGCTGGGTTACACAGCTCCTCTCTCTCTCTGTGCTGGGTTACTCAGCTCCTCTCTTTCTCTCTCTGTGCTGGCTTACACAGCTCCTCTCTCTCTCTCTGCTGGGTTACACAGCTCCTCTCTTTCTCTCTCTGTGCTGGGTTACACAGCTCCTCTCTCTCTCTCTGCTGGGTAACACAGCTCCTCTCTCTTTCTTTCTGTGCTGGGTTACACAGCTCCTCTCTCTCTCTGCTGGGTTACACAGCTCCTCTCTTTCTCTCTCTGTGCTGGGTTACACAGCTCCTCTCTTTCTCTCTCTGTGCTGGGTTACACAGCTCCTCTCTTTCTCTCTCTGTGCTGGGTTACACAGCTCCTCTCTCTCTCTCTCTCTCTGTGCTGGGTTACACAGCTGCTCTCTCTCTCTCTGTCTGTGCTGAGTTACACAGCTTCTCTCTCTCTCTCTGTCTGTGCTGGGTTACACAGCTTCTCTCTCTGTCTGTGCTGGGTTACACAGCTTCTCTCTCTCTCTGTGCTGGGTTACTCAGCTCCTCTCTTTCTCTCTGTCTGTGCTGGGTTACACAGCTTCTCTCTCTGTCTGTGCTGGGTTACACAGCTCCTCTCTTTCTCTCTGTGTGCTGGGTTACACAGCTCCTCTCTCTTTCTCTCTGTGCTGGGTTACACAGCTCCTCTCTCTCTCTCTCTCTCTGTGCTGGGTTACACAACTCCTCTCTCTCTCTCTCTGTGCTGGGTTACACAGCTCCTCACTCTCTCTCTCTCTCGCTCTGTGCTGGGTTACACAGCTCCTCTCTCTCTCTCTCTCTGTGCTGGGTTACACAGCTCCTCTCTCTCTCTCTGTGCTGGGTTACACAGCTCCTCTCTCTCTCTCTGTGCTGGGTTACACAGCTCCTCTCTCTCTCTCTGTGCTGGGTTACACAGCTCCTCTCTCTCTCTCTGTGCTGGGTTACACAGCTCCTCTCTCTCTCTCTGTGCTGGGTTACACAGCTCCTCTCTCTCTCTCTGTGCTGGGTTACACAGCTCCTCTCTCTCTCTCTGTGCTGGGTTACACAGCTCCTCTCTCTCTCTCTGTGCTGGGTTACACAACTCCTCTCTCTCTCTCTCTGTGCTGGGTTACACAGCTCCTCTCTCTCTCTCTGTGCTGGGTTACACAGCTCCTCTCTCTCTCTCTGTGCTGGGTTACACAGCTCCTCTCTCTTTCTCTCTGTGCTGGGTTACACAGCTCCTCTCTCTCTCTCTCTCTCTCTGTGCTGGGTTACACAACTCCTCTCTCTCTCTCTCTCTCTCTGTGCTGGGTTACACAGCTCCTCACTCTCTCTCTCTCTCTCTCTTTCTCTCTGTACTGGGTTACACAACTCCTCTCTCTCTCTCCCTCTCTGTGCTGGGTTACACAGCTCCTCTCTCTCTCTCTCTCTCTGTGCTGGGTTACACAGCTCCTCTCTCTCTCTCTCTCTGTGCTGGGTTACACAGCTCCTCTCTCTCTCTCTCTCTGTGCTGGGTTACACAGCTCCTCTTTCTCTCTCTGTGCTGGGTTACACAGCTCCTCTCTCTCTCTGTGCTGGGTTACACAGCTCCTCTCTCTCTCTCTCTCTCTGTGCTGGGTTACACAGCTCCTCTCTCTCTCTCTCTGTGCTGGGTTACACAGCTCCTCTCTCTCTCTCTCTCTCTGTGCTGGGTTTCACAGCTTCTCTCTCTCTCTCTCTCTCTGTGCTGGGTTTCACAGCTTCTCTCTCTCTCTCTCTCTCCCTGTGCTGGGTTACACAGCTTCTCTCTCTCTCTCTCTCTGTGCTGGGTTACACAGCTCCTCTCTCTCTCTCTCTCTCTCTCTCTCTGCTGGGTTTCACAGCTCCTCTCTCTCTCTCTCTCTCTGTGCTGGCTTTCACAGCTCCTCTCTCTCTCTCTCTGTGCTGGGTTACACAGCTCCTCTCTCTCTCTGTGTGCTGGGTTACACAACTCCTCTCTCTCTCTCTCTCTGTGCTGGGTTACACAGCTCCTCTCTCTCTCTCTGTGCTGGGATACACAGCTCCTCTCTATCTCTCTCTCTGTGCTGGGTTACACAGCTCCTCTCTCTCTCTCTCTCTCTGTGCTGGGTTACACAGCTCCTCTCTCTCTCTGTGTGCTGGGTTACACAGCTCCTCTCTCTGTGCTGGGTTACTCAGCTCCTTTCTCTCTCTCTCTCTGTGCTGGGTTACACAGCTCCTCTCTCTCACTCTCTCTGTGCTGGGTTACACAACCCCTCTCTCTCTCTGTGCTGGGTTACACAACTCCTCTCTCTCTCTCTCTCTGTGCTGGGTGACACAGCTCCTCTCTCGCTCTCTGCTGGGTGACACAACTCCTCACTCTCTCTGTGCTGGGTTACACAGCTCCTCACTCTCTCTCTCTCTCTTTCTCTCTGTACTGGGTTACACAACTCCTCTCTCTCTCTCTCTGTGCTGGGTTACACAGCTCCTCTCTCTCTCTCTGTGCTGGGTTACACAGCTCCTCTCTCTCTCTCTCTCTGTGCTGGGTTACACAGCTCCTCTTTCTCTCTCTGTGCTGGGTTACACAGCTCCTCTCTCTCTCTGTGCTGGGTTACACAGCTCCTCTCTCTCTCTGTGCTGGGTTACACAGCTCCTCTCTCTCTCTCTCTGTGCTGGGTTACACAGCTGCTCTCTCTCTCTCTCTCTGTGCTGGGTTACACAGCTCCTCTCTCTCTCTCTCTCTCTCTGTGCTGGGTTTCACAGCTTCTCTCTCTCTCTCTCTCTGTGCTGGGTTACACAGCTCCTCTCTCTCTCTCTCTCTCTCTGTGCTGGGTTTCACAGCTCCTCTCTCTCTCTCTCTGTGCTGGGTTTCACAGCTCCTCTCTCTCTCTCTCTGTGCTGGGTTACACAACTCCTCTCTTTCTCTCTCTGTGCTGGGTTACACAGCTCCTCTCTCTCTCTGTGTGCTGGGTTACACAACTCCTCTCTCTCTCTCTCTCTGTGCTGGGTTACACAGCTCCTCTCTCTCTCTGTGCTGGGTTACACAGCTCCTCTCTCTCTCTGTGCTGGGTTACACAGCTCCTCTCTCTCTCTCTCTCTGTGCTGGGTTACACAGCTCCTCTCTCTCTCTCTCTCTGTGCTGGGTTACACAGCTCCTCTCTCTCTCTGTGCTGGGTTACACAGCTCCTCTCTCTCTCTCTCTCTGTGCTGGGTTACACAGCTCCTCTCTCTCTCTCTCTCTGTGCTGGGTTACACAGCTCCTCTCTCTCTCTGTGCTGGGTTACACAGCTCCTCTCTCTCTCTCTGTGCTGGGTTACACAGCTCCTCTCTCTCTCTGTGTGCTGGGTTGCACAGCTCCTCTCTCTGTGTGCTGGGTTGCACAGCTCCTCTCTCTCTCTCTGTGCTGGGTTGCACAGCTCCTCTCTCTCTCTCTGCGCTGGGTTGCACAGCTCCTCTCTCTCTCTCTGTGCTGGGTTACTCAGCTCCTCTCTTTCTCTCTCTGTGCTGGCTTACACAGCTCCTCTCTCTCTCTGCTGGGTTACACAGCTCCTCTCTTTCTCTCTCTCTGCTGGGTTACACAGCTCCTCTCTCTCTCTGTGCTGCGTTACTCAGCTCCTCTCTTTCTCTCTCTGTGCTGGCTTACACAGCTCCTCTCTCTCTCTGCTGGGTTACACAGCTCCTCTCTTTCTCTCTCTGTGCTGGGTTGCACAGCTCCTCTCTCTCTCTCTGCTGGGTTACACAGCTCCTCTCTCTTTCTCTCTGTGCTGGGTTACACAGCTCCTCTCTCTCTCTGCTGGGTTGCACAGCTCCTCTATTTCTCTCTCTGTGCTGGGTTACACAGCTCTCTCTCTCTCTCTCTCTCTCTTTGCTGGGTGACACAGCTCCTCTCTCCCTCTCTCTCTGTGCTGGGTTACACAGCTCCTCTCTCTCTCTCTGTCTGTGCTTGGTTACACAGCTTCTCTCTCTGTCTGTGCTGGGTTACACAGCTTCTCTCTCTGTCTGTGCTGGGTTACACAGCTTCTCTCTCTGTCTGTGCTGGGTTACACAGCTTCTCTCTCTGTCTGTGCTGGGTTACACAGCTTCTCTCTCTGTCTGTGCTGGGTTACACAGCTCCTCTCTTTCTCTCTGTGTGCTGGGTTACACAGCTCCTCTCTCTCTCTCTCTCTCCGTCTGTGCTGGGTTACACAGCTCCTCTCTCTCTCTCTGTGCTGGGTTACACAACTCCTCTCTCTCTCTCTCTCTGTGCTGGGTTACACAGCTCCTCACTCTCTCTCTCTCTCTTTCTCTCTGTACTGGGTTACACAACTCCTCTCTCTCTCTCTCTCTCTGTGCTGGGTTACACAGCTCCTCTCTCTCTCTCTCTCTGTGCTGGGTTACACAGCTCCTCTCTCTCTCTCTCTCTGTGCTGGGTTACACAGCTCCTCTCTCTCTCTCTCTCTGTGCTGGGTTACACAGCTCCTCTCTCTCTCTCTCTCTCTGTGCTGGGTTACACAGCTCCTCTTTCTCTCTCTGTGCTGGGTTACACAGCTCCTCTCTCTCTCTCTGTGCTGGGTTACACAGCTCCTCTCTCTCTCTCTCTCTCTGTGCTGGGTTACACAGCTCCTCTCTCTCTCTCTCTCTCTGTGCTGGGTTTCACAGCTTCTCTCTCTCTCTCTCTCTCTCTGTGCTGGGTTACACAGCTCCTCTCTCTCTCTCTCTCTCTCTGTGCTGGGTTTCACAGCTCCTCTCTCTCTCTCTGTGCTGGGTTACACAGCTCCTCTTTCTCTCTCTGTGCTGGGTTACACAGCTCCTCTTTCTCTCTCTGTGCTGGGTTACACAGCTCCTCTTTCTCTCTCTGTGCTGGGTTACACAGCTCCTCTTTCTCTCTCTGTGCTGGGTTACACAGCTCCTCTTTCTCTCTCTGTGCTGGGTTACACAGCTCCTCTTTCTCTCTCTCTGTGCTGGGTTACACAGCTCCTCTCTCTCTCTGTGCTGGGTTACACAGCTCCTCTCTCTCTCTCTGTGCTGGGTTACACAGCTCCTCTCTCTCTCTCTCTCTCTGTGCTGGGTTTCACAGCTTCTCTCTCTCTCTCTCTCTCTCTGTGCTGGGTTACACAGCTCCTCTCTCTCTCTCTCTCTCTCTGTGCTGGGTTTCACAGCTCCTCTCTCTCTCTCTGTGCTGGGTCACACAGCTCCTCTTTCTCTCTCTGTGCTGGGTTACACAGCTCCTCTTTCTCTCTCTGTGCTGGGTTACACAGCTCCTCTTTCTCTCTCTGTGCTGGGTTACACAGCTCCTCTTTCTCTCTCTGTGCTGGGTTACACAGCTCCTCTTTCTCTCTCTGTGCTGGGTTACACAGCTCCTCTTTCTCTCTCTCTGTGCTGGGTTACACAGCTCCTCTCTCTCTCTGTGCTGGGTTACACAGCTCCTCTCTCTCTCTCTGTGCTGGGTTACACAGCTCCTCTCTCTCTCTCTCTCTCTCTGTCCTGGGTTTCACAGCTTCTCTCTCTCTCTCTCTCTCTGTGCTGGGTTACACAGCTTCTCTCTCTCTCTCTCTCTCTGTGCTGGGTAACACAGCTCCTCTCTCTCTCTCTCTCTCTCTCTCTCTCTCTGTGCTGGGTTTCACAGCTCCTCTCTCTCTCTCTCTCTCTCTGTGCTGGGTTTCACAGCTCCTCTCTCTCTCTCTCTCTCTCTGTGCTGGGTTACACAACTCCTCTCTTTCTCTCTCTGTGCTGGGTTACACAGCTCCTCTTTCTCTCTCTGTGCTGGGTTACACAGCTCCTCTTTCTCTCTCTGTGCTGGGTTACACAGCTCCTCTTTCTCTCTCTGTGCTGGGTTACACAGCTCCTCTTTCTCTCTCTGTGCTGGGTTACACAGCTCCTCTTTCTCTCTCTGTGCTGGGTTACACAGCTCCTCTTTCTCTCTCTGTGCTGGGTTACACAGCTCCTCTTTCTCTCTCTGTGCTGGGTTACACAGCTCCTCTTTCTCTCTCTCTGTGCTGGGTTACACAGCTCCTCTCTCTCTCTGTGCTGGGTTACACAGCTCCTCTCTCTCTCTCTGTGCTGGGTTACACAGCTCCTCTCTCTCTCTCTCTCTCTGTGCTGGGTTTCACAGCTTCTCTCTCTCTCTCTCTCTCTGTGCTGGGTTACACAGCTTCTCTCTCTCTCTCTCTCTCTGTGCTGGGTAACACAGCTCCTCTCTCTCTCTCTCTCTCTCTCTCTCTCTCTCTCTGTGCTGGGTTTCACAGCTCCTCTCTCTCTCTCTCTCTCTGTGCTGGGTTTCACAGCTCCTCTCTCTCTCTCTCTCTCTCTGTGCTGGGTTACACAACTCCTCTCTTTCTCTCTCTGTGCTGGGTTACACAGCTCCTCTCTCTCTCTGTGTGCTGGGTTACACAACTCCTCTCTCTCTCTGTGCTGGGTTACACAGCTCCTCTCTCTCTCTCTGTGCTGGGTTACACAGCTCCTCTCTCTCTCTCTCTCTCTCTGTGCTGGGTTACACAGCTCCTCTCTCTCTCTCTCTCTGTGCTGGTTACACAGCTCCTCTCTCTCTCTGTGTGCTGGGTTACACAGCTCCTCTCTCTCTCTGTGTGCTGGGTTACACAGCTCCTCTCTCTCTCTGTGTGCTGGGTTACACAGCTCCTCTCTCTGTGCTGGGTTACTCAGCTCCTTTCTCTCTCTCTCTCTGTGCTGGGTTACACAGCTCCTCTCTCTCACTCTCTCTGTGCTGGGTTACACAACCCCTCTCTCTCTCTGTGCTGGGTTACACAGCTCCTCTCTCTCTCTCTCTCTTTCTCTCTGTACTGGGTTACACAACTCCTCTCTCTCTCTCTCTCTGTGCTGGGTTACACAGCTCCTCTCTCTCTCTCTGTGCTGGGTTACACAGCTCCTCTCTCTCTCTGTGCTGGGTTACACAGCTCCTCTCTCTCTCTCTCTGTGCTGGGTTACACAGCTGCTCTCTCTCTCTCTCTCTGTGCTGGGTTACACAGCTCCTCTCTCTCTCTCTCTCTCTCTCTCTCTGTGCTGGGTTTCACAGCTCCTCTCTCTCTCTCTGTGCTGGGTTACACAGCTCCTCTCTCTCTCTCTGTGCTGGGTTACACAGCTCCTCTCTCTCTCTCTCTCTGTGCTGGGTTACACAGCTCCTCTCTCTCTCTCTCTGTGCTGGGTTACACAGCTCCTCTCTCTCTCTCTCTGTGCTGGGTTACACAGCTCCTCTCTCTCTCTCTCTGTGCTGGGTTACACAACTCCTCTCTCTCTCTCTGTGCGGGGTTGCACAGCTCCTCTCTCTCTCTCTGTGCTGGGTTACTCAGCTCCTCTCTCTCTCTCTGTGCGGGGTTACACAACTCCTCTCTCTCTCTCTGTGCTGGGTTGCACAGCTCCTCTCTCTCTCTCTGTGCGGGGTTGCACAGCTCCTCTCTCTCTCTCTGTGCTGGGTTGCACAGCTCCTCTCTCTCTCTCTGTGCTGGGTTGCACAGCTCCTCTCTCTCTCTCTGTGCGGGGTTGCACAGCTCCTCTCTCTCTCTCTGTGCTGGGTTACTCAGCTCCTCTCTTTCTCTCTCTGTGCTGGCTTACACAGCTCCTCTCTCTCTCTGCTGGGTTACACAGCTCCTCTCTTTCTCTCTCTCTGCTGGGTTACACAGCTCCTCTCTCTCTCTGTGCTGCGTTACTCAGCTCCTCTCTTTCTCTCTCTGTGCTGGCTTACACAGCTCCTCTCTCTCTCTGCTGGGTTACACAGCTCCTCTCTCTCTCTGCTGGGTTGCACAGCTCCTCTCTCTCTCTCTGCTGGGTTGCACAGCTCCTCTCTCTTTCTCTCTGTGCTGGGTTACACAGCTCCTCTCTCTCTCTGCTGGGTTGCACAGCTCCTCTATTTCTCTCTCTGTGCTGGGTTACACAGCTCTCTCTCTCTCTCTCTCTCTCTCTCTCTTTGCTGGGTTACACAGCTCCTCTCTCCCTCTCTCTCTGTGCTGGGTTACACAGCTCCTCTCTCTCTCTCTGTCTGTGCTTGGTTACACAGCTTCTCTCTCTGTCTGTGCTGGGTTACACAGCTTCTCTCTCTGTCTGTGCTGGGTTACACAGCTTCTCTCTCTGTCTGTGCTGGGTTACACAGCTTCTCTCTCTGTCTGTGCTGGGTTACACAGCTCCTCTCTTTCTCTCTGTGTGCTGGGTTACACAGCTCCTCTCTCTCTCTCTCTCCGTCTGTGCTGGGTTACACAGCTCCTCTCTCTCTCTCTGTGCTGGGTTACACAACTCCTCTCTCTCTCTCTCTCTGTGCTGGGTTACACAGCTCCTCACTCTCTCTCTCTCTCTTTCTCTCTGTACTGGGTTACACAACTCCTCTCTCTCTCTCTCTCTCTGTGCTGGGTTACACAGCTCCTCTCTCTCTCTCTGTGCTGGGTTACACAGCTCCTCTCTCTCTCTCTCTCTGTGCTGGGTTACACAGCTCCTCTCTCTCTGTGCTGGGTTACACAGCTCCTCTTTCTCTCTCTGTGCTGGGTTACACAGCTCCTCTCTCTCTGTGCTGGGTTACACAGCTCCTCTCTCTCTCTCTCTGTGCTGGGTTACACAGCTCCTCTCTCTCTCTCTCTGTGCTGGGTTACACAGCTCCTCTCTCTCTTTCTCTCTCTGTGCTGGGTTACACAGCTCCTCTTTCTCTCTCTGTGCTGGGTTACACAGCTCCTCTTTCTCTCTCTGTGCTGGGTTACACAGCTCCTCTTTCTCTCTCTGTGCTGGGTTACACAGCTCCTCTTTCTCTCTCTCTGTGCTGGGTTACACAGCTCCTCTCTCTCTCTGTGCTGGGTTACACAGCTCCTCTCTCTCTCTCTGTGCTGGGTTACACAGCTCCTCTCTCTCTCTCTCTCTCTGTGCTGGGTTTCACAGCTTCTCTCTCTCTCTCTCTCTCTCTGTGCTGGGTTACACAGCTCCTCTCTCTCTCTCTCTCTCTCTGTGCTGGGTTTCACAGCTCCTCTCTCTCTCTCTGTGCTGGGTCACACAGCTCCTCTTTCTCTCTCTGTGCTGGGTTACACAGCTCCTCTTTCTCTCTCTGTGCTGGGTTACACAGCTCCTCTCTCTCTCTGTGCTGGGTTACACAGCTCCTCTCTCTCTCTCTCTCTCTGTGCTGGGTTACACAGCTCCTCTCTCTCTCTCTCTGTGCTGGGTTACACAGCTCCTCTCTCTCTCTCTCTCTCTGTGCTGGGTTTCACAGCTTCTCTCTCTCTCTCTCTCTCTGTGCTGGGTTTCACAGCTTCTCTCTCTCTCTCTCTCTCCCTGTGCTGGGTTACACAGCTTCTCTCTCTCTCTCTCTCTGTGCTGGGTTACACAGCTCCTCTCTCTCTCTCTCTCTCTCTCTCTCTGCTGGGTTTCACAGCTCCTCTCTCTCTCTCTCTCTCTGTGCTGGCTTTCACAGCTCCTCTCTCTCTCTCTCTGTGCTGGGTTACACAGCTCCTCTCTCTCTCTGTGTGCTGGGTTACACAACTCCTCTCTCTCTCTCTCTCTGTGCTGGGTTACACAGCTCCTCTCTCTCTCTCTGTGCTGGGATACACAGCTCCTCTCTATCTCTCTCTCTGTGCTGGGTTACACAGCTCCTCTCTCTCTCTCTCTCTCTGTGCTGGGTTACACAGCTCCTCTCTCTCTCTGTGTGCTGGGTTACACAGCTCCTCTCTCTGTGCTGGGTTACTCAGCTCCTTTCTCTCTCTCTCTCTGTGCTGGGTTACACAGCTCCTCTCTCTCACTCTCTCTGTGCTGGGTTACACAACCCCTCTCTCTCTCTGTGCTGGGTTACACAACTCCTCTCTCTCTCTCTCTCTGTGCTGGGTGACACAGCTCCTCTCTCGCTCTCTGCTGGGTGACACAACTCCTCACTCTCTCTGTGCTGGGTTACACAGCTCCTCACTCTCTCTCTCTCTCTTTCTCTCTGTACTGGGTTACACAACTCCTCTCTCTCTCTCTCTGTGCTGGGTTACACAGCTCCTCTCTCTCTCTCTGTGCTGGGTTACACAGCTCCTCTCTCTCTCTCTCTCTGTGCTGGGTTACACAGCTCCTCTTTCTCTCTCTGTGCTGGGTTACACAGCTCCTCTCTCTCTCTGTGCTGGGTTACACAGCTCCTCTCTCTCTCTGTGCTGGGTTACACAGCTCCTCTCTCTCTCTCTCTGTGCTGGGTTACACAGCTGCTCTCTCTCTCTCTCTCTGTGCTGGGTTACACAGCTCCTCTCTCTCTCTCTCTCTCTCTGTGCTGGGTTTCACAGCTTCTCTCTCTCTCTCTCTCTGTGCTGGGTTACACAGCTCCTCTCTCTCTCTCTCTCTCTCTGTGCTGGGTTTCACAGCTCCTCTCTCTCTCTCTCTGTGCTGGGTTTCACAGCTCCTCTCTCTCTCTCTCTGTGCTGGGTTACACAACTCCTCTCTTTCTCTCTCTGTGCTGGGTTACACAGCTCCTCTCTCTCTCTGTGTGCTGGGTTACACAACTCCTCTCTCTCTCTCTCTCTGTGCTGGGTTACACAGCTCCTCTCTCTCTCTGTGCTGGGTTACACAGCTCCTCTCTCTCTCT